>NC_090985.1:37500-1237500 GCF_041146395.1 Eulemur rufifrons | reverse complement strand
TAACACCCAGATAGTCTAGGACTTATTTTAATTTTCTTATTCTATTGTAAATTGAACACACTACCAAAAAAATAGGTTTGTTGACTCACAAAAGCCAACACTAGTTAGTGATTCAACCCCAGGCCCTATGCTGAGCCTGTGAGCTGTATCACCCGATCAGAACGTCTAAGTGCCCACACAAACACAGTCAACTGATTCTGACAGTGCCGCAAAGACAGCCTCAATGTAGGAAGGATAGTTTTTCAGCAAATGGTACTGGAATAATTGGGCATTCATGTGGAAAAAAATGAACCTAGACACGGACCTTTCACAGAAATTAATTCAAAATGGATCATGGACCTAAGTGTAAAACACAAAACTTAAAACCTAAGAGCAAATCCTTTTAACCCTGGGTTCGCTAATGGGTTTTTGGACATAACACCAAGAGCACAATCTCATATATGCAAAAACAGATAAGCCGGACCTTGTAACTTTTGCTCTGTGAAAGACACTGTTAAGTGGATGAACAGAAAAGCCATAGACTGGGAGAAAATGTTGCAAAACACAAAACACATATTTTTTTAAAAACCTCGCATCCAAAATATACAAAGAACTCTTAAAAACTCAACAATAAGAAACAAATAGCTAAATCATGAAGTGAGCAAAATATCTGAACACTTTACAAAAGAATATGTACTGAGGGCAAAGAAGCATGAAGAGACGTCCAGCGTTGTTTGTCGTTAGGGAAACGCAAAGCGCAACAGCAAGAAGGTGCCACAATGCACCTGTTAGAATAGCTGAAATCCAAAACCTGAAAACACAACTTTCTAGCAAGAAGTGCGGAGCAACAGGAATTCCATTCGTGGCTGATGGGAGTGCAAAATCATGCAGGCACTCTGGAAGAGAGCGTGGCAATCTTTTTGCAAAGCTCAACATAGAGCTGCCCTATAACCCGGCAATCACACTTGCTGGTGTTTACCCAGTGGATGTGAAAATGTACATCCGTGCAAAAAGCTGCACACAAATGTTTATAACAGCCTTGTTCATAATTGGCCCAAACTGGAAACAACTGAGATGTTCATCCATAGGTGCATGCACAAACAAACTGTTGTATGAAAAGAAACACGCTATCGAGCCATGAAAATCAAGACATGATGAATCTTACATGCGTATGGCTGAATGAGAAGAGCCTGTCTGAAAGGACTGTGTCCCACTTGTATGACACTCTGGGAAAGGCAGAACTGTAGTTAGCGAGCAGGTCAGTGGTCGCCAGGGCTTAATGGAGAGGGAAGGTTTGAACAGGGGACTTTTTTTAGGGTGGTGGAACTATTCTATATGATTCCAAAATGGTAGATGCATGATATTATGCATTTGCTAAAACCCATAGAACTAACAGCACAGAAGGAACCTTAACGAATACAAAATTCTTCTTTAAGACATTTAGGAGGTTGGGGGATCCCAGGGTGGAATTCAGACAGTGACAAAAGAATCTAACTGTATTAAAAGTGTAGGAAAGAATCTCACTGACAGGGGTGGGCGGGGAGTGCTAACCCGAGTAACTCTGGAAATTAGTCAAGTGTGTAAGATTAAAGGCAACACGTAACTGCGTAGAAGCGCTGTACTCTGGCTGATAAAGGTGTTTCCCGTAGGGTACAGTAACAATTCTGAGAGCACTAGAAACGTACCCTGGAACTGAACCACTGTGTATATGGTGATACGTGGTAGAAGCCGGGTTTCTCGTTGTTGGAGTGGGAAGTTACAAGCAAGGGGGAGAGGCTGGAATGATCTGTGCGGCACTGGATTAGGTCAGAGTTGGCGACATCACCACACACACGTGCATAACTTAATACAGACACAGATGGAGAGATACATGAATATTCATACGTGTGTCTATATGTGTCTATACTTTAATATACACACGTATTTTCTTGCTCTGCCAGCTGAGAGGGCCTAGAAACAATGCAGCAAGCACGCCCAGCGCCCAGTTATTTATTTCTAACACAATTCTCCAACAAAAGAACCAGCGCTCTTTGGAGAAACGGCTGCTTCTGGAACTGGGTCAGAGAATACACAAGAGGGGACTGGAGCATCTGGTAGTGCCTGATAGTAAAGTGGCACTCAAAAACGCGTCACACTGGGGCAGTGTCAAAGGAACACAGGAGCCAATGAAAGAGTTCCCAGTAGCCAAAGCTGGAACAATTTGAGTAACAAAATTAATAAGGTACTATTGGATTACAACCCAAAGTATAAAACAAATATCCATGAGTCCATCCTGATACAAACAAATAATTGAATACATAAATAAATAGGGGACGATAGATGAATCTCCCATGCAGAAGAACTGCAGATACTTTACGTGGTTACTTTGTCCTCGAGGGGACGGAGCGGAACTCCCCACTCCTTACCTACGGACTGTGTGTCACGACTTTCCTCCAACAGGTGCCGTATGGAGATGGGAAAGAGTAACTTTGCAGTGGCCTGACGAACACCGTCTCTTCCAGGTGACCAAGGCCAACGTCAACAGCGATAAGTCAGGTCGACAGCATGTGGCCTTGGTAGGGTGTGATGAGAACGGCGCTTTACTTCTGTGGTCTTCCTGCCAAAAACCATGCCCCAGTCTAATCTGAGAAAACCTTCAAATTAAATCCCATCGACAGCCGTTCTGCCACACCCCTGACCAGCACCCTCAAAACTGTCAAGGTCATCCTCAGCAAGAATGGTCTGGGAAACAGTCACAGTCCAGAGGGGCCTAAGGACAAGTGACAACTGAGGGCAATGAGATATCCCGAGTGGGGTCTCACAACAGGTGAAGGACATTAAGTAAAAACTAAGGACATCGGAATAGGGTAGGGACTTCAGTCAGCAGTGGCTCACGCCTGTAATCCCAGCACTTGGGGAGGCTGAGGCGGGAGGATCACTTGAAGCCAGGAGTTCAAGACCAGCCTGAGCAACATAGTGAGACCCTGTCTCTACAAAAAACCAGAAAAATGAGCCAGTGGGTGGCAGGCGCTCACAGACCCAGCTACTCGGGAGGCTGAGGCAGGAGGATCGCTTGAGCCCAGGAGTTTGAGGTTGCCGTGAGTGAGGCTGATGCCACTGCATTCTAGCCTGGGCAACAGAGTGAGACTCTGTCTCAAAATGATGATAATACTAATAATACATCAATATTGGCTCATTAATTGTGACAAATGTACCACAGATGTTAATAATAGGGGAAACTCAGAGTGGGGTATATGAGAACTCTCTGTACAATCTTCATAATTTTTCTGTAAATCTAAAGCTATTCCAAAGTAAAAATTTTATTTAAAAAAGTAAAACTTTCAGCAACCCCTTAGACACTCCTCCAAACCCATCTCCTCTCCAGTGACCTTGCACGGGGACCTGCCTTGGCTGGGCCTTGGGCCACTGGCCCCCACCCCGGCCACTGTTCGGGCGTGTTCTGTTGGGTGGGCTGGGTGGCGGGAACCTGGTACCGTGTGCAGAAGACAGCACGCTGGCTGCTTTCCGTGTGTGTGTCCGGGTGTCCTTCTTCATGTTTCCCCAGCTCCCTGCCTGCGAGGCCGACCCACTCGGATTCCACAGTGAACGTCCCTGTCCTCTGGCCCCCAGCTGTGCTTGGTGGCAGGAGATCAGTGGGAGGAGCGTACGGTTGGGGTGTTTATTCTGGGTTCTAGCCCTGCTGGGTCGCAGAAGTTTTGTGACATTCTTCTACCAAAGCCACAGCTGCTGTCAGAGGCCTTTTCCATCCGGCTACTCTTCTCACGGTCCACTAAACAGCTTCATCCCTTATCAGTCCAAAGCACGCAGGCAACGCCTGGCGACCCACCAGTGCCCTGGGTGCCAGCCAGATGTGTGTTTGCCCCACATGGGCCCTGAGTAAGTGTCTATTAAGTGAATGAATCAATGAGTCACGACATGCCACAGTTACGAGAGACCCTGTGACAACACAGCTGAGCGGTTAGGGGACGGGGTGGTCAGTGCTGGGCTCAAACTGTGACTCCTCCAACTTGCCGGGTGATGATCTCAGTTGTTTATTCTCGAAGCCTCAATCCCTTCCCTTTAGAGGTAGTAATATCGTCTTCCCTAAATTGATTCATGAAAAACATCTATGTAAATTGTTTAGCGCAGTATCTGGCGCAAAAATAAATGCTCAGTAAACAGTACTTATATATGTTGTCTAATTAGTTATCTAATCTGGTCATGGCTAAAATTAGATGGTCTTTTGCAATAGATAAATGAATAAGGACACAGACAGATAATTATCAAGCAACCAGAAGTGGAAGCAAAGTTGTAAACATGTCCAACCTAGCTGGACATGTAGCAAAGAAATGCAAAGTAAAACAACAGTGAGATATCACGTCTTGCCTCCAAAACTAGAACATTGTTTTAATAACACTTTTTTTCATAGAGATTGGGTCTTGCTATATTGCCCAGGTTGTTCTCAAACTCCTGACCTTGAGCGATCCTCCTCTCTTGGCCTCCCCAAGTGCTGGGATTACAGGCATGAGCCACCACCCCTGGCCATTTTAATAATACTTAAAGTAGAAAGGACACATTAAAACAAGGACTCTCAGTCATTCAGCTTGGGGATCAAAAATACCAGAATGTAAGAGTTTTCAGAATTTCCATGCACCTGCCTCTGAGCCAGTAATTGCCGTTAGTGGACCACAGAAATACATACTGATGTAAGTATAAAGAAGTTTCTACCACCATCATTTGTAACAGCAGCAAACAGGAAGATAGAGAGATGATAGAAAAGAAAAAGAAAAATTATACAGTATAGTACTAGTGGATAAAGTAAGTAAAAACTCTGTACCTGGAAAACATCTAGGAAAAACTAGAATTAATTGATATTTGGATGTTAAAAATTTTCTTCTTCCTTTTCTGGTTTTTCCAAGCTTACTATTATGAATGAGTACTAGGTCTGGTGCTCAAGGAAAGTGTAATTAAAAACATATATATGTACGTATGTACACAATTAGGTGTGCTCGAAAATCATCATTTTAGAGGTGAAGGAACTCTGGGATGGGCAGCGGTTGGGGGGGCGGTGCGCAGGCCGGGGCGGGTCTCCCGCGGGTTCCAGAGCTCCCTGCAGTCCCCCCCAGGCCCCCACGGCTCTGCTCTCCAGTGTGGGTTGCAGGTGCACACGCAGGTGCCTCTGCGGTCCGCCCACGTTACGCCTGACTCAGGGAGACTCCAGGGCCTCCAGCTCCCGGTTTCCCTGCTCTGTTTGGTGCCAGGGTGACTGAGGGCAAACATCCCTGACACGGTGACGGAGGGTGACCAGTTTGTCCCAGTGTGCCTGGGACTTCCCTAGTTTTAGCACCTGAAGTCCTGTGTCCCAGGAAATCCCTGAGGCCTAGAAAAACCTGGACCATTGGTCGCCCTACATGGAATTGTGATTTCCAGGAACTGGGAGCTGGGGACCACCGCTGTCACCCCAGCTCCCCGTGTGGCACTGGTCACCTCCCCTCCCTAGGACTCAGGGTGCTCATCGGTAACACAGTGCTACCTGCTCCGCTCCGCCCGTCATTGCAGGGAGCAAAGGAAGCGGTGTGACAGTCGGTCCGAGCCCCACGAGCAGTCAGAGCAGTCGGGGTCGGCTCGGCTGGAGCCGCGGAAGCGCCCACTTGCCCCCCTCTCCTCCTGCCATCCCAGGTCACGCCCACCCCAGCCAGGAAGGGGTGACAAGTGGGACCCCCAGGGAGTCTGCTAGTTTCTCTAGTGACGGTTAATTTCAGGTGTCAGCTTGGCTGGGCCGCAGCACCAGGGTACTTGGTCGAACATTCTGGGTGTCTCTGCGAGGGTGTTTTGGACGAGATTAACATTTGAACCGGCGGACGTTGAGTAAAGCAGGTGCCCTCCTCAACGTGCGGCCTCGTCCGGTCAGCTGACGGCGTCAATGGCACAGACTGACCCCCCACGCAAGAGGGGACCGCGGGCGGCCTTGGGCTGCAGCAGCGCCGGCCGTCCCGGCTCCGGCCACGGTGCGCACCTGCCGCGGCGCAACCGCGCGCCAGTTCCCGAGTCTGCCTCCCGCCACGCACAGACACGCACAGCCACGCACAGCCACGCACACCCTGTTGGTTTGTTTCTCCAGAGAACCCTCCCCAGTACAAAGCTGGTTTATAACTGAAAAAAATAAAGAAAAGACAAGACAAGACAAAGCCTAAAGAGAACACGCTGCAGCCTCTGCGAGTCACGTGGTCTGTGCCGCGACCACCCCGGTCTCGCGCGTTAGCTCCGCAGCAGCCACAGACGACACCGCGCATGCTCCATACACCGCGCATGCTCCATGTACCACGCATGCTCCATACACCGCGCATGCTCCGCCGCGGCTCTGTCGACCTTGTGGACCAGGTGCTTGCGGGCTTGTCATGTGGCGGGATGTTTGGCTGCCTTCTGGCCTCTCCCTGCCAGATTCCAGTAGCATCTCTCAGCCGAGACCGCCCAGAGTGTCACTGGGTTGGGGTGGGGCGGGGCAAAGCCACTTCCAGTGGAGAGCTGTGACGTAAGTAAGTGGGCATGACTGTGTGCTAATGACACTTTGTTTACAAAATAGGTGGCGGTTGGGTTTGGCCTGTGGGCGGCTGAGTGCTGGTCCTGCTCCAGGCCACGGGATGACCTGCATTCTTGAGATAGGGCACCCCTGGCTGGAGAGTGATAAAGGCCACGGCAGGAGGCCTGACACGTCAAGCCAGGTTCCCCTTCCAAAGCCTTGGGCCGGAGCCACGTCCCAGCCCGAGCGTCCTTGCCCCGTCTTAGGTGGAGGTGGTTGGGGCGGTGAGGACGTTCTGGCCTTGGCAGTCGGCTGCTGCGACGAGGGGAGGCCCAGACGAAGCCGGAATGTTCTTACTGTGCGTCCCAGCTGGGGCTCAGGGCTTGCAGAAGGCGGGGCGTGAGGGGCCTCCCCACACTTCCCAGTGGCTGCCCCTTTCCTTCCCACGATCTCCACAATCTCCAGTCAATCGAGAAACTGATTTCAGAACCTTCCACCATTGCCTTTGGGCAGCCAAAGTATATTAGCCCATTTTATGTGGAAAGCAATGGCTTCCCGCCTCTGTCAGCCCCCTTGGCCCTGGGCTGTGGCAGACAGGGAGAAGGAGGCAGCGGAAGTGTCCACAGGCCTCCGGGGGCGTTGCCATGGAAGGCGAGTTAGCTGGGGCCTGGCCTGGGCCCCTCACCTGGCCGCACGTCCTGCCCGCCACGCTCTGGTTAGTAGGAGCTCAGGGGGGGGTTCACATCCCAACAGAGGACAATTTTCCTGGCTGTGCTATGCGTGGGGATCGGGCACTGAGCCTCACCCACTTGCATTGTAGGAGTGACCACATAAAGCCTCCCTTAGGGAGCCTGAGTCGTCTATAATAGGTGTTAAAAGGGGGTTGTGGTAGGGCCTCAACGCAGGTGACAACCCATGCCACCCAAGCAGGCCAACCACCTGCAGCACACAGGGATCAGCTGGGCACTAGAGCAAGGGCTCTCAAGCTCCGGCCTGTGTCAGAATCCCTGGACAGCTAACACAGCCAGGCAGGCCCAAGCTTTGGCCTTTGTGTTTTGACCATGTGCTCCAAGTTCTGCTTCCAACCACAGTTTGAAAACCACTGGATTAAAGTCTTGCTCCTCAAAACGTGGGCTGTGGACAGGCAGTATCAGGATCATCTGAGTGCTTGTTAAAAGCGCAGCTTCTCTGAGCCCACCGGAATCTGCTGATTCAGTATTGTCGTTCTGACAAGGTCCCCAGGGATGTTCCTGCACCTCACAGTTTGAGAAGCATGAGGGGTGCGGGGTGCCAAGAAAAAGGCTCCAGGCCTGAGAGGGGACTTGGGCTGATCAGCGTCACTCGCCTGAACCGGCAAGGACAGGGAAGAAGAGGGGGTCTGTTCCTCCAGGAAACGGATCCTGGGTCTGGGGCAACAAAGAAATCGTGGGGCGTGACACGGGTCCCAACCTCGGCCAGAGGCCAAGCACGGCCGTGGGCCCCGTGCAGGGACCTCCCAGGCTGCCCGTGCGCTCGGCCCGGGCCAGGCTTCCTGCGGTGACCGCCAGAGTCCTGGCCCCTCAAGCTTTGCCCCTGCTCAGCTCCAAACTCAGCCTTCAGACCCGATGATGAAATGCAGCTTCTCTGCTTCGCAGGCTGTGATTCCCTGCTTGCACCCCCTCCTTGCTCCAGGGAACCCCCCAGAGAGCCCACTGCTGCCCCCGGCCCCACCCTGGCACCGTGGGAGTCTGCAGGTTGACAGTGTATTTGAAAACCCTGGTTCTAATGGACAGTTTCTACGCGGGATCCCACTGGTGGGTTCTGGAAGCCACCCCATACCCTAGTCCTTCAGCATAAGCAGTAAGATCTCCACGGCTACTGCACCGTCTCTGAGGCCCCCTGTATCCCACCCGAACTTGGTAAACAGTCCTTTTGTGAACAATCTCCCCCACATTATCCGGATTTTAGTGCACCACCTGTCGGATCCTGACTGACATAACCAGGAAAGGTGTGTCCTTGGGGGAGATGTCGCCCCAACCCGCGGTGGTGCCGACAGGGTGAGCTCACGGGATCCAGGAGCTCAGCATGGAAGCAGGACACGCACCACAGGGGCTTGTCCCCCTGCCTGTGGCGCGTGTGTGGGGAAAACACCCTAACAGCGGGCAGGACCCACCCAGGAGCCACACACCGAGGGGAGGGCGCAGCCCTCCAAGTGATCTAAGCAAAGGCTACAGGCCCATTTAGCAAGACTCCCTTCCCACGCGGGGGAGGCTGGGCTCAGTGGCCCAGACAGCTCCTTCCAGCTCTGGGGTTGTGAGTCTACAAATAGCCCCAGCTCCGCCCACAGGCTCCTCGCAGCTCCCCAGGGACTCCGCTGGCTGGTGTAAACTGCTGATTGGGAGAGGGAAGATCGGCTGCCCCTGGTGCCCGATTCCACCTCATCTCCTGGCCGGCTGTGCAGCTGGCGGGGGCGGGGGGGGGCAGAACCCGCAGGAGCTGCCAGCTCAGACCGTGGGCGACAGAGCAGCCAACACCCTGGAGGTCTGCCCGGGAGGGGGAAGCGCCCGCACCAGGCCGAGAAGTGGCAGGCACAAGGCAGCCACTTTGGGGCGAGAGGGGGCAGGGAGCAGTCAGATGTTGGCCCAGGGGGCTGGGCAGCTTAGAGATCCCCATGGGGCGGGAGAGAGCGAGAGGGCGGGATGTCAGGCAGCACGGGCTCTCTCGGCTGGTCCCTGGGGTCTTGGCTGGTCCCTGGGGTCTTGGTGTCGTGCGTCTGAGCAGCAACAGAGGAGACTTGAGGAGGGGGCCACGTGGCCTGGGTCAGAGGCTTTAATCTAAGCTCCACTGAATAGAGACCGAGACCAGCCCTGGCTCATTCACCCCTGAGCCCCTGCTCCACAAGTGCTAAGGACAGGTAGGGAACAAGAGCAGCAGCGTCTCCACCCTCCCTCTGAGCTCAGGGCCGCCTGTCCTGCCTCCATCGGGACTGAGTCAGCAGGTCGCAGTGGCCTGGATCTGAGACGCAGGCTGGCGGGTGCCGGGTGCCGCGGCAGAGAGGCAGGTGCTGAGGCCAAGGCAGTGCCACTCAGCAGTCACCGCCTCCCTCCACTGCCCGGCACACACCAGCTGCCTGGAATGTGCGTGGTCCAGGAAGTGCAGCCCAGGGCACGGACTGTGTGCCCGACCGTCCCAGTTTGCCGGGACGGCTGGGTGTTAGCACTGTCCTGGGACTCCCGTCCTGCACAGAGTGACGAGGCCCAAGGGCCGGCGTCCTGAGCACTGAGAGTGAGGAGTGATCTGGGACCTGAGCATAGCTGCAGGTGCCTGGCAGAGCCCGGCTTAATCCCGGGAGGCCGGAATGCCCCGGACTGGCGTTTGCTCCTGGCCGGGTGTTTGAGAAACGATTAATTGGTGGCATCCCTGACCCAGATACCTCCGGTTCTGGTTCATGAGTCACTCAGAGATGGGGACATGAATTCAGGAAATACATTTAAGTTCAGATATATGTTATTCTCGCTGGAGCGCCTGCTCCCCAGTGTCCTCTTGGTGCTTTGCATCCTGTCACTTGAGGTGGCGAGTGTTTGCCGTCTGCCTGTCTCTCCCACCAGACCCCCCGCAGTGTCCCCAGCCTGGTGACTTGGTCTCCAGCACACAAGCAGGGACGCAGCAAATGCTTCACGATGAGCGCATGGGGACTCGACGTAGCCCTCGCAGGGACCGGCAGCTGGACAGGCAGACGAGGTGCTGACACAGTCATTTCGAAGGCGCGAGTCAGAGCGAGAGGACCAGAATAGACGCTGCGGACGTCGGTCCCAGGCAGCAAGCAGGAAGCCTCAGACAACAGCTCCCAGCCATCCGGGGGCCTGCGTGGCTGATTTCCCGGCCAAGGCTCTGTTCAGGGGCCTCCCGGGGCATGTGTGTGGACGGCTGCCGGGCCCAGCGCCCTCCCCTCTCCGGCCGTCCCGCCGCACACGTTTGCTCCCCTGCTGGGGGCGGGCACCGGCAGAGCCGGACAGAGCAGTGTTCCCCCAGGGGTGCGTGTGTGCCAGGGGACCTCAGTTCACGCGCACACACACACGCACACGCGTGCATACACAGAGCCATGGAGCAGTGAGAGAAGCAGCGAGGTGTCAGGTGTGGGTGCCTCCTTTCCGGGCCGTGATGTGACCTGACAGGTGTACACCAGGCCCTTGGGAGCAGCCGGAAGGACGCCATCTCCCAGGTGACTGGGCCCGCCCTGCAGCTCCTCCTCGAGTCCCCTGCAGCTGTTTCCTCGCTCACTTCCGCCAGCTCTGGGCTTGTCCCCAGACGTGACTGCCGAGCGCCCCGGTGTGTCTGTGCTGCACTTGGCTGCCAGCCCCTCCCGTGCCGGCTGACGCGGCAACCCCTGAGTCACTCCCCACGCCACCCTCTCTTGCCCAACTGGCTTTGATGCCGGGTGTTTGCCTCCTGTGCCTACCAACTCATTAAATATTTATATGCAACGCTTCCTGCGGGCAGTGGCTGGGTGCTGGGGCTCTGTTGGCAAACAAGACACGTCCTGTGGAGCTCATACGATAACCAGCCAGTTATGTGCAGTGTGACAAGTGCCGTGCTGGCGTGCGCACCGGGGCCCTGGGGCGGAGCAGGGCTTGGCGGTGGGCACACCTGCAGTAGGAGGCCGGCAAGCGAGGCTGCAGCTGTCTCTCAGGGGAGGTTGTGCCATGAATTACGGCTTTGTCTCTTTGTCTGTCTCCACCGCCCATCCCTCTCTCCTCCATTCACCCACTGGCTCCTTCAACAAACTGTCCAAACACCTATCACGTGCCAGGCATTCTGCCAGGCCTGGGGACACCAGGATAAAAAGAAGATGGCTTCCTCTACCACGCTGGACTTTTGGCCTCCCAAATGTGCCCTACTCCTCCCTGCCTCGGAGCCGTCACACCCACTGCTCCTCTGCTGGGAAGATCTTGGTCCACCATCCCTTGACCTTCAGCTCAAAGGTCACCTCCTCGGGGAAGGCTTCCCTGGCCTCTGGACTGGTTCAAGGCCCCATTATGATGTTTTCATAGGAACTCATAATTTTCTTTCATAGCATCTGTAATTATATATTTATTAGTGAAACTATTTCCTTGGCACTGGTCTCCCAATCATCTCTGTCTTGGACTCATGTATTATAGTATTTACACTCTCTAGCACATGGTAATGTATTTAATAAATATAAATTAAATGGATGGATGGATGAATGGATGGATGGATGGGTGGGTGATTGAATGGGTGGGTGGATGGGTAATTGGATGGATGGATGAATGGATAGATGGATGGATGGACAGACGGATGGATGGATGGACAGATGGATGGATGGATGGATGGATGAATGGATGGATGAATGGACAGATGGATGGACGGACAGACGGATGGATGGATGGACAGATGGATGGATGGATGGATGGATGAGTGGATGGATGAATGGACAGATGGATGGACAGTTGGATGGATGAATGGATGGATGGACGGACGGATGGATGGACAGATGGATGGATGGATGGATGGATGAATGCATCAGTGAATGAACTGGAGATGACATAGAATGAAGGCAGGGATAAATTAGATCCAGTAGTCAGGTAGTCCAGTAGCAGAAAAGAGACGAGAACTGGTGAATGGGCCAAGGCATTTGGCCCCTCAGTGAGAAAGCGGAGGAGAGAACTGACAGGAGAGAATCTGCAGGATTTCATCTCTGGTTGAATGTCAGGGGTGAAGCAGACGGAGGAGAGCAAGGTGACAACCAGGGCTCTGACTGAGGGTTAGGGAGGTTGGACACAAAAAGGAGGCAATTTGGAGGTGCAGGGTAAAGGGGACGGCCTGCTGAATGTGAGGTATCTGTCGAGGCAATGAGGAGAAATTTGAGATTATTTTTGGTCATAGTTAATACTACTAGCTGCCCTAAGAAATAATTGCCACAATTTCAGTGGCTTAACACAATAGAAGTTTTGGTTTTATTTGATTTTTGTTTTGGTTCACATGACAGTCCAGTGTAGGGTTCCAGGTCAGCATGGTGACACGGTGGCTTAGGCAACAGACTCCTTCCTTCTGTGGCTCCACCATGCCATCTTGGCCCCAAAGTGTCATCTGTTATTTAAACCCTTTTCCAAACTTTATGCGGCAGAGCCTACCTCCCACCACAAAGCTAAAAATGCCAACTCTTACTTTCTCAGACTTCCTTGGGTCCAAGACACTCACGGGTACGTGGCCTAACCATCCTCCAGACGCTCCTGCCCCAGACTTCGACTTGGCAGCTAATGACCCGAAGACTCAGCAACCACACGGAGTCCACGCAGGCGAGGGAGGCAGGGGACAGCGCCCACCCTGCTCCAGCCACAGCACGTAGAATTCAACGTCAGCAACATCAGTGGTCCAGAATTCCATGTCTGTATCCACTGGCGACAGTTCTGTGGCCTGATCTTTGACACTGTTCTTTACTGTGTTGCCTGATTGTCCTTCCAGAGATTCTGTGAACTATTTAATATCTTTTAAAATAGGTTTTATTCTGCTTGAATTCACCGGAGTTATTTTCTGTGGCTTGCAGCTAGACAGGCGGTCTCGTGCAGACCAGGCATAAATGTGCAGACAGCAGTTGGGCACCCAGGTGTGAAGCCTGGGAAACCCGGGCCGGAGAGAGCCGTGGAGGTGGCTCCAGCCCTGGGAGTGGACGACATTGCTCTGCGAGTGGCATCGGGGCAGGGGAGGGGCCTGGCCAGGGCACTGGGCAAGTGGCAGGTGAGAAGGAACCTGCAAAGCCGACCGGGAAGGACCTAAGTGTCCAGCTCTGTTCCTAGCCACCGAGGCCCTGCTTGGAGTTTGCTATCTGGGAAACCAACCCCTCCTCTAGCAAAATAAGTCTCTTGTTTCTTTAAGCCTCCTCTGCTTTTAGCTGATACTCTGCTGCTTCTGTAATGACACAGCTTTGTCTTGTTAAGGCTGCTCCCTGACTTCTCTTATTATAATGGTAATGACAACACCTACTTACTAGAGTGGCAATGGCAATGTCAGATATGTCACCTACTTACTTGAGTGGCAATGGCAATGTCAGATATGTGATGGTGACGCCCTCCTCACCCTTCCAGTACCAGCAACCCCTGGTAATCACAACCGGCATCTCTACCCAACAATTGCAGTTTTCCCCAGTAAACCCAGAGAGAGCCTCAGAATCCTTCTCAACACAGTTCTCCAAACAGCCTTAATCCATGGGAGTTAGCGCATGAGATGTAGCCTGCTTGCCGCTCAGGTCAGTAGTTTTAGTTTGTGCAACATTGTTATTTACATTATCTCATTTGCTTTTCTCAACAGGTTTATGAAGTCGTTGGCACCAGGCCTGTTTCAGAGATGAGAAAATCGATATCTCATGAAGTTAAGTGACTTGACCAAAATTACACATATGAATCATGGGAGAGTAAAGATTGAACTCAGGGCTCTTGATTATAAATCCTAAGCCTTTATCTATACCAAGTTATTCCCCACCTGTGTATCTTCTAGATTAAAAGAGCCATTTAATAAACTTCAGGGTGCAGAGAAAGTCAGGACCCGTTGCCAAGCGTCCTGAGCTGGCCCGGCAGACAGTGGTGATTGCTCTAGCTGGGAAATGTTATGTTCTAGATAAAACAGCTGCAACTTCCCAATCTCTAGTTGAAGTCTGGAAAAGTGTTTGGTTCTACGTTCCAAGAAGCCATGGGGACCTGCCAACGGAGTAAGAGCGGAGGAACCTCTAAACCTCCAGGCCACTGGGCCCTGGACATCTGGAAAGTTGGGCTGTGGAGCAGAGACATGGCCACTGGGAGATAGGGAGAGAATTTGGTTCAATAATTCACAATTTTTAAAAACAGTAAACACGTCCTGGTGCTCTGTGGACACATCAGGCCCCCTGAAAGGCACCAAACCACTGTAGGGGACACATGAACTGCTATACTCACCCCTGTTCCAACTGGGAGGCATTGCCCACACGCCCTTGTAGCTGGAGTTCAAGGTGTGAGTTACTTTCTACCCACCAGATATACTTGCAGGCGATGATGAATTTTTCAGGGAGAGAAACTCTGCGGGCATTTTGGTAGAGGCTATATGGAGCTGGAGGCTGCCAGTGGCTTCCTGATTGGGGAGGTAGCTTCCTGGAGGTGGCTGGGGTGGCAGCTTCCTGCTTCGGAAGCTTCCTGATTTTGCAGGGGCAGAAGGTCCCTTGGCTGCACAGCTCTGCGTTGTGCTTTGGGGAGTCCTTCCGGGAGGCTCATTCCAACGTCTAGTGCCTCCGAGGATTCTGTGATCTGTCTTTAAGCCTTAATAAATACCTTTCTGTTTATACTAGCTGGGGTGGATTCTGTGGTCTGCATCCTAGAACTCTGACCAACACCCCACGCCTGGGAGACACACCTGCTTGTGCCTGGGCTCTTCCCGGGAACGCACAGGCCTTTAGGGAAGCACGTTCCGAGCGTGAAGCCGACTGCCGCCTGTCACCAGGATTGGGACCATGCCACCGCTCCGGTTCCGGCTGAGCAGCCATCTTCTTGCTGAATTAGAAGCCCAGCCCTGCTGGGAGCTGTACCGACTGCTGGCTGGGGAGGTGGTTACTCTTCCTAATCTTCCTGACGGAAAGGAAACAAGAGGGGAGAAGTGTTCGCTCTGTTCCTGGGAGGAGGGCTGACAGCCACACCTAGAGCACCTCTTTCAGTGGCGCTGGCCCAGAGGCTGCTTTCTCTGAATCTTCGCGTGACCCCATGGTTGGGTGTAGTGCGTGTGCATGCGCGCGCGCGCGTGTGTGTGTGTGTGTGTGTGTGTGTTAACAACTGAAGGATCAGTCCCCTGGGGAATTTGTATAAATTAAATACCAGGTCTGGCCCATCGTATTGACCATGTCTGTTATTTCTTTGACACCTTGGGGCCCTGCTGACCCTGGAGGTTCCGCCCCTCCTTGGTTATTCAAGTGCAAACCAACCAAGCCAAGCGCCCACCCCCAACACCTCCTCTTCTGGGCTCTCAGACTCCCTGCCTTCATCCTCCAGGGCCAGGGCCCCGTAACTGTGCCCAGAGCCCCTTGAAATTATGTAAGGTGGCCACCCCAGCCCTGCTCACCCTGCCTCCCTGTTCCTTCCCGCGGAAACCACAGCAAAGCTTCTTGTCCACGCTCTCCTCTGGCTCTCCCTGCGCCTGACTGGCCCTGGTGCTTGCCTGTCCCCGTGGTGTGGCCTGCCCCGTCTTCAGGGACCTGTGAGTATAACAAACCATCTTTCCAATGGCGCCGTGTCCTGATCAGGCCTTCCTGAACCTAAATAACAATAAAATGTACATTGTGAAACTCACCTTTGCGCATCCATGCATTTAAAGAATATCTACCTAGGCCTCTTAAATTCAGGCGTCATTCCTGGCATCTAGAATCCCGTGATGAGCAAATCGGACACCGTGGCTGCCTTTATGAAGTATAATTAGGGCAACAGACATGCAACAAATGATCACCCAAATAAATATAATTTAAAAATATGGCAAATTATATGAACGAAACAACTGCAGAGCACTCTGTGAGCACGAGAGGAGACTGTGGCTTCTGAACTGAAAGCGGAGCAGGAGCTGGGCGAGGCCAGCAGGTGCAGAGCCCGAGGCGGGGAGAGGTTGGGCTGGCGGAAGCGTCCGGAGCGGGAAGTGGGCATCAGGGGTTCCAGACAGGCGGCAGGACCAGATCGGGTGAGGCTTTACAGGGCATCTGAAGGAGTCTGGAATTCTTCCTAAAAGTAATGAAAATGCGTTCCAGGATTTTAAGCAAGAAGTTATATAATTTAATCTTTTCTTACAAAGACCACTTGGCTGCTGTGGGAGGATCACAGGGAGGACAGACGGGGCGGGAAGAGCCGTGGGAGGCAAGTGCAGCCCCGCAAGGTGCCGTGGGCCGGGGGGGGGGGGTGCCAGGGAAAGTGGATGGTCTGGACTTTGTCTGGACCTGGAGCGGGCAGAACCGGATGGTGGGCTGCACGCGGCTGTGCCCGTTTCACCCTGGCCCACGGCAGCCTCCAGCCCTGAGCAGAAGGGTGTGGCGAGTGGATTCCTGACCCAGCTGGCCCGAGCTTCTCCCGTGCCACCAGCTCTGCCATGGCCATGGAAGCGGCCCCGCAGGGCGCAGGCCCGGCTCCTGAGCCCAGCCTCTCCCTCGGGGAAGCGGGTGTTGCCAGAGGTGTGAACACATCTGTTGGTCAACTTCCCCTCCTGCCCCTGGATCTTGCCACAAGAAGACTCGGACCAGGGACCCGAACCCCGAGCTTATCTCTGCTGCCACCTGACTCCGCAGAACGGAAGTTTCCGGAGGGGAGAAGGAGCTGCAGGGTAATAGGATATGAATGTTTGGTCACAATTTTCCTCCCTTTTCCTTCTTATCTTTAATGCTCTTTGGAAGGAATCATTTGCCCTTTCTCGGCGGAGATAGAGCAACTTTTCCAAGATTAATAAGATTAGTTCTCCTCTAGAGAGTGCAGATCAGGGAATTGCATTTTCAAAACACCGACTCCTGACTTCTGGTTTCCAGCGTGGCACGCGGGAGCTGGGCCGTCAGCACTTCCTCCTAACAAGCGAAAAGCTGAACACACTGAAAAATCAGCAGCCCCCTTTGTTCTGTCAGAGAAGGGAGGCCACAGGGCAAACTGCTGCCCCCGGGATAGAGACAGACTCGGTCACAACTCGCTGCGGCAGAAACTTCCGCGGGAGCCAGCCCCGGGTGGGAAACCTGGACTGTGATTCATTCAAGACTCGCCGGAGACACAGAGGGGACACGTCTGAGGGTGGAAAACTCAGGGGGACTCGGGCACCGGGGCCCCCACACTTTGGGGAGTTTTGTGTCCAGGAGCTTGAACAGGTTCTCACAGTAAATATCAGACAAAAATCCCCTCACATTTCTGGCAGGGGAAGGGGAAGATGAACCATTTTGAAACACAAGAACATTATGTTTTCCTTAACAAGGCCTGTACTCAGAGAAACACTACAAAACTCTGATGAAAGGAACAAAATAACTAAATAAATGGAGTGATGTTCCGTGTTCACTGGTAGGGTATGAGCTCTTCCCAACTCCATCTATAGTTGCGACGCAGACCCACTCAGAATCCCAGCAAGGCGCTTCCTGGAAAGCGGCAAAGTGATTCTGAAGTCTATACTGAGAGGCGAAGGACTGAGGGCAGCACAGTGTGAAGGACAAGGACAAGTTGGAGGACTGAGCTGCTCGCCCTCGAGGTTAATTGTGACGCTACGCCAGTCCAGACAGTGCGGTGCTGGGGGAAGGACGGGTAAAGAGACCAGCGGAACAGAGCAGAGCACAGACGTGGCCTCAGACAGATACAGCAGCTGATCTTTGACTAAGGAGCAAAGCAAAACAATGGCATCAGGTGCCGTGATGACTTTTTAGATAGGACACCAAAGGGACACTCCATGAAAGAAATAATTGGTAAGCTGAACTCTATAAAGTTTTTAAAAGTCCTGCTCTGCAAAAGACACTTTTAAGAGAATGAGAAGACAAGACACAGACTAGGAGAAAATATTCACAAAGGATATATTTGATAAAGGGCTGTTATCCAAAATGTGCAAAAAAATCTTAAAAACTCGACAATAAGAACAAACAATCCAATTAAAAAATGAGCAAAAGATCTAAGCAGATACCTCATCAAAGAAGAAATGCAGGTGGCAAAGCAGCTTATGAAAAGATACTCAGCATCATATGTCATTAGGGAATTGCCAATTTTTTCCTTCTTAAAGTGACAGGGTCTTGCTCTGTTGCCCAGGCTAGAGTGCAGTGGTGCCATCACAGCTCACGGCCACCTCAAGTTCTTGGGCCAAATCGCCAACTAAATAACAATGAGATACCGCTGCATTAGAGTGGCTAAAATCCGAAATACTGACACCACCAAATGCTGGAGAGAATGTGGAGCTTCAAGAACTCTCGTTTGTTGCTGGTGGGATTGCAGAAGGCACAGCCACTTGAAAGAGAGTTTGGCAACACGGCTCAGCGTAGACTTACCGTGCGATCCGGCAGTTGCGCTTCTAGATGCTGGCCCAAATGAGTTACAAACCACGTCCACACAAAAACCTGTACGTGAATGTTCATAGCAGCTTCATTCATAACTGCCAAAACTTGGACACATGCCCTTTAGTAGGTGAAAGGATAAACCTAGACAATTCGACATTGCTCGGCAATAAAGAGAAATGATTTATCAAGCTGTGAAAAGACAAGGAGAATCCTAAATGTAACTAAATAAAAGCAGCCAATCTGAACAGGTGTTATACCATGTCACTGCAATTACATGACATTCTAGAAAAGGAAAACCATGGGGACAGTAAAAGGGTCAGTGGCTGTCCGAGGTTAGGAGGAAACGGGGATCGGCAAGGAGGGGTTCCAGCCAGAGCACATGGGATTTTTAGGGCGGTGAAGCTGTTCTGTACGATGCCACGGAGGTGGGTGCGTGTCATCATGCATTTGTCCACAGAATGTCCCACAACAAAAGTGAACCTCCTATCAACTGCGACTTTGGACGACAGTGACGTGTCCATGCAGGTTCTTCAGATACAACAGACGTGCCGCCCGGTGTGCGACGTAGACATTGTCGGGGGTGGAGACAGAGAGTGAAGTGAAAAATCTCTGTGCCTTCTGTTCAGTTTTGCTGTGAACCTAAACTACTTTCCAAAACTGCAGTCTATTTAGAAAAAAATCAGCTGACTCCATCTCTCACCCCTGACTGTCCTCACCGTCACCCCAGGCATGGAGAGCTAATTTTTCTGTTGCTAAAGAAACGGGCTGGTTGTTTTTAGACATCAATTTTATTGAGGTAAAATTTACATACAATAACATGGACCCATTTTAAGCGTACCGTTTGCTGTGGGGTTTTTCAGTTCAGTGAGTTTTTACAAGCGTAAACCCCCCAAGTAACGGCAGCCGGCAGGAGCAAGACACAGAACATTTCTCTCACTGAAAAAATCCCCTGCTGCCCCGCGAGGCCCATTCCCGGACCCCAGACCCAGCAAAACACGGATTTGCTTTTTGGGCCATGGTAAGCTTACTTGTGCCTGTTCTTGAATTTTATGTAAACAGAATTTGTAGTACGGAACTTTTTGTGTCTGGCTTCTTTTGCTTAACGATGTTTTAAAAATGCATTCGTGTTCATGTGTCAGTGACTCATTCCTTTCCACCGTCGACCACTCTTCCACGTGTGGCTGTCCCATTGGTTGATCCATCCCCCGCTGACGGACACTGAGATGTTCCCGGCTTTGGGCTGTTATGAATAGAGTTGCTGTGGACATTTGAACACAATTCCTTGTGTGGACACGTTTTTCTTTCCGCTGAGTGGAACGCTGACAGTGGAATGGTGAGGGTGTTTGCTAGGTTTACGCTTAACCTTATAAGAAACTGCCCAGGCTCTTTCCGACGAGACTGCACCGTTCTGCCGCCCACCGAGTGCGTGGGAGTCGGGTCCTGCCGCGTCCTCGGGACACCTGACGTCCTCAGTGTTTCCGTCTCCGCCGTTCTGGAGGGCGTCGAGCGGTGGTCAGTCCCTCAGCGCGGTTGTAGTTTACACTTCCCCGTCCGCTAAAGATGCTGTCCTGTTCGTTTGTTCCTTGGTCATTTCCATCTCTGCTGTGAGATGCCTATTTAAGCCTTTTGCCTATTTTTAAAAGAGAGGCCGCTTGTCTTCTTGTCACTGAGTTGTTTGTTATTAACACGTATTCTGGGTACCGGCCCTTTGTCACGGATATTCACGGTGACTTTCTTCTCACAATCTGTGAGTTGTCTTCTCATTTTCTTAATGTGTCCTTTGAATACTTTAACTCTCACGAGACCGAATTTATCACTTTTTTAATTTTATAGTTGATGAGATGGGCTGGCTTTTTGGTAAAGTGAGCAGGCTCTTCCCAGTAGAAACTCTAGGGCCACTGCAAGACAACATGAGGGAATAAGGACTTTGGTCTGCAGAGGTAAAGAACTGTGGGTGGGAATTTGGAGGATCCTGGGGAGGAAAACAAGTAGGTGGGACGCTCTAAAGGTGAGACCCTGAGCTAGGACAGCGGAAATAACAACGATAGCTGGTGTTTACTGAGTGCTTACGATGTCCAGGCCCTGTTGTAGGATTGTCATGTGATCTAACTCACGCAGTCTCACCATAATGCTGTGGAACAGGTGCATATTATCCCTGTTTTACAGAGGGGGAAACTGAGTCACAGGTGATAAAGTAACTTGGCCAAAGTCATGCGACTGGTAAGTAGGAGAGCTGGGATTTGAGTCCATACGCTGCAGGAGCACCGTGTGAGAGTCCACTGCCGTCCTCCCCAGAGCACCTCCCGGGCGTCCGTGGCTAGGAGGTGCTCAGTCGTCCCCTACGGGGGAGCTCACCTGAGCCTCGTGCTATGAGACTCAAAGCAACCACGTGGCACGTGGAAAGACAGAACGCGTCCAAAACAGGTGGGAAGATCGGAGGCCTCTGACCCTGCTTCTCCACCTGCCCAGGATGTTCTCCTGGAGTTTGACCTCTAACCTCCACGCTCTGAAGTCCGTTCAGCCCTGCTGGGCCTCCCGCAGCCCTGGACACCGGCTCTCTGCATCTCCTGTCTGGCTCTACCTCTGGCCTTTTAATACTGTTTCGGTCCTTGGGTCCGGTTTGTCCCCAGTTTGGAGGGACCTCCGTGGGAGCTCTCCACCCTACTGCTTGCTCTCTGAAGGCTGAGGACCAGGGGAGGGCCGGGCAGGGTCCGCGCTTCCGTTTCTGCAGGGTGGGTTTCTGGCCACTCTTTATAAGGATGTGAAAACATGCCACACGGTGAACATACCCAAAACTCACTGCAAGAGACAAAGCTTTTTATCACTTACTGTTTTAAGCCATGAGAAAAGCCTGTACGTCTTGAGATTATTGTCTCTCTGGGTGTCGGGCCGGTGCCCGGCGGCTTCCTCACTGCGGGAAGGACAGCTACGCCCAGGCGTTCGCAGAGACGCGTTGACGGTAACAGCGGAAAGGCCAGAGGGTGGGAGCTGGAGAATCATTATACGTGATTAAAATGCTGCTCTCGGCCGGGCGCGGTGGCTCACGCCTGTAATCCTAGCACTCTGGGAGGCCGAGGCGGGCGGATCACTGGAGCTCAGGAGTTCGAGACCAGCCTGAGCAAGAGTGAGACCCCGTCTCTACTAAAAATAGAAAGAAATTATCTGGCCAACTAAAAATATATATAGAAAAAATTAGCCGGGCATGGTGGTGCATGCCTGTAGTCCCAGCTACTCGGGAGGCTGAGACAGGAGGATCGCTTGAGCCCAGGAGTTTGAGGTTGCTGTGAGCTAGGCTGACGCCACGGCACTCACTCTAGCCCGGGCAACAGAGCGAGACTCTGTCTCAAAAAAAATAAAAAATAAAAAATAAAATAAAATAAAATGCTGCTCTCTCTAAAGATTGGAGGTAAAACTAAAGCAAAATAAACAAAAAACCTCCAGGGGTCCAAAGCCCGAAGGGCTGAGTGAGAGAGAGGCGCCACCGACGGCACGAGCAGGACTGGAGCTAAGATGAACCCGTAATTGTGCTCACCTTTGTGAGGTGTTGGGCCACAATAGCCCGCAGGTTGTAAGAGGATTTATCCTTAATGGAAGACCTTTAACTCTCAAATGTGGACACCTTTTTTCATGCAATAGTTTTGAGTTACGTTCTTTTCCTGACATGGTAATTATACACGACCGAGTTTCATTCCGAGCCACTTAAGCCTCATTTTCCTCAATGTCATGCAGAATGTATCCATGCATCAAATTAGGAGGGGCCAGCTTTTGAACTATAGTGACGGTCACCTCTGGCTTTTCTTGCGACGTGACTGAGTGCAGAGCAATTAACTCCGGCTGAGCGGGGCAGGTTGAAAGGTCGAGAACCCGCAGCCGGACGCGCCCATTGGGCACCTGGCTCGTGCAGACCAGGGAGGGTGTTTGCAGGTGATGGGGGTGGTTCCCGAGAATGGCTGGCCTCTGGGACACACGTGTCCCCATGTGTATATGACATTCTTTCTCAACAGCTCAGCTTGACTGATGCACGTCACACCAGCGTCCTGACTGTCCGGAGCAGGCGGGACTGACAGACGACGACAGACTGTGAAGCCGGCTGTGCAGCTGGAGTCTGTCATCTGCAGTATAAACGTCGCACTTGTGCGTTATCCAACCCGAACAAAGACTAAAGGCAGGGACAAGCTCTGGGTATTGTCTTTCACTCAGCAGAGCCTGCAAGAAACGGCAGAGTCCTCCCCAGGGACAGCACACAGGAACGGGGAGGTCAGGGTTGGCGCTGTCTGAGACCCAGGCAGGATTCCCTAGTCCTGGGGGGCAGGGACCGGGCAGGCTATGAGGACAGAGACCCCGAATAGAGACGCTGGTCTCCATGACACAGGGACCAGCAGCCAGACCGCCTTGCTGCTGAAGCCCCTCGAAGCTCCTGAGGACCCCTAATTCTCCCCGTCTTGGAGCCTGGGACCAGGGAGAGCCTGCAGGTGGGAGGCGAGGACCACAGCACAGGACAAGGGGGCAGCGGGGGCCAGGCAGGCGCCCAGGGGGTCAGCGGTAGCACTTCCTGCTTCCTGCCGCGCTCACCTTCCTTAGCGCGCCGTCCTTAGCTCGCCGTCCTTAGCTCCCCGTCCTTAGCTCGCCTTCCTTAGCGCACCGTCCTTAGCTCCCCGTCCTTAGCTCGCCGTCCTTAGCTCGCCGTCCTTAGCGCCCCGTCCTTAGCGCCCCGTCCTTAGCGCCCCGTCCTTAGCGCGCCGTCCTTAGCGCCCCGTCCTTAGCGCCCCGTCCTTAGCTCGCCGTCCTTAGCTCCCCGTCCTTAGCTCCCCGTCCTTAGCTCGCCGTCCTTAGCTCCCCGTCCTTAGCGCACCGTCCTTAGCTCCCCGTCCTTAGCTCCCCGTCCTTAGCTCCCCGTCCTTAGCGCGCCGTCCTGAGCTCGCCGTCCTGAGCTCGCCGTCCTTAGCTCCCCGTCCTTAGCTCCCCGTCCTTAGCTCCCCGTCCTTAGCTCGCCGTCCTTAGCTCGCCGTCCTTAGCTCCCCGTCCTTAGCTCCCCGTCCTTAGCTCCCCGTCCTGAGCTCCCCGTCCTGAGCTCCCCGTCCTTAGCTCGCCGTCCTTAGCTCCCCGTCCTTAGCTCGCCGTCCTTAGCTCGCCGTCCTTAGCTCCCCGTCCTTAGCGCGCCGTCCTTAGCTCCCCGTCCTTAGCTCGCCGTCCTTAGCTCCCCGTCCTTAGCTCCCCGTCCTTAGCGCGCCGTCCTGAGCTCCCCGTCCTGAGCTCCCCGTCCTTAGCTCGCCGTCCTTAGCGCCCCGTCCTTAGCTCCCCGTCCTTAGCTCGCCGTCCTTAGCTCCCCGTCCTTAGCTCCCCGTCCTTAGCGCGCCGTCCTGAGCTCGCCGTCCTGAGCTCGCCGTCCTTAGCTCCCCGTCCTTAGCTCGCCGTCCTTAGCTCCCCGTCCTTAGCTCGCCGTCCTTAGCTCGCCGTCCTGAGCTCCCCGTCCTTAGCTCGCCGTCCTTAGCTCCCCGTCCTTAGCTCGCCGTCCTTAGCTCCCCGTCCTTAGCTCCCCGTCCTTAGCGCGCCGTCCTGAGCTCCCCGTCCTGAGCTCCCCGTCCTTAGCTCGCCGTCCTTAGCGCCCCGTCCTTAGCTCCCCGTCCTTAGCTCGCCGTCCTTAGCTCCCCGTCCTTAGCTCGCCTTCCTTAGCGCACCGTCCTTAGCTCCCCGTCCTTAGCTCGCCGTCCTTAGCTCGCCGTCCTTAGCGCCCCGTCCTTAGCGCCCCGTCCTTAGCGCCCCGTCCTTAGCGCGCCGTCCTTAGCGCCCCGTCCTTAGCGCCCCGTCCTTAGCTCGCCGTCCTTAGCTCCCCGTCCTTAGCTCCCCGTCCTTAGCTCGCCGTCCTTAGCTCCCCGTCCTTAGCGCACCGTCCTTAGCTCCCCGTCCTTAGCTCCCCGTCCTTAGCTCCCCGTCCTTAGCGCGCCGTCCTGAGCTCGCCGTCCTGAGCTCGCCGTCCTTAGCTCCCCGTCCTTAGCTCCCCGTCCTTAGCTCCCCGTCCTTAGCTCGCCGTCCTTAGCTCCCCGTCCTTAGCTCCCCGTCCTTAGCTCCCCGTCCTGAGCTCCCCGTCCTGAGCTCCCCGTCCTGAGCTCGCCGTCCTTAGCTCCCCGTCCTTAGCTCGCCGTCCTTAGCTCGCCGTCCTTAGCTCGCCGTCCTTAGCTCGCCGTCCTTAGCTCCCCGTCCTTAGCTCGCCGTCCTTAGCTCCCCGTCCTTAGCTCGCCGTCCTTAGCGCCCCGTCCTTAGCGCCCCGTCCTTAGCGCCCCGTCCTTAGCTCGCCGTCCTTAGCTCCCCGTCCTTAGCTCGCCGTCCTTAGCTCCCCGTCCTTAGCTCGCCGTCCTTAGCTCGCCGTCCTTAGCTCGCCGTCCTTAGCTCGCCGTCCTTAGCTCGCCGTCCTTAGCTCGCCGTCCTTAGCTCCCCGTCCTTAGCTCGCCGTCCTTAGCTCGCCGTCCTTAGCGCCCCGTCCTTAGCGCCCCGTCCTTGGCGCCCCGTCCTTGGCGCCCCGTCCTTGGCGCCCCGTCCTTGGCGCGCCGTCCTTGGCGCCCCGTCCTTGGCGCGCCGTCCTTAGCTCGCCGTCCTTAGCTCCCCGTCCTTAGCTCCCCGTCCTTAGCTCCCCGTCCTTAGCTCGCCGTCCTTAGCTCCCCGTCCTTAGCTCGCCGTCCTTAGCTCCCCGTCCTTAGCTCGCCGTCCTTAGCTCGCCGTCCTTAGCTCCCCGTCCTTAGCTCGCCGTCCTTAGCTCCCCGTCCTTAGCTCGCCGTCCTTAGCTCCCCGTCCTGAGCTCCCCGTCCTGAGCTCGCCGTCCTGAGCGCGCCGTCCTTAGCTCCCCGTCCTTAGCTCCCCGTCCTTAGCTCCCCGTCCTTAGCTCCCCGTCCTTAGCTCCCCGTCCTTAGCGCGCCGTCCTGAGCTCGCCGTCCTGAGCTCCCCGTCCTGAGCTCGCCGTCCTTAGCTCCCCGTCCTTAGCTCGCCGTCCTTAGCTCCCCGTCCTTAGCTCGCCGTCCTTAGCTCCCCGTCCTTAGCTCGCCGTCCTTAGCTCGCCGTCCTGAGCTCCCCGTCCTTAGCTCCCCGTCCTTAGCGCCCCGTCCTTAGCTCCCCGTCCTTAGCTCCCCGTCCTTAGCGCACCGTCCTTAGCTCCCCGTCCTTAGCGCACCGTCCTTAGCTCCCCGTCCTTAGCGCCCCGTCCTTAGCTCCCCGTCCTTAGCGCCCCGTCCTTAGCGCACCGTCCTTAGCTCGCCGTCCTTAGCTCCCCGTCCTTAGCTTGCCTTCCGGCTGGTTTGAATGTTGTTTATGTTTAGTTTTCTTGCTCACTAATGACACGAAAGGAGGTTTTCCAAGATACTCAGCCAATCCAAGAACTCGGGGCCGAGGAGCTGAGATGCCAGGGTGTGCAGTGGGAGGAGGGACTGAGGACGCTGACGCAGACTGCCCGAGGCCCGTGACACCTGACACCCGACACCCGTGGTAAGACTTTGCGTTCCTTTTGACATGTCATCCGCAGAGCCTGCGGGTGGAAAACGCGATCTGACCTTTCCGTGGGCCGATGCTGCTGGGACCTGCCCCACCGGGGAGATCACGTGGGCTCACTCGTGACCGTGAGTGCCGAGCCCTGTTGCCAGCGCTGGCCCAGCCTCGGCGACGGTGATGGCTGGGAGCAGGGCGCCGGACCTCCCAGGCGTAGAGTGCGCCCAAAGCTGCCGGCGGGGGTGGCATTTGGCGGTGGCTCCTCTTCCAGAGCCCTCTCATTTGCGTAGAGGAGGCCACGTTACATAGACCCCTGATGCCAGGAACATGCATGGTGCATACGCCATTCAGCGGCGCCTCCCGAGTGAAGTCCCACGTCCTTACAGTATTAAAAAAGCTTCCAAATTACTGAAAAAATAATAATACAAGGAGATACTGTCCCGTCCGGGAGGCGGAGCTTTGTGCAAACAGAAACGGACGCAGCACGCGCCAGGGCAGACCCTTTGCCCGTTCGGCTGGGTGCCCGGATGTGGGGCACACCTTTCGTCACATGTGGTGGCGCAGTTCCCGGTCCCTCGTGGCCGGGCCCCAGACTGTCCTCCGGGCCCCGTCTCCCACGGTGCCTTCTCTGTGGCGGGGCGTCAGACAGCCCTCCGTGCCCCCGCCATGCCACCGGCTCGCCGGGCCCTGGGCCCGGTCAGCCCTCCTTCCCTCCTCCAACTGGCCAAGTCCCATGTGTTCTTTTTTTTCCTGGTAATTTTTAAGTGTCTTATTTAAAAAAAAAAAATTAATTTTTTTTAAAAACTTTTTAAAAAACATTTAATCGTAAAATGTAGCATTCACTTGGAAAAGTGTATCAAACATAAGGTCACAGCTCCATAAGCTATTCTAAAGCAAATATCCAAGTAATCCACACTGCTGTCGTGAAGGAGCACGTAGCCAGTCCTCCAGCACTGCCTTCCCCCACATCAGCTCCCCCCGACCCCAACGGCCTTTTTCTAATGACAATCCCTCCCTCCATCATTCCAAACGTCTATGGAAACCACTTCCTTGCTTTATCATTTTTTTTTTTTTAAGGAAATGGGGTCTTACTGTGCTGCCCAGGCTAGCCTGGAACTCTTGGGTTCAAGCAGTCCTTCCTCCTCAGCCTCCAGGTGAATGATTGGCCTCTGGGACACACATATCCCAGACTGGGACTACAGGCATCTGCCACCACACCCTACTCCTGCATCCTCTGTTTGCCACATACGAACACAGCCCTAAATCCTACAATTTTGTTTGCCTGCTCTGAACCGTATGCAAACGGAATCATACAGTATATACCCTTGTGTTTTCCTGTTTTGCTCTTTTGACTCAATTTCGTATCTGTGAGAATCATCTAGCTTTCTCTGTTAGCTGCAGTTAGTCCACTTACAATGTTTGATAGGCACACCTTAGACCGGTTATCCATTCTACTGCGGATGGACGTTTGGGTTGTTTCTTGTTTTTGCTGTTTACGAATAATGTTGCAGGAAACACTCTTTCGCATATTTCCTGAACTACACCTGTGTGTGTCTCTGCCAGGTGCGAACCTCGGAGTGGACCTTCTCTCCCTCTATGTACACCGTCCGCTTTCCTGAGCACAGCACACGCGTGATTGTGCCGGTTACGCTTCGCCAGCTGTGGGCGAGAGCCGCAGCGCTCCGTGTCCCACCAGCACTGGGAATGGGGTTGCTAGGCCATGGTATTGATTTCTGTGTGGATACCACCAAAGCTTTTCCAAAGCGATTGTACAGGTACACCCCAAAAGCAACGTGAGAGAGTTCCTGTGCGCCATATCCTCCAACACGGTTGACTGTCAGACTTGAATTTCAGCCATTCTGCTGGGTGTGTAGCGATGTCATACTGTGGGAGTTCGCATGTCCCTAGCGAGTGACGATGTGCAGCACTTTTCATGTCTGTTGGCCATTTGGTGTCCTTTTTATGATGTTCCTGACCAAGTTTGCTTTTCATAATGGGATTGATTTGTTTCTTATTGATTTGTAGAAGTTCTTTATATATTGTAGTTATGAGTCCACTGTTGCATGTATGTTTTGCAAATGCACTTTTCTGATCTGTGGTTTGTCCTGAAACATCCCTGCTGAGCTCTGGAGCGCCTCTCTTGAATGTTCCTTTGGGACCTTGAACTCACCGTGTCCTGAGCGGGTCCCATCCTCCCCATCAAACGTGCCCTTCCTGGGCTTCCCCCTCAGGAGTGTGTCCCCGACCTCCTCAGCTCCTGCGGTGGCCCCACTGCCTTGTCACTGGTCACTGTAGTTTCCTTCCTCAACTCTGCTTGGGTCCGTCTTTCCCGTTCCACCCTCGTGCTCTCTGTTTTCACTTGGGTCCGGAGCAGGCCTCCCCGGGCTACAGAAGCATCACAGAGTCACACGAGCATCCGAGCCAGGCTCCACCACGTTTGGTCCTCTCCACGGCCACCCCCAGCTGAGTCAGCGCCCTGCTCACGCCCCACGGTCCCCTACCCTCTTAGTGCGGCTTAACGACCCCGTGCGACCTGGCCCTGCCCACCTGGGGCCTCTCGTCCTCTGGTGGCAGCCTGCACTCTGCGTGAGTGGAAATGCTTGCGGTCCCCCCGCTTCCGCCCACCTCCCCGGCCCTGCCCGGCGGGTCGTCTGTACCCCTCTCGACCCGCCAACCCCGCGTGCGCTGCACTGCCCGCTCCATGGTACGCTCGCTCGGGGAGCACCGCGCGGGGGACGGGGAGCAGCGCGCGGGGACGGCGACCCTCCCGCTCGGCCGCTCCCTCGCGGCCTGTGGGCGAGGCAGGGCCCCGTCTCCGGCCAGACCCGCAGCGCCCGCGCTGGCGCAGACGAGGAGCTGCTCACGGCACGCAGCGCCCCGCAGACAGCAAGCGCCGCCCCGCGCGCGGGCGCTTCCCACGGACAGGGGCCGGCGGGCTCCGGTTTCTTAGTCCAGCCGGGGGCGGGGACCCGCAGCCCCCAGGCCACGTGTGGCCCTGCAGGTCCCCAAGGGCCGCCCCCGGCAGGGTCCAAACCTCACAGAACAAACCCTTCCCCGAGAGGACCTGTTCTGTGAGATCAGACGCCGAGCCAAGCCCGCGACGGTGGCGACTGCGACTGCCGCACTTTCCCGTCCCCCGGTAAGCACAGGCAGGGGAGGAGGCTTCTGGCCTGGAAGGTTCCGTCGCTGCAGTTCCGCTTGGGAACACGAGGTGGCGCCCCGCAGAGGGCCATGGAGGCGGCAGACAGGGCTCCCGGGTGACAGCGTGTCTGGCCGGCGACGGCGGGACCCCCGGTAGCCCAGGGTCCGGCCTGGCGACGGCGGGACCCCCGGTAGCCCAGATCTGTGATGAGACCGACACCCACTGTCTTAGGGTGAACAGAGCTATCGAATGGGCACGTTTATTCACGCACGGCCATGCGTGAACTTCAGAACAGTTTACAGGCGTGTTTTATCTGTGTGCTTTGGAGTCGGAGGGTCCTGGGGTCACATTCTGGCCCTGCCGCTAACCAGACGTGTGGCCTGCCGAGCTCTGGGTCTCGGGCGCCTCTTGTGTGAAACGGTTGCTGATACCTTTTATACAATGTAAAGGAGACGCGGTTTGCAGGATTCTCAGCATATTCCTGGCACGAACTAGACGTTCAGTAAATACGATTTTCCCTTTAAACGGTGCGTGTGTCCCCTACATACTTCCTGCACACTCCCTGCTTTCTATTCTATTTTACAACGGCTCTTTACGTCTGTGTCTTGTTGGGGCTTATCCTAGTCTAGGACCCTGGAGGACAGGACTCGTCTGGCCTCCTCCCTTGTCAGCCCCCAGCTGGGTGCCGTGTGCTCAGCAGGGTTTCCATAGACATTCAGAGGAGGAGGCTGCATGAACACACTATATGGGCACCTCCCCGCCCCTGCCCCCACGTCCTCCTCCCGGGGACCAGAGAAAATGCTGAGCTATTCAGGTCAAGGTTCTTGGGTGTTTTTGCTTAACACACACAATCAGGGAAAATCTGGCAAAACCTGAACTGTTACTTTTGCCAAGCTGCATGGGGCAGTCATGTGGTCAGAAAGGCGGCCTTCCTGGGGCGGCACCCGTGGTCCCCTGCTGTCCCCACAGGGGCTTGGCTGGCAGGGAGGGCACCGAGGCCCAGAGGGCAGGTGGGCAGGGGTTGCCCCCTTGTGTGGGCTTGTATCCGAGTCCCGCAGTCCTGCCGGCCCCCCTGTGAGTGGGGGGAGAGGTTCAGGCATCTCCGCTGGGAGGATCTGCCATTCCCAGGGGGATGAGCACATTCCCGCAGGGTCGCCAGCCCCTCCAGGGTGGAAAGGGGGGCAGCCCCAGTTCCCCCTGGTTAAGGGACCGGAGCAGGGACCCAGCACTGTGGACAGTTCGCCAGGGAGCGGCTCCTGGATGTCAAGGCGGGGGGATGCTGTGTGCATGGGCCGTGCGGCCTCCACACCGCCGCGCTGAGCCCCACAGCTTCCTCCTGTGTCCCCAGTGCCACCAAACACAGCCCACCTACGAAACGGGGAGAAATCACCTCTGACCCTCAACTCTCTGTTGCTGCAGAGACCCGCAACGCAGACCCGGCTTCAGGGACAGGGACTGTGCCCCCGGGCAGAGCCCCCAGCTTGGACAAGAGTTCGAGTCTTCTCCTGTTGCCTGTCTGTGACTTTTATATATACATGTGTGATAGTTCAAGGGATCTGAGAAATGGGAAGTGGGAAGAGAAGGTTCTGGAAACCCCCAAGCTCCTCTGACGCTGGAGCGGCGGGACTGGCGAGGCGCTGGGGGAGGTGGGCAAGGCAGGCGCAGGGAGGGGAGTTTCCGTTGGAAGGACGGTGGCTCCTGAGGGGCCAGAAAACAAAGGTGGGAAAGACACCCAAATTCAATGGAACTTCTGTTTGTTAGAAACGTTTTTATCATGGAAAATTTTTAACACACACGAAAGAGAGGGCAATTTAATGACTCTCCGTGTGATCCTCTCTCAGCCTCGCAAATTTCCAACATTTTACCGGTTCTTGTTTCATCTCTCCCCAGCTTTTTTTTTGTTTGTTTTCCCTAGGGTAAAAGCAACTCCTTTAACTCATTTTAGGAGACTACTAAACCCTTACAAATATCTAAGACAAGGATCAAAGACAGAATTTATGGGGCTGGGAGGACATTTAGACATGCTCTAATCCAACTTTCTTAGGTTACTGGTAAAAACAACAACAACAAAAAAACCCAAAACCAAACAAACAAAAAAACCCACCGAAGCCCAAAGAGGGAAATGGGCCCAGGAAGGCTGGGCTGGACGCCAGGTGGACTCCAGGTGGGCACCAGGCCTCGGCCCCCCGATGCCTGCATGCAGCCAGCCCCAGGCGGACAGCCACCGCGTGCTGTAGCGAAATCTGCTGGGAAGGAGAGAGTGTGTTACGTGTACGCGGAAAGACTCCGAGTCCTTAGAGCACGATGAAGGAGCTCTCGTTGACACAGAGCTTCAGAGTCTGCATTTCGATTAGCGCCTTGGACCCCCCGAAGCTGTGAATGGCGGGTGCCGTGGTCACGTCCCGTGGGAGACTCAGGAAGGTGAAGGATTTGAGCCCCTGGCAGAGCCGGAACTACACCCAGGTTGCAGCTTTTCCAGCCCAGGGTCCTTGTCTCCGCGTGGCTGGGTCCCTGCTGGAAAGTGGGGTGCTCCACAGCGGGGCCCTCTGCGTCTGGAGCCCAGTAGCCTTGGGACCCCAAGATCTCCTGCAGTTTCACCCTGAGGAGGAAAAGCCACAGCGACAGTGGCTTTGTGAAGGGAAGACCCAGGCTCAAGGCAGGGAGCAGGGAGGTCCCCACCAAGTGGGGACCTTTTCTCTGGTGTGGCTGAGGGTGATTCAGACAGAGCCAGGGCTCAGAGCATTCCAGAAGCCTTCCATGCTTGATGCGGAGCGAATCTTCCCCCCACTGCCTGGCGGGGCGGCACCCTGGCAGGCAGGGCTAAGGGAGGGCGTCTGGCCCAGCCACCCTGTCCTGCACAGTGCCACATTCACAGTGCCCAAAGTCCTCAATTTTAGCTCTCAAGGGGTCTTGGGACACCAGGACAGGCGGCAGGGCGAGCCCTGTGCTGACGGAGCCTTGCTGTGGGCCAAAGCCCTTTGCTGTGTCCTCTAATGCTTTTTAATCTTGTTTTTGGTAATCCCCAAAACACACCTACTATTGCTGTTGTTCACCCCAGTGTACAGATGAGGACACCGAGGCTCAGCAAGGTTAAGAAGTTTCCCATGTCACCGAGTTGGCGTGTGACCAGGCCGGGCTGGATTCGGTTCTCTCTGGCTCTTCCTCGCGCCGGCAGCTGGCTCCGGGTGCCGGACGCAGACTCCGTCACTTGCTGCCACAAAGCCAGAGCCTGTGATGCAAAGTCCCCTCCACAGGCCTCAGGGTCCCCAGAGCTAAGTGTCCTTGGCGAGATCCACCTCCTCGGCGTGGTGACGCACCTGCCACGTGTCGTGGTGTTGGACGGGAAAGACGGAGCAGAGCTGTGGCTCTTCCCGCGTGCTCCACGCCGTGCGTGCTCCACGCCGGTGGCAGGTCCTGTAGTTTTATAGCTCTGAAAACTCCCGAAAGGTTTCCTCTGGCTCTTCAAGGGAGACGGGCTGCTATGCGGGTGGCTAGGTGACGGCGCCAGCAGGGCGTGGGCAGAGACAGTGATGGCGCCAGGGTGGGCGAGTGTGTGCAGAGGCCGTGGAGGGGAGAGGTGCCCGGGGACCAGGACCGCGGGGCGGGAACAGACGCAGAGGCACCAGCTGGCGAGAGATGACGATGGTCTGGACTAGAGCTGGCAGCGGGGGCGTGGCGGGAAGCGGCCAGGCGGGGATGTGTTTCCAAGGCAGAGTTGTGGGGGTTCGCTGATGGGTGGGACACGCGTGTGACGTGAACGGAGAAGACAAGCGAGTGTTCCGAGTACTCTGAGTGGGGAGACGGTGACGCAGCTCCGGAGACAGGAGCGCTGGGGGGTGGGAGGGGGCAGGTGGGAAATCAAAAGTCCGGTCTGCACGTGCTGCGTGTGAAACGCCTGTTGGACGTTCACGTGGGCAGACCCGGTGCGCAGTTGGGTGCAGGAGCCTAGCGCGGCCTGGGCCTGCGGGACACAGACCAGACGGGAAGACGCAGCCCTGGAATTCGGCGTGTTCTGGGCCACGCCGGCCACACCGGCCGCATCCACATGGATGGCAGCCAGAGAGGAGCCCAGAGGTTCCCTGGTGCCTCCCACGTCCCCCCTGCCCGAGCCGCGCCTGGACAGGGACACGGAGGGGTGCGGGGCGGGGCCGCTGGAGCAGGCTCGAGGGAGAGCGGGATGGAGGGACGGTGCCAGAAAGTGTGGAAAACTGCCGTGGAGAACGGAAAAGCGTGGGAACAACCACAGAGGGATGGGAGCCGGGGGAGATTGTTTTTTCCTTTTAACCTGAGAGGAATTCCAATGTGCTTATCTTGCCGATGGATGTTCCGGAGCGAGGAACCCCCTTGCTGGTCTGGGGGGCTGCGGAGGTGATCGCAGGGTGAGTCTTGGGTGCGGAGGGAAGGATCCAGCGAAGGAGCCTTTGCCATCGCGGGGCGCAGGGGGGAAGCCACGGACGGCTCGCTCAGACCGCGTGGAGTTGCGCCCCCGGGAACGAGCGGTTCTGCCATCCAGAAGGGAGAAGGGGTGCGGGGAGCAGGGCCCAAAGCTCCGGACACGCCCAGCTCTCGGCGGCAAACGTCCACCGTGGTCAGCGCTGCTCTCTCGGGAGCCTTTCATCTTGACCCTCTTTTCTCAGTAGAGCCAAAGCCTGTTCTCACGGGGCCAGCTGGATAAGCACGCTTGTCGGAAGCCCTCTCATTAGAGATGACGACGAAAAGAATCTATTGGGAGGACTCTGAGACGTCTTAGTACCTGAATATGGGATGGAGCAGTTCAACCCAAGGACCTGAACACCACTAGACTCCCTTCCTCTCTGTCGTCTCTTCTCCTTTCTGCGCACGGGTTTCATTTACTTTCAGCAACTTCCTTCGCCAAGTGGGAAACAGCCGCTAAAGCCCCTGGGGCTCGCGTCCGGCACTCGTGTGCTGGAGGGAAGGGGGTCGCGCTCGCCGGGTCATCAGGATTGAAGATCCGGGGGACAGCCCTGATGGGCTCCGTGGGTCAGATTCCCACGCCTGACCCGTCACCTCTAGCCAGGGGGCTGCAGGCTTTGCAGCAAATCCGGTGCCTGCAGTTGGAACCTCACGATTGGGGACGGTGAGAATTCACCGGGAGAAAGGGAAGTCCAGTGCCTATCGGAGGGAAGAGTGCAGGGCGGACAGACAGACATCCGCTGCGGCCGCCAGATCAGTAAAGAGCCATTTCTCTTCACCCAGGGAGGGACTTTCCTGGTGGCCAGTGCCACAGTCTGGATTATTCGGCAAATATTCACTTGCTTTGTCCACGGGGGTGGGGGGGTTAGCAGCTCTGACCCAAGCGCAGAGCTGGAAGGGGCTGCTGTGGCGGGGCCTGCCCTGCTGGGCCCCCGCCGTCCCTGTGAGAGAGCTCACGCACGTGGCCGCTGTCCCTGGTGAGAACCGGGCGGAGCAGGACGGCCCCCGCCCATCTGCAGACTGCCCGGCAGGGCGCTGGATGATACTGGCGTACGGCCCTGGGTTTGGGGAAGCTTATTATGCAGCATTATGTCACCATAGGCAGCTGCTACCTACGCCGTAGCTATGACATCTGGATACTTAGGCGAATAAAAACTCTGTATGTGGACGTTCAGAGCTGCCCTGTCCATAGAAGCCCAAAGCCGCAAGCAACGCGCCGTCCGTCAGCAGACGGAGGGACAAGCGAGGTTCGCTCGCACACCGGGACACACTCCTCAGTGATGAAGAGGAGCAGACGCGGTCAGCAGCGTGGACGGACCTCAGAACCTCCCGCTGAGCACAGTGGCCGGACACAGCACAGTCCACACCGGCTCATTTCACTCGTGTGGAATTCGGGGACAGGAGAAACCGGCCCATGTGACGGCAGACCGATGGCCTGCGGCCAAGGGCGGTGCGGGCTTCACTGCAGACGGGCCGGGGCACATTCTGAGCAGGTGGAAATGTTTCTGTCTTCACAGGGATGTTTACATTTACATGTATTTATTTATTTTATTTATTTTTTGAGACAGAGTCTCACTTTGTTGCCCAGGCTAGAGTGAGTGCCGTGGCGTCAGCCTAGCTCACAGCAACCTCACACTCCTGGGCTCAAGCGATCCTCCTGTCTCAGCCTCCCGAGTAGCTGGGACTACAGGCATGCGCCACCATGCCTGGCTAATTTTTACTACATATATTTTTAGTTGTCCAGCTAGTTTCTATTTTTAGTAGAGACGGGGTCTCACTCTTGCTCAGACTGATCTCGAACTCCTGACCTCGAGCGATCCACCCGCCTCGGCCTCCCAGAGTGCTAGGATTACAGGCGTGAGCCACCGCGCCCGGCCCTACATTTATATTTATGATTGTTAAAACTGGTCAAAATGTACACTTAAAGTGGGTAGCTATTATTTTTGCAAATTTTGCACCTCAACAAAGTTGATTTTGAAAAAGAATCTGTCATTCCTGACTCTGATTTCCCCAGGAACCGATCCATTAGAAACAACACTGTTAAATAACCTTAATAAAATGTGATTCTGACCATGTTACTCCCCTGCCGCAAACTCTGCGAAGGCTATTTTTATTGGGAACTCCCAATCCAGCACACCAGGCTGCTACGACTCGAACTCTGCTCACCTCTCGCCACTTCTCGCAGCCCCGGATCCCGCGTTTCAGCCTCATCAGAAGCACCCTTACGATTCACGCCTGTGGATATCTAGCAACGCTGCGCTCTGCCTGGCAACATCCTGCTCAGCCGAGAGCCAGCGCTGCGTCAGCCTCCCTGCAAGGCCTCTGCCCCCAGCCTGGACGTCACACACTGCAGCTGGATGTCTGGGGATCTGTGTGACCGCCCCTTGCACGGCAGGCACCGAGGGAATGAAACAGAGCCCCGGGAACGTCTCCCTGGAGCCCGCCAGGCCGGCACGTGGTAAGTGCAGGGGCAGCTTGTTGAGCAACCGGCCGAGGGTGGCGCCGTTCTCTGCACTTTGCTGGGACTGGGGCAGGGCCCGGCCGGGGGCCCAGTTTCGCCGGCTGCCACCGCGCACTTCTGCTTCTCTGGCTCTCGGTGCCTCTTCCGCTGCTGCCTTCAGGGCGGCGGAAAGTCCAGGTCCCCGATTGCTTAAAGGTCCTATTCAAATAGGCTTTTCTTCTGTACTTCCCCCTGGATGACACTATCGGAAAGAAAGGACAATTTTGCTCTTGGTTTGTTGAGTAAAATTTGACAGAAAAGTTCACATAGTTTCAGCCGCAGCGTGGGCCTAATTATAAAGAAGCCGCCTGTAAAATCCCACCCGTCGCGGCGACAGAGTGCAGTCCGCTGCCCTGTGCAGGCGCCAGGCTCCATGTCCCCGGAGGGAGCCAAGGCGAATAAACCTGTCCTCTTCCTGGCAGAGCCGCCCGGAGTCCGGAGAGGGGGTACAGGACAGAGACGCCAGGACTTGCCAAATTCCCCAGGGAGCGACCCTGAGGGCCTTTTCCTGGGGAGCCTTTATGGACTGGGCCGAAGACGGGGAAGATTTAAAGACGCAGAATTGAAAGGGAAAAGCCGTTTCCTTTGGGGACAGCAGGAAGACAAGGAGCTGGAGGCAGGGAGGCAGCTGCTGGTGCCAGGGCAGGTCCCGCAGGGGACTGGACGAGGGAAGTCAGGTGGGCCGGGAGGCTGCGTCTGCGTCGGAGCAGGGAGAGCCTCTGGGGTTCTGAGCTCCTCCTCGCAGCAGTGGGAAGCCCTTGGCGAACTCGGCCTGCAGAAGGCGCGTGGACAGTGCAGTGAGACCCGGGAGGGTGAGGAGCAGCGCTCCGGTCACCCGCGGGCGCGGAGGCGTGGGGTGCAGCAGGATGAGGAAGGACAAACCGGTGACTGGAGGACAGGTTGCCCCCGGGCATTCCGTCTCACGGGGGACCCCCCCCTCTCACCGCCCACCTGCCTTTCCTCCCCCCGCCGTTTCCGCCTCCTTCTTTGCCGCCTTGGCGACCTGGGTTTAAACATCCTGCCCCGTAGCCAGGCTTCCGACGCTTTCCCGCTCCCTGCCGCTCTGCCCCTTGGCTCACGACCCGCTGCCCTGTCCACGGCTCCCCGAACCTCACTCCGAGTATGGCAGGAAAATGGGGACCCACTGCACGCTGTGCTCACAGAATTTCCCTGAAATCGGTCTCCTCGAATAGTTACGGCCAGAAGCCGCATCCCACAGGCCTCGGGCTCTTCTGGGTGGGGTTGGGTGGGGGGTTTTCCCCTCTGTACTTTCTGAGCATCGAGTCTTGGCCCCGAGGGACCGAGGGAGAGACGGGGACACGTGGGTGGCTCTTGTGCACATTCCCCTCCTCTTTGTGTTGCAGTCGCGTCCCCCTTGCAACCATCGTCCTCCGCAGGGACCCTGCCCTGGTCGGGACTTGGAATGGGGAAGTAACCCTGACAGGCTCGGCCGGGCTGAAGAGCACCCGGGGCGGGGGCAGGGGGGGTTCCCCGGAGCCTCCGGCCCCCAAACAGCCCCAAGCCCCGCGAGCTCCAGGTTCCGTCTTCGGGGAAAAGGGAAGTTGACCTCAGCTGTCTCTCTCTGAGGTCACGCACCTTGTCCCCGCGCTTGCATTGCTCTGGCCACTCATGAGCCAGGTGGCTTCAGGGTTCTTCCTCTTAGTCCCCATCGAATCTGACCTGTCTGTCCCCGGGCGGGCAGAGCCCGGCTGTCTGAGTCATTCAAGCCAGGCCCCGGACACCGTGGAGCAGAGACCAGCCACCCTGGCTGAGTCCTGTCCAAATTTCAGGTTCAAGAGCAAAATACATGAGTATTGTTTTGAGCCACTGAATTCTGGGGAGCGGTTTGTTAGCAAAGCCACGGCTAACTGAAACGTGTGTATAATTGTGTCAGTTTATGTAAGCTCGATGGGTACACATGAGGTTGTAGTTCACACATACGTGTATAATCGTGGCGTCCAGAGCACCTTACAAATGGAAGAAGTTGGTAATTAATTATTAGGGTGACTCATGTGCTCCTCGTTGTTAATCCCATAACAAACACCAGTAGCTCCCTCAGCCCTGGCCAGGGCTTCAGGCTTCTGCAGTAGAAACTTCTGGACAAAACAAGCACAGAGGAAATCTCAGTCTGGTCACAGGCGCTTGTTACGTCTGGACAGATTTGGTAAATAAATCATCTCCCATCTTCACCCCTCCCCCGTCTGTCCACCCCCTTCGGCCACGACGGCTGAGGCCACACATACGATTCCCAGAGCCTCAGAGCTACATGGCCGCCACCCTGGCTCCCCAGCCTGAGCGAGGGCTCCGGGGAGGGTCTCTGCGGTCACAGCCTTCAGTTACTCTCTTCCGCAGGGCCTTTGCCCATGACGTGGCACAGACTCTCCCAGACCGAGGACAGGCGCTTGCTCCCCGCACCTGGCGCAGCTGCTGGCACGCCGTGGCAGGTTAGTGTATACCTGTGGAGTAACTAAATGCACACGTGGTTTCCGGATCTCACCCTTCTGGTCGACTTGCTCAGAGCATACCCGGGGTGGACCCTACACTTCATACAAAGTTCCGTGTGTCGGCAGCGTGGCTCAGAGGACGGGGTCACGAGCTGGTCTTTATGGGCCCGTCCACGAGGCCGGGGGGCAGCCTTGGACTGCAGCAGGCTTGAGAGAGGACGTCCCCGGGTCCGCACCTGGTCCGTGGTCAGGTACTCGCCTCTGGCTCACACCTCCTCCACCCAGCGCACACCAGGCCTTGTGCACTTCATGTGCAAAGACGGAATAGAATTCTTCTTCCTCTTCTTCTTCCCCTCCTCCCCCTCCTCCTCTTCCTTCGTCTTCTTTGGAAAGGACTATCTTTCTCTTTCCCACCTATCTTCGAAAAGTGATTGTTTGGAAACTCCCCCAAATACACCATGGCAGGCCACGACATGTAAGGATTTTTAAAGTAACTTCGTGTTGGACCCAGAAGATCAGGAACATAAAGCCCTAAATCGGGGTGGACGCAGTTGAGATGTGAGCCCATCACATTTGCTCAACAAGGGTCCACTACCTGCCCTCCCTGGGTCCAGGCCTGGGCCCTGGGTGGAAATAGGAAAAAGATAGAGCCTGACTTTGGCACGCTTGGTTGCAGTTTTTAAACACCATGCTTCTATTACTGTATTTTATTTTTTTGAAACGCTCACACCATGGGAATGTCAGGGGGAGAAAACGCAATCTTCCCATCCTGCGGTTGGTTCTTGTGGTCAGAGCCAGGTGGGGAGAGGAGCAGCCTGCGCTCGGCTCTGTGCTCCTGGGGCCGGCAGGCACCGCGTGGGCCCAGCAGGACTTCCCCGGGGGAAGGTCGTGGAGAAGTGGGCTGACCACAGGTCTGTACGCTCCTTTTCCATACAGGTGCCCCATCAGTCGGGTACCCCAAGGGGAAGACGTGAGGGGTGAGATGTGTAAGAGATTTACTGGGGAAAACGAGGCCAGGGAGCTGCCAGGCTGCCAGGCTGCCGGGCGGCCCCCGTGGGCGGCGAGGGAGGAACGGAGGATGGGGTGGGACAGTCTCTGACGGCAGCACAGTCTAAGGCAGTTTCTGCAAAGCCGCTGGGGAATCGTTGAACCAAAGTCACCTGTCAAAGGAGGTTGACCTGCAGGAAGGGCCCTGGTGTTCCCGCTTTGCCCATCACCGGCCGGGAGCGGCCCGGGTGGCCCAGCGCGAAGTGAGTGCTGGATCCACAGCAGGCAGCTGGCGCCGGGTGGGTCCCACGCCCGCAGCAGGTCTGAGAGGGACGTTTTCCCGGCTGTCACCGAATCGGGTGGCACCTGTCCCTTCCTCCCTAATCCTATGGTGATGGTTCAGAAATGCAAATTATATACAGACCTGTTTTTCTGTTTGCAGCTGTTCATAGACACTGACGCAAAGAATCAAACTCACTTCATATGCGGATGGAAAAAAAGGGAATTCAGTTTCTCCAGGGCACAGGAGGTGTCTCCGTTTTCTTCCACCCACTGTGTAGCGTTTCCCAGAATTGCTGCCAAAGCCAAACACGATGACATGTGCATCTCACTTCAGACTGTGCACCTGCGGAATCACACACTTGCTGGGTGAAGAGGTAACTGGGAAGTCAGGTTCCCCGCTGGTTCATAAACGTGATGGGGACGAGTGCTGCTCACGCACCTGCGTTCACCAGGTGTGGCTCTGGGTGGTTCCCACAGGTCATCGCTTTGAACTTCACCTGCCTTCTGCGGTCAGCGTGTGGTGCCTCGTGCTACAGGCTGAGCACAGACGGGGCAGGTCATGCGTAGGGAAGAAGGTCTGGCCAGGGCTGAGCCCAGGTCCTCCCAGCCCGGGGGTCTCTCTGGTCCCACAGTTTCTGGTCCCTGCATCGGACAGTTTACCTGGCTCAAGAGTATGAGTTGTCAGCTTGGACTAGAGCTTTGTTTCCGTCAGAAATTCTAGGGTAAATTGGCAGGTGAAGACCCAAGGAGGTAATTTCTTCTCGCCTCTTCACCTCACCCTTCCTCAGTCGCTCACAGCGTCAGGGTGGCTCTGCCACAGCGACCTTGAGACGCCCTTGTCCTGCTGGCAGGCTGTTCTCTAGCTGTCAATCCAAATTTTCACCAGTCTGACTTACTTTCTGGACTGCACGTAAGACCTTTTTATGTGAAATTCACATGAGCATCTTAAAGTGAGCAGGTCAGCGGCGTTCAGCCCACTCACGATACTGCGCAGGCCCCCTCCCCCGTCCGAAACGTGTCACACGCAGAGCTCGGCCCGTGTCCAGGGAGCAGCTGCTGCCGCCCCCCTCGGCTCCCAGCACCCCACCCACCACTGTCTCTGCGGACTGAGCTGCTCTGGGCATTTCGAAGACACGGAGCCGTGTAATTCGTGGCCTTTTCTGTTTGGTTTCTTTCTCTCGCCGCGATGTTGCTGTGGCTCAGCCCCGTTGCAGCCTGCGCCGTGCTTCACTCCTTTTCACGGCTGAATAATGTTCCACAGTTTGTTTATTCACTTACCTGGTGATGGACATTGGAGTTGTTTCCACCGCTTGGCTATTGTGGATAGTGAAGCCATGACTGTGTGTGTAAGAATTCGGGTATCTGTTTTTCAATTCTTTGGGGTACATACCTATGAATGGAATTGCTGGGTCTTTCGGTAATTCTATATTTAACTTTTTGAGGAACTGCCAAACTCTTTCACAGGGGTTGACTCATGTTGCATTTCCACCAGCAACGAGCAAGGATCTTAGTTTCTCCGTATCCTTGCACTGAAGACTGCGAAGGCTGAACTAATCACAGGATGAGGAAGTGGCCTCTCCGAGGTGCTTTCCCCTTTCTCTTTCACACGCAGCCTATGCAGGACAGTGTCTAGGAGGAAGGATACTACAGCATGATGCAAACAGAAATTCTGCCGGCCCCCACATATCACCATGTGTCACAACCCGGCCGAGCTCTGTGACCGTTTGCTTCAAATTGCCTCATCAGCTCCCAGATGAAGCGGCTCGAGACTCCGCTCTCTGGCAGGCAGAAGATGAGTGACTGCGAGTTTGGGTACACCCACAGGCTGGCCCAGGACTACCTGCTGTATGTCCTGCAGATACCGCAGCCCGGGTCGGGTCCAAGCAGGACGTCCAGAGTGCTGCAAAACATCGCATTCTCAGTCCAAAACGAAATTGAAAAGAATCTGAAACCATGCTTGGACAATTTCAGTGTTGCGTCCGTAGATACTGCCAGAACTGTGTTCAATCAAGTGATGGAAAAGGAATTTGAAGATGGCATCATTAACTGGGGAAGGATTGTGACCGTATTTGCATTCGGAGGTATTCTCATCAAGAAACTTCTACGGGAGCAGATTGCCCTGGATGTGGATACTTACAAGGAGATTTCTTATTTTATTGCTGAGTTCATAATGAATAACACGGGAGAATGGATACGGCAAAACGGAGGCTGGGTATGTGTGACGGAAAAATTCCTCATTGCTCTTTACTGTGAGATAGAAATTCATAGTTTCTTTGCTCATTAAAACAATGGCAAGGCACCTACCTAAGAATACTATTTTCCTTGGGTGGTTTGCTTTAAGTTTTAAAATAAAAATATACTTTCTGGCTCATTTCCAATGAGTTCTAGAACTTTATAGTTGGAAAACGCTTGTGTTTTCAGTTTTTAGTCCCATCGGGGTAAATTACAGTAGTGAGGTCTGGAGACTAACAAGGCACCTCCCGATACAGCTTAGGAACCATCAGTGCAGACACTCTGTCTAGTACTTAGCTTTTGCTGCGGTTGTCATGGCAATGTAGAATTAGCACAGAAAGCGTTGCTATTAGATGCTGTTATATTTAGGAATTTATCAGGTTGCAAAAGACGGGTATACAGTTTTTCAAGTTTAATATTTACAAATTGATTTTTTTCAGTTTTCTAATATAACAAATTCTGGACAGTTAAAGCTTGTTGATAAGGAATAATGAATGTGTTGTATCACCAGCAAGAACTTTTATTCAACGATTTTCAAATAAAAATTCACTCTGTTGTCAGTGCCTCAAAAAACCGAGACTGTCTAGGGGCCTGGCCTGGAACTGGTGCGGGCAAGCAGCCTCTCAGAGCCTTCCTTATTTTCCCATGCGCTTAACGCTTACTTTTTAAAGCACTTCTGTTCCCATGGATCCTCTCTCCACCCCCAATCCTGGCCCTCACCTCTCCCGAGAAATAACCACTGCTACCAACCGTTTTACATGCAGAACACGCCTGTGGAGCATATTCATGGAAGCTACGCAGAGCACTTCTTTGTAAAATAGTTTTATATGTAAACATAGTCCATGGTTCTTATTCTGCAACTTTTCCTTCCCCCAAGCACATGTGAGATGGTGTTTCAAAGAGTGCTACGTGCATTTCTGTTGTAGGCAAGTGCTGCCGAGAGGCCCCGCTGGCTGCTGGGGGAGACGTGGCCAGACAGGTTATTTAGGTGATTTCCAGGGTTTGCTGTCGCCACGGTGCCTCAGTCTACGCCGTCTCACAGACCTTCCCTGCGCGCGGGTGTGTCTGGGTGGGTGTGGGTCACGGTGCACGTGCATTTCAAATGCATTTGATCCTCGCCCTCCAAGAGCCTCTGCCAAGTGGCACCAGGACTGACGGAGTCTCCAGGGTCCTCCCCCTTCAGCTGGACAACATTGGGTCGTAGCATCCGTCGTAATTGCCCCAAATTGTTGGGCTAAAAAATACCTGGTTGATTTTGTTTTAATTCTCAGTTCCTTGGTTATTAGTAAGGTTAAGCATCTTTTCACATTGAGCCTCTTTTCATATGTTTACTGACCATTTGAAATTCCTATTCAGAGAATTGTCTGTTCATATCTTTGCCCATTTTCCTATTATTTTGTCTTTTTATATTGATTTGTGGGAATTTTTTGAGTATTCTGGATACAAATTATTTTTATATATGTGGCAGATACCTTCTAGTTTGCTGGTTATCTTTTAAAACTATAGATTTCATGCCATATGTGTGGTGAATCCGTTGTTTGAAATTTTTAATGGTCCCTGATATGGTTAGAATTGTGCTAACTTTCAAAACAATTATTTTTCCCCTTTAGTCATGAAACTAGTTATGGAGTTACGTATGATTTTTGAATGTTAACTTTTCTGTAAGGCATCTGACTAGTCTTTTCCTATGTAAAAAGTTCAGAATTTGTTAACTCTGTACTTTAAAAAAATTTAAAATTGAAACAAAACAGAACAAAACTATAGATTTAGTCATTATAAATGTTTAAAAGTTTGTTGCATTTGATTAATTTATTAATCTTTTACTAGATGCCTTTTCCATTTTGTTTAAGGCCTTCCCACACATATACAGATGTTACTTAAATATTTAACTTTGGTGGGGCACGGTGGGATTACATGCCTGTAATCCCAGCACTTTGGGAGGCTGAGGCAGGAGGATGGCTTGAGGCCAGGAGTTCAAGACCAGCCTGGGCAATACAGCGAGACCCTGTCTCTACAAAAAAACACAAAAATTAGCTGGGTGTGGTGGTGTGCACCTATAGACCTAGGTACTTGGGAGGTGGAGGCAAGAGGATGGCTTGAGCCCAGGATTTCGAGGTTACAGTGATCTATGATGATGCCACTACACCCCAGCCTGGGTGACAGAGTAAGAGCCTATCTAAAAAAAAAAAAAAATCAACAACTTCACAATAAATTTTGTGAACTCCTGGAACTCATAATCCGCAGAGGGTGTGGAATTGTCTCTGAGAATTTCTAGAAGTGCCCTTATCTTCCGGGGTGGTCCAGGTGTCGGTAAGCGCGAGTGTGGCCGTGTGAGCCTGGCCGGGTGGAGCTAAACCACGCACGTTGCCCGCACACTCTCAGCCTCCCCGCAGGTCCCGAGCTCTCTGGTAGCCCCGCAGGGCTGGGGTTGCAGACGTGATAGAGACGCTCTCTAGACGCCACTTGAGAGCGGTCTCAGCACCGCTCTGCGGGCTCACACGAGACACGGACTGCTAGTGACAGGCAGTGCCTCTCTGAGTCAGCGCACACGGTGTGGGTCCCCTTCCTTCCGCAGCGAGGGTGGCCGGCTCTGCTCGAATGAATGAATTCACTCTTGAGCGACGCATCGCAGGGGAAGTGACACGTCACACGCCTGTACTGGCAGAGTCAGGCGGCCCCCGGGAAGGGGAAGAGACATTCGCAGCCTTATCAACATGGGAGCCCCGGCTTCTCACTTTCTACCCTCCTGAAAAAAGTCCCCCCAAATCACCGATCGTAAAACACACAATCTGTCATCGAATTAGGTTTTAAAAGTGCCCGGGGACTTTATGAGAAGTTTGACTCAAGACTGGTGTGCGCACGGCGTGGCTGCGAGGAGCGCCGACTCCGAGTCAGGCAGACCTGGGTGTACGCCCCTCGCGCCCCACGCTGGTCCTCCAGCGACCCGCATGTCCTGCCCGTGGGGCCACCCCCCTGTCTCGCTCGCCCAGTCTGTAGCCGCCTGCCAGCCTCCCTGCAGTCTCCATCCCGCACCTGCCGCAACCTGGTCTCCACAGAGCAGTCAGAGAGACATTTTAAAACTTTGGGCCGGGCGCGGTGGCTCACGCCTGTAATCCTAGCACTCTGGGAGGCCGAGGTGGGCGGATCGTTTGAGCTCAAGAGTTCGAGACCAGCCTGAGCAAGAGCGAGACCCCATCTCTACTAAAAAATAGAAAGAAATTATATGGACAGCTAAAAAATATATATATAGAAAAAAATTAGCCGGGCATGGTGGTGCATGCCTGTAGTCCCAGCTACTCGGGAGGCTGAGACAGTAGGATCGCTTGAGCTCAGGAGTTTGAGGTTGCTGTGAGCTAGGCTGACGCCACGGCACTCACTCTAGCCTGGGCAACAGAGTAAGACTCTGTCTCAAAAAAAAAAAAAAAAAAAAAAAAACTTTGAATTAGATAATGTCCTGGCCTAATCAAACTCTTCCAAGACGCCCCTTCACCTGGGAACAAAAGTGCAGAGTCCTGACCGCTGCACTCCAAGCCCTACGTGATCTGGGCTCTGGGGGCCTCGGATCCGCTGTCCGGGGGTCTCCTGAGCTCCAGGCTCCGAGCCTCCCGGATAAGCGAAGCCCGCTCCGCCCTCGAGGCTTTTGCACCTGCTCTCGCCTCTGCCTGGGATAACGTCCCCCAGAAGTTTGCACAGAGCTCCCCTCTCCCCTTCGCTTAGCTCTCTGCTCCCCGGCTGCCCCTCAGAGCAGGCTTCCCTGGTCGCCCGTCTGAGATAGTGCCACCGCCCCTGTCCCCGCAGCCGGCCACCTCCTTCACGAGCGTGTTCGCACCTGGATGTCCCATTAAGTATTTATCTGCTTGTCTGTCTGCCTGTGTCTGAGACGAGAGCCCAGGCTTGGCAAGGGCAGGGTCCTTCTCGCTCTGCTCACCCGCGCTTTAAACGGTGCCTGGCGCGGGGTCAGCGCTCAGTGGGTATTTCCTGAAGGAATCAAGGAATGAATAATCTCGAGAGAAGTGGGACTGACATCACGGTGTCGGCCTACGTCTCTAAAACTCTGAGGTTCTGATTTTCTTTGGATTAGTGATACAGCATATTATTTTATGCTTTAGGCTTTCTTTTTTTAGTTCAGCATTTTATGGGGTTACAAAAGTTTAGGTTATGTATATTGCCCTTGCCGCCCCTCCCCTGCCCCCGAATCAGAGCTTCTAGCGTGTCCATCCCCCAGACAGTGCGCATCACACTCATCATGTATGTTACACCCATCCCCTCCCCCCCATCTGTCTGACACCCGATCAATGTTATTCCTAAATGTGCTCTTAGGTGATGATCAGGGAAACCAGTTTGCTGGTGAGTACATGTGGTGCTAATTTTTCCATTCTTGGGATACTTCACTTAGTAGAATGGGTTCCAATTCACTTTAGGCTTTCTTGAAACTCCAGGTAGCTGAATTAACACACGATCACTATTCCCAGAAATAATCAGACCTGAGCATTCTTGGTTTACTGCCACATCGCTGACAGGGTATTGAATTTTTGTTTGTATATTTATTTGTATATAATGGTTTTGAGATATATAAACAGCATCATTAAAGGAAATATACTTGAAAAAATATATTTGAAAAGAATATTTTGAAAAGAAAAAGAAATCGCTCCCACCACCCTAACAGGCCCCCGCGCAGACACCGTGTGTGATCATAATTCGGGTGGACGGAAGAGTTTCCACGTGACATTATCAGTAGTTCCCGCACGGGCTCACGTGTTCCGTGTCAGCATCTCCATCGCCTGCAGGAGATTCTGTACCGGGGTGCACTTAACGAATTCCCAGCTGTAGGCGTTTGGGTTGTTGCCAGTTCTCCCCTGTTAGAAATGAGGCTTCAGGGCTAATCAGGGCTGTGTTTCCCAGTGCCCCAGCCCGCACTTCAGAAGATGGTCTCACGGTAAATCCCCAGCGTGGCGTGGCTGGTTCCTAGCACATGCACGTAATCACGCTGCTCGTGCACGCTGGAACACGGCACACCCACGAACGTCACCACCGCCTCATCAGCACTGGGTGGCACTGCTCAAAATAGTTTTGGGTGTTTCATAGGTTTAACATAACAAGGTCAATGTAAAAGGTCTGAAAACTAGTAAGATTGTGTTAAAAATGCACAATTCTTCAGCTGCTAGTAATGTTGAGTTATATACTTGTTTATAATTTATATTTTTCTTTACAATGGCCTTTTCCTTTTCAACTATTATGGGTTTGATGATTTTCTCTTACATTTGAATGAACTTTTTCATAATAATGTAAATATTTTGCTAGTCTGCTGTTCTTTTAATTTTTGTTTTTTATAGTTTTTAAAAAATTTTAATGTTCATCTAGCTGAATTGGCCGATTTTTTCCTTTGTCCACTGTCTTTCCTTTCCAAGTTGAGTGTACATAGGATGACATGCTCATTGCCCAATCACAATAGACAATGATCGTTGTCATAATGATAAAAATCTTTGCAGAGGGCCCCGTAATACTTAGCAAACGTGGGGTCTATGAAAATTCTAGGAAGGGAGCAACGAGGAGAATACAAACCCCGAATGCCCGGGAGACACGTGAGTGTGACAGGGCAGTGGGGGAAGAGGAAGGAGAGACGGGAGCCCTTTCCTCCCTCTGTGAGGGCGTGACAGCGTGTGACAGCGCGTGTCCCGGGCGGGACCCCACACTCCGCACGCGGGCAGAAGGGCGCTTTCTTGGGCAGGCTTGTCAGTGCACGAACCCCCCGACTGGTTCCCACTCACGAAGGCGATGCCAAGGCACTGCCGAGCTCTCAGTCTCTTCCAACTACCAAGGAACCACGCTTGGCTTGTTTTCCAGCGTTAGCCACACTGGGCCGTGAGCTATGAGGCATCTGTAAGCCCAGGTTCCGGAACTCGCAAGATGCAGAGCGAATGTTTGCCAAGTGAACATTTAGAAAATTATTTTAACAATTTTCTAATCCTTCTGGTGTTTGCTTGGAAATGTCCGGCGTGGACAGGGGAGGAGGATTTGCATTCCAAGCCAGGTCTAGGCACTGAGGAGTTGGGTGATCCTAGGCAACCTACTTTTCCCAGTCCTCGGTTTCCTTATTTGTTACAGTGAGAGAGGGCATGAGGCTCGGTGGTCGCAGAGGCACTTTTCAGAGAGGAGGTATTAATATAAACCATGGTTACAGATTATAAATTAATTAAATGCAGTGTCCAGTTCATTGGGTTATCCTACTTTTTTCTATATTTTTTAAACTGTGTCTGATCACAAAGAGAACGAATTGAAACAGAAACAGTCACCAACCTTTTCAGAGGCTCAAAAGGTGCCGGTTTACTTTGGATTTACTGTGAGTCCTTACGATTTTCAATGCAACACAGTTTACAATTTATATTAAAATATAAATGCGTTGAAACCAATGCCAGACAACTGAACAAGAAAGAAAGAAAAAAAAGCAGACTTTCTGTCCCCTGGAGCTGTCCTTGCTGCCCACTGTGGCAGCCACCAGTCGCTGCGGCCACCAAACAAGGGCAACATGGCCGTCTTAGTCTGGGCTAAGATGCGCTGTAAGTCCTAAAAACTCATCAGATTTTGAAGATTTGGTATGAAAAAGAATAAAATATCTCATTAATGATTTTTATACTGATTACATATTGAAATAATATCTCGGATATATACAATGAAATATGTCTTGAAAATTAATTGTGCCTATTTTTTTACTTTGTAAAACGTGGCTGCAAAAACACTAAAACTACACGTGTAGCTCACACTGCGTTTCTCCTGGAGAAGGCTGCTCTGGAGAGGTCTAGAACTGGAAGTAGAGAACTATGATTAGAATGAACAGAATACAACTAGTCAAAGTACAGAGAAGATTTAACTATTTGCATTATTTAAATGAAAGTTTCTTTGCTTTTTATTCCAGCAGACAGTCTCCACTGATTTAAAACTGTTAAATCTATTATCTCACAGGAACACGGCTTCGTAAGGAAGTTTGAACCTAGACCTGCCTGGCTGACTTTTCTGGAAGTGACAGGGAAGATCTGTGACATGCTGTCCCTCCTCAACTACTGACCCAAAGGACGCTCCGTGTTGTGAAACCTGCCTGATCTCCCTGACCCTTACGGGAACTATTGCCAACGGGCACTGCCATCTTTCCAAACAACTCCCATGACGTAACTCGACTTTCCAGAGTTACATAAATTTTGTCCTCATTTTAATGAATAAATTGCATTTTCTCTATATGCCATTTGTGTCTTAATTTTGGGGGTGTGCCTGGAAATTCAGCAAAAGGGTAGAGTTCAACACGGGAGACAGGGCTAGAATTGGGGGTGATGACCAGGAAGGTGCTGTCTTTTCTGCCCCACCGTGGATTCTTCCCTGAGGCCGTGCCGGTCACCCGGAAGTCCCTCCCGGTGGCGAGGCTGCGCTGCGCGGTGGGTGGGGGCTGGCGACCCAGGCTGCCGTCCTCAGTGCCCGCTGCCCGGGGTTCCCACTCAGGTCCTCCCCGCCCTTGCTCACTGGCGTGCTGGGCAGGGGGCAGGGGCGATGGACACAGCAACCGCACGGCAGGATGTTCTGGGGTGGTTTGAACAAAGGCAATTAGGGAAAGGATTCGATGCTGAGCTATTGTTACACTTTTTTTTTGGTAAAAATTCACAAATTAGAAAATGATCATCTTTTGTTAGACCCTCTGTCCTAATGTTTAGGTCAGCAAATCTGATTGCAATCTGGGAGCCCTGAACCTTGCTCTGGACCTTCCCGTGTGGCTGTTCCCTCCCACAACACACCCCTCTCCCTCCCTGAGGGCCTACGGTCCCTCTCCCAGGAAGCTGTCGGTAGATCTAGTAAGGACACCAGAGCGCCCCTCCCAGGCCATGTGCATTCGCACAGGGGTTTCGGTTAATTGACGCTTTCCCTGGGAGGTGGGATTCTTAAGTGGGGATTAGGCCACTGGGGCAAGTCAGCAGGGAGCCTTTGTGGCCAAGATAGCTTTGGCTTTCTTATGACCTCACATCCAAGAGCCACCCACCTGTGCCACCTGGGTCATTGGTCTTTTGCTGGCAGGGTACAACCTCACACTGTCTTTTACCTCTTCCTGCCAAGTGCCTCGCCCACTCCTCAGCTGTTTTTTTTTTTTTTTTTTTTTTTTGAGAGAGTCTCGCTTTGTTGCCCGGGCTAGAGTGAGTGCCGTGGCGTCAGCCTAGCTCACAGCAACCTCAGACTCCTGGGCTTAAGCGATCCTCCTGCCTCAGCCTCCCGAGTAGCTGGGACTACAGGCATGCGCCACCATGCCCGGCTAATTTTTTCTATATATATTTTAGTTGGTCAGATAATTTCTTTCTATTTTTAGTAGAGATGGGGTCTCGCTCTTGCTCAGGCTGGTCTGGAACTCCTGACCTTGAGCGATCCACCCGCCTCGGCCTCCCAGAGTGCTAGGATTACAGGCGTGAGTCACCGAGCCCTGGCCCTCAGCTGCTTTTAATTCATGTTTTTGTTACTCAGAGCTGAGTGGTGGGAACGCACAGTCACATGGATGTAACAGGAAGTGTGTATAGGGGTGCTGTTACCTGGAATACATTTGTACAAGAAACCGCAAACTCTGGCTTTTACGCTACAATTACCTCTTTAGCAATCTGACGTTGGGAAATCAGTGGCCATTTCTGGCTTGCTCTGTGACTGGTCTTAAACTGTACCTTGCTGTGTGTTTTATTAACTTACTTAAAAACAGTTTTATGAACCTCAACTCTTACCCCACGCCATTCACAAAAATTAAATTGAAACAGATCACAGACCTAAACGTATGTTAAAACTAGACAACGTCTAGAAGAAAATATAGGAGAAAATCTTCACAACCTTGGCATAGGCAAAGGTTTCCTATCTGGAACACAAAAATCCTGAACCAGAAAATAAAAAATTGGTAACATAGAATGCATCAAAATTATGAAATTCTACTCTTAAAAAGACACTGTTAAGAACTCAAACAAGGGGTGTTTGAATTCTATCTCAATAAAGCTGTTAAAAAAAATCAAAAGGCAAGCCACAGAATGGGAGAATGATATTTAGAAACCAGATCTGGATGCTAGATTTCATAGCTACTGGGGCATCGTTATTTCTGGGTTCTCTCACAAACAGAGCTAGTGAAAAAACTATCTATGTATTTCTGTATCAATCCATTTGTGTGTGTGTGTGTGTGTGTACTAAGAACCACGAGTTCATACTGACACCTCTGATTCCGGTCCCACTCCACAAAGGTCGTTCCAGCCTTCCCCCTTTCCTTATTTATAACTTGTTTTTCCAACAGGGAGAAACCTGACTGTTATTATTCACAATAAATTTACTTACTTGTTCAATTATAGAACACAGATAAAGTACATATACAGATAAAGTAGTTTCACAATTGCTAATTTATACCCCTGTGAAAAATAAATGCACTAATTAGAATAAAACATTTGTAATAAAGTTCTTTTTGTTTTTAGACTTATGATATATAGTGAAAATACAATTTTCCAAAATTACTTGAGTTCCTTTCTTCCCCACCCACTTCGCTGTGGTCGCTAGCATCCATGATGCAGGTCACGCGGCGTGTTCCTGCCTGTGCTCTACTTGGGCTTGCTGCACGTCCTGGCTGGCTGTGCACGTGTGTGCAGTGAGAGTCAGAGGGACACACAAAGGCATAACCAGAAAAATGTCGCTCTCCTCGTCACTGTTACTGCATTCCTGTTCTCTCGCCCTTTCTACCCTTTCTCACCCACTCACTTGAATAGAATTGGCTCCTGAAACCCTCTGCCCACCTGGCTGTGCTCACTGCATTTCCCCCAAACCGAGCAGGTATGTGCATGTTTTCTTTTATCCCGCTCGTTCACTGTATGAAGATATAATTCACATACCATTAAACTCACCCTTTAACAAAGTACAATTTATTGTTTTTTTAGTATATTCACAGTGCTGTGCAACTAGCACCACAATCTAACTTCAGAACATTTTCATCACCTCAAAATGAAACCCTGTATCCCACGACCACTGCCTCCGGCCCCAGACAACTACTAATCGACTTTCTGTTTCCATGGATTTGCCTGTTCTGGACATTTCCTGCAAATGGAATCATACAGTATGCGGGCTTTGTGTCTGGCTTCTTGCATTTAGTATACTATCTTCAAGGCCCCTCCAGGTTAGAGTACATGCCAGTTCTTCATTCCTTTCTATGGCTGAGTAATATTCCAATGTATGAATATACCACATTTCCTTTGTACAATCATCAGTTGATAGAAATTTGGGTTGTTTCCACTTTTTGGTTGTTGTGAACAATGCTGCTATGAACATTCGTGAACATGTTTCCTATTCCCTTAGGTATATAGGCAGGAGTGAAATTACTGGGTCATATGGTAACTCTATTATTTCGCTTTTTGAGTAACTGTCAGATAGTTTTCCAAAGTGGCCGCATCATTTTACATTCCCATGGGTATGAGGGTTTCAATTTCTCTGCATCCTTGCCAGTACTTATTATTTCCAATTTTTTTAAAATTACAGCCATTGTAGTGGGTGTGAAGTGTTATCTCTTTGTGGCTTTGATTTGCATTTCTTTAATGGTTAATGATGTTGAGGATTTTTTCATGTGCTTAATGGCCATTTTTATAGTTTGTATGAAGAAATGTCTATTCAATTCTTTTGCACATTTTAAAATTGAATTGTTTGTCTTTTTATTGGAGAGTTGTAAGAGTCCTTTATGTTTTCTGGAACAAGTATCTTATCAGATATATAATTTACAAATATTTTCTCCCATTCTATAGGTTGTCTTTCATTCTCTTGATAGCGTCCTTTGATGCATAAATGTATTAAATTTTGATGAAGTCCAAATTACCTGTTTTTTCTTTTATTGCTTGTGTTTTTGGTGCTGTAACTAAGAAACCATTGCCCAATCCAAGGTGATAAAGATTTAAGCCTATGTTTTCTTCTAAGAGTTTTATTGTTTTAGCTCTTATATTTAGGCCTTTGATTTATTTTGAGCTAAATTTTGAATTTAGTTAAATTTTGAACTATCTTTTCTTGCATGTGGACATTCATTTGGCCCAGTAATATTTGTTGAAAAAGACTATTCTTTCCCTATAGAATTGTCTAGGGCATTCTTGTCAAGTGAATTCTCCAACTCTATTCTTTTCAAGATTGTTTTGGTTATTCTGGGTTCCTTGCATTTCCATATGAATTTTACAATCACTTTATTAATTTCTGCAAAAAGACAGATTTGATAGGGATTGTGTTGATTCTGGAGATCAACTTGGGGAGCATTACCATCTTAACAATATTAAGTTTTCTAATTCACAAACAAGGGATGTCTTTCTATTTACGTGGGTTTTTTTCCTCATTTCTTTCAACAGTGCCTCATAGTTTTCATAGTGTAAGTTTAATGCTTCTTTTGTGAAATTTATTCCCAAGTATTTTTGATGCTATTGCAAATGAAATTTTTCTTTTTGATAAAATAAGGAATGGGCTCATGTGATTACGGAGGTTAGCAAGTCCAAAATCTGTTCCGCCAGTGTCCCAGTATGAGTCTGAACACTGGCAGCTGCTGCAGAATTCGGAAGAGCTGATGTCCCAGTTTGAGGACCATAGGGCAGGAAGAGCTATACTTGTATATTGATTGTGCATCCTGCAACTTCGCTGAACTCACTTATTAGTTCCAATATGTTTTGTGGATTTCTCAGGATTTTCTATATGCAAGATCATGCCATCTGTGAATATAGTTTTACTTCTTTCATTCCTGTCTGGGTGCCTTTTTTTCTTTTCTTTCTTTTTTTGTCTAACTGCCCTACATCTCAATTTTTAGAATTCTTTATTGCTATGGTTTGAATGTTTGTCCCCTTCAAATCTCACGTTGAAATTTAATTGCCATTGTAACAGTATTAAGAGGTAAGACTTTTAAGAGGTAATTAGGCCATGAGGGCTCTGCCCTCGTGAATTAATTAATGCTGTTATCTCAGGAGTGGGTTTGTTATAAAAGGGCAAGTTTGGCTCCCTTTTCTTTCTCTCTGTCTCTTGCCCTTCCACTTTCCACCATAACATTATGCAACAAGAAGGCCCTTGCAAGATGTTAGCCCCTTGATTTTGGACTTCCCAGCCTTGAGAACCATGGCCAATATATTAATATTTCTGTTCATTAGAACTTACCTAGTCTCAGGTACTGTTGTAGCAGCAAAAATGGACTAAAACATTTATGTATTAGCGAGATTAGTCCTTTGGTATATGTTGCAAGTATTTTCTCCCAGATTGTCAGCCAATTTTTTGCCAGCAAAATTTACAATACTTTTATGTCATCAAATTTATCCATCTTTTATTGCCTCTTAATTTTGAGTCATAGAGTTCTTTCCCTTAATTGAAGTTAAAAAGGAATTATCCTGTTTTCTTTCACTACATAGATGGTCTCAAATTTTACACTAGATCCCTAATCCATTTGGAGTTTTTCTCTTATGCATGGTGTGACGAATGAACATGAATTTATTTTTTTAAAAATGGCTATCCGTTTGTCCCAGAATCATCTATTAGAAAGGTCATGTTTGCCCCAGTGGTCTGAGAAAACATCTTTACGTGTATTAAATTTCCATACGGCTTTGGGTCTATGTCTGTGCTTTCTCTTCTCTTCCAGTCGTCCAGGTGTGTCCGCAGTGCCGCCACCACACCGTTCTGATTACAGAGGTTTTCAGTATGTTTCAGTATCTGGAAGGGCTGGTGGCCTCTCAGTGTTCCCCTAGCTATTCTTGAACACTTGTTTTTCTACACAAACTTTTGTAAAACTTATTTATTAATATAAAACTCACTAAATTTTCCCATAAACTGGCTCCATTTTCTGTTACGTTCCAGCCTGAAATTATTTAAAAGTTGAACGCCTTTCGCCATTGACAAGTTAACCGTGTCCCCTTTCCACTGGGTTGCGGGGTGGCAGCACGCGCGGTGAGCCCGCGGCACACGGCTCCGCTCGGCCTCCTCTTAATTCCGCGCGCGTCCGTCTTCGCCCCTTTCCACCAGCTCAAACGCTCTGTCGGCGTCTCCGCTCCCTCGTCGTCCGTTTCCGAAGAGCTTTCGCGGCAGCGGCAAGTTCCAGCATCTACAGCGACGAGCACTCTCGGACTCCGAGCCTGGGAGGGGCAGAGCGACTTACCTGAGAGCTCAGTGCCCCACAGGTGAGGCGGTGGCCGACCTGGGACCGGCAAGTCGCTCGGCGTCAGGGGCCGGCCCAGCCCACAGCCGTGAACCCCCAACCGAGAGAGAAACGGGGTCCTTCCCGACCCCGCAGGAGCCCCGTTCCGGACCAGGTAGGGCGCCCCGCGCCTCGCCGGATTCCGTCCACAACGCAAAGCACGCAGACGGTCCCGTCAAGTCACAACGGCGCGGACACACTCCCGTCACCCAGCGACGCGGCCGCACGCAGTCGCAGGCGTCACCTGTTCCGGTGAACGCCACGGCGCCAACGCCGGTGTCCGGACAAGAACAGGACAGGGACGCGGCCCGGGAGCGGCGGGCGGTAGACACCTGGCGGACCAGGCCATCCAGGTGAGCGCGTGCGCTCGGCCGTCCGCGAGGAGAGACCGCAGCCCTCCCGGGACGGGTCCCCAAGTCCCGCAGTTACGCGACCGTGACTTTCTCCACTCGCCGCCGCTCCCTTCCCCTCAAGCCCCTGCGGCCCGCGCAGAGCAGCGGGCGTCGCCGGCGGCCTCGCAGGACCCTTTCTGGCAGGGCCTGCCTCCCAGTTCCCGCCGCGGGAGCCGCAGGGCGGGCGGCGCGGCGCCATTTGCCGCGAGGGCGGGGGCGTGGCGGGAAGGGCGGGGGCGTGGCGCGGCGGGGGCGTGTCCGGGGACGTGGCGGGCTCCGCGACCCGGAAGCGGGGGCGCCCTTTGCCCTGCCCGACCCCTGAGGGCGGGGAAGGGGGCAGCTCCGGCGAGCGATGGCGGCGGCAGCTGTGAGAGGCGCCAAGCGGAGCCTGCGGGCCGAGCTGAAACAGCGTCTGCGGGCGCTGAGCGCGGAGGAGCGGCTACGCCAGTCCCACCTACTGACGCAGCAGGTGCGGGACGCCGGCAGCCGGGACCGCGGCGGACCCACGCCCGCGTGGATGCCCAGCGACTCCGGCTTGCGGGTCCGCGCAGGCGCAGGCCGGGCCCCCCGCCCCCCGCGGCGCGCGCTCGTCTAGTTCGGCGCGTACGTCCCCCTGGGCGGGCACGTGCCATGGCGGATCCTGGGACGCCCTCGGGCGCCACGGCGGAGGGGCGGGGCTGGCGAGGCTGAGAAGGCGAGAGGGGCAGGCTGAGAGGGTGAGGGGGCTGAGGGGGCTGAGGGGGCGAGAGGGCGAGGCTGAGGGGGCTGAGAGGGTGAGGTTGAGGGGGCGAGGCCGAGGGGGCGAGGCCGAGGGGGCCGGGAGGGCGAGGTTGCGGGGGCGAGGCCGAGGCGGCCGGGAGGGCGAGGCCGAGGGGGCTGATAGAGTGAGGCTGAGGGGGCGAGGCCGAGGGGGCTGAGAGGGTGGGGTTGAGGGGGCGAGGCCGAGGGGGCGAGGGGGTGAGGCCGAGGGGGCTGAGAGGGCGAGGGGGTGAGGCCGAGGGGGCTGAGAGGGCGAGGCCGAGGGGGTTGAGGGGGCGAGGCCGAGGGGGTTGAGGGGGCGAGGCCGAGGGGGCGAGGGGGTGAGGCCGAGGGGGCTGAGAGGGTGAGGTTGAGGGGGCGAGGCTGAGGGGGCGAGGGCGGGCGGGCGTCGCGGCCTGGTCCTGGGCGGCGCCCGTGGGTCGTGGGGCGCCTCAGTGGACGGTGGCGGCGCTGAGGGAGGCTCCGGTAGAGAGGCGGGGGGTACCCGCCAGGACGCCGTCCCTGAGCGTGAGGAGTCCGGGCATCGGGACCGCGACGCGAGAGGGCGAGAGGGCGCCTGAGCGCCGACAGGGACGCGGGGAGCGGCGCGGGTGCCCAGGGCGGGCATTTTCCGGTCGCAGGGCGGGGACGCTAACTCTCCTCTGAAGTACTGAAGGGAAGAAGTGACGCGCCCGCGGGTTTCCCACGCAGGGGGAAGCGGAAGGGAAACGGGGCGGGAGCGCGGCTTCCCGTCGGGCACCGTCCCTGACGGCCTCGCCTTGCGTCTTCGCTCCGCGAAATGTCACTTTTCTGGTCCGTGCAGGGGCGGGTGGCGGTCGTGGCCTGTCGCGAGGCGCGTTCCGAAGATGCTCGGGGACTAGTTTTTGTTGGACACTGGAGGGAAAAGACCAGTGTCGCGTGCGTAGGACGTGTTAGTGATTCTGCTGTAAGTGGAACTAATGCTCTGCCTTCCCCGGTGTCCGGGTAGAGGCATCCGTGGACATTCCGAGACTTGAAGTCCCTTGGAATGAGATCCGACAGAAAACCACCTCAGTGGCCCTTCAGTTGCCCGCCTGCTCCCGTTCCTCCCTGGGATCCGGGTTTCCTGCGGGCCAGAGCGCAGGGCGGACTCGCGCCCCTCCCTGCCCTTTGCGTGGCCGCAGGCGTGTTGGGGCGTCCGTGTGGGGTTGGGGTTACGCTGCGTCCAGACGGAATTAGTTCAGCCGTTACGAGGAAGGCGTTGCTGGGTGCCTCCGTAGATGCAGAGAACATAGGGCCTCACTCCTGCTGCTTAAAATTTAAGTCGCACGCGTATTAAGCACCCGCTGCATTTACACTGCGTCGTAGAGATGCGCGAATATGATTGTTGCCTGGAAGGGGCGGAGCGCCCAGGAGAGGGGACAGGCGTGTGACCGAAGCATTGCAGAGCTGCCAGACTCGTGACACACGGGAACGCCAGGGGAACGCAAGTGTCGCCAGGGGAACGCCAGTGTCGTGGAAACGTGGCCGGGGGAGGGGGAGTTGGAAGGCTGCCTTTAACAAAGTGTTTGGGGTGGATTTTGAAGAGGAAGATGAATTTTGGTACGCGGAGGGAAGGATGGGTGCGGGAGCGTGTGCAGGGATATTTAGGCAACAGAGGGCAGAACACATTTTATAATAACGTGGGCTTTGGAACTGCGCAGGTCTGCATTTAATTTGGGCTCCAGTTTTGTTTTTCAGAGACAGAGTCGCTGTCACCCAGGCTGGAGTGCAGTGGTATGACCATAGCTCACTGCAGCCTCTTAACTTATGGCAATCCTCCTGCCTCAGCCTCCCGAGTAGCTGGGACCGAGGCATGCAGTACCACATCCAGCTAGTTTTTTCATTTTTTAATTTTTGTAGAGACAGGGTCTTACTCTGCTGCCCAGGCTGGTCTCAAACTCCTGGCCTCAAGCAGTCCTCCTGCCTTAACCTACCAAAGTGCTGGGATTACAGGTGTGAGCCACCCTCCTGGCCTCCATCGTTTTTTAATTGTGTGTGGCTTTGGACGAGTCTCCTGATCTCTCTGAACCTCTGGTTCCTTACCTGTAAAAAGGATAATATCTTGGTAGGTCTATTGTGAGGGTTGAAGAGGTGTGTAAAGGGAGGTATCCAGTGCTTTACATATTTTTCACGTATCTTTAAGGAGCAGTGTGTTCACAGCATTTGGATAAGGGGTTGTGGGAAGAAAAAAAATAGGGAGACCAGTAAGGGGCTGCTGTGATAATTCAGGTGAGAGGTTATAAAGATGCAAACTAGAGCAGGGACAGGGAAGATGGGGGGAAAGAGGTGAAGGGGAGACCGTGCGATGAGAATCAGCTGGACTTGGCAACTGATTGGGTAGAGGCTGAGAATATTGGAAGGGAAGGGGAGTCACCTATGATTCCAAACTTTAGAGCTTGGGGCAGTGTTGTTTAGCATCAGTAGGCATAAGGAATGTAGGAGTTAGGACAGATCTTGGAGGGGCATGGGGAGAATAAAGATGAATTCAGTTTGGTTTCTTTGTCCATAGAAAATTAGAATTCATAAACTCCGAGTGTGAATAGTGGTTATATAGAGGCAGAATTGCTGTCTGCAATAGAATGACAGCTGAGAGCTGGCCTCAAAGGAGGAGGGAGAAAAATTGGAATAATTTTACTCAGTAATAACTACAATTTTACTCCACAGATATGTACATACAAGGAATATGTTCTACAATTCTTACCATATACAATGTACTTTAATATTTTCTTTTATAGTTCATTTAAACATGCTGATTGTAACCTACTATTGATTTTATGACCAGTGGATCATGGCCCAAAACGTCAGCATACTGTGACGAGAACCATGTTTTGCCATAATGAATGCTCAATACAAGCATTAAATGATGTGTTTCATTAAAAAAGCATATTTCTTCTTGTTGGCACAGCACCTTTTATATAACTTAGGAATTTATTAGACAAGTAATATGTGGTAAAGAAATTCAGCTTTATGCCATATCTTGACTCTCTCAATAATTGAGTCAATTACTGCACCTTTACTCATTTTGTTTTTTACTGCATCTGCCAGTTTCTGACATCCATATTATTATACTTATGTTGTCAAGTTTTATAATATTTAAACTCTGTTTTGTAACTAAAGTGATGCTACTGAGCAGTGTTTGTGCTGATTTCCAAATTTGAAATTCCAGAAAATAGTGTTTACAGTTTTTTATGTCAATAGTATACTTTGTAGAACCAAGTTGTGTGATTGAATATGTAAGAAAGGATATATATTTTCATGTCACCGGATATGTGTCACTAGGAGGGGAATGTTTCAAGTGTCAATACCAAATATTTTTTCTTTTACCCTAGAATTGCTCAAAATCATGGCATGTTTTACTTCATTCCTATTTGGAGCATAATTCTAATTTTTGTATTTTTCCAGTTTTTGATTGCCTTCATTTTTCTTTTTTGGCAAAACAGGAATATGCCTTTATCTTATCAATAGATTCTTTTTCATTTTATCTGTTAAAATAAATCCACTTTCTCTTTGAAAGCACACCAGCCCCTGCTCCCTCTGGTCTGGTTGCCCTCTGGCCCATTACGCAGCATTGCGTGGGCTCCTCATTCCGCTTCTGAGCTAGGGCTTTTGTTAAGTCTAGTGTCTTCCTCTTTCTGGGATTCTTTTTTTTCCTCTGTCTTAGTATATCTTCAGGGTTTTTTTTTTTTTTTTTTTTGAGAAAATATCTGTGGGTGCAGGTAAACTTTTAAATTCTTTATTCAATAGAAAGTGTTTTACCCTCATATTTGATTGATAGTTTCAATTTCTAATTTATAATTATTTTTCCTTATTCTGCTCAGCACCCATGGCCCCCATTCAATCTGGAAACTGATGTTTTTTATTTATCTATTAGTATTTCTTTGATTATTTCTTTTCCTTTGTGCCTTTCTGGAATCCTTATTAATGAGATAGTAAAAAATCCTCGATCAGTCTTCTGTATCTCTTAACATTTTTTTCTCATTTTCCCTATTTTTGTCCTTTTCCCCTATTTCAAGTCTTTTTCCTAAATTGTTTTAATTTTGTTAATCACAATTTTAATTTCCAGTGATTATTTCTTAATCCTCTGATTGCTTCCTTTTCATAGCAGTCTGTTGTTGTCTTATAGGTACCCTTATCTTCTTAAATTTGTCTGAGAAAACTAATTAGAATTTCAAAAAATTCTCTGATTATCTCAGTTTCCTGCTGGGTCATTTTTTTTCTCCCCCTACCCCCACCCCCTTTTTTTTAATCCTTATATTTTGTATTTTGGCTTCCCAAAGTGTTTGATGACCCTTTATTGTCTATGCATAATTATGAGAAGGCTTGGTAACCAATGGGGTTTCTTCTGTTGCTTTGGGATTCCAGGGGAGGAATGGATTCTGCCCAAACCTATCCTTGTTCTCTGAGTGTTGTGGTCTGCTGCTGTTTTATCTATAAATACTGTCCCATCCACTTTCTGTCTTACATAAACTAGTCAGATCTCTGTTGTCTTCTCCTCAGTGCTATAATGGATTTTCTTTTTCTGGGCTTCTTTACTTTCATATAAATGGGATTTGAGGAAGGAAGATAATGTGTATGCACAGTCTCACACTGAATTTTAACGGATGTTTATTACTGCTTATTCAGCTCTTGATTTTCTGTATTCCGCTTTAAAGAGAACAAGAAAGACACTTAACTTTCTTACATAACTTTCACTTAACTTGGATACCAAAAGCCCTAGGCCTGCCCAAGGTCTGGATTTTGCATTTCCTTTCTTTGCCTGTTTCAGGCCTCATAAGAGCTTTGTAACTTCACAGAAAGCAAGAGTTCACTTCCTTCCTTAGCACTGGCTTGATGGGCTCTATCTACTTAATTTCTGTGTTTCCTTTTTCATTAGGAATAACTTGACCTGTACCTGTATCTTTCTGCCAGTCATATTTATAAGCTGATTTGCAGTATTTTTTTCTACTTAACTTAGAGAACAGGGAAGAACAGAAAAGGAGGGGCAAAAAAGAAAGCTAAGGGCTAACTTCTGAGTCTGGGTAAGTTCCTGAGATTGTTAACTTTTCTGTGGTAAGCAAAGCTCAGCTTCCTGATTCTGCCTAGTGAATATGGTTTCTTTCACCAGGATCCTCCCTTCCCACCTGGCATCTTTGTGAACTTTTTTTTTTTTTTTTTTTTTTGAGACAGAGTCTCACTCTGTTGCCCGGGCTAGAGTGCCATGGCGTCAGCCTAGCTCATGGCAACCTCAAACTCCTGGGCTCAAGCAATCCTCCTGCCTCAGCCTCCCAAGTAGCTGGGACTACAGGCATGTGCCACCATGCCCAGCTAATTTTTTATATATATATTTTTAGCTGTCCATATAATTTCTTTCTATTTTCAGTAGAGATGGGGTCTCGCTCTTGCTCAGGCTGGTCTTGAACTCCTGAGCTCAAACGATCCACCCGCCTCGGCCTCCCAAAGTGCTGGGATTACAGGCATGAGCCACCGCGCCTGGCCTTTGTGGACATTTTAACATTCATTTAAACAGAAGAATTTTAGGAAGCAGGATGGGAATGATAGAGCTAAGAGAAAGTTGTAAGGCATGTTCTCTGCCTCAGGGAGTTTGTGGACTGGTCAGGCACGCTATGTTTAGGGCATATGAAACAATTAGTGATCCAACTCATGCAGTACAGAATTGTTAGGTTGTATGTTAACTCTCAATGTAGTAAGGGTCCTGCACTCATTAGGAGAAGTGAGGGCTTGAGTTGGGCTTTAAATGGGTGGACTTTAGGAGTAAAGAAGCCTGACAGTCCAAGGTGTGGAGAAGCTTGTGGGAGCCGACGCTCAGAGATAAAGCGAAGACTCTAGGAGAAGCAAGTGGAATGACTGAAGGTTACTGAAATGGGTAGGTGGGGATCGAGCCTCGTTCTCAAGACAGACAGCTGGTCCCCACGGTGATTACAGCGAATTCTCATCCCTACCAGAGTGGGCACGCCAGAAAGGGGCAACAGGATCGGAGAGGTCAGCGTCAGGGCCTGAGCTCAAAGTCAGGCTCAGGGACGCAGCGCTGTCCGACCCACTGTATCACTCTGCTTTGTTCTGGTAGTTAGAGAAGTTGGGGAAGGCTGAGAGAAACGAGGGACTGTTCAGGGGAATTGCTTGTTTTTAAAAGTGTGATCTTGGAAAATATAATTGCCGCCATTTCCCATTTAGGTGATCGCCCACAGCCAGTATCAAAAGTCCAAAAGAATTTCCATTTTTCTGAGCATGCAAGATGAAATCGACACAGAAGAGATCATCAGGGACATTTTCCAGCAGGGCAAGGCCTGCTTTATCCCTCGGTACCAGTTCCAGAGCAATCACATGGACATGGTGAGGTTAGCGTCACCCGAGGAGATCTCTTCACTTCCCAAAACGTCCTGGAATATTCATCAACCTGGTGAGGGTGACGTTCGGGAGGAGGCCTTGTCCACAGGTGAGTGTTACGGTGTTGGAATTGACTTCTGAGGATGTCAGACGGTGACAGGTTGTTAGATCTCTGATCCACTCGTTAAGTTTAAGTTTGGGCCAGTGGGAGTCGCGTTGCCCACAGGGATGAATTTGAATTTCATTTACATTCCAGGACACCCACATTCCTTGGCTTGGGATGTGATGCCTTCTGTAAGCTATGAGGTGTAAGCCATGGTAGTGAGGTACCGCGCGGTATTGTTGGCTTCTTAGACTCTTGCCCTATGCTTGTGAGTTGAAGTCTACATTTTCCCTGAATAACTTAGTTATTTTCAGTGGTTTCAACTATGGTCTGTGTGCTAATGAGTGTACTATTATTGATGTCAGTGAACATTTATATCTCCAGTTCAGACCTAACAACTACCTTCTGGATATCTTTGCTTGGATACCACAGACACATTTCAAACCCAACATGCTCCGAATTGAATCATGTTCCCCTCAATCCTAGCTACCACGTGTTCGCCTCAGTGCCTGGCATCACCAGCATGTTGACCGTGTCAGAAATCTCCAGATCGTCCTGGACGCTTCTCTGTTATGCCCCATGTGTGGTCTATTGCCAAGTCCCGATGATTTTATTTATTGAATATTTATTTATTGCATCTGTCTATTTCTCTCCAGCCCACTGCTACTACTGCATTCTAAGCTGGCATCTTCTCTTGCCTGGGTCACCTGGGTCACAGCCTCCTGACTGTTCTTCCTGTCCACATCTTGCGTCTTCTCCTCCCTCTCAATTCAGTGTCTAATGGTGATTGAAACAAGATTTCCAAAATGCAAAACCTGCTACTTCTGTGCCCCCCTTTCAGTGACTTCCTCTTGCCCTTAGGTTGAAATAAACACTCCCTAATAAGGCTCTTCCCGACCCTGGTCCTGCTTTTTCCATTTTCACATCTCTCTACCCCCCTACTTCATAGTCTAAGTTCCAGCCACTCTGAATAGCTGTTTCCCAACCCTGTTTGGCTTTTTCTACTACTTGATCTTTATGCATGCTGTTCTCCAGCCAACAGCTGCTTGGGAGATTTTTTTCATTATCAAGCAAAGAGGTGAAAGCAAAAGGAAACTATTTTTTAATATAATACCTCAAACTTGTCTTAGAGGTATATATTTTTGACTGAGACTTACAGGATTGCACAGAAGCCCCGGTACAACTTTTTGCGGCCTTCTTCCAATTTCTGGCCCTTTCGATATAACACCATAACCTGTAAAATCAATATGACTGTGCTCGCTTTGGTGGCACATATGCTAAAATCAGTATGGTGGAGTGGGAAGGGACGGGGTCAAAGAATCATAGCAGGAGAGGGAGTGTCCACCTCGCTACTTTCACTTCCCCTATGGAATCCAGTCTTGGGCTTTGCTGGAGTTTAGGCACCAAAAGTACGTTCAGACCTACCCGCTTGTGTCCTGCTTCAGTAGACTGTGTGGCTGTCAGCATGACAGAGCTTTTTCATGTCTTGAAGGGGAAAGATTGCGAGCATTTTAAGACAGTGAGATAAGGGAGTATAGAGTGTTTGGGGGAGTAGCCTCGGCTTATAGATAAGGAAAAACAGGACATTGTAGGCTCCGACATTGTTCAAATTTAGTGCAGTTACTTCTCCAGACTCGCAGGCTTGAGGGTGGAGCCCAGGACACTTTCCTAATTCTGGGGACTGTATGTCAGCAGCTCCTCCTATGCTCCCACCGTCTCCGTCTCTGTAACACGCCTGGTGATGGACGTTCTGCTTGGTGTCCTCCCGTATTCAGTTCCTCTAGGGCAGCCCATTCCTTCTAAAACGGCTCTGCCTCTTCTGGAATGTCTTCCTTAGGTTGAACTAAAATGTGTCACTTTGAACCTCCATGGCATTCGTGCTATTTTTATTCAAGTACAGCAGTGGGAAGGGTAAGGAAGAGGCATGATCTTCTTAACTTAGTTGTGCTTCCTGGTTAGGGTAAACTCAGTCCAAGTAAATGAGCTAACTCATTTATGTATGGTTTTTAGCACACCATTTGGTATACATGAGCTATTCAGTAAGGGGTAACTATTACTAGTTTTAAGCAAGGAAAGCAGAATTATTCATTGTAAGATAAACTTATTGGTAGCCAAGTATTTAATGTTTTGATAATTTTCAGCAGATATTATCACATATCTACTTTGTGTCAGACACTATTTTAGCTCTGGAAAGATAAGATTCTGGCTTCAAGGGACTCACACTCTGGCTGGGAAAATGTATGTAAAAAGAATATCCCAACCTGTGCTATATGTCAAATGTAAGTGTCAAATGAAAAGATACTGAATATTAACAACAGAAGTTCAGGGCCTGGTCCTGCATAGAAAAGCAGTCTACCAAAAAAACCTGATTGTTCATTTTTATCTCCTCCATCGCATTTATTCTTGCTGTATTTGTGGTCCCAGTGGCTTTTTCCCCCGTGTGTTTTCTTTGTAGGACAAAGGAATAGGGGGCTGTAGCCATAGTTCGTGAGCCTGCAGTCTAGGGGCCAAGGCCCTCTGCCGTTGCTCATGGAAACGTCCGAGTGGGCAGTCTCTGCTCTATGTTATCTCAGAGCATCGCACTCTGCACTGTGGATTTCTGCCTGCATCAGCAGCTTCGAATGTGGCAATTTCAGTGCTAAAGCATAAATCTAGCTTCACAGTGTTTGGGACAAGCTGATCAGAGCTCAGATTGTCCTTGGTGTGGCCTTTGAAGTCTGTTTGTCTGTCCAGTTTGCTTACGTTATCGCAGCTTAGAAAAGAGGGAGCTTTGGTGTCCTCGGCTGCAACGATAAGTTCCTAAGCAAAAATTTCACATGGCCTATTCTTACATTATGTATGCAGCAAAATAAACAAATTGGCAAATGAAACAGAGGATCTGTCTCTTTATTGAATTTATCCTCAAAGTGAGGGATGCTTGGGCAATTAGATTAGCCAGGAATTTTTCTGTTCCAAGTTTATCATCTTATTCAGCCTGGCTTAAACAAAAACAGGATTTTATTGGCTCAGAGGCTGAAAGGATCAGTGTCATTAGGAGCTAGTCTATCTCTGCCTTTTGACTCTGCTTCTGTCTATGTTGGCTTCATTTTCTGGTGCTACATGGTGGCCCATGGCAGCTTCAGGTTCCATGACATCCTTACAGCTAGCAGTCCCAGGGGAAAAAGCAAGTCTGTTTTCTAACAGTCCCAATAAAGTGCTCATCCTGACTCTCATTGGCCCAAGTGGCCATCCTGCAATTAATCTCTGCGGCCAGGGGCATGGAACAGGCTGGCCGACTCAGGCCTGGGGCTTACATTCCCATCCCTGTGACCAGGAAGGAAGGGTGTGCCGACTGACTTAGACCAGGTCATATGTCCATCTCTGTGGCCCTATTCAAACCACTGAGCTGAGAGCAGGGTGGGAGTGATTCACCACAGGAAAAATAGATGCTGTTTCCAGAGCAAGGGGGGAATGGATCCTGAGAGAGTGAAAATCAAATTCACCTATGCTATCAATCATTTTTGAAATTCGTAGACTGTAACAGGCTCTTTGCAGTCATAGCTTTGTCCGTGCTGATTTTTAATTTCTGACCTTTGTGGAGGCTTTTTGGGGATTTATATCTATGTGTGGGTAGCTTAAATAAATGATTATAGTGAAGACTTTCTAGTCCCCAACAAAACATTTTAAAGTAATTGAATGGGACACTTTCAAGGACAGAGTCCATAACCCTTCTGGGTTGTTCATGGTCAGTACTTTTGGGGGAGCTGTGACGGGCTCCCTGTCAGTAATTCACACTGACCTCCTTTCTGTCTGTGCTGGGGTGGCACGGCCTCTGTCAGGACAGAATAAAGACAGTGGGTCTGGATTTCATCAGGGTGTTTGATGGAGTCATAATATCCTTAAGGACAGGCTGAAGAAATCTGGATTGGGTCACGATGCTCTATTCAGAAACTATTTGGTGGGCTCCTAGTCTGTGCGCAGTGCGAGGGGGACACAGCAGGAAACAGCATGGCCTGGTCCCCAGCGCCTGGGCGGTACCAGCCTGTGGTCCTCACAGGGGCAGGTTTGTGCAGGGCGCTGCGGGGCTCTGTCGTGCTGTCCTGGTCAGCTTTTTGTGGAACTTTTACCATTTTTCAGTTTTTGTTGAACACTTAGATGTCTCACTGTCTTTTTGTTTCAACATGTCTAAATTCATTCTTAGCATTCTTTTTGTGCTTTCCACATTTCTGTTAGTAGCCACTTTGTGAGCATGAAATTATCCTTGCCTCTTTTCCACCCAACCAGGTATCAAGTGTTACCAGATTTTTGTGTGTAATGTTTTTATCACATGTCTTTTCTAATTCCAGTGTCAAGGCAGTCCTTTGTCTGTGATTGTGATTCTTCGTATCTCTTCCATTGGCGTGCCTTTGCAGGAATTTGGGGTGACCTTCCTCTCCGGACAATTGGGAACGTTGCCTCCTGAGTGAGGCACTGTGGGAGGCAAAGCAAACCCTTACTGTCCTCGTCCTCATTTCATCTTCCTTGTCTTCTGATGGGATAGCTGTGGCCCAGGGAGCTCAGGTGACATCCCTAGGGACACGCAGGCAATTGATGATGCAAGGTCATGCAGTTCTGTGTTCCACTCCAGTGCTCTTTGAAGTGCTGTTTCTTTTCTTAGCACCTCGTTCATGAAGACTTCGTTGCCATCTGGATTTTCTTTCTTTGCCCTGAAAGCGTGCTGCATTAAAACCATCGTTCACGAAACAGGTACTCTTGGTAATTGTATTCACGGGAACATTGTCATATTTTCCCAAGGCAGAGCTTGTACTGAGTCACATATGTCTAAAAGTACACTGGTTGTGAAGTGAAGCTTTTTTTCAGTTGTTTTATATTCAACTAAATACACAGGAAGAACAGTTACTGCTTTCATTTATAATAGGGCCTTTCATTTGAATGATAAGTGCACCCATGATAGGCTTCCTTGGACCTTTTCCAGAATTGTCTATTTTATCTTTTGCAGCAGCAAGTTTAGAATATATCCTCATTACAGAGAGTGGTAATTTCCTTCTTGTTAACTCCCAGCCCATTAAGATTAAAAGATACTTCCTTAGGGGTTGTGGCCTGTTCTTGCCAAGATGGGCCATCCTGCTAAATGTTCTATTCAAGCATAATGAGTCACTGAATATACTATTGAACACTCAGGTATCTTTAAAAGGACTAATCCAGGTGACCTAAAACTCTCTACTTACAGAACTTCAGGTGTTTAAACTACTTTTCCAATTCAATTTTTATTTTATTACTTTTAATCAAGACATTAAAATGTCTATTAGGTTTATGTATGTGTCTGTATACATTCAATTCAGAGAAAGGGCAGAATTTTTAAGGGGAGTTTGAATTAGAAAAAATAAATTTAAGTTTATTCTTCGCCTTAAATCTCAAGCGAGGATGTTGAAAACCTGTGTGTGAATAAATGCTGCTGTGGGCTTATGTGCTTTCCCTCTCCAGCAAGCTCTGTCATTCTCTGTGTTTCTGACTCTGCGTCAGTCCCAGTCTCCGTCTCTGTCCCTGTCCACAAGAGTCAAGGAGCAGCCCTGTGGCAGGCTCAGGGAACTTCTGACCGCCAGACTGGAAGAGCCTCAGTCGCATTCACCTGTGCTATGGGCAAGGGCCAGGGGCATCTATTTCTTTGAATCCCTTTGCAGTGAAAACACCCCTGTAAACTTCTTCATTGTAGGATTCTGAAAAGCCACAAGACGGATGTTTCTTCATCAAAATAAATCCTGTGATTTTTCACTTTTTGAGGGGTTAAATGAGTTATAACATGTTCTTCTTTCCAGACAAGTGAGTTAGAGAGTTTTCACCATTGAACAATCAGGACAAGAGATGATGTCAGGGAAGCTGTGCCAGTAAATGAAATTTCGCCTTTGCCTCGAATGACTTTGGCAAATGTTGGGGTTGAATTCTCTGTCCCAGGTTATTGCAGTGACCTCCTAACAGGCCACCTGTCTTCAAACACTTATCTTCCCAATCTCAAATTCCTGCCAAAGGGACCTTAAAACTCAACTAGATCATATTTCTCCACCACTTGAAAACTCTGCCTTCATTGCCTAGAAAATAAGTCCTGATTCTGTAGCAAGGTTCAAGGAAGAGGAAAAGATACTTTCCCCACCCCCTTTTCTTTTAGAGATGGTCTCTTTGCCTTTACTCTTTTAGTTTCTCAACCTGAAATTTCCATCTTCTTCCTTTGCCTGATGGAATCGTAATCATCCCTTAAGGTGCAGCTTTAGTGTTGCCTCCTCCAGAAGTCTTAGATTTCTTAGTCAAATTTAAACACTTCTTCCTTTGTATTTCTTCCTGTGTTATGATACCTCAGTATGCTTTGTGTTACTGGAGTTACTTTATTATATCCCACATGTGTGATTTGAAAGGTTTGTTTTTTTTCAAACTGTACTGTTTATAGGGATTAGGAGCCCACCACTTAACAGGGAAACGCTTTACATTATAGGCCATTTTGTAAAAGGTTAGAAAGTTATTCTCTATATTATGCTTACACCTTCATGTGACTTTCACCCGCAGTCCTCCTGGCCTTTAGATGAACATAAATAGTCTGCAGACATTTTCCTTAGTAAGTTTGGGCCAAAGCAGTATACCAGTGAACATGAAATGTACCACCTTTTTCTTCACTAAGTTAAATATCCTTTTAAGTACACGCCTGCTAACCGTATGATGAATGAATGACTGATAGTAACTGCAACAAAAAAATAGCACATAATCCATCAATGTTTGTTTTTTATGCTAATTATTACTACAAAATCAGTTTTGTATTGATTAATTATCTGTAAGTGAGCAGAACAAGCTAAATTGTCTTAGAACTTTAATTAGAAATTTATGCTTCACATATACACTAGCTCTAGTAATTCGTTAATGACTAGGCATCTTTAATAAATGTGATTGGAAAACTTCTGTTGGTTTTTATGATGAATATTATATTTTTTCTATTTTTTTTCACTCTTTATCTACATTTAAAAAATGTTTGGAAATATTTCTGATTTTGGTGGTTACAACAAGCTACAAGAGAAAAAAAGATTTAGATGGATTATAAGAAAAATATCTAATTAAACAATAATGGGTGAAAATGATATTATATATTTGTCATATGTGATGTATGGAACTATACATATAGAGGCATACAGGAAACTTCAGTGTCCGTTTATTTTTTTATTTTTTGCTACACAATTTTATTTCTTTGGGAAGAGCCATTGAGAGTTTGGTTTTCTAAAATCGCCTCAGTAGTTAATTGATAATGGCAGTCAACCAAGAATTGTACTTCCTTTATGTAATTTGCTAACTTTCAAGTTCTTATTAATTTGAGAAAGGTAGGAGGCTGGGCTCAGTGGCTCACACCTGTAATCCCAGCACTCTGGGAGGCCAAAGTGGGAGGACCACTTGAGGCCAGCAGTTTAACACCAGCCTGGGCAACACACTGAGACCCCATCTCTACCAAAAATAAGAAATTAGCTAGGCATGGTGGTGCACACCTGTAGTCCTAACTACTTGGGAGGCTGAGGCAGGAGGATCTCCTGAGCACAGGTATTTGAGGCTGCAGTGAGCTATGATGAGATGACACCACTGCTCTCTGGCCTGGGTGACCGAGTGAGACCCTTTCTTTAAAAAAAAAAAAAAAAAAAGTAAATAAAGAAGACAAAGATAGTGATGGTAGCCCTGATAATATACCTAAACTACCTTGAGTAGGAATATTTAAAAGATATATTAGACTATTTTTATCCTGCAGAAACTGTATTTCATAGGAGAGGTGAGTTAGGTGCAGGCTGGGGTAAACTATGGGAAGCAACATAAATTGTTGATGTATGTAGTTTTGAAAATTTGCCTTTTTGATACCAAAAAAGTATATTTTTATCGCTAGCAATTCTTGAGGAAAAAAGTCTTGAAGGTTGTATGTGCACTGAGGTTCCTGTGTGTGCACGTTCGCTGACTAGGTCGCAGTCTGGGTCGTGCCCGCTGAGCAGCCCCTGCCCGTCTGGAGTCTTTCTGGAGTCTGCCTGGCTCTGGCACGAAGTTGCTGTCTGTAATCCTCCCATGTGGAAGCCTCCGCATCAGCTCCCTTTTTGTCTTTGGGCTCTGCCCAGATCCCAGCTCCTGGCAAGAGGTTTCGCGTTACGCTCTCTGCAGGACTCTCTTTCTCAGTGCTGTTTTCAAACGCCACTGGTTACCTCTGGGAAGGATAGATTTAAACTCTTCCTTCAGAGTGACTGTTTGGACAGAAATCTTAGGAAGATGTAAGAGACAATTGGGGCGGGATGGGGGGCCAGAAACTTATGATAAAAGGAAACGCTTGACCTCACAACAGTGGTCTGGAGCTGTGACCAGGGCCTCTCAGGAAGAAAACACAAATCCCTTCATTCATGAGGACTGTACGTATTTCTCCTGCTGGATTTGTCCTTAGCCATTAGCTTCTCAGATGTCATCATAGCTCACATGGGCAAAACTGCTCCTGTTCCCCCTCCTTTTTTTTTTTTTTTTTTTTTTAAACTTCTAAAACTTCCAACTGTAGTGATTTTTCTCTCTTCGCTCATCTAAAAGAAGTTTAGGTTTGTCCCATATTGATGCGTCTAATTGGCTCCATTAGCGATTATGTGGTTGGTGTTCAGGCCCAGGTGGAGAAAGAAGGGAAGGATTTGAGTTTGCTGCAGTTTATTTGCCTTGATGAAAGCTGCGGTAAACTGAGGGGAGAAGGGAGCAAGGGATTATTATTGGCAACTGCTGGAGTGAACTTTACCACGGTATGAAGAGTTTGTTTTCTATATAGTTGTTTGTTTGCCGCGTAGCCCCAGATTTTCAGAGGCAGAAGCTCCATAGAGTGGAGCCTTTGTTAGGAATAGTGGCCACACTCACATTCTGCGTAGCACACTGGGATGAGGGCTGAGCCGGCCTCGTTCATTAAATCGGCTTTGCACTAGATGTCCAAGGCCCCAGAAGGGTCAAGATTTGCTCCTTGGCTGCTTGCTGCCCAGAGACCGTTTGTTATGTATATATCTGCTCCTCCTGGCTGAGGACCTGATGGACGTTCTTGCAGTGGATTTCTTCTGGCTGTTCCCAGGGCAGACTTTTCTTTGGCATGTGACTCATTATCATCTTCCCTTTTTTGTAAATTATGTCTTGTAGAAATACCTCAAAGCTTCTGATGTAGATATGGCATCCTTCTCTGGTTTCTAATAGTAATAGATATTTTCCCCAAATTTATTTTCCTTTGTTCATTTCATTGGGAAAGTAGAAAGTCAAATATGTGTGCTGAGGTCCTTCTCTTGAATTTTAAGATTTATTTTTTAATGATGACAGTTGTACAAGTTCAGGTACATTTGCACTTAGTCTTCTTGTAATAGAAATTATGTATTTTTATAAATCAAGATTTTCTTTGTAATGGTGGGAGTTATATTATTGATAACATTTTGGATTTATCTGCAAATGGTTACTGTAGTATTTTCTTTCATTCTGAACCTCTCCCCCTGAAACAGACAGAAAACGCATCACAACGTTTGGAAATTTGCCTGGAGTAAACTGTTAACTTTTTTGGGTGGGTTTTTTTTTTTGTTTTATTTTGTTTCTTACTTTAGAAAATTGTAAATGCCAGCCATAAAAATATCCTCTATTTCATCTGCCAAAAAGAAAGCAGAATTAGGTAAGTGAAAATCAGGATCTGAGCCCAGTAATCAATTATATTATACCTTCTGCCTTTTTCTTGTCCTTTCTACAGTGTTTTATTGGTTCACTCATTTGTGCAACATACACTCTGTGAGTTCTACTATGTGTGACACTGTGCCAGGAACAGGGACACTAAGTTGTCATAAGCCTTGGTCCTGTTTATAAGAGTCAAGTTTCTTATGCTCTATTGAAGGAAACATCATGAAGTATGTGAAGACCTATGAAAGCTCGGTTTCTAGACATTTCATCCTGATGGAGTTAGAAAGTGAGGCAGTGGTCTCCCAAGGAGCTTTTCGTACCGAGGCAATGATATGGGTAAATTACTAGTAGCTACCCTGTGAGTGTGCTAAGTACTAAGCATTATGCTAAGGGCTTTTACATATGTAAGCTCATTACTCCTTGTGACTACACATTGTTATCCCAGTTTCACAGACGCGGAACGTGAGTCTCAGAGCATTATTTAGGGGCGTACCACAGGAAAAGGCAGAGCCAGGCATTCCTGCCAGGTCTGCTTTCCCCAAAGGCGTGCCCATGTGGGAGGGCACGCTGTCTTTCCATGCTGCCATCTTGCACCGTGGATGTGGGTAACGGGGGCTTGCTGCACCTGTCAGTTAGACTCAGATTTGGTTGCGTATGGCAGAAAACCCCAAAGTAACGGGGTACTTGGGAAAGAAGTCTGGGAGTAGTATTAATAGTCTGTGGCTGTTGTAAAGGCCCCACGGTTGTCAGGGACAAATCTTGCCACATCTGCCATGTGGTCCAGCATGGCATCTCAAGCTTCAGCTCTCAGCTCCAAATTCCAGGCAGCAGGAGGAAAAATAGAGTGATGGGGGAAAAAGAGCATCCCTCACCTGGTGAGTCTCATTTGGCAGAACTTGGGCACAAGGCCACACATAGCTGTCAAGGAAGGTGAGAAATGTAGTCTTGTGTGGGATTTGTGGCCTCCTGAATAAAGTCCTGGTTCTGCTACTAAGGAGGACAAGGAAAGGGGTGTTCAGATGGGCAGCCAGCAGCCTCGCTGCACTTAGCTCAAGGCAGGTTGTGGTTTGGTAGATGCTGTGGGCTGAGCTGAGGCCGGAGATCATGCCTCTGGGGTTTGAACTTTATTCTGTAGGTGCTGGGGATTATTGAAAGGCTTCAACTAGGTGAGTGACATGACCAGCTCTGTATTTTGGACAGGTTGTTCTGCCTGCAGTAAGGAGGACAGGCTATGGAGGATGAAGGCCAGAGAAACGGGGAGCGGAGCATCCTTTGGGAGCCTGATGGGTTAGAACGGGTGAGAAATGATGGCCGCTTTTAGAAATGGAGAGGATGGAGTGAGTTCTGACACATGCAGGATGCAGAGTCTCCAGGCCTTGGTGACTGACCATTTGAGGCTGCGAGGGACAGTCTGGCTTTGCCATCTGGGTGCGATACTGACGGAGGCAGAGAATGCAGGAGGGAGAGCAGTAGTGGTGGCGGTTGGGGGGCAGGTAATAAACCCTGTTTGAGGTGGCTCTGGGGCCTCCAGCACATGCTGGTAGGCAGCTAGTTGGATGTGCAGATCTGGAGGTCAGGACATAGGGCATATTGATTCAGGAGTCATCAGAGTAGGGTCATGGGGTGAGCCCCACGTTACAAACAGGGAGCCTGGTTGGTTTGTAGAAGTAATTACCTTCTGGCAAATATGAGGCAGACCCACATTCACTTCCCTTCCAGATGAGGTTGAATAAACATTCAACATTTCTAGGTTGAATGTTTTTGAAATTATTTTCTAGACATAATTTATAAAAGTAGAAAGAAACTATAAATATAAATTTGGAAAGGGTTAGCTAAAAGGAGAAAATAGAATCTTTAAGTACATGTAAATAGGTATTAATAATGTGCTAGAATTAAGAGACTACAGATAAAGGTAATTTTTTGTGCCTCTGCTTTTGCTGTAGGAAGGGCAGGGGAAGGGACGCTGGAGTAAGACAGTCTCTCCTGAGGGCTGATGTGCTCCACGAGAGGAGGATGTGAGAAATGTAAGACTTGCCCTGCCACTTGCTCACCCCTCAGTGTGCCCAGTCTCTCCTTTCAAAACTAGTAATTAACTTCGTATTTTTAGCTGCATGTTCAGTTAGTGATAAACCATCAATAAAAGCAGATTTAACTGTCTCCAGATAAGACTCGCTTCTCTCACGTACCCTCTGTAGGTTTAACAAATACAATGAAAAATGCTGTGAGGGAAAGGACGATGTTACATTGTGTGTTTCTGGTGGTGGGAAGGAGGACAGTCTGTGCACAAGCTGCAGATCCTTAAGGTAAGGATACAGGCTTTGAACGACAACTGGGATGTGGGGAGGTTGACACACAGGTAGCCCTCTTGGCCTGTCCAGCGTAACTGAAAAGTAACAGTCGCACCCCCTCTCTACAGCCTACTCCCAGATGTGACCACTGTTAACATACTTACGGACCCTCTAGATCTATGTGTGTGTGTCCTTTTAAAAAATATACATGTACAGATAGGGTCATACTTTACATTCTGTTTTGCGTGTTGCTTTTTCACTTGTTAATAAACCTTAGAATTCTTTTCATAGCAACACATGTAGATCCAGCATGGTGTTTTAAATGTCTGCATAGTGTTGGTGTGCTCTGATTTATTTAACCAGTCTTCTGTTGGTAGACATTTAGGTTGCTTCTATTTTTTAAACATTATAAATAATAATAATAAAGAACATCCCGATAGATATATTTCTACAGAGTTACGCGAGTGAGTCCGTAGGCTCATTTCCTATTAGCAGAATGGCTCTGGATTCTAACTTTTTATAGATGTTTTCCTAGTACTTTTCAAAAAAGGCTGCGCCACTTTACATACTCATCGCCAACCTATGAGAGTGTGTTGACCTTTCCCTGAATGAATGGATGATCAAAATATGAATGACCATGCATTAATGACCAGCTGTGATGTGCCAGGCCCCATGTGATGCTCTGGAAACAAAAAGATGACTAAGGGGCAGTGGTCCCTGGGCAGAAGGAGCTCGCAGGCTGATGGGGAATACGGCTGTGTGGTGAGGGAGGGTGAGGCTGGTTACAGTGGGGTGAAGGTTTTGGGTTGTGATGGAGCTGGGTTTAGTTACTGACTCTGCTGCCTGCCATCCGGACCTAGTAAATCCCTTCGTCTAAGCCTCGCGTCCTTCATTGGAAAATGAGGGTAATCATGTCTGCTTCACTGGATTTTTTTTTAAGATTAAATAAGAAATTTACATAAAGATTTTAGGTACAATGCCTACTGCAGAATAAGTGCTTGATGATGATGATGATATTTTCCATGACTGTCACACATAAACTGGCGATTTCAGTCCTGAGGATCACACGTGAGGGGGTGCCCAGAGTGCGCTGGGGCCCAGGTGGAGAGCTCTCCGCCTGCAAGTGTTTGGGAGGCTTGGGAAGGGCAGTCGTAGCTAAGCCAAGTCTTTAATTACACATGGTAGTTTGCCATGAGGTGGTATCGGAGGAAATATAATATTTTAAAAATAGTTTCTCAAAAAAGGTACACTGTAACAGGAAATCCCACCGTTATATTGAAAAAACATTCTCAGAGGAAATTCACTGGGGCATCTTATGACTCTGCTGCTTAATTTTCAACAGTGAAAGTAACTTAGTTTTATCAATGTTTCTGGTTTTGTTTTGATGAACTAATCAAATGATAATTCTTAAATTCTGTTTTAATTTCTTCCTTGTTTCTTTTAAAAATTACAGTGATTAAAATGTGCTCGTTATGGAAAATGTGAAAATATATAAGCTTTTACGTGGTTTTTTAACTTTTCTGATTCATCTTTTGTAAAGTGCTATTTTTTACTTCATTTCTTTTGGGGAATTTTTTGTTATTCATTTTCTTTCTGTTTGGTAATAATTATTCATATATTAAAATATTATCCATTAGTATTTCATAAATGCTGCAAATGATTTTTATCCATTTTTTTAAATTTTCTTCTTTATTTTGTGTATGTCTTTGGGGGGATACAGATGTTTTAAAATCTTATTAGTAAAATCTGCTAATCTTTTCCTTTGGGGCTTTTGCCTTTGGCTTCATTTTTAGGAGGTCTTTCTTCACTCTTGAGATTATATAAATTCTCATTCTATCCTAGTATTTTATGTCTTTTAATATCAAAATCTTAATCCTTTTTGAACTTATATTGATGTATAGGAAAGGAATGTAACTTTTATAAGGGATTGCTAGTTGTCCTAACACCATTTAGTGAATAATCTACCCTTTCCCTGCTCGTCTGAAATGTCACCATTTTCATGAACTAAATTCTTGTATATGTTTGGGTTTGTTTCTGAATGTTTTTGTCTTTTCCACCGTTCCATTTGCCTATTTTGGAACTAATGCCATAGTATTTTGATTAATATCGCCGTGTAATGGCTGTTTAATGGATTTTAAACCTGATAGGATGATGAGTCCTGCCTCAATGTTCTTATTTTGAAAAATTTAGCTGACTATTCTTAAATTTTCATTTTTAAGATTCACTTTAAAATAATTTTGTTAGTTTCTTTCCCCAAATCCCCGTGGGATCTTGATTGGAATTGTGTTAAATTTGTAGATTAATTTGGGGGAAATGGAGTTCTTTGGAATATTCAGTCTTCCTCAGGAGTGTGCTGTGCCCTCCCCATTTGTTCAGGGCCTTTGCTGTGTTCCTTTGTAAACATTTTTGCTTTTAGTCATGTTGTTTCTGCACAGCTCTTGTTAAGTGTATTTCTAATCCATTTATATCTGCTGTTGTTATTGGGGGTGGAATTTTTTCCATTACATTTCCAAGCTGGTGTTGGTTGCACAGCACCTCATGGGAACATAGGCTCGATTTCCAAATGGAACCAGAGTATCTGAAGTACTTTTAAAGTTATTTTCTTCAAAATGTTCTTAAGTTTGATAAAATCAAATATTAGAAAATTTAGTTTCATAAGAAACATGCATCCTTGATAACATGTTTTCAGAATGATGTATCCAAGAATAATAGGTTTTTAAAGGCTGCTATTTCTTAGATGGATTGAGTAATATTCTCAATTTCCAGCAGAGGTCAGTGTTTTACAGATTTATTAGTCTGTGGTGGTGGTTTCGTCTGCAGTCTCCTGAATTTATATATCCTTGAGTCATTTAATCAGCACGCTGGGGATGATTTGAACTAGAAGGAATTTGGAGATCATCTAAATTAATCATTCATTTTGTAGAGAAGGCAGCATGCCTAGATGGGAAATGACTTGTCCAAAGCCACACAGTCAGCAGAATTAGGTTAAAATCTAGATGTTCTTGTTTCCAAAGGATACTCTCTCTCTTTAAAAGACTGATTAAAGATAGTCACCAAAATCACAGAGAACAATAAATATATTGTCCAATGTAGAAGTTATATCTTGGAGAAAGGGAAGCACAAGCTGTTCAATTTGTTTGGGTAGGTGTATGTTTAAAAATTTTTTATACATAAGATGCTAGATTCTTGGATTTTAATAGTAATTGGGTAAAACGTACTGAAAACAGCTGACTTTTGTTACCTGAATGTAGAATTCCTGGATGTGAAAGTGACCTTTGATACAATGTCCTATTCTTCATCCTGACTGTGGTACTTGGTGTCTACGTAAGTGTCAGTACTTGTATGATACCAATAGAGTAACTCCCATCGCTTCTCTGCACAGCTAAGTTGGGTATGTTTCAGAGAAACAATATAAATCATTCAGTTCCACCGGTGTCAAAAAATACTATCAAGGAATCTATCATCTTTTCCAATAAATAAGTAATGTAAAAATGTAAAAAAAAATTTTTTTTTGTTCTATGTTATGATTGATTAATAGACAAACCAGAGAAAAGAAACCAGGGGAACGATTAGGGGTAGCTTCTGACAAAATTGTGAAGTGGATGAAATATCAGTTTCAAAGAAATATCCTTCCTTTAACCAGCTGACTCCACTCTATCAAAATCTTGTAGAAAAAGGATATGGGCCACTTAGTTGTTAGCGGGGAGGCGGGACCCTTCCGGAGTGCGCATGATGAGCACCTGCCACCCCCCTGACACCAGGCTCACTGGATTTGGGTGTGGGAGAGCCCGTGTGGACTGGTGTGAAGGTGAGGGAGAGACTGTGAGCTGGGCCTTGAAGGAAGGGTGGGACTTACGTGAACAGAGACTGGAAGTGGGACACTGTGGAGGCTGGATTCCTCGTCAGGGTAAGCAGGGACCGGTTATTAAGTGTCGAGTTTAAGGGCAATCAAAGGAAGGCAAGATTAAGGGTAGACTGGGGTTGGTTTGGGTTTAGACTTTTTGAGTTGGAGGTCAGAGTATGAGATGTTTTTCTATAGGCTTTTAAAGCTTTTTATTTAGAAATACAGCAATAAGTTATAGAAGTAATGCAGAGAGGTCCTGTGTACCTTTCATGGAGCTTCTGTCTATGTAACATCTTATAAAAGTTTCAGACAATATCAAAACCAGGAAATAGTCCTGGGTTCAATTTCTCAAACTTATTCAGATTCTACCAGTTTTTATATGTACTCATTTATGTGTACATATGTATGTGTACATTTCTGTGCAATTTTATTACATGTGTATACTTGTGTAATCACTACAGTAGTGAAGGTACAGAACAGCTCCATTTCTACAAAGGAACTTCTTCATGCTGCTCCTTCTAAAGATTTTAAAAAGCTTTAAAGGCAATCCAGGTTTCTAGCTGGGTATGTTGGGGGGGGGGTGGGTGTAACCCACTGGTGTCTAGGGCCAAGGGGCTTGTTTGCAGCAGGGAGGGCTGGCCAGTAGGGCTCCCTTAGGAGGCCTCTTTATATATTGTTGGCAGAATGCGGGAATGGTAGACAATTTTGTAACAAATTTTATAAGGAACAAAACTGTTTAACCAGGAATACTCTATGTAGAGTTTTTAAAAATGGCAGAAAAGACCCTAGTCATTGTTTCTCCTGGAATCTCAGCTTCATCCTGTGACTTGCCACGTGCCGGTGGGTTCTGATTTTCCTGGAATCTGCTTGGCTCCCTGTAGCCACTGGCATTTTCCTCTAAAAAGCTGATAGGTAGGTTCACTGGCTCAACCTGCAAAATTAAGTAGATTTTTTACCCTGGCATTGGAGACCCTTCTCAACAAGGTCTAACTGTGTCCTCTCAGCCACCTTGCTCTCATTTTATTCATGAATCCTTCCAAAGGGAACCAGTCACTCCCTGAACATTCCCTGTGCTTTCCCAGATCTGTGCCTTTGCTTGCTTTGTTGTTATTACTGATACTCCATCCCTGCTGCTCCATCGTGATTCTTCCGGACCCTTCTCATCCTTGCATTGCTCCTGCAATAGGCTACCTCCTTAGTGGGGTACTTTGGGCCTAACCTCCTTCTCAAAGGAATACAGCTTTCTCCCTTTGTACTTAGTACCTTGGCACTTATATGACTCTACCCCTTATCCCAGTTATTTGATCATGTCTTTACATACAGCTTATTAGGTGCATTTTTAGCTGCCCAGGTTATTATTGGCACCAGAGGGCGTGGATTGTTGCTTACCTCTATGTTCTTGGTAGTCTCTTGGACAGGGCCTTCCATGTAGCAAGTTATTAGTAATAGCTGTTTATTGATTTGATTCCATTAAATTTCAGTTGAGGTGCAAATCTTCAGGGAGGTTTTTCTGCTTCCTTTCACCTGTCAAGCTTCTCTAGCAGGTTTTAGGGAGCATTAGAGGTTTCAAGAGCAAGTTTCTCATTCAACAGAAGGAGACTTACTGAAGCAGATAACAAGGCTAGTTGGAGTGGAAAAGGCACTTAGACTCATTGGAAAAGGACATTATATAAAATCCAGGTACTATTATTTCAACGTAATGGGTTACTTTATCACAGGCTTGCGGTAATAGCATTTGTTCTAGAAGGCACAAGGCTCATGTTAGCCGAACTGTGTGCCCTCCTAGGTGTGGAAGAAGAGAGCAAGCGGAAGAACTATAATGTACTGTGTAATTTTATTTTAGTCAAATGTACTGAACCAGAATGGCTGCAGGATTTTCAAGTGCTCATTTAATACCTCAGTAAAACAAATGGCAGAAGCCAGGGAGAAGTTTCCATTTTGCTAAACTCTCAACGCTTAGGAATCATGCAGTGCTGTAATTATTTAGGATAATGACTTTGAGAGCTCATCTTCAAAAAAGTGAGAAAAATAGAAATAGCTCCAAGAGTACCCTTATATTTCTGTATCTCAAGCAATTGTTCTTCAACAATTGCTTTTAAGAGTAAACCAGGCTTTACTTTCTTTCGTGAGTACAGCTTCACATGAACCTGCGCCTCAGGCTTAGTGCCATGGAATGGACTGTCCCTGAGATCTTCCCCCAGTGCCAGTTTTCTTTCTTTCCTTTTTTTGTTGAGGTAAAGAAACACGTAACATAGTATTTACTGTCTTAACCATTTCTAAGTGTTCAGTTCAGTAGTGTTAAGTACACTTACCTTGCTGTGTAACAGATCTCCAGAAATTTTCATATTGCAGACCTGAAACTCTCTATACCTGTTAAATAATCCCTCTTTCCCCCCTTTCTCCAGCTCCTGGTACCCACCATTCTACTTTCTTTTTCTATGAATTTGACTACTTTAAAGCCCTCATGTAATTGGAATCATACAGTGTTTGTCTCTTTGTGACTAGCTTCATTTATTTCATTTATTTATTATATTTATTTATTTTGTGTCAAACAGATACACAGGGAATTGTCCTTAAAATTCTCAGAGCCACTAAGCTTTGATTCTGAGGAGATCTGAGAAATTGAAGAGTTATGTCCATCCATTTCACAGATGAGGAAAATTGACAACCAGAGGTTGCCTATGGTTAGTGAAAAATCTTAAGTTCTGTAGTTCTCTGTTTTATTTTCCTTTTTAGGTCCATCTGATTATTAAAAATAGTGAAAGTATCCTAAACTCAGAGCAAAAATAAATATAACACTTAGAAAATGCCTTTGGATTAAGCTGCTACTGCTACTGATCCCATTTTCTGCAAAACATTTTTACATATCTGCTGTAAAGACAGTTTTTTTCCCAGTAAGATTTATTTTTGGTCAATATCTGCCGCCATAGCATACGCTGATATATAGATTTTTACTAACCTTATGTTAAATGCCCTAAGTAGGGATTGGCAAGCTTTTTCTGTAAAGGGCCAGATAGTAACTATTGAGTCTTGTTGTAGTGATTTAACTCTGCTGTCTCAGTGTGAAAAGGGAGTGTGGCCGCGTCCCAGTGGAATGTTATTTACAAAAGCAGGGCGTGGCCAGGTTTGGCCCACAGGCTATAGCTTGCAAGCCCCTGCGGCCAAGTGGATCTTTTTGGTTTTCGGCAATGTAGCTTGCTATCTTTCATACACAGCTACAGTTGGTGGTGATGGTGGTGGTGACTGAGAAAATAATGTAAATCAAAGTATTACTGCCTTCCAACTTACAATTTTGGTGTTATTTTCTAGACAACATGCTAGCCTTAAGATATAATAAAAAGCACACTTAAGAAAATAGCTAACATGTTTGAAGTATATTTTCAAAAAGAAGACTGGAGATTTTTCTGAGTTTTTCTGAGTATTCATAAACGTATGTCTTTTTCTAAAGGAAAATAGCTTTGGTCTCATTATAAAATTAAGACGTAAATAAGAAATTAAAAATAAACCCAATCCCCAAACCCAGGAGTAACCACTGAAAATAATGATATTTTAGTTTTTTGTTGGATTCCTTTATTTGGCCTCCTCCAGACCCACCATCTGTCTTTTCCACTTGCTCAGTGCCCAGGAAGGGCGACCTCTGTGGACTCCGTTAGGAGGCACCAACGACTACCAAAGTGTGCTGGAGAGCGAGGGGGGTTGTTTAACCCCCACCCCCAGGGTATTGTCCACACTCGTGCCAGCGGCCCCTCCTATTGCAGCTGTTTGGGGACCTGTAACCTTGCCCTCCCCACCTGTGCCCCCTGTGCCTCAGGCTTAGTGCTGGTCGACCATGCAGGGGACTGCACCACCCCCACTGCTTTCTCTAAGCCCCGCCTACTCTTTGAATTATCCCTTTGTTAACCGTCTTTCACCTCCCCAGTTTGAGTGTGCCTCTGTCCCTCACCGTGGCCCTGACCTGACTGACGGAAATGCTGTGTCCAGTTTGGCGTATTCCACCACCAAGGCAGATACACAGAACTCTCCCTGCCTGCTCTACTTCTCCGGGCAAGGAGCAAAGAGCTTCCACATCTCACTGGAGCTAGAACTCCAGAGTTCAAATCCCTGCTCCTGCATTTACTAGCTGTATGACTTTGGGAAAATTGTATCATCTCTTTGAGCCTTGGTTTCCCCATTTGAAAAACGGGGGTAATAATATCTGTCTCACGGAACTGTTGAGTAGATTAAATGAAGTCATGTCTGTGACGTGCTCAGCATAGTGCCTGGCACTTGGCTGAAGGTGCTGAAACAGATCGTAAAAAACACTCCATTTTTTCTGGGTTTGTAAATAGATACTCCTCAAAGGATCCTTTGTAAAGGAAAAGGCCATTTGTAACAGAGGAATGCTTTCCTGTCACAGCTGTTTCAGAGACTGCATGTTTCAGAGGGTCCTGGCTCCTGCCCTGCTCAGGGCGTGGGTGGTCTCTCATGGACAGCTCTCGCCTGCCTGTTTCTAGTGACAGCAGGTGGCAGTGGAAAGCTAGGCCACCCCCGGGTGGTTTAGGATAACAGGAAATCTGTATAACTCTGTTGGAGCCTTAGTGTTATGACTAAAGAAGTAACTTTCAGAGTCAACAGAAAGAATAGGCATTATTCATATCCCTAAGGATAATATGGCTAGCATTTATTTCACACTTACTAGAGTTTTATACACCTCCTTTATTTATTTAGTCCCCAAAAGAAGGTAGTATTGTTATTCCCATTTTAAGGAGAAGAAATTGGATTTTAAAGAGAGGTTCAGTGACTTGACTAATGTTTCCTAGCTAATAGTTGTGTTTGTGGGATTCACACCCAGGCATTCTCTCTAGAAGACTGCACGCCCTCCTGCTGTGCTCGACTGTCTCCAAGGCTCTTGTCCTTGACATGCTAGAAGGTTGATAATTTTAAAAACTTGGTTCTCTGTGCACATGGTAAAAATTTAAACCATACAAAAGAATAGTATGAAAGTGTGGAAGTGTCTTCATCTAAGTCCTTGTTCCCCAGTCCCTTGTTCCAGACACAGCCACTCTCGTTTTGTGTCCTTCCTGAGGTCTCCTTAGAGGGCTGTTACCAGCATTGCAGAGGGAAGGATTACTGCTCCTCAGCACCCCTCTTAGCTGCACCTCTGGCCTGTTGTCCTGGATGTTTTTCTGGGCTTGGATTAGGTAGCAGGGGAGGCTGTTGGTGAGAGCCTCAGCAGGCAGGTCACTACATGGGATTCAGGTTATTTCTTTGCTTTTGGCTTCACCTGGAAGAGTCTAAATTCCTGTCACTTCCTACTTCTTCGTTTAAACACATAGTGTTCATAGGTTGAATGAAAGCCTTGAACTCGTAATACACCTGGGTTTTAAATATAAGGCACCCAGGGATTATCTTATACTCTGAATACCTTGTTAACTGATTAGCAGAACGACCTGTCACACCCAGGGACACTAGGAGAAGGGCTGCCTTATGTGGTGTTGGGTACTTACCTCTGACACTCCTATGACAAGTACCGCCCTATATTTTGGTGCAGACATTAATATCTGTATTTAAAAGAAAGGATTTTATAGTACACATGCAGAAGTGATCAGTTATGTGATAATCGTGTCTTTAATAGATGATTCTTACTGCTGTGTGTTTGATTCAGTATGGATATTCTAAAATGGCCAAAATGTTGTGACCAAACATAGCAGAAAGAGTGAAGGTTCATCTACAATGTAATTTAAAAAAAATTAGCAGTCTATGTTACACCTTTAGTTGACCACTCCTTAAGTATGTTATAGATTTGTAGGGAAATACGTTTTTTAAAAACCCAACTTTGTATATAATCAGAAGTTGAATATATTTTATTACTGCAGTCAAATAAATGGTTTTGTTTATTACCTTGCATGCTCTGTATGTTTACTATGAATAGTGATTCAAGGGGGTTGTGCTTCAATCTGTCCTTTCTAAGGCGGCCATAATGAGTTCAAAGCATATGGTATTGATTTTTGAGAGTACTGCCACAGAGCTATCATGAATTATTGGTTCTGTGTTTCATTTTAGGATTTCAGCTTCTTCCTGCTTTTGAAGCATGTTTGATGGGAGTGCCTGTGTCTCTCTGCAGTCAGTTGCGTGGCCTGAGGAGTAGGCATACAGCGATTGATTAAGTTGACATTTGATATTAATAGCTCAGGGACAGTTTACGTCACAGTATGCTTATCCATCCTAGATCTAGGTGAAGGCAACTTTGACTGGCATTTTGTAGCTAGTAAGTGGTAGTGCTGGGATTCGGACCCAGGCACCTGTCTACAAACTGCATACTCAACCCCACTCCTTTACCGCCTCTAAGGTGCTTGGCTTTGTGTTTCTTCCACCTCTTTGCTTAATCTCACTTGTGCCTTTGGCAGTAGGAGCAGTATGTTGTTGAGTCATTATCCACCTGAGACAGCCAGGCTTCAGCTTCATCTTCTATAAGCTGAATGATCTCAGGGCGTAATTTGACCTCTCTGAGCATCAGTCTCTTTATCTGGGAAATGAGGACAATAATTCCCACCCTCCTGTTCACCAGGTAGATGTACTGCTGTACCAGCTGATTTTATTCATCCTTCTATCCTTAGGATAAAGCATAGTGCCTGACACATTACAGGCACTTAAATGTTAGTTTCTGTGCTAGTTTCTTCTCTCCCAGAAGCTAGACCTTGGTTAAGAATTAGATGTCCCATGGGATGGTCTGAACAGGTCACTACTTGGATATAGGTGGGAAACTAAGATAAATATGGGCAAGGGACCACTCATTATATCCTTTACTCTCAATCTTTTTTTCATTGTAAACTAAGCTCAGCATCTCTGGGGAAAGACAAAAACTCTGCTCCCAAAAGGAAGGGAGAAGGATTCCTCCTACTCAGTGGACCCACGGGCATTCTCACAGTATAGGATGAGAGCTGGTCACAACAGACTGCACCCATGGGAGGGCTCGGTGGAAGTTTATCTGAGGTTTCTTATATTATGATTGTTACGATTAGGTAAGTTAACAGAAAGCATAGGAGGGCCTTACATGAGTGGAGAATGGCACAGCAGGAGCAAAGGTGCGCAGGTGGGAAATCACGGGGTGGGTTTGTGGGAGAAGGGAGCGGTCCATTTCCCTGGGCTTGCTGGAGCCTGGCGGGAGACAGTGTGGAGAGGCAGCAGGCAGGGGAGGGAACTGCAGCAGGTTCTGTATAACCAGCTAAGGGGGGTTTGGACGTTATCTTTAAGAGGTGGTGATTGACGAAAAGTTTTTGAGGCTGTGGGTCTGGATGGAGGCTGCATTTTAGGATCGATTGGGACCAGGAATGGGACACCCAGGTGCACTGTCAGGAGAAAGAACACATTCGGAATAACAGGTGAAGAGAGCTCTGGCAGCAGTGCAAGGGGGTAACTGGGGAAGGAGTTACTGAGTCACGAAGTTCCTGACGAAGAGCTTCTGGGAGACACGGCCGTGAAACAGAAGTTAAAAAGAAGTTTAAGAACTGCACAAATTGAAAGTAGAGTGGAAAGCTGTGTGTATCTCCTGGGCGCTGACGCTTGTTGTTTTCAGCCTTCTCTTGAGTACCGGGGCAAAGACAGTTGTCTGACTGAGCCCACTGTACTCCAGGAAGTGCAGGTCAGGGAGTCTGAGACCAGGGCATCGTCAGAGGTGTCAGTGGCTCAGCTGCTGACTCCTTGCGGGTTAATAAGATGGTTTGTGAAGGTGCACCAATCCTCAGAGCCTCGGGCTGCAGTCTGAGGAATGAGGCATTTCCAGAATCTTCTTTCCTCATTCTCTCTCAGGGCCTACTTCCTAGGCTTTTTTTTTCCAGTCAGTGAAGATCCTGCAGCTCAGCACCCGTCCCCATCTCCACACTTAAATTATCCTTACCCTGGTGGGTCCCTAGTTGCTAAATCTAATAGATACTACTGGTCCATTCCATCATATTTGACACTGTTCCTGCTCCTCTCTTCTGGAAACACGCTTTCCTTATATTCTATGTCAAGGTCATCAAACTGCAGCCCATGGCCCAATCTGGCCCTCCACCTGTTTTTGTAAATAATATTTTATTGGAACACAGCTATACTCGTTTGTTTTTGTATTGTCTGTGGCTGCTTTCACCCTACTCAGCAGTTATGCTGTTGTAACAGAGACCCTAAGGCCTGCAAAGCCTAAGTTATTTGCTCTCTGGCCCTTTAACACATTAACTGTCATGTGAGTTGTATTTAACTCATGCTAGTTTTGAGTCCAGGACCTCGTGAAACATGTGTAACTCATGTCTCTTCACCTTGGGAGCTACAAGAGCTATTTTTCAAGTTGCATATAACTTACGCACAGAAAACAATAAACAATTTTTTCATTAAATTAGAAAGGATTGTTTTGTTTTAGAAGTTTTTATTCTATTTTCATAATAAAACACCATGGCCTCAAGGAAAAAAAATTCTTTTCTAGTGTGGCAATCAGTGTGTTACAGGAAAAATTTGCTAACCCCTATTCTATAACCCCCTCTCCCCTAGTTTTCTTCCTCCCTCTTTGGCTCTGCTGAACCCTAAAGCTGAGAGAACGTGTAAGAGCCAGTTTTAAGCTAAGGTTGTAAAAGCTCTGGTCAAAAAATACTGGAGGTACTGGAGAAACTATACCCCTTTCCCCGGCAGCTGGTTCAAGAAATAGTGCCTGACATTTCTTTAAAAAAGAAAAGCTAGCATAATAATTGTAATTAACATAAAAAATACTTTCCTGAGGAGTTATAAGCATTATGTAATTTAATTTTCAGGATCAGCTTCATTTACAGTTGAGAAAATTGAAGCACAGAGAGGGTGGTAACTTACCCATGGTCACACAGCTAAGAGATAGCCTCAGGGCCCATACCCCTAGTCATCACACCAGACTGCCTCCCCACAGCTGTGCTGTTTCAGAGCCAGCACCAATGAACAGACAGATGTTGTGAGCAAATACAGTGTGTGGGGCTGGGTGAGTTTTCCAGAGGCTAGCTTTGCAGTTTTGGAGTGCAGGATGGCGTTAGAAAGCTAGTGGAGCTTGGAGAAAACACCCAGCAAACCATGACTCTGCAGAACAGTCGTGTGACTTCCAGAGAGCTCTTTCTGGGTGCCGTGGTGTGGTCCTGATGCAGCTGGGGTGCGCTGACCCTGCTGGTCTCATTCTGTGCTCGCAGGCGCCTGTGAAGCGAGTGTGCACAGGAGTGAACAAAACAGAGGGGATCGGCTGTTGTTGTACATTGTGCCAGTGTCAGTGTCCTCTCAGTGAGCCGTTGGTGACCTGAAAGTAGAGTCCTGCTAGAAGCATGTAAGGAACACGTGCGTGGATTGAGGGTTTTCCTCTACTGAGTTTTGACCTTGTGATGTGTTAGCATGGGTCTGGGGTTTACCTCTATTAGTGGGACCAGCATGTGCAGGGGGAACTTGTTGAGCCCATACGTGATGTTCAAGCCCCGCCTACCCTTCACCTTTGGGGAGGAAGAGCACCCGGCATGGTGTCACTGAAGCGTGGAGAGCCCCAGGTGTGTGGGGTGGGGGTGGGAAATGCGTGTGGCGATGGTGGTAAGGCACAGGGAGAGCTTCAAGGCTGACAGCAAATGGATGAAGTTAAGCAAGGAATACGCTGTGTGTCTCAGGAAGACACTTGAATTCACCAAATAGCAGAAGCCGGGGCAGACGAGAAGGGCATCCTGAGGACCTGAAGGCAGTGTCGGCAGACGACCGTGTGGTTGAGGGGAGCCGTGGTGGCAAGCCTGGGGACGGGTCTGCCAGCAGCACCCCAAACAGGATGTCAGGACCCCGTCTAGGGAGGACCATTTCAGAGCCTTTGTTACCTGAGAATCCAAAAGCCATTCTCTTTCTTGCTTAGCAGTTACAGAGGTTACTTTGAACACATAGCCACATAAGGTTATACTTTTATTGTTTTCTTGTCCCATAATGTTGCCTCCTTGATCCGAAGCTGTATGCTTTGGAGTTACTAAAATAGGGGATGTCATGCCAGGATCGATCTGTTCTGCAGATAAGATACTTGCCTTTCGGGGTTACTTTGGCCTAGAATTCTATTAAAATTCAAGCACGGAGGATGACTTGGTAAAAAATTATGACCCTCCACGAAACTTTCTGTCTGGCGGGGCGCACGGAGACCCAGTCCACTGCAGTGCCCAGCAGACTTCAGGGAGAGCTGTGGGCAAAGCCCAGGGAGTGCCATGGGTAGAGGGAGCAGGATTAATTTTAGCTCAAGGGATTTGAGAATGTTATTTTCTTACTTTTCTGTTTCCTTTCTTCATTGTCTTCCTCTCACTGCCTAAATGTGTATGTTCCCTGAATTCTGCATTCTCTTTCCTATGCACTGACTCCTGTGCAATCCTGACTCTTCTCCTGCCTGCTCTTTTGGCCTCTTTGCCTTTTGTTTTTTATTGTGGTAAATAACTCGTAACATGAGTTCGACTCTCCTGAAAGACTTTAAGTGTACAGTAAAAGCACAGTTTGTACAGCAGATCTCTAGAACTTTCCATCTTGCGTGACTGAAACTCTCTACCCATTGAACAGCAGATCCCCATTTCCTCCTCTTCCTGCCCCTGGAAACCCCCAAGCAACTCAGAGTTTGACTACTCTTGGATCACCCGGTGTTTGTCTTTTTGTGACTTACTTCACTTGGCACATGTCCTCAAGATTCATCCATGTGTTGCGTGTGCAGAGTTTTGTTCTTTCACACGGCTGAGCCATACTCCATACTCCATTGCATGTACCATCCACACGTTTGCCTAAGTGGGCACTTAGGTCATTTCCGTATCTTGGCTGTTGTGTGAATGATACAGTGAATATGAGTACACAATTATCTCTTCGAGCCCCTGATTTCAATTCTTTTGGGTAAATACCCAGAAGTGGGATTGCTAGATTGTATGGTAGTTCTATTTTTAATTTTTTGAGAAACCTGCATATTGTTTTCCATAGTGATTGCACCATTTTATTAATACATTCCCACCAACGGTGCACAAGTGTTCTAGTTTTTCCATATCTTCACCAACATTTGTTGTTTTCTCTTTTTTTAGATACTGGCCATCCTAATGGGTGTGAGGTGAGGTTTTGATTTCATTTCCCTGATGGCTGGGGGTGTCGAGTATCTTTTCACATGCCTGTCGGCCATTTGTGTGTCTTCTTTGGAGAAATATCTGTTTAAGCCCTCTGCCCATTTTTGAATTGGGTTATTTGCTTTTTTGCTATCATGTTGTAAGGGGTCTCTGAGCCTCGCCTCCCACATCTCCGTGTCCCTCCCTGGGGAGCGCTACGCTCACATCTTCCACTGTTCCTCAGCGTGACCCTTCCGCCCCGGCGAGTGAACTGCCCCCCACTCCCTTCTCATTGCTCTGCTCCTGCCACGCTCCCTTTGGTTTCTGAAAGACACTCAGACCCAGCTCGGACAGATCCTTAAAATCCAGGTCAAGTGAGAGTTCCCCCTGATTCTTCCTGCACCACCCAGCGGGAATTGCCGTCCCTCTGCTCAGGGCTCCAGTACTTGTCCCTGTGGCTCTGTGGGCAGTTGGTGGAGACTGCTGCCTGGCATTGGAATGGATATGACGTGTGGTGTGTAATTTTATGTTAACTGAACTGCCGTCTACTGAAGGGAGGAGACTGTGTGCCCCAGGGGACCTTACAAAACACCTCGCCACACTGTAAAGAGGCAGGAATCCTAGGAAAGGTGTGTGCATGTGTGTCCTAGGTGTAGAAGACATAGGGCTCCAAACCTGACAGTGCTCTGGCAACAGAAAGAGGACATGAGGGAGCAAAACCCAACGGCACAGGCCACTGTCAACCCCAAGAGAGACAAGTGAGCTGGACAGAGACAGGCAGGAAAGACAAAGGCCAGTGACCAGCACCTTTTAGCAAGTTGGGATTGGAATAGACAAGCAGATTTACACGGGAAGGTCATTGCTATAATCTGAGACATACTCTGCTGGATTTTGGCAGGCAGGGTTTGACAAGTGTACGCTAGGAGCCAGAGAGAAGCCGAGTTCACCTTACAGTTCTGTAGGCAGTCAGAACAGCTGCTGACAGTGGGGGCTGGGCAGTGTAAACATCTCTGCTGAGAACACTGTTCCAGAGAATTCGTGGCTTCCAACTCTGCTCTGTCTTGCCAGCAGTGCTTGCATGAGTGGTTGTCACCCAGAGACCCCTAGAACAGATATCAGGAAGCCAAGGCCCTATACAGGAGGGCCACAGGGCAGGCTACTGGGTTGGACTTGTAATGTGGCCTCTTGTGCTGGAACTGGCACCTCATGCTCCTTGCTGAGGCTGGAGGACCCTTCCTTGGGCTCGTAAAATCTATGGAGGTTCTTCACCTAGTGAGCTTTATTGCCTTCTTCATTGGGATCTCCACACACCCTCACTGTGGTGGGGTTTTTTGTTTTTGTTTTATTTTTTGAGACAGGGTCTCAATGTGTAATTGGAGCTAGAGTGCTGTGGCGTTGGCCTAGCTCACAGCAACCTCAAATTCCTGGGCTCGAGGAATCCTCCTGCCTCAGCCTCCTGAGTAGCTGGAACTACAGGTGTGCACCACCACACCCAGCTAATTTTTTTATTTTTAGTAGAGACAGGGTCTCACTCTTGATCAGGTTGGTCTCATACTCCTTGCCTCAAGTGATCCTCCAGCTTCAGCCTCCCAGAATGCTAGGGTTACGGGCGTGAGTCACCACGCCTGGCTTATGGTTGGGTTTTTATGGTCTCTAAGACCCTGCCTTGCACCTTGAGCACCAGCAGCCTGTCTGTCCTGGTGATGCCATGGACAGTTTTGGTCCCTGCATTACTTGGGAGGATTCCATCTAGAGGATGAGTTACAGGGCCCCACCTTGTACCATGGCAATGTCCCCTTAGTAGGTCAAATCCTGCTCTGGTGTGAATCTGGGAAGCCCAACAGCCTGGCCTGGCCTCTCCAGTGGGAGGGGAAATGAACTGCTTGGTACTCTCAACAGCTGCCTCTCATCCCGTTCCCTGACGCTGAGAACAGCTGTGTCTTGTCTGGCTCCTCTCTGATCTTCTCTCACTCTTCCAACCATTTTTACCCTGGGGTGTTGATTCCTACACCTGGCAGGTATGTAGAATCACCTGGGTGCTCGAAAAGAAGCAGAAGATGACGAAGGCCCTATCCCTGCAGATTCTCTTTAACCAGGCATGAGTAGGGCCTTGGAATCTGGCGTTTTTGTACAGATATGTACCTATCTATGTATCTCTCTATCTATCTATGTATCTGTATTTGTATATATCTGTATATACAGATACAGATATACAAGAACTGCTGGAAGGATGGGATGAAGGACTTACTGAATTACTAAGTTTTATTTCCTTTTTTGTCCAACTCTATGCTTTTTGAATTTTCTACAATGATCATATATTTCTTTAGAAATCAGAGAAAGAATAGATGTCATTAAAAAACAAGCACTGCATCCTCAAGTGATCTTTTGGAAACCTTTAATCTTCTTAAACGTGTTCCTGTTTTCTACAGGGGGACTTGATCTCATCTTCGTGCCGGGTCTTGGCTTTGACACACACGGCAACCGACTAGGGAGGGGCAAGGGCTACTACGACGCCTACCTGAAGCGCTGTTGGCAGCACCAGGAAGTGAAGCCCTACACCCTGGCCCTGGCCTTCAAAGAGCAGATTTGCCTCCAGGTCCCAGTGGATGAAAATGACATGAAGATAGATGAAGTCCTTTATGAAGACTCCTCAACGTGTTAAATCAGATGACTACAGCTGAATAATCAGTATTTTATATGAGAGTAAAATAAAATATGTGCATTTTTCCCTTGTCAAAAATTAGTTGAAGATGCACATTAATGTGAAATGGACTGTGCTTTAAAAATGTGATTATAAAATGCCTAACATAAAGCTATCTTTAAAAATTAATAGAAGTGTGAATGGTAGAATATTAATTAAAATAGAAGCTATCACCATATGATTCTCAGTTGCATTTCCTGTTGTTAATGTGACAAATTGATCTTTCTGCTTTGCATTTTAAGTTAAATATTTATGAGGAACTGTGCTCTGACTCAGAGTGCGAGAGGAAGGTAAACTCACTGGGAGGGGACACTGTATTTCCCCATGTCCTGTCATGACCTGGTCAGTGTCTGGCAGGTGTATGCAGACTCAGTGATTATTAATTGATTTGTTAGTGTTTGCTTTGGGTACAGAGTTCCCTGAGAATATTATCCCACTTCATCTGACTTCATTTACTTACCCTGAAATTTTATGTTTGACACTTTGTAGCTTTTGGTGGTTAATGGACAGAAACCTTTTATGATTTAAATACTTTCATCCAACTGATTGGTTCCCATAGCTGCTGTTCCATGTGTCAGCCCCTTATGAGTTAAGATCTGATATCTTATAAGTTGGAAATTATTTCTGTTTACTTGTGGCTCTGCTTTGGAGATGAGATTTGCTGTGGGCTGCAAGTTGGCAGATGGCATCGCAGCAAGGGAGCAGTAAGTTTGTGGGGGGAGGACGTGGTTATCACCGGAAAGCCAGGAGTTTCCCAGCCACGTCGCTCCTCCTCACACCCCCGCCCAGCCCGTCACAGGTCCTGTTGACTCTGCCTCCGAAAAGCCTCTTACATCTGTTCTCTCTTGCCCATCATCCTGTGCCTCCTTGTCCAGCCTCTCAGCGTTTCCAAGCCGAACCAGGTGAGAGTCTCCTGCCTGGCCTCCCTTGCCTTCCGTCTTGCCCTCCAATTTATTTCTCAAGCTGCAAAGTGATCTCATAAAACACAAGTCTGATCACGAAGCACTCGACTGGAATCTTCCAGGGCTGTTCGGAGCCCCCTGGGCAACAGCCAGGTGCCTTCTGTGTGTACGAAGCCCCTCAAGAGAGGCCCCACCTGTCTTTTTCCGGCCTCTTCTGTACCTGCTCCCATGTTCCCCTTCTGTGCTGCTGACTGAGCGTTGCAGGCCTCTCTGCTTTCTGCAGTTTGTAAGCCTGCTTTTCCCTCTGTTTGAAATGCTCTTTCTTCTTCTGGAAAACTTCTGTTTGTCCTTTGGGGTCAGCTCCCACATTACCTCTTCAGTGAGGTCTCCCTCTGCGTTCCCTGTGGGTTAGTGTTCGTTCCCCTCATTCCTGCCCTGACCTCCTTGTGTTGTCCTGCATGTTGTGATTAGTTGACACGTCTGTCCCTTCACCAGACTCTATGCCCTGAAGCGCAGGGGTCGTCTTTATGCTTCTCAGACTTAGTGGACAGCTAGACATACAGTGGATGTTTGATAATTTGTTTTGAGTTAGTTGAATATATTCAAGAAGTGTTTTATTTAAAACACGGATCTGTTATTTTTGAATAATAGCATATGGTTTGATGTTTTATGTACAAAATAAAAGCACTTCAAAAATATCAATTGGGCTAAAAATGGATTTGTACAATATATATACAATGAGAAATGGAAGGGAAATGGAATTCGTACAAGCTATACAGTCACATTATTGTACTGATTAGAACTCTTGTTAGGTGTTACTTCAACCATAAGGTTAAGGTGAATGTTAATACAGCTGATGTGACTGTCAGTCTGAAATGGTTAAACAGTAAAATTTCTGAACTGCTGTAGGTCTGGGAAGTTTAGCACTGCTGGCCTCAGTGTAAGGAGAATATTTAAAGACCACTCTTCCCAGCTCCTCAAGTGCAGGCAGAATGCAGAGTCGATTGGCCAGAAGACGTGGGGTCCTGAGGTTCAGGAGTGCAGAGGGCCACAGGGTCTCTGGCCTGGAGAGAGCCATTTGCTAGTGATGAGTAATGCAGGACGGTCTTTGTGCAGAGGGTCCTGCAAGGGAGAAAATGCCCTGACGATGCAAGTGATGACGACACCCTAACTCCGATCAGGGCACAAGCAGAGGCCGAGGACAAGGCCTTGAACCCAGGAGTCAAGCACTTCAGTGCATGCCAGCATGAAGCGAGAATGACGAGGATCTCAGGTGAGGGGGAAATCTGGGGAGAAAAGAAATAGCAACTAGATCTGAATGAAAACAACTCTTAGTATTGGGGAATTGAAAACATATCAGAGCCCAACATAGGTCTGTTGGCTGTGCATGCTATAGAACTGTGCTTAGTTTAACTAGAAAGTGAAGTATATGAGGTTCTAGTCCGTCTATCGGTAGGAACAGCACATGTTAATCACAGTCCTAGTGGCTAGGAGGTTGGTAACATGTCCAGGCATGGGAGCCTTGCTGTAGAAGCTCAGTTCCTGGCCCCTGTTTTTTTCTTTTCTTGCAGAGATCATTGAAATTCAGTTGATCACGTTGCATTTTAATCATATGTTTACATGCTTAATTCCTCTCCTAGCCTACAACCTCCTCAGAGGCAGCTTCTGTGCCAAATTCATGGTTTGCTCCAACACCCACCGCAGACGCTCAAAATGAATAGCCACTGAATTCCCGATGGAGGAATGCGCCAGTCTGAGCATTGCCTGCTGCTCTGTGCCCTCGCTTGTCTCTGTGTCGGCTGTGTGCTGCCGAGTTCTGTCCCTCAGCATCGCTCCAGGGTTGGATTAACCCAGAACAGGTTTTCTGTGATTGAGTCCCGTGGTCTTGGCCAGTCCGTACGTGTGTCGCGTTAACTGTGCTGCTCTGTGTGTGTGTGTGTCACAGTAACTGTGCTGCTCTGTGTGTGTGTGTGTCACAGTAACTGTGCTGCTCTGTGTGTGTGTGTCACAGTAACTGTGCTGCTCCGTGTGTGTGTGTGTGTGTGTCGAGTTAACTGTGCTGCTCTGTGTGTGTGTCACAGTAACTGCTGCTCCATGTGTATGTCACAGTAACTGTGCTGCTCCGTGTGTGTGTCACAGTAACTGCTGCTCCATGTATGTGTCACAGTAACTGCTGCTCCATGTGTATGTCACAGTAACTGTGCTGCTCCGTGTGTGTGTGTGTGTGTGTGTGTGTGTGTGTCACAGTAACTGTGCTGCTCTGTGTGTGTGTCACAGTAACTGCTGCTCCATGTGTATGTCACAGTAACTATGCTGCTGTGTGTGTGTCACAGTAACTGCTGCTCCATGTGTATGTCACAGTAACTATGCTGCTGTGTGTGTGTCACAGTAACTGCTGCTCCATGTGTATGTCACAGTAACTATGCTGCTGTGTGTGTGTCACAGTAACTGCTGCTCCATGTGTATGTCACAGTAACTGTGTTGCTGTGTGTGTGTCACAGTAACTGCTGCTCCATGTGTATGTCACAGTAACTGTGCTGCTGTGTGTGTGTCACAGTAACTGCTGCTCCATGTGTATGTCACAGTAACTGTGCTGCTGTGTGTGTGTCACAGTAACTGCTGCTCCATGTGTATGTCACAGTAACTATGCTGCTGTGTGTGTGTCACAGTAACTGCTGCTCCATGTGTATGTCACAGTAACTGTGCTGCTGTGTGTGTGTCACAGTAACTGCTGCTCCATGTGTATGTCACAGTAACTGTGCTGCTGTGTGTGTGTCACAGTAACTGCTGCTCCATGTGTATGTCACAGTAACTGTGTTGCTGTGTGTGTGTCACAGTAACTGCTGCTCCATGTGTATGTCACAGTAACTGTGCTGCTGTGTGTGTGTCACAGTAACTGCTGCTCCATGTGTATGTCACAGTAACTGTGCTGCTGTGTGTGTGTCACAGTAACTGCTGCTCCATGTGTATGTCACAGTAACTGTGTTGCTGTGTGTGTGTCACAGTAACTGCTGCTCCATGTGTATGTCACAGTAACTGTGCTGCTGTGTGTGTGTCACAGTAACTGCTGCTCCATGTGTGTGTCACAGTAACTGTGCTGCTCCGTGTGTGTGTCGAGTTAACTGTGCTGCTCTGTGTGTGTGTCACAGTAACTGCTGCTCCATGTGTGTGTGTGTGTGCGTGTGTGTGTGTGTCGCAGTAACTGTCTGCTGTTCCTTCTTGGTGTTTTCTTTCTTTACTTCTTTTTGGTCATCTTCTTTGCTGCCCTTTTAAGGGTGGTTTCCAATCCCTGTAAGCACCCGTCCCAAATATAAGTTATTTATGTGCTTGAATAGTATAAATTTTACGTAAGAATGTATGCATTATAACACATATACACAAAAAAGATGACACTATACTGTTGAAATAGAATATATTATATAATTATATAATATACTTAATTTTTAAAAGACTGCAATATAATGAAATTTTTTTGAAATTTATTGTTTTTGAAAATCTTATTTTAATACTTTTTGAATGATTCAGAACCCTGGTTCTAATTTCAGTTTATTTCAATATTTGGTTTTAAGGGCTTTTGTAACTGAGAAAGATCCTTTCCAGAGACAGCAGACCCAGTGGAAGCGGCACTGTCCTACTGAAATTTTCAATCCTGTTTACCAGTTTCCAAAGTTATTTTTTATTGAAATCTGGCTAGCAAGTATCTATTTTCTTAATGTGAATCTGTCATTTTTACATGTTAATCTGAAGATGCTACACATTTACTTTGTTAACAAATAGCTTCAAATTTATTGAAATTCTTTGAAAGCGTTTAAACCAAGTTAGAAAAATTCTGCTTGCAAGTTTTTTAGTTGTGTAGATGTGAAAGTGTGTGTAGGTGTCAAGCATAGTTTTTGCCAATATAATCATATCATGATGACATTTCCAAATAGCCATTTTCAGTATGTTCTTTCTATATCACAAGTCTCTTTCTGAAAGTAGTTCCTTCCTGTCTCATTGATGAAACATAACTTTCACCCTGAAGATTCAAATTAGGTGTGTTTATTTTTTTGAAGGTATCTGCTTAGGTGGCAATTTACTGGTGGCCATTTATAATGTCAGAGAGGTCTGAAAATTTGGAACACTTGCTCTTGTGTAAAAAATATATGCAAAACTCATCTTCAAGTTTATAGATGTTTTAAAAGTACCTTGAGATAATCAGAGAAATTTAGGTGAATCACAGTATTTTTCATGGGTACTTCCTGTTACATCCCAAAGAATTATGGATATTCTATTATACTATATACTAAAGGTCTTAATTTTATAAAATTCACATTAGTGATGCCCTCAGCACTTGGGGCATTTCTTGCCTATGAATTATGTAGTGGTGCTATTGCTGAATTCTTAACATGGAATCCACCCCTCACTTACCTTTTTAAAAAAAAATTCCGGTCAAGGTGGCCATTCCATTAGGGGTTGGACTTAAGTAGTTGGCACATAAAACACTGAGGATCTTTTAAGGTAAATTAATTTTGAGAAATATGTTCTCTCAACTTCATCTCTACTTAAATATCTTCCTGTTGTCTTACTATAAGATGGAATATGTTGGAAACATCCCTTCATTTAGCCAACCTCCCACCCTGAGAACCTATTCCTGTACTTCTTCAAATTGTCAGGAGTATTTCCTACTTGTCATCTAGTAGTACTTCCTGACAAAACGATGCATCAGGGTTTTTTTTTTCTAAATTATTTTACTAGTATTTCATCCATATTTCCATGGCATGAAGAACAAGTATTTTGTAAATGTATATTACTTTTTGGTTTTTGCTATTGAGAAAAGGTTTATAAAAGTGTAAAAGGTGTGTAAACATTTATGATTATATGTGGTGAACACTGACAAGTGTCAGAGTTAGCGTCTCGTGACACTTGCTGTTGCCAAGTGCAGTGTGGAGGTTCCTCTCCGCCTGCATCTGCAGCAGCTGCTCCGTGTGCTGGCTTCTCCCTTCCCACTGAGCACAGGAGGGCAAGGTTCGTCATTAACCACGGTGGGCACAAACACCTACTTCAAAAAGTCTTCCTGATAATTTCAAATTTTTTGGCTGACTTCTTGGCAAATCTTAATGTTTCTTCCTTGTCCTATGACTGATGAGTAGCTTGTACCCAGAAAAGAAATGTCAGCTATCGGTGCTCACTTTTGCTGGCATTACAGGCTGAATATCCCTGGTCTGAAATCTTGGGTCCAGAAGTGTTTTAGATTTCAGATTTTTTTTGGGTTTTTGAATACAGGCAGTCCCTGGGTTGCAGACAACCTGACTTAAGGCATTCCATACTTATGAATGGGCTCCGAAGGCTCCCCACAGAGATCATTTATACTTAGATAATTAAATTTATAATTTGGGAACTAGTTTCTTCTGTGCATGTGAACAAACCCGCATGGGGTAAGCAGTTCATTGGCTCAGGATCTTTATGCATTGGCTAGTCTCATAGAGAAGCATCTCATAGAAACACAAGAACACAAAGAATCGGAAGATCCAGAACCCAGAAAGTTGACGATAAAAGAATTAGCTGAAGCTTTTCTTCTCATGGAAGCAGGATTTGCTAAGCTTCAGGGGTTAACGTTGAGTGGTTTACAAAGGTTTACCACGCAATCAGTGAGAACATCAGCTGCTACAGGGCCATTTATGATGAAAAAAAGAAAAAGGCTGTGCAAACCACCCTGGATGCCACTTTCAAGAAACCAGTTTCGGTGGTAAGTTCCTCTCCCCCCACAACAGAATCAAATCTCGATTCCCGAGCACCCACCCCATCCTCTCTGGCACCATCTCCATCCTCGTCTTCGGACTAACGTTAGCCACCTTCTTACCCGAAAGTGCCCCTTCCGACAAGCAAGACACTGAGGCAGCATTAGGTGAGTGTTAACTTTTAATATGCTCTTGTTGAAGTTTCTCCTATCTCCTATCTGAACTTTTTATTTGAGTGTGTTTTATGTTCCATTTGTTTGAATTAAAAGAGCACAATATAGTTTCTGTAACTTAATTACTACAGTACACTATATTATTATTGACACATGAAAGTCAGTGCAGCAGTAGTAGTATTATTACCATATGTGCGCTGTTCATCAGGGATCCAGGCTACGTACAAACCTGACTTAAAGATAGTCTCAGGGACACATCTGTCTGTAACCCTGGGACTGCCTGTATTTGCATTATATGCTTACTGGTTAAATATCCCAAATGCAAACATCTGAAATCTGAAATGCTCCAGTGAACATTTCTTTTGAGCATCATGTTGGTACTCAAAAAGTTTCGGACTTTAGAGCATTTTGGATTTTGGCTTTTTAATTTGAGGTGTTCAACCTGTATTAGAATAATCCTTGGTCTGCTGTTTTTCACAAGAACCTTTTTAAGCCACTTGTCCAGTGTAAGAGGGTTAGTTTAGTAAAAACTACTAGAATAGGTAAGTCCTTGTGCCTGGGAATGTACACAGACCTGCATTATGTCTCAGTATGCTGACGGCAGTCAAACCCCCCTCCCACGTTGTCCCACCCCTGTTGCCCCTCGAGCACGGGTCGCAGACTGTGCCTGATGTGAGACGTATGGACACGCAGATGGAGTGAGGGGCCGATGTCCATCTAAATTTTAACTTTTAGCAAAAACATAATTTCTTGTCTTTTAAAGATAAAAGGTAAATATACACAGAGGTTCTAATTTCTTTTTCCCAAACCCCAGTGGATCACCTGGCCCCCTCTCTGGGGTGTGTCATCTTGTTTGGAGATCATTGTTCTAAGGCCTCGTACTCCTAGCAGTACAGAGAGAGGGTGAGGCTCACTGGTTACTGCTTCACTTGGAGACTGTTCATGAGCTGCAGGGCCCTGGACTTCCTCAGGCCCCTCCTGTGTCTGTGCCGACTGTGTCTAGCTTCTTGCTGGCGCAGCCTCCCATGGTCCCGTCTTCCTGGTCCCACTGTGTCCCAGGACAAGCCTTCTTGTCTTCTCCCCAGATGCCAGAAGTCACATGTCAGGTTCTCCCAGGAAGTCCTGCTGCCCTCCCCCAGACCCCATGGTGGCACCAGGTGTCTGATTGCACCAGGAGGTAACTGTCTCTTCTGGAAAACACTTCTGTGCTCTGAAGCAACTGTACTTGTCTTGAAGTGGTGGCAGGAAATTGTGGGGACGGAAGGAAAATGACACAGCACTCTTAAAAGTTCCTTCTTCAAAGAGTCTGCTTAATCGCTTTCCCTTTCTAATATAGCCCGAAGAAGGATGTGGTGGTGGCTAGTTAAAGAACCATTCTGGCTCCCTGTGGGTGAATCATGCATGGATGTGTGTGTTGGACACCTCTTGTCCTGCACCTACATCCTCTTTTTTTTTTCTTCCAGTCATTGGTGCAGCAAACTGGCTTCATACAGGTGAAGCCAGACAGCACCTCTCCTCACCTCCACACCTCTCCTCACCTCCACACCTCTCCTCACCTCCACACCTCTCCTCACCTCCACACCTCTCCACCCGGAATGTTGAGTCTGCGTGAGACCCTCACAAGCACTTCCTGGTCACACTGGTGCCCAGCAACCCTGCAAGTGTGAGGGAGTTGACACCCCAGGGGCAGTGCTTGACCAGTGCAGATCAGGAACCAGTGGATCAACTCTCTCCTCTTCCAGTGCTTGGGCCGATGGTTCTGAGCTAAATTCTGCATTATTCCTAGGAGGATCACCAGGCTGGTAGCACTGGCCCCAGTGCCCATGGTGGTGACCAGCTGGGCAGTCCCCCTCGGATTGGCCTTCCCTCCTGTTTCCCTCTTCCCATCCCTCCCTCCTGTGTCTTGTGATCACTTCCCAAGACAGACTTTCCACATGCAATTCCTTTTCCCAGGTGCTGCTTCTCTGGGGACCCAGTCTAAAATAACATGTACATACCTCTCTTTAGAATGTATGGACACTTATCATCCATTGTCCCCGCTTTGGAGACGCTGAAAACACTCTAGAAAAAAGGAAAAGTCTCATCTGACATCTCTCTACACTTTGTCATTGGAAATGAAAGCTGATAGGCATAGGCTGCCTGCCACACAGAACCCCACGCTGCCAACAGCCTGCGCTGGGGTCCTGTTGATGAGAGCTCGTGTTCTTGTTCTGGGTTTTGAGTGAGGGGTGATATGAGGTGGACAGATAAGCATTACTTAGATGTTGCAGAGGGCTCTCTAAGAGCAGGAGGTAAATTGTGTCTGTAGTCTGAGATTACTTTATGACTGTGTGTATTAGCTGTGGTTCTTTGCCTCCAGCAAAGACTGAACTTAAGTGAGAAAATACTGGAAGGAGTACAGATGCTGTGGTGTGCCTCCCGATGCCTTGTTAGGACTGAGGCATGTTTTCTTCCAGCTGCCAGGATGTTGGCTGCTGGCAGCTTAGAGCTGAGGCCTTCCCTGCAGCTGCCCTTGGCTAGAGAGAGCAACCTTCCCCAACAGGCCCTTCTTGGTCGCAGCCCACACCCAATGCCTGGTCACTGTGGAGATACAAAGGCCTGGCCCGTCGCTTCACGGCAGGACACCTCTGCAGGGCCCCGCAGCTCCAGCTCCAGCCCCCGGGACTGGCTCGGGCCTGTGTGTGCTGCACAGCTGCGTTTCAGTTCCCAGCCTCTCTCTGCCCGGTCCTGCTTCCTTCCCTCCCGCCCTCCTAGGCATTGTCCTTGAGAACACTCCTCAACAAACTTTCTACAGGCAAATCTCCAACTCAGTCTGTTTCCTGGGGAACTTGAACTATGGCAGAATGGTACCGGGGGGAGGGGGGGCGGGTTGAGGCCTCTGGAAGGACAAAAGGCAGGGCAGCCCCGGAGATCTTAGTGGTAGAAATTGGTAAACCTTTTATGGCGCTACCGGGGAGTCTCTGGTCAACTTGCAAATTCCTAGGAGGGCACGATGATGGGGCGTCAGGGCCCTGTGGTTAGAACTACCAGGAGTAGTGGATGGGAAAGAGAAGCAACATGTGTCTTCCAGACCATAGTATCCAAAGTTTCCTTGGAGGAAGAAGTTGAACGTGCTGGCTGGGGACGGGAGCTCTAGGCAGAGGATGTGGTGGCTCATTGAAGATCACGCATTGACATGAAGAGGATGGCACCAATGCCCTGGGACAGAGGCCAGTTGGAAACAAAACTCTCGACATTTTCTCCGTGGTCTGTCAGGGTGCATCCTGCAACGGAAGTCTGTGGCTTGCTGACCATTCTTGTTCATTCGGGGTTGCTTTGTGCAGGGGTAAGTGTCTTCAGCTAGACTGTAAGTTACCACAGGCTCTGCAGGTTGGGTGGGCGGACCCTGCCTCTGGGGGTGCATACGTAGTAGGCTCAAATGAGTACTTTCCACGTACCAGAGCCACCAAATATCACTCTCTTCTCCTCTGAGTTCCGAGCCGCCGAGAGACAGACAAAGGGGTCCAGTGGGGCTAGGGCAGAAGATCAGGGTGGTCACTAATGGACAGGTGGACGTGGCTTAGATACACAGTTTCCTAATGCCAGACTCCTGCATCAGACACACCCCTCCTCCAACCGCTCGTGAGCACAGCTGGCCGGACACCTGCTGGCCTTCCCGCGGGCACTCTTCCTGTGGGGAGTCAGAGCCAACAGAGAGAAACCAGAGGGGGCTGACTCCAGCATGCTCCCTTCCTGCTGTAGAACTCACCAGCCCGAGCAGGGGGAGTGAGAGGAGGAGGGGAAAGGGGGAAGGGGACGGGAGCGTTACTTCCATCAAAGTCCTTCACATGAGCGTGTGCAGCTGGGAAAGTGGAAGCGTGGAATAGCTACTTCCCGTATTTACATATACTAGCATATCCAGTTGTTACAGCACTGTGAGGTGTCACTGTCCCCATGCTACAGAAGAGGAAGCTGAGGCTAAGGCAGGTAAGTGGTGGCTCAGGATTTGAACCAAGTCTCTGATTTTGAAGCCTGTGTGATTTTTGATGCCCTGTACATGCTCCTTAATTGGAGTGCTGGGGAAGGGGGACTGGCTCTGGGACCCTCCCAGTGGGCTCTCCTGGGTCCTGAAGCCGCCGGCTCCATTTGGGCCTGGTTGCTCGAGTCCCCTCAAGTGCCTGAGCCCACACAGCTTTCACCGGGTGTGTGGCAGATCTGGAGGGGCCGTCGCTGGGCCCAAGACAGGAAGGCTGAGGAGAGGACTCCCTTCCTGTGGTGCTGGGCCTTGGTGTCTCCTCCAGGACCTGTGCCTGCTTGCACGCCAGGCTGTCCTCACAAGGCCAAAGAGGCTGCCACTGAGGTCCCACCAGGCCACCCACCAGGGAGCCCAGGCCAGGGTAGGGACAGCTGCTTTAGCTCCGCTCCTGTGGTCCGGTCTGCAGGAATCGCTGCCTTCTAACCAAGGCTGGGCCAGGCGGGGTCTCTCTTTCAACTCAGGAATGCCCTTTAGGGTTAACTCTCTCTGGTCATGAAGGCACAAGACTCAACCCATCCCCACTGGCTAGTCTGTTCTGCTGGACTCTGACCACTTCCCCCAAACTGGAGGTGTCTCCTGGTTTCCTTACAAGCCTCTCTGTCATTCACCAGAAATGGCTGCATTTTGTGTTTTTCGGGCTCTGCAGATGGTCCAATCACCAGACATCCCCATTCTCCCCCTTTATCCCCCTTCCTCTCCCCTTTATCCTTGTGTCTCTCCACCCTTCTCTCTCTCTCTATTCCTTCCCCCCATCTTGCTCTCCCACCCCTGTTCCCCTCCCCTCCTCTCTCTCCTTCCCACCCCCATTCCACCTTGAGCAGAGAGAGAGGCTTATCTGCAAAAGGTCTTTTCCATGTGATTATTAGATCTCAAATATGTCACCTGGTAGAAGGCAGCACAATAGGAACTTTCTTCCAGGCGCTAAGGGGCTGCAAAATATTCCTGCATATTACAGAAAACCACCTGAGGACGCTAGGCTCAGGGCAGCTGCTGCAGGGTGATGGCGGGCGGCTCCCCCACCCTCAGTGAAGGGGAAGGTGGCACAGGGACAGGGGTGACAGTGGGCAGCGCCCCCACCCTCAGTGAGGGGGAGGGTGGCACAGGGACAGGGGTGACAGTGGGCGGCGCCCCCACCCTCAGTGAGGGGGAGGGTGGCACAGGGACAGGGGAGGCTTCCACTCCGCATTTCAGTCTCGTGACAGCTTTGCCCAGAATTAGTCCTCCCTCCGTTATTACCTGTAAGAGGAGTTTTTTCTACCATTTAATCCATCAGTCCTTTATTAAAGGTTAGATAAGAGCAGAAAAAAAATTCCATCAACATCAGCCACCAGAAGGGAAATTTCATAGAATGAGATGATCAGATTTCCAAGTTTATTGAAAAACCTGTAGATAACTGCATGGCTGCTCATGCTATTTTGAAACAAGTGCAGCGAGGTGAGCTGTTTAATAACGTGGGAATTGTCGGCCGTGCGGATGGTGGACGGGGAGTGAGCTCGCCCCGGGCAGGCGTGGGCTCTCTCGGAGATGAACGCGGCGGCGCTGCAGCCCAGCCGGGGTCACAGCTGCCAGGAGCCCTCCCCAGTGCGGCCGGCGCCCCTGCGGACAGTGCCCAGGTCTTCCCAAGCACAGGGGGACGGAAACCCACCCCCGCCCACGCCCACCACACTCTGGAGGGCACCTGTGAGCATGACGGCCCCTTGCCGTGTCCCGTGGTGTCCTGAGCACTGTCCTCCCTGCCCCGGTGTTTCCATCCGTTTTTCCTCTCCGTTCTCAGTGCTGATACTCTGCTGAGCTGTCTCCGAATCATCGATGCTGTCTTCAGCTGGGCCGCGTTTGCTGTTAACCCATCTACTGAGTCCTGAGTTTTAATTTTTATATTTTTTTCAGTTCTAGAATTTTCATTTGATCTTTTAAAATAGATTTTAATTGTTTGCTAAAATTCATTTTCTTGGACATATAAATCATTTTGAAAGTCTCTGTGAGATTCCAACATCAGTTTTTTGTTTTTTTTTTAATTTTCAGCGAATTTTATTTTATTTTTTTTATTTCATCTTATTGTTATGGGGGATACAGAATTGCAGGTTATATACGTTGCCCATGTACCGCCTTTTCCCCCAAGTCAGAACTCCAGGCGTGTCTGTTCCCCAGATAGTGCACGTTGCACCCATCATGTAGGTATATATCCCTCCCTTCCCCACCCCCCTTCCCGAGTCAGCACCTTCAAGCGTTACCATTCCCCAAACGGTGCGCAATGCACTCATTGTGTAGGCATACCCCCATCCCCTCCCCCACCCCCCACCTCAGTCTGATATCCGATTGGTGTCGTTCCCAGATGTGTATTTAGGTTTTTCAACGTCTATTTTTTTCTCCTGGTTTCTGGCCTTTCACATCTCCTACTTTGTAATTTGTTTAAAATTAAAACAAATTGTAATTTTTTTGTTGCATGTTGGATAATTGTGTATGAAAAATCGAAGTGAGAATTTGTGGCTTTGGATGACGCTGCCCTGCTCCCGAGAGGATTTGCCTTTGCTTTTGGAAGCTGGGGTAGGGCAGGTTGTTGTCGCCAGTCTGGCGTTGAGCAGGGTTGAAGCCAGGCTCTGGTCTTTGTGAACGCTGGTCTCCTGCTCCGTCCTTGCTCCCAGGCTTCGGATTTCCTTCCGAAACTCGGGGTGCGACAGGCCCTGCTCCTCGGGGAAGCCTGGGCTCCTGCCAGCCTCCCGCCGCCAGTTTCTACCTCACTTCTCCCCTCTCGGCTGCCGCGCTGCTCGGTTTCTGCAAAGCCCCCTGCTCGGCTTTTAGGGTTTCTTAGGATTCAGCAGATCCTTCACGGCAAGAAGCTGTGCCAAGTGAACCAGGTTCACTTTTGTGTTTTCTTTCTCTTTGGGTGCCTGAAGACCTCGCTGCGTGTGATCGCTCTGTGAGGCTTTCCAACAGTTTGTTTTTTTAAACAAATATTTTGTTCAACATTTCTGTTTGTTCTTGGTAGTAGAGTTGATCTGTACATGTTAGTCTGTCAGAGGCAGAAATGGAACTCCTTGATAATGTTTCTTAAATCTCATCAGGTAATTGTTTTTTTGTTTGTTTGTTTGTTTGTTTGAGACAGAGTCTCGCTCTGTTGCCCATGTACAGTGCAGTGGTGTCATCATAGCTCACAGCAACCTCAAACTCCTGGGCCTCAGGTGATCCTCCTGCCTCAGCCTCCCGAGTAGCCAGGACTACAGGCGCCACCACGCCCGCCTAATTTTTCTATGTTTGGTAGAGGTGGGGTCTCACTCTTGCTTAGGCTGGTCTTGAACTCCTGACCCCAAGCGACCTTCCCACCTTGGCCTCCCAGAGTGCTGGGATCACAGGCGTGAGCCACTGCAGCTGGCCATCCTCAGGTCATTTTAATGTGAGATGCACTGGACAAAATCAATTCCTTGCCATATCATGAGAACCACCCAAGGACCTTGTTTAAAAATGTTGATTTTCTGATCCTACCCAGGACATACTGAACCAGAATTTCCAGAAACAAAGACTGGTGATTTTTAGCTCTGGCAAGTGCATCTGACAAAGGCACACTTGAGGAGTGTTAGCAGGTGGCTCTTTAGGGTCCTCTTGCTCTGGTTGCCTAAGCACCTTCCCAGTGACCCCACATCCCCAGTGAACCAGCAGGCCGGAGAGATCCTGTTGTTCCCACAGAGAGCAGCGTGCTGCCTTGACCACTGCCTACAAGTTCATTTTGCATTCTGCAGCTGCATGAGTGGTAGCTTCCTTTGCTGAATTATTTCCAGTTTCTTCCATAGACATTTTAATCAGAGATGAAAAATGATTGGTCTTTTGCCAGCAGTTCAGTCTAGGAGGAAGTTATTTGCCTCTTAGAGGTGCACTAATTTGCAATGGTTTCGCGTAGGAGGCAGAGGAATATTGTGGGAGGGACCCCGGGATCAGGGTAAGCCCAGGGGACTTGTGTGGCCCAGGACTCGTAGGAGTCACTTGCCACCTCCCTTCCTTCCTCCTCTAATGCAAGTTTCCTTTGCCTGCTTGAGTATGCCTCCAAATTAGGTTCAATTCCAGCTACCAGTGGTAGGACTAGAGTGTAGTTTTGAACCTCATCACGGATACCCTTCCTCACCCTCCCATGGATTCCCCATGGTCCTGCTGAGTGCGCTGCTGAGACCTCCCTACACTAACTTCCTCCCCTCCCTGTCTCTCACCCGTCTCCTCCTCCTCTCCTTTCCTTCTCTCATCCTTCCTTCCCCTCCTCACCACCCTCCCCGCCGGCGTCTTCTTCCCCATTGCAGAATCAGAGCAGAGGCTGCAGTTACGTCTTCTCACGTGTCCTCCCTCAACTGCTTCCTGCCACAGCCGTCTCCAGGGCCCCCTCTCAGCAGATGTGGGGCTCAGAGGAGAGGGCAGAGTGGTTGGATTCCTCGCTCTGGGCCATTTGGCAAGATCAGTTCCCCTTGCCCTCTCTGGCTCACGAGGGTGAGGATGCTTCTCACTTTGGAGGTCTCTGATTGACCTAACTCATGGGCTGCCCAGCAGACGCTCCCCAAATCAGTAAGAAAACAATGACGTATGCCCAGGGGAAAGGGGGCAAAGGACATTAGCAGGTAACTCATAAGAGACAAGACACAGTAGCCATAAATATATGAGAAGTATTTAATTTCACATTTCATAAAAGAAATGTAAATTCAAACCATGCGAGTCATAAAAATAATCAGAACAATGTCAAGTTTAGGTTCTGATGGAGGGAAAGGGACAGTCATACACTGCTGGGAGAGTGTAAGTTTTCAGTCTTTCTGGAGAGCAAATTGGCAAAATGTAACAAAAATCTTATAATTTTCCATGACCTTTGGCCCTGCAATTCTACTTTCAGGAATTTATCCCAGTAAAATAATGTAAGCTATTTGCAAAAAGTTGTGTACAGCTATGTTCAGCACGAGGCTGTTTTAATAGTGATAACTGGGCCAGGCACAGTGGCTCACGCCTGTAACCCTGACACTTTGGGAGGCCAAGACAGGAGGGTCACTTGAGGCCAGAAGTTTAAGACCAGCCTGAGCAACATGGCAAGAGCCCATCTTTACAAAAACTTAAAAAATCATCCGGGTGCAGTGGTGCGTGCCTGTAGTCCCAGCTACTCAGGAAGCCGAGGCAGGAGGATGGCTTGAGCCCAGGAGTTTGAGGCTGCAGTGAGTTGTGATGGTGTCACTGCAGTCTAGCCTGGGCAACAGAGCAAGACCTTGTCTCCCCACCCCACCAAAAAAGTGATAACTGCTGCTACCTAGTGAAAAACAGCCATACAATAAGAGGGGAGTGGTACATTTAGGCCAATTGTACACTCTGTTGCCATTAAAAATATCACTGACAAATATTTAAAGAGGAGGAATGTACAAGGTTTTTTAAAAAATAGGTTACAAAGCAGTATATCACAATCATTGCCTTTTTTGGGGTTAAAAAAACAGCTTAGAAAAAAAAATCAATGGAAGAATATATACCAAAATGTTACCATGGCTGTCTCTTTGTGTTTTATCACACGCGAAAATCTAAGAAACATGATTATTAAAAAAGAAAAAACAACATGAATACTGATCCCCCACATATGGGAAGCCTGGCCTGCGGTCTAGCCCTGGAGGTGCCCCTTGTCCTCTGCGAGGCTTTGGGCAGGCCACTCCCTCACCTGTGCCACGAGGCGGCCCTTGCCTGTGTGATGGCATTCGTGTCCGCTCCGTGCCTTACCAGTCCCTTTGCTGGCCATTGTTCTGTTCTGACCTCACAACTGCACCTTGTAGATCAGTGCTTTGTAGGCTGCTGGCTATTGTGTCATCACCTGATAATCGAGAAACTCACCTTAGTTTCATGTACTGTGATGCAAGAAAAGCTTCCTAAGGGCCACTGGCGTGCAAGGATTGGAAGGAACAGGAATGGTCTGGCCAGTGACTGGCGTAGTGGCTGAGTTGAAGCTGGTCTGGGGTCAGCTGGCAGTTGGGGCTGGGGAGGTTGGTAGCAGAGCAAGGCCAGGACTGGGACATGCCGGAAAAGCCAGAAAACAGTGACTGCAGAACTGCTCGAGGCTGAGGGATGTCCTGAGAGCGGCGGCCTTGCTGGAGGCTCAGCTCAGGGTCCTGGTGGTCAGACACTGGGACTTGGAGGCCCCAAGAAAGAGCAGGCCTTAGCTGGGCAAAAGAGAGACCTGATTTTTTGAAGGCGAGGAGCAGGCATGACAGGCTTCACTGGAGAGCCCAGAAACAAAGATTGGCACATGCAGACTTTTGTGCAACTTGCATGTCTGCATTTACGTAAAAGAGGCGATGGAGAACGTGCAATAGATGGACCAATCTAGAAATAACCTGGAAAAATGAACTCTCACGTAAGTAAAAATTGAACAGTTTATTTCCTGCTCACGAACAGATCGAAACCTAATCTTTAAAACTGATGTCCTTATCTCACAGCTCCCCAGGTGATACACTAACCCTCGCTGGCATGGTCTGTCTTCTCCGTAAATACTTTTTCTTCTAACAACAACAACAAAGTAGCTTTCCTGTCCACAGGGCTGCTTTTTGATTCCTCCTGTGCCCTGAACTGAACTCCTTGGTTTATGGAAGAGGCTCAATGTGAAACTACAGATTGACTCTTTTATCACAATCCTTTTAATTACTGAACATACCCAATTTTATTATCCAATTATGGGTAAGATTAAAGTTCATCAAACTACTTGTTTTATGTGAAGTTCCTTCATTTCCAAAAGATCAGTGGAACATTAAAGAACAAATGAAACAGTCAGTTGCAGATTATACAGCTTGATTTATCATTGATCTTCCATAAACAGCAAAACTGGCTCTGATATTTTCCCCGGCTTAATAAGTCTATGTATACAGTGTACTGTATATCTTTTCATTTCAGCCTTGAGAAAAATGCAGTATGTCCCCTGTGGGAGTCATAATTTCGCTGAATGTGTAGTGCTTAAGGCTCACGGCGCCCAGCCAGTTTGTTCCTGCAGACGGATGGGAGCCCACTGTTCCATGAAACTGCTTTGGCGTATTTGCGGCTGACCTTTCCCCACCGTACCCACCAGAATGCCTTAACTCCTTCTGCACACGGTGGAGACTGCTGTGCTGAGCCATGTGCCTGCAAGGCCCAGCGGACACATCACAGCCTTGAATGTGAAACCTCTCCTGGTACGTTCCCCACCTTCAAAACCATCTCCCTTTTCCAGAGTTCCCTGTCAGAAAGGGTAGTGGAAGGAGCTAAGGCAGTCCTGGGTGACATTCACTGAGGTCACACTGCTGGTGGGGGTGGTGCGGGGATCGTAGCTCGGGCCTGGCTGTCTCCAAAGCCTTGGATTCTTCCACGCCCTGGAGCACGTTGTTTATGCCTCCCTGTGCCCTTCCTCGTCCTTTTCCTTCTATTTGAGCAATTTGAGCCCCTTTTCCTTCCATCACAGTGTGAGCTCCAGGTATAGTTTTAGTCTCTTCCTCGTCCACCACCACTTCAAGCACACTTTGCAGGTAGTGGACACTTGGGGTGTCAGTCAGGGTTCAGAGATGTGGGAGCACCAGGAGGGCCTGCTCATATATATCTGGTTTTGTCACAGAAATCGTTAGAGGAATTCGATGTTTTGCATCTGGTGCTGGAGCGTGAAGCCAACAGCCCAGGTGGCTGGGAAGGGAAGAGGGGTGTAAGGTGGAGGAGACTGAGAGCATGTGGGGGCCACAGAGCACGCGGGGAACACAGGCATCCGCTGGAGACTGGGGCAATGGGCTGGACCCTCGTCAGGTCTTTTGCCTCTGGCTTTGGCGGGGTGGGGGCTCCGCAGAAGCCAGGGCCCTTCCTCCTGGGGCTAAGCAGACACCTGACGCAGGAGTGGGAGCAGCTGCAGCAGGACTGTGGGAGGCGGAGCTGCCGCAGGCCTGGCTGGGAGTCAGACCAGAGGCGAGACAAGGCTGCTGCTTTAACGCTCTGCAGAGCCTGCTCAGTATCTCCCTGTGCCCTGCCCCAACCAGCAGCCTGCAGGCAAGGGGTTCTGGGAAATGTAGTCAGCACATTGGAAAGTCACTGTGGTCCACTGCTGTGGACTTGGCACCCACATGTACCACTGTCAACCAAACTTGGTATCCAAATACATACAGCAACCTCACGTGACCCGGCCAAGCCACATACAACCAAACACACGCTAACCCTTTCCCCAGAAGAGGATATACAATCCCTTTTTGCCTTGGGGTAATGTTTACTTTTCTCTTAGCTGCTTCACACCTCCCCTTTGATACCTGTAAGTTAAAATGCTGAGCTACCAGGGTAACTGTTACTAATCCATCCAAGCAGATAAGAGGATATACATTTGTGGTTCAAATATACAAGCATTTATACCAAATGAGAAAGAAATACTCGTAAATATTATAATCCTCATTTCTGCAACAGGTCACATGGTCATAGCTGGTATTTACAACTACCTTTATCCTTTACTCGTTCAGTATTTCCTTCGCTTTCCGCAAGCACCCTAGGTGCTAGGTCTAGGCCAGGAATCAGCAAACTTTTTTGTAAAGGGCCAAATATTAAAATGTAGGCTTTGAGGGCCAATTAGTCTCTGTTTCAACTACTCAACTGGGTGTTGCTGTGTTACAATAAAACCTTATTTACAAAAATAAGCGGAGGGCCAGATTTGGCCTGTGGGCTGTAGTTTGCTGACCACTGGCTTAGGCCATTGGCAGTCCTGCCTGCATTGTGATGTTGTACTTTTCCACTAACTTTAACCATAGGACCGGGGAGTGTTAAATGGCACCCAGAGGATCTGCTGAATTCCAGACATGCTCCTCCCGCCTCCTGTTACGTAGGACCAATCCATTTTACCCGTAAGAATCAGGACCCGTCATTCTAGCCAGTGCAGTAAGCCCTGTTGCCTACTGATTCTGGGCCAGAAGAGCCCAGAGTGTCGGGGTGGCAGACTCAGCTTCAGATCAGTCTCATCACCATCGTGCCCCCTGGAGAAGCATCCTCCCCTTTGGCTCTAAGACCTCTGGACCACAGAGCCTCAAGTCACTGGGGAGACAGGCACAACTTCTGTCAGTAGATAACTGAGGGTGACAGGATGAGGAGCCACTTTGTCCTTGGGTAGAAGCTGCTGGCCCCTGACTACTCATGTTTTCATTCAGTCAGTAAACACTGAGTGCCTACTGTATGCGCTAATGGTGACCACAACGAAGATCATCGATCGCTCCCTTCCTGGAGTTCCCAGTGTAGTGAGGGACACACATTACAGATGGCAGCAGACACATAGGTACAGAAGGACGCTGCGATCGCGAGGTAGCAGCGGGGTCTGCTCTGGTTAGGGGCCACGGAAAGCCTCTCTGAGGAAATGACTTCCAAGAGGAGCCCTGAAGGACAGGAAGAGGCATCCATGCTGAGAGCAGTGGGGAGCATGTCCTTGTCAGGGCAGGGCTTGCTGAAGGCCCTGATTTGTGCAGTCGAGTCTGGCTGGGGACTGGTGAGCCGTGCGTGGGCAGCGCGGCACAATGCTGGAGAGTCGGAGGATGGCATGTGCAGGCTGCGGGCCAGGCAGGATGTTATCCCAGGAGCATTAGGCAGCCGCGGGAGGGAGGGTTGGGGAGCGGGAGCAGGGGAAGATGCAGGAAGAGCACGCAGGAAGCCCTGGCCGACACCCCAGAGAGATGCGACAGAGCCTTGGGGATGAGGTGGTGGTTGTGAAAAGAAGTGGTGGACACTGGAGATGTATTTTGGAGGTAGCATTGACAGGGCTTGGTGACAGTTTGGTCATAGGGAAAATGGGAAGAGAGGAATCAAGGACAACTCCCTGGTTTCCAGAAAGTGGGTACTTCTGTCATGTGTGTACATAGAGAAGGCTGGCAGAAGAAAGAGGGTGAAATGAACATTTTTTATTGTGGTAAAATATACATAACATAAAACTTACCATCTTAGCAATTTTAAAGTGTACTGCTCAGTGGCATTAAGTGCATCTATATTGCTGTACAATATCACTGTCATCCAGACATTTTTCATCTTCTCACACTGAAACTCTGTGCCTATTAATCAATAACTCCTCATTCTCCCCCAGGCCCCAGCCCTTGGCAACCACCATTCCAATGTCCCTACGAGTTTGATTACTCTAGGTACCTTGTATCAATGGAATCATACCGTATTTGTCCTTTGGTGATTGCCTTATTTCACTTAGCATTGTATCTTCAAGGTTTTTCCGTGTGCAGCATGTGTCAGGGGGTCATTCCTTTTCGAGGCTGTGTAATATTCCATTGCAGGTACATACCACATTTTGTTTATCCATTCGTCTGTCAGTGGGTACTTGGGTTGCTTCTACCTACTGACATTGCGAATAGTGCTGCTGTCAACACGGGTGCACAGATACGGGCTCCAGTCCCTGTTTGCACTTCTTTTGGGGTTTAGACCCAGAAGTGAAGCTACTGCATCATATGGTGAATCTATGTTTAATTTTTCAAGAAGTTGCCATTTTGTTTTCCACAGTGACTGCACCATTTTAATTCCCACCAACAGTGCACAAGAATTCCAATTTTTTTACACCCTTGCCAACATTTGTTATTTTCTGTTTTTTTTTTTAATTTTAGAATATTACAGGAGTACAAATGTTTTGGTTACATAAATTGCATTTGTACAGTTTGAGTCAAAGTTATAAGTGTGCCCATCACCCAGATAGTGTGCATTGTACCCGTTAGGTATGAATTTACTCATCCTCTCCTCCCCCCTCCCAGCTGCTGATTTCCATTGAGTTTTACTTCCATATGTGCACCTAAGTTTTGATCAGTTAGTTCCAATTTAGTAGTGAGTACATGTGGTGCTTGTTTTTCCATTCTTGCTATACTTCACTTAGAACAATGGTCTCCAGTTCCATATAGGTTGTTACAAAAGTATTAGTTCACCATTTTTTATGGCTGAGTAATACTCCATGGTATAAATATACCACATTTTATCAGTCCACTCATGTATTGATGGGCCCTTGGGTTGATTCCACATCTTTGTGATTATGAATTGTGTGCAATAAACATTTGGGTTCAAGTGTCTTTTTGAAAAAATAACTTTTTTTCCTTTGGGTAAATACCCAATAGTGGGATTGATGGATCAAATGGTAGGTCTACTTTTAGTTCTTTGAAGTTTCTCCATACTACTTTCCATAGATGTTGTACTGGTTTGCAGTTCCACCAACAGTGTGTAAGTGTTCCTGTCTGTTCACATCCATGCCAGTGTCTCTTGTTTTGGGACTTTTTGATAAAAGCCATTCTCATGGGGGTTAGGTGGTATCTCATTGTGGTTTTGATTTGCATTTCCCTGATGATTAGAGATTTTGAGCATTTTTTTCATGTTTATTGACCATTAGTCTATCTTCTTTTGAAAAGTTTCTGTTCATGTTTTTTGCCCACTTTTTAATGGGTTTTTTGATTTTTTTCTTGCTGATTTGCTTGAGTTATTTGTAGATTCTGGTTATCAGCCCTTTATTGGTTGTGTAACATGCAAATATTTTCTCCCATTCTGTAGCTTGTCTATTCACTTTGTTGTTTACTTGGCTATGCAAAAGCTTTTTAATTTGATCAAGTCCCATTTATTTATTTTTATTGTTGCTGTGATTGCTTTTGGGGTCTTATTCATAAATTCTTTGCCTAGGCTGATATCTATGAGTTTTTCCAACATTTTCTTCTAGAATTCTTATGGTTTCATGCCTTAGGTTTAAGTCTGTTATTTATCATGAATTAATTTTTGTGAGAGGTGAGAGGAGTGGATCCTGTTTCAGTTTTCAACATGTGGCTATCTAATTCTCCCAAAACCATTTATTGAACAGAGATTCTTCTCCCCAGTGTATGTTTTTGTCTGCTTTGTTAAAGACCAGATGGCTATATGAGGATGGTTTTATATCTGGGTTCTCTGTTCTGAGCCATTGGTCTATGTCTCTGTTCTTGTGCCTTTACCATACTGTTTTGGTTATTATAGCCTTGCAGTATAGCTTGAAGTCTGATAAAGTGATGCCTCCCAATTTGTTCTTTTTGCTCAAGGTTGCTTTGGCTATAATGGGGTCTTTTCTGGTTCCATACAAAGCAAAGAATTATTTTTTCTAGATCTGCAAAAATTACTGTTAGTATTTTAATGAGAATTGCATTGAATCTGTAAATCACTTAGGGTAGTATAGACATTTTAACAATGTTGATTCTGCCAATCCATGGGCATGATATGTTTTTCCATTTGTTCACATCCTCTGTGATTTCTTTCCTTAGTGTTTCGTAGTTCTCACTGTAGAGGTCTTTCACCTCCTTGGTTAAATATATTCCTAGGTATTTTATTTTCTTTGTAGCTTAATGAAAGGTACTGAGTCTTTGATTTGATTCTCAGTTTGACTATTGTTGGTGTGTAGGAATGCTACTGATTTGTGTATATTGATTTTATAACCTGAAACTTTGCTGAATTCATTTATCAATTCTAGGAGTCTCTTGGGAGAATCTTTGGGGTTTTCCAGATGTAAGATCATATCATCAGTAAAGAGTGATAGTTTGATCTCTTTTTTCCCCATTTGGATATGCTTCATTTCCTTTTCTTGCCTGATTGCTCTGGTATTTTCCCTTTTTTAAAATAGCCATCTTAATGGGTGTGAAGTGGCACCACATTGTAGTTTTGATTTGCAGTTTTATTTCAATAAAAAGTTAAGTTTTGACATGCTAAGCTTGGGATTGCTATGAGACATCCAGCGCAGATGTCAAGCAGACAGTTGGGTATCAGAGGCTGGAGTTCTGAAGAGAGGTGGGGTTAGAGGTTAACGCTCGAGTCGCCAGCACGTAGGTGATGGTGCAGCGTGGGGAGGTCACTGAGAGAGTTAAAAGAGGGCACGCAGCCTGTGTCCTGTGGAAGTCAACCAGACAGGCAGGGTGGGAGAGGGAGAGGTAGTGGGTGCCTGGGGCGGAAGAGCCAGTGCAGCGTGGGGGGCAGGAGAGCCATGCTGCAGACGCCCGAGACGAAGCAGCTTTGCAAAGGAGGAGGCATCGTCTGTGAGAAGAGCTGTGAGGTCAGGTGAGCTCAGGGAGTCTGGGTCACCCAGACGTGCTGGTGCAGAAGGGATTTGAGGAGCTGAGGCTCCGGCACGTGTGCTGTGGGGCTCAAACCACATGGAAGGTTTTCCTCGTAGCCACTGAGCTGATTGCTTTTAGAAACTGTATTATTCAATTCTGTGTTCACAGCCTGCAGGAGCACCCATTGTTCCTTCCTGTTTTAAGTGGGTGCAGGGAGGCCTCTCCATGAGGCTCTCTCTTAGGCCCTCCTGAAGCCTCCCCACAGAATGGTGAGTCGGCAAATTCATTGGGTCCAAAAGAGGGGTGCTCATGCAAACTGGGATGATTTAGCTGGCTCTGTGAGTATCCTGATATTTAGCAGTGTCTGTCATTTAGGACTTACATTGGCTGTATGTAACAGAAAACTCATCTAACAACGGCTTGAACACACAAGAATCAGTTTTCATAGAATGACTTTTGTTCCTTTGAGTAGATGCCCAATAATGGGATTGCTGGATCGAATGGTAGGTCTACTTGAATCTGCTTTCCACAGGGGTTGCACTAGTTTGCAGTCTCACCAGCAGTGTATGAGTGTTCCTGTCTCTCCACATCCACGCCAACATGTGTTGTTTTGGGACTTTTTGATAAAGGCCATTCTCACTGGAGTTAAGTGATTTGCAGTCCGTCTGGGGAATGGTCACACTTGAAGGTGCTGACTCGGGGAGATAGGGGATGAGGGGAGGGGATGGGGATATAACTACATGATGAGTGCAATGCGCACTGTCTGGGGAATGGACATACTTGAAGCTCTGACTCAGGGGGATGGGCGGTACATGGGCAATATATATAACTGAACTTTTGTACCCCCATAATAAGCTGAAATAAAAAAAAAAAAGAACTAAAAAAAAAAAAAGAATTAGTTTTCACATGCAGCAAGCATCCTAAAGAAGCCTATTCAGGACTGGTGCAGCTGCTTAAGGGAGAAACTAAGAGTCCAGGAGTCCAGGTTTTTTTTTTTTTTTTTTTTTTTTTGGTGGGGTGGGGGCGGTTCTCTGCTTTGCCATTCTTAACATGTGGGTTTTATCTTCATGGCTGCAAGGTGGCTGCTCTTCCTCCAGCCATCACTTCCACATTCCAGGCAGGAAGAAGATAGAATGGCATAGGCACTAGCCTATGCCAGCTGAATAAGTTTGTTTTCTGTAAGTTCCCACAGAGTGGATTTCTGTTTACATCTCGTTGGCCAGATTGGTTCAGTTGGTCACCTCTGGCTGCAGTGGAACTGGGCAGGTATTTTCAGCTGGACACATGGCCGTGCTCAATGAAATCAGGGTGCTACTGCTGGAGTAGAATATGGAGAGGTGGAGAGAGTGAGTATGGGGTAAGCCACTAGCAACGTCTGCTGCAGCTCGGAAGAAAGAGATGCTGGGTGGGGGCTGGGGAGAGGAGGAGGCCGAGCATGAGAGAGAGAGAGGAGAGAGAGGAGAGAGAGTGCATAGGCGCAAGGCCACCCACACCTTAGTAGCGCTCATTATAAAGCTGAAATGTCACGTCAGGAGTTTTTAAATAGTGCTTGAACTATTTTCACCTCTTTCTAAATAGGTGTTTCTTGACTCAGCAAATACCCAAAATGTTTTCTGCTCCTCTAATTTGTACCTTCCTTTGAATCTCTTTCTTTACAAATGTCCAACTCATGAGGCCATAGCATTTTTCTTTATTTATAAAGAATTCTTTCTGGCTGTTTAGGGAAAAAAAAAGGGATAATTTAAAAATACATAATTACCCAAAGACTACTTAATTCTACTTTGGTGTCCCAGCAGAGAACTCCCTCCTGGAAAATTCATGAATGCCTGACCTAGAGAATTGTAATAAAAAAAATGTCACAGGAGACTAACATTTTGAATTATTGATTAGAAGCGGTTTTTCCAGGCTCTTTTGGCTTAATCATACACTCTACAAGAGGCAAAGCCGACAGAGGGAGAGACGGAAGGTAAGATTTAGAGTAGCTGAGAGGTTGGAAACTGCTGCATTGCACTCTCCTTTTTATGGAGCTTAGCCCTGGAGCTCATGGGCAGCGGCTCCAGAAAAAGGGTGTTCAGAGGAGGAACTGAAGGAATGAATAGTAAGAATCTGTGCTGGTCCTTGGACAAGGAGATTTCCAGATATAAACGCCATGCTCGTCCCACTGAGAGAGCGAGGAGGCTGGGTGCTGGGCGGAGTGGGTGCTCGCTCGCGCTGAGGGTCCTGGCTTCTGTCTCTGCCACACGACCTTCAGGAAAGGTGAAAATCTCTTTCTTTCTAAGAGTCAGCGCATGACTTGGGATTCTAGGAACAAAAACTCATTCTGCACACTGGTGTCTAGCTCACATTCCATTGAGGAAACTATTCAAACACACAGTTTACTCATCTATAAAGTGGGACAACAATATACTATTAATAATAAAGTGGAGATTAAATAGGGTGATTCAAGTGTGAGCAGAGCACGTGGCAAGCACTCAGTGGATGTGAGCTGTGGTCATTCACATGCATGTTGACATGGGGCACATTTATGGACGCTTCAGATGCATATTCACATAGACACACGTATGCACATATATGCACATGTATGTGTGTTCACACACGTACACACACACTCAGAGGTTTGTTGAAACTCCCAAACAAAAAATTAGTTTTAGGTGTATGTGCGTTTGCATTCAGGTCTGAGTGGTGCCGGGGTGAGACTGAGTGGAGGGCGGGTGACACCGCCCAGCTCACCCAGCACGTGCCCGGCTATGCCCTCGGCGGCTTCCTGCTGCCTCTCGGGTGTCGCTGCTCTTCAGCCTGAGTGACCACATTGCCCCAGTGGCATCGGGCAGCCAGTGCAGGTGCGCGAGCCATCGCCAGGACCTGCCAGTGCAGGTGTGTGACCCATCGCCAGGACCTGCCAGTGCAGGTGCGTGAGCCATCGCCAGGACCTGCCAGTGCAGGTGCGCGAGCCATCGCCAGGACCGGCCAGTGCAGGTGCGCGAGCCATCGCCAGGACCGGCCAGTCCAGGTGCGCGAGCCATCGCCAGGACCGGCCAGTCCAGGTGCGCGAGCCATCGCCAGGACCGGCCAGTGCAGGTGCGCGAGCCATCGCCAGGACCGGCCAGTCCAGGTGCGCGAGCCATCGCCAGGACCGGCCAGTCCAGGTGCGCGAGCCATCGCCAGGACCGGCCAGTGCAGGTGCGCGAGCCATCGCCAGGACCGGCCAGTGCAGGTGTGCGAGCCATCGCCAGGACCTGCCAGTGCAGGTGTGCGAGCCATCGCCAGGACCTGCCAGTGCAGGTGCGCGAGCCATCGCCAGGACCGGCCAGTGCAGGTGCGCGAGCCATCGCCAGGACCTGCCAGTGCAGGTGCGTGAGCCATCGCCAGGACCGGCCAGTGCAGGTGTGTGAGCCATCGCCAGGACCTGCCAGTGCAGGTGTGTGAGCCATCGCCAGGACCTGCCAGTGCAGGTGTGTGAGCCATCGCCAGGACCGGCCAGTGCAGGTGCGCGAGCCATCGCCAGGACCTGCCAGTGCAGGTGCGCGAGCCATCGCCAGGACCTGCCAGTGCAGGTGCGTGAGCCATCGCCAGGACCGGCCAGTGCAGGTGTGTGAGCCATCGCCAGGACCTGCCAGTGCAGGTGTGTGAGCCATCGCCAGGACCGGCCAGTGCAGGTGTGCGAGCCATCGCCAGGACCGGCCAGTGCAGGTGTGCGAGCCATCGCCAGGACCTGCCAGTGCAGGTGCGCGAGCCATCGCCAGGACCGGCCAGTGCAGGTGTGCGAGCCATCGCCAGGACCTGCCAGTGCAGGTGTGTGAGCCATCGCCAGGACCGGCCAGTGCAGGTGTGTGAGCCATCGCCAGGACCTGCCAGTGCAGGTGTGTGAGCCATCGCCAGGACCTGCCAGTGCAGGTGTGTGACCCATCGCCAGGACCTGCCAGTGCAGGTGTGCGAGCCATCGCCAGGACCGGCCAGTGCAGGTGCGTGAGCCATCGCCAGGACCGGCCAGTGCAGGTGTGTGACCCATCGCCAGGACCTGCCAGTGCAGGTGTGTGACCCATCGCCAGGACCTGCCAGTGCAGGTGCGTGACCCATCGCCAGGACCGGCCAGTGCAGGTGTGTGACCCATCGCCAGGACCTGCCAGTGCAGGTGTGTGACCCATCGCCAGGACCTGCCAGTGCAGGTGTGTGACCCATCGCCAGGACCGGCCAGTGCAGGTGCGTGAGCCATCGCCAGGACCGGCCAGTGCAGGTGTGTGACCCATCGCCAGGACCTGCCAGTGCAGGTGTGTGACCCATCGCCAGGACCGGCCAGTGCAGGTGTGTGACCCATCGCCAGGACCTGCCAGTGCAGGTGTGCGAGCCATCGCCAGGACCTGCCAGTGCAGGTGTGTGACCCATCGCCAGGACCTGCCAGTGCAGGTGCGTGAGCCATCGCCAGGACCTGCCAGTGCAGGTGTGTGACCCATCGCCAGGACCGGCCAGTGCAGGTGTGTGAGCCATCGCCAGGACCTGCCAGTGCAGGTGTGTGACCCATCGCCAGGACCTGCCAGTGCAGGTGCGTGAGCCATCGCCAGGACCTGCCAGTGCAGGTGTGTGACCCATCGCCAGGACCGGCCAGTGCAGGTGTGTGACCCATCGCCAGGACCGGCCAGTGCAGGTGTGTGACCCATCGCCAGGACCTGCCAGTGCAGGTGCGTGAGCCATCGCCAGGACCGGCCAGTGCAGGTGTGTGACCCATCGCCAGGACCGGCCAGTGCAGGTGTGTGACCCATCGCCAGGACCTGCCAGTGCAGGTGTGCGAGCCATCGCCAGGACCGGCCAGTGCAGGTGCGTGAGCCATCGCCAGGACCTGCCAGTGCAGGTGCGCGAGCCATCGCCAGGACCGGCCCTGGCAGCCAGAAGCGGATCATGGCAGCAGCATGGGTAGAGGAGCTGTGCCCCTCAGCCGCCTCCTGCCTGGGCACCACCGTCTGGGGAAGCAGAGAGGGCAGCTCCCTGTCTGTTCTGCCTCTGCTCTGCTGGCCCAGGGCCTGGAGAACCTTCCCCACACCAGCCCTTCGCTCGAACACCACCCCTGCTCCAAGGCCTGGCTCAGACGCTGTTTCCTCCCGGAAGACTATTGGATCCCCTGCTCACCTCTTCCGAGCCTTCTTATGTGAACCTCTCATGGAGTGTGGCCTGTGCCACTCGTCCCCACAGAGCTCCTGCAGGAGCCTGGTCATGGCAGACCTCCACATCAGGCTACGCTCAGAGAATATCTGGTCGACAGAGCTGCCCAGGTACCCTGGCTCCACACAGTAGCTCTCCCGAATTCAAGTTTGAGCAGGTCATGCCATTTCCTTGCTTTAACCCCTTCCATGGTCCGGCCCCCCCACCCCCACCCCGCCGGCACTTAGGATGAGATCCATTGTCTGTCTCCTGTCTCCAGATGGCATGGGGTGACCCCTCTCTGCCTCTGCAGCCACACTGCTCCCCAGCGCAGGGAGCGTGCTGGCTCATTCCTGCCTCAGGGCCCTTGCACATGCCAGGCCATCTGCATGGAATTTCCCTGCCCTTCACCTGGCCACTGCTCAGTCTGCAGGGCTGAGCTTAAATGTCACTCAGGGAAGTCTTCTCTGACGTCCCCGCACCTTACCCACCATTCACCTGAGACTAGCATGGACTTGTCATTCATCACTATTTTAATTACCTATTTGTTTTGTGATGTTGTAAGCTGAGCATCCCCACTAGAATCCCAGGAGGGCCGGTTGAGTCTGTCTTGTTTGACGCTGTGTCTGCAGCATTGAGCACAAGGTCTGCATTGAGCAGGTCCTCACAAATCATTATTTCTGTGACAAGATGGAAGAGAGGCACAAGCAGCGAGGCCTGAAAGATCTGCCTTTTGGGCTCACCTTCCTCCTGAGGTTGCCCTTTTTGCACTTCCTGTTTTGGAATCCAAGCCAGCCCAGAGTTGAGTTCTTTGCTTGTGGAGCACAGTTTTTTTGTGCTATGGCTCTGACCCTGAAGCAGCTGCTGGCAGGCCCCTGCTCAGAGCCCTCGGGTCTGGGGTTCAGCGCGAGCTGGCCACGTCCCAGACGTGAGGTCTGCAGCTCCTGGACCTTGTATCCAGCAGGCTGCGAGTGCTGAGAGACTAATGGCTCACTGCCAGCTCCTCACCATGCGTGACTCCATCAGCTCCCTCAGGCGGGGGTCACCCCAGGGAGTGTATTCTACTCCATTTCCCAGAGTGTTCCAGTGGGGTTAAGCTCCTGTCACCCATAAAGGTAGCCGAGGGACTTCTCTTCCCTGTCTCCTTCCCCTCTCTCCTTCACACCCCAACAAACCTCTTGACCTTGAATCCTTGTTTCAGATTCTGCTTTTGGAGGAATGCAAAGGAAGACAAGTACTATTGCTACATAATACTACACTATCCGATTATTATTGCTATTGCTACATAATAAACGCACTGAAAATGCTTCTGCACAAGTTTGCTCATCCAATCCTGTGAACCCTATGAATTAAATATGCTTATCTTTGTTTTGCAGAGAAGGAAACAGAGGACTATCAGAGAGGTAAGGCAAGTTGTCTAGAGGTGAACAGCTAATCAGCTGGAGCCCTGGTATGCTGCCCAGGGCACTTTCCTTTCCATCGCCAGGCCCCACGAGGCTGTGCCCACACAGCACCAAGCAGATGACGTCGCAGGTTGCGAAGGACATCCTCACGCCTTGAGAACATCTGCACTTAGAGAGAAGCATCCGGATGGTCGGGCATGAATGTTCACACACATGTCCCCAGAGACTCACGTAGACCCACAAATGCCAGGTGTGCACACACAGACCCATGTAGGCAGAAACCTGTTAGGGACAAGTGCAATTTCCTAATTAAAAACTAACAGTAAGTGAGGCATGTTCTACCCAGCTTCACACTGAAGCTTGCAGAATCCGGGGGCTTCCTCGGGTCATCTGGACCAGTCTCCTGTGTCCAAACTGTCCTGACACCTGAACCAGCACAGAATGAGGCCCTGTCAGCTAAGAAGGGCCACTTGCCAGCCACCGAGTGGGCTGTACCGGGTGCTGGGACAGTGACAGCTTCTCAGAATAAGATGAGGTTTGTTTATGTTTGACAGTTGGAGGTTTAAAATTGCATGGTGGAACTAATAGGCCCTTTCTGTCTCATAATTATGTTTGTCATGATACAAACCCTTAAATGTCTGGCTGCTGGTCTTGGATGCAACTCCCAGCATCAGATGGATCTGCAACGCCCTGACAGCCGTTATGCCGAGGCCGAGGCTAGTCCCCGTGCGGGGCGCGCTGCTGGCGGTGCCGCTGCTCTCAGCACGTGCAACGCGGTTCACAATCGGATGCAGGGCTGTGTTCTCCGTGGAGCTGTCACATGAGCCCGGGGACTGGGAGGCAGCAGCTACCCAGGAGCCCGTGGGAGTCAGGTGGGTCCCGGGGTTCCGCTGTTTCTGCCTTCGCTGGAAACACGCGGAGCTGTCAGGTGCCGCAGCCCGGGAAAGGGCGGCCCTGCAGTGACCTCACGACACGGAGTCATCGCTGCTCCTTCCGCGGAGCAGTCGCAGAGAACTGAACTCATTGTTCGATCTCGACGCAGAGAGGTGTTGAGACCGTTCTGCCGGGGGAGGGGTTTGCTCATCCTGGAGCAGCCTTGGCGCAGGTCGGGGCTGGGCCGCACTGAGCATGCGTGCAGCGGGCTGGGGAGCCGCGAGCTAAACGTCCGCGCGAGCCTCGCGAATGCAGTGTTGGACGATCGTATGACATTATGTTTCTAGGTAGTTTGGGCCTCCTGAGTTACTTAAGAAACTTCATTTTTTTCCATAAAAAATATTTTAGAGCTGTTTGGGTCACAAGTGAGAGAAATGAATGTACTTATGAAGGTGAAGAGGGGTGTTTTATAAGTGAGGCAAGATGACCTAGTAGAGAAATTAGGTATTTTCTCCTTCCTTCTCTCAAAGGGCTAGAAAAAGCCTAGCTCCTCTATTTTGGAGGCTGGGTGTATTCTTTGTGCTGGGGGAGAAGAGAATTTTTAAAAGTCAGTTTTAAATATCAGCTTATTTGAGATAATTTGCATACAATAAAATATATCAATTCAAAACTGTCATCTGATGAGCTTTCATAAGGACATACAGTGTGTATCCATCACAATCACGATACGGAACGTTTCCGTCACCCCCGTATGCTGCTTTGTAGCCAGTCCCCTCACCATCCCTGGCGTCACTGATCTGCTTTCTGTCATCGCTTTGCTTTGTGTAGATTTCACATAAATCGATTCTACAGTATCTGTTGATGTCCGACTTCTTTGACTTAGCATATGCTTTTGAGAGCCATTCCTGCTCTTGTACATATAAGTAATTCTTCCTTTTCATTGCAGAGTAGTATTCCCCTGCACAGACAGAACATAATTCGTTTATCTGATTGGCAGATGATAGATATTTGGGTTTCATTTCTGAATAAAGTACATGCCTTTGTGTGAACTTATGTTTCCCTATCTCATGAGTCAATGTCTAGGAGCAGGATTGCTGGGTCGTAGAGTAACTGCATGTTTAATTTTATAAGAAACTTTCAGACTTTGAAGTGGCTGTGCCATTTTGCATTCCCACCATCAGTGTATGACAGTTTCAGGTATCCCGTGTCCTCAGCAACACTTGGTATTGTCAGTCTTTAATTTTAGCCCATTCCACTGAGCATGTAGGGTGTATCTCAATGTGCTTCTAATTTACATGTCTCTGATGAATCTTTTCATGTACTTACCACTTGTTTATCTTTTTTGGTGAGGTGACTAGTAAAATTACTTGTCCATTTTAAAAAATCGGAATCGACTCCCTTCCTATTATTTAGATAAGTATTCTTTATATATTTTGGATATAAGTCCTTTATCAGTTATATGGGTTTTTTAAATTTCAAAATATTAAGGTGACATAAATGTTTTTGGTTACATGGGTCACTTTTGTAATGCTTTAGTAATGGCTGTAAGTGTGCCCATCACCTAAATAGTGTTTATTGTACCCATTAGGTGGGGTTTTGACCCTCCCTTCCTCCCTGCTCTCACCTGCTTGATTTCCACTGATTTCCATTGAGCTTTACTTCCGTCTGTGCCCACATGTGCTCTTCGGTTAGTTCCAATTTAATAGCGAGTACATGTGGTATTTGTTTTTCCATTCTTTAGATACTTCACTGAGGAGAATGGTCTCCAGTTCCATCCAAATTGTTGCAAAAGGCATTAATTCATCCTTTTTTGTGGCTGAGTAGTACTCCATGGTATACGTATACCACATTTTACTAATCCACTCATGGATTGATGGGCACTTGGGTTGATTCCACATCTTTGCAATTGTGAATTGTGCTGCATGCTGCAATAAACATTGGAGTGCACGTGTCTTTTTGATAAAAATACTTCTTTTCCTTTGGGTAGATACCCAGTAATGGGATTGCTGGATTGAATGGTGGGTCTACTTTTAGTTCTTTGAGGAGTCTCCATTCTGTTTTCCATAGAGGTCCCAACACGTAGTCCCAGCAACAGTGTATAAGGGTTCCTTTCTCTCTGCATCCATGCCAGCATCTATTGTTTTGGACTTTTTAATGAAAGCCATTCTAACTGGGGGAAGGTGATATCTCATTGTGGTTTTAATTTGCATTTCCCTGATGGTTAGTGACGTGGAACATTTTTTCATATGTTTATTGGCCAGTTGTCTAGCTTCTTTTGAAAAGCTTCTTTTCATGTCTTTGCCCACTTTTTAATGGGGTTGTTTGTTTTTTTCTGCTGATTTACTGGAGTTCTCTGTAGATTCTGGATTTCAGCCCTTTATTAGATGTATAGTTTGCGAATATTTTCTCCCATTCTGTAGGTTGTCTGTTTGCTTTGATTATTTCCTTAGCTGTGGAGAAGCTTTTTGGTTTAATCTAATCCCATTTATTTATTTTCCTTGTTGCTGTAATTGCCACTGGGGGTCTTAGTCATAAAATCTTTGCATAGGCCAATATCTAGAAGAGTTTTTCCTACATTTTCTTCTATAATTCTTTGGTTTCATGCCTTACATTTAAGTCTTTTATCCATCTTGAATTAATTTTTGTGAGTGGTGATAGACAGGGGTCCTGCTTCACTCTTCTGCCTGTGGCTATCCAATTTTCCCAGCGCCATCTGTTGAACAGGGCTTCTCTTCCCCAGTGCACATTGGTGTTTGCTTTGTCAAAGATCAGCAGCAGCGGGGAGGTGGCCTTGGCAGTCTCAGCTTGGTCCGCCCTCGCTGCAGGGTGGGGAGGGAGAGTCTGGGAGAACAGGCAGCACCCCACTGCATGGGTCCCTCTCCCTGGACTGAGGCCGCAGACGTCCACGTTCTGGACCACACAAGTTATGGGGCCTCCCGTGGTCTGGGCAGGCGTGGGGACCATCTGCGTGGAGACGGGTGATGCGAACCGAAGGGCTTGAGCTCCCTGGAGTGGTCAAGGGTCCCTACAGGCGGGAAAGCAGCATGGTAACCGCCTTGTCCACTGGGGCTGTGGTCACAGGGTGGGGGCGGGGGCGTATAGGGGTCTGGGAGTGGGAGTGCTGAGAGTCCGATGCTTTACTTTCTGGAAGGTCCCAGTTCAGTGGCTGCAGCAGCGCTTGGGCTTGTGGGGGTGGAAAAGCCTCCAAGCAGCTCGCCCAGTTGATGACGGAGGATGTGGGGAGGAGGAACGAACCCCACCTACCCTTCGCTGGGCTCTGAGCTTCCCCGGGTTGGTCTTTGCTGATATGTTTTTTTCTCCTTTCTTGCCACGAGGTCTCGGGCGGGCTCTGCACCTTTCCCTCCAAACCACAGCTGAGCTGCGCCCATCCCCTCCTGTATCCCAAACCCGAACGCTTCTTTTCCTGCGGCCGATCTGGCACCGACGTCTCTAGGCAGCCATCGCCCCACCATCTAGGTACATGGTGTGAAAATATTTTCTTCTGGTCTGCTCACCTTTTGTTTTTCTCAACAATGCATTTTACTTGCAGTGTTTACACTGCTCACGTTACTTTTTGAAACTTGAAAAATTTTAAACAATTTCACAATTATACAAAAATTTCAAGAATAATGCAAATAATTCCAAGATACACTTTGCCCAGATTTCCCAAATCTTAAAATGTCATTACACTTGCTTGCTTTCTCTTTCTCTTTCCCGCTCTTTGGCCTCCAGACCTGTGTTTCTCTGTGTGTCCCCATCGTCCCTGTCCTTACAGGCCAGCTTTCTCTGGCTCTCTGAGCACCATCTCACTCCAGCCCGTGGCTCTGAGTCCCATCGCAAGAACCTGCGGGAAAATTCAGTCTGCTCAGGCCTGGTGGGTGTTGCCTGATCTGATCAGCAGTGACCTTGTGGTGGGTCCTTTGAGAATAAACCACGGGTGCATTTTCCAAGAATGAAATAAAGGATGAGAGAAGAAACCAGGAGCATCTCTTCTATGAAACAGTAAATGGTTTGAAAAGTTACAAGTATGTAAAACTTTCCAAATGAGTATTATTTTCATGCGGTTACCTTGGAATGCAAAGTACCTTTTCCAAAACCTGTGTAGCTATTTTATTGCTGACCCCAGCACTTGTCTCTGAGGACAGGCTTTAGGGTCAGGGACGTTCCTTTAAAGAAAATCAGTGTCTATTCTTGGTATCACAACTCCCTCTTGACCAGAACATGGTATTTTTTCACCTTTAATTGCTAGTGACAAAAACACAACTGGGACGGACACTCCAATTACCCTGATTTGATGACTGCACATTGTGTGCCTGAATCAAACATCACACGTGCCCTATGAAGATATACAACTATTACGTACCCATAATAATTACAAATTACCAAAAAACCAGAAACACAACTGGATTTCCAAGAGTGCAGGTGGCTGTAGGTTCAGTTGGGTTCAGGGGCTTAAACACATCACTCTCCACCCAGACTTTCTCCACATTACAGCCCAGAATTCCCATTCTGTCATTCTCCCGGGGACAACCGAATCTAGAAGATCACAGATGCTGTCAGCTTTCTCTCTCTTGCTCTCTCTATTTCTCTTATTTTTTTCTTCTTGTCCATGCCCTACACTACAATTAAGCGTTCTTAATGTGACTGTCATAGCCACAGGCAGCCCCCAAACCTGCCATCTATGTTGCCAGAGTAATGGCCTCCGAAACACGTCTGTGTCCTAAACATCCCTGGACCCTGAGAACATGTCACCTTGCCTGGCAAAAGAAACTTCGCAGATGTGCTTGAGGATCATGAGATGGGAAGATTATCCTGGATTATCCGGGTGGGCCCAGTGTCATCATGAAGGTCCCTGTAAGAGGGAGGAGGACAGTCAAGATGGAAGGAGGAGAAGGGAGCACCAAGCAGAAGGTGGAGCAAGGCGCTTTGAAGATGGAGCGAGGGGCCCCAGACCACGCAACGTGGGCAGCCTCTGGAAGCCCGAAAAGGCAAGGAAACAGATTCTACCCTAGAGCCTCGTGGAGGAACCAGCCTGCTGACACCCTGACTGTAGCCCAGTGACGCTGATTTCAGACCTCTGGCCTCCAGAACCGTAAGAAACTGAGTTCAAGTTGTTTCCAGCCACAAAGTTTGTTGGATTTGTTACAGCAGCTATAGGAGGTTAATACACAATCCAAAAGAAGAGAGACCTTTTTCTCCAACACCGATATGCTAAATCTCGTATGGGTTTTCTAAATTGCTTTACCTGGGCCGTATACCCACCTTTGGGGCTGAACACACCAGACAGAAAGACGAGGCAGCGTGAGTGACCACTGTGAACTCGGGACTCAGCAGGGGCGCGTGTGGGGGAGGATCTGCTCCTCGCAGAGAGAGGCAGCCGGACGGATGAAAGGCAGCCGTGCTCCGGGATCCGCCCTGGCTCCGGGACCCGCCCTGGCTCCGGGACCCGCCCTGGCTCCGGTGCCAGCTGGCCTTCGCTCCCAGCGACCACTGAAGATCAGCTCCACCCTTCGAGGATGAAGCCCTGACTGCAATGAGAATACTCAGAAGATGGTGCTTCAGGTTCGCAAAGCTCTTTCTAAGGAAGAGAGTTGTGCTGTCTCCAGAGGGCACATTTGAATGGAGCAAACTTCATTTGCATATGAAGATCGGATATTTCTGTTGCAAATGTTCTTTTGTGGTCAGAAGGAAGATCTGAGTTCATAGTCTGAGTCTGCCACATGCCAGTTGGTGAACTCTCTAGATTTTGGTTTGTTCATCTGTAAAATGGAGATAATTATACTTTCCTATGGGCTGTTGGAAGGATTAGAGAGACGATTTATGTAAGAGCACTGTTTAAATAAAGTATGCAAAGCTGAGCACAGTTCTTCAATAAAGAACTGCTATATTTGTCTTGTTCTATATATACGGCACTAGGAAATTAGTTTGAGTCAGACTGAATGGTGAGCGGGCTGAGACGTTAGAGCTCTATATTTCAGTGCACAGATTACCACGAGCAGACTGATAACGTGTATTGTGCCTTCTATGTATTAATACATATGCAGTGGTTTTTCTAAAAAGCTAAAAATCCTAACATTTCTGTATTTTTTCCTGTTTTGGTGCCTGCTCCATTCTCTGCTGAATTTTTATGTTTCACCTATTTCCCGGAACTGAGTGTCAGCTCAGTGAGAGTCTCTGGGAGAAGACTCAGGGAGAAGATGAAGGTTCCATGTGCCCGGCTGCGGCCCCCGGGTCCTGGAGCGTGGACGGCACCAGTGGCTCTGTGGCTCCTGGAATCTGCTTTTCCAGGGCTGTTCCTGCCTCGCCACACTCCACCCCATGCCAAGCTTCCCTGTCCCGCGTGTCCCCAGACCAGCCTCACTCTGCCTGGGCCTTCCCTGGCTTCCCCTCTGACACTTCTGTTACCCATTTTGGTGGCCCCTAACTCACCACCCGCCTGAGCGACAGCCTTATTTTGACCCTTGGCCTCAGCATCTCTCTCGTGAACTGTCGGGCCTTCCTGGTGTCCTCGGGGTTTGACTCCTGCTGCGGTTGTTGGTTGGAGGCTGGGACGGGTGCTGACACATGGCCCCCAGGGCCTTGCGTCTGGGCAGCCAGGCTGTATCTGAAGTGAACTCCAGCCCAGGAGCCAAAAGATGAAAAAATAACCACGGCATGTGAATGGGTCCGAGAGGCACTAAGAGATTTTATAGGAAAGAAAATGTAGGTCGAGGGAGGGGGAACACCGAGGGCCCAGACCCAGAAGAACTTCCTTCCGCTCAGGATCTGGCCGCACAGGCCCCTGTGCTGAACGCTGCTGCGTCCTGCTCAACCCTCCGTGCAGGGCTGGGGCGCCCGCCCACAGCTGCTGTGGGTGTGGGCTGCTAAGGGCTTGCAGCTGCCCCTCCCTGGAGACCTGCCCTTGGTCAAGGGACCTCCTTCGCCTGACAGGTCTCCTCCCCCAGGGAGCCCACAGCCAGTGGCTGGATTGCGCGGGAGCCAGGGCGGAAGCCTTTCCTCCTGCCTCAGCTCTGCTGTAAGTCCCCCTCGGGTTCTCCCTGGGACGGGCTGGCACCAGGCTACTGCTGTGACCACATCCTAGCTTAGCTCCTCCGTCTCCCTCACCCCTTCTCCTGGGGGCATCCCTTGATAAATCACAGGAACCACAACCCAAGTCCAGGCTCTGCTTCTAGGGAAGGTGACCCGAAACATCTTCTTTTAGACTTACCACGTTTCCTCTGCTAAATGGCCTTCGTATGGGCTGGTTCCTTTGCCTGAAACACCCTTCCTCACCCCGTCCCCCTAGTTAACACCCCCCATCCTTCGGATCTCAGTGGGCATCACGTCCTTGGGGAAGGCTTGGCTTCCCTGACTAGGTTGGGTTCCCCGGTGTGGAAGCCCCAGCTGCACAGGGTCCCTCTCCAGTGAGTCAGTTGTCACAGCTGCAATTTGGCCTTTATCTCGGTGGCTATTTGAAGAACGTGTGGCTTCCCCATTAGAGTGCACATCCCATGAGGACTGGAACCGTGCCTGCCTTTCCTCTCCACCACACTCCTGGTGCCTCGCTCCGTGCCTGGCATGTCGTGGGGACTCAGAAATAGTTGTTGAAGAAATGATGTGAATGGATTAAAGACGAGAGAAGACTTGAGAGCAGGCGAAGGAGGAGGCAGCTGGGAGGCTGGCACTGCCCGTGCTGCCAGGAGGGCGGGAAAAGGGCACCGAGGACAGCCCGGTGCCCAGTGCCTCCCACCGAGGTGGCTGGTGGCCACTCCCAGGCCCACCAGGAGTGCTAATACCCTGGGAAAGGTGGGACTGGGGTCTAGCTGGTCACCCAGGGTTTCTTTCAAGGTCTAGAATAGGAGCAAGTCAAGTAAGAGTGGATGCACACTGGTCATTTTCATAGAACTAAATTTGGCGTTTAGGGGAAGGACGTCAGGCTCATTTCAGCTCTGTGGTATTGGAAGTGTCCAGACCCGTGTTTGCATTGGATTGAATGGCTCCTAGCGTCACAGACTTGCAGCGTATCAAGTTCAGCAGCCCCTGCATATCACGTAGCAGGATCCCTGCAAAGTAACCTCATCCTCTGGATCAATACTTTCAGTGATTTCCCTGCTTCCTGCGATGGTCAGTGCAATCTTTGAACGACTCTTCAACTAATATTTCTGTCAAGCTCTATTTTTTCAAAAATAGCTCTCCCTTTCCATTAAGAAAAAGCCTTTCTTTCCCAGTCTTTTTTCCCCATTGCCTTTCACTGGGCCATCTCTCCTCTGGCACATGAAACACAGAGCTATGGAACATTTTGACTGTCAGGGGGCCTCCGTCCACACCCCGTGAGTCCCATGGAGGTGAGTCCTGTGTGCTCTGTGAGCAGGTCTCTTTCTTTAAGTATGAAACATCTGTTCTGAGTGAAGGATCGTGGAAAAGAAGGATGGGTAGAAGCCTCTAGAGTGTTCTGCAGTCTAAGGAAAATTTGGCAAAGCCATTGGGGAATTTTTGAACTAAAGTCAGCCGTTAGAGAAGTTTTGTATCTTCTGGAATAGGCCTGCCTCAGCAGTCCTGCTGCACTTGGTGTCCGTGGCTGGAAGCAGCTTTCGGAAGCTTTACCTGGCGCAAACGTAGTCATGGATTCCAGAGACAGCCCGAGTCCTTGGGCAGTTACTCTCCCTGCAGCTGCAGATCTGTGAGCCACATACTCGTGGCCCTCACACCAGACTCTCCTTTGTGTCTGAGACAGTCACCCGCCTCGTACTTCCTGTGAAGGGTGTTGGTGACCACGGATGTGCACATATCCACACCTGGAGTCCAGCTGCACCTGTGCCCCGGCTCCCTCGCAGGTACTGCCTCTGCTGCCCTGCTCTCCCCTGGAGCGAGAGCTGCTCCGTGCAGCCATTGAGTCTGGTGGCGACACTGATAGTAGCTCCGGCTAGCGGGGAACGCGGCAAGATTGCCGTGTACATGGTACACTTTGGTCCGAAGGGTTTTCCCTCCCATCATCTCATTTGATTCTCACCAAAACCTTGTGAAAGTGTAGTTCAGGGATCTCCACTTTACAGACGGAGACGCCAAGACTTGGAAAAGTTGAGAGAGCCAATCAAAGTCACATGGCCCCTAAGTGGGGGAACTGGACCTAAATCAAGGTGTCTCACTCCGGATCCCAGGACATTTCCATGGTAACACCTATGGTGGTCAAGGGCTGGGAACAAGGAGCAAGGACTGGGCTTCTCTCTGCTTTTCTGTGTCTGGTGGATTTGTGAGCACCTCCCTCACCACCTCCCCTTGGTCTGACGTGGCCTTGCTGAACACAGTGGGCTGTGCACTCGTGGCAGCCTCCATCGGGCAAACAAAGAGGCCACCTGTTCCTCTGTCTTCTCAGCAGCTCCCCAGAGACAACTCGGGGGTAGCAGCTTGGGGACCTGGACACGGAGGGCTGTTTGTACAGTCAGACCCATGTAGTGTTCTTCCCTGACTCCACACCAAGGCCACTTGGCACTATTCACTCATTGTCCTACTGCATGTCTTTGTCACCAAGCAATCAGTGGGCTCGCTGCCCAGTGTGCACAGAAGCCAATACCACGGCACTGGCCTTTGAGAAAAGCAAAGCTTTATTGGGAGTCAACGGGCAGGAGGATGCAGGAAATGCTCAAATCTGTCTCCTGAGCTGGGGCTGTCGGGTTTTATAAGCCTTAGGTGACGAGGTGCAATCTGACCGGATCTTGCAACGAGGGGAGGCTGAGAGGTGTGCTCTGACCGGATCCTGCCAGGAGGGTGACCACAGGCTTGATCTGCTTAGATCCTGGATCCTGCCACGTGGTCTCCACTCCTCAATCCAGGCCTGGATCCTGGGTTGGAGCACTGAGGTTCTGCCCAGGGTTGAACACTTGGTCCAACTGGGCACGCTCAGGTTGTGTGACCTTCAACCTGGGAGTCCACGGCAACTGAAACACTACGTGCAACTTTGTCACGTGAAAGTTGCGCTAGACTGGTCTGGTGTGGGTATAGGTTACATCAGAAATCCTCGCTTGCTAAACAAGATAGTGGGGAGGTGTCACCTCCGCCTTCTCCTCCTGGGTTTCCACACATCTGTCGCTGACGACCTGTTTCCAAAGCCCAGGTTCTCTGTTGTGGGCTTAGCTTTTTCCATGGCGGTGGCAGGTGGCAGGTGGCAGGTGGCAGGTGGCGGGTGGAGTGCAGCAAGGTTAAGGGGAAAGGGTTGAAGAGAGGGAGAGTCTGAGAACTTGGGATCAAACTACCAAGGTTAGTTCCAAGGTGAGAGGTCTGTTGTCTTCAACTCAGAAAAGAAGACAGCCTCCTCTTTTATTCCCACCTTGCGGGATGGAAATCCTACCCTTCCCACTGGGTACCACAGAGCAAAAGGTTCTGGCCAAGCACCTCCAAAGTGTCAGAAAACTATTGATAACAAAGACATAGTATAGCCAGAGATAGAATCAAAGCCCCTGATTTCTGCTCTGATAATAAGCATTGTCATGTGATAACTAATGTGTGTTTTCTCATACAACAGCCTACAAAGCACCAGCTGTGTGAAGCGCTGCGTTGCACTTACCTTCTTCCCTCCTTTCAGGTCTCTGCCTGAAGCGTCACCAGCGAGCCCGTGGAGAGGAGGCCTACAAGCTGTCAGTGTGTCATCAATTCCCCTGATTACTACGTAAGAAATGTGCAAAGCGTAGGTCTGGTCCTCACGGGATAAGTCCACAAAGAATGCATGGAGTATGTGGCTGAACCTGGGTTTCAACTATGAGGTAGTCAGCCTCCACTTTAAGTTCATTGAGAGGAAAAAATAAATTTATTTAAAGCATAGTCCATTTTTAGGACATATATTTGAGAATGGTTCTCTGTCTGATGCAACTGGATATGCTAGCTATTGACTCACCGAGAGACAGCTGCCGTATATGTGAATATTTAAATTCAATCAGACTGAGCATCTCCAACCATGTTTTTGCTGGGGAGAGAAAAGTTAAGCGATGCTTTTCTAATTTGCATATGCAAATATAGCCTATATAATATATATTCCTGGTTCATTATCATGTATGTACAATCAGAAGCCAATTTTCTTCTTTTCAAAGAAGCCCCACAGCTGAGCATTCAGCTTTGCCTGGCTGCTCATGAAAACTAGTATCAAAGGAAGGAAAAAGCACTTTTGTATACATGGTTGAGCTTATCAAGAAGTTTAAAGTCTTTGCGGGGCAGATTAGCAGCTCTGTGTGTGTGTGTGTGTGTGTGTGTTTGTGCGTGTAAATGTGTGTGCTGGGTAGTAAACCCAAACGGATATCATTCAGTGAAAGGGCCAGTTTATGTCCGTGCCTGGCCCAGAGCATTGATTGCACTGATCCTGTAGTGTTTCTGGTTTGTAAGAGTATTTAGAATGGGGGTGAGGAGAGTATTTTTGTCACTGCTTCCAGGCCTTCTGTTCCTTAGTAGCTGTAGCCTGTGGGCTGATGGGTGACACAGGAACAGACAGACTAGCTTGGCTCATTGGCTGTTAGGGCACTTCATAGACTCCAGGGTAACAGTTGGCATCACAGGAAAAAACAACACAGTGTCTTTAGTTCAATGCAGCATATTTTGACCAAAGTGTCCACAAATCAAAATCCCATCATTGAAACCAAAGGAAGCAAAACAAGGACACGTGAAAAGCACAAAGGGGCAATCATTATCAAGATCTGAGGCCAGGCCTGGTGGCTCACGCCTACAATCTCAGCACTTTGGGAGGCCGAGGCATTCGAGACCGACCTGAGCAACATAGTCAGACCCCCTGTAAAGAAAATTAACCTGGTGTGGTGGTACATGCCTGTAGTCCCAGCTACTCTGGAGGCTGGGAGGCTGAGGCAGGAGGATTGCCTGAGCCCAAGAGTTCAAGGCTGCAGTGAGCTGTGATTGTGCCACTGCACTCCAGCCTGGGCAAGAGAGTAAAACCCTGTCTCCAAAAAAAAAGAAAAGAAAAGAAAAAAAAATTACAGCTACCATTTTTTCCAGACATTGACAAGCTCACCCTAAAATGCATTCAGAAATGCAAAAAAAACCCAGTATAGAAAAAAAGTCATCAGAGAACTCACTTCTCCACCTCAAACTTACTACAAATCTACAGTAATCAAAATAGTGTGGTATTAGCACAGGGATAAACATACAAGTCAATGGTATAGAATTGAGAGTCCAGAAAAAAACCCTTACATTTATGGTCAATTGATTTTTGGTAAGGGTGGTAAGACGTTTAAGTGAGGAAAAATATTCTTTTCAACACACTACCAGGACAACAGGATATTCACACACAAAAGAGTGAAGTTAGACTCCTACCTCACAGCATATGCAAAAATTAACTTGAAAGGAATCAAAGACCAAAATGTCAAAGCTAACCTTAAAAACTCTTAGAAGAAAACATAGTGAATCTGCATGACCTTGGGTTAGGAAATGGTTTCTCAGATATGAAATTAAAAGCAAATGTGACAAAAGAAAAATAGATATAGTGGACTTTATCAAAATTAAAAATTTTTGTGTTTCAGAGGACACTGTCAAGGAAATGAAAAGACAACTCCTGGGATGGAAGAAAATATTTGTAAGTCATATATCTGATAAGGGACTGGTATTCAGAACCTTACACTCAATAGTCAAATTAAAATGGGCAAAGGATCTGAATAGACATTTCTCCAAATAAGGTATAAAAATGGCCACATAAGCACGGGAAAAGATGCTCAACCCATGGGTCATTAGGGAATTGCCAATGAACCTACAATGAGATACTGCTTCCCACTCCCAGTATGGCTGAGACAAACCAGACAGGTAATAGCAGATGTTGGTGGGGATGTGCAGACACTGGAGCTCTGAGACGTTGCTGTGGCGATGGAAATCGTGTGGCCACTTTACGACAGCGGTTTGGGAGCTCTCTAATGTTAAACATGGCTACCATGTGATCCAGCAAGTAAGAGATGTGAAAATAGGCATCCACACAAAAACAACTATGTGAATACACATAGCCTGATATGGAGAAGATAAATAGCCAACGTTTAGAAACAGTACAAGTATCTACTACCTGATGAATGAACAAAATGCTGTATATCCAAACAGTGGAATCGTGTTCAGCTACAAAGAGAAATGAGTACTGGTGTGTGTTCCGTGGTTGAACCTTGGGAACAGTGTCCTCAGTGAAGGAAGCCACACACAGAAGGCCGTTTAGTGTGTGATGCCACTTACACGAATGTCCAGACCAGGCACATCCGTCCAGACAGAAAGGACGATATGTTGTTTAGGGCAAGGTGGTTGGGGGCGGGGGATGGGAGGTGACTGCCAATGCGGGTGGCGTTTCTTTTCAGAATGATAAACATGTTCTACACAATTGCTGCACAGCTCTGTGAATAAACTAAAGACCTTTGAATTGTACAATTTAAGTTAATGAATTGTAGGGTATGTGAATTATATATCAATAAAAAGGGAAAGGGGAAAAGGCCGTGCATTTCCCTCCCTGTCATCTGTCCTCTCAGAGAAAACACTGCGAGTGGCACCAGCTCCAGTTTGTGTGAGATTATGTAACTCCTAAGCTGTGGGTAAAAAGGCCCCTTTGACTCCTTTGGTCTGGACAGACATTTGCATTCGCGGGGCGTGGGACAGGCCCCCAGGGAAGCAGGCAGTCGCTGCCCTGCGGAGGGAGAGGATGGAGAAGGTGTAGGAGCAGGTGCGAATCTGAAGATGCGTCCCCTGACCAGGCAGGCCCAGAGCGAGGTCTCTGGAACCTGGTCCCGAGTTGGTCCTAATTCTTACATCCGGGCACAGCTTTGTATCAGGGGCAGCCCAGATGGGTTTAGTGAGGCCGAAGGACCCCGGGCTCATTTTGGGACAGATAACCGTGGAAAAGGGAAGTGGGTGAAGCTTGCTACCCGACGTGTGGGCCTCCCCCTGTCGTGAGGCGCCCCTCCCCAGGTGGTGGCCCCTGTCGTGAGGCGCCCCTCCCCAGGTGGTGTCCCCTGTCGTGAGGCGCCCCTCCCCAGGTGGCGGCCCCTGTCGTGAGGCATCCCCTCCCCAGGTGGTGGCCCCTGTCGTGAGGCGCACCTCCCCAGGTGGCGGCCCCTGTCGTGAGGCACCCCTCCCCAGGTGGTGGCCCCTGTCGTGAGGCACCCCTCCCCAGGTGGTATCCCCTGTCGTGAGGCATCCCCTCCCCAGGTGGTGGCCCCTGTCGTGAGGCGCACCTCCCCAGGTGGTGTCCCCTGTCATGAGGCACCCCCTCCCCAGGTGGTGGCCCCTGTCGTGAGGCGCACCTCCCCAGGTGGTGTCCACGGCCTTAGCAGTGCGGTCTTGGAGGAGAAGGAAACTCGCCAGGTGGAAAAGGAGGGAACAACCATTTCAAGCAGAATGAGCCACACGTCCCCAAACGGTGAGAGGACTGGTCGTGGTGTGCCCACCTTCCTGGGACCTCCCGCTGCGCCAGTGCTGCAGGCTGCCGTCCAGGCTGCCCCAGCGCAGCACCCGGTCTCTGCCCACTCCGCACGCGAGCCTTTACCCCGAGCCCTCGGAAGGGCCGGCACCTTCTCCTCGTCTCTCTGCCTCGACGCCTAACCTGTGCTTTCCCGGGCGGGTGCTCAGTCGGTTCCTCGGTTCATTTGTGGATCAGCGATTAGTGCTGACATGGCGTGCAGTGGTCCTCAGCCTTCTTGAGGAAGAAACAGGTCCGTGATAACGTAATTTGATGATTGCTCGTCAGCCAAAAAGGATTAAAAATGTCTTGCTTTCGTTCAGTTGGCTCATCAACTTGATAATCATCATTTTTTTTTTTAACCAATGATCTTTTGCTACGCTTGTTCCAACATCCCAGCGCGAGTCAGACTGGAGAGGGATGGGAGGCAGGTCAGAGAGGCCATGAGGGAGGACGTGTGACAGATTTGCCTCCCGGCTGGGTGGAGGATGTCCCAGGACAGAGAGGGAAGGCCCCAATTTGAGACGATCAAGCTGACCTCAAGGAGCCTCCTGACGTGGCCTCTCTTGGTAGAATGAATACAGGTGTCATCTGTGGGTGCTGTTCTGTGCTTGCCCAGTTGGTTTGGTTTTGAGGAATGCCAAGTCAAGGGAGATTGACTTTAGGATCATGTATCCCCTTGGGGGCCAGAGAGTGAGCTGGATTCAGAAGCTTCTTTGGGATTGATGAACAGTTCAGCCACAAGTGGATGGAACCCTCAGTTCTTGTTCCCATTACTGCAAATAGAAGTTGCACTCGATTCCCCACTCCGCCTCTCCAAGGCATGATTTGGCAGATGGTTGGAGTGAAGCCTGAACGCCGCGCCCCTCTGTACGGCCCGGAGGCTGTGCCGGAGCTGGTTGGCCTCATTCATCTGCCGGCAGCTCAGCCCGGAACTGAGCGCACTCAGTTGTGAATACAAATGAAAAGAAGTGCTTCCGACCCTCGGAGAAAGAAAATGATAAATAGGCTCATTTCATTGATCTAATTTCTTTTTACTTTTTAAAATCTAATTTCAAGTTATTTCATGGAGGATGCACATTTTATTAATAAATCACTATTTTGGAAATGACAGAAAATAGAATTTAGCAAAGGGATCTTGCCCCTCTCGTATGCAGTCACTTTGGAACACAGCGGCAGCCATGCAGGGCTCCTCCTCACACGGGAGCGCTCTGGGGTGGTGCTCATGGATGGCTCATCTTTCTCGACTCCCGGCCCCGTCCTCACCAGGAGCCCCGCACGGCGCCTCACGCAGTGTCAGGAGGTGGAGGCTAGGAGCACTGGGATCCCTGTGCCACCAGCCACTTGCTGGCTGGCTTGGGTGGTGCGTCCAGCTGCCCAAGGCTGCCCTGACTGTTCTGGTCTACGGCGACCTATTACAGCCTATGGCGGACCTTTATTCTACCACGTGCTACTGGGGCTGGGCCAGGGTGAGACCGATGACCCTGCACTTCAGCGACCTTGGGAGTGAGGGCCTCACCAAATTTTGTGCCCCAGGTCCCTCACTTGCCTCACCCTAATCCTGACCGGGGTATCACACACACGGTGAATGAATGAACGTCCCTCAAGGAGACGACGGAGGAGGTGAGCAGGTAACTCTGTATATCAGCAGTTCAAGGCAAAGAAGGCAGCAATGAAGTCCACACGAGTGATTCAGGTTCCGTGTGTTGGGGTTCAGACGAAGGTGCATCATTCCCTGCTAAGGGGAAGCCTGGAGGACTTCCTGGAGTAGGTGAAATCTGATTGGCAGCCCTGAAGGATGGAGAGGATGAGACAGCTCAATAATACAAATAGTGGCTGAAAAACACAGGAACAAGAGCATGTTCAAGATTGAACTTTTCTAGAAATATGACCTTAAACAAGCCACTTGGCAAATAAGAAATCTAATTTCCTGATGAGTTTTAAGGTACTCTAGTGATTTCGCCTATGCATAGTGGCATAGGAGCATCAGGAAAACTCCGTGCTTCCGAAAATGATGCAGAGATGGTGAGTACGTCCCCTGAAGTTTCCTATGGACCAGGGGCTGCCTGGAAGATGCTAATTGGGTTGATAGAAATTGATTCAAGTGTTTAGCTGGGGGTGGGGTGGAGTATGTTTGGGTATTAATTTTAAGGGTGGTTATTTCAGTAATAATATTTTCTTATTATAAAGATTTTTGACTTCATAACTTTGCCACTGATATGTCATTTCTTAGATAATGATGAATTTCTATATGTATATATAGTTTTAAAAAGAGATGGAATTGTAATATTGATACAGTTCTAAAACTTTTTTCCCTATACTTCATAGTATATCCTGGGCAAATCAACATATATAGATCTACCTAATTTCCTTTTTAAGGCTGCATAATTTTCCATCGTATGGTGGTAACATAATTTCCTTATCCAGTCCCTCGTTGGTCATTTTAGTCGTTTTTTGTTAAAATAGTTCCGCAATGAGAGAACATGTACATATACACTAAATATATGGGCTGATACATTTGTAGGGTAAATTCTTGGATGTGGAATTGAGGAGATTGTATCTATATCATCTTGAAAGATGTGTTTACCTTATTAATCATTACTAAGTTTACACTGAATGCCTGAATATGAAACATTGTCTGGGAGCAGGGAGGAAGGTACTGATGGGACAGACCTATAAAGTTCCATCTCAGGCCATCGGTTTTGGGTCTTAAGGCCTCATGTCCTGTTAGAGACACAACAGAAGTAATGCATTTACGTTGGAGAGAAGGAGATGAATTTGGATGACATGGAGTTAGAACAATAATACCTTTTGCAAAGGAGCATTGCAGAAATAATCTTATATTGTGGCACAATTTTATTTAACTTATTGAAGATAAACCATTTCCTAGATGACAATTTCATATTTTATATTTTTCCTTGTTCTCTAGTCTCTTGGTTGGTGACCTTGCTTCCTATTATACTGAGATACTAGGAGAAACTAGAAAGGAAATTCCAGAGGTTCCCACCACTACACTTACCTGGCATTTGTGAAAATGATCGTATGTTTTTTCTCCTCAACTCTATTATTTTGAGTACTTATATTAATGGACTTGTAAATATTGAACCATCTTTGCATTCCTGGAATGAATCATAACTAGTCATGATGTATTTTTGTTGTTGGTGTTGAATTCAATTTGACAGCATTTTTTCAGGGGACAGGGTCTTGCTCTGTTGCCTGGACTGGAGTACAGTGGCATCATCATAGCATCATAGCTCACTGCAGCCTCAAGCTCCTGGACTCAAGCGATCCTCCTGCCTCAGCCTCCTGAGTAGCTGGTACTATGGGCATGAGCCACCGTGCCTGGCTAATTTTTCTATTTTTTTGTAGAGATGTGGTCTCACTATGTTGCCCAGGCCAGTCTTGAACTCTTGGCCTCAAGTGATCCTCCCTCCTTGGCCTCCCAAAGTCTAGGATTACAGGCATGAGCCCCTATGCTTGGCCTATTTGATAATATTTTTTTGAAATAAATTTTGTGAATATTTAAGGCATATAATCTGATGTTATGGGGTAGGTATAGATAGTAAAAAGATTACTATAGTGAAATAGAGTAACACACTCATCATCTCGCCTTGTTACCCATTTTTTTATGTGTGGCAAGAACAGCTAAAACCTACTCACTCGCACGAATCCCACATCGAGTGCGACTTTGTTCCCCGCAGTCCTCGTGCTGTGCCTCAGACCCCCAGGCTCCTGTGCTGCTGCGCTGATACTCCAGTGAGAGTGGGCTGCGTTTTTCTGTTTTTGTGAACTCTTTGCCAGGTTGGTATCAACAGATGTTTACCTTCTTCCTTTTCGTGTGCTGTAGAACACTAATCATGCAAAGAATCTGGTCTTTGAGGCTTTGATTAGGACTTTCCCGTGAAGCCGTTTGCACCTGGTGACTATGCTGGGGGTCGGGAGGTGCCCACTGATAACATTAGTTCCTGGCTGAAAGTTCCTGTCTGGACTTTATGTCTTTACTCTCGTCAGTTTTAGTAAATTATATTTTCCCAGGAAGTTATTCATTTTACCTTTCAAAAAAATACTTGTATAGGTTTTTACAAAGTAATCTCATATAATTTTAAAATTTCCTCTCTGACTATGAGTATTTCCTGTTTGACATTTATTTTGTGTTTTCATGTTTTTCCTCCCCCTTTTTAATTGCTAAATTTTAAAAATTACATATTAGTTTTACAGTTTTTCTGTTTATTAATTTATTATTTTCTGCTTTTATCCTTTTAAATTTCTTCCTTATATCTTCTTTTGGTTTATTGTCTTTTTGTTTTTCTAATTGGTTGAGCTGGATATTGAATAATTTATTTTCATTTTTGTCCTTATTGATATGGTTATTTAAGGAAATATAGATTTTTCCTATGAGCACTACTTTAGTTTTATTTCTAGATGTGCTTTCCTTATTAAGGATTTCTAGAAATTTTCTGTCATTTTGCATATCACCTTGACCCAAGAATTATTTAATAAAGAGTTTTAAAAGTTTTTCAGGTGAAAGGGCATATTTTAAAAATTTTGCTAGCAATTTATAGTTTTATTATAATATGGTAAGAATTTTCTTAATGATATTTCAATTTTTAGAATTAATGTAGATTTTCTTTATTGCTTAAAATATATGGTCTATTTTCATAATTGATTTATATGCACTTGAAAAGAGGAATATTCTGTGCTGGCAGGGTACAGGCTGGGATACATAGCCATAAGATATAATGTTTGATTGCTTATTTAGATTTTCTACATGCTTGCTAAATATTTTACCCTTAATTTGTCTAGGTCTGAGGGAGTCCAGGAAAAGTCTTGAAAGAACCACATTAGTGGTCTCAAAAACTTGTGGGAATTAGAAAGGGATATTTATTTCTATCAACCAACCAACCTTTACTAAGCTATTAGTTATTTTAAATCTTCTTCTTTTAAAAAAAAACCAGTGGCCGCTTTATGTTGAAGAATTGCTTCCTTTCCTTAGTTGTTTTCCATCTAGCTTTCTGTCAGGTACTGCTGAACAGGACAGGACTTTCTCTGAACAGGTTGATCACAACTGGATAAAAGAAGGTGGTTCGGAAAGAGGGTCAGTAGTTTCCTTGTGCCAGTTGCACAGGTTGTATCTGTCCCCACTGACACCCAGACTGTGGGGTCCACGTCAGGGTCCAAGGCAATGCCACAAGCCCTTCCCTTGAGTTAGGCACTGGCCTTACCTCTCCCTTGTAAAAGAGTGAGGGCCCCGCAGACTTTGTCTCGGCCAGTGGGCCCAGCCACGGGCAACGTTGCCCTGTGGGGGGACCTGTGGCAACGTCTGCGGACAGTTTTGGTTGCTATGACTTGGGAGAGGTGTACTACCGGCATCCGCTGCTGAACATCCTACTGTGCGCAGGACAGCCCCTCACAACACGGAGTTGTCTACCCCGAAATACCAAGAATGCCGCTGTTGGAAACCCTGCTCTAGACCTCAGTAGTGTGTGTGTGTGTGTGTGCGTGCGTGTGTGTGTGTGCATGCGTGTGTGTGTGTGTGTGTGTGTGTGGTGAGTGATCAAGGCCAGCAGTCCGGGCCAGCTGTGTCCAACATGAGCGAGCAGGTCGTACCAATAAGCACCGACTTTGCCATGGGCAGATGAAGATATTAAAGAGGGAATATGAACCTCACAGGTCAACATGAAAGAACTTTCTATTCTTAGTTGGAAACAACACTAAAGCTGTGAAAACCACCACAGTGGGGCTTGGAGGCAAGTCTGCTCTGAGACACAAAACCCGCGTATCAGTCCGCCCAGTTCCACCGCCATCCCCGATTAGACCAGGAATCCCTCTGTCTAAGGGGATGTCTAGACAATCGTGTGCATTTTTCCCACTGTGTGGGACATTTGGTTCTAAAGTAATGATGTTTAATTACTCTCAAGGCGCTATGCTAATCTCTGAGTGAGGTGCATTGAAAATTCGGCTGCTCCCTCTTAGCAAACATGATTTGCAAGCGTTCTCGGGGATGTTGTTTCAGACGGAGCTCATTAAATCCTGGCTGCACAGCAGAGCATCAGCGCGGCAGAGCCACCTGTCCAGCGCTCTGACACGCTCGGCTACTGGGTTGGATGAAACTGTGTCTGCCTCAGCCTTAAATGTTCATATTTGACTCTCCTTTGACAAGTCTTGCCAGCTCCCTAGATTTAGAGATCACCTGTGGCAGGGTAGCTATAACTATGTTAGCATTGGACCCCGGGCGCCCATTCGGCCACGGGACAGGTCTCCAAATTCACAGGTGTCCAGGTGTGAAAATGCAGCAACCATGGGGTGGACACACGGCGTACCAGGCCTTTGTTCTCCCATAGGGCCCTCCTGAGAGTCCCCACTGCCATTGGCTTTGCCACCTTTTCCTTGGGCATTTGATGCTCAGTTCATTGACTGTTTTGTGTCCTGTTTCCTCTGCCTTAAAGGAAAGACCAAGACAAGGACCAGTGCTGTTGACGTAACCAGTCTCTGTTCTCTCCAGCGTGGCTGCCTTTGTTTACCATTCCCTCTCTCCCACTCCACGCCAGAAGTCCTCAAGGACAGGGACAGATGCCTGTCCGAACACGGCTTGATAGGTCAAGCTCTGCTGGCTTGATTTCAGCTCGCCCAGGGCTGCATCAGGTCCTCAACCGAGAGAGCCTGGGGGCGGAGGGGGGGGGTCTCCTGCCAGCTGGGGCCTCTGCCTGTCTCAGAGTTGGCCCCAGGTGGGCAAAACACTTAGCTGCTCACTGCTTCATGCAGGGCAGCTGCCTCTGTTCGGCACTCTCGCCAGTCTCGAGCTCCCTAGCACCTCAGTCCCTGGAGACTATCGTCCGAGTCAATCAACCCTCCCGAAGTTCTCCCCGCTGAGGCTTTGTTTCCTCCCTCACCTGCTCCAGCTCTCACTTCTCTAATTGGACCCAGAATTCCCTCCTGGTGTTTCCCCAGCAGACGTTCCACGGACTGCAAGAGAACGTTCAGTCTGGCTCGAACGGCGTTTTCGGCAAGCCCTGACCTCCGTGTCTGGGGCCTGCATCCAGCTCCCCGTGGAAGCGTGATCTCCTGAGTCCCCGCAGCAGGTAACCGCACGCGAGCCAGAGCCCAGGCCGCCCGGTGGGTCAATGTTGCTGCAGCAAAATGCAGCCGCCAGCCAAGAACAATTTTACGATAAAAAGTTGCCATCGTGTTCTGCTTAGTGGGTGTGAATAGGGATCCCGTTCGTAGCCCAGAGAAATAGTTGTTAAAAATCACCTTTCCTGGAAATAATGAGGCGTTAGTGGAATCTGGAAGGGGGGGGTGTGGGCGGGGGCTGCCCGAGGGGCCTGGCCGGGGTGGGGCGTGGGGGCGTCTGGCTGCTGGAGGTTCCAGGCTTTGCGCCTAATCCCTGCCTTCAGCTTCACAGTCAGTCCCTTTATCAGCCTTTCTTCAAATGACCCCCTTTGAACGTGTCCCACGCGTCCTGCCAGGGCCCTGCCCGGGATGGGGATTGGTCACGTCCTCGTCTACACCCCGTGGCATCTCTCTCTGCGAGAGTCTGTTCACACAAGTCTCCCCAAGGACACTGGATCCCACGGGGAAGAGACCGTGTCCCCTTTCTGTGCCACCTCTAACCAAGAGACCGTCTGGAGGTGTCTTTGTAAATACAGGAGATGAGAAGCTGGGTCTCTCCTGGGCAGGTGAGGGAGAGTTCCCAAATGATGCCACCAGGCAGGCCCATTCCACTCCTTAGCGGGAGTCTCCCCCAAGCCGAGAACGGGGACCCAGGGGGCCTGGAGTCCAGCACAGACGCCACTGACTGTGGGTCCTGCAGTCAGTGCACATCCAGGAGCCAGACTGTCCGAGCTGTGTGACTTGGGGTACGTTATTTAACATTTTTGTGCCCGAATGCCTACATCTATAATACAGGCATAATAATAGTCCCTTCCCTGAAAGACTGTTGTATAGATTAGAAGTGATACCACGTGCTTGGCATATGGGGAGTGCTTAGTGATCATCAGCTTAAAAGTAAATAAGTAAGCCTAGACGGTCTCGGAGTAGCACACACGCTGGGCGCTGGGGGTTTGGGGTTCCGGGCGAGCTGTGCTGTCTACCTTGAGCAAGCCAGTTGGCTTCTCTGGGTCTCACAGTCCCTTCCAGAACCAACTTTCCACTCAGTACTGAATAGTCGGCAAAGCTAATTCTGCATGTAGTTTTGCAGGGAAACCATCCTTTTCCTCTCCCTGCATTGCTGCCAGCCAGAGCACCGGGAACTCGTACCCTGAGGCCCCTGGCAGGTAGCTTCTGCCTTCCCCGTCCCTTCTTTGTTCCTCCCGAGTGGGCAGAGGCGGGGTGCCCTGAGGCTGAGGTTCGGAAAAGGGCCACCACACAGGTGTGTCCTTGCCTGTCCTCTGTCCTTTATGTTGGAATCTCGCCACTACCTGCCTCCTCTCCCCGTCTCTGCCTCCCACACCTGCCAAGCAACCTGGGGCAGGCGCTGCTCCCACAGGGGCGTGGTGGGGAGGCCCAGGGGGCAGCCTGTGGGGGTCCAGATCCTCCGCTTGCCGCCGGGCACAGGAAAAGCACTTTGCCTTGGGTCCAAGTTCCAGTTTCTAATCTTACCCAACTCTACCAGCAGCAGCAGAGTATGTATTTTGATTCCTGTGGGATCCGTGTGTCCTACAGTATGAAACGGAGAGGGATACAGCTAACTGTCACCTTGAATCTTCAACATCCGATGTGCTGCCCGGGAAGCCCTAATGGGACACGGCCAGTAGCGTGGTGACCAGATCCCTGCATGGCAGGATTTGACAGGTGCGGCTGGTTTGGAAGGTTTAGTTAGACCACTTGGTGTCTGTGGTCTGTACCGTCTTGCATCACGGCTAATGTTTGCAGGTGTGCGGTTGGTTTAAACAGGTGTTGGCTGAACATGTTTCTGTAGTTAGGCGTGGACCTCGTGGGTCGGTTGCTACCAATCAGGGCTGTCCTTGGGCTCACCTTAGGTTGAGATGGGCTTGTTTGGGATCTCACCTTAGCACACAGAAGGCCAGTCTCAGGCTGAAGTAGAGACTCCCTCTCTGGGCCTCAGGGGATCTTTGTTAGGCAGCTGATGCTGAGGACTCGTTGGGGACTGCAGAGTCCCAGGTGAAGAGGGCAAGGCCTTTGCCTCCTCCTAGACTGCGGGAGGCTCAGCCCCTTCACGGGGTTTCGCTCCAGTCCCTGGGGCACGAGGCTCAAGTGCACACGCACGGATTTCCAGTGTTTGCATCTGTGCACTGCTCAGCACTGGGGTAAAAGGCAGATACTGTGGGGTATTTGGGGCTTGTTTTCTGCTTTCATCCTTTTTCTCAGCTCTGGTGAAGGGACTGGTATCCAGGAGAAATCAAACCCTGCTGAAACAGGAGAGCAGCAGGTGGAAAGGGATTTTTACATCCCCTCCAAGCAGAGGAGGTTAATTAAGTCATGGGAAGTTAAAAGCTGGAAAGGCAAGATTTGGGGGCAGAAGATACCGCCTCTCTTCAGGCCTCCAGGGAAGCCCAGGGCTGAGAGCGCTTTGGCTTCCTGCCTGGCGCGGGGGGAGGAGGACGCAGGAGCACAATAGAGCCCTTGATGAGGGATTTCTTCCACTTGCGTGAACGCGCGTTGGTCGTGGACTCCAGACGCCTGGCGTAGACGGGCCGGCATCCCGGCAAGATGGGAACAAAGGCGGCTTTCTCTTTTCTCTGGAGGTTTTCCCGTTTACTCAAGAGGCCACTGCATCTCTTCGGGATGGTTTGCCGACAACGGCAACGTGGGCGTGGGTGACCTCGGCGCTGCATCCCGACAAACCAGCGCTCCCTGGGACAACTGCCCCAGCGCCCAAGGATGACAGGGGTTGAGGCTGGGGCTGCGGTAACTGTCTGTGCCCCGAGGACTCTTGGGGTCCAAGATGTTGAGCCCGAAAGAGCTTCAGCCATCCCAGAAAAAGAGCCCAGACTGTGAGCTACAGAAAGAAGCTTCTCCTGCCCATCCTTTGGGGGAATGGCCGGCCGGGACTGCCAGATTGAACTGAGCGGTCGGGGAGGGAAGCACAGTGAGGATTTGCACAGACTTTAAGTTACAAGGGAAGAGAACTTGTGTTTTTGGACTTCAGCTTTTCTTGGGAAATTAGAAGTGGGAGGAGGTCCAATTTAGGGAACGTGTATGTGACCGGCATTATAATCCTCAGGGACAGTCTGTGCTGTCCTTAGTGCTTGTGACTTGGGCTCTGAGTGGGCCATCTGGATGGCGTGGCTGTGTGTGAGTCAAAAGCAGAAGTCGAGTGGCGACTGCCTTTTTAGCCTAGAGTCTGTGTGGACTGTTATTCGGATCCATTCCGGAGTTCTCTGGGGGCAAAGGACTCTGCCCCCGACGCGTCCCGAGGAGAGGTCGGGTCTGCAGAGAGGCCACAGGAGAGGCGGAGCCACCTGTTTGATGCAGTCTGGTCTCCTTCCTTGTCCCATTTCAAAGGGACACCGGTGCTCCTGGTGACCATGGGCTTCCACGTAAAAGCCACAGAACAGAAACTCACTGTGTACAAGAGGAACCCATGTCCCCCGACCAGCCTGTCTCCTGGAAACTTCCGGAGTTACGGAGGGGCTGATTCTTGTCACCCCAGTGGAGGTGGAATGACTCGTCTGACGATGAGATTGAGAAAGGGCGGAGCCCAGGTTTCCCTCCCCCTGGCCCTTTCTCTGGGCAGGCCGCAGCGCTCTCGCGTGGGGCAGACCTGGCCCCTTGGTGGAGGGAGAAGCAGGTGTCTGTTGCTCTCTCTCTAACTAGGCGTGCGTTCTATTCGCAGGGGAGGAGCAGGAAGCCTGTTCTGTCCTGTAGCTAGTAGCCATCAGACTGACACACTGTCCTCGTCTGAATTCTGTGGCATCTCTCACTTGGTTAAAGCCATGGAAAGAGGAGGACGCTTTCTTAGCACCCCGAGCTCTAACCTGTCTTCCAGTCTCTTTCCTGTGGCCACGGGCTTGCTGCAGAGCCACGCTAGACCCACACGGCTGCAGACGTGGTTCATTGACCCCCGCCCCGGCAGCCCTCCTTGTGCAGATCCGTCTTCCGTGGGGGCCGAGGGCTTTGAGGACAGGACGCCTGCCTTGCTGACGGGCATCCTCAGAGGCTGCCCGGCGCCCGGCGCGCTGTCAGCCCTCGTCCACCATCTGTGGAGTCCAGTTGTTCTTCAACATTGCCAGCGAGGGAAATATGCTTAATCTTCCTGAGAAACACGTTGCAAGGCACTGAAATTCTTCCAAATGCCTAACCTGAAATTTCTAAGTATTTGACTTATTTTATCACATTCTGCCAACTCTAAAAGATTTTTTGAGAGCTCCTTGGTTAATGCAGAAGGAACTTCGCGGATGCAAACGGAAAGCAGGCTCCCCGGCCTTCTGCGTGCTCAGCAGGCGCAGGCGGTTACCCCTGACTGAGATTGCTGTAGGCACGAGACGCACGCTGGGGTTTGAAGACAGCGCTAAAGAATGTGCAAGATCTCATCAATATTTTTCCCACTGATTACATGTTGAAGTGATAACATTTTGGATATATTGAGTTAAGTAATATATGTGAGGGCTGTCCGGAAAGTATCCAGCCATTGTTAACATAACATTTCATAGTACATGGCTGGATACTTTCCGGACAACCTTGTGTCTGTGTTTGTATTTGTGTGTGTGCACGTGTGTGTGCTCGTGTGTGCTCGTGCATATAACATTTGTGCTAATTTCACCTATTTCTTTTTTACCTTTTAAAAACGTGCCTGCCGGGAAATCCAGAGCGACGCAGCAGCTCGAGTGTGTGGCTCAGCCCACGTCCCGTCGCACAGCGCTGCCCTGGGGCCTGCTTGTCTGTCTTCTCTGCCTGTCGTCCCGCCTGGGACCAGGGAGGGCCCCGGGATGCGCGGGCTGGCTGCGTCCTCTGAGGTCCCCGCCGCGCTGTGGCGTGTTTGCATCCTGCGAGATGGGGTGGATCCCACGCTCTGCAAGTCACTTCCAAATTTCTGTTTCGTGACTTGCGTTAGAAGAGGGCCAGTTGCTCCACAGGCTTCACCAGAGGGGTTTCAAATATTCAGCGTCCAGCGTGGCAGGGCTGCCTGCTGGTCTTGGCGGCTCTCGCACTGCGGGACGGCCACGCGTGTGAACCGCTGAAATCAGCTGCAGTCCCACCACCCCGTATGCAAATCTTGTAAGCGATAAATGCAAAATGGGCTTCAATAGATTTGCCAAAAGGGAAGAGCACAAACGTTCACTTCTCTGCTCATTTAGACGTTTTGTTTTTGTGACCTTCGTGACCAAACTGCACCTTGACGACAGTTAGGAGATGAACCGGGGCCCCGGATTCAGGCAGACGGCCAGAAAGGTGTTTAGCACAGCGCCGGGGGCAGGAGCTGCGTCTGGAGCAATGACCCCTGGCGCTAATCTCTGTTCCTGCAGTTTAAATATGATACTCGGTCCTGGTTCTGGAAACAGCAGTTTAAATGGCTCAATTTTTCTTCATCACACTTTGTTTAACACAAACGCATTGAAGTGGAAATCTAGTTTGTACAGAATTATTTACAGTTTGTTGGATCTTTTAGAAAGGACTGTTTATGAGCACACACATAATGGCTCCAGTGAGCGGCCTGCGACATCAGAATCCTTCATGTCGGTCTCGTCCCATAAACCCTCTGCCAACGCTCTGACATCTTTGCCTCACTCCTTCCATCTGCCCTGCCTGTTGGCCTGATTTCTGGGTTTCTGTCCTCACAGCAGCCATTCTTTTATTTCCTTTCTTCTGCCTGGCGTCTTGCGTGGGAGAGGAAGCACATGCCCTGCCACAGAAGCCAGCACGGCCAGCTGCTTGCTGTCCCTTGTCCTGAGAGCTGGCTGCAGCCATGCGACCCAGGCTTGTTTGAGCAGATGCTCATGCCTGAAACTGTGGGGCTGGAGCGAGTGATGCCAGGAAGCAGGAGACAGTCGTCACTCCTCTAGCAGTGACGTCCCTGGCACTGTGGTCTCCGGTGGGCAGGAGGCAGGTGCTGCAGGTAGTGACCTGCCTGCGGCAGGGACGTCCCAGCTCGACTCCTTGCCTACTGAGACGGCTCCGTCACCACCCTCTCTCAGCACGCACGCCCCCACCTCCCTCTTGCTTTTGTTAAAGTCTGCATTTGCCGGTTTCTAATGTACCATGCTTCATACTTTTATGTTTACACCAGCTTCGTGGGGATGGGCACTTGGTTCTGTTTGATGGTGTGCCCCAAGGACCTGGCACATGGTGGGCGCTCAGTCTCTAGTTGTTAAGTGAAATATTTGTTGGAAGAATGGACGAAGTCTTCCTGCGGTCCGGTGGTCTGGCCTCCCCTGTTCCCTCCCCTTTTGTCTGAATCCTGGTCTACAGCATCCCCCATAGATTTTATGAGTCATCCAATCCGTGCCAATCCATCCTTTTTTTCCCCCCTTAAGTTACCCAGAGTCAGTTTCAGTTGTTTGCAAGCAAGACCTGAGACTGCGATGGGGTCAGACCCTTTACCTTGCAAATGACTGGGATGGTTCTGCCTCCAGGGGCTATTTGGCAATTCCAAGAGACATTTTTTGTTGTCACAACTGAGAAGTGCCCCTGGCATCTGGCCAGGGAGGCTGTTAAAGATCTCGCGGTGCCCAAGGCCATCCCCTACACCAAGAGATCTGGCCCCAGATGTCAGTAGTGCTGAGGGTGAGAAATCCTGCTGCCACTCCTGGGGACTGTCCCCCGCGAATCGGGCGGCAGAGTTCAAAGACCTGGCGTTGGATCCCCGCTCTGTCTCTGATCTGCTGTGTGAGGTGGGACACGTGCCTGGGTCCTGTGGATCCGTGAAGTGAGGATGACGGCACCTACTTCCCAGAGGACTGGAGGCTCACAGCAGAGGCTGCGTGTGGCGGTGGCTCACAGACTCTGAAGGGAGGCGCTAGCCGCCAGCCCACCCTCCACTCCTGGGGCCACTGTACCCAGCTCTAAGTCAAGTGTTTCTGGGAATTTTGAACTTCACAACCAGATATTCCTTTGAACAAAGGGAGAGGGCAGTAGGAGTCGTCCTGTCCTGCAGACAGGGCCCAGGGAACAGGACAGCTGGCAGGCGCCGCAGGGCCCGCTGCCGCCTAAGCTGTCACCTTAAGGGCCTGTGTTTGCAAGGCCAGCTCCCTTCTGCAGGTACTGTGGTGGTCTTTGTGTGTCAGGACTGCGATCTGGACGGCGCTCACCTGGTAAGTGAAGCCTCCACCCCTGTGGTCTCAAGGTCAAGCTCACCGTAGTGGAAACAGCAGAATCAGAGAACAAGTAGAGCCTTCCTTGCTAAATTGGGCTTTTTTATTCCTATGAAAGTAAAATTTATTAATTTAACAAATATTCCTGAGGGCCTGGCACAGGTGACCTTACTGTGAGCTGGAGACGCAGACAAGAGTGCTCATCTGTGTCAAGAGCTCAGATTCCAAACAGGAAGAAGGATCGGTCACTAATAATGGAACCAACCTGGGGGAATGACAACGGTGGGTCTATGCGTGATGTGCCCCGGGGGTAAAGGAGCAACACGGTGTACGGGGCCCTGAGGAGAGGTTCCCAGGGGAGGTGACCCTGGCGCTGACTCTTGAAGGACAGGCAGACAGAAAAGCTGTGCGGGGGATTTTCTACTCTGTGCAGAGGCCCAGAGGTGGGGCAGGCAGGCCCCAGGTGGGAGCCCCCGCCTCTCAGTGAGGTTAGAGCCTGGGAGGGGAGGGAGGGGTGCCCGAGAGCAGTGGTTCTCAGCTGCTTTCGTTCCAATTCAACGTTTCGTATCATTAATTAAGCATTTAAGAATCTGAGAAGCTGTTAATAGAAAATATTAATAACACTACATGGTTTAAGGTCTTAGGTTTTTTAATGATATAACTATGCCCTATTTGTCAAGATATTTATCATAAGAAGTCTATATAAAATCTTAATTGAAATCAGTTGTTAATTATATGATTAGGTTTAAGGCCGGGCGCGGTGGCTCACGCCTGTAATCCTAGCACTCTGGGAGGCCGAGGTGGGCGGATCGTTTGAGCTCAGGAGTTCGAGACCAGCCTGAGCAAGAGCGAGACCCCATCTCTACTAAAAATAGAAAGAAATTATATGGACAGCTAAAAATATATATATAGAAAAAATTAGCCGGGCATGGTGGTGCATGCCTGTAGTCCCAACTACTCGGGAGGCTGAGACAGGAGGATCCCTTGAGCCCAAGAGTTTGAGGTTGCTGTGAGCTAGGCAGACGCCACGGCACTCACTCTAGCCTGGGCAACAGAGTGAGACTCTGTCTCAAAAAAAAAAAAAAAAATTATATGATTAGGTTTAAAAATTTTTTATTTCAATAGATTTAGGGGGTACAAATTTGTCACATGGTGGAGTCAGGGCTTTCCGTGTACCCATCGCCCAGATAGTGCCCGACAGGTAGTTTCTGGTCCTCGTCCCTCCCTCCCGCCCCCTCTGAGTCTCCACAGTCTGTTCCACCGCTCGGCGTGACCGTGGGTACCGTTGTTCATCTGCCACTCCCTGGTGAGCACGTGCGGTGGTGTTCTCCATTCCTGAGAACTTCCCTGAGGATAGTGGCTTCCAGTTCCGTCCAAATTGCTGCAAAAGACCTTATTTTATTCTTTTCTATGGCTGAGTCGTATTCCGTGGTGTAGGTGCCACCTTTGCTTGATCCATTCCTCAGCTGTGGGACACTTGGGTTGACTCCACGCCTTTGCAATTAATTGCAACGAACTGCGCAATGAACTTCACATACCAGTGCGGGTGTCTTTGAAGCAGTGAGTTTTTCCCTTGGTTAGACACCCAGTAGTGGGATTTCTGGATCCAATGGTGGGTCTACTTTCAGTTCTTTGAGGAATCTGCATCCTGTCTTCCATAGAGGCTGTACTAATTTTCAGTCCCACCAGCAGTGTTCTCTTTTCACCACGTCTGCACCAGCATCTATTGTTTTTGTTTTTTGACTTTTTAATAATGGCCATTCTGACAGGGGAAAGGTGGTATCTTGTTGTGGTTTTAATTTGCATTTCCCTGATGACTAGTGATGATGAGCATTTTTCCATATGTTTGTGGACCATTATCTTCAATCTTTAATGATGACAGCAAACTATTTCACTTATTATAGAACAGAAAAAACAATTTTGAAAATGAACAAAGTTGTAGAGCTTTTATTTCTGGATTACAAAATTTACTATAAATCCACAGTTATCAGGACAGTGCAGTAGTGACATGAGGACAGTTATGTAGATCAGTGGGACAGACTGAGGAGTCCATACGTAAATCCCTATATAAACAGTACATTCACAAAGGCATCCAGGCAATTGTTTGGTAGGAGTCTATTCAAAAAACGGAGCTGGGACACGCGGATACCCACGTGCTCAAGGTGAACTCAGACGGCCCTCACACTGCACACACAGTCCACTCACGGAGTGTAGACGTAAATGTAAGAGCTAAAGCAATAAACTTTTAGAAGAAAGCACAGGAGAAAATTTTTGAGTTAGGCAAAGATTTATTAGATATGATACCAAAGTGATGGTCCATTGAAAAAAGAAAATTGGATTTTATCAAAATTTAAAAGTTTTGTACTTGAAAAGACACCGTTGGGAAAATAAAAAGACAAGCACTAGACCGGGAGAAAGTGTCTTCCGGACACACCCAGGAGAGGCCTTGTGTCCAGAACTTGCCTCGCCTGCGACACCCTCCGCGATTCACGCACGGATCGTGTGCGCTTCGTGGCGAGCTGTGTTTGCGAGGCGGCACCGGCCCAGGCTGGGTGGGGAGACTCGGCGTCCCCCACGTGCCCCGCCGGGCTGCGGAATCTCCTCACAGTTCTTCAGGGAACAAAGAGCGGAAAATGTTGCTACGTTGGAAGGCAAGTCATTAGCTGGGTTGCCCTGGCCACACAGGTCTAAGTGACGATCAGGAAAGAGACGATCATTGCTGACACCATCCCATGTGACGCGCGGGACCGTACTTGGCAAGGCCACCCTGACAATTTAAGCTCTCAGAGTCTGTTTGGTAAAACCAGGATAATGGGAACTATATTACCACAGGCTCCCCACTCAGAGGGCAGAATAGTTTTTAACAAAGGTGTGTTGAATGAGTGAAAATCAAGACTGAAATCGAGTATGGGGAGGCATCATAGAATCTCACTTATTTATTCGAAAATCAACTTGGCAAACATTGACGACCGGCCCCTCTGTTCCGGCAGCTGGAGACTCGGAGTTCAGATGGACTCAGACCTTCCCCTCGGGGGATACGAGCTGGCGGGGAGACAGACACGTGCGTCACATGGTCCCATCCAGGCTGGAGAGGGTTGGGAATGCAACCCCTGGTGGGGCGGCCTTTCTCCAAAATCAGCTCTAACCTATGGAAAGGACGCAGGAATCTTTGGTGGGCAGCAAGCCAGCTCTGCCCCAGAGGGCCTGCTGGAGGAGAAAGACTTCACGTAGGGTTCTGAAGGACAAATTGCAATTAGCCAGAAACTCCAGATACTGACACACATTCCAGTGAGAGGGAAAATGTTTGCAACAGCATTCATTGTGAGAAGATTTATGAAAGATTTAGAATCATCTTTGTCCATTAAAAAGCTCTCCGAAGCTTCCTATTTGATAGTGCTCAACAGACAGTTTATGATCCATCCATCTGTGTGGGACAAAGATCTGTAAACCAATTTCTGGGTTAAGAGTGATGACTTCAATTTTCTTGCTAAGAAAGCTGTCTGGATGTGGGATTTGTTCACGAGTTCATCTGAGGTCTGGGTAGAGTCGGACGGGTAGCAGGCACGGCCTCCAGGCTGGACCAGAAGCTGAGTGAGCTGAGCGTGAGCCTGGGCGTGTGAGACCCGGCCGGGCTGCTGGGCAGGGCAGGCTTTGAGCTGCAGGGACAGCAGACGGGGAGGGTCTGACCAGCAGGTCAACTGAACAGCTAGTCTTTCCGAGTCTTGGTTTTGTGGTCTGTAAGACCACACTACACATAAAGCCCTGCTTAACTCCCATGGTTGCTGGAAAACAATAAATAGCAAAATCTGTTTGGACCCAAACAGATAAATAATGTAGACAGAGACATTTGGAAATGATTAAGTGTCATGCAAATTGATGAATTAACTAGTTTGCATTTCTATTCCACGGCATGTGATGAATAGTCACCCTGGGACAGAGTTAGGGCTGGCGCTGACGGAGGGCCACGGACTCGAGGCCCCAAACTTGGGGTGTGTCCTGAAGGCGCAGGGAAGCCGTGGGGGCTTTTGGTCAGCCTGACAAACAGTGTTCTTTTAGGAAGATCAGCCGGTGGCCCTGTGGGGACTGTGACCCATCAGTTCTATTTTCTGAATCGCTCCTGAGTTTGTTCTCTCCCCTCCAGGCCTGTGGACACTGCCATGGTTCAGACCTTAACGCTCCCATGCACAGCGACCTCCTACACAGTCTTCGTGCTGCTCGCCTTGCCTGTTTGGACGCATTCTCCATACGCACCTAGAGGATTTTATCCCGTGATTTCTCGGTTCCTTGATTCATTTGTTCATTCATACATTCGGTATTTACCGAGCTCTGTCATGCACGAGGCCTGGGAACATGGTGGCGGTATTTGCAGAAGTGGGGTTCTTAGCACACTGCTGCTCCCTGTCCCCATGCAGTGACGTCAGAGGCCCTTAGCACGGCACCCAGCATGTCTGCAACGCACAGCTCGGCATTCCTTCCTCTGCCTCACAGTTGCCCTTGCATTTGTACAATGCTAGTCACTATTAAAGTGCTGGGAAGGACTTTAGGTTAAGGATTGGATGCAAATCTGCTTCAGAGGCTTAACAGGGAGGTGACCTTGGGTAAGTCACTTGGGCTCTCAGTTTTCTTATTTGTAAAGTGGGAATTATAGAACATGCACCCTACACACTTACTGTAGAAATCCAAGGAGATAACGTAAATCGACTAGCATAACATCCTGTATCACATAGGTGTGAGTTTGGTTATAAGTAACAGAAAATCTGACCATTGAGACTTAGACGAATGTATAAGAAGAGACCAAAAGGAGTTCTTGATGTTGATTCAGTGGCTTAAAAATAACAGGGATGAATTTCTCAAACGTTGCCTCACGCTGGCCACCTCATGGTTGCAAGATGGCTGCGGCAGTCCCAGACTTCATATCTACATCCAAGGTGAAAAAAAAGGGAAGGGACAGTGCCTACCATGTCACTCCCCTTTATCAGGAAAGTGAAGTTTTCCTAGACATCAAATGGGAAGTAACAGACTTCTCATTGGATCTTTTGTATGGAAGCAGATCATGTGGCTCTCACCAACTGCAAGGGAGGTTGGAAATTTGGAGAAAAGAATTTTCCAGATCTGTTGAGACACATCATGATTTGTCACTTGGGGATGAGTACATTTCCACCCTGAATAAATTTGGGGTTCTGTTAACAAGAAAGAAAAATGAGTAGTATTGAGGAGCAATTATCAGTGTTTTCCAAACTTCCCCCCCAAAAGCCAGGCCTGTTCATGTCCCTGGGCGTTTGCACGTGGTACTTTGTGTGTCCACAACCGCCTCCTCCCACATTGGACCTGTACGATTTTCTATCATTCTCTTTTCAATACATAAGCAATTTCCCATTTTATCACTTATTCATTATCATTTTTATTTATTTTTTAAAAATTAAAAATGTTTCATTATTATGGGTACATAACAGCGGTATGTATTTATAGGGTACACGTGATGTTTTGATACAGGCAATGTGAATCCATCAAATCAGGGTCATTGGGTGTCTGTCCCCTCAGGAATTTATTTCTTTGTGTTAGAAATATTCCAATTCCACTTTTTTAGTCATTTTAAAGTATATCCTAACTTATTGATTATAGTCACTTTGTTGTACAATCAAATATTGTTTGTTCTATCTAACTATATTTTTACACCTATTAACCATCCCCACTCATCATTTTTAAAGGATACACAGGGTCCATGAGCTGGTTGCAGCGTGGTTTATTTAACTATGCCTCTATTATTGGCTATTTTTGTTGTTTCAACTTATTATTATGATCTAAGAGGGGAATTCAGTTGCGTTAAGTTCATGCTCTGGCCACATACATTGTACAGATCATCTCATTCAGACCTTGGAACGGCTCTGCGCGGTAGGCACTGTTCTTCCACAGACGTGGCAATCTCGGTGCAGAGACGTCAGTTTGCCCCACGTCCCACAGCCGGCGAGTGGCAGGGCGAGGACTGCACGGCGACGACTGAACGGCCAAGCGTGGGCTTCGTCCTCAGAAACCAACTGGGATGACGTCTGCGTGTGTGTCGGGTCTCTCGGGATCTCTCCGCTTCCCATCTCTGCAGCCTTTAGGCACCTGCTTCTCAGCCCCACGTGGACAACCTGCCCAGCCTCAGGTAGGCACGTCCTACTGCGTGTCACCTCGTGCTCCGGGCCCCTTGTCGGATCCGGGGCGTGAGACACCGTGGGACCTCTCGGCATCCTCCCATGTGCAGCCTGGAAGTACGAAGGCGTAAAGTGGGATTTGACCAGTGGGAGGGGAAAGCCCTGGGATAAGTCCTCTGCCCTTCCTCCCACCTGCCTGCCGGGGCCCGCCTGGTGCCCAGTGGTGGCACGGCCTGGGGAGGCCGTCCTGTGACGTCACGCAGTCAGTCTCGCTTAATGCCACTCGACGGCTGGCTCGGTGACGCACCTGGTGTTGGTCCTTCCTCCTTCCCCGCTTCTTCCCCTTTTCGTCACGCCTGTTTCCCTGGTATTCCGCAGCGTGGGCAAAGTAGCACATAAGTGTCTGCAGTTTCACCCCAGCTTTCTGGGCCGCCCAGGCTAAGTCATCACATGAAGTTTTCTCGTTACTTAGGATGATTTCCTTTTGGTTAAACACGTTCCTACTGTGGGATTACTGAGTTAAAAAGTATAAATAGTCCTATGGCTGTGAGACCATTGTAACAGATTTAAAATCTGCCCGCCTCTGGCCCCCGGCTCACCCCGCAGGTGACTGTCTGGGACTTTGAGTCAGGCTGGCCCTGCTCATTACCGAGCTGAGGGCGAAGCTGAGGTCCTCCCAGCCATGACTCACAGAAAGGCTGTAAATAGAAACATTTATGACCACATTTATACAACCAAAGTTGGTTCAATGATAATGTATGGAGAAATAAAATCGTTGCCGAAATGGAATTTTAACCATTTGTGTATTTGTTCCCTACAGAACAGAAACCTGGGCACACGGCCTTCAAGGGTGTGCTGGCCCCTGGTAATTGCTCTAATTACCTGGGAGCTAATTAGGGACCATTATGTATTCAGAACTGAGATTTTCATCCTTCAGAATTTGCATTTCCAGCGAGGAGCTCATTCTCCATGCATCAGAAGGTGAGTGTTCCCTGCCGGCTTCCTTTCCTCATACGCGAGCCGGGCTCACCCTGGGACTGCTCTAATCAGAAGTCCATTAGGCAGAGCCCCAGAAGCCAGGAGGAGGAGCAGACAGATGGGTCTGGAGCCTGTCTCGCCCCAGAAGCAAGTATTTGGAGAGAGACTGAGAATTTGGATGGCTCTTTGCAGGGGCTGCGTTTGAGCTTGCTCGGTCACAGTCTCGGACGTTCCAGGAGAAACCAAATATCAGACGCCTCCCTGAGGGAGAGTGGCCATTGCCGTGGCCTGATAAGACCCCGGGAGGAGGCTAGCTGAGGGCGAGGCGTGGGGGGCGTGTGCCACAGTGACACGCAGCACGAGGGGCCCACGTGGTCTGCGGGGCGCTTGCCGCTTGTCTGCTTCTCCTTGAGTTTCTCCTGGTGTCTCTGATTCCCTTCTGGTGTCCCGGGGAACTGAGGTCCAGTCCTCGGTTTCCTTGTTTCGTCCCAGGGCTGTGGGTTGTCTCCGCCTTCCCGGGGGAGGGGAGGGAAAGGACAAGGCAGAGATGGCCTCCTCCCCGTGGGGACTGTAACCAGAGAGAGGGGGCTGTAGGAACGTGGCTTCCCCGGGTGGGCCTGTCCCCATAGACTTCGGAGCTCACGGTATGAGCCGTGGGCCTGGGGGAGACTTGAGGTGTGAATTAGAACAGGATCAATATTTTCGCTCTGTGGAGGTTAGTGCACTCCACACAGTGTCAAGAAAATTAGATTTGGGTGCTGGGGGCTTGGTTTCCAAGCTCTAGTGTTTACTGACGTGCCGTCTTGTTCTTTGCTTGGGTCTGTGGTTCCCAGATGCGCAGGTTGGGCTGGAGTAGGGATCGCAGCTGTTTGTCACGCAGGACATCACTGCAGGTCCTCTGCTGATCGGTTACGGATCCATCCCGCCCGGGGCCGAGGCTGGGCCTCAGGCTCCTCAGCAGGCCGTGCCCGGTAACGGTGCCAACTGAGTAGAGTCGACTCCAAATGCAGCCTGTTCACGCAGGGTCACGTGATTTCCAAAGTCCCTTCTACAAAGTCCCTTCTACAAGCGTCCTGGAAACCAAGTGTTTCTAGGCAGGTTAACACAGGCATTGGCATCTGCTTCCTCTAACAGTTTGCTCAGCAAAGGTTCCCCGCCGCCCTCCACAAGTAACTCTTTGTACTCGTTTTCTTTGCTGAGTGACAAACTACCACAAGCTTAGCAGCTTGAAACAACATTTCTTCTCCCCCAAACCCCGTCTGTTATCGTGCAGTTTTGCAGGTCGGAGGTCCAGGCCTGGCCGGGACTCTGCTCAGACTCTCCCAAGGCTGAAGTCAAGCTGACCGCGGGCCTGGGCTCTGGGACCCCCTGCGAGCAAAGCTGTTTCCAGACTCACTCGGGTTGTTGGCAGAGTCGGTTCTGTGCGGTGGCAGGACTGAGGTCCTCGTTTCCTTGCTGGCTGTCGGCCAGGGGTTGCTCTCAGCCTTCGGAGGCTGCCTGCACCCCCAAGCTCAAGGCCCCCTCTCTCTTCAAAGCCTTGAATGGGGCATCAAATCTTCATCGTGCTCTTCCTGACCTTCCCTTCTGCCTTCCTCGGCTCACCCAGCCAGAGAAAGTTCTCTGCTTCTAAGGGTTCACGTAACACTGCCTTAGGGCCATCTGGGCAGCTCTCCCTTGTGAGGCCGATGGTGTCGTAGAGCATAATCACTAGAGTGGTGTCTCCATATAGTCACAGATTTGGGGGGATTAGGATGGAACATCTTTGGGAGATCATTTTAGAAACTGCCTACCATATTCTCATTCAGAAATATCGCAGATTCTATTTGAACAAAGTTGAAATTAATGGGTTTGATATGATGAGGTTCTGCTGAATCAAAGATATTGCCACATTCCTTCAACAAACAATCAAGCACCTGTTAGTACCAGGCACCTGAATGCAGCGGTCCCGGCCTTCAGGAAGCGGTAATTGTGCAATGTTATAGGTTCTTTCTAGTAGAGATGGGTACAAAATGTGGCCATGAAGAAGGAATAACCAGTTCTGCTTGGGGCAGTGCCGGGGGAGGGGACTACTGGGGAAAGGTTTGCTAAGAAGCTGACATTTGGTTGGGTATTAAAGGATGCTGTTGTGCCTCTCTGAAGCGTGTTTGGTGAGTAGCTTTTCCTCCCCGGTCCCAGTTTCCTCCTGAGTGATATGGGAAGTTGAACAACGATGAACTCTCCAGCCTACTTCATTGCTGTTGTCATTTGGGTTTAGGTTCTGGGCAGGGGCACGAGCGTGTGCAGGAGCTGGTAGGGAGGACGGACAGGGATACAGAAGGGGACAGAGTCCCTGGAGATGGCGTCTCGCCTGCCTCCTGCCTCGGCTGCCGGCGGCGGCTGGATTCCCCTGTCCTGCGCAGGAGGGAGGTCGGACAGGTGGTCAGGCAGGCGGGGGGCAGCAGAAGGTGGAATTCAGCTGGCACCGACGACACTCAGGGCTCCTGACTGTGGGCCCAGAGACAGGGTGCTCTTGGGCTGAGCTGACCCGGCGGCGCCTTTCTGCTGTCCTGCGGTTCCCCTCTCTGCGCTCCGCCAGGCTGGCGGCACCAGGTGTTCCGCGCCTCCCGCGTGGTGCAGCCACATCCAAAGAAAGAGCCCCCAGCAATCTGCTCTAGAGCCTCGTTGGCCTGTTAGGCCCGTCCTGAGGACGTAGGGAACCCGATGCTGGTCACTGTCCTCCTGGTGTCGTGGCCTGCTTACTGGGAGGGAGGACGGGGACACCACGACTCACTCAGGGCAGCCGGGATGCAGCCCACACGGTCACACACGGGGCCGCGGAGCTGGCCGGAGGGTCCGCGCACGGCTCTGAGTCCTCCCCCCGCATCTCAGAGCCTTAGGGCTTGGGGGCAACAGTTGATTCAGCTCTGCTGGGGCACCGGTGAGGGAGCAGTTGGTGTCGTGTGGCTCCTTCCGGCATCAAAGTTGTACCTGCAGAAGGGCCTGGAGAGGGGCATGGCGTGCCCAGGGCGGTGACCCAGCAGGGCAGAACACGGGCATCGTGTTTGTGGGTCGGTGTCGCCAGCCAGACCCCACAGCAGCGAACACACGGGATGAACCTCGGAGACTATTTGAGCCAATTTTTGCGAATAGGCTGTGCACTTTGAATGAAGTGTAGATGAATGACACTCAGATAAAATGCCCTTTCCCTTTAAATCAAGACTTCCTTTTATTCAGGCAAAAAAAAAAAAAAAAGAAAGAAAAAGAAACAACCCAGCGCAGAGCCTTTGTGCTTCTCCACGCTGTGGATCCGCACCATTGGCTCAGTCTCATTTTAGAGACGCAGGAATTTATAATTGGTTTTGCAGTTGTCGCCGAGGCACCTTAATGGCTTTTTACAAATTATTTGTTGTACGAGCAGCGTTAATGGAGACCAAACGGAAAAAATGAACCCGTGCTCCAACCACTGCCACAAATCAAGCTATTTACCCCTGTCCACGCTTTGTCCAGCCTCGCCGTGTGCGCGCGGAGGTTAATCACAGGAAGGTCATCATTTCTACTGGCACGTTGCGAGTGTGTTCTGTGTTTATTGTGTCGCAGTCACAGTAATGCTTGTGATGGCTGTGTGGTCGCTAATGAAGTTTTGAAAATGAAGATCGGCCATCTTTGATACAACCCTCCACATCCCACCCAGGTTTGGAATTGGTTTGGGGTTAATTTCCCCCATTCCTGTTTAGTTTCTGCAAAAGCAGAGTGACGGCTGTCAGGAGGGGAGGTTTGCCGTCCCAGTGTGGCGAGAATTGCGTCTCTAGAGGAGTGACTCCTACTGTGGCAGGAAGGTTTTTCTCACAGTCTTGCTATTTTAATTGCATATATATTTTTCTTGACTGTATTATTTAAGAAGTACACTTTGTACACTTCCCAGAGGAATCGTGTGGGTTAGCAACAGCGACAGCGTGAAGCCTAATTAGGGATCTGTCTCACAGCAGGGCTGGGTCCAGGCCCCGGTGAGGAGTGTGTGTGAGCGGGTGCCGGCCGCCGTCCCTGGCGTGGACACTGCGACGCTCCCTTCCTGTGGCAGAGACACTCGCCGGCCACAAGGCACCTCCGCGTGAGCCCAGGTGCGGCCTCACGGCTCTCCAGGTGCCCTTGGCCAGCGAATCACCACTGACACGTGAGGTGGAACCTGGCTGCTGGCCGTGGTGCTACAGGAGGTGACAGGGCCGGGAGGGAAGGACGCTCTGACTTGGCGCTGACCGGCCACGTAACCGGATGCATCCAAAGTCTCAGAACAGGGAGGAGGTCGGGGGTGTCTGCCGGGATCACCCAGCTCTTCCCTGCGCTGGGCCCACACCGAGCTCTGCGGGGCCCCAGGTGACTTGTCTCACAGAGGGCCCAGGCAGCGTCCTACAGCAGTGCCGCCTGGTGTTTGCAGACAGCTCGTCACCTTGAACCTTCATGGCGTAAAGTGGGGACGAGATGTTGCGACCGAGAACGTCAGGGGTGTCCTACGTGGACATTTCCTTGTCTTATCAATTGCACCTCCTTGGCCTTCTTCCTGTTTCTGCCGCCGTCCCCTTTGTGAGAGCTCAGCCATCCAGTGGCTGTGTCCTTCCCCAGCACATGTCACCTTCTCCACCACATGACAGTGACCTAGTGCCATGGCCCCTCCACGGCCCCTCCCTGGCCCCTCCCCGGCCACCTCGCACTCTGCCACACGTTAGGGCTTTTCTTGCCCAAACTCTTTCTGGCTGCGGCGCAGGGACAGCTCTGGCCCCGCGGTTGGGGTGGGCGTGTGGGTGTGACGCTTTCACCGAGCTTCTCACGGCTGAGGGTGCCCAGGCCGTTTTCAGTATCTGAGGGCCGTCGTTTTGGTAAAAATGAAGGAAAGCTGACGTCGGGTTGCAGTTGATCATATTTTGAAATTTATATTTTGTAAATAGATACTTCCAACACAAAAATGTCCTGTGACGAATCTATTCTGAGGAATTAATTCACGCTGTACTCTGGGGTCCGTGACGGGCCACATGTCTAATGCTCCATGGTGAAGATACCTTCTCTCTGTCCTGTCACTGTAGCTCCAGGATTCTGTGTGACCTCTTCTGGAGATGACCTTGACACACAGACCCTAAGGCCCTTGAGAACACGAAGCCGGGCCTAGTGGTCCGTCCGACTTCTCCCATGACGGGCCCCGGTTTGGACCTGTGTTCTAGTCTCATCTCTTCAGTGACTGATGGCATCTGATTCCTTCCCAAAAGCTCACGAGGAAATGCTTACCACCTCCAGTACTCGTTCTAGAGACCAGCCTTGTCTCTTGTAAGGAAGGTGCATTTCTTATCAGCACTGCTTTGGCCCTACTTCTCAGGAAGCATTAATCCTGGTCTCCTCTTGGGTCCACTCGAGTTCTGAGAAGGGCCCGTATTGACAGAGAAAGCCTCGTCGGAGCCGTCCGGGGTGGCTGCGGCCATCATCCTGCGGCAGCTTCTGTGTGGCCTCGCGTTCCTCCCTGAGGAGCAGGGATGCTTCCGTCATCACAGCACAAGGGACCATCTTGCCAGGACTGTCTTTGTCCTTCCTCAGAGTGAGTTCTGCACCTGCAGTCTGCTCTGAACCACGCCTGGTGTCAGACCGGGTGGCGTGAGGCATCCCTGTCTGCCCCGTGTGGTGTCCGACCCTCGTCATCACCGCACACACTGTGCCTCGTGTGAGGGATCCTGCAGCTTGAAACAATGTGACCACCCTGTCACTTGAACGAACAGAAGTCTGACTCCCAACGAACTCCGTGGGGGCAGATTTATGTATGGTGGTGTTTCATAGTCGATCGTGCTTCGGGCTGTTGGCTGTTTTTGTAGGACTTTGGGACAATATACCGAGTTGGGGGAGTATGTCAGGCCAGGAGCCAGGGTTATGCTGCATAACGAGTAGCACCTGCATCTCACTCGCTTGAAACAAGGGAGACTCGTTTCTTGATTATGGTACGTGGTCACCCCAGCTTGGCCGAGGGATAGGTTTCATGCCTCACGCAGAAAGGGGAGGCCGGCGGGGACTTTGCCACCCAACACCTTCTGGTCACCATGGCAGAAAAAAGGCATGGATGTGATGGCTTGTGTGCGGAATTTTTCTTTTAATTTGTTTCGTTTCTACTCAACTTTATTAGGGTATATGTAATAAATTTTACCTTTATTTGGGTATAATTGCAGCACCACGAACTGTGTATGTTTGAAGTGTACAGTTTGATGCACACGCACACACCTCGGTTGCCCTTGGCATGATGAAGAGAGTGAACATTTCCATCACCCCAAAAAGTTCTTTGCCCCCTTTGCTCCCTCCCTCCATCCCTATCCTCAGGCAAACACGGACCTGCCCTTTGTCACTACGGATCGTTTTGCATGTTCTAGAACTTTTTATAAGTGAAGACATACAGCAGCCCTTTCTGCTGGCTTCCTTCTCTGGGCACGATGATGGCGAGAATCGCCGTGTCGCACGGGCACCGACAGCTCTCTCTGTTTTACTGCGGGGGGTCCTCTACCTACGGACGTGCCACCATCTGTCTGCTCGCCTGTGCATGGAAGTTCCGTTTGTTTCTCCTCTTTGGCTGTCCCAAATGCAGCTGATTAGAACATTTGCACACACATCCGTGTAGACACACGCTTCTATCCATCTTGCATACAGACCTGTGGGTGGAGGTTTTCCAGCGTGCTTGTCCCAGTCTGCGTCCCCACGGCAGCTTGAGGGAGTTCCGACTGCTCCCCGTCCTCACCCACACTTGGCAGGGGCAGTCCTGAAATGTTAACCTTTCTAATGGGTCTAATGGTGGTCTCTCAGCATGGTTTTAATTTGCATTTTCCTGATGACTAATAATGTTGAGCCTTTCCGTGTGTCTGTTGGCCACATTGGGAAGTGTCCTTGGCGCCATGCTCTGTACTTTGGTGTGTATAATTGGTGGGGTGACCGTATCCAGTTTTTTCCCCAGTGAGGTTATCTGGTTAGTCCCGGATCTATGTAACGTAACTCTAGTTAGCATACCTGCTCCTGCTTTGTTTCTGTCTGAGCCCTTTTATCTGCCCCCGACCCATGGCCGGTTTGTGGCTCCCCGTGACAGCTGCCCCCCTCCCCGGCTCCTGTGCCCCACGAGTCTCTCCAGACCCTGCCTCCCGATCCCGTCCTGTCCGGCTGACTCGAGGGGCAGATCCTTTAGTTTAAGTCTGACTTTCCTTCTTTGCCGGCCTCCCTTTCCCATTTGGCATTTTTGGGCTGGAATTCCAGAGCTACTGTGACCCCGGAGCCTCTTGACTGAAATTCACGCCATGCCCCAGTACTGCGTTGAGTCCCCTCCAGGTCTGGCACCATCCGGGTCCCAGGGACTCTCCCCTTGCCAGAAACCTGGACGAGCTACTCTCCAGGTCACCAGCCTTGCAAAGAAAGTAATATTGAGCAGGACAGTTTAGACTGTAAAGAATTCACGTGAAAACTAAGGTGACATAAAATCCATTCTGTTCATCTAAAAAAGCAAATTAACTAGCCGGGTCTGGCCGTGGTTCCTCTCTGGTCTCCAGCCAGGAGCGTCCTCTCTGCTGGCATCAGTCAGTCTTGGACTGAAAATCAGTGCAGGGCCTGCAAGGTTCTGGCAGATTCCGGATGGTCCCGGCAAACAACTGACGAGACGGATCAGTACGTGTCCCAGCAGGAGGACAGAGGCGGACAGCCAAGTGGCAGGCGCGGCCACTGTGATCAGAGGACCTGTCAAGGCAGGCAGGCTGCAGAGGGGCTCGGGTGCGGGTGGGTGACAAAAGCACAGCAGAGACAGGTCACTGAGCCTGAGGACGGAGCGGAAACCGCTGGGCCCTGAGGTCTGGGGCTGCGTCGGGTCGGGCACCAGCCTGGGCGACACGGGGGTCCTGGCGAGGTTGGCGCTTCCACAGTTCACACCGAGCCTGGGCGCCAGGGTTGGGGGGCTCGGGCTGCCCCAGCTGTGGGTGCCGATGATCGAGCGCAGGGGCCGGCGCCAGGCCGCGCAGGCGAGCGTGACACCGTGCGGCATGCGTTGACTTATTTATAGAGGACTAAAAATGAAAATCCTTTCCAGATGCAAACTCTCACAGTCCTGCTAAAGAACTCAAGAAAAGAATCATGAAAATCCAGTTTATGATGAGAGATTCTTCCCAAAAGTCTTAGAATATGTTATCCCGTTTGTGGGAGTTGCAGATGAACTCTGTTATAACTGTGCCCTTTCCTGGCGTGGCCACCTGGGACCCGGGAGCTTGTCCCTGCAGGGTGCTAGGGTGGGGGCGGGCGGTGGAGGAGGCCCCGTCAGCTGGAGAGACACGGCAGCCCTTCTCAGCCCCGGTGTGTGCACACCTGGGGATCTTGCCAAACTACGGCTCCAATTCAGGTCTGGGTGGGGCCCGAAGCTCCCGGTGACGTCTGGGCTGCTGGTCCGTGGACCAGACTCTGAGCAGCGAGGAAGCAGGCTGTGTCGCTGCCAGCACCTCCCTCTGGTCCCAGTTTCTGTGTTGCTGAGCATTATTTGGTTTGCAGGAAACTCAAACCAAACTGACATAAACAACACCAATAATAAACAGAAACCAACTGGGTCACAACTGGCAAGTCCGGGGGAGAATCCAGCGCCAGGCTCAGCTAAATCGGGGTTCAAGGTTGGGTCTGCACTGTGTCTGCCGTCCTGTGCTCTGGCCCTCTCTGTGTGAGGCCTTGTCCTGCAGACAGACTCCCCGTTCCCGTATCAACCCTGGAGAAGACGCTGGATTGGTCTTCCTTGATTAAATGCCCCTCTCTGGAGCAGTTACTGACCAGGGTGCTGAGATTGGCCACGTCCGGCCCAGTGTGGTGGGCGGCTGACGGCCCCTCCCTGCAGTCACCTGCGGTGCTTCCCCGGGAGGGGAGCAGTGTGCCCACCGCACCAGACGGGTCTCATCCTTCACATCCGGATTTCCTGCTTCAACTCTTAGCAGTTCGGAGCAGTGATTCCCGACTGGGCTCCTGTGCCCCGACACCTGCCGAGCTCAGGACCGGCGCATCCAGTCACCCGTCGGATGCCCGTCTCCACCTCGGCATCTTGCAGGAACCTCCAACACGTCATTTCCAAGACTGAACATACTGCCGATCCGTGGAAATCCTGCTCTTTCTCCCGGATTTATGATCTTAATCAATAGCACCTTCTGCATAGCCTTCCCAAGAAAGGAATCATTCTAGATCCTTCCACTCCCTTGCCCCACCCCCGCCAGCTCCTGCCAGTTGCATCTTCCAAGTGCTGCATGTTCCCTCCTTTGCTCTCTTCCACCCCTGCCTCAGCGCAGGCCTCTCTCACACTGTCCCTTCCTGCATGTCACAACGGCCCCCTAATGTGTTGTCCTCGCCCCATGTCTTCCTGTGCCGCCCCTTGCAGGTGTTTTTGGGGGGCTGGGGAAGAGCACTTTTTAAAACTCAGATCTTGCCCACATCCTTCCTCTATGAAAAACCTTTGGAAGCTCCTCATCCTGACCCATAAAGCCCACATATTTCTGGGGTCACACCGGGCTCTTCGGGGCTTGCTCTTGCCAAATGACAGCCGCCACTACAGTGAGGGCTTTAAGCCCCCGTCCCCCTCCATGGCCCTGTCGGGTCTGCTGACTCTTAGACACCCCCCTACCGAATTATTCTTATTTGGAAAGTAGCACATTGTGCTCTAGGATTTCCGAGAAGATGCATCAATTCTTTTACTTAAACTTTGAGCCTCATAAAAACACCGTGAGTTGGTATCAGGAGACCGAGACTCATTGTGAACTGTGTCAGCAGGACCACGCGTGTAGCTCGGCCCAGGATCACGCCATGCTCTACATGCGACTCTGCGTCTGCAGGTGACGTCAGCACGTGTGGCACTGAGCAGTCCTGACGCTCAGAAAGCACACGGTAGGGTCCGGACCCTGCACGGGGCGCACCTTGCAGGCTCTTCGCCCATTCACACGTTTGTGTGTCTCCTGTCCTGTGTGGAGTGAGCTTTCTGGAGCCGTCCTCCACCGTCTGCTGGGCATACGTGTTTGCGGTCTGTGCCGAACGGCCACAGATACCGAGTTCCCTGCTTGCACGGAAATGCAGATTTTCCATTGAAACTCGAGTCCTTCGTCTCCACATACTGCATAGGAAGGCGCTTGGAAAGAATTCCAGACGGTTAAATTAGGAGCCCAAGAAGAAAAAATAGATCAGCCCAAGATTACTCACAGAGCCCAAAGCCTTTTAATTTTGTTATGAATGAAACGCATTTTCATTTATTCTAAGTGTGTGCTTTTCACACTTTGTTCTGAAATCGCCGCCAACTCTTAACTGTAAGCTCTTGGCATCTCTTGTGCCCCGGCCACGCCTGACTTTCCGCACAAACCTGTTTCCTTTGCTATTCAGGATGGAGACCCTCTGCTTAGAGTGACCAGGCACCCTAAGACGACGTTCTCCTGTGTGCTTGGTCTTTTTGAGGGAGGTGGGTCAGGACCTGGGGCTGTTAAGACAGAACTTTGGGGGCTTTCTGGAGAGGGATCCCCCACAGAGGACCTTCCCCAGGCTCCCTCTCAGAGACTGGGCAGAATCTTCTGGAATCGGGATGGGGGGTCAAGAGGCTGACAGTGGAAGTGACGCCTGGGAATTTCCCTCAGCGAAGGGGAAGCACTCCCAGCGGGTGGTCAGAAGTCGTCCTCTTACCCGAGACCCTCGGAGCCGAGGTCTCTTCTCTGAGTGTGGGGGGCTGTGAAGAGCAGCGGAGGGGACAGCAGGAGCGAGGTCCCCGCTGTGGTGTGGTGTCAGGGGCCTCCTTGCGGAAGTCCTCAGAGCGTCGCGGGGGCTGCTCAGATGCCCAGGACCCCGCACTGGAGCTGGGCTCAGCGCCCTGAGGCTATCGCTGAAGCCAAGAGACTCAGGCTGGCTCTGGCCATCGGCCATCGTGTCGCAGATGGTGACCCGGGACCGCAAGACACGACAGATCCACTGAGGCCGCTACGCTTCAGCCAGACTTTCACCAGACTCCAGCCTGGTGCTTAGAGATTCGGAACCTCTCTGGGCCTGCTATGCTTTTGGAAAAGCTGAATGTCCCCCAGACTTCCTGGAAAGCCTTCCCGTCACACGGAATGTGCCCTGTTCCCCACGTGTGGTATGTGCAGACGTCTTCTTCAAAGCAGCCATCAGAGGCCGGGTCTTTCCCCAACTTTGTAGAACGGGGTGGACTGTGTCAGTCGACTCTAACCACGTTGTCTAAAACAACACACTGGTCTCACTCACCCTGCCCGGCATGTGTGTATCTGTCTCCCACACGCGACGGCTCCGTCTCTGAGGGCGGGAGGTTTGTCTCCTGTTGTCACTGCTGTGACCCGCACTCCCTGACTCGGTGCCTGCCTCAGGGGGAGCTCTCGGTGAGTATCATCGAATGAGCGAGTGAGCGAAGGAATGAACATGATTTCTGGAAGGATGAAAGTCTTTATTTACAGGGTGAGGCTAAGTATAGACGACCTTCTCCAGCAGCTCAGGCAGGGGATTGTATGGGGCACTGGGGCCACGTGGCTGTGTGAACCCAAAGCCAGGGCCTGGGTGACCCCACTAAGCCCTGGCAACATGCCTCGTCCTAGCAGGAGGGCTGGGGCTGCCGCCGGGACCGCGGTGGCAGGAAACCAACAGTAGATGCCAAGATCTTTGCAAGGCAAATATGGTGTTCACATCTATGGGCTCTCTCCGGGGTCAAAAGCTGAAGCAATAACCAAGGAGACAGGCTTGGGCGGAGGTTAATAATAAAAATGCAGCATTTATTATTTGTTTGCTTATTTAGTTTTTATAAACCAGGCAATGTTCTAAGTGCACGATACGTGATGCTTTACGTCCTCCTTATGAAAACCTCGAGTCACTGTCTGTTACTGTCCCCATTCTGCTGGTAAGAACATTCCAGGCACAGAAGGGCTGAGTGGCTTGTTTGTGTGCCGTGGTCAGCAGGGGTTGGACTCGTGTCACTTGCGGGTGTTCTGGCGTCAGTGAGAGCAGCACAGCTGTTACGGACGCCCTTGCCTGGGCCCCCGCCACCTGCAGGCACTGCGTTCGTAGCAAGGGAGTCACTGGGTTCGTCACTCAGCATCTCTACTCAGCGTCAGTAGCTCTGAAGACCTGGATTCTTGTGCCGTTTGGCTCTGATACCCGCAGCACGATGGCTCGTCCCTTTGGGTCCCAATGCATCTGACACAGCACACACAAGGCAGGCTGGCAGGAGCGTGTGGTGGGACATACTTATACCCAAAAGTTATTTCTTAGGCCGGGCGCGGTGGCTCACGCCTGTAATCCTAGCACTCTGGGAGGCCAAGGTGGGCGGATCGTTTGAGCTCAGGAGTTCGAGACCAGCCTGAGCAAGAGCGAGACCCCACCTCTACTAAAAATAGAAAGAAATTATATGGACAGCTAAAAATATATATAGAAAAAATTAGCCGGGCATGGTGGTGCATGCCTGTAGTCCCAACTACTGGGGAGGCTGAGACAGGTGGATCCCTTGAGCCCAGGAGTTTGAGGTTGCTGTGAGCTAGGCTGACGCCATGGCACTCACTCTAGCCTGGGCAACAAAGTGAGACTCTGTGTCAAAAAAAAAAAAAAAAAAAAGAAAAGTTATTTCTTGTTCACTTGGAATCCAAATTTTACTGGATGCCCTATATTGTCATTTTCTGTATGTGGCCACCCTGCTGTTGTGTGGGCATCAGAGGTCAGCCCAGCAGCATCCTCCCCGGCACCAAGTGTGGCACATGTTCATACCCAGCTCCGGGCAGAGGGAAAACTGGACCTCCTGCCCCTGTGGGTGGGCAGGACCGTGTGACCTGGGAGGAAGGGACCCTGTGACCTGGGTGGAAGGGACCGTGTGACCTGGGTGGAAGGGACCGTGTGACCTGGGAGGAAGGGACCCTGTGACCTGGGTGGAAGGGACCCTGTGACCTGGGTGGAAGGGACCGTGTGACCTGGGTGGAAGGGACTGGCTGGCACATTTAACTGCCCATGTGAGACGTCTGGAATCCCTTGCTGAGGTCACTGCAGAAGCAGGAGTCAGCTTGGGGCCTGAGCAGCCTGGATCACGAGGCGTCTGTGATGAACAGGGTGCGGCTGACCAGGGGTGGGCATACAGCGTGGGGGAGAATAAAACTCATTTCCAGCCAACAGTGAGCAAGCTGGGCCTGTGGGCCACGCTGGACACCCCTGTGTTTACATAAAGTTTTATTGCCACGCCGTGGGAACACCCGGTGGCGGAGTTGAGTAGTTGCAGCGGGAAACTCGCAAAGCCTAAGACTCGGAGTGTTTGTCGCTTTACAGAAAACGTCGCTGCTCCTTGTTTTCTGCCACTGAACCTTTGTTCCTGCAGCTGCTCCTGACCGCGGTACTGAGTGTGATGTCGAAGCTCGCTGATTCAATAGGAAGAAAGACTAGCATAGCATGGTTTTTAGTTTAATTGCTTTGGTTTTTCCTGGAGGCCACGTGTCTGTGCTGACTAGTTGTATTTCTCTTTTGCCATCTTAATCATTAGGGGTTTTAGTGATTTTCTTATTGATTTGATTCAGGTCTCAAAGGAGAGAGGATGTTAATCCTTTGTAGTTTGTGTTTAATTCTACGAAGTCTTAGTTTAGAAGGGAAATAGTCCTTTCTCTTCAAAAGTTCAATACATTTAATTATATTTGCTCTAGTTTTTGTATTTGACTTTTTAAAGAAATATTTTAACCCATCAGGAATTTGTTTTAGTGCAAGAGATAAGATAAAGACATAAATGGATGCTTTTTATTCCAAATTGCTAACCAGTTTTCCAACACCACTTATTGATAAACCGTCCCTTTCCTATTTTTTTAATGCTTCTCTTGTAATTTGATAAAATGTTCTATATGAAATGGTTCATTGTTTTGTTTTTTTAAAATGGCAGGGTCTCACTATGCTGCTTAGGCTGGTCTTAAACTCCTGGGCTCGAGTGATTCTCAACCTCCTGAGCAGCTGGGACCACAGGGGCGCCGCTGTGCTTGGTGTTAAATGGTCCATTTTAAGGCTAGGGCTACTTTTTTATTGAAAGGATTATCCTGTAAATTCTTGCAAAAATGCTTTTGTTATAACATTAGGTGGAAAAACAAAATACAAAGTTTATATGTATATATGCACAGTAAAAAGAGACTAGAAGAAAATATCTAAAATGTTCGTAAGTATAGTGTTTGTATGAAACAGCGTTTTATAGTTTTCTGTGTCTTCCCATTTTTCTGTCATTTTCAGAATCTTCTCATATACACAATAGTGGAAACTAATTTATTTTACAGGAAAAAAAAAAATCCTAAAATAGAATCTTGGTTTTCTAATTTCTTTGACTGTCTATTGTATTTACTGCTATCTTGAGAGGTCCTGCTGTGGCTCTAAAATACTTCCCTGCTTTTCAATTTCTACGAGATTCCACTCACTGCCACGGAGAGCGGTTATCTCTCCTGCAGCTGCTGTTTGTCACCTCCTTATTTACTCCAACAAAACGCGTCTGCCCTTTTGCCAGCTTCTCAGGACTCAGTGCTCTGTTGAGAGTTAGGTGGGCCGGCGACAGGCTCGGCTCCTGCAGGAGGAAGCGTGGGCGGCTGGTTGTGGGAGCAAAGACCCCCAGACCTGGTCCCAGACTCACCTCCCCACTGCCCACTGCCCACCTGCACCGACCACGTCCGAAACTTTCCTCCTCAGACCTGCTCGCAGCTCCCTGCACTCCCTGTAGCCTCCCATCTCCCCGCTGCCCTGCCAGACACTGCAGGTCCTCCTTGTCCCCGACGTCCCTGGCTGTCCGCATTGCCAGGCCCACCCGTTCCTAACGTCCTCTCGAAACCCTCCTGGCGTCAACTCCTCACTAAGTTGGAGTTAGTGCATCCTTTTCTCTTGTCTAGTCAACTCTTATAGCCTGCCAGGGTTTTTTATACTATTTAAAGTACAAAGCTGATCACGCCTGTAATCCTAGCACTCTGGGAGGCCGAGACAGGAGGATCACTTGAGCTCAGGAGTTCAAGACCAGCCTGAGCAAGAGCAAGACCCCATCTCTACTAAAAATGGAAAAAAATTAGCGGGGTGTGGTGGTGCACACCTGCACTCTCAGCTACTAGGGAGGCCGAGGCAGGAGGATCACTTGAGCCCAGGAGTGTGAGGTTGCTGTGAGCTATGATGATATCACTGCACTCCAGCCTTGGTAACAGAGTGAGACCCTGTCTTAAAAAAACCGAACAACACAGAAATACACAAAGCTGAGATCAGCTTCTTAGGTGAGAATCCCTGTGGTAGACTCTGCTGCCCTGACATCCGCTCTGCTCTGGGGTCTTCAGATTCAGTGTTTATGTTTCATCTTCTTGGAACCCGAACGTCAGCACTTCGTAGGGACCAGTGGCAACCATGCAAGGGCTCCTTTTATTGAACACGTTCATGTGCCAGGCACCAAGCTGAGAGCTTTACTGCGTTAGCACACGTGTTTCTCATAACTCTGTGAGGACAATGTTATTAATGTCTCTGTTTCATGGATGAGGAAACTGAGGCACAGAAAGATTAAGTATATTATCTAAGGCAGCCATCCCCAACCTTTTTGGCACCAGGGACAGGTTTCATGGAAGACAATTTTTCCACGGATGGGGAGACGGATGGTTTCTGGATGGTCCAAGCGCACGACATTTACTGTGCAGTCAGACCTCTCTGCTAATGACTGTCTGTATTTGCAGCCGCTCCCCAGCACTGGTATCACGGCCTCAGCTCCACCCCAGATCATCAGGCATTAGATTCTCATAAGGAGCCGCAGCCCAGATCCCTCCATGCGCAGTTTACAGTGGGGTTCACTCTCCTATGAGAATCTAATGCCCCCCTGATCTGACAGGAGTGGAGCTTGGGCAGTGATGCCAGCGATGGGGAGCGGCTGTGAACACAGAAGACGCTTCGCTCCCTTACCAGCTGCTCACCTCCTGCTGTGCGGTGGTTCCTAGCAGGCACGGACTGGTGCTGGTCCATGGCCCGGGGGTGGGGACTGCAGGTGTAAGATGCCATGACCAGTGCTGGGTGGGCCTGGGACTCTCACCTGGGGTGTCTGAGGTGGGGCCCTACGCTCCTACCTACAGACCATATTTGCTTCCCTTGCCTTTCCCAGGTGTCCCTGCCCTGAGCTGACCCAGGTAGAAATCGTACCCTAATTTGAGCTTTGGAACACCTAAACTGTGAGGCTGACACTCGGTGCAGGTCACCCTCCACTGGCCGTGAGGAGAAGAAGGTTTATATAAGGAGGAGGTTGGACTAGAGGCCTTCTGGGGTCACTCCCAGCTCTGGGCCAGGTGACTTGCGTGATGCTTCCTGGAACATCGTCTGGCACAGCGGTGGCTGACGGTCAGGGTGTCACTGGAGAGCGGGGACATCCCTGGGACAGTTGTGTGTTCAGTTTTCCGGACTGTGCTGAAGCTCTGCATCAGCACTCGAGCCCCAGACGGGCAACGGCCAGCTCTGCTGTCAGCCACGTTTTGCTCCTCCCATGTCATAGCCACGTCTGGCTCGTGGAACAGATGCAAGGGGCGGGGCTGCTCCCTAGCTTTTCTGCAGCGTGTTCCGTGTCCTCTGTTCACAGGAGAGACGGTGTCCTCAGACCTCTTTTCTGGAGTGGAGGGCATGTTTCCTTGGACACCCGTGAACCGGTCCTGCCTCTGTACGGGCTTCTGTGAACCCGGCTTCTAGGCAGAGCCCATGTGTGGCTACGCACGGCTCGTGGGTTCTTGCGAGCACTCAGGAGTCCGAGAGTGTGCCGGGCAGCTCACGGGCGTGGGGGAAGGACTAGGGCAGGCCGACACACCAGTGCAAGTTTCTCACAAGAACACAGTAGACCAGACGGAGGGTGAAGCCTCACGATCCCCTAGACTGCGAGCCTGCAAGGCCCTCCAAGTGGGGACATAGCCTCAGGGCGTAGCACGGGGTCCAGCTCGGAGTAAGGGGCAGTGTCACCAGTGGGTGCCGGAGCCAGGTCCACTGGCTGTGTGTACCTCTTCCCAACTCCGCCCTCCGCGAAATCACTTGGTTAGCTTGACATTGACTGCGCCGGAGTATTTATATCACGGGAGTCAGCACGGGCTACAGATTGTAGCTTTCTTTCCCTAGGACAGCCGTTTGTAAACCACGTGCCCGAACGTCACTGAGTACGACACACTGCTCAGGTGCACGGGCCTTGTCATCACACAGGCCTGTCACTGCACTTCCCGAGGCCGGTGTCACCACCAGCCCTTCACGGGCTCGGAAGCCGAGACTCGGGGGTCGGAGAATCCATTCAAGATCAGCAATCGCTGGGGAAGCGCCGGGATCTGAACTGAGTCCAGGATGTTTCCGTTATGAAATGTTCATTCAGTGCATTTGACATGGGGAGAGAAATCCTTGTTTTCCCTGCTGTAAACCGGATTTTTCCTGTGTGTTGAATGAGCCGTTTTGCATTTATGTTTCTCAACAGCTGAGTAAGCATGGGTAGAATTTAATGTGTCGATGGAAGCTGTTTTTAAAGTCTTAAAATATTTTCTTGGGAAATATTTCCTCAACCAAAAAAAAAAAAAAGACTATTCAAAAATGATGTTGGGACGATCGGCTGCCCAGATGGAAGACAATCAAGTTGGACGTCTGACAAATGCCAGGCATCAAAATAAATTCCCGAGGGAGTCAAGTGCTAAATGAATAAAGTTGAATCATAGAAGTCAGAGAGGAGAATGAAGCGGGGTTATTTATAACCTGGGGCCAGAGAGGCCTCCCACGCGAGAGACAGGCTGCAAACGACAAGATGGATAGACTCAACCACATGTGCGCGGACGCTAATTGCGGCGTTGTTTATAACGGTGAGAAATCAGAAACAGTCTCAGTTTCTTCAATAGGGAACTATCTAAACACACACTGGACGCTGGCATCGCCAGGGAGCCACGAAGCCTCGCAGGTGAAATGAGCATCCTGCTGCCCGACTACCTGGGGTTGAGTCTCACTTCCACTGCTTGTTAGCCGCGTCTTTGGGAAAATCACCAGACTTCCTCAATTTCCTCATCTGTAAAATAGACATAGTAACTTTGTTTATCTCCCAGGGTTGTTGGGAGGATTAAGTGAATTAATAATGTAAAGCACTTTGAATAGATCCTCAACGTAGTGATCTCCACATATTAGCTATTGTTATAATGTAGCCCTTAAAAGGAATGAGGTGGGCTGATATACCACGACTTAGTACAATTTCAGACTTATCATTAAGAAAACAGAGGTCAGGACAAGGTCTAGAGTGTGATTCTGTTCTAATATGTTCATGTTTACACATGCACATGTGAAAATGAACGGAGAAAGAGACTGTGGAATAGGATAACCCACCAAACCGCGAATGGCTGTTATCTCTGGAGGCCAGTAGGAGTATTTGGAAGGGAACATTCACATTTTATGCTAGATATGGTGATTTTGTATTGCTTCAGTCTTTTATACAGAGAATGAGGTTGTACCCTCTTTGTGTTGAGGGAAAAAGGAAAGAAGAAACGAAGGAAGGAAAGGAGCAAGGGAGGGAAGGAGGAAGAGAGAGGGAAGGAAAATGTCTTTCACATCTGCTGTGAATATAGGCCAAGAGTAACAGCATAACAGCACAAACACCCGTCGTGAGGGGGCACTGCCCCATCTCCTTCTGGTACAATCCCAGTCTCAGAAACACGCCCTGTGGCCCAGGATTCGGAGGCAGAAAGGAAAGAAACAGAAATGGGTAGTGCAAAGCCTGTGGTCCAAATGCCTTTATGATGGATGGGAAATCAAATCTGGGCGGCCGACACACAGCCCAGGCATTAACTTAAATGGAATATTGAGTTTCACTGGGAATCAAGAACCCATTCTCTTTGCTCAGTCAGACCATGAATGCTCTTCCTAAATCTTCTTTCCATCTTTGTGCATGTTTTAAATAAGAAGAAGGAGCTTCCTCATACATTTCCAGGATAAAGGAGAACGCTGAGATAAGGGTGTGTCTGTGTTCTTCTTGTCACCCTGATACACCGCCTTGCCGTGTCATTTCTCTTCCTCTCTCCGTGGAAGAGACACAGGGTGTGGAGGGAAACCCATTAGACGGAAGGAACCCCGGACTGGGAAGTGGGAAGCTTGGCTAGTCCTCGTTCCGGCTGCCATAGTCGGTTGTATGTCCTTTTTAGCTGTGAACAGCAGAGATTCTACCTGACAACTTTTGGTCCCTTTCAGTTTCCAAAATTCCAAGATTTTCTGCATAATTTTTAGTTTAAAATAATAGATCACCCTCCAGAAAATGGCTGCAATGAGAAGACATCTGCTTTGCATTAGCTTGTGCATTAGGTTTGATTAACGGGAGAATCTTATCAGTGTAGGAGGTGGTTATTTAGTTTTTTTTTTTCTGATTAGTTAACTTGCTTGAATAGTCTGTTCCATTCCAGGCACTATCCTTGAAAGGGACGTAGTAAAACCGAAATGTGTGCTCAGGGCTGGGGGTGGGGCAAGGGGACCATTCGCCCACGAGGGGAAACCCCAGCCTATGCCACGCGTGGGTGTGGAGTCCAAGCACACATGACACACGGGTGCAGAAAGCGCGAGGAGAGAAACCGGCACACAGACGGACGCGGAGATGTTCAGACCCCTGGGGCCCTGGCGGCAGCTCGATGGGAGAACTTCTCACAAAAACCGCCGCGCGGTCGTCAAGCTCACAGTGAGAGCATCCCGAGCTGCACGAGAAACCGATCCCACAGAGACGTCAGCGGACACAGCTAACAGGCGAGCAGGCGCCCTGCTCCACGGAGGTGTGACAAGCTGCGTGAGAGACCGTAGCATGAACAGGTCCAAAGTGCTTAGGAAACAATGAAGAAATACGAATTACTGAAAGAACAGGACACTCTAAAAGTAGTTTTTATAAACCCATAATTTCTGCAGTGACACACTCAGCTGAGAGAGGAGACAAATCAGTCCGTCACAGCCGACAAGAGCTAGTGGACTGGAGGAAACGTGTGACGATCACCCGGAAGGCAGCACAGGGAAGTGAAGGGGTGGAAAATGCAGGAGAGAAGTTAAGGGAAACGAGAGACAGCGTGAGAAGTTTTCTCGGCATTCATCTCGTGAAAATTCTAGAAGGAAAGACTAAGGCAAATGGGGAAGAGGTAAAATCAAAGAGGTAGTGGCTAAAAAATTTCCAGAATTGAAGAAATCAGTCCTCAGATTTAAAAATTATAAGAGGACCTGAACAGAATATATGTATACAAATCCCCATTTAGATACATCATAGCAAATCTATAGGGCCTCAAAAGTAAAAAGAAGTTCTTAAAAATTATCTATGTACAGGTTTTTGTGGGAACACACATTTTCATTTATTTAGGGCAAATGCCCAGCAGTGGGGTTGCTGGGACATATAATTCGTGTATCTTAATTTTACAGTCAAAAGCCAAACCCCCTTCCAGAGCGGCTGTGCCACTTTGCACATTCACCAGCAAGCCCTGAGAGTCCCCGTTGCTCCGCGTCCTGAGCGACACAGTGTTGTCGGCATCGTTTGTTTTAGCCATTCTCATGGGTGGGCAGTAAAATCCCATCATGGTTTTAATTTTATTTCCCTAGTGCCTGTGTGCTCAACATCTTTCATTTAAATTGAGAAATATTTCATACAACATGACCCACTGTCTTGCAGTGTACAATATATATTCACAGAGTTTGCCGCCGTCACCGTCAATCCCAAAATACTGTCGTAACCCTAAGAAGAAACCCCACACCCACTTTTCCCTGCCCTCGGCCCGTGACAACCGACCTCCTTTCTGTCCCCCGTGGTGCCTATGCAGGCACCTCATTAAAGTGGGATCGCACGGCCGGTGACGGCTCGTGTCTGGCTCGCTTCCCTCCGCGTATTCGCAGGGTGGTCCCGCCGTGCGGGGAATCCACACGGCCCCCCCCCCGCGTATTGTCTGTGCGGGTGAACCTCTTCTTGTTTGTGTTTTAATTTGTCTGATGGACGTTTGGGCTGTTTCTACGTTTTCTCTGTTATGAACAGCACTGCTAGGAATGCTTGTGTAGTTGCTTTTTTTTAAATTTTATTTTATTAAACAGACGGGTCTCACTCTGTTGCCCAGGCTGGAGTGCAGTGGCGCAATCATAGCTCACTGCAGCCTCGAACTCCAGGGCTCAAGCGACCCTCCTGCCTTAGCCTCCCCACCACCCGAGTAGCTGGACTACAGGCGCATACTGCCACGCCCGGCTAATTTTTAGTTTTTCTGTAGACATGGAGACTTGCTATGTTGCCCAGGCTGGTCTCAAACTTCCAGCCTCAAGTGATCCTCCCACCTCAGCCTCCCAAAGTGCTGGGATTAAAGTGTGAGCCACCATGCCCAGCCCATGTATGGTTTTTGTGTAGATCTATTTTACGTTTCCAAGAGAATTATTGTGTCATGTGGTGACTCTGGTTTAATGTTTTGAGGAAACTGTTTTCCACTGTGGCTGCACTGTTTCACATTCCCACCGCGATGTACACAAATTCCAATTTCTCCATGTCCTGCCTGCGCTGTTATTCTCCCCTCCCCCTTAAAAAATTATAGTCAGTCCGATGGGCATGAAGTAGGATCTCACTCTGAATTTGATCTGCCTTTCTCTGATGACGACGATTCGAGGATCTTTTCGTGTGCTTGTTGGCCGTTTGTATACCATTCTTGGAGAAATGTCTATTCAAATCTTTGCCCATTTTTAAATTGAGTCACTTGTCAATTCTTTAGTATTTTCTGCACAATCATGTCATATGTGAATAAAGATGGTTTTGTTTCTTCCTTTCCAATATTTGTGTATTTTATGGCTTCTTCTTGTATTACTTCATTAGAACTTCCATTATGACCTTGAGTGGGAGTGGTAGGAGAGAACATTCTTGTCTTCTTCCTGAACTTAGAGGTGAGACATCTAGTTTCCCATCACTGAGTATCACGTTAGCTGTAGGGCTCCTGCAGATGTTCTTTAGCAAGTTGAGGCAGTTCCCTCTACCCTAGTTTGCTGAGAGTTTTTACTGGGAATGAGTGCTGGATTTTGTAAAATGTTTTTTCTGCATACATTGATTTGATTGTGTGATTTTTTATCTTTGGAGTTTTCTTTGTCACACCCATTTGTAAAGGATTCCATTAACTGATCTTTGAATGTTAAACTAGCCTTGCATACTCTGAATAAATCCTAGTGGTCATGGTATATAATTACTTTATACTTTGTTGGATTCAATTTCCTAATATTTTGTTGAGGACTTTTGTATCTATGTTCATGCAAGATAGTGGACTGCAGTTTTTCTTCTTGTAATGCTTATGTCTGATTTTGATATTAGGGTAACGCTGGCCTCAGAGAAAGAGTCAGGAAGTGTCCCCTCTGCTTCTATTTTCTGGAAGTAATTGTAGAGAAATAGTAATTATTCCTTCCTTACATATTTAGTAGGATTCACCAGTGAAACCATCTGGGCCTGGTGCATTCTACTTTAGAAGGTTAATTATTGATTGTATTTTAAAAATAGATATAAGCCTATTAAGATCATCTGTTTCTTTTTGTGTGAGTTTGGCAGTTTGTGTGTTTCAAGGGAGTGTTCCGTGTCATCTGTGCTATCAAATTTGCAGGAATAGAGCTGTTCATAATACTCCTTTATTATCCTTTCACTGTCCCTGGGATCAGCAGTGAGGACCCCTTGTTCATTTTCAGGAGTAACAACTGATATCTCTCTCTCTCGTCACGCTGGCCCAGCTAGAGGCTTCTCAGTTTTATTGATCTCCTGAAGAACCAGGTTTGTTTCATTGATTTTTCTATTGATTTCCAGTTTCCAATTTTATTGATCCCTTCTCTAATATTGATTATTTATTTTCTTCTGCTTGGTTAGGCTCATGTTGCTCTTCTTTCTCCAGCCCTAAAGTAGCAGCTCTGATTACTGATCTTAGGTCTTTCTTCTCTTTCAGGGTACTCACTCACTCGATGCTATAAATTCCCCCAGCGCTGTGTTCTCTGCATCACACAAATTTTGATACGTTGCATTTTCATTTTCATTTAGCTCAGAATATTTTTAACTTTCTCTTGCGACTTCTTCATTGACTCATGTTTTCTTTAGAAGAGTGTTGTTTAATCTCAAAAGCTGAGGTTGCAGGCTGCTGGTTTTTCAGTGTACCTCGGAGCTAGGATTGGGGTGGTGGTTGGATTTGGGGAATGTAAATACCACAACGTTCAGTCGCAAGCCTCTAGTTAATAACCAGAGCTCTTAACATTCGATTTAAACAGGTCAAATGTGCTGTTACGGGTAAGAGAATTTTCAGAGGTCTTTCTCGCCAATAAGATCTTTCAATGGACTTGTCATTCAGACATCTTCATTCACGGTGTCCATTTAAGTCGTTTGTTTATTTTTGAATTTACTGTTTATTTTCATTTTGTGGAGTTTTCTTAAACTTTATTTTGGAACAATTTTAGGTTTACGGAGAAGTTGCAGAAATAGTACAGGGAGTTGCCAAGTAACTCTCACCCAGTTTTCCCGTGTTTAACACATTTCATCAACTTGGTATTTGTTAAAACTCAAGGATCAATGTTGGTATCTTACGATTAACTAGCCTCTAACTTTATTTAGGCTTACTAACATTGGATTTGGAGAGTTTGTTATGTATTCCAGCTGTGTGCATCTGTTGTCAGACTCACGATTCGCAAACCTTTTCTTCCGATCTGTACTTGGTCTTTCCGTTCTTTTGTCTGCATTACTTTTATTTTCAAAATCTCAGCGACAGTTACGTGGGCCGTACCATTTTTGTTTCTTATTTTTGCATTTCTCTTTGATGAATATAAACGTTTTAAATGAAACGATGGCAAATATTATTCCCAAATATCATGCTCAGTTTAACTCAAATTAAATGGCTTATTAAAAACATTTTGTTTTATTTTTATGTTGTTTTTTACTTAAAAATTCTAAGTGTATTCATCTCCTTTTCAATTTAAGACGTAAGCCTTAAAATTCAGGGCACAACTGTAGCATGCTTTTAGTGTCTGAGGGCAGCATACTTTTTATGGTGATAATTCCACTTAGTTTTATACCCAAGATTCCAAAATCAAGTTTAAAAATGACTGAAACATCACAACTTGGCCGTCAATACATGTAATTTACAGGGTTTTGCAAATCTGAAGCTATTGCTTATTCAGGCTTGGAAATCTTCTTCCTGCCCTGCCGCGTTTGTGCGCCCCGGTGACGTGCCACTGCGATGGCCCTGTGCCTGTAAGAACCGGTGCCAAGTGTGACAGAGTCTGAATCACCAAGGAGACTCCAGCTGCCGCTGGCCACACGCCCTGGCCGAGGCTGGCGCAGAGCAAGCGCGGTCAACGTCCTCCTTCCTGTCCCAGCTTAGTTGCGTCTTCCTTTGGCGCCACTTTTGTGGAGTCCGGTTTTCCTCCCTCTGTGCCTAGTGTCTCTCCAGGCTCCTGGCTGTCCTTTCTGTCACAGCAGCTCCAGTGATCTTGATGCTGTCAGCAACAGCAGAGAGCCGTCGTCCCCATCGACGCACAGAATGCCGAGGACGTGGAGAAGGGCGTGGGGCTGTTGGGCGCGGCCAGGGTGGCGTTGGCTGCAGGTGCTGACTCTGGGGAGAGAGACCCTCACTGTCGAGCAGGCTGTGGTGGGCACTAGATCTGACTGGCTGTGTGCCCTGGGCTTGGGGCAGAGAGAGGCCCACTCGGTTTCTCTCTGCCTCGGTTTCCTTACCTGTGAAATGGTGCAGGTGGCCACGTGGAGGGCTGGTCACCTGAGCCCAAGGCCTTTCAGGCTCTGCTGGTCTGGGCAGCTGCTGTTCTTCAAACATCGTTGCTCAGGTGCCTCTAAACACCTTCCGAGAAACTACGACTCTGTGCACATTACAAAGTTGATATTTAAAATTTTCATCTTTTATTTAAATAGTTGCAAAGGGTTAGAATTTTAAAGAAGTACCCAATGGAATCTAAATGTCATAATCGTGTGATACAACCTTTACCCACTTAAAGAAATGTATAAACAAACTCTTTTCTTCAACACTTTGAAATTTAATATTTCCCTTTAGCCACAACTTTGTATTTTATATTAATGTGAATATATTTCATGATCGAAAATTTTTCATCAATCATCCTATCATAGTTATCCCAATAAGATTATGCCTTATACATTCAATAAGTTCTTTTATGGTGACCATAAGTCCTTAAGTATTAAAAAATCTTCCATATTGAGTTATAATTATTAGTAGTACATAATTGATCAGAAATACAAATATATTAAATTGTTATGAATAATCACAGTCACGCCTTGCATAATGACATTTTGGTCGTCGATGGACCATGTCGATGGTGGCCCGCAGGACTGTGATGGGGACATAGTGGAGTTCCCAGTGTGCAGTGGTGTGTCCGTAGCACGTGGTAGCACAACGTGTGACTCAGTGTCATTAATGAGATGAAACTTTTTAAAAACTACGTTACGTATTTCTGTACGAATATGACTTATTTGTGCAATGAAGCGGAGTGCAGCGTGTGCTGGGTTACTGCTCCTTTGTTCTTGTAGACGTGACCGCTGAGAAAACAGGCTCATATAGACGTACCCAGACAGGGACTCTGCAGTGTCACTTGATGCTTTGAGTGCCTTTGAGTTATTTGTCAAAATCCGCCCGGTGATTTGTCACCAACATTATTTTTAATTTTGTTAAAATTTTGAAAATCACCTGACTTAGTAAAAGAGCTGTTATTTGTTCATTAGAGCATGACTCGCTTTTTCAATAACTGGGAGGTAAACAAACAAGGCTTTGATAAAACTATCAAATATCTATTAATAATTCCAGCTATTCTTTCACTTAGAGGCACCTTGTTTAACCAGACATATTTAAAAAAATTGTTGGGAAAGTCAATATATTGTTCATTTCTTTCCACTTTTGCTGAGACGATATTTTTGATGCAGTGCTTTTTTATTATCAAGCGCTTTGAATATATTTTGCCCGAAAGCTTAGAACTATAAATTTGGCTTATTAAATATATGCAAAATACCTTCCATATAATCTAGTTGGCAGTCAGTCCTCACTGTAAAACCAGCCAACCAAATCATCCTTACTTTTTGTTAAAATAAAAACCTGACTTTTTTTCAATCCAACCGAAGATGCTAATAAGCATTTCCAGGACTCGTAAATACCACTAGGAACAAACTGTGGAGCCGCCTTGTGAGGTAGACGATAAAATCAATCAAGCCGGGATTAACATGGCGCGGCACTAATGTAATGTATCCATTTTACAGTGTTAGGAGAGTGAGGTCGTAGATCAACGCGCAGCTTCTCTGTATTGAGTTTGTGATGGGGCGAGGGTATGTGTACGTAAAGGACATTTACAAAATAAATCTGGTAAACATCAATGCGTGCATGTATCAAACATTGGGTGTTTTTTTTTTTTTTTTGCTTTGGAGAATAATTAAATAAGAGTCAAATAAGAAGATGCAAAATAACTTCATTAATTTCATGAAACAGTGTGATCAAATTTTCCTTGGAAAGGGAAAGGGAAGGATATTCAATGCCCAAAACTGGTCAGTCTGAAAGTTACGACATACGTTTCTCTCGTGTTACTAGGAGGTGGGAAATACTATTTGAATATCTGGGGTTCCCGCAGTTTTTAGCGGGATGCCCTCCCTGGGTGGGGGTGATGGAGGCTGGAGGCAGCCCCGGTTCCCGTGGTCTGGCGGACACAGCAGGGTGTAGGAGTCCCCAGGGCCGGATGCCACTGGTGCCCGGCGCTGTGGCCACTGTGAGCAGCTAGGGCAGGGTGGGCGTGGAGGCTGGACCCTGCCCCTAAGGGCCGTGGCCTCCCTGTCAGAGGCTCCCGCCCCGTTCCGCACGATCTCCTCTTGCTCCTAGATTATCTTATCAATGTTTTCTTTGCTCAACGGTTGCTCTAATGTAACCCTGTTCACTTCACTCTGGACTGTCTGAGTCCAGTTTTGGTTTCTCTACCTGCAGATTCAGTGGCCGCCAAGTTCCCAAGCACTTGGCCCAGCCCAGGGGCCGTTCTCTCTTCCCTGCACCCCCCAGTCCGGAGGGGCTCCCCTCACCGCACCCGTCCCCAGGGGATCCGCGTCTCGGAGGCCTCGCTGCTCCCACACCCATTTCCAGAAGGTCTGAGTGTCCCCGTCCTCTCCTGGGCTCAGCCCGGCCACCAGCCCTGCAGCCTCCCTACCGCCCGCCTGTCTGTGGGTTTACTGGGCTCTCCCGGTGCAAACTCATCTGCCTCCGGCAGTCCCTCCCGTGGTGGCAGTGGGGTGGCAGTGTGGGGTGGCAGTGTGGGGTGGCAGTGGGGGTGGCAGTGGGTGGCAGTGTGGGGTGGCAGTGTGGGGTGGCAGTGGGGTGGCAGTATGGGGTGGCAGTGTGGGGTGGCAGGGGGTGGCAGTGGGGGTGGCAGTGGGGTGGCAGTGGGGGGTGGCAGTGGGGGTGGCAGTGGGTGGCAGTGGGGTGGCAGTGGGGTGGCAGTGGGTGGCAGTGGGGTGGCAGTGGGGTGGCAGTGTGGGGTGGCAGTGGGTGGCAGTGGGGTGGCAGTGGGGGTGGCAGTGGGGTGGCAGTGGGGTGGCAGTGGGGGGTGGCAGTGGGGTGGCAGTGTGGGTGGCAGTGTGGTGGCAGTGTGGTGGCAGTGTGGTGGCAGTGGGGTGGCAGTGGGTGGCAGTGGGGTGGCAGAGGGGGTGGCAGGGGTGGCAGTGTGGCTGAGGAGCGGGCGCCCTCCTTCGTTGTTAGGTACTGCCCTGCCCCTGTGTGCACCAGACCTCCCTAAGCCAGACCTTCCAAGCTTGTTCTGGCCACAGGACCTTTGCACTTCCCTTCCCTCGGCATAGAGCGCTTTCCAGCGCACGGCCGGCTTCGCTCAACACTTGGGTCACGGCTCCGATATCACTTGTGTGGAGATGCCCCTTCCCTCGGTCACAGGAACCTGTTCCGTGGTCGTCACAGACCTTCACGCCTGAAGGCATCTTACTTCTCTGCTTTCTGATGGATGGCCTGTCTCCCTCCACAAAGCACTGCGCTCGGGCAGGCACGTGGTTTGCCGAGCTTACTCGCTCTATCCCGCCCCTTAGAACTGCGTCTGGCCAGGGACATGTGCTCAAACACGTGTTCTTAACAAATGCAATGAGGTAGAAACTAAGCACGTGGTATTTCACAGTAGCCTTTCTCTTGCAAAGTTATTCAAGGGCTAAACCTGGTGTCCAGTGTCCAACTCAAGAAGAATGAAAACTTTGCATGGTCAAGGTCCATTGTGCTCAAGTCAGGCTGGCTGAGGCGTGAGACTTGTGTCTGGGGAAAACAGGCATCTTTGAGACTAAGCCGCGCGTGCAGAGGGGGGGCAGGGTCCCGCCTGGCAGGAAATTCTGGGGGAGCAGGAATGAGGCTCTGAGTTGAGGAGCGTTGCTGGCCACCTGCCGGTTCACCGTCAGCGCACACACCCAAGCCAGCAGCAGATGAGCAGCTGTAAATCAGAGGAAGGGGAGTCCTGCGTGCCAGCCAGGGCAGCAGGCTCGGAGCGTCAGGGGCCGCTTTGTTTATCGACTTAGCTCCCCCCAGGACCGACTGCGATTCAAACCCGGACCTCCTTTGTTAAAATGTGAAAATGATTCTGTGTGATGGAAACTGCTGTCATTCTTTGTTCTCCAGAAACAAATTTCTGAGGAAAACATTTTTCCAACAGAAAATCTGTAAATGTTCTTTTTCTGCAAGAAAAGTGTCACCGTTTGGTGACTGTCATTCCTAACGTGGGGATGGGAAGCCGGGCTGGGAGCGTCCCTCATCTGGCAACCTGGGCCTCGCGCCAGATGCCACGTCTCAGCCCAGACCACGGGAGATGCTTCAGGAAACATCCACGGAACATCGGGGCAGGGACCCCGATCCCCTCAGACAGAGGAACTAGCAAGTTGCAGGTTTCCCTGGCAAACTTTTCCAGTGACACCACTGAGATTCAGCTACGCCACTAAGTGCCGGAAGTTTTTTAAGCCTCGCTGTGAAATGTGGGCTGTCGGTCTATTCCCAGGAAAAAACAGCTCTCAGTGGAAACAGATGCGTTGGTTGCAGCGTTTAGATGAAGTATTGACGGCTTCTGAACGGCCAGCTGGTAATCACTGTTCCTTTGATCCTGGAACCCATGATTGCGGTGATTCAGCGCCTTCGTGACTTCTCAGGGAGTGTGGCAGGGAGTGGGTGCTGCGTGTTGAAGCTTTGAGAGGAACCTCTCGCTCCTGGAGGCCCAGGTCTTCGGAGCATCCTTCTCAGGTAAGAAATCAGCAAGGCCCTGCCCCGGGATTCACCGTGCTGCGATGCATCTGGCCAGCCCTTGCCTGTGTTTGGAAAGTGCCAGAAGGCTCGTGGATGAAGCCCGTGCGTGAGGTTTACCCAGACGATGTTGGATTTCCTGACCAGCTTGACTTGGACGGACCCTGCGGTGCTTTGGGGTCAGTTCTGGTGGCCTGGTCCTTACTTCTGTGACCCTCCCCGTCTGGCATGTGCCTCTGACCTCCTGCTGCCTGATCAGATCTTCCCATGCACAAACGCAGCTCAAAAGCTCCATTTTTTTTTCCTGAAAACTTTTCCACTTGGAATTTATCAATTTCTTCTCTGTGTCTATTATAATTACGGGTATATGCCCAGCATAGCCATTTGCCACTTTGCCCTGCCATCAGGAATTCCCCTTCCGGACTTTCAGCACTTGAGGGAGGGGCTGGGGACCGACCTCTGTTCATAATCTCTGCCCACCCCGGCCCTGGCCCCGCGGTGCCCAGCGCAGAGCCTCCAAAATCAACCTGCTCGTGGCATCCTCACAACAACTCAAGGAAACGAGGCTATTTTTATCTCCACCTTACATTCTCTTTGACCCGCAATAAGAATTTATCCTGTGAATATCCTTGTACCTGAACACTGGCCCCTGTACAAGGTTGTTCGTTTCGGCACTGGCGGCAACAGAGAGGGAACTTCACTAGGGGACAGGCCAGCAAATGCTCGTGTGGGGACTGAACGGCATTCAGTGGCTCCGTGCGTTGGGTACAGAAGGGTCTCTAAGGCATATGTCTACGTGAAAGGAAAAAAGCAACCAAGTTACACAATGGTGTGTGTTTAAATATGTTACTGTTTGAATAAAAATAGTGCACTTGTGCATGTATTTGCTCAGCCGTGCATAGGTTATCTCTGGAGGGACGTGTAAGATGCTGGCAGCACTTGTCACCTCCGTGGGGGGACCGGAGGCAGGCGCTGGGGTCGAGACCCCTCTGCCCTGTGCGGCCCCCACCCCTCTGTCCTGGGGCCCGTCCACCCCCAGTGTGGCTCAGCCCTGAAAGTGGAGCCACCACTCACGGGGGCTGTAAGTGCTTCACTTTTAAATCTGTGCAGGTCCGGCTGGAGACAGAAGCGAGAGGAATCATCTAGCGGTTTAGCAAGATGCCAGAGATCGTTCTTTTTAATTAAAAACCACAACGCTGAGGCGCGGCAGCGGCACGTTAGCCCGCAGAGCAGTGGCGTGCGCTGCGCTCGCGGAGTCTCCGAAGGTGATCACAGCAAAATGCTTCATCATGATCCAGAAAGGCCCCGGACTCTGGGGTGTCTGCGGAGAGTGAACGGGGACCTTTGTGTCCCCACCGGGGCTCCTCCTTGCCCCCTGTTTCCGTCCGGGGCCGGTGTCCTGCTGCTGTCCTCCAGAGTCACCCCCGCCGCGTCGCGGCCTCCCGGGCTCAATGCGCAGCGAGTGCTGCTATTTCTGTCACTCTCTGTCACTTTGATGCCGTCCCATTGTCCCTCCTGCGGTTGCCCTTTTCTGTTCTTCGGTATTTTAATTAATGTTGTTTAATTATCCTCGGCGTCCTGGGGCTTCCTGAGGCGGATTCAATGGAAGGGACTCGATGAATGAATTCCCCAGTCCTGTGCACGCTTGTCATCGAGAGCTCCCAGCCAGGGGCACACCCAGTTATTGCCCGGACGTCGGTGTCGCCAAGGAAAGGGATGATGGGCGTTTCAGAGGAGAAGGGCCTGGCCAGCGACTGGTTCTTACTCCGCAGCTCCGTCCCGCAGGGTGAGGTCATTCGGTGGTCGGCAATCCAGGGAGCAGCTCTTGGGTCTGCCCGCTCAGGATTTTCCGGCTGGGCCTGAAAATGACATTGACATGAGGCAGATTAGCGGGAGGAGAACATGCAAATGTGTTTAACACCAGGTTTCCACAGTGCAGGAGCCTCTGTGAGGACAGGGAGACCCAGAGACGCAGCTAGACAGGAACACAGACGTGCTGAGTGGCACAGAGTCACGAGTTATGGGGACGAGACCAGCAGGGGGGCTGGGTGGGGCGTGATCGGGAAGGCAGGGTCAGCTTGACAAGGTTTGCGCGGATTTCCCTCGGCCTCAACTCTCTGTCCTCGGTGGTGACAATGACACTCTCCTCCTGGCGTGGAGAAGACATCACGTGGGGATTTCACCTCCTGCTTTGAAGAAGGAAGGTCAGAGTGTTGTTTCTGCACCTGCTGTTTTTCAAGTGCCTGTAGCTCAAAACGGCCAGCGTGCCGGCGAGGCGTTTGGGGTGGTGCGTTCCGATCCCCGTCAGTGTTAGACGCAGCTCAGCCCCGTTCCATGATGACGTGCGCGGGACGTGGCTAACAAAATGCAGCCGCAGGATGACGCCCTCCAGGGAGGGTCGCACTCAGTTGTGTCCGTCGGTGGCCTGTGTCTCGCCTTTGTCCCTTTGAAGGAGACCTGTGACATGGGGTGTCACCAGCTCTGCCCTTCGGTGTGCCCTTGGCTCTCCCCTCAAGGTGGGGAGAATGCACTTCCAGCACCTGTGGCCCGGCCCTTCCCCAGAACCGGCTCCTGTCCTGGCGTCTCAGGGCTACGTTTGACCTCAGAGCCCCTGACCTCACCGGGCTCCTCACCGGGGTCCTGGGCTTCCTTCCCTGTCCTCAGCCTGAGCAGCTCCTCCCCTGCCTGATTCCACCCCCACTTGCCGGTGCTTCCTTGAGACAGAGCCACACCCGCCCTCCTCTGCCCCCCACAGCCGCCCTCCGCTCAGGCCGGGGGTCTCCTGCTGGGCTGGTGCAGTCAGTGGTTTCCGTACCAAGCCCCTCCCTGTAAGTAGCCCCCACCCGACATCCTGTGCTGTTTCCATTACCGGGGGCAATGGTTTGCTGGACAAAGGAAGGCGACCGCGGGACCTTTGATTCTGTGGAGATGGACGGAGATGCCCTAAACGAGAGCAGGCAGGGGAGGCGCCACCATCACCCGCAGGCGGCGGAGTCGGGACCTTGCAGGGGACAAGGGGCGGCTGCAGGTGAGCCCTGATCGGAGGCTCCTGCAGTAGGGACGCTGCAGGCTGACAAAAGTGGGGCGTCCTGTGTTAGGACGGGTTAGGGGAGCACACTTGGCCGTCTCTGATTGGTCCTAAGTTGGACTCGGGGCAAAAATCATGGAAGACGGGTATTGACGGGTTCTGGTCATCGGAGCTGATGGCTGCGGAGGTTGTGGTCTGAGTTCCTGGGCTGGGCAGGGTTCTGCTCTGGGTGTGGCCTGGCCACCGTCCCCAGGAAAAGTCCCTGACCCTACCTGGGCTGGGTGTCTCCTCTGAGCTCCCGAAGCTTATCTGCCCACCTGGGCCGCAGTCCACTGCGATGCCCTGTTCTGCGGCCGTCACCTGGTGTGGCCTGTGCTCGGTCCCGCGCGTGGGGCAGGGGGCGCTGGCCGAGGCCCGTGCGGTTCCCCACAGCAGCCCGAAGGGCGTGCGGGCTCCTCCCGCCCATCCACGGCCGCGAGAGGAGAGCCAGGCTGGGCACCCGGGGCCTTTCCTCACCCCACAGCCCTGGCTCAGGGCTTAAAACCTCTAGCTGAACGTTCCGTGGACACTATTATTTGGGACGCAGCCACTTTTTGTCCACCACAGACTCTCACACCCAAGACCCCCCAGCCCCCAGCCTCCCTGTGAGCCCAGGGCATGGTCCCCCACCACCCCCGACTGCTGCTCTGTGTCCTGAGCTCTGCTCACGCCCTCGCGGCTGGACCGGCAGGTTCCTCTCTCACAGACGGACATAAACGACGCCCGTTCTTTCTGGACCTGCCATTGACCAGCGAGGAATCTCTATCTGCCAGAGGGAGACTTGCTTGGAAAAGGCTAGTGATTGCAAAGGGCTCTTCTCTGGTCCTCGAGTGGAGTCGGTGGCCCTGTTACATGAAGGAGAAGCCTGTTCCGTCTGGTCTGTGTCCCATGGGAAGGGGACAGCATCCCCACAAGCGGGAGGAGGAAGGGTGTGTGGGGCCAGGCACGGAAGAGTTTGCTGCAACAGACGTGCCAGCCCGGAAAGGGCCTCAGCCTGACCATGACGCAGGGGTGGGGAGACTGGCGTCAGCACCCAGGTGAGGGCACACAGGGACGGCAGGGGACGCGTGTATGGACACGAAGGCAGGGACCCGGCTTCCACGTGTGCGCCGGATGGACGTGAGCACCGAGGAGCCAGGCAGAAGCTCAGTGAGCACAGTGGTCAGTGAGCACAGTCGTCGGTGAGCACAGTCGTCAGTGAGCAAGTCAGTGAGCACAGTCGTCGGTGAGCACAGTCATTGGTGAGCACAGTCGTCGGTGAGCACAGTCATTGGTGAGCAGTCGTCGGTGAGCACAGTCGTGGTGAGCACAGTCATTGGTGAGCACAATCGGTGAGCAAGTCGTCAGTGAGCAAGTCGGTGAGCACAGTCGTGGTGAGCACAGTCATTGGTGAGCACAATCGGTGAGCACAGTCGTTGGTGAGCAAGTTGGTGAGCACAGTCATCGGTGAGCACAGTCGTCGGTGAGCAAGTCGGTGAGCACAGTCGTCGGTGAGCACAGTCGTCGGTGAGCAAGTCGTCAGTGAGCACAGTCATCGGTGAGCACAGTCGTCGGTGAGCACAGTTGGTGAACACAGTCGTCGGTGAGCACAGTCATCGGTGAGCAAGTCGTTGGTGAGCACAGTCATCGGTGAGCACAGTCGTCGGTGAGCACAGTTGGTGAGCACAGTCGTCGGTGAGCACAGTCGTTGGTGAGCACAGTCGTCGGTGAGCAAGTCGTTGGTGAGCACAGTCGTCGGTGAGCGCAGTGGTCGGTGAGCACAGTGGTCGGTGAGCACAGTCGTCGGTGAGCACAGTCGTTGGTGAGCACAGTGGTCGGTGAGCAGTCGTCGGTGAGCACAGTGGTCGGTGAGCACAGTCGTCGGTGAGCACAGTCGTGGTGAGCAAGTTGTTGGTGAGCGCGCCGATGGTTGTGTTCCTCTCCCGGACGGAGCAGGCCGGGTCCTGCGCCTGGGCCATGGCTGAGCCCACAGGCCTCCTGCAGGTGTGAATGCGGATGGTGAGGGGCCAGGTGGTCCAGGCTTTGTTTCCAGCCCAACTTTGCTCATGAAATTCTTGTTACCCCCTTGAGGACCAGATCTGTACTTTGGAAACTCCTTCCTATTTCTGTTTTGGAAACACAAGAATGTTTGTGGCCGGTGGTGCCCTTTGGTTCACAAGGAGGGTGGAGGGGAGTCTGTCCTCCTCCCTTTCATCCAAAGACCCAGGGCTCTTTGACCAAACCCCCCTTTGGGAATGTGCTTTCCTGGGGCTCCCTCCCCTGCCGGGGCTTTTCCCTTCACCTCTTTACCTCCTGTCCTTCCAGCTGTCCTCCCTCCTCGGTGCAGGTCACGTGTGAGCTGGCGCATGTGGCTGGAAGGGGGTGCAGGGGTCACCATCGTGGTCCATGGGCCAGACCCGGCCCTCGACCTGTTTCTGTAAATAAAGTTTTATTGGCACACAGCCCTGCCCGTGCATTTACATACTGCCTGTGACTGCTTCTGTCCTGCAGTGGCAGAGCTGAGTAGTTCCAGCAAAGACCTCTGACCGTCAAAGCCTAAGATACTACACGGCCTTTCACAAAGTGCTGACCCACAGAGTACAGCAATGTTGGGTTGGAGCCAACACATTTGGTTTCAAACCTGGCTCTGCACTTTCTAGCTGGGGTGTGGAGGGAGCCACTCTGGACTTCAGTTTCCTCCTCTGTGGAGCAGGGGTGATGACCCCCCGGCATGTGGCTGGTGAGGATCTCAGTGGACAGGAAACACGAAGGCCCTTCACACACTGCAGACTGCTGCCTAGATGTCAGCAGTTGCCATTTCTTCCTTTCCCCTCAGCCTTTCGGGTTGCTCCAGTTCCTTAATTTGATTCTCCTTGGTTATTTCTGTGACTGAGACTGGAGCTATTAAAACCTGCAATTTGCGGGCAGAGCGAATGCTAATTTTCTAGTCAGCCTACCTTTCTGCGGGCTGTCAAACGGCAAGGCTATTTTTAAATAAGCACGGATTGTGTCAAAGAATCGGTTCATGAATGAAGCCCACAATCATATATTTTACTCCAAGAGCTTAAAAAATTCCAGTTTACATATTCTCTGTTCAGTGAAGACATTGTACCTGACTGGAAACTGTATTTAGATTCTCCTGCCACCTTCTCTGGTCAAATGTTCTGTTTGGGTGTGGTGGCAGTTTCGTGCGTGCGTTTAGGACGGGAGGCTGTGAGGACCCACGGGGGTGGCCCTGGGTCGTTGCTGGGACACGGAGCATGGGTCACGCGTGACTCAGCAGCTGAGCCGCAAGTGTGAGGACACGGGGAATGGGACGCGGCCCTGGGCAGTGGGCACGGGGCAGCCTCCGCTTCCCCCGGGGTGGATGGAACAAATAGTCCAGATACAGGACACAAATATGTCACGTGTGGAGGCTCAATTTAGGGCAGGGCTCCTCCCCACGGGACTGAGTCATTACCGAGGCAGCAGGAATTGCTGGAGGTGCAGACGGGTGGCCCTTGGGGCCGAATGGAGCCTGTGGCCTTGCTTTCTTGGCTCACGCTATAGTGTGTGTGTTTCCATACATTGTCTGGGTGACTTCAGCTGAGGATGCTTGTTCCGGCTCTGCGTCTGTCCTCACAGCTCTGTGACATACTGTGGCCGCTGCTGGCCCTGGATACTGAGATCTGCGACCCTGCACCAGGCAGGGTGGTCCGCACCGTCGGGTCGAGTACAGCGTCGCGGCCCCTTCAGCGGGCTGCTGCAAGCTCGGGCAGACAACCCAGCCCTGTCTCTTTGCTTTCTGCAGAGGAAAGAGTGCGACAGCCAGACAAGGAGTCAGGGCCCTCGGTAATCGGGGGGAGGCCCAGGCAGGACTGTGGCAGCTGCAGGGGAGCCCGAGCGTGCTCAGGGGGTCAGGGCGGCCCAGGCAGCGGGAGGGAGCGTCAGGGTCCAGGGCAGTGCAGGTGCCTCCCTGCTGGGCCCACCTCTGGCCGCCAGGCACGAGGTCGGGCAGTGGACGGGGCGGGGCCTGGCTTCCCAGTCCCGCCTGCTGCCTCCTGCTAGGCCCGGCCTGCGCTGGGTGGGAGCCCCAGCTGGGAGGCCTGGAGGTTTGCAGCTGCTGGGGTCGGAGGGCTACACTGCGCTGCGGATCCGTTTTTCCTCTCTTGCTCTTCGTCTTCCTGGCCTCGCCCTCACTCAGCGAGGAACCGGGATCGAGCGTGTGAGTGAGGGGACGTCGGGCACTGAAGGTGGCAACAGGCCCCATTCTCACTCACAGACTTGCCCCAATTCTGGCCTGACAGCTCTTTGCCCCACGAGAGATGGGGGCATCCCTGTTTGCTCCCCATTTTACTGTGAAAGTGACGAAGCAGGAGTCCCCCACCTTCCTCTGTGTTCCGGACCCCTCCGGCAGGCAGGTGAAGCTTAGAGACCCTTTTTGAATTGAGATTTTAAATGCACAAAATAAAATATATAGGATTATGTATTTTATTCAAGAAAACTAAGTACTGAAATAATCATTGAAATATTATTACTTCAATAAATAACAAGATACGATGGAAGGTCCAATAAATACCATAATGTCAAAACGAGAGGTGGAAACAATTTTGAAAAACTTGCAGCAACTGTGGTGCAGCAAGAAAATGTCTGAGACTCCTACCAGAGATGAAGCCCGAGGTAATTCTACTACTACTGCTGTGGCTTATTCGTGCTTGAAGGAACAGCCGAATTTCTACCGGAGGTTAGTGAAAATAGAGATGTGATTTTTTCACCTGTCTCGTACGTGGATTCCTAAGCATGACTAAGAATCTTCGCTGATCTCCCGCTGGGTGAGATGCCTGTTTGGGCTGCAGCATGTGTATCTATAGCGTTCGGTAAGCGGCCCTCAATCTGCATCGTATTGACTGGTTTTAAGGGGGGTATTGAGTTTCCTCTTCAGTATCTGTGGAGATGCCGTGATTTTTCTTACTGGCCCTGTTAACATGGTGAATCGCGTCCCTGGTCTCTCGGCCCGAGCGCTCCCTCCACGCTGGGAGCTCTGTCCTCCCCGAGCCTCCTCCCTGGTGACGTCTGCACGTCTGTCCTTTTCACTCCGAGCAGTTCTGTCCCATCCGTTTGTGTCCCGTTCCCAGCAGCTGCCCCCCCGTGGGGCTCTGTCCTCTCCCTGGGACTCTGGCTGCCGCAGTCATGGGGCGACTGGCCCACTCGTCACTCACAGCCCTTGGCAAGTCCCTTCCGGTGGCGCCTGTCCTCACTGGTATCGGTAGTTGCACCCTCAGGTCAGAGTGATCCTTCCCTTTGGGAGTGAGGACAGCACAGAGGTGACCGGATTTAAAGTCTACAGATGGGTCCCGAATTGCAGCTGGGGTTGCCGAGTTACCAGCCCGGCGTTTGCACAGAGGGGGGGTCTGCACAGGAAGGGCCACCACCGCTCCGTCCCGGGTCCCCTTCCTCCTCCAGTTCTCCGGCACTGACTGCAAGCCCACTGGAGGCTCCCAGCCGGCTGATGTTTCCCAGCGGGAGGCTGGCGCTTCCTCCCTCGGTGGATGCTCTGGATGGGTCAGCACCCGGGCGGGGGCAGGTCCGCAGACTGTCCAGATGGCGGGGTCCTACTGGCAGGGTCCAGGCCCGCCTTTCCTGCAGGAGCAGGGGCCGTCTGAGCCCCGCTGGGCTGCAGTGGGCGGCAGCCACTCGGCTCGGTGGTTAGCAGGGTGAGCGCCGAGTCGGATCTCTCGGAGTCAAGCCCTGGCTTTGTCACTGTCTCTGGGGGATTTGTTTGACACCTCTCTCCCTCAGTTTCCTCGTTTGTAGATGGGACACCCTGTGAGTGCCGAGTGACAGGCTGGCTGTGGGGAGTGGTTGAAATCGTCAGTGTAAACCCCTCGGCACAGGGCTGGGCATGGCAGACGCTCGGGAGGCGCCGGCGTCTTGATGGCTGTTTGCGTGCGGGCTGTTCAGATGGACGTCGTGACGTCTGAGCTGTGGCTGCCGGGATGCTTTTAGCGGTGACAGAAACGTGACTCGCAGTGGCCTATGCAGTAAAGACACCGATTGTTCCCATAACAAGAAGTCTAGCGCAGGACAGGCTCCGGGCTGGGTTGATTCAGGAGGGGTCACCAAGGACACGGCTTCTCCCTCCCTCTCTCTCCACCAGCCTCAGGGGTGGCTGGGTCTCCAGACCGGTGGCCAGTGGTGTTCAGGACATGTCCCCTTCCTTGTTCACACCGGCTGCAGAGTTTGAGAGAACACCTGCCCCTGGGCCATGCCAGGTTCACACTCCCCCTCCATCGGACGGGCCCTGACCCGAAACGACTGCTCAGGGGCTGACACAGGACTCAGCGTGGACCTGGAACTCCAAAGTCGCCCAAATACGAGAGCCACCTGCAGAGCTCATAAAATCCTATTTCCCAGGCCCAAGTGAGTCTGTTGCTCAGGGCCCAGGCATGTGCATTTCAAAGAGCATTCTAGGTTATTCTGATGCAAAGGGAAATGTTGAGCTTGGACCCATCAGGAGCCTCGTCTGGAGCTGAGTGTGAGGCTGACTCGCAAATGCAGAGCAGCGTGGGAGAGGCAGGTGCCAGACTGCAGTTGGGTTCTGCCCGGGAGGAAGGTGGGGATGGCAGAAGCCGTCCTTTGTAGGAGTGGGGAGATCAGCTTCGAGCACCCAGACACCGGGGTCCACCGGCCAGTGGACAGCTCAGCGTGGCCACGGCCCTTCACTGACTCTGCAGCAGCTCCTGCCGGACGCTGCCCAGCCGCAGTGGACGAGCTCCCGCAAGCCACACACGGCGTGGGGGCAGACAAATGGACACGGGACATGGGGACGGCCCTGGCGCTGTCCAGATGCCAGGACGACCGTGTGGGGGCGTGTAGGAGGAAGGAGGGGGTCACCTGTGCACATTTTCTTCCCTGACTAACGGACCCTCCCCAGCACGGAGTCGATGAACCTGCCCCCTTCCAACTGCTCCGTCTTCCGCTTTCCAACCCTGGGTCGCCTCAGAGCTGCCGAGAGAGCAGAGCTCGCACGCTGGTGACGGGAGCAGAAAGGCCACCAGTCCTGCCACTTCCCGCGGGGACAGGCCTCCCGGGTCTGTGCTCTCTCGGCCGCGTGGCTGCCCCGGTGCTGGTCAGCGTTGACCCCACTCCTTGCTGTGGGGTGACGGCGAGGTGACGGCGAGGTGACGGGGGTGAAAATGCTTTGCAGACTGAAGCATGTGCACACCTGACAGGTGGCTACGAACACGGAGCCCTGGGCGTGATTGGTGCAGAGCGTTGGTCTTGCTCAGTCCCCCAGCCTGACGCACGTGCCGGGGATGACACAGGATGGAGAGAAGAGGCCACTTCTCACCTCTGGTCTGAGAGTGTCCTCCCAGCGATGGACACCAGCACCGCTGATTACGTCCTGACAGTAGCAATTATGACACCGTATGGCTCTGAATGCGTTAGCTCTCCAAAGGCTCGTGCGTAAATGATCCCATCCGACGTCTGGAATCTGGTGATGTCTGCAGGTGTGAAGCTCAGGATCCTTCCGTGTGGACCGTCTGACGTCTCCTCGGGACACGCGTGCACCCCACTGCCAGGACAGGCCCTGCCCCCACCCCACCACCCCTTCCGCACGCGGCGGCCCGTCCGTCTCCTCTTTTTCCTGCCATTTTGTTTTAAAATAACTTCTCCAATCTACCAGCTCAGACAGTCTGTTTCTAACATCGTCTCCTCCACTGATTTCCCTCGACAATTTCAAACCATGTCGAATTCATCCCAGGCTAGAAATATACGAACCAAGGATATATTTAATATGGAAAGAGACTTTGGGTATAAAACAGCTGCTTTTGCTAAAAATCAGAGTTTAGCAAATGATATTTGACAAGAAGGAAAGAGAGAACGGATGTCTCGCATCTTTTAAACATTCTCTGTTCCTAGAAGGTGCTCGGATCTGTTTTCTCTGCAGTTGCGAGACCCCTGGGAGACACCCTGGCCACGCTGGTGCGAGTGTCCCTGTGTGTTGGCTCTCGGGACAGACCGCTTCCCATCCCCCGCCCACCTGGCTTTGTTCCCACGCAGGAACCAGGGCTCGGACTCTGGAGACGTCCGGGGCAGGACTTCCCTCCAGAGCTGCTGATACCTGCAAAATGCCAAATGGACGAGCCTGTCACGTGACGGGGCGGGGGTGGCACGTGGAGGTCTGGATGCTGCAGCCGCAGGAAGCTGCGGGGTTTGGAAGGGCAGAGCTCTGGCAGCCATGGGTTGAAATCCCAGTCCACTACTAACAAGCTGTGTGACTTTAGGTGAATTACATAACCTCTCTGAGCTTGTGTGTATAATTCAGGTCATTATTAACTCTCTCTTCTGGATCATGGGCCTCCAGTGCCTGGACAGCTGAGGAGATGCCATTGCGTCAGGTCAGCCGCAGAGTTGCTCAACCGTGAAAACAAACATGAACCCCACCCTGGCCGGCAGGTGATAACCATCAGGGAAATCAAGCCAGGGGTGGGCTGTGGGGTGGTGCCTGGTGGAGCAATTTGCAAACGACTGCAATTGATTTTTAAAACATGAGCGAGGGCCAAACAAAACACATCTGCAAGCCACGCTGCTCCCGGCGGGCGACCCCTGCTTTTCAACACCGTGGCCTCTCTCTGCTCCCAGGTCCCTTAGAACTCAGGCCCTCTGCTCTGGGCTCAGCAGGAGCTGGCCGTGCCCTGAGACAGAGCAGCAGTTCCTCAGCGAGCCGTCCCCTGCGGACACTTCCGACAAGTTCATCTGCAGCCAGAGACCGTCAGCCGAACATCTGGCCCCAGCAGCTGTGCACACGCTCCGAGCAGGCGTCCCCAGATGGGCGTCATTAGCCTCCAGATGACCCGCAGGGCCTCGCGGGGAGAGAGGCGGCCACGTGGTGCGGGGGGTTCACAGCAGGTAAACTGAGGGGAAACTCCCACCTGTGTGTGGACCTCAGGCGTCTGTGGACACAGCTCCAGGCTGCCGGCTCCAAGAGTGACGCGGGCAGAGCAGCCCCACCCCCAGGGCTCCACAGGGGCGTCCACCCCGCGGGCGTCCACAGAGCCGTGGACGGGGCACGCGGTCCCCAGCACACGGCTAATCTGCTGTCTGTCTCTCTGGACTTGGCTATTTGGACATGTTCTAGAAATGAAATCGTACAATACGTGGCCTCCTCTAACTCTGAGAAGCCCAGCTTTATAAAATTTCCTCCCTACTTGCGCGAGGGCCCCCAGAGGCTGGGGCGGGCAGGCTGAGAGCCGGCGGGGGCAGGCTGGTCTCCCCAGAGGCAGACGTCGAGACCAGGATGCGAGTGTAGATGGCTGGTTTGGGCCGTGATCCGGAAGAGTAGTAGATTGGAGAGGTGAGACAGGCAGGGAGGATGGCCCTGGGCAGGTGGCCGCTGTGGGCTCGGGCTCAGTCCTGCGGTGCGCTTGCCTGCCGGCTCCAGCCTCCCTTCCCACCTCCCAACTCGGGTTGCACACACGGTGCCTGCGTCGTCACTGTCTGCTCACGAATCGCGTCCGTAGCCCTGGGGATGAGGCTGGGGCCGTCGGGTTCTCCCGCAGACACAGAACAAGCCACACGCAGCAAACGGCCCCCCCCAGGCTGGTGTGAAGCCCGAGTGTTCGTTGGTGAGACCATGTCTTGCTCAGTGTTCTTATCTGTGCCCAGAGACAGGCAGACCTGTCCCAGCCAGCTTGCTTTTCATGTTCAGCAACACAGGAAGGAAGTGGTATGAGGCAGAAGAGGAGCGCCCGCCTTCCCCTAAATGACTGCAGAGACCAGTCGTTCTCGAGGAAGCTCTCCCGGAACCTTCTGGAAGAGACAGATTTGACCTGGAGAGGCCCAGCAAGAGCAGCCGTGTTGACGCTCTGGTCCCATATGTCATTCAAATGAAAACAGCACCAAACCATCAAACCTGCGTAAGAAAGTCCAAAAGGTTCTGAGTTTTCCCACAGTGATCATTCAGTGGGCCTTTTGCATACGTCCATATTCTTTCAAACTTTCTCTCCGTTCCTTTACGTCCCGTGTTGCTTGTCTGCTCAGGGTGCCTCTCACGCTGCAGAGGTGGCACTTGCTCTCGTCACACAAAGGACCCCTGTGTGTCACCTGTACCGGACTGTGAGCTGTGGAGGTCGGGAATCGCGTCCCTTCCTGGGGCTGCGCGCGGGTTCGGGGTCTGGCTCGGGTGGGGCCTGGTGAGAGCCGCTGGCTGAACGTCTTTGGCCGTCTTGGCGGCTGGGCAGGTGGGCGCCTCCCTCCACAGCGAGGGCTGGTGGGAGAGGAGGGTGAGCGGGGACGGGGTGGGACGGGGGCCTGGAGCCTGGCCCTGCTGTGCGGGGCCTGGGGGGAGACCAGGCGCATTGGCTGATGATCTGGGCGTGGTGCAGACGGAGCCCCGGTGGGCAGTGCCACTGGGGAGGGCGGCCCCCAGAGCGGCTGTGAGGACAGAGGGTCTGTGTGATCACGGGTTCTGTTTCTGGGTGACGGGCCACTCGGGGCAGGACCTGGCGGTGGCCACTGTTGGGGCCGGGGCCCAGCAACCTCCCCCACCCAGCCTAAGAGACATGGACCAAGAACGGCAGGAAAGGGAATTGAGTTTCGACTTGTAGATGCAGAAAGGAAGTGGCAGGTCTGGAAACGACTCCGACCTGAAGGACGCGGGAGAGTCTCCTGCTGTCCTCCCGTGCGGGGCGAAACCTGTGGCCGCAAGAGCAAGTCTGGCCCCCACCCACGGGGAGAGCTGCGGTTCCCGACCACAGCACGCTGAGGCTCCGGGGGTGCCTAGAGTCCCGGGGGGACCGTGGTGGGGGGGAGGGGCGCTGATGGGGCGGGGGACGGTCGCGTGGTCGGATCACGCTCTCAGGGGCAGCGTGTTCACGGAAAGGAGGTTCATGTTAACTGCCACACTAGAAAACAGTTGTTTTTCCCTTGGAGCCGCGGCGTTTTATAAAAACTTCAAAAACAAAACTATCCTTTCTAACGTATTGAGAAATTTGGTTTTTTATATTGTTTTCAGTGCGTGAGTTAGTGGCAACTTGAAAAATGGTTCTCCCGGCTCTCAAGGTAAAGAGACGAGTGAGTCACATGTGCTTCACGGGGCCCCAGGCTCCAAACTAGCGTGAGTTACATGCAACTCACACGGCAGTCAACGTGTTAAAGTTGTTTCTGGGCTTGTTTCTTTGTAGATCGCGTCACGCTCATTCAGCGTCCTGTATTCTTGCACTGTCTCTCGCCCGTCATCAGGGACAGAAAGGAGGCAAAGGGCACATCCCTTGTCCTGGAAAGGACGTCCCCAGAAGGGGTTCGGTGTCCAGGCGCCCAGGGAGGAAGGTGCTGATGACAGACACACCCTGGTGACAGAGACTCGCCCGTGTGGCAAGTCTGCAGCCCAAGGAAATTTATAGGCAGCCATTTTCAAAGGTGGCCTGTAAATACGCACTTTAAATCACGGATCGAGCACAGGAGCCGACACTGAACCCAGTAAAACGGGACCTGTGGTTCATTTCTAAAGCCCTCGCTGATGCTGCTTCTGCAAAAAAAAAAAAAAAAAAAGAAAAAAGAAAAAGCCTGTGTGCCGTCGTCCGCAGTGCGGAGTCCCGGTCCTGCGGCGTCCCTGTCAACAGCATCTGCTGGCTCTGCCTTTTGGGCAGAGTCATCCATCCTCCCTGGAGGCGGCGGTGGAGGGGGCGCTGCAGCCTGGGAGGCTGTCTGTGCAATCCGCGACCTGGCCCGTGTCACCGCAAATGTCACAGGACGCACTTCACCCTCCCGGAAGCACGGAGGGGCCTTCACGGAGACCCCTTGTCTGCCCCTTGCGGCCCGACCCACCGCCGCTAATTGCCGCTTTTCTCAGAGCGTCTGTGTGAGTCGTGCCTCCGAGGTGAGCCACCCACAGCCCCGACACCGCGCCTGGCTGCGGGCACAGCTGTCAGACGCCCCGTCCAGGTGTCTGGAGGATGATTTATAACCTGCATTTGAGCAGCCTGGTGATATTTCATTAGTCCAAATGTCAGACAGTCTAATGATAATGTGTTTGCAACAGGGCTCAACAGTTTCAATTTTTTAAATAAGCATTTTAGATACTGACTTTGGGTTTCCATTTAAAAGATAATATTAGGGAGTACTGTTGGGATAATGCTAATACTGGTATTAATATTAGGGGATAACATTGAATATTTTGCTTTTTTTGGTGTATTTTTAAACTAAGATTACAGTTTTAATCTACGCGCGTGCAAGAAATTCCAAGCAGATCCCATTCCACAGACGGGGACTCTTGTTTGGTGTCTGGGAAAAATGAATATTTCAAATGGCATATTCGCAGGTAGTCAATGAGCAGCGCTTCTGATTGTTTGTTTTTCACGTTTTGAAAACGCCTCCTACCCGCCTTGACTTGCAAATCCTTTCAGCAGTGCTGCCTCCTTTGACTTCGTCTTCAAAACATTTCTGCGCAACAGACGCTGTCATCTCCGTTTTACAGATGGGGACGCCAAGCTTCTGTGACTCACCCGCGTCACGCAGATAGTAAGTTTCAAATCCGGGTTTCAGACTCAGCTCTCTGGCAGCCCTGCCTTTCCCTCCCTCAGACTGGGACGTTATTTTATTCATTTCTTTCTCCACGACTGTGATCAGCAAACACCTCCGAGTGTCCGTCTGCTGCTTCCAGACGTGAGCTAAATGCTGGGAACACGGAGACACAGCCCAGGGTTTGTCCTTGCGCGGTTCCCAGTCAGATGGGGAAATCGGGCGGGCCGTTGCGAATGCCAGCTCAGTATGCCGAGCTACTTGATGGTATTTTTAGATAAGATTGTAATTTGGCACAGGCTCATGGAGCACCCAGACGTGCCTCGTGCCGTGAGAAACACCGGAGGGACAAAGGAGGACGAGACCCCTCTATTGGGCGCCGCAGTCAGGCTGGTCAGGGGCACAGAGAAGCGTTAAGCCTCATCCCGCAAACGCAGGTGTGCGAGAAATGCACCTGTGTGTTCACGACTCAGCTCAGTTCTGCTTTAGCTCATGTCACGCAAGAACGGAGGAGGTGACTTCAGCTGAGGGTGGAGTGAGGTGCTTGCACGCAGGCAGCTGTTGGGGTGGAGAACGTTCCTGACGCTGGGCCCACACAGGTAACAGCCAAGGCGTCTTCCCTTGCTGCCCACGTGGCCCTTCCACGCGGCCGCCGTGTCGCAGGTGGGGGGTTGGAAACTTCCTTCTCTTTCTGGGCCGCAGGTGGGAGGAGGGGTGGGCTCCAAGGCCCCCTGAATACTGATGGAAACGGTTCACAGCTGCCTCCTTTACGCTTGGCTCAGGGACCAGGGATGAGCCACCCAGAAAGCTGCCTGTCCGTTGGCCTGAACTATGACGTCGCCTGGCTGTCGTTTTCTTGCAGGCCACCGCTGTTTCTACCTTATTGATAGCAAACCCCAGAAAACAGCTCCCAGGTAAGTCGAAAAGAAAGTGATATGTGGCATCCCAGGAGGTACAATTCCTGGAAGTCCTGAACCCTCAGGAACAGCAGTTTCAAATACTCACAGTCCTCGCCGTCAGAGGAGCAAACTCGGGACAGCAGTTGCACTAGGATTCTGGCAGGTCGAGCTCATCCAGCGTCTGGGGCCTGCGCCGGGGTCCGTGGTGACAGTTTCCCTTCCGCTGTCGCCAGAGAAGGGCACTGGGTTGTTCCGCAGGGAGACAGAAAGTCAGGGCGGGGCGATCCGCCCACCCTGCCTGCTGACAGCCCCTCTCTCTGAACCGCCTTGCCTGGCTAAGGAGAGTGAAGGGGCACAGGGCTGGGAAATGGTTCTACCAAAAACCTTGCAAACTAGAAGGTGGGGAGCAGCACCTGGTAGACAAAGGGGGAGAAGATTCTTCTGGAAATGATCTGCCATGGGAACTGGAAAAGCAATTGCAAGAAGGTCTCTGGCAGATTCAACTCGAGGTGGAACCGCCGTGCAGGCAGGTCCTGAGGCCCAGGCTAGAAAACGGGGGAACCTCGAGGACACCGTGCTAAGTACAGTAAGGTGGTCACAAAGAACCAAGACAGTATAAATAACTCCCAGTGTTTCATTAATGATGACGCACGTGGAGGGTGAAATCCGTCTGTCAGGACAGACGTATGTTCAGACGGGTCAGAAGTGAATGAGACGCAGCGTGTGCTGTTTGCACGCGGCACTCCTGCCACGCGGGCAGAGGGAGCTCAGCGTAATTTCATAGACGAATATCAGCCAAACGAGAGCCGAGAGCTGTGTTCCTCTGTTAGCGTTCTTAGCTCTGAGCAGATAGAAGCCTTTCTGGTTATCTATGCAAACGCGTATTTACTAGAGGATGTCAGCAGTTTGAGGAATCTGCTGGAGGCTGGGGACACTGACCGGCTCCTGGTCACGCTGGGACGCCACCAAAGTCCTGTGCCGTTCCAGCGGTTAAGGCTCCGAACCAGACGCCAGAAAGTCTTCCACGGTTCCACGGTCACACTTTCCAGAAAAATCAGCGTCTGGCCCCTGCGTTCTGAGTGAAGTCCCGTGGGCAGGTTGGATGGTCTGGGTCACAGAAGGGGCTGGGTGGGGTTGGCGCAGAGCCCAGGGTGCCGCCGGGCGAGAAAGAACTCGGGGAGCAGATAATCTCCCAGGTGACAGACGGCCGTGCAAACGTTTTGGAAGATCCAGAAAATCTGATAATGCTGAATAACCTATTAAAATGTAATATAAAAATCTGTGCTGAATAGCAATAAGAATGATATATTTATAATTTATAGGAATTAATGCAAAATATATGCAAGACTTTTATGAAGGAAATTAAAATTTTTTTATGGAAGGATGTCATGGAAGACTCAACTAGATATATCTTTTTGCATGAATGAGAAATCTCAATATTTTAAAATGTCAGTTGTCCTTCAGTTCACTTACAAATTTATTGAAAGTGCAGTAAAACTCCAACAGACTTTTTCATTGAACCAAGAAGCTGATTTGAAAATAGATTAAGAGGTCCAGAATAGCCAAGAAGAATTTTTAAAAAGATTTGAGGCCGGGCGCGGTGGCTCATGCCTGTAATCCTAGCACTCTGGGAGGCCAAGGCGGGTGGATCGCTCAAGGTCAGGAGTTCGAGACCAGCCTGAGCAATGAGTGAGACCTCGTCTCTACTAAAAATAGAAAGAAATTATCTGGCCAACTAAAATATATATAGAAAAAAAAAAAAATTAGCCGGGCATGGTGGCACATGCCTGTAGTCCCAGCTACTCGGGAGGCTGAGGCAGTAGGATTGCTTAAGCCCAGGCGTTTGAGGTTGCTGTGAGCTAGGCTGACGCCACGGCACTCACTCTAGCCTGGGCAACAAAGCGACACTCTGTCTCAAAAAAAAAAAAAAAAAAAAAAAAAAAAGATTTGGAAGAAGTTTCTTGTCCCATCAGTTACCAAAAGTGTTTCTGAAGATACACCAATTAAAACAATTTGCTATAGTCTCCAGGGATGCACAAAGACAAAGGTCCCAGGCCACTCAGACGATGACAGAGCTGCCGTTGGGATCAGAAGGGGAAGGGTGGTCTGCTCAATCGACGGTGCCGGAACAATTGTCCATCCGCCCACACGGGGAAACCACGTGCCACGTCGAGCTGCAAACGCCAGGTGGACTAGGCTGCAAAATGCAGAGTTAAATTCAGAACCTGTAGAAGAAAATAGAGGAGAATATCTTTATTGCATCGGGGAGGGAAAGATTTCTTCAACAGTGCACAAAAGCACAGACCCAAAGGAAAAGACTGATGAAGAAAACATCAAAGATAGAAGCTTCCTAAGACAAAGGCACAACAAACAGAGTGGAAGCACAAGTCGTAGACTGGGAAAATGTTTACAGCGAGTTAACCTGACGGAAGATCAATATCCGGGCTGTAAAAGGAATTGGCCTGTTCAAACCGATGTGGCAAAGATAAAGGACCCAATGTAAAAGCCGGCAAAGTCCTGGGTGGGATCCACAGAAGACTCCCTAACGGCCGATGCGTGGAGAGTCGCGATCCCACCGGTGATCAGGGAAACACAAAACCCAACTGTCAGAGACCCACTCATACCAGTTTCAGCCATTGGACTGTTAAAATTTTAGGAGACTGGCCGGGCGCGGTGGCTCACGCCTGTAATCCTAGCACTCTGGGAGGCCGAGGCGGGTGGATCGCTCAAGGTCAGGAGTTCAAGACCAGCCTGAGCAAGAGCGAGACCCCGTCTCTACTAAAAATAGAAAGAAATTATCTGGCCAACTAAAATATATATAGAAAAAATTAGCCGGGCATGGTGGCGCATGCCTGTAGTCCCAGCTACTCGGGAGGCTGAGGCAGTAGGATTGCTTAAGCCCAGGAGTTTGAGGTTGCTGTGAGCTAGGCTGATGCCACGGCACTCACTCTAGCCAGGGCAACAAAGCGACACTCTGTCTCAAAAAAAAAAAAAAAAAAAAAAAATTTTAGGAGACTGATAATGGGGGAAAGTGTAGAATCTAGAACTTTCCCATCCTGTTGCCATGACTGTAAATTGTTTTGACCACAGAGCAAATGGACATTATCACTCTGGCCCCGATGCAGTCACAGGGGCTGAACGGACCTCCCGCCTTGGGCACGTTGGGGCCGGGCATTGACTTCTGTCTGCTGGTGAATGTTCTAGATGGCACCTTCTGCCAGCGGAAGGCTGTTTCATCTGCACTGAAGACCCATTGTGGGGTGCCGCCTCCTTCGTCAGTGAGCCGGGCTGGATCTCGGGATAACTTCCGGCAGCTTCCGCATCAGCACCTGCTGCTTCCCCTCGTGCCTCCCTGTGACGGGGACGGCTCTCCTGAAGCCTCATGAACCCCCTCTGCCAGCTCCAACCTTCCTTCTGCAGCTCCCTCACCTTCTCAGCCTTCGCGGGACTGGAGCGGGTCAGGGCTTGCTCTGGGTCAGGCTGTGCCTAGGGTGGTGCTGTGACCGGCGTGGTCTCATCCAGACCACTCAAACTTGCCCGGCATCGCAAAAAGGCTGTTTTGCTTTCATATCTCATGTGTTCCCTGGAGCAGCACCTTTAATTTCCTTCAGGAAATTTCCTTTGCATTCGCAGCTTGGCTGAGCGCACGAAAGGCCTGTCTCAGCTTTGGCTGTGCCTCCCTCGCTGCACCCAACCGTTTCTAGGTTTTGATTCAGGGTGAGAGACTGGCATCTCTTTCTTCCCCTTGCCCACTTAGAGGTCACTGTGGCATTACTACTTGGCCTACTTTTAATGGCGGCGTGTCTCAGGAAATTCTGAGGGGGGAGAGAGCAGGCGTTGGGGACAGTGAGCTGCAGTCAGAACACGCAACGTTTAGTGACTGAGTTTGCCGCCTTATACGGGCGTGGTTCGTGGATCCCCAAAATAATTACAGTTGTTACGCCGAAAAGATCAGTGATTACAAATCACCATGACAGGTATAATAATTGTGAAAATGTTTGAAATATCATGAGAGTTACCAGGATGCAACCCAGAGACACAGAGTGATCATTTCATAGCCATTCTCGGAGAGCTACTTCATAATCACAGCATGCTCTTCCATGCTGTGGCTGGACCATAGTTTATGTATGCAGTTGCATTCGATGGACATTTAGCTTGTTTCTAATACTTTTCTATCACAACACTGATGCAATGGAAATATTTATAATGTATAAGTTTATGTGTGGAATAATTAAGCTAAAGTTTGACGGATGTGGTCAAATTAACCTCTGTAAGGGTGGCACCAATTTGTCTCTCGTAAGAGTGCCTGTTTCTCCACAGTTTTTCCCATGCAGGATCTTACCAATCTTTTGATGTTTATCAACCTGATGCAAATCTCAGCATAGTTCTATTAAATTGTTCTTGCTGTGAATGAGGTTGACATGTTTTCATGTGTAGAAAAGCCATTTCTTTGTGAAACACGTTTTCACATACTTTGCCCATTTTCCTACTAAAGCATTCTTCTTATTGATTTGTATAGCTCTTTACATATGTTACTGAATTATCTCATTTTTGATATAAATTGAAAGTATTTCTTCATAGCTTCTTGTCTGTCTTTTTTAATGGTCTTTTTGTCATTCAGAAAACTTTTTCTTAATTTTTTTTACTTCAGTGTATTACAGGGGTACAAATGTTTAGGTTGCATGTGTTGCCTTTGCCCCGCCCGAGTCAGAGCTTCAGGCGTGTCATCTCCCAGGCGATGGGCACATCCCCCATAAAACGGTTTATATCTAAGTAATTACATGGATCCATATTTTCTTTTGATGAATTTTGGGTTTTGCGTTATAGTTGAAAGTCATCTTCTTTTCTCAGAAACTATACCATTAACCAGTTTTACCAATAACACTATTTTTTGGTATTTAATGATTTTATTTTTTTATATATTTATATATCTTTGATCTGCTTTGAATTTGTTTGGTGTAAGGTGGTAAATTATTACTGCAATTTTATTCTCCTTCCAGATGACTAGTTGTTCCAATTGTTTGATAACTAATGCTTTTTTTCTCCACTCTTTTATATACCACTTTTATCATATGCTGAATGTTTGAATGAATTTGTGTCGATTTCTGTGCACTATACTCAGTTCCTCTGATTTTTCTGTGGATTCATATGTCAGTGCCATATATTATTATTTACTACAGCTGGATGATATCTTTTAATATCTGGCAGAGCTTATCTCTTCTTACCGATTTTTTCTGGCTATATTTACATGCTAAGTTTTCCAAATGGAACTTAGAATCACTTTGAACAATTGCAATATACTTATATTTTTGGAAATTCAGAGTAGTATTATGTTAATTTTCTCAGAGAGAAGTGAGGGTTTCGTGACAACGCATTGTCCAATTCGGGACCAAGTTCAGTCTTCTCATTGGTTGACGTCTTGTGTGTCTCTCAGCAAAGCTTTAAAGTCTTCTTTACATGGGTCTTATGTATTTCTATAAAGTTCACTTTTTGGTTTTCTCTTTCTGTATTTTAAATGAGGGTTTTTTTCCTACTACATTTTTTACAAGTAGTCATTTATTATGGTTGTTCTGATATGCAGAAAATCTAAAGTTGTTATATGGTAAAATGTAACGGTTGTTTTCTTCATGGTATATATGCTTGAGTCACATTTAGAAAATTCTTCCCCACCTTAGAATTATACAAATATTATACAAATACAGGATTCTTTTCTAAGTTTTGAGAAATAATTTAATAATTTAAGTTTAAATGCTTCCATTACCTGGTATTTATTTTAATGCCTGATATAAAGTATTAACAGCATCTAATTTATTTTTTTCCTCCCAAATAGCTACTAATTGTTTAAGTACCATTGGTTGAATGAATAATTTACCTTTTCCTTACTGATTTGAAGTTCATTATTATGTACCTACAGAAACATGTATTTGTTTCTGAAGTTTTATTCTTTTCTGTTGCTAAATTGATTTGTATTTTGCATGTTATTTACTGAAGTTTTAAATTACCTCAAGATCTGGCATTGTAAATTCTTCTTGTTTATTTTTTTATGGGGGGGTCATTCTCACTTATTAATTTTTATTTATACACATCTTAGAATTCTTTTGTAAAATTCCAAAATATGTTTTAGATTTTAAAAATGCATTAAATATAAATTGGGGAAATCACCAGCTTTTAAGGATTATACCTTCACACCCAGGAAATGGAATCTTTCTCCTTTTATTCCAGGCTTCTTTTATGACCTGGAAGTAAATTTCCTTGTTTTATTCCATAGTCCTGAAACCTGCTTGCTACTTCTGTGATGAATAATTGCTGGCGTTCGTGTGAGCCTTCTCTGGGCGGGCCCCAAAGCCACATCGCTGCCTCGTTCCTGGCGGTGAGCCTGGGAGGAAGGCCCTGTTGTTATCCCCACGTCACTGAAGCTGTGGGCCTAAGTGACTCGTCCAGGGTCCCACGATGTAAAGACGGAGAAAAGATGGGGTCTCAGAGCTGGGGTTTCTAACACCTGCTCTCGTGTCCGCTGAGGTGAGTGAGGTGGGTCTTGGCCCCCTTGGCACCCGGTCCAGGGGGGAAAGGACACTTTGTTTCTTTGTTTCCTCAGTGTCTACCGTAATGTTTATTGTTTCTATTTCCTTTCAGATCAGTTTTGATAATTGATGTTTTCATTTAACCAATGGCCTCAAATTATGGTCTGGAGAGTCCCAGGATTCTGCAGACAGGGCACAGGGCTGCCGTGGGGCAGAGACTGTCCGCGGGGTGCAGGAGCAGGGTCGGGTGTCCTTGGAGCTGCAACCTGAAGGTATCTTTAATCCAGATTCTCAAATCTATTCGGATAGAGTTGAAAATGTTACCTTTATTTTTCCCTTATCTATAGCTAGATACCTATTCTTAGCTGTAATTTCGAACAGTCATTTGCTTTTCCTGATTAGTTTTCATAGTTTATGGGTTTAATGAAAAAAGCAGCCTCTGAATGAATCATTCTACATTTTTTTACTAATTATTAATTTTTGTTCATATCATTATTATTTTCTCTTTTTCTTGTTTTTATTCTCTGTGATATATGGAGTTAAGGACTTAATTTATATTTATTCTTTCTTTTTTAGTAATAAATACGTGTAATGCAATAACATTGTTTTTGATTACTGCTGGGGTATTGCTATATAGGATTCTCATTTTCACTTTTGTAAGCATTTTATAATTGCTGTTTCAATCTTTTCTTTTGTCTTAGAATTATTTAGGATATTGCTTTTTCAAATTTTCAAATGATTGGATTTTAAAAATAAATATTTTATTAGGCTTGGAAAATGAGTCCATGTAGTTTCTACTTTGAAGAGGCTTTTAATTAAAATTTTCTTTGTAGTCAATACAGGCCCTATCTATGGGCATCAAAAATAAAGTGTAAGTTTTGAAAGTAAATTTTTTAGATCCACCTTACTAATTTTACTATTTAGGCCCTTTATATTATTATTCATTATATACCTTCCTCATCTTTGCAACTTTGAAAAAAGTGCATTGATCTCTCTCACTGCCATTCTTTTCTTTCTTTCTTTTTTAAAAAATATATTTAGATGCAATCTTATTTGTTAACAATGAACCTTGTTAAAGATTCATGCCTTTAGGTATTGGACTTCACAATAAAAAATTACTATTTCCTCTGACTCTGTGTTTTACCCTGAACTTTACTTTTCTGATGCTGATATTGCAACTCCTGTTTTTCCTGGGGTTTTTTCCTGATGTTTCTTTGCACAACCTTAACTTTAGCATCTCAGCATCTCTTTTAAAAGTATCATGGCTCCCTAGCTCTTGGCAGCTCTTGTTGTTATTAGTGCAACAAAGTTGCATTCTTCTCACTTTTCAATGGAGATGGTAATAATAGTACCTGTCTCATAGGGTTGTTGGAAGGTTTAAATAAGATCATGCGTGTCAAGCGCTTGTCAGTCTTATTATTAATTCCAAATCAATAGAAATCGTACACTTCATGGTTTTCTTTTAAATTATTTCATACTTTAAACCATAGGTTGCCTTGTCAACTAACCATGTTTGAATTTAAAGAAGCAGAAAATATACGGCTATTCATAAAGTTCACTTACGGATATTCTTATACTGAATGGGGAGGGGCCAGGTTCTCTCTCAGACGTTAAGATTCTCAGCCAGCAGCTACCTGCAGTGACAAGGGGCAGCTGGGCGCACGGTGGTTGACAGCCAGCCCGGTGGCCAGCCTGCTGCCCCTGAGCCCATCCCCCCGACTCCTGCTGCCCCCTGAGCCCATCCCCCCGACTCCTGCCGCCCCCTGAGCCCATCCCCCCGACTCCTGCTGCCCCCTGAGCCCATCCCCCCGACTCCTGCCGCCTCCCCACCCAAAGAGGTCGGAGGAGCTACGCGCCCTCCTCTGTGAAACGAGGGGAGAATAGCACCTTTCTCGCGGGCTTGCTGTGAACATTAAGCCAATGGACACCTGCGAAGCACCTAAACACCCGGCAGGTAGTGCGTGCTGGGCTCAGGTGAGCTGTCACTAGCTATTGCTCCTGTTCTGCTCCCCTCTCGTCCCCTGTCCGCACTCGCCAAGCCCTTCTTGACTCAGATACAAGTTGATTTAAATGAATTTCAGTACAAGAAGCTTTTTCAGAGTACCTGCTATGCTCAAATCTCAGTATCTATGACAGGAGACAGACATATAAAAATAATAATGATAAGACAGTATGAATAATAACTTAATGTAAATTTAAGATAATAAAATAATAGCCATAAGGCAGTGTAGTGTGTACCAGGAGGAGCGTAAGGAAGGGGCAGTTTCAAGGGGCAGGGAAGGCTCGAGGGGCTGGCAGCTCCGGGCTGGGGCTGAGAAACGGCAGGTGGGGAGACCTGGCCACCTGAAGCAAGGTGGCCCTTCCCGGGCCCACGTCCTCATGAGACAGGTCACCGCCAGGCATCGCTTACTGAGTCAGGAAGTTTCAAACCACCCTGACCAAAACAAGACAGGGACAGCACAAGTTCCAACCGGTTAGAACCAAGATGGCGGAGGAACCCACTACTTCTTGACCTTGCAGTCTATCCTAGTTATTCCTTTTTTTGACTATTAGGGATTTTTTTCAGTTTCCAGAAAACATCCAGAGAAATAATTTTTAACATTCAATTCAATCTATAAATTTATTTACATAAACCAACATATTTATAATATAACCTGGACAGAATCATCCAGGGATAAATTATGCTTTACTCAAATTTTCTTTTAATTTATCCAAAAGTTTGATGTTTTGTTTATAAAGTAACTCCTAAAATATTGATAAATTTATCATAATAATTTGTGTGTTTAGCTTTAATTTAGATGGGGTTTTTTTTTCCATCTGTATTTTAGGTGGTTATTGCCAATGTACAAGGAGTTACTGTTTTATTTTATATATCTTGTGTCTGGCTAACTTGTTACACTTTAATTCTGGAGGTTTTCAGTTAACACCTTCTGCGTCTGTAGGTGTGCGGTCACCGTGTCGGCGTGAAGGGGCACTTTGTCTCTTTCTAATGAATCTGTGTCACTGATGACTCTCTGTTCTTTCTCGTGTTGCTTCAGGACTCTGGGAAATGACGGTGCCACAGGGCAGACGCAGTCTCTGTGCCTGAGCTGGGAGGGAATGTTTGTAGTTTCACCTCTGAGCACAGCCTTGCGGACACTGAGCGGAAGACGGTATTTTTGTCATAACAGCAACAGCATACACACTTACGCTGGTGCCCACTGCGTGGTACACGTGCCAGACCTGCTGTCTGCACTTTATACATCTGTCGCCTCCTGCAGTCCTCACGCAGAACCATTTTCCCCTGTGCAGGTGCGGCCGCAGGGCGCAAGGAAGGTTAGCGACGGCCCCAGTCGACAGAGGAAAGTGGACGTGCATCCCAGGGTAGTGTTTAACACGCAGAGTCTCAGTTTTGCAAGATGAAGAGTCCTGGAGGTGGACGGTGGTGACGTCCCTAATGCCACTGACTGTGCACCTGGAAACAGTTCAGATGGTGAAGTTCGAGTCATGTGTGTTTCACCGCAGTTAAAGAAAAAGGCAAGTTCCTGTTATTTCATTCTCAATCACATTCTCCTCTTAGGCATCCAGAGGAAATCATTTGCATGAATTTGGTAAGTATCTTCCAGTCCATCTCTTATGCTTTTACAGACATACATATGAATCCATGAATGATTTGTAGTGTTCTTTTGTGTTTTCCAAATCTCCATTGAAATTAACCTGCTATATGGAACACTCAGCAATTTAACTTTGATTACCACATTTTATTTATGTATATTCCTTTATTGATAGTTAAGTGCTTTTCAATTCTTGTTGCGGTTTCAGACAATTCTGTAATGAGTAGGTCTCCTTATGATTATGTGCCAAAGAGTCTCCGAGTGTAGACTGGAACTGGATAGCTGGGTCACAGGGGGAGAGTTTCCAGTTGTCCCATGTGAAGTGAATTTGCTCTGAAGTTACTGTCCACATTGGCATACCCACCAGCAGGTGCTGAGAGCACCCGCTTCCCGTAGCTTCAGCAAGACCAATATTGACCATCCAAAATTTTCTTGCCAATCTGATGAGTATGAAATGGTATCTCATTGTTTAATATGGCTCTTCTTAGTCACTAGTGAGCTTGAATGTCTTTTCGTATATTTATAAACCACTGGTTTTTCTCATCTCAGAATCACCTGGTCATCATCTTTGCTTTTTCTTAATTCCACTCTGTTTTTATTGATTTGTAAAAGTTCGTTAGATATTTTGAAAATTAATTATTTTTCTTTATGGGTATCACAAACAAATTTTCTAGTCTTTTTATTTGACTTTACTGTGCTTGTTATTATACCAAAGACTTTAATTTTGTTGCAGTCAGAGTAAAAAAAAAAATGTTTTCTGTTACAATTAGTGCTTTTGTCTTTTAAGAAATAATCCTCCACCTCAGCCCATAAAAATACTATCTGATATTTTCTTTTACTTGATTTCAAATTTTCTAATTTAGATTTTAATCAATATGAAATTTATTTGGGGACCTTATGATCTCTTCATCAAGTGCAGAAATTTGAAATTAATAGGATGAATTAAATTTTTTCTTTAATGCTTAAGAATTGATGGTATTGGATGGGGATTATGAGTATGGTAAATATTTGGGCAGGTTTATCGACAAATTCGTAAAGATTGTTGGGAAATTGTAATGATGTGTCCCTGCTTCCTCTTTGCTTTTAATCCTGTCTGTTTTGGGGGTGAGTATGTGTTATGTAATCCTCAGGCACAGACCCACACAAACACACACGTGTACACACACACACACACACACACGTGTAAAGAATATCTATGGTTAAAATTTGTAAATTTCTTATCCTACAACTGTACGTATCGCTGCCGCGTACTTTAAACTTTTACTCCCTAGATTCCCCTTCTCATTTCTAGTTGTTTTGTGTTGCAGAGACTGTTACAAGATTGACTAGGAACTTGTCTGTTTTGTTCTTTTGTTTTCCTTTAAAAGCTCTGGTTTTTAGTAATTCTGCTATTGCCACTTTCACAACAGCAGCAGCAGCCACTTCTGCCTCTTCAGATTCATTGAGCCTTGGCTACTCACCAGACCCTGCACTTTGAGCTTTAACAGGCACCTAATTTAATTTAATTATACAACAACCCTATGAAGACAATACTGTTATTATCCCCACTTTGCAGATGAGAAACATGAGGAAATGGGGCACAGACAAAGTAACTCAATGTTCCGGAGGGCTGAGCCGTGTGTGCTGGAATGGGGGTGCACCCAGGCTCTCTGACCCGAGACTCCGGGCTCGGAAGCCCTGCTTCTAGTCCCTCCCTTTTTTTCCTCATTATTTGTCTCTTTTCCATTTTTTCTCGTATTATTCTATTTCTTCTGCTATTTTTATTGTGTCGCCTGCTTTTTCTATGTCCTCATTTAATTTCTGCATACTTGGATCTATAATAGACAGGCAATGGTCAATTAGGTTCTTCCACCCAAGCATGTTTTTGTTTCATTTCTCATGTATTTTTACAGTTTTTTCACTTTCAAGTCTTGTATAAAATTTTTATTTTTAAACGCTATGATGTCCAGAATTAATCCTATTGTTCTTTGGTTTGAATTTGACTGGCATCTTTGAGCCCAAGAATTTATTTTTAACCTTTTAGTATCTTGCTGCTGCAGAAGCATATCTTATGGGCAACTTAACACTTGCTTTTAAAAAATATAATCTATAAAAATAGCTTGAGACAGGCCCCTTCATTCCGTTTTTATCCTTATCCTGCTGTTTGTCATCTGCTGTCTCATTTTATGTCTTCTGTCTTCTCTTTTGATTTTTGATGTATTTTTGATAAATGATTATATTATACTTCATGTTCTGTCTTAAAGTATTTTAAAAATTAACTCTCTAATTTTAAAATAAAAACATTTATGATTAATTTATGAGCCATCCCACTAGCACTCTTAAAGCTAGAATCTTGATTTTTAAACTTTCTAAACAAATAGAATGTTTAACTCTCTCATAACTGCTGGAAGACAGTACAGGTTTCCCTTCTTTTCCTTTTTCCTTCTTTCTCCTCCCATCCGTTGTTGGTGAAGTCTGGGTTTGACGCCCCTGTGCTTTTCTCTCCCTTTATTAGCTCTGAGTGTTTGTAGCTGGTTCCTGAGCCACAACTTTGCTCTAGTGAATAAAATCAGTTCTTGGGCCGGGCGCGGTGGCTCACGCCTGTAATCCTAGCACTCTGGGAGGCCGAGGCAGGTGGATCACTGGAGGTCAGGAGTTCGAGACCAGCCTGAGCAAGAGCGAGACCATGTCTCTACTAAAAATAGAAAGAAATTATATGGACAACTAAAAATATATATAGAAAAAATTAGCCGGGCATGGTGGCGCATGTCTGTAGTCCCAGCTACTCGGAAAGCTGAGGCAGGAGGATCGCTTGAGCCCAGGAGTTTGAGGTTGCTGTGAGCGAGGCTGACGCCACGGCACTCACTCTAGCCCGGGCAACAGAGTGAGACTCTGTCTCAAAAAAAAAAAAAAAAAAAAAGATCACTTCTTGGCAGTTAATCCTGTTTTCTCTGTTCTGTTATTGTCTTGTTCTTGACATTTTTCTGTCATTCATGACTTTTTTAAATGAGCAGGTGGGCACATAGTTTCCCCCGCCCCCAAGTATTTTTCCATTTCCAAATTTCCCTTTTCCTCCCTAATTCTGAGAGCGTTCACTGCAGAGGGCCAGTGTGAAGAACGGCACTTGAGGCTGGTGGTCCTGGAGTGGAACACCGTGGACCTCACAAAGGAACAACTGTGTATTCACAGCAATCTCGGTGACGTCCTGATTCTTAAGGGATCGAGACAGTGTCTCTGTGTTTACACCTGGGAGGAAAAGCAAAGAGAGAAGTGGCTGCACTTTCCGTGAGCACTGCTGCGGGCTGCGTCCCGTGTCCCCAGAACCCACAGGGAGGAGCCCTGAACCCCAGGTGACTGCGTTAGGAGACAGGACCCTGAAGAGCAAAGGGCTCAATGAGGTCACAGGGGAGCCTCGTCCAGTGTGCCTGGGTCCGTGCAGGCAGACGGGGACGGCAGAGAGCACGCGAGCAGGACAGGCCAGGGGAGGGCACAGCAAGGCGGCGGCTGTCGCAGCAGGAAGAGACACCTCACTGGACGCCAACCTGCTGTCACCGGTCTTGGCCTTCCAGCCCCTGGACATGTGAGGAGGTAAATTTCTGTTGTTTAAGCCATGCAGTCGTGGGTATTTTGTCATAGCAACCCTGGGAAACCCATACAAGCAATTACTCTGTGCCGGGAACCGTGCAGAATGAGGAAATTGAGTCTCAGAGAGGGGATGTGGCGTGCCCTGGTCAACAACGTGTGACCGACGGAGCTGTAATGCAAACCAGGTCTCTCCCATTCCAGGTCCCATGAGTCTCCTGCTGTGTCCCTGCCGCCTAACGAGCTGGGATCTATTCGGATTCTGGTCCCTTTAAGTGGAATCTGTTTTTGCTTCTTTGTAACACGTGCAGTGTCATTTCAGAGTCACACTGTTCTCCACGTCCGGATGCCCACGAGCCACTCACTCCGAGTGTCCAGGAAAGCGGGAGCCCCCTTTGTACCTCCGCCTTGTGCAGTCTTCCTCCTGCTCCCCCCAAGGGGACAGCCGGGCTTCTTCACACCTGCAGGGGGTCACTGCCGATCCCCGCCACCCTGCTCTGATGCTCAGAACACCTGCATGCTCTCTCCGCCTTCCTTCCTCCCATCCTTCCTTTGACGTGTAGATAATCGTGCATTTATTTGTGTAATTATTTTCAGTGCTATCCGTGTCCCCCACAGACCTGTAAACCCCATGGGAGCTGGGGCTCTGTTTTCCTCATCCTTGGGGACACACAGCCCAGCATGGAGTGGGCACTCGTGGGTGTCTGTTCGAGAAAGGACAAGGGAATGAAGGACCATAAGAAGCCGCCGTCTCCCACCCACGTTTCCCTGGGGATAAGCCCCGGTCTCCCTGGGGGCAGGTCCTCCTGAATTGCCTGGAGTCGGGTTTCCGAATGTTGCTCCCAGAAGGTGGAGAGCACGCAGCAAACCTGGAGTCCTCGGGCCTGGACTTGAGACCACGCTCCCCCTTCCTGGCTGGGTGAGAACTCAGATCCTCGGGGCCTCAGTCTCCCCACGTGGAAGGGAGGGGTTGGAGCAGGTGCTCTCTGAGTCCTGGAGGTCCCGCATTCTGTGACTGTGAGCCGTTGCTCCTGTCCCAGGCAAAGCGCAGTGGCTCTGGGGAAGGAGCAGTGGGGACTGGAAACTCTGAGAGGACACACCCCACCCTCAGGTAACTCCAGCACACAGACGGGGGGCTGGGCCCACGGTCCTCAGAGCGCAGGGGGCCACTGAGCCGGAGCCAGGCTTAAATGCAGCAGAAGTCCAGGGACGGCAGCCTGACACCGGGGTCAAGTCTGTGGGCAAGAGCAGGAGGATGCAGCCCCCCCGGACGTCTCTGGGGCCACAGGCTTCCTTCCCTTCCTTGTCCCGCCCCGTCCAGGCTCCTGAGTCCCTGAGCTTCCCAGGCCATCGTATGGGCCTCAGGACGCCGCCACCTCGAGGCTTTGGCGAGAGCGTGGAGACAGGCGTAGCTCGTACAAAATGATGCTGTTCGGGAGAGGAAGCACCATGAATTCCAAAATCTCGGGAAACATGGGATAATTAGGTCGCACAATGGCTAATGAATTTAATGCAGATAATTGCAATTTAATGCACATTGACAAAGCAATTTAAAGTCCTGATACACATCAATGGCTTCTGATTCCTTGGGAATGCTCCGGAGATTAAGAGGTCTGCTCTGTGCTTTAGTACGAGAGATATTTTGTATCTCAGGGCACCTACTTGCCAGCAGTGAGTCCACGCCCTCTGCCCTCTGCCCTCTGCCCTCTGCCCAGCCAGGCTGCTGGTCGCTGTGAGTGAGAGACGTTCACTGCACAGGGGGCTCCACACGTCCTCATGCGGCCCACAGGTAACGCAGGGAACCAGCTTCGAATACAGCCTGTCTGTGCAGCCATCGCTGGTCTAAAAGGAATAGGAGCCCAGGCCTTGGAACCTACGGAGCCATGATTCGAAACCATTTCTGCACCTTGGGAGCGAGAAAGGGGATGTGAGACCCTCGGAGCCGCTGCTTCTGCCGCCGGGGCTGACTCTGGGGATCGGGTAGTGGGGGATGGGATGTTAGAGGTCCCAGGGCCAGGCCCCCTTGGCACCAGGGTGGGACTTCCCCAGGGGCTCAGCCCTCAGCCATTCACCAGTCACCGAGCGTCTACCAGAAGCACAGAGCAGACCAGAGCTGCAGAGCTTTGCTGCTTGACTTGTGCAGGGAAACTTCACGTGAGAATCCCATTTCTAGATCCTCTTGAACAGTCTGATGGTCCAGCCACGGTGGCCCTGTCCTCTCACGTGCCAATGGTCATCGGGAGCGAGGACATTCACTTTAGATGAGCAGATGATCTGTTCTCTGCTGTCCTCCTTCATTTGGGTCACCTGCCTGGGCCCCGCAGGCATCTGAGTTGTATCATGGGGTTTACGTGGGCAGGCACCGAGCCGGGAAGTGAGATCAAAGGTGACGTCTAATGAAGTGTCTCAGACACAAATAGTCCTCGTCACTCACTCAGCCACTGTGAGCATCTGCCCTGTCCCAGGCTCTGTGTCGGTGCTGAGAACACGAAGGTGCGAAGTCCTTCCTGGTGTTCTCAAGAGCGTGCGGTCTGCAGGGGAAAGAGACACGTGAGCAGGTGGATGTAAACACGCAGTGAGCGCCGGAATCGCTGCGGTAACAGAGATCACGGGACGTGGACAGCTGAGCGCCCCGACCGCTCCGGTCTGAGGAGTGGGTGACGGTGTCTACACGGCGGGCTGAGCAGCCGGGGGACCCGTTTCAGTGCTGACCACAGACAAGAAAGGACTCTTCCTAACGAGGGCTGCGAGACCCCTCTCCTCGGTCCGCAGGCTACCGAAACAGGAGCACGGCTGCGAGTTGCTGCGGGTTGCAGAGGATCCCCTGCAGCTCCTGCAGCTGTTCTCGTGCTTTACACAGGGAGACCCGGAATCAGTCTGACTTGGGGGCGAAGCGTGAGTGCGGCTCAAGGCTTGAGCGCGGGGCTCTGGGCCGGGAACCCGCAGGGCTGCGGGACACGAGCAGACGGCCCCGCCCAGGGACTCCCTGGCCCAGCTGGCTCTGGGCTCCCCGGGCCGGGCCGGGAGCTTCATTTGCACACCACAGGGACAGCAGCCCGGTGCCACAGCTCCCGTGCTACCAGGCCGTGTTCCGCAGCTTTAACGTCTGTGCTAAATCCGCCTGGGTTTTTGTGCCACGTGTACATTCTGTTGTCTTCTTCATGAAGTTCTGACGTTAAAATATCATCCAAAGGGCGTTTTAGGTGAATGGCTTGCCTGGACGTACACTGGAAATTGGGATTTGGGACCTGGGGGAAAAAGACAGCGCCAGCTAAGGGCCCCCCTTGGCAGACTCTCTCCCACTGCCATTTCCTTCACTCGCGTCTGGGCAGGTGACATGGGGACGTGTGTGGCCGCCCAGAGGAAGGAGTGTCTGAGTTTGCCTGGCAGAATTAGGGGGTCTCACCCAGGAAGGAGCCCCCAGGGTGAAGCCTGGCAGGTCTGCAGTCTGTGGGACAGACACATCCTTCCGGGACAGGTGAAGGAGGCTCCTTGGGTGCGGTGGTCTCTGAGCTGGGCCTTGAAGGAGGAGGACGCTTTGATCAAGCAGAGATGGGGGAGGGAGGGAAAGGGCGGCCAGCGGCAGGAGCAGCGCGAGAAGTGGGGGGGTTGGAATCAAGAGCTTTGCAGGAAATCAGCACCAGCACCCGTATGCCAGATTGGCATCCGGCTAACGCCACGGAGATACAGGGAGATGCTCGGTGACGAGCCTGGCGCGGTGATGTCAGTGGTTTGGAGAACAGGACTCTACCTTGGGCAGGTGTGCCAGGCGGCAGTGTTCAAGGTGAGCTCACGGAGGAGGAACTGGTGACGGTGACCTTTCGTTGTCTCCTTCCCCTGCGAGGTTCAGCATCTGTAATTTGGGAGGCTTTGGCGGCAGTTGCTGTAAAGACTATTGAATACGTGTGTGAAGCACATTGCAAGGTGCCCTGGGGCCCGTGGCATGTAGCAACTGCTCAGCAAACAGCCTCTCCCTGTCCTCTCTGCGCCACAAGAGAAGTGCCACGCTGGATGCTGGCTGGCTCGGCGGCCAGGACACAGCTGCTGACAGGCAGTGGCAGGCTGAGGGGCCAGGCGACTTCTTGTTTAATGCTGAGGGTACCCTGCGAGGGTGACACTTCTCACATCCGACTTGTGCCCACCTTGACAACGTCTCATTCGTTCATAGCTTCCGCTAATCAACAGGTACCCGAGTCAGCGTGCACGCAGCTAAGACACCCATCATTTCAGCTCCTCTTTCCAGATTACTGTGCTGTGTGGACAGGTCTTCGTGTGGCTGCAAGAGTCAAAAACAAACAAATCGCACAAGCAGACCCTGGGGAGGCTGGCGGCCGCCATCCCCACCGTCCCTCTGGCCACCGCATGGTGAGCCGTGCTCTGTCATTCTTAGCTTCGAGATCTTGGGGAAGTCACTTAAACCCCGTGAGCACCTAGATTTTTTAAAGAGGCTGATTTTTTCCCATTCTCTAGGAGGGTTGTGAAGATGAGAAAAGAACGTTTGTGAAAATTTGGGTAAATTATAAACTAGTGTAACAGAAGTAAGCAACCATTTTTAATAATTTTTATTAATATTGTTACTATTACTCTGGAATTTTCAGAAACATAGGAAAGCATATGCATAGCTGATATAGTCAATTTTTCATAAATAATTTCCAGAACGTTCTGGCAATTTTGGCTAAAGACATAGGAAGCTCTTAGATTGCTTTTCAATCAGAGTCGAGCAATAGCTATTAAGTGGGTTTTAAGAAAACTAACTAAAAATGAGCTGATTTCTTGGTTCATTGGGTTGATCGAGCCTCACCCTTCAGGGCTGGAACCGACAACTTTTCTTTTCTTCTGCTGGTTTCAAAGGGGAGGGGGCGTCCGGCCTGTCCGCGGTCTGGGCTGCGTGTTCTGCAGCCCCTGGGGCCCCGCAGGTGCACGAGGAAGCCACCAGGCCGCCGGCGGGGGATCTGACACCTGTGCCCTCTCTGCTGCCCAGGCGTGACGTCCACATGGGCCTCGTCCCCTTGTCCCTCACCCTGATGGGAGCAAAAGAAGTGACATCAAGCCCTTAACACTCCACTGTTAATGTCCCCCCTCTAATTTGACATCTCTCAGCCTCAATTCTACTGGTTTTGGGGGGTGGGAGGGCAAAGGATCTTACGGCTTTTCTCAGGCCTGCTCGTTTGTAAGTGGGGCCACTCAGCGCCTGTCATGGGCTGACGTGTCACCCCAAACCCACGCGCTGAAACCCTCACCCCACAATGTGACGGCCTCTGACAGGTGATCAGGTCACGGGGGTGGAGCCCGCACGGTGGGATTATGCGTTTACGAAGAGGCCCCAGACAGCTCCCTCGCCCTTCCCACCGCGTGAAGACGCCGTCTGTGCACGAGGAAAGCAAACCCCACCAGACACCCGTCTGCCGGCACCTTTGTCTTGGACTCCCAGCCTCCAGAACCGTGAGAGAGAACTGAGCTCATCTCACCCAGTGACCAGGTGAGAGCCGCCCGGGGAGGCGTCTCGGGCAGGGTGGGGCGCGGCAGGGCTGTGTGCTGACCACTGTCCCGGCAGGTGCATCTCCGTGTCCACCAGCCTGTGTCCCCGAGGATGTTTCTCAAGCCCCTCTGGGATGTGACAAGAATGCCTTCATTATTCCCCTGGAATTGTCACTGGGCGGGACGTGTACAGAATCTCTAGGGCCTCACAGTCTTTGGGTTTCAGACTCACCGGTGGAGAAAGTGCAGACACCAGAGGACTTCTTGTTCTGGGAGACAAACCTGGAAAAGGACCTTTGGCTGGTGGGTGCGGGCGTGAAAACTAGAACCTCGGAGTGGAGCAAGGGCACGGTGACCTGGTCAGGGGGCAAAGGGACCACCGACTGGGAACCACTGCCCTAGAATGATTAGTTGGCTGTAACTGGTTTGTGGTATTTCTAGTTCAGTAAGACCTGAAATCTCTAGTTCCAAAACACCTTTAGGACTTGAGAAAATAAGTGAATTGGCAAAAAAAGAATCAAAAGCATTCTAGATGCGCACACACGTCTATTAGGTGTTTCCCTGACACGAGTAAGTAGGACACGGCAGTGGTGCTCGCGTGCTCTGGCTGGGGCTGCCGTGGCCACCAGGAGCCACCGCCACGGCTTCTCCCTGGCCTGGGCCCAGGACGGCACCTGCGTGTTTGGCGCCGTGGACGAGCGTGCTGTGCCGTGTCTGCTGCCGTCTCTCCGGTTCCTCTCTGGTCCCGTCGCACTGGCCGCGACACGTGGGGCTCGTCTGGTCTCTGCCGCGTCTCCACCCCGAGGGCGTCCTCTCCGCAGCCACAGACCAGGGTGACCGGCGTCTCCTTCTCCGAGGGTTGCGCAGAACCACCCGCCGCCCCAGCGCCTCCCGCTCGGCCGCTGAGACCCGGCTGCCCAGCCTGAGCCGCTGCCCAGCCTCCGCCACCTCCCGCCGTCCTGGCTCCGGTGAAGGGGCTGCTAGAAATCTCCTCCCCTGCCCCACACGCCTTGTCATCCTCCGGAATCTTCTGGCCTCATCCGTGACGAGTTCTGACAGCAACAGCGGTGCCGGATCAAGGGGTTAAACTTCCCGGGCCGGGGACGGCCCTTTTACGGCTTTGTTTTGTCCTCAGGAGACACCTGTAAGTGGCTTCTTTCTGGTCCTTCCACGTAGTCCCGACTGAAAACACGCGCGTCTCCATGGTGGGTCCCTCTTGCTCACGGCCCCTCGGATTGTTCTGCTGTCAGTGACACCGCACTGGGGAAGTGACAGCCGTCCTCCTCTGGGGACCGTCTCAGCCCCTCGCGCACTACGCCGTCCGTGCTGCAGGGAAGGGGCTTCCCTCGTCAGTTAAAGCTCCAGAAGGCAGAGACCACGCCTGTCCCAGTCGCAGGCAGGACTCGGGCGCCCTGCACACGGCTCTCGGCGCGCTGAGCAGGGAATTAACTACGGCCCAGGGTTCTCGGAGGCTCATCCTAGAGTGAGGCCTCAACCCGTGACGCTGGACAAAATCACTACGGGTTTCGTCTGCTTCTAGGCCGTCGTAACAGACTCTGCAAAACTCTAGCCAATTGGTCTGAATTTTGAGGCATTGATCACGTAGAAGGGAAAATGTCATTTATTTAACACTCACTGCACATAGGCCTCGTTCTAGTGCTTTACCTGCCCTGCTGTGTTTAACCCTCGTAGCAGTTCCACAGGCGTCTCCACCTGCGTCTCAGAGAAGGGACAAAGGACAGTCAGCGTAAGAGGCGGAGTCAACGTCTGCACCCAGGGCTATCTGAGCCTGTGCTCGTCCCCATCTGTGCTGCTTCCGGGACAAAGCAGAGGGGGCAGCTGGAGACAGGCGCGGCTCATGCCTGTGATCCCAGCACTCTGGGAGGCCGAGGTGGGAGTCGCTTGAGCTCAGGAGTTCGAGACCAGCCTGAGCAAGAGCGAGGCCCATCTCTACTAAAAACAGAAAAATTAGCCGGGCATGGTGGCACACGCCTGTAGTCCCAGCTACTCGGGAGGCTGAGGCAGGAGCATCACCTGAGCCTAGGAGTTTCAGGTTGCAGTGAGCTGGGCTGACACCACTGCAGTCTAGCCTGGGCAACAGAACAAGACTCTGTCTCAGAACAAAAAAAAAAAAAAAACCCAAGAAGAAGGAGGAAGAGGAGGAGAAGGAAGAGGAAGAAGAAGAATAGGAGGAAGAAGAGGAAGGTGGCTACAAGACAAACACGCAAACACAACTAGAGTTGCACCACGCTGACGGGCAGGGCCAACGCCAGGCAGATCTGGGGGACGCAGGCCCTGTGAGCAGCAGGCGTGACAAAGCCGTGCAGATCAACTCTCCTCAGCTCCTTGTGATAAAACGTAGAAAGCTGGAATTACTGTCATTTAAAGTCGCTCATCTGCTCCTTGGTTTAAATACATACACAAACACAAAGCAGGAAACGAATACAAGCACACACGTTTACGGCTCCAACCTCGATCAGCGTGGCCGCCTTGCACATCTAAAATTCTTACTTCCAACTCTTTTTAACCTCGTGTTATTAAAGGAGATGCCAGTGTAATCGGCATCCCCTCAAAGGCGCATCGGCCTTCTCATCCTTGAAGAAAGGTGGTTTTGTTAACTCCAACACCCTGAGCAGCAAATTGCTGGAAACACAAGGAGGCAAGGCCACAGAGAAAGATCCGCGCGGCAGAAACGCCTTCAGTTGATCAGCAAACTCGCTCTCCGACACTCGTCGAGAGCTGCGGTTTGCAGAGACCGTGGGGTGAGAGTCCTCGTCCCCTCCCCCTGCTCACCCCACTGTGCCTCGCCGCAGCGCTGGCGTGGGCGGGATTGTTCCCCAGTTCTTGCGGGAAAATCTGACTCCGTAATTAACCCGAAGTCGTGGAATTAGGATGTAGAGAACACAGGGCCCTACCGAGGTCTGTCTAGCCCCCAAGCCCAGCCAGTAGTCAGCAGCCTCACTCAAGCTCGAAGCCTGGAGACCTTAACTCGCCTGGGATTTGCATAAATTGCTTAATTCCGTGGGGCCGGCCTCCCCAAAATGTAAATTGGAATCATCGTCTCTGTCTTCTCAGCATCACATGGAGGTTCTGAAAACGAAAAATGGGGACATAGATATAGATGCGTTTTGAAAAATTATAAGTCTACATTGTAAGTACAAGATGAACTTTTGCTTAATGATCAAAGGGAGTCGCATTTCTCTGGGTCCAGCTAAGACTGTAGGTGTCACCAAGGCTTCTCGATGTGTTTATTTTCTTGTTGCTTCATTGACCTGCAAAAAATTCCCCCAAACTCCTTTTCTGCTTGCCAAAACTTCTTTGTTCTTTAAGCCTCCACTCTCAGGCACTGCCTCCTTCAGGAAGCCTTCCTTGACTGCTTCTCCCACGTGCTTCCCCACCCCTGGCCACAGCCACGGCACTTGCTACACTACATCGCCGCTGTCTTTGCACATGTGACTAGACCCAGGGGACTTCCCGGGCAGGGGCTGTGGCCTCATGTCTTCTGCTCCAGCGAGGAACGAGGCACGTGCTACAGTGCTCCTAGGACATCTGCTGAACAGAACCACATTGCATGAGACCATCAAGCCCGAGTCTCCGAGACGCACTTTCAGCCCCAACCTCAAGCAGCAGTGACGCGGCACCAGAGAACCACGCGGTCCTGAGCCAAGGCCCGTGAAAGCGGCAGTTCAGCTCTGGTCTTCAGCCAGGTGCGCCCACCTGGATCCCTCAGTTCTGGGGCAGTCCTGGGCTGCAGGACTCTCGGTTTTAAACCCTGGGCAGTCCCAAGCCTGCTGTCCCTGGACTTCCAGTGCCACCTGGGACAAGTTGTTCACCGTCACGTCCAACGACACTCCTGCCGGGAGCCCATCTGCCGGCCCAGCCAGCACCCGGGAAGCCCGAGTCTCAGCGCTGCAGAGGGAAGCACCTGCAGGGTGGCACGAGCATCAGGAAGGGGTGCTGTCACAGGTGGGGACAACAGCCCAAAGCCTGGCGTCCCCTTGCTCCCAGCCAGGCCCTGGGTGCAGCCCAAGGCAGGTTTCTGGAACGTCCACCCCAGGGGGATGGTCGGCTCTGGACCTGCTGGTTCCCAGCTGGGGAGGTTTCCTAGGAGCCGCGTCGCTCCCGGCTCCAAGAACACGGACGGCTGCTCTGGGCTCCAAGAACACGGACGGCTGCTCCGGGATGAGCGCCCAGCAGCAGAGGCTGGGAAAGCTCGGGTGAGAAATTCCGGGCGAGGGCTGAAGAAAGGAAGAAGGACAGTGGAAGACGAATTTTGAGATGTCACTGAGATTTGGGGAGGGACGTTGAGAGGTGAATTCTGAGGACAGAAGAGTGAAAGGCCCTGGTGAGGGGAGAGGAGATTTTTGCGGAGTGGGAGTGAAGAGTATTGTTAGAGCTTAGTTAGCAAAACGGGGATTCTGTGAAGGGCAGTGAGGGTGGAAGGAGAGAAACGGGAACCCCAGAGGGGCTGTCTGAGGCGTCTCACCGTCCCCAGCAGACTCGTCCCCGTAGCCGGGTCTGGGCCACCTCAGCACGGTCGGCATTCGGGCCAGACGGTTCCTCGCGTGGGGCTGCCCTGTGCACGCAGGAGGCTGCTCCCTGGCCTCTACCCCCCGGGTGCCAACAGAGTCCCCACACCACAGCTACGACCGCTGGACATTTCTCCAGACACTGCCAGTATCTCCTGGAGAGCAAACCCCCCAATTGAGGGTCACCGTCTAGACCGAGGACGGTCACCTTTAACTTCTCAAACTCTTTGCGGGCTCTGGCTGCATGGCTTGGTGGGACAGGAGCAGCCTCTTGGAAGATGTCCCTCACAGCAGTTAACGACTGAGGCTCTGCAGCTTGTGTGCCACATGGAGGCAGCGGGGGGTGGAGGGGGTCGGGGGCAAAGCTGGTGGCTGGTGGCTTCTCTCCAAGTCACCTCACTCACTCTGGTTTCTCTCCAGATCACATAACTCTTCCACCGTTTAACTCACCTCACTCCAGGACCCTGGGCCCCTGCCTGCAGGGAGGAGCGGGTGCTGGTTGGCACAGCCGACCTCCCCTGACTGCGGGGTGGACCATGGCGGGGAAGGGGCAGCAGGGGAGGAACCAGCCCCCTGAGAAGGCTCCTCCGGAAGACTGGGGTTCTCAGATGGGAGCAGCAGCTACCCTGGGGTGGGGTGAAAAGGGCAGGGCGTGGCATTCTAATGGGTACAATGGAAAGTGCTGGAAACTGGACCAGAGAGAGGCAGCCCAGAGCAGGATGAGGACAAGACTATAGGGGGTGGACCAGCAGGGCCAATTACACCACGGGAGCGAGAAGGATGACAGGCACAAGGGGGAGGCTGGAAGGACCAACTGGGCTACAGAGTGCCCAAGAGCCAGTCCCGGTGATTCCCTGGTGCGTGGGGTGGAGGAGGCGTGGCCGCCAAGGGAGTGACGGGAGAGGCCCTGGCAGCTCTGCGGCAGATGGGAGCCTATTTCTGCGGGAATCCAGGTGTCCGCCGTGGCTGCAGCCCCAGGTGGACGCGGAGCCCCAGGCCTCGCTGGGAGGAGTCAGCTGCAGCTGCCACGGCTTCGCTCCCTGCAGCCTCGATCGCTCCCCTGGATGCCGGCATAGGTTGGTCATTACCTGTAATGTCCCTGCTGTTGTGAGTTTTCTTCATTTCATCTTCTTTTATGAGTATTTTAATGGAAATCTGGGAGGAGGGTGCATCAGGCTGAATCTGAAGATGGGCAATTTTAAGGAATATTCCCTCGAGGTGTGAGCTGTGCTGGAAAGAGCAGGGGCTTCAACGCCTCACAACAGCCGAGCGGAGCAGCAGCCGTTGCTCCTGGTCTCTGGAACTGGAAACTGAGTCTGCGGAGGACAAGACTGACAGTGGGGCCAAGCTCTGAGCAGATGGCGGCACGGAGAGGGCGAACGATGTGTGTGTTCAAGGCTGCTCCGCCAGGAAGAGAGAGTCCACGCTACACTGCGATCGACTAAGCTGGCCCGTGGCGTGCAAACCCCCAGGCCAGCTTCACGGCCTCCGCACCCAAAGGGCCCCACGCTCTTGAGTCTTGAAATTCGTAACAACTGTTTAACGAGGGGCCCCGAGTTTTCATTTTGCCCTGGGCCCTGCAAATTATGTAGCCGGTCCTGTAGGACTGTAGGACTGTAACAGCTTGCTACAAGAAAACGTCTACCTTGGAGTCACATTTATCCGTCACTTGTACGTGTCTGCACGCACGCTCTCCGTCCTCGCCGAGACGCACTCGCGGGCGCAGGCGGGGCTGCTTTGGGAGGCTCCACTGCTGAGGACTCCCACGGCCGCGCGTGAGGACGTCAGCGGAGACTCCCTTCCCGGCAGGCTCCCCGCGGCTCCCCTGCCACCCAGACGGTCCTGTTGGCCATTCTGCCACACCAGGGAATCTGCCACAAACATTTCGATTAATTGAAACATGTCATTGTGTAGGTATTAAAGGATTGTACAATAAAGAATTCACCCCAGTGAGCAGCAATAATTGCTGCTTTCTGCTGTTTCCTCTCCTCTCCATGCGCGACATAGAAACGAATGTCACATATTTGTAATCAGAACGCAGGAACGCTGTTACAGGTCCTTCTAGTTTGTCCTCTGTTCCCCCCCTGGGTCCCTCAGACAAGCCTTCGCCACTGCAGTCTTGTGCCCACAGTTCTTATTTCTAACGGCAATAGCCTCTTCCATTGAGATGATCTTACGTAATTAATTTTAAAATTATCCTTCTGTGGACATGTATTTTCATTTATTACTTTAACAGACTTCAAAATGCCAACCCTGTGCCATGCTTGACGGATACTGCATTGGAGACACGAAGCTAAAACATGACCCTGGCTCTCTCAATTCCTCAGCAGAAACTAGAACTCAGTGAGCATCTTTATTTCTCCTTGTAGTTTAGTTCCTAAGGAGAGATTCCTTGAAGAGAGATTACTGGCTTAAAAAAAAAAAAAAAAGCCAAGCACTTTAACAGCTTTAATTGCACGTTGTCAAATTGCTTTCCAATTCGTAATCCCTCTAGCAATGCACAAACATACCTGTTTCCCTGAAACCTTGCCAAAATCTTGGTATTATCGTTTTAAAAACCCTCTTGGTGATTTAGGAGATGTAAAATGATACAGAATCGTTTCAATCTGCCTGTGGCTCCTTTGAGGCTCCACCCCAGTCTCATTCAGCTTATCCGCCCCCTCCCCCGCCCCCATACTTCCCTTTTCTACGTGGAGCTCCTCCTCCCCTTTTGTTTTATTCCTGTATTTTCTTTCACAGAAAATTGTGATGAGGACACTTGCGATTAAGCAGCTGAGATTGGTCAACAGAGACAGGCCAATCCTCTTGCAAGGTGCTCGATCACATGTCGCACAAACAACGCTGCTCAGACTACAGAGGCTGGACTGGGAAACACTCTGTCATCCGCTGTGTTCACCACACCTCGCACCAACTGACTCCCACTTCTTCCAGGTTTGGGCCCCTTCTTGTAAGGCAAAAATACTCAATTCTCAACAAGCTGTGGAAAATGCCTTTTATGATTTCATGGCCACTCGCTCTCCTGGCTTCTTCGCTGCTGGCATGAACAAGCCATCGTTAAGATGGCAAAACTGTGTCGATCGTCTACGCGCACACTTTGCTTAATTGCACTGCTTCTTGTTTGAGATATAATAAACTATACTTTTAATTTTAAATCAGACATTTCATATTTAATGACCTAATATCACATGCCTGCCACAAGCAATTCAAGGCACAAGCCCTGGAAGTGGAAACTCCATGTTCCCATCCATCCGTGAACCACTCAGATGATTCCCTTAGCTCCATAAAATGTCAAACTGGAAGTGAAGAACTTCATCTTACCCCTTACCCTTTCGTTTTACCGATAAAGCGAATCCGGCACAGCCGGTCAGCGGGGCAGCTGGGCCTGGAACAGGGTGTGACTTCCGCAGCCTTGCGCTGAGATCAGGCCCTGGGGACCGAGACGCTGATGCTGGGAGGCAACGCTGGGCCAGCAGCCTGGGGAGGGAGAGGTGGGAAATAATTGTATTATCCGCGTCATTCTTGTGTCAGGAACGAGCCTTTGGTGCGAGGGATATATTTTTAGCAGCACGTTGGGTTTCACACAAACAGTACATGTCTTTAGGGGAGTCATCTGCTCCTGTTTCCACACTCCCACCTTCGCACCTTGCTCGGAAGTGTAAGTAACAGCTGCCAGGGCAGAAGGAAGAGCGTCTTTCCTCCTCATGGCCATGTGGGGGGCTCTGCCCACTCCCCCTGCTGCTTCCTTCTGTAGGTGCGGCCAGAGCGCCGGCTGTGCCCACGGCACGAGCTTCCGTCCTCTCCATGCCGGAGGGGCGGTGAGCGTGGGCCACCCCACCGGGACTCACATCGGCATGTGGAATAGGGAGCAAGGAAAGGAAAACGTCCTTGGAAAGCAAAGCCCTTGAGCCCAGCGGTCACCCCCTCCTCCAAGGCTGGGCTCCTTCCTCCTCTGGGAAGCCGAGCTCTGCGGGAGGGGGAGGGGGAGGGGGGAGGGCGGAGCCGGAGGTGCTGAGACGTCCTGGTCCTGCCGTTGGGGTCGTCACTGGTCTCTGACCTGGCTGACCGCCAGGCCGACTCGCAGGAGGAAGGGTGGGCACGGAAATAAACGAGGACCGTGTGGGCTGCAGGCTCGGGAACCAGGCATCTCAGGCTGACGCAGGAGTTTGCAAAAACGCCAAGACCTTTGTTTTCCCGCTAGTTACTCTTTACCTGCCCTCTTGCTCCTCAGTGAAATGTGAGAAACGAGAGGGGCCTGGGGGCTTGTTTGGGGGGGTGGCAGAGGAGACTCGGGAAGCCCCCGCCCCGCCCGAGGGAGGCTCCCACAATAAGGGAGCCGTTGAGTCAGTGATGCCACATCCAGGACCCGTGGCAGCAGGAAAAGCTGTCGCCGGACCGTGCAGAGAGGGATGCCCAGGGACATTGCCGGTTATTCCTTTCCGCCTGCGGACCTTGTCAGGGGCCTTGGCACCTGTTCTCTGTCCCCACGGGCCTGCCCCTGCAGCACCCACGGGCCTGCACACACAGCCCCGCCCCCACGGCACCCACGGGCCTGCACACACAGCCCCGCCCCCGCAGCACCCACGGCCCTGCACCTGCGGCACCCACGGGCTGCACCCAGCACAGGAGTGCGATTGAGTGCGGTTCCGGAGAGGCCCGAGACCCCCAACAGCCGTGACCTGCGTCAGGACGAGCCCATGGCGGAGACCCCAACGAGAGCTGCTGGACAGAGCTTTACCTTCACTGTCAAGAACAAAAGTGAAAGTTGTGTTTCTGGCCATGAGGAAGCGTGTTCCCTCCCCTCATGGAGGGGCCGGGGAGGCTCGGGAGGGAGGAGCTCACGGACCCCCCCCTCCCCCCGCTGCTGTTCGCGGCTGTTCTACGACTTCTGAGGCAAAGCGTGTTAATGGCCACGTTGCAAAGTCTGGTCCAAGTCGGCCGTGTTCGGTCTCACGATGTAAACAGACGGGAAGTCCCACAGCCAGGTGTGAGACGGCGGCTGTGCAGGTGAGGGTGTGGGGGGCGCGGCGGGCAGGGGCAGCGTCAGCACTGTGAGCAAACCCTGCCCCTGGGCTTCTGGAGACCCTCGCGCAGGGGGACGTGCGGGGACAGACAGACCAGTGTTGTGACATTTGCCGACAGCCCGGCGTTCACTCACCTGGGGAGCTCTGTTCTGGGGCCCAGTGTGGTCCGAGGGCCATTGCCAATCCGGGGGCTGAGGAAGGTGACCAGGACGGGACGGACCGAAACCTACCTTGCAGGGCTCCTTTCAGAATCCAGGGGTGCCTTGTTCAAGGACCTGTCGCTCAAGGTGCTGGTGGTGCAGCTAGGACAAGCTACGGGCGGTGGCACAGAGGACGCACCCGGGGTGGGCAGAGGGTCCCCTGAGCAGCGAGACTCGGGAAAGAGCCGAGAACCGTCCACAGCGATGACGGGGAACAGCACCGAGTTCTCCGCAGGGCCCATCCCTAAAAGCATGCTGGAATTGATTTGGAAACAAAATAATCTTTTCCAAATAACTTGCAGGTCAAAGAAAAAATCAAAAGGTAAACTTTAAAGTATTTTGACCAGCCTGAGCAAGAGCGAGACCCCATCTCTACTAAAAATAAAGAAATTATCTGGCCAACTAAAAATATATATAGAACAAATTAACCAGACATGGTGGCGCATGCCTGTAGTCCCAGCTACTCGGGAGGCCGAGGCAGGAGGATCGCTTAAGCCCAGGAGTTTGAGGTTGCTGTGAGCTAGGCTGACGCCACGGCACTCTAGCCCGGGCAACAGAGTGAGATTCTGTCTAAAAAAAAAAAAAAGAAAAGAAAAAGAAAAAATAAATAAAGTATTTTGAACTGAACAAAAGTGAAAACACAATGTATCAAAATTTGTAGCATGCTGCAAAAGCAGGGCTTAGAGAAAATTTTATAGCACAAAATACCTATATTCGAAAAGAAGAAACCTCTCAAATAAACTACTTTGCTTCCACCTTAAGAAGAAAAAAAAGTCAATAAACCCAAAGTAGAAGAAAGGAAATGATAAAAATCAGAGTAGAAATCGATGAAATAAAAAACAAAAACAAAAGAGAAAATCAATGCAACCAAAGGCTGGTTTGTTAAAGCAAATACATAAATGGAAAAATCTCCAGCCAGACTGATCAATGAAAACAGAAAAACACCCCTAATGTCAGCAGAGAGGGGCAAAGCCACTGCAGGTCACAGACTTTGAAAGCACAGTGAGAAAATGTTACGCACAACTCTGAATCCTTCTGTAAATCCTTGAGCATATTTAAAATAGCTGATAAAAAGTACTTGTGTCTATTTGCATAATCTCAGTCGTTTCTGGTTTATGTCTATTGATTTTTTAAATTTTCTTTCTCACATCTTTCTGCTGCTTCACACATCTAGAAATTCTTACTGTGTGCTTAACACTGTAAACGTTACGTGATTCAGTATCTGGGCCGCGTGGGTGGCCTTCTGGAGGCTTGTTGCATAAGCCTGTTTAGGGCAATTCCAGAGAGCTCTTTCTCTAGGGTCACCTTGGCCACGTCCCTTCCGAATGTCCCAGGAGTTCAGTGAGAACGTCCCACCACTGCTGGTCACAGTTTGAACGTCTTCCGTGCCACCACTTGTTCAGGTTACGGTCACCCAGGGCTGGCTTTGTCCAGCCTTGGGGAGCGTCACTGACCCTGTGCTAGGGGTGGTCAGCCCGAGACCCAAGGGACGTGTTTGCGGATTTTGGGAACTTCTTTACCCGTATTGTTCCCTCCCTCCAGCACTCGGTCTGACGTCGGCTGTCCAAGTGTCCCGGACTCCCCTCTCTGTCCCCTGACTCAGCAGGGCTGCCACATTCTGCCGGGTCCCCTCCCCTCACTGTGTCCAGAAGACGCCGCCGGACAGAAAGCCAGGGTGACCCGAGCGCCTCCGTGTCTGCTGCTCACCTTTCAGGGGCCACAGCCCGAATGTTCACCGTACTGTGTCTGAGAGCAAGCGCTTCCTCTATGCCGTACGTTGGGTTCTGTTTCCCAGATTTTCACTGCGGGAGCGCAGGCCCAGCGCCCGCGCCTCCAACACGGCTGGAAGCAGGTGCTGACTCACGTACACGTGCAGGCGTATTTATCAAAGCTTTCTGTGCAATTCCTTGGTGTCACGCATAGAAAAAGCCTTTATATTTACTTATACTTTCTGACAGTACCGTAATGGTTTCGTGTCTTTAACACCGAATTCCTGAGGCCACGTGGAATTTATTTTGGTGAAAGATGTAAGCCATTAGTCTAGCTTTCCACAAATGGTCAGCCAATTGTGCGAGGACCCAATTTGCTAGAGAACCCATCCTTTCCTGAGAGGCATAAAACACCTCCTTTATGTGCCTAAATTTACACGTAATTGCACCTATATCTTGACTGTTTTGTTCAGACAAACTGTCCATTGCTGAAGCAGCGTAGGATTGCTCCGAGTGCCGAACACTCACCTGCAAATTAACTGTCGCACGCCCTGCGGGAGGGAAGTCGCCGGAACAGAGACCGGAGGCGAGGACGCTGTGGACCCTCCCTCTGCGACTCATCCTGTTCGACACCGCGGGTCTCTCGGCCCACGCGCCGCAGTTCCCCCAGGAGCAAGATGGGAGCAACCAGGTTTCACCGTTTCTACTCCTGAAGCCCGGCATTCCAGCGGGACAGAGCTCTGTCCTCCCAAAATACACTTCCTCTACCGTCTCCGCACACAAGCCCGCAGCGTCTCCTCTGCTTGAAGTGGCTTATCCGGTTTCCTCTTCTCGGTGAGCTCTCATGCGTCCTGCAAGCCACAGATACCAACGCCGTCTGTTCCCGACGCTTCTCCCAGAGTCCCCGAGTCCTTTAACCCTCCTGCCTCCCGGCAGCACCTGCGGCTCACGGTGCGGTGGTTATTGGTTACACGTTTGTCTCTTTTGGACGACCGTGAACTCCTGGGGGTAGAAAGCGTGTTTTTCTCATCGTTCTCTGATCAGCAGGATGAGCGGCAGGTGCCGGGGAGGCGAGGGGTGCGTGGGCAGGTGGGTGAACGCACGTGTGGGTGCCCGGCTGGGCCAACGGGTGGGCAATCGGCGTCCCACTGGGCGGGGGGGAGCGCGCTCCGGACGAGGCTTTGGCTTTGTGGCTCGGTTCCCCACCCTCTTTTCTGCTTCCCGGTGACAGAATCCCAGGCCCAGAGCCCGTCTCTCTTGCGAGACTCCTGAGCCCTTGTGCAAAATCCCTAAAAGTCTGTCTGAGTCCCGCCAGCGACGCCCGCTTCTCCCCAGCAGAGCTCCCTGCCTTCTCCGTGGGCTCCGCGATCCACCTGCGGGTGTCTGTGACCTCAGGACATTCACGCTAACCCCCCGCTGAGGCGCTCCCTGGCCTGCCAGGTTTGGGGCTGGGGCTGTCTGGTGGTTCTGCCGTTGGTTTCCGTCCTGGCCCTCACTTCCGCCTCCTGCCTTTCTGGGCTGGCCAGCCCCACCCTCAGTGACAGGAAGGGCAGCCAACACTTGCTGAGTAATTGGTCATTACGAGCCAGGTGCTTTGAATATGGATTTACATCTAATCACCTCACGACCTTGTGCTGTGGGGCTTCTTATTTCCATTTACAGAAACCCGGAGAGGCTGGAACCTGCTCAAGCTCAAACGGAGAGCGGAGACTCAGCAACCAGCCTGTGTCTGGCTCTACACGCCCGCCCCGCCCTCTCCCGCAAACCGCTGGTCGCAGTTTCCTGGGCACTTCGCTGTCACGTGATCACCACTGGCTGCGACGTGCTGGAGGGACCAGTTTATTTAGATTTCCGGTGTAAACCCACGTGCGTGGCTCTGTGGGCTGGTCACGTGGGCTGTGGGTGGGGCACGTGGGTTCTGGCCTGGGCACGTGGGCTGTGGGTGGGTCACGTGGGCTGTGGCCTGGGCACGTGGGCTGTGGCGGGTCAGAGTAGCAGGTCTTCCTCCAGGCCAGAGCCCAGGCCGAACCCTGCTCACAGCCTGGGGCTCCCCCAGACGTGCGTTCAGTCCTTGCCGTGCTGCTTGTAGACTGGAAGATCTGGGCAAGACTCACGTCCTTGGTTTCGGGGTCTACACTAATAAACAGGCTAATGTGGGGAGGTGACAAGCGACCCACAGGGACAGTGGCAGAAACAAGCAGAGGCCAACATGGTCCACCCGGCACCCACCCACCCAGGCCGCTGCCCGCCCGCCGCAGAGCAAACTCGGTCTGCAACACGGACGAGCTCGTGTTAACGGTGCCTTCCCCGTGTTCTGACGCTGTGATCTCGGGGCCCGGCTGACCTGGAGCAACTGCCCCTCCCGGAGTGAGCTGGTGCCTGGCGGAGTAAAGGCCTCACCTGTGAGCGCACTGTTTAATGCAAACCAGCCGGCCCAGGTCCCGCACTGGGATCAACCGCTTTCTCACCCTTTCACACTGTGAAATCACGTGAAGTAGCCAAGCCTGAGCCCCCACCCCGCCCCGCCCCTCCGCACCCTCAGGACCCACAGCGAAGGCTCTTGTGCACGGCCCCCCCTCCCTGCGCCCTGACTGGCTCTGTGTGTCCCCAGGGGACACCGTGCCCCCTTCTCCTGGGAACTGCCTTTTCCATGGCGGTCACCTCCTGAGCTGGTGGCCTTCCCGTATGTCAGATGTTCTGTCACTACCCTCTACTTCCAAACACGCTCTGCATCTAAGCCTGCAGATTCCAGCCCCGCGGTCTCGGGCAAACCTCTCCGAGCCTCCATTTCCCCAGCTATGAGAAGGGGACACTGAGCATTTCTCCCCCCGAAGGTGTCGCGAGGATACAGTAGCAGATGGGCTGACACGCGCCTCGTGCTCCCCACGAGTCAGCGCTGTTAGTGTCGCCGTCGCAGCTGCGTGTTCTGCACTCACGCAGCGCCCGGGCCGGGTGCACAGTGCAGTCCTGGTTTGGACAGTGACAAGCGGTTAAGACCGTCACTGTACGTATTTCCTGATCATCCAAATTGGGGACCTAGAACTCTGAAGAATCGTAGATCTGTTCCGGCAAAACCTCTGCTCTCAGAAGCGACTGGGAGTCTGGCGAGTGGGCCTGCGGGCAGCACACCGAGGCCCAAACCCGCCGGTGAGACCCCTGAGCAGACGCTGCTGAGTGGCGCCTGGAAGGCGAGTCACCAGGCAGAGGTTGAGCCGGCGTGCGCGTGGGCAGCTGCAGACAGCGCAGTGGTCCAGGGCGTGCACTGCAGGACAGAGAGTGGCAGCCGAGGTGGGCAGGAGGTCTGTGTGTCACATTTCACGCTGTAGGGGCCAGACGAAAGAAACCTCAAATGTGACGAGCCCAAAACAGAGCTGCAGATACCGTTCCCCAGCCCAGAACTGTCCCTTGCAAAGTCTTCTCTAAGAATCAACACGGCACCGTCACCTGCCCTGTTTCTGAAGCCGAACTCGGGGGAGGCAGCTGCAGTCAACCTGGCCACTCCCCGGCCGCCCTGCTCACCAGCGGGGCCAGCGGCTGCTCCCACGAACACGGCAAGTTCAGCTCCACGGTCCCGCCTGTCCCAGGCCACCGCCTGGCCCTGCGTCGCTGCAACTCCCTGCTCGCCAACCTCGCTCTTCCCAGCCTGCCTTCCCGTCTCTCCGTTCTCCGTGTTGCAGCTGAGCGAACCGTCAGATACAAACCGGATCATGGGTCACGTCACTCCCGTGCTTCCAACCTCCCAAGGCTTCCAAGTGTGTTTAAATAAAGTCTCCCCTCCTCGCTGTGGCCTGCAAGGCCCTCCGGAGTCCAGTCCCCGTGGACGTCACTGATTTCTCCTCACGTCACGTTCCCTCTCCTCGTTCACTAAGTTCAAGTCGCATTGGCCTTGCTGCTCTTCATTCTCACCGCAGACCTTTGCACTGCCGGTTTCCCCTGCCGGAAATGCTCTTTCTCAGGTGTCCACAGGCCACCTCCTCCAGGAAGCCTTCCCTGGCTGCCCTAACTCAAGCAGTTCCTTTGCCCCTCTCCAAGCTGATCTCTCCTACGGGGTTTCCTTTCCTTTCCTGCGTCGCACCCATTGCTGATTGAAACTATTTCATGTATTTTCTCATTTGATTTTTAACTGTACGCCCATTAGAATGGAAGTTCCAAGACAGCAGATCTAAGACTTTCCTCCGTTCCACAAATACCTAGGAAGCATCTAGTACGTACAGGACGCTGTTGCTTCTGAGGACACAGCAGGCAACTCTGTTTCGGCATCCAACCCCTGCCTTGCACACTCTGGCTGCTCAGGGAATATCAGTTGACTCAATAAACAAATGAATAAACCAAAGGGCAGGACAGAGGCTGAACCAGAAGGACGTACGCAGGTCACACACGCGTTGCTGATGATAAAACTGAACTTACTCAGACAGCAGCAAAGCGCTGACCCGGACCGGCCGAGGCATCCTGGTCTCACTCACTGGCCCAGAGGAAACGGGCCAGGAGAGGCCCCTCCCCGGGGCTGCTGAAATTAGGCAAGAGCCGTTGAAATGTCTGGACAGGACTGTGCGTGCCCAGCGTGAAAATGCCACGTGCGTTTCTTCTATTGGCAGGTGACCACGCAGTCCTTGTCAGGTGTAGTTTATTCAGTGCTTTCCTTGACAAATGAAAGGAAACCGAACTTGCAATTGACCACACTTGCACTGCTGATTTCTAACAATAGTTTTGTGTCCAGGGTTTAATGAATCTTTCAGGAACTTTTACGAGTCAGAGTCAATTTTAAGACCGCAAAGTGGCAGTGCTTGTCAGGAGCCGAGTTCCGAGGGCCGAAACGCAGCCCCTGGTTCCAGCCAGAAACCAGGTGCTCTTCCTCGTGGCAGATGCTGGTCTGTTGTTCAGGGGACGCGGTCTCACGTCCGCACGAAGTCACGTGGCCTCGGGCCCCTCCTTCCCTCACAGGACTAGTGAAGACATAAACCCAATCCAGGTGGAGCAAAGCTTTATAATCCGGGCTAACTATGGAGGAAATCAGTGGGAGCTACGGCAAACCTGAATTCTAGGGCACTAGGACATGGTGTGCATGTTTTTTAAAACGCATTTTCAATGATGTAAAGTAAGTAAACCTGGTATTGACTTTGCAAGCACCTGGGGGGAGGAAGCTAACTCAATGGTGGATTAAGACGCCTCACAGTAGCATATCCGTATTGATTTCTCCGCTGAGGGAGGATAAACATTTTTCCTGCAAGATTACTTATACATTATTTTCTTCATTCATTTTTTTCAGAGCACTTAGGCAAAATTCAATCTAGGTCCAGCCCAGCTAAATGCAAACATTGGCTTTGTGGGTCTTAATCATAGTGCACTGTGAGCTCTGACAGCATTCTCATACCTGACGTCGTGTGGCGACCCTGACGTTCTCGCTGTGTTCAGGTGTTAGGATATTAATTGCTTTTCGCAGTGTGCTGTGACTCATGCTTGAACAATCCCTCTACTGACCGGAGGGGCAGCCGGTGGCACGTGTGAACCGCAGAACGGATGAAGGGAGCCGGACGTGTTCTCTCTCCAGCATCCTCCGTGCGGAGGCTCCGCTCACGGGACGTGCACTGAGCCTCCTGCTCGAGTCGGCCACTCCGCATTTCTCCGTGGCTGCGGGCGGCCTTCACGCACCGGGGATGGGGAAAATGAGCCTGATGTGCGCACACAAGAACAGACAGACAGGCTAACGGAGCGGGGTAACAAGCCCAGGAAACCGGGCAGCCTTGTGTGACATCGCAGGGAAAAGCTGGTCTTTGTAGTAAACCGTGCCGGGCGATGAATATCCAAATGGGCAGAAGCACATCTGAGCCCCTACTTCACCCCAGACACGAACACCCATCCGAGGAGGAGCACAGGTTCAACTGTGAAAAATAACACAATAAAGCTTCTGGAAGAAAATATATGTCATCTTCATGACCTTAGTGTGTGTAAGGATTTCTTACATAGGACCAAATTCCCAATCATAATGGGAAAAACGCTAAATTTCTGTATTAATACTGAGAACTTCCATTCATCAGAAAGACATCACCAGGAGTGTAAAAGATGCAACTCAGAACAGAAAATAACGTTTGCAATATATATCTAACAAAGCACTCATTTCCATAATATATAAAGAATTTCTACAAATCAATAAGAAAAACACACACAGCTCAAAATGAAACTGGGCAAAAATATAAACAAGCACTTCACAAAATAGGATATACAACTGTCCAATACACATCAAAAAGGTAGCAAATCTCATTGGTCACCAGGGAAATGCAAATTAAAAACCCAAGGAGACACCACTGCAGACCCAGCAGAATGGCTAAAATGAATGACAGACACCACCAGTCGTCGGGTGGGATGTGGAGAGACCGGAACCTTCCTACGTGCTGCCGGTGAGAGCGCCTGTGCAGAACCACGTTAGGGACGTCACCGGCCGCATCTGCTCAGGCCGAGCACAAGCACGTCTCGCGACCCAGCAGTCCCCCCAAGGCCACACACGACAGAAACGCACACACGTGTGCACCGAAGGACACACGAGAACATTCCCAGCTCCAAGCCGGGAGCTGCCTGAACGTCCGTCCGTGCGTGGTGGAAGGGATGAGTAAGTCGCAGCCCGTTCACGGTGAGCAGTGAGTCGAGAATGGGAAAACACAGCCACGCGGGACAGTCGGATGCGCCCACAAAGGTCGTGCGGAGTGACAGCAGACAGCACAAAAGGGGACGTTTCCGTAAAGCCCCAAACAGGCAAAACCAACCAGCACGGTGGGTTCTCTTTGCAGAGTTTTGACTGGAAGGGGCGCGAGGGAGGCTGGAATGTTCCGCGTTTTTGTTTCTCTTTTTCTGCTCTAAGTGCTGATTACGTGGAGATTCCTATTTGTGAAAAACCATCAAGCTGGACATTTATCATTTGTGCACAAAACCGAACAGTTGTGATTTATGCTTAAAAATAAAAATCTCACTGCAAGATATTTTATAGTTTCCAGTTTATTTTTGATTATATTTGGAGAGGCAAATTTTACATTATAGCTTCAAACCAACCATTGTACATTAACCAAATTTTACACAAGCCATTTGAAAAAAGGTCTAAAAATGTGCTTCGTTATTGGTTTATATAACATTTGTCAAGCACCAAGGCTGTGCTGAGAACTGGACGACAAACATGGAAAGACACAGTCCTGCCTGCAGACACCCTTCCCCAGGGCCCCGCTCGTAGGCTTCTTCCAGTCCGCTCGTTTATTCATAAGGCATAAATAAGGGGTTTTGTTGCATTTCTCATTGTTAATAAATATCTAATACCCTTTCCCCCAATTATAGCAATTACGCATATCTTTGCCTTTAAATACGAATTTCCATAGTACAATATGCAGTATATATTGATTTGGTATTCACACAACTGACACCACCACTCTTGCACGTTGGTTATATTGATAATATGAAGCGTGTTGAATTTCAACAGTCGCAAATTTTTAGACCACTTAATGGAACCATTTGTTGTTGGCAGAGCTCTTAGTGTTTTTTAAAAAACAAAACAAGATAAAAAAAAAACAACAACAAACAGGGTGCCACGGCCGCTGTCTTAATAAATTGTAAACGAAACCAGCACTGCCTTGATTCTGATGAGGGTCTCGGACCCTGGCACAGACACTCAGAACGGTGGTTCTTAGCACGTCTACAAACTAGCCTTGCAGTATCATCACGCAGCCAGCCGCATGCCCTAAAATGCTAACAGTTACGATCAGCCAGTAATAGGTGATGTCGGGAGGATTTGCTGTATTTGCAGGTTGAAGAAGGGAGTACTGGTGTGAAATGTCTGAAAACCGTGAGCCAGGATTTTTTGTTTTTTTTTTTTTTTGCTTTTCTGCAAGGCTGTATTCAAAACAAATTCAGATTGAATTTAATGATTGGCTAGGGACATCTTATTCTAAAACAATCCCTTAAATAATAACATCTGATTGTTTCTTTTTAAAATGCAAGAAAAGCAAAGGGAATTCTGACAGTGCAGTGATTTTAGACTCGGGCACAAGGACCTGTACTTTATGCAAAATGGCAGGGCACGGTGGGGGACGCCGCCAGACAGAAGTGGGCGAATCCCCACAGGGGGTCGTTGCAGGGGGGGCGGGAGGCAGGTTCCCGAGGGAGGGACGGACGTTCCCCTCCCGGCCCGACTCCGTCTCGCTCCACTCCGCAAGCCGAGGGCACGGAGGTGCTGGCGGAGTCTGGGGTCTCAGGAAGGGCTGGAGCGAGCCTGGGGTCGGCAGCAAGAAAGGATCTGACCGTGAACTTCACCTTCTGCAGATCCCGAGAGGCGGCATCCGCGGGCGTCCAGGCATCAGGAAGACCCGCCACCTCAGCGCCAGACTCGGTGGGGTCAGGCAGAGGACGCCTCTTCCAGAGAAAACCACGTCACCGCTGACCTTCACTGTCCAGTGCCCTGGGGTACTACCAGGTCTGTGTGTTCCCATGACGTGACAATGACGTTGAGTTGAGTTTTAAGCTACCCCGGACTTAGGGCAAGACTGAATTTCCCTGACTACCTCTCCAGGTGTGAAAAGGGCAGAAGAAGAGTCCAGAGTCCTGTCACTTCCGTGTGTGTGGCGGGGCCGACCGTCGTGCCCCTAGCAGCTAGGCACGTGGCCACACGGCCGGCTGGAACTGGCTCACCCAAGGGCAGTGGCGAGGGGGTTGGTCCGGCCCCACGAGCCTGTCTGTCAGCAGGAGGACTCAGCGTGAGACTGGACAAGAGTTTCCTCGTCCCAGGCAAGTACCTCTCCGCTCTTCGCAAATGGCAGAGCGAGAGGTTGGGACGTCAGTAGTCCGTGACGAAGGGGAGAACGGCGGGACCGGAACGCGGCGTAGAAGAGTCTGTTGGGTGAGGGGTGAGGTGGGAAGGCAGTTCTCAAGGCGGAAATCCAGTATCCTCTTTGGGATGAAAGAAACAACCTTATTCAACATGCCCAACCCAAAACAGAGCACCAAAAGACTAAAATTCTGACGACAGACAGTAATACATATATGTAATTTTTTTTCATGTTCAATTATAAATCCTCAGTTCTCCATACTAAGGCTTAAGTTGTCAGTCACCTAATTGAAAATCCGTACATACACATGACAATACAAGTAGATAGCATGAAGACCTCCGCAAGTAAAGGCTCACTACAGATGGAACATCATCCCCCATTTGTTAGCATAAGGTTTACTGACTAGTCCTTAAGGGTGGACAACAGAACCAGACACAGCAAGCCGAGCGCTATCTGGAATTTTCTAGAATGGAAGCTGGACTCCCACTGCTTTAAAAATTGAGCTGCTTCTCAGGCCTCTCCCGTGGGACTTAGTATGTCACCCAGAGCGACTGTTCTTACAGTCAAAACTCTTTAAAATCCCACCTTGTTATCAAAAAAAATTAAGGTAGCTAGTTTCTGCCAATCACTTTTCCTTTAACCTGTAACAACACATTAGAATCCGGTGCCGACAAGAATTCTCCCTGTTTAGTTGTCCTCATGCACCACTCGGCAGTTGGGAACCGAGATCGGATTCTGACGAAATTACAGCAGCTTCCTGCACAGCGGAGACTTTGCTCTCGAGGCATTTAACAGAGACGACGATAAATGAACACCGGGTACCTAGACAGACATGTAGGTAGATAAGCGGTTAAATGGGTGATATTTTTTGCACTGCTGACAAGTATCCAAAACTCTGGAGTCGGTGCTGGGTGGCTGAGGAGACCTCCGTGTTCATCCTGCTACTGAACAAGCCTGTCACATCTGTCCAGAGCCACCGAGCACGGCAGGTACGAGTGGTGCGTGAAAACCACGGTTCAGAGATACAGTGTCAAGGTGTAGCCATTGTCTCTACTCTTCAAGGCACAAGGACAAGTTCCAAACTCTTCGGCTCACGTACGGGAAGCCGAGCATCTGGTACCACCAGGGACAGAAAGTCACAGAAGACAGCCACGCGCCGAGCAGGAACGGGAGGTCCTCTGCGGTGGCCGTGAACTCACAGCATCAGCAAGCGGCGCCCCCACACCTGGGGCTGGGGACAGGAAGGTCCCGGCCGGAACACCCGGCCCGTTGCCGTGGGAGCTCCACGCCTGGTCTGCTGGCCGGCTCTGCCCCCTCAGCACACAAACAGGCCATTTCCACGGAGATCCGCAAGGACGCAGACGTTCTGTCGTGTTGGCGCGAAAGGGCAAGAGAGAAACATCCGGAGCCCTTGATAAAGGTCGGCAGAGAAGCGACATCCTCCACGAACACACACCTGTCGCTTCACCAGCAATGGTCTGCGAACACCAAGGAAGAGAGAACTCACCTGTTGTTCTCGTGGGCCGTCTCCCTCCGCTCCTCGCAGAGGCGTGTATTAAATACCTTCTGCATAGCTTGGTCCCCGCCATGAAACCTCGTCAAAATGGAAGGACTCCAATTAATCTCCCCCTTTTTTTTTTTTGCTTGGAATATTCGATTTGCATTTACTGATAGTCCGTTACATTCCTTTGGTGGGAAAAGGTATTGCACTGCTAAAAATGCATCGCGTGTAATAAAGTCACAGCTAACTCAGGTGGGTGGGCAGGTTTCCCACCAGAACAAATTCTTTCGCAAGACCACCATCCGCACCTGCAGAGAAGCCGCCATTATTTCGTCTCTATTTCAGCAACCTGTGGCCGCACTGCTGTGATATTTTAGATGCAGAGGAAGACGTCGGTGGCTGTCGCCGCGCGCGGCCTCGCGTCACGGGCTCAGGACTTCATGGTGCAGATGGGCACCACGATGACCAGGATGACGGTGCAGGCGGCCGCGGCGATCAGAGCCGCCATCTTGCAGACCTTGGCCCGTCGGAACTCAGCTTCTTTACGTTTGAGTAACGAATCGTAGCCCGGAGTGTAAATATCCTCCATCCAATATTCTAAGTTGTTTGGGTTTAAAGATTCTTGTGTCTAAAAGTAAGAGAAGACGTTAGACATACGGTGAATACTTGAAACCAAAGCCACTCTGACAGCCGCCACTCCTGAGACCCCAGACTCGTCTGGCACGGGGCTGGAGAGGACGGAGCCGCAGGACACGGCCCCACCGCCCACGCCACCCGCAGCCTGCCCTGCCCCTCACCAAAAGGGCCACGCCGGTTTTGACACAGGGAAACCCAGGGCCTTCTCCCTGCGGGGCCAGGACACACGAGGCTCCAGACTCCAGGGGCTGCAGCCCACACAGGCCGGCCCTGCTGCCGGGGAAACCAGGGAAGTCGCTAGAAATATTCTCTCCCGACAGGCGCTGAGAACCGACGGGCTTGAAGCAAGGCCGCCATGTCACCCTGAGTCAGTCCTCTCTTATCGGAAAAACTTGACTGAAAATCAAAGACCCCTCCAAGATCAGCAGCTCAAACAAAACATCAAATATTCCAACTTCAAACGTCTGTCTGAGCAGGTCAGGCCACTGCTCAGGGCCACGGTCTGCAGACCTGTGGCGGACGGTTCCCACCCAGGCCTGCCGTGGTGATGATTCTGGACTCAGGGGCTCCCCAGGAAAGGTCCCCACGGACGTTTGTTTCCTGGTCTCCCTGAGACTCCTGAACGGATTGCAGGAAAAACGTCATATGGAACCCGCACGGCCCATGAATCCCATTCCACGTTGATGGTCGGAATCTATCTCCACGAGGAAAGGCAGCGTCCCTGTTATGGCGAACATCTAATAACGTGTCACATACAAGCAACAACACACTGCAGTTCCAAGTGAGGCCACCTGCGTCTCTAAACACAAACAAAATGTACATTTCGAAGATTTGCTTAAGTTGCTTAATGCTCACAAACATGGACACATAAAAATCACACACATACAAGCTGAGACTCAAAAAGCAAATCCTTCAAAACTAAAAACCAAAGCTTGGTTTACCGTGTCACTGGTGGAGCAGCCATGGCCCTAACGCGAGCCAGCAGTTGTCCGCCTGCCCTTCCAGAGCCGTCTCTGGTCCTCCCCGCCTGGCCCTAGGACAGTGACCCCCATGAACACATCACAGCGGCTCCCCGTGGGCTCAGCCAGTGGGGTCAGGCGGAGACAGGCTGAGGTCTCATTTCCCTCCCTCTGGGCTGCGGTCTGGCCGCCACCGTCACCTCATGTCACTGCTCCCAGAGCCGCGGGTCTCAGGGCGTCACAAACAGCTCCCTTCCCTTGGCTCCTCCCATCCAAGGACGGCCACCACAGCTGGTCTCTGGGTGCTTCTCTGGCTCCTGGGGGCCCCTCACCCCTGCTCACACCACCACCACCAGTCCCCTCCTTACCACGTCCGCGTCACCCCCGCGCTGCGCCACCTGCCGCCCGAGGCCGGCACCCGAGGGCACCCACGCGCCCCTCAGCCCTGCTGCCCTCCCAGCGCCAGGTCTTCCGTGATAGTGCAGGGGTGGCCAGACCCGACCTGCCCCCTGTCTTTGTGCAGCCCTGGTACTAAGAATGGTTTCCCATTTTTAAATAGTTAAAAAAAGGTCAAAAGAAGAAAAATATTTTGTGCTGTATGAAAGTTATAAGGGATGCAAACCTCAGTGTCCAGCAAAGACTTATCAGAACACAGCCACGCCCCTTCACATGCAAATGGTCCACAGCTGCCTTCGGGCTGCAACAGCAGACGGAGCAGTCGTGACAGACCGTGGGGCCCAAGGGCCTGGAGCACTCACTGTCTGGGCTGGAGCACTCACTGTCTGTCCTGGAGCACTCACTGTCTGGCCTGGAGCACTCACTGTCTGGCCTGGAGCACTCACTACCTGGCCTGGAGCACTCACTGTCTGGCCTGGAGCACTCACTGGCCTGGAGCACTCACTGTCTGGCCTAGAGCACTCACTCTCTGGTCTGGAGCACTCACTGTCTGGCCTGGAGCACTCACTGGCCTGGAGCATTCACTACCTGGCCTGGAGCACTCACTGTCTGGCCTGGAGCACTCACTACCTGGCCTGGAGCACTCACTACCTGGCCTAGAGCACTCACTGTCTGGCCTGGAGCACTCACTGGCCTGGAGCATTCACTCCCTGGCCTGGAGCACTCACTCCCTGGCCTGGAGCACTCACTGTCTGGCCTGGAGCACTCCCTCCCTGGCCTGGAGCACTCACTGTCTGGCCTGGAGCACTCACTGGCCTGGAGCACTCACTGTCTGGCCTGGAGCACTCACTCCCTGGCCTGGAGCACTCACTCCCTGGCCTGGAGCACTCACTCCCTGGCCTGGAGCATTCACTCCCTGGCCTGGAGCACTCACTGTCTGGCTGGAGCACTCAATGGCCTGGAGCACTCACTGTCTGGCCTGGAGCACTCCCTCCCTGGCCTGGAGCACTCACTCCCTGGCCTGAAGCACTCACTCCCTGGCCTGGAGCACTCACTCCCTGGCCTGGAGCACTCACTGGCCTGGAGCACTCACTGTCTGGCCTGGAGCACTCACTGTCTGGCCTGGAGCATTCACTACCTGGCCTGGAGCACTCACTGGCCTGGAGCACTCAATGGCCTGGAGCACTCACTGTCTGGCCTGGAGCACTCACTACCTGGCCTGGAGCACTCACTCTCTGGCCTGGAGCACTCACTCTCTGGCCTGGAGCACTCACTCTCTGGCCTGGAGCACTCACTGGCCTGGAGCACTCACTGTCTGGCCTGGAGCACTCACTGGCCTGGAGCACTCACTGGCCTGGAGCACTCACTCCCTGGCCTGCAGCACTCACTCCCTGGCCTGGAGCACTCACTCCCTGGCCTGGAGCACTCACTGTCTGGCCTGGAGCACTCACTGTCTGGCCTGGAGCACTCACTACCTGGCCTGGAACACTCACTCTCTGGCCTGGAGCACTCACTCCCTGGCCTGGAGCACTCACTGACCTGGAGCACTCACTGTCTGGCCCTTTACAGAACAAGTCTGCCAGCCCCTGTCCCAGTACCTGCCATTCCACGTGGCACGGTGGAAAGAGAAGCGGAACTAGGGGGTCGCTAAAAGTCTCCCAGTCCTCTTCCGCACTGAGGCATCATGTTTAAAGACTGGTGTTGAATTTTTCAAGTTACCTGGGGCAGGTAGAAGGTATTGGCCACTCAAAACACCCGTAATGGAAACAAAGACATTCTAACGTGGAAAAAGCCCTCAGTGTGCAGGGTGCTCGGTCCAACGCTTCAGCCTTTGCAAGAAACTCCTGCTCCGGCGTGCTCTGCGGGGGGCCCAGGAGCCTCCCCCGCGCTGCCCGGGCAGTTGTGCTGCTGCCCAGCTCTGGCTGTTAGAACGGACGTCTGTCCTTCTGCCCAAACCACAGCCCCCCCACAAAGCTCTGCCCATTGCAGGCACTTGGGACCCGTCTGCCGTCCTTGACGTGAAAGCTCTTCAGCAACTTGGGGACACTCAGGAAGGGACAGGTGGACTCAAGCTGGGCAGGCGTGGCTGGAAGACGGGTGGCAGGGCAGATGACGTGCCCGGAAGGCTGCCCAGCCACGCTCCCTGCCCCAGCGCCCTGAAGTGCCCAGTCTCCTTCCCGGGCTCCAGGGCTGGCCCAGGAGGAAACGTGTATAAAGGACACATCAGATTCCGTGCTTCCCCCCAGCTCAGACAGGAGGAAACCGGCTTCCTTTCATAGCTGTAAACACTTGATTGTGGGCTGGGATTCGGCCAGTGAAATAAACTATTTTTAATTAGTTTTTTCAATAACTGCAAGCTCTAATGGCACCAGGTAGCAGAGAGGTCATACTGAGGTTTCAGGGTACACCGGCGAGTGTGCACAGTTATCACTCAGGGTGACAGACGCTGCAAATGGAACCAGGGCCCGCACCTTCGCCTACGCCCTCACACGGGCACCATGAAGGTGGGTTTGCATCTAGACACCAAGGGACCCCGAGAAGCTTGTCTGGACACCGAAGGTGCCTGAAGATGGTCCCCGAGTCTCTGCGAAGAGATGAGCGCAAACGAGGGGGTGCCTGTCGGCCTCACCCGGCTCCGCGCTTGCCCTGTGCACGCAGACGCCCTCAGGCCTCCACGGAGCTGCTTCCTCGCAATGTTGTGCAACTGGATACACTTCCCTTTGCATTTTCAAACAACGTCACCTAAAGCCCTGTAACCCCCAAATCTAGTTTTATTTATTTTTTATAATTTCGTCTTTATGATTATAAACCTTGGCACATTAAAACCACACATAGCAATAGGAGCCAAACCCCCAGCTCCCTCCACACAAACTTTAAAAAGATGTTTCTTAGTCCATGAGTCATTCCCTGAATTATGATTCTTCAGGGTCATGCCACAGCGCTGGCGAAATATGGATCATTCTGCCAGTGGAGCCATCTGCACCTGGGTTCTTTCTGACCGGCGGCTGCTCCTGTATCTAGTGCCGGGTCCGCGTGTCACCCCATGGCAAGGCTGCGCAGGGACTCACCTGGGGCAGAATCAAAGCCTGGTCCTGCCTGCAGGACGGTGACGGCAGGGGGGTGGCCTGAAAGGACCGGGGCCTGCAGCACACACGGGGACGCGGCACGCGTGAGTGAGGCGTGAGGAGGGGCTCAGGGCTGGCTGTCCCTGCCACACCCACCACCCCCGTCAGAGCTGCCCCTCCCATAATTGCTGCCAGTTAAGGCCCAAGGTAACAGATGGCACCGAAATCGCTGTCGGCGTCGGCAACGTGGAGCCCACCGGACTCTTACCAAAGGGACCTGAGACAGGGAAAGCGCAAGAGACTTATTGCCACTGGTCCAGGGCGAGTCCAGGCTTGCTGACCTGGGGCGAGTTACCGCACTTCCCAGGCGTCGACTTGCAGACTGAAGATGGTCACAGCTGTTCCTGCCTCGCAGGCCACCCGCCTGCGCCCCAGGGGCTGTGGTGCAAAGCCAGGCGTCGCTGGCTGGTTCCAGCACCACCTACCGGCCCGCGAGGGACTCCTTCCTCAGCGCGGGCTCAGCGCCAGGCACTTTAACTACATTTTCAGTTCTCACAATGACGCTGTGAGCCCAGTGTTATGCTCACCTCGCAGGTGCAGGGCCGGGACCTCAAACGGGCAAAGCGAATGCCACAGGTCCCACAGCAAAGCCCTGGGTCAGAACCCAGAGCCCCAGAATCCCAAGGCCTGTCTCTGCCCACGCTGCACCGCCCGCTGTCCTAGAGAAAGTCCATTTCGGGGGAGCCCTGACACAGTGACCCCACGGGCGGCTCCTGCCACCTGTGCTTCCGGTGTGTGGTTGTTCCGGGGCCGGGCTGCCCAGGGAGCTAAGCCCACAGGTGGGGACAGGGAGCCCCCCTTGCTCCTGCCGTGATGGGGAGACAGAGCTACTCGGAGCTGCCCACCAAAACAAAAGTGTGGCCAAAACCCAGCCCTGCCTGTGGGTGAACAGAAAACACGCCCTCCAGCCACACCTGCATTCCCAGAGCTTCCGGGGACGGCTCTTACCTGGGGCTGCTCCGTATGGAAACATAGTCCATAGCTTGGCTCCCACAAACATGCTTATCCCACGCGCTACACATGGAAGGAGAAATCAGCCTGTGTTTCATTAAACAGTTCGGCTCAGGTCTTCTGAGCAAATAATAGAATCTGCACTTGGTGCAGAGTCTTAGATGCATCGTTAGCAAATCTCATGGACAGCAAATAAATAAGTAAGCAAGTAAGCAGAGCATTCCCACTGCTCAGTGCCTGCCAATAGGGAAAACCACAGGCCCCTGGTTAAAAGTCTCTTCTGCTCTCTGATTGACTAAAGTCTAAAATTCCGCGGTGGGGACCCCGGGACTTGAAGGGTGGGGGAGGGGCTGGTCTGCGCCATCGGTGACCCGTCCCCCCGGGACAGCGAGAGGCTCACCTGCAGGTCCAGGGCCGTGAGCTTGCCCTTGTCACCCGCGTTCCGCGCGTACTCCTCCACGGTCCAGGACGGCTGGCCCCGCTTCACCTGGGCCGGCTCCGTCAGCCGCATGTCCGTGTACAGGGGGCTGCTCTTCACGTGGGCCGGGAGGGAGGCGGGGCAGGGGCGCGGGCTGAACACGTGCTCCACCAGGAAGCCCTGGGGCTGCCTGGGCAGTCGGTGCTGCGGGGGGAGGTCGTACTGCCTGTCGGCCTGCAGAAGGGCACAGAGAAGTCCGAGCAAGTGGCACAGCTGCCACCGACGTCACCGTGCCGCTGGGCAGCCGGCAGCTTTCTGTCACTGGGCCCTGTAGACACGCAGGTAGCAAAACGCAGTTATTTCCAAATGGAAAGTATGGAAATACACCCCTGTTGGGGAAATTCTCTAAGAAAAGCCTGTGGTCACAACAGTCCTAATATGAGCTCACATTTCTGCCCCAGGAAGAGGTCATTTAACCTAATCCTTCGTTACGCCGTCACCACCGTGCTGAGCTCCCATCGCCCAGGCGGGAAGTGGAGCCGGGAAGACTCAGGGAGCCGCTCGGGGCCCAGCCGGGAGGGCCAACCCGGGAGTCAAACCCCCCACCCGGACAGGGGGTCCCTGCTTAACTGCTGACCCTGACGTCCCCTTTCTTTTGCTGTTTCACGCCTGGCACCAGTGGACAAGAGACAGGGGTCCTTCCCCAAGGAGCTGCTGCAAGCCCGGATGCCACCTGCTTCTCTAGAGAGAAAGACGCCAAGCCAGGGAGCGGATGCTGGGACTTCCCAGGTAGCAGGTGGCCCCTCTCAGAGACATCCGCACGGCCTTCAGGATAAGGGGCAGTCGGGGCCACCGTGTGGGACATGGATGGCTGTCACCTGGCACATGTGGCAATCCGTGTGTCCTCAGTCCTTGAGATGCGTCCCAAGGGACTCTGTCCCCAGCGAGCCCGTTCTAACAGGGGTCTTTGGAGACCTTCTAACTTCAGGCTCTCAGATGTCCACACCGATGGCACTTCCTCCAGGAAGTGCCTTGACCCACGAGGACGGGGTCAGTGCCCAGGTCTGTGGGCTCCTGGGACCCTGTGGAGACCCGTCAGCCAGCACGGCCCATACCACACGGCCACACCGCCCGGACCACACCGCACGGCCACACCGCACGGCCCACACCGCACGGCCCCACACCGCACGGGCCCACACCGCACGGCCCACACCACACGGGCCACACCGCACAGCCCCACCGCACGGCCCACACCGCCCGGCCCCACACCACACGGGCCCCACCGCACGGCCCCACCACACGGGCCCCACCGCACGGCCCCACCGCACGGCCCACACCGCACGGCCCCACACCGCCCGGGCCACACCGCCCGGACCACACCGCCCGGACCACACCGCCCGGCCCACACCGCCCGGGCCACACCGCCCGGCCCCACACCGCACGGCCCACACCGCACGGCCCCACCGCACGGCCCCACACCGCACGGCCCACACCGCACGGCCCCACCGCACGGCCCCACACCGCACGGCCCACACCGCACGGCCCCACCGCACGGCCCCACCGCACGGCCCCACACCGCAGGGCCCACACCAAACGGCCACACCGCACGGCCCCACCACACGGGCCACACCGCACGGCCCCGCACCGCACGGCCCCGCACCGCACGGCCCCGCACCGCACGGCCCACACCGCACGGCCCACACCGCACGGCCCGCACCTCACGGGCCACACCGCACGGCCATACCACACGGCCCCACCGCACAGCCGCCCGTCTGCCCGTGCGTCTCCTGCGCTGAACCGTGAGGCCCCGCAGGCAGGGGCTGCCCGTCCGCCTTTTAACGCTCTGCTCCAGCAAAACGGTCCCGCCAAGCGGAAAACGCTCCATCCGTGCTTGTCGAAGGGACAGAAACCAGTGACACAAAGTCATATATGTGAAACAGAGAGCGAGAAAAGCTGGTATGTGAGTGACACCAGGAGAAAAAGAAGGGCGTGAGTCCAGGTTCGTGCACATGAGGGTGGAGCGTGACCTCAGGTGTCACGTGTGCGTGCGTGCGAGCGTGTGCCGTGCGTGTGCACGGAGCTGGACGCACCTGCCCACCTGTCGGCAAGCCCCGCCGGCCGGCATGACATGCAGCTGTTCCGAAGCCCCGGCCGCCGACACTGGCGCGGAGAAGGCAGCGAGCTCTGCCAGACCCACGCGGGGAAGCGAGATTCCTGCTTGTCTCCCAGCTCGGCAAAGCCAAGCGCCTTCTCAGAGGATGCGCCGATTCTGTCTGCTGTGCCCACCGTCTGCAGGGCCCCCACCCCGCCGGGAGGGGCCAGGGTGACAGCCGCCGCCGGCGTAGTCACAGCTAACCCCGGGCTGACGGTGTGTCCCCTGCTCCATGCTGGCCACGCAGCACCTCCTCTCACCTCCTCGTGAGCACTGCGGTCACAGCCGTCATCGGCCCCAGCGTGGATGTGAAAACTCAGGTCAGAGAGCTGACAGGCTGACGCACTGTCCACACGAGTGGGTGGCAGGGCCAGGATTGAATCTGTTCTCACTCTGCGACGGGAAGCTAATCGCTGCCCACGGCTGCTCTGACACTGAGGAGTCCGGGTTCTAACTGGAAAGACGGTATTTATTTATATATATATATATATATATATATATATTTTTTTTTTTTTTTTTTTTTTAACAAAAGTTGGCCGGGCGTGGTGGCTCACGCCTGTAATCCCAGCACTCTGGGAGGCCGAGGCGGGTGGATCGCTCGAGGTCAGGAGTTCGAGACCAGCCTGAGCAAGAGCGAGACCCCGTCTCTACTAAAAATAGAAAGAAACTATATGGACAGCTAAAAATATATATAGACAAATTAGCCAGGCATGGTGGCGCATGCCTATAGTCCCAGCTACTGGGGAGGCTGAGGCAGGAGGATCACTTGAGCCCAGGAGTTGGAGGTTGCTGTGAGCTAGGCTGACGCCACGGCACTCTAGCTAGGGTGACAGAGCGAGACTGTCTTAAAAAAATAAATAAATAAATAAACGTTTGTGTCCAGCACATCCAAACAAAGAGCACTACAGGCAAAGCAGCAATAATCCCCAGGAGAGACCGCAGAGCCGTGTGAATTCAGAGGCCCTGAGGGGGACACCGGACTTAGGTCAGCGCAGAGGGGGCCAGACGGTCTCGGTGGAAGAATCGTGAAGGAGTTTGGCAGTGGAATAGGGTCTGGCCATAACCGGCATTACCGAGTGAGTGACTGGGTGCGTCACCGTGGCTGCCAGCGTCTGGAGGGAAGACAGGTGGGCAAGGCAGAGCAGGGCCAGTCGGGGCGCACAGCGCCTCCCACGTGGGGAGAGGCATGTGACACTCACGGGCCTGGGAGGCCCGGCCAAGAAGGTCGGCAATTCCTGCTGTGCAAAGGGGCCCCGGGAAGGGTTGAGACCAGGAGGCTCTGCAGACCCACGGAGAGCAGTCTCAGGAAGGAGAGTGCAGCAGTGGCCCAAGAGGTGACACGGACAGACGGTGGCCCGTGGCCCAAACATCGCAGGTGGTACGTCCTGAGAGCCTGGACTTGCGGGATAAACCCACAGGGTCTAGGAGCCGCCCTGGACAGGACAGAGCCAAGGGGGACGTGGAGGCCAGAGGGGCCTCTTCCGTGGGGGACTGCTGGAGGGGCAGCCCCTCGGCCACGCACGGAAACCGTGAGAAGGAGCAGAGAAGTCTGGGGGGACCCGTGGATTTTGACACATAGGCAAGACTTTCAGGGGGACCGGCCTTCAGCAGTCACGCTGTGGGACCCACGTTCAGAAGGTGGGCCTGGCCCGGTCACCACCACGGGAATCCTCAGCCCGGAGGTGCGAGAGCCACGGGCCAGGAGGGAGAAATAGGGTCACAGGAGGGGACAAGATAAGGAGGGCTTGTCACCAGGCATTTCAAGTGGCTGTGACTTAAGCTTGCAGCTATTCCTGCTGGTTGTGTGAGGCTTGGACACTTTGCAGAGTGTAGGCACGGTCAGTTCAGTGTGACCTGGTGTCTCTGCAGACGCAGCCACCGATCTGAGTCCTCCAAACGCTGCCTGACACCCAGGGCTCCGGACGCCCGGCCAGACCCCAGCAGCTGAGAGACAACCACCGCAGGGCCACAGGCCGGGGCCCGTACGGAGCGTTTTGTCAGGGTGGAGGCAGGTGCCGGACTGGCTCTACGCTGACACCATGTGCTGTAAGTGGCCGCAGGACACAGTGGTCCAAGCCCAGGTGCCGGAGCTTTCTTTGGGGTCAGAGAAGACATGGTTTCTTTTCTTTTCCCTCCCACTTTGGACCCAAAACTTTCTTAGAACCCGGTTTTCCAAGCGCTTCCTTCCCGGCACCACGTGAGGAACTCGGCCTCCTTCTCTGGCTTTGCGGTTTGTGCGGCCCACACTGCTATCACCCTCCCTCTGACAGCCCCGACCTGCAGGACCTCAGGAGGCCCCGTGGCCTGTCCGGTGACCTTTAGACACAGGGAGGGGACCGAAGACAAGCCACAGACTGACACCGCCTCGCCTGGCCAGGAAGGGCTCACTGCGGCCGTGTGGAACAGACAGGAGCAGCCACAGTCCCGGGGAAACAAACCATCCTGCGACACGGGACACGAGAAAGACAGAGTTTGAGTGTGTGCTTCTAGAACCGACGAGGTGACGTCTGCTACAGCCATGCAAGTCACTCGCGCTCCCATGAAAAGAGCACACAACACACGAGGGTGTAGGGAAAAACTAAAACGACAGGAAAACACCACAGCAAGAGTTGCTGCCTTTGTTAGTAGAACCAAAAACTATTTCCTCATTTATCTTCTTTCCTTGCTAATCATCGATTTATCTTATAATGAAAAAGACTCACACTTTTACAGAGGACTGCCATGCACCCAGTGTGTGCACCAAAGGGGCACGGGGACAGCACCCCTCAAGAGGCTTCCCTGCCTGCCTGGCCTGCGCCCGCCTGTCAGAGAGGACAGGGCGGGGCCCCTGCTGGGCGCCCGCTGGACACATCCCCTGCTGTGGCAGTCTGCTCTCCCACCACCGCACAGTCCGCCCCTGCTCCTGCGCCCAGCACGTGCTCCCGGCTGGTGGCAGCTCCGCAGAGCGCAGCCCGCCCGTGTCCTGTCCCCCAGCGTGGAGCCCGCCACCTCTACAAGGGCACCTGGCACACAGCCCGGGCTTCTTTCCTATTTAATGCAACGTCCAAGGCCCTGAAACGCGCCGAGGCTGCAGCGAGGCCGGCGCCCTGCCCTGCGAACCGAAACGCGAATTACCTCTTTGGGTTTCCGCGGCCAGTCCTTGTCGTCCGCGGGGCCCGCGCCCTTGACCTCCTCACCGAGGCCCGCGCGGCCGGCGTAGGGGACGGTGCGCCAGTCCCGGGGCGAGTTGGAGATGCTGGCGATTTTGGACTCCGTGGCGCTGTTCTCCTCCGTCAGGGACCGCGAGGACGGCCTGGCGAAGAGGCTCTTCTTCAAGGCCTTGACGCGCAGGCTCGCGCTGTTGCTGCCGCTGGCGTCGGAGCAGCCCCAGTCGCTGCCGTCCAGCCGGGGCCCGCGGGAGCCGAGCGCGCGGCACGGCTGGGGCGAGGCGCTGTCGTCGGACGCGGCCCCGCTGGTCGAGGAGTTGGGGTCGGCCTGCGCGCGCCCCTTGTCCGGCTGCTGCATCTGCTGGTCCAGCCGGCTCAGCTTGCCCAGCACCTGCGAGATCTCCTCGCGCACGCCGGACAGCGACTCGAGCTTCCTCTCGATCTCGCCGATCCTGAGCACCAGCCGGCACACGCTGGTCTTGAGCTCGTCCTCCGCGCGCTGGCTGCCCTTCTCACCTCTGCCGCCGGGGACCCCGCCAGAGATGGTGCTCACGTTGCGCTCCGGGGAACTGTCACAGTCCGACTTGTGAAGCTGGGACAGGGACCCCGTGCTGTTGTAGCAGGACGACTGCATCACGCCCGTGGAGCCACTGATGCTCATGTCGTCAAGAAATCGGAAGATGTCGCTGATGTCGTCGCTGACGATCTCTGAGTCGTCGTCCGAGTGCTTCAGGGCCAGCCTGTCGCTGTACTTGCCCTGCGCGGGTGCGCACAGGTCTCTGCACGCCCTGGGCTCGAGCGCGTGCGGCTCGGTCTGGGTCCCCACGCTGCTGGTGTCCGAGCTGAGCTGCCCGCCCGTGCAGCCGATGCTCTTGTCTTTGAACTTCTTGACGGGTTCGTGCTTCTCCAGGTCGACCGGGGACGAGATGTCTTTAGCTTTGAGCCCGTTTGGCTTCGCCGCGTAGCCGACCGGCAGAAGCGGCTGCTGCTCCTGGGGCGCGAGGTAAGCGGGGCGCCTGTCGGTGGCCGGGAAGCCGGGGCTCTGGCCGCCCGGGCTTGGGTAGCGGAGCTTCTCCTCCGACGGGTTCCTGTTGAAAAAGGACCGCTCGAAGTCGGGGACCTCCTCCGTGTTTAGGCTCCAGCTCTTGGCGGGCCAGGGCGTCTGCTTGCTGGGCCTCCCCGCGCAGCGCCGCGCTTCCTGGGTGCCCAGCACGGGGGTGGGGCCGAAGTACGTGGACGCCTGGAGGTCGTCGAGGCTCTCGTGCTTCGCTCGCCTCTTGTCGGGGGCCGGGGCGTAGCCGGGGCTCAGGTACTGGCTGTGGTAGGGCATCTCGAAGCTGTGGTTGAAGAAGGGGGACTTGCGCTGCTCCTTGCGCCCCGCGGGCTCCCCGCGCTCGCCCTCGGCCTGGCTGGCGGGGCCGGCCGCGCCGGGGGACACGGCCATCAGGTTGTGAAAGTCCTCTTTGAAGATGTTCCTTTTCTGGACACAGGACGCGACGGCGAACGGCTCCTCGCCGGCAGCGAAGCCGTCCCCGAGGCCCTGGGCGGGCAGGGAGTCCTGGTCCGAGCCGGCCTCGGCCCCCGCGCTCATGGGGAAGTAGGTCCTCTGCATCTCGCAGGGCGGGGGCCCGGCGGCGGGGAAGGGGCCCGCGGGCTGCAGCCGGTCCAGCGAGGCCGCGCGGCTCTTCGCGCCCTCGCCGACGCCCAGCAGGAAGCCGGGCGCGCAGGCGGGGACGAACTGCGGCCGGTCCCTGCCGTCCACCTGCCGGCACCGGGGCGCCTGCCGCGCGGGGCAGCCCCTGCTGAAGGGCCTCGCGCCCGGCTCGCGGCCCAGGGGCTCGCACGCCCCGTCGCAGACCGCGGTGTCGCAGGCCTCGGGGTCCGGCGCGCGCGCCTTGGTGCGGCCCGGGGGCGGCTTCTCCCTGGCGGCGGCCCCGCTCATCTGGAGCAGGTTGAACATCGTCACGATGTCCGCCGCCATCATGAGCTTCTTGGACTGCTGGCTGCCCGCGCTGCATTGCATCTTGTCCTTGAACAGCGCGGCCGGGAAACCGGGATCCAGGCAGGCCGTGTGGAAGAGCGCGCTCCGCAGCCGGGCGAGCTGCGGCAGGTCCAGCCGTGCGCACAGCGACTTGCACAGATCCTGGTACGAGGCCGCGCCGGGCCCGCCGTCCAGCTCCTCCAGGAGCCTGGCCAGGAGCAGCGTCGCCTCCGGGCCAGCCTCCATGACTGCACCACGACTCAGCGTCTACAGCGACAACATCGAAAAAGAGAGGGGAGAGGGTTATTAACACCCAGGGGAGTTTAAGTCATGCTTGTTATGAACCACATTACCAATACAAGGAAGAACCTTAATAATTAAAAATGCATTAAGGGCACTGAAAATATTCGTAACATTCGACCTAGCAATTCTCTTCCCGGGAATCTACCTTAAAGCAGTGACCGACAACAATGAGTGCGCATGAAGACGTTCACTGACATGGTGTTTACAACAGTGAAAAATAAAACAAGTATCCAGATAATGGGAGAATACATAAATAAAACACGTTATGACAGTGAAGTTTTACAGATATTAAAATTACATGAATGCATATCTTACAGTGGAACTCGATTCCTGAGAAGAAGCAATGAAGTAGGACTCTGGGCACCACACGGATGGCTCTCCGGGCAGCCAGTGTGCGTGAGCGAAGGAACCCAGTGTCCCTGCGACACCAGTCAGTGACCCTCCGGAAAACACACCTGTGGCTGCAGGAGCCGGATGTGAGGGAGGGGTGACCATGAAGGGGCCCAGAGAAATTTTCTGAAAAGGTGGAATTATTCTACATCTCACTGGTGGTGCTTACATGACTGGTATGCATTTGTCAAAACTCAGAACTATACACTAAAAGGTGTGAGTTGGCTGGCGCGGTGGCTCACGCCTGTAATCCTAGCACTCTGGGAGGCCAAGGTGGGCGGATGGTTTGAGCTCAGGAGTTTGAGACCAGCCTCAGCAAGAGCGAGACCCCATCTCTACTAAAAAAAGAAATAGAAAGAAATTAGCTGGACAACTAAAAATATATATAGAAAAAATTAGCCGGGCATGGTGGCGCATGCCTGTAGTCCCAGCTACTCGGGAGGCTGAGGTAGAAGGATTTCCTGAGCCCAAGAGTTTGAGGTTGCTGTGAGCTAGGCTGACACCACGGCACTCTAGCCCGGGCGACAGAGCAAGACGCTGTCTCAAAAAGAAAAATTAAAAAAAAGGGTGAGTTTCACTGCATGTAAATGATACCTTAATTTATCACTTACATAATGAAGACTTTTCACAACAAAAGAAAACAATGATACAATATTGAGTGAAAAATATGAAAATAAATCTGTGTAAGATCTTAATGATATAAAATTATAAATTTTTGGAAACAAAAATGAAATAAAATAAGTACACTAAAATGCTAGTAGTGGTTACATTTGTATTGTAAATATGGATTTTTTTCTGAATTGGCAATCTCTTTTCCCCAATATTGTATTATGCAAATTTTCGAATATACAGCAAAGTTGTATATTAAGTCACTATAGAAGGATTTTATAGTGAACGCCCATATCCCCACCATCTGGATTCTACCGTTAACATTTTACGTCATTTGCTCTGTCACATACCTACCGTGCGTTCATCAGCAAGCCGCCCGATCTTCTGACGCAATCAGAGTAAATGCAGACGTCTGTGCATCCCCTAAATACTTCTTCACGCACAGTGTTCACCCAAGCTCAATCACTGTACACAGATTTTCTTTAATATAAAATTTACATACAATGAAGCGCACAGCTCTTAAGTGTGCCTTGGCTGAAGTTCTGACAAGCACGTATGCCTGTGTAGTAACCAAAACCCCTAGAAAGATCCAGAACATTCCCATTGCCCCAGAAGTTCCCTCGTGCCTTTTCCTGTCCGGCCACTGTTCTTCATGTCTATAGGTTATTTTCCTTTTTTCTGTATCATTTCCTGTCTTTTCTACAATTCCCACAGTGGTCACACGTTATTTTGTCATCACTAAACAATAATAAGCCTTACTTTGAAATGAAAAGGAAAAGCTACGTTTGCTGATCTGAAGTGAGAAAATCAAAAACGACAAACCAAACGTTTAACACGATTTCGTAAGAGACGGTGAAGCCCCTCGTGGGTCAGCGTGGGGGACACAGGCTCTGAGATTTGCCAGGACACGTCAAATTACACAATGTGTCTGCTTCTCACACGATACTTTGAAAAGGTATTTTGATAATTGACTTATTGATTTTAAAGTTTAGTCAGGGGCTGGGCGCGGTGGCTCGTGCCTGTAATCCCAGCACTCTGGGGGGCTGAGGTGGGAGGATCACTTGAGGTCAGGAGTTCGAGACCAGCCTGAGCAAGACTGAGACCCATCTCTACAAAAAATAGAAAAATTAGCCAGGCATGGTGGTGCACACCTGTAGCCCCTCCTGCCTCAGGAGGATCGCTTGAGCCCAAGAGTTGGAGGTTGCTGAGAGTGAGGCTGACGCCACGGCACTCTACTCAGGGCAACAGAACGAGACTCTGTCTCAAAAAAAAAAAAAAAAAATTGAGTTAACTCAGTTCACAAAGGTCCAGCCCACGTCCTAGGAGAACCGGATAGTACCTTTGGATTAAATGTTAGCCCCGAGGTGAGGGGCTCTGTCCCCCCTGAGGCGGCCGCTCCCGGTGGGCTCCTGTAAACACCAGCCTCGCTTCCCCCGAGACCGTCTGCGGGGCGAGGCAGACACCAGCGGTTCGCCTTTTCTTGTGTGGAAAAGGAAAAAGCCTTCACAGCTCTGTTCATGCCCAGAGTAAGTCCCGGGACACCCTCTTCCCACGCTGCGCCACCGCCCTGCCCGGCCTTGGCACCGTCTGGCCGCAGTGCCCTGGGTCAGGATGCTCCGGCCTGCGACGGCAGGGACAGCCTGGCACGCCCGGGCTTCGAGTGAGCCAACGGGCACAGAAGTCGGAGCACGGGACAGATGGACGTGACTCGGGGAGCAGCAGCGACTCACGCACGTCGTATTTCACACTCCGGTGGCACAAGCCACTTCCGTAGATTCCCCTTCCTCTAATCCCCGGTAACAACCGTACGGCCGCTGTCACCGTGGCTGTTACGCCCTGACGTGAGGAGACGAGCCTGGAGAACCTGGGGGTCTGGCGGCGACTGGGGCACGAGGTTCAAAGCCGGGTCTCCCCCGCCGCCCCGGCCCCCCCGGGAAACCGAGCTTTGCCCCCCGGAGCTTTCGCAAATCCCCATCCCAGACCAAAAGAATTATCTGGAAAACCAAGGCCCGCGTCCCCTGGAGTGAATCAAGGAAACACAATGTGGTAAACCCGAGTCGTTTTACATCAAAACTGAAACTGGGGGGTCTGTGGGTGAAACGGGCGCGTGGACACGTGTGCACAGGCGTGCGTGACGGCCGCGCACCGCAGGGCAGCGCCGCGCGGACTCTGCGGGGCACCAGAGCGGCCCAGCGTGACCAGGCGCGGAGCAGGGGTCGGGCGGGGTGGGCCGACTGGAAACCGGGTCGCCAGGCCCGTCCAGGGCGGTGGGTCCGGCCTGCAGCACGCAGCCGCTGGCAGGCGGTAGGGGGGAAGCACCTCCATCTCACAGATGGGGAAACTGAGGCACCGACAGGGAAATAACCTCACGATCCGGAGGTGACCTGAGCTGCCCGGGGTCCGGCGTGGGGTTGAGGGCCCAGGTGGACGCCAACCTGGACACCTGACACCGCTGGGGCAGCGCCAGGCTCAGGCTCGAGCGGGAGGAGCATCCACGGACCCACGCGGTGCGGGTGGGCGGGCTGTGGGCGGCCACCCGCGCTGTACACGGATGACACGCAGCTCAGAGGAGGCGGCACCGACATCCCTCAGTCTGTTCAAGAGAAGCAGGAAAACGAGGCTGGAGCCGTTGCAGGGAGCAAGACGCAAGCTCCGAGCCAAACTTGGGGACTCCGAAGCCCAGGCTCCCTCTTGGCGACAGAAGAGCAAGGCAGAAACCCCGCCTGGATGTCTGGCGATGGAGTGAAACTGCCATGGAACATACATATGCGTGCACACCCAGACACGCACAGGCCCACACTCACACAGGCTCACACAGCCACGCAAAGGCTCACAGACACACATTCATACATGGACGCACACACAAATACACAAACGTTCACACCAGACCTACACACACACCTGTGTGCACACAATTCACACACGCACACGTCCACAAACACTGATACGCACACGTAGGCCCACTCTGCCCCACACCCCTTCTCTCCTAAGCACCTCTCAGCTCTGTCCTCAGGGCTGAACGCGCTAAAGCTCTCGGCACATCTTGATGCACAAGGCCGTGCTCCTGAGCACCCAGTGGGTGCACGAGACTGTGCTCAGCACAGCGGAGAGGTGCGGCTGCTCCCTCCATCAGCCCGTTTCACAGACGAGCAAACAGTCTCAGAGAGAAAAGTCTTTGGAGTCAGGGCTGGACGGGACCACGGTGAACACCCAGCCTCAGCCCCTCATCTTACGGACAAGAAAACTGGGGCCCAGAGAGTGACGTGACCTTCCAAAGGCGCATGGGGACGTGGTGGCATCATAGCGGAGCTGCCGTCTCGGTGGCCTTGGAAACGAAGTGGGGGTGGCCTGAGGGCGCGGGGCAGGGAGCAGGGCGGAGGCTGTGCGTGGCCAGGGTGGAGGGCGGGCGGTGGCGCTGGAGGAACAGCTACCATTTAGCTGGGCACACACGGTCTGAACGTGTCCCCTCCAAAGTCCAGCTGCTGCTAACACGGTATCAGTAAGAGGTGGGACCTTCGAGAGGTGACCAGGCCTCCCTGACAAACGGGACGGAGGCCCCTGGGAGGGGCTTCCCGCAGCGTTCTGGGGGCTCTCTGCCGTGCGAGGCCGCAGCACGGAGGTCCCCCCAGACACTGGCGCCCGATCTGGGACTTCCGCGTTCCAGAATGTGAGCGATCACTGTCTGCTCTCTACAAACTGCCCAGTCTCGGGCGTTCTGCACACACAGCAGCACACGCTGGCCAAGACAGGGCCGAGCACTGCACCCTGGGGTGGGACTGCAGACCGGACCCCGCAGGGCTCGGGGGCTGGGCCGGGCAGGCGGGGGAGGGGAGCACCCCGCCCGCCGCCCGGCTGGACTGCAAAACCCCCGCACGGTCACAGGGAGAAGTCCAGGCTCTTCCCACTCCTGCCCCGTGGTTCTCCCCGCTAGACAGTGGTCTGTCGCTTTGGGAACCAGACGTGTGACCGCGCTTCCCCTCACCTGCAGCTCGTTGTTCGTCCTTTGGGCCACACTCCAGGAGGGACAGACACTGCTGCCCAGTCTCCAGGGCCAAACCGAGCGTCCAGCCTTTCACACTCTTACGCGATAACTGCCCAAACTGTTGACATCCAATGTTAATCAAAGCAGAGCAGAAGAGAGAGATGTGATTCGGGGATACAGTTTGCAGCTGCTGCTTGAATCTTTGCACAAAGGACAAGCCCTCTGCATTTCATTTCCACCAACCCCCTTAAAGTTTTAATCTTCCCTTCCTCCACCAACCCCCCAATCTGATAAGAATGGGTGAGATAAGCCTTGAACTGTATTAGCAAAACTCAAGCTTTCCCAAATACCATAATACGTTGATCTTGCAAAATCCAAAACAAACTGCAGAACTGTAACATGGCCAAATGTTCTCACTTCACGATGGAAAACACACTGCAGGAGAATTTGTCTGCAGTGTCCGTGTAATTCCTGGCTTGGCGTTGGCCTGCTGGTTTTGAATTTTGCCTTTTTTCTGTTCCAGGATGGTGGCTGCTCCTATGATTCAGTGAAACTGTAACAGGAGAAGCATCAATCTAGGACTCTGAAAATTGCGATCGAGAGTTGTCTGCTGTCGCCTTTAATGAGGTTTCAGACTGAAGGGAGAACCCTTCCCTCCCGGGGACTGGCTTCCTCCACAAAGGCTGCTGAAGGGGCAGCAAGGAGTTGAGAAGGGGGTCGTGGTTCTGCTTGTCGGGATGCACCCTGTGCAGCTCAACCCCAGTGCAAGGCCCACGATTAAGAAGTCAAGAAGTCATGAAGCCATTTCCAGATCTGGCAAGAAGGTAAGCTTAGAAAACGCGAAAAACCTCCCATTACGAGCACCTAGAAATGCTGGATAAAATGGATTTTTTTTCCTTAACAGGCATAGCTAAGCTTGCAAGAGGACAAGCTGTCTGCCCCAGGGCCAGATACAGAGAAGGGTCTGGAAAATCACAGAAGTGAGCAGGCGCGGCAACGTGGCTGCCTGAGCACGTGGTGTGTCCATCCACCGAGCAGCAGAAAGCCCCCCACGAGGTGGAGAGTAGGAACACAGACGCCTGACAAAGCTGGGACCCTTGAAGGACTGTTCTGTAGCTCTAAGTGAAAGGATGAAATAGAAAAACCAATCTGCTCATCAGCACAGGAAACAAGGACACTTGTCAGCCTCTACTTGGGCTCTAGGTTAAATAAAGTAAAAAATTACCCCCTTCGAAATATAAGACAAGGCCAACGTCTTAAATATTTTAGGGCCCACATTTACATCTCCACAGGGTGCAAAGACTCTTGAGCTAAGAAATTAATGTGAAAATTGGCTCCATGCTGATAACATCCCTGGGTGCGAGGAGAAATAAGCACAAAACTGCTCTGCTAAATGAAAGGTGAGTGGGAGCCCCACAGAGAAAAGAAGCCACACTAAAGTTGAATTATATTTTTAAAAATCACAGCACACAAGAGAAATAGTCTACAATCAGTAAGGTCAGCAGACAAAAAATAACCAGCAGGATTAGAACTTCAAGAAATTCACAAGATGGAACCACCATCTAAGCAAGGTATAATATATTTTAAAAAAGCAAAAATATAAAAATTATAGGAAATCCAAAGAAGATACTGTGAGAAAAGAACATGCTGATCTGGAAAAGAACTAAGTAGTACTTCCAGGGGGAAAAAATCAAAATAAAAAACACAATGGACAGATTAAATAACAGATATAAGTGATGAGAAAATTAGTGAACTGGAAGACAGATCTAAGGGAATTTGGCAGAATGCAGCACAAAGAGATACAAAGATAAAAAATACGAAATTGAGCTTAAGAGACATGAGTATAGAAGGACAAGTTTCAGCAAATGTCTATTTGGAATTCTAGAAAAGAGAACAGCAGAAAGACAATAATCAAGGCAATGATGTCTAGAAATGTTCCAGAATTAAAAATATGAATCTTCACATTCAAGGAGCAACATAAATACTAAATAAGACATATAAAAAATGAATTCCCCCTTAGATACCTAAACACATCATATTGAAATTGATGAATACCAGAAACAAAGAGGAAACCTTGCCAAAAAAATTGAATTACCTAAAAAAGAATAAAACTAAAAACAGATTTTTAAGAATAAATATTAAAACCATAAAAAATGGGAATAAAGTCATTAAAGTGACAAAGGAAAATAATATATAGGTCATAATCCTATTGCCAGATAAACCATTATTCAGGACTAAAGATTAATAAAATTTCAGACAAAACGTTTATCACTCAAATTCCTCACTGCGAAAACTAAAAAGAAGTCCCTTCAGAGAGAAAGAAAGTGAATCCAGAGGAAAAAACTAATAAATATACAGTTAACTATAATCATGTATCAATGGTATAAAACTATATTAATGACTAATTGTAGAGGTAAAATGGGAGAGGAAGTGATCAGAGTTAAAACCTTTCAAGTATTACCTTGAAAGGTTAATCTGGAGGAGCAAAGAGATGCTAAATAAATTTAGATGTTAAGTCAAATACATATATTAGAAAAAATTTATGAGTAGCCATTAAGAGAACAGGAAGAACCTGTAGAATTTTATGTAGGACTTCTAAACCACCGTAGAGAACAAGGGAATACATAAAACCTAGTCAATTAAGAGAAAGTAGGAAAGAAGAGAAATAGAGAAGCAAAGACAAAGTAAGACTAATAAAAATCACAAATAAAATGACAAATATTTTGAAATAAATCATATCACAATAAATATAAATAGTATAAACTTACCAGATAAAAGACTGTGACTCTCAAGCTGGATTTATAAAAGTTAAAATAAAGTGCAGTCATATGCTACGTGTGAGAGACATGCCTAAAAATACTGTCACAAAAACATTTAGAGTATGAAGATGGAAAATATCCGTCAAAACTAAATCAGCATAGGGGTAGTATCTGTCACAGTCAGGATGCCACAGTAGTTAAAGATCATAAACTCCAGAGCTACACTGCCCAGTTCAGATCCAACTTCTTCAACTTACTAGCTATGCAACTAACTGGAGCGCTTTGTCTCAGTTTCCTTATCTGCAAAGTGGGGATGATAATAGCATCTACCTCATACAATTGAGTTATTTTATGTAATAGTTCCTGGGATATAGTAGTATTCTTTAAATGTGAGCCATAACACTATTATTATAGTGACATAAATTAAAAAGATGTTAAGGTTTAAAAAAAAAGCATTATTTGGGATACAGAGAATTATTACAAAAATTATAAAGGGAAAAACTCACCAGGAAAATGAAACAATTCTGAACATGCAGGTACCCAATAATATATCCTTAAAAGCACATGAAGCAAAAATTGACAAAATTTCTAGGAAACATATCAAACTCACAATCATATTTGGAGACTTTAACATATCTCTCTCGAGAAAATGACGGATCAAGCAAAGAAAAAAATAATTTTTATATAAGAAACTTAGAACAACACAATTAACAAACTTGATCTCTTACACATATCGAGAACACCGACCCAAGAATACAAGAACACACATCCTTTTAAAGTGATGTCGACCACATATTATGACACAAAAACATTTTTTAAAAACCCAGTGAATTTAAATCCCACAGAGAATTTTTTTTACAATAAAACAATAAAATTAACAAATGTATACTCCAAAATATCTACTAAACACACAGAAATTTAAACATATAGGTTTACATAATACACAGGTCAAAAAATAATTCATAGTAGAAATTAGAATATAGTTGTAATTAAATGTAATGAAAACACCACACATCAAAGCTTGTGACCTGTAGCCAAAGCTGTCCTTTGGGGAAAGTTTATGGTGATGAATACAAATGTGGTAATAAAAGGTTGAAAAATCAATGAGCTACGCACCCCACTTTAGAAGTATGAAATAATCAGCCTAGTAGGTACAAAGGAAAGCAAAAGAAATAAATAATATTATGAGACAAACCAGTGAAGTAGAAAACAATAAACGTGACCATCCACAAAACCTATGCTGGTTTCTTTGAAATGACAAATGAGATCGTAAACGCTGGCAAGAATGGCGAAGAGAAAAGGAAAAGGGACGTGAATGAACAATAACAACAACAACAACATTAAAACAGGTAACGTTTGAGAACTCATCATGTGCCAGACGACATTCTAAGCACTTCATAAGCATTAATTTATTTAATCCTCAAAACGACCTTATAAAATAAAAGCAAACGTGATCCAGGGTTTCTGCTTGAATTTGCTGCGGCACCAAGCAGGTGAGTGACGTGCCCAGGGCCACACGGCCGCGCGCAGGTGACCCGGGACCTGAACTCTGCAGCCTGCGTCCGAGAGCAGGTGTTTAAGGACCAGGCCACGGAGCCCCTCAGAGATTAGCAGGGACAAGGGGGTCAGAGCCACGGGCTCCACACAGTGCGTGGAAAGTCTGGCCACACCGAGTGTCGTGGAGCGTGGACAGACGGTTTCCGGATGCTGCGGGGGGTGCGGGGGAGGGGGGCCTGGGAGAAATGAGGGTGAAGCTCAAGATGCGCAAATCCTGTCACCCCCCCAAATCCTCTGCCAGTGCCGACCCCAGACGCACACTCACCTGGGTTCACGGAGTCGAAACTGTCATTAAACACCTTGACAGTCAGGGTACAGTGGGGGATGGAGAGACTGGGGTTTATTCAAATAAGTTATATTATCCAGCCGCTGATATGAATGAAATTATTCACAATAATTTGAGAATAAACCTCAAAAACACAAGATGTCTGGAAAAAGCACATTGCAAATGGATCTCTCTTATCATTGGTATAATCTTTTTAAAAGAGATTGTTTAGGGACAAAAAAAAATGTACGTACAAAAATGTGCGTGGGAATAAATGTCCGAGGTTCGGGATGCTGGTTACCGGCCGGGGAGGAAGGACCTGGTACAAAGCCTAAAGTTAAGGCCCAACATTACCATGTGCTGCTTTGACGTTGGGAAAACTGGGACGGCCCTGACCCAAGTTCCCTCCCACTCTGGCCTGCAGAGGGGCCCCTGTCCGCCCGCGCTTCTTAGGCAGGGCCAGGCACGGTTGCTCCTCAGCCCTGGGCAGCAGCCTGTGGTCCAGCCCTGGGCAGCAGCCTGTGGTCCCAGCCAGCCCTGGGCAGCAGCCTGTGGTCCAGCCAGCCCTGGGCAGCAGCCTGTGGTCCAGCCAGCCCTGGGCAGCAGCCTGTGGTCCAGCCAGCCCTGGGCAGCAGCCTGTGGTCCAGCCAGCCCTGGGCAGCAGCCTGTGGTCCAGCCAGCCCTGGGCAGCAGCCTGTGGTCCCAGCCAGCCCTGGGCAGCATGCAAACAACCAGTCACATCCTCCTGCAGGGACCGCGCTCCCCTCACCCTCTGATGCCAAGAAGCCCGCCTTCCACGGCCCCTGGTGTTCCCCTCTTCCTGAACTCCAGCCCTCGGGCCCAGTGTGGCATGTGCTGTCCTTGTCCCCACCCCCACGGGCTGTGAATGTGAGTGACTGATAAATCCCTGTTGGTCTCACCTGTGTGGTGCTGGGTGTCCAGCACCCGTGTCCAGCCACCCCCAACCTCGGGCTGGACACCGTCACCCACCAGGGGTGAGCGGCCGGCGATCGGAACACCAGCAGTGGCAGGGGGGACTTGAATTTATCCTACTCTTGTCTTCAAAAAAAAAAAAAACCACTGAGGCAAAAATGATAAAACATTAACACGGGTTTAATCTCAGTAGCACGTGCACCTCTATTGGGTTATTTCCTGTACTTAATTTTTAAATGTATGTACTCATTTAAAAATAAATTTTAAGAATTTACTTTAAATTTAAAAACTAGAAAAACAAGTTCCCACTTATCTACTTTTACTGAGACCTGCCAAAAATGGAACCACGAGAAAATTTTTATAAATAAGTTCCCAGGCCGGGTGCCGTGGCTCACACCTGTAATCCCAGCACTTTGGGAGGCCGAGGCGGGAGGATCGCTTGAGGCCAGGAGGCCACGGCTGCCACGAGCCACGACGGCACCACTGCACTCCAGCCTGGGTGACGGAGCAAGACTCTGACTCAAATAAATAAGTAAATAAGGTTCTAAAAGGGCAGTGAACACCAAGGAAATTGACAAGACAGTTTTTAGCTATTGTTTATATTTTGCTTTTTTTTTTTTTTTCATTTTGCAGGGAGAGACCCTGTATGTTAGAGAGACCACTACATAATTATTTGCTTTAAGTTAATGAGCTAAGAATTCACTCAAAATGGCAATCTGTTTGGAGAGCCAAACATTAAAATTTACTATGAAGGTCCTATAATTGTATTTGACAGATAAGTCAATGGAGCAAAACAGAAAGACAAGAATCAGACCCAAATGTGGACAAGGGTTCAATGTAAGACGAAGGCGGCATTTCAACTCAACGAGAAGATAAACATAAATATGTCAGTTTGTTTATCGGTTAAGGATTATTGGACCAATTGGTAAAAGCCTGTGAGCCCTCACTTCTTGCCATATACGAAAGTAAGTTACAGATGAAATTTAAAATAGAAAATTTGAGTCAAGATTTAGATATCTGAGGTTGTGAAGAGATTTTCCACGTAAGAGCCCAGAAGCTGAAATCACTAGGAAGATTGATCTATTGACTGACTGACTTGCTATGTCAACACCAAAAAATTGAAAAAAAAGGGAATGCAGAAAATTCTTGCATCTTATTGAAAGCTCTTAAAAATTAATAAGAATGAACAATCTGAGAGAAAAACTGTCAATTTACAAAGAAAGAAAGGCAAAGAAAATTAAAGCAAAGTAAAACAGCAATTTCGTTTGCTTACTTTATAATTATAAATCTAAAGAAAATAAAAATTCTTTCTAAAGTGGAAAAGCACTAAATACTGTGGAGATCTGCCTTACTTTGTCACCAGCGCGTAGCGTGTTGGCTGTCCTGTCTGTAACCAATACTGCAACTGCTCTGCCTCACGCAGGGGGAGGGACGGGGAACCAGTCCGCCCACCGCACGGCTGCAGGAGTGGAGACGTGTGGGACTGTGACAGGAAGTCATCACCGATAGAGCTTGAAAATGTGCATGTTCCTTAAATGAAGCAAATCCATACTTCTACGTATTTATCTAAAGAAAAAATCAGATGTATGTAAACAAAGTGTTACAAATGTATTCTCTTCAAAGTTGCTTAAAATGAGAAAAAAATCAGCAATGATCTTTCTACCCAACAGCTGAGTATAGAAACGGTAGCACATCAGTGTGATAGAATACCACGTAGCCACCAAGAAGTCAGTGGTAGAAACATATTCGTTGGCGTGTTTAACTTTTAATGACGTATTTATTCTTAAGGGAAAACGTTCTCTACTAAATGGTAGGTTGTAGTGTGATATAAAATACATACACACGCTCGCTGCATACTAAAATGTCAATAAGAATTCTCTGGGTGGTTTTTTTTCTCTCTTTCATTTCAGGTCTGTATTACTTAAATGTTCTAAATATGTGATCTTCTAATAACAAATTTAAGAGGAAAGGATTTGCAGGCAAATCCTGGCAACGGGAACTTAGGAAAGCAAATTATCCCTAGCCTCAGTGTGGTGTCGTTACTACGAAAGGACGGTATCAGTTCCGCTCCTGGGGTCACTCACAAGGTCAGGTGGAACACCACTCATTCGTCCAGAAATATTTACTTTGTAACTGGCACATGGCTGGCACTGCTTTGGCTGGCGGCACGGCAGGTATAAGGCAGACGAAAAACCAAACCAAACCACCCACAGGAGCTTGCGGCTGTGGGAGACACAGGTGAGCGGCAAGACAGGAAGGGACCACGTACGTGTGTCGGACGGCAGGAAGTGCCGTGGAGAGCAGCGGAGGGACCAGAAGGTACAGGGACGGTCCCAACTTCAGACAGGACGGTCAGAGAAGCCCTCGGGGAAGATGACCTTGAGCAAGTCCGGGAGAGGTCAGGGAGCAAATCACGTGACTGCCTAGGAGCGGGGAGGGAAGGGACACGGGGGCGGGGACATCACAGGCAGAGGGAGCAGCGAGTGCAAAGGCCCCGGGGTGGAAGCATCTCTGGTATGTCTGGTTGGCCATGAAAACACTTTATAAAATCTGGCTGCAAAACAAATATTTACTAGTATATTATCTCTGACATAATATTTAGCTCCAGAATGAGTACTTGATTGTTTTCTTTCTCAAAATCGCTTCCTAATGCTCAGGCTCTGCTCATGTTCCATTTTAGAGTGAAATAATTCTGAGAGCCGTGAGCTACCTCAACTTCCCCTGTTTCTGACTAAAATCATCCTAGGTCAGCCCCCCTGCTGACCTCTGACCTCCCAGGATCAGAGGAGGCAGCAGGGAGGGCCGGGTGCAGGGAGGTGCTGTTTTGGGGTCAGGGAAGCCAAGCGTTGCCCAACAGCGCGGACCCCCTCGCTTCCCTTTTCACTCAGGAAGGTTTCTCTGCCCCTCGCTGCACACGTCGCCAGAGGAATGCACTTCTCTACGTTTTGTTTCAATTCATCTGAGTGATAAGTCCAAACGCATATTCTAGACCCTACATATGGCCACCTTAAAACTGGGTATGGCCGTGTGGTTTCCGTGCCTACAAGTGCTTTGGGGACAGCATTAAACCTTTATTGTTGTGTTTCCCAAGCTGGGGTCCAGGAAACCTCTGGGCTCCAAGGGTTCGTTCTAGAGAGGGCTGCCCACCCCCAGCTCAGACCCACCCACTGTCCACGCACACCCACACCCACTGCCCACCCCTGCCCGCCCCGTGACCACCAACTCCCTAGCCCCCCCTCGCCCACTCACTGCCTGCGCCCCACCCCGCACCCACATTGACAAGACTCCATTTTCTCAACTTCAACTCCTTGGACAGGTCCCTTCCTTGTTTCTCCAGGTTTTCCATCTTACCACTATCTGTCAATCATACAGGCTGCCATGATGTTCTAGAGGCTTCCGTCCTCTTGGCCTGTTGATCTTTTCTTGTTTGTTTTCTCAGCCACCTACTTGAAGCTTCCTCGAGTAACCCTAAAACTTGCACTTTTAGCATCTTCCATAAAACTTTTTTTTTTTCCCCTCAAAATCCCAGGATTATCAGAGAGGCTGCAAAGTGGTAACGCATCAGCCATTGGCCGGCAGAATTGCTCACGAGAACACGAAGGAAATGGCAGGAAGAAAGGGCCGGATGGAAGGCGCACTGAGGCAGACGCTCGAGTCAGAGCAGGGTGAGGCTCGGCGGCTGGGAGCTCTTGGCCCCGCCGGCCACAGCCTGTCCTGTGAGCTGTCACTGGCTGAGGGCAGGGACCGTGCTCAGAGCACCAGGAAAGCCATGCAGTAATCGTGTTCAACAAATAACACATGCACACGTATGTGCTCCCTTGAGCAGGCAGTTTTCTGACCTGAATAATGAAAGATCAACATGTCACAACCCCGTGACACTGGCCACTCAACGCATTCCACTAGCTCCCCTGGCTTCGATCACAGGCTCACAAAGCACCTTCTGTTTATCCTCTGGGTTTTAATGGACATTTCTCCCTGATCAGTGAACACATTTATCAGATTCACTTTCTTCTCATTAAACTATTAAACCAGCATTTTTAGCTAATAAATCAGGCTCTGGGTTGTCACACGCTGTTCCCTAAGAGACCGACCTGAGCATATTAACAAATGAGCTCTCCAACCAGCCACAATGACAGCCACAGGCCTCCACGTGGAGCTCACCCCCAGGTCCGGGTTCCCGTGAAGCCCTGTCTCAGCAACCATGGGCTTCCTGGGTGTCACTGCCACCCTGACACATTCCCACCAAAAGCCAGTATGATCCTAAGTCCTTCCCGTGTTGCATCTGTCAGGACAGGCTGGGTTACGCCGCAGCAACAAACAGTCCCCGATTTCAGTGACTTGCAGCCCCAGCAGTTTGTTCTTTAACCCATGCTGTGCCCAGTGTGGGTCAGCGAGAGGCTCTGCTCCACACCATCCTGAGGCTGGACTCAGGCTAAAGAAGGAGCCACTTTCTGAGGCTTTACCTGTCACTGGAGCAGAGGAAAAGGGAGAAGATCGTGAGGCACCTGCAACTCCTACAGCTCCCGTGCACTTTTCTCTGACCAAACAAGTCGCACGGCTACACCTAACCTCACGTGAGCAGAGAAATGCTCCTACCACGTACCCAGAAGAAGAGAGAGCCAGACCTTTACGGACAGAGTCAAAAACTACCACATATATGTCGCTTATTCCTCCTCGAAGCAATCCACTCCCGGTGTTAACTTTAATTATTTTAAAGGTTTTCTTACCATGAGCCAAAATCTGCCTGCACAGGCAATGTTCTAGGCGCTGGAGATACAGCAACGAATAAATCAAAGTCTAAGGTCTGCACCACAGTGGACGCATCCGTCCTTGTTCATCCAAAATCAGTTTACTCCCTCTTCTTTTCCCAGCCCGTTCAGCAAGCATTTACTAAGCACCTACTCAATGCCAGGCACCACTAAACTCAGAAGATCCAGGACCGAAAAAGTTATGGTCCTTCCGGAACTCACATCGTAGGGGTTTAATTAGCCACCAAGGGAGACCAGGTGCAGGCGAAAGGTACATGAAAATTTGTAACACACAGTTAGAGGACCGTGACATTTCACTGGAAACACTCAAAGAGGGAATATGCCACAGTGCAGAGAGGAGCTTTCCACTGGTTCTCAAACTGAATTCTGAAGCACCCTTAGGGGTTCCCAAGAAACCGCACTGGCAGGGCAGAGGCTGCACGTCCCTGCCCTGCTCTTTAATCGATTCCAGTCACTTAACTGTTACACAAGATTTCATTTAAAGGGTTCTACTCTTAAAGGGGAAAACAAATCAAGGATCGAGTCTGATGTCCTCTCATTTTATGCATGTGAAAACAAACACGCAGGACAGGGAAGTAACTCACCAAGGTCACGCCGGAGTCAGGAGGCCAACTGCGTCTGCCTGCCTTAAAGTCTACAGCCCTCTTTCCCTTCTCTTTCCTTTTTTAATGTACACTTGGAGTCTGCAGGACAAGCTCCCAACACAAAGGTTTGAATGTCCGTGGGAAACTCCTCCCTCAGTGGGCGTACGCAACACGTCCTCGGAGGGCCCTGAAGCTGTTCCCAGCCAGCTGGAGGGTGCACGTCACCCCTGCCTGGAGCAGAGAGCAGGGCCCCCTCCCTCCTCCTGCCCGTCAAGCCCCTGCCCAGCAGCCCAGGCGGAAACTGCAACGCTGGTTCGTCTGGGGAATCCTCCCTGAGAAAACCCCACACCGGTTCCGCGTGCTGTGAACAGCGGCAGGAGAGGTGTCTCAACCTCACAGGAGCGTAAATGATTCAGACAGAGCATCAGACAGTTCATGAACACAAAGATTTTAGAAAGTGGAGATACATCCATTTTGCCTCAAGCACTAGTCAGGAAAAAAAAAAAGACATTATATATCTAAAATTCAAAAGGAACATAACACCAACAAAGCAATCTTTGTTCTTCCAAGTATGAAGCGCTATACAAGCTTCCTCACCAAACTCATCAGAAATGCAGATAAACTGCTTGATCTGTTCTTTCCCTGGTAACTGACATTTATTCTCATACAGACCCAGATCTACACAAATCTCTCAGACACAATAAAGATCAAGCTTTATTTAGCAGACATTTAAGGTTTTCCCTCCAGGCTCCGGTAACTCAAGAAAATCTCTCCATTTGCTCTTTCTGCAGACTGGCCACCCTCTCCGGATCCACCCTCCTCTGAGGTACGCGAAGAAAGCCCTTAATTTAAAGGGCCGCACGGTTCCAGCCATCCTACTCTCTCCAACCCACTTCTCTCATTTCAGCAATCCCAGAAATACCGCTGACGGGCGGGCGCTGGGTGAGCCACGGCCTGGAGCTCGTTCCCAAAGGCGTCCTGTGGCCTCGGCAGCCAGCCGGCTCCTACCTGCAGGGCGGCTCCGCGGCGCGGGCGGACGGACGGACGGACGGGGAAGGAGGGCCGTGCAGCCTCCCCACCGGGCAGCCGCGTGCTGCGGGAGGGGTGCGCAACCGGCCCGGCGTCGGCTGCCAAACTCCTCTGGCAACTCTTCACGCCATGCGTAAAGTCACAGCCACCTCCCAGCCTAACGGCCCCATGCACAAGCGAACGGGCGTGAAGCCTTTAAGGTGGCCCTGTAACTGTTCACAGGAGACTCTGGACTTTTCCTCTCTCCTTAGGTCCTCGCCAAGGTGACTCAGTCCCACCGACAGAGTCTGGAACCCAGTTTACCTCCCCGCTGTGTACACAACCTCCTAATACGGCGACAGTCTTCCAGCAGGACCGTGCTGGCGAGAGCGCTGCCGGAGCTGCGCCGCCCCAAAGCCGCTGGAAGCGCCCGCGTCCCGCGGCGGATTCGGAGCCCGGGCGGAACGCGCGCCTTCGGGGCGGCGGCGGAGCAGGGACGGGGCACGCGCACGTGCACGAGTTGCTGTGCGTGGGCGCGCGCTTCCCGCCGGCCGCCCCGCGTCTGTGTTTTCCGGCAGGTGAAGCTGAACGTCCTTATCTCCTCGGGAGGCAGAGCGACCCCATCCCGTGTCAGCGCGGCCGGAAACCTCGAAGTAGGACCTGGACGCCCGGCCGGCCCATCCCAGGTCTGCCCAGATCTCCGTCTCGTCTTCGTGCCTCCGCCGTGCACAGGCCGCCTGCGGGGAACTCTCAGGGCACGGCTTTCTGGAGCGGATTCCCAGCCAGGGGAACTTGCCTCAAACTGCACGGTCTTTCCGGTGCTTCTGTCCCGAGTCTCTGCGCTCCACACCAGGCGGGGGCAAGGCCAGCGCCGCGCACACCTTTTCCGCCACCGCCCGACCGACCGCAAGGAAGGGGCCGGCGACTCCGCCGCCCGCAGTGCTCCGAGCCGAGGCAGGGAGGCGCGCCCGCTCCCCCGACCTCACAGCCCGCGCGCGTGTGCACCGAGCCGCGGGCGCCCCGCGCACACGCACACGTGCGCTCCCGCCCCCCGCCCGGCCCGAGCTCCCCGAAGTTACCTGCGAGGCGCTCCCAGCGCAGGGCCCACGCCGCCCACGGTCTCGCCCGCCCCCGGCGGTCCGCACGGCCTGCTGCGCCGCGCCCGCGGGAGGCTCCGGAGCCCGCGGGTCCTGGTCGCCCGCAGCCCGGGTTCCGCGCCCGGGCTGCACCCCGGGGACTGGGGCGGCTTCGGCCTCAGCCGCCCGGGCTCGGGTCTGCCCTCACCTGCGCCGCGCCCACCTGGCTGCAGCCCGGGCGAGGGCCGGCGCGGCGCGGCTGGGGCGCGCGCTCAGACTCCTCCGGGGCGGCGGGCAGCCGGCGCAGGCTCGCATGACGCTCCGACTCGGGGGGCTCCGGGACGCGGCCTCACACCGCACCCCCGGCGGCCCCAGCCTCGGCCTTTGTGTCTCGGCGGGCGCCCCCAGTCACCGGCTCCGAGGCTGTGAGCGGGGCAGGCCGGGCACCCGGCGGCGGAGAGCCAGGCGCGGCTGCTCCATCGTCGCCCGCCCGGGGCGCGCAGGCTGTCGGCGCGCACCCTGGGGACCGAGGGGCGGGCCCGGGGAGGGGCGCGGCCGACGCGCCAAGGGGCTGCCCTGCCAGAGGCTGCAGCCGCGGAAAGCTGGAGTCGAGCGCCGCCAGCCCCGGGGAGGCGACGTCCGCTCCTTCCTGGTCGCGGCCACAGCGCTGAGGGGACAGAGCGGAGGCTGCGCGCTGGAGGGGGGCTCGCGTCTCCCCACGCCCCTCGGCCGGCCGAAGGTGACTGCGGCCCCCGGCGGCCAGGCAGGCCCGAGCGGTGTCCTCGGCTCTGCCTCCCCGGTGCGCTCTGCTCGTGCTCTGGGGCCTGAGCTCCGCGGCGCTTCTTCGCCAGGCCGGGACGAGGTGGTCACTTCGCTCGTTGATTTCACCTCTTGGCCGGTGTCGGTTAAGTGCCACACACCTTGGAAAGAGAGGGGGTCGCCTGACCGCCCCTCCCCAGACCACACATGCACCCAAGCCCGGCGAAACCGAGGTGCGTTTCCGAAAGTCCACTGGATACACAGCTCAGACCTGCCTTTGCAAGTCACTGGTGCTGCAGTGGGGCTGAAGCCCCGCGGCCACCTCTGGGGGCACCGTCTCTACAGACCCTGTCCCTGCGGGAGCTCACGGGAGCAGCATTTGGGGTCCCCGTGGCGAGGACAGCACAGACCCAGAGTCAGAGTTCCACACCGCAGGAATCCCATTGCAAAAGGAAAGCAAAACCCCGCACCGAGTCCCGGAACAGGCTTGCTGGGAGCGCACCGCCGCGGGGACAGAGCCGCTCCCCGCCCGCGCCCGCGGGGTGGCTGTCCCCGCCGTTCTGCGACTGCTACCCTAGGCCGAGCACCGGCTGCAGCATCGCGCCTGGCGCCGGGCCTCCCTCCCCGCCCTGTCTGATGTGGCTGGCGACAGGGCTCTGGAAGGAAACCCGCTAATAAATGGATACTTTAAATACCGCCTCGTCAGCCTGATAAGCGTTGACACCAGGTTTTCCCAGAGCTCCTCTCTGCTCGAGCCTTAAAATCCATTTTCTTTATTACCTTGTTGTGAAGCAAGTTCGGACTCGGCAGGGAGGGCAAATGGATTTGGAAAGGTAACACAGGAGCGAAGGTGATTCACGGCACCTGGCCCAGGATTTAAATCAGGGGCCCTGTGGTTTCTGGGCAGGGAGGCTGGCGCCCAAGAGCAAGGGGCCGGGCAAGCAGCCTGTCTGGTAACCAAAGACCCTCGGGCTCTCCGGGGGCCTCCTTGCCCTTTGCGTTCAGGGAACAGGTTATTTGAGACCTAAACAAATACCTATTTCCTCTAAGGCCGGGAACAGTCGTGCCCAGGTGGAACAGTTAAGGACGGGAAGCCGTGTGGTGCCTGCCTTTGGCCTCCTCTGAGTTTTACCATCCTTGTTCTTTTCCCTGTTTCTCATGAAATCCTACCACAGAAACCAAGTTCTAGAAGGAAAAAAACATAGTTTTCTAATGCTCAGAATGGGTGAAATCTGGTTTTTCTCTCTTAGTTCAGCTGAGGTAGGCTAGAGGTTTATTTAATCTTTTTTTCTGAAATAACCCTTTTGGAAGACAACTTTTTAAATTTCAAACAGTATAAAAGGAAGATGCAGAGCCTCGTTCTCCGACCCCGCAGTCTCTCACCTCTAGCTTTGCAACCGGAAAGGCTTCACCTGGCTGCCCTCTTGCCTCCCGGCTCCCGACCGCCCTGATCCTCCCAGACACCCCGTGGAGCCCTAGGAAGCCGCCTCTCACTTCTGTCCGGCAGCTCACCCCACTCCCAAGGGAGACACGGGTGCACCTCAGCCAGGTGCTCTCCGCCCCAGCCACTCTCTGGCTCCCTCCACCTTTCTGCCCAGGAGTGGGCATCCTCGTACCCAGCCCGTCCTGCCCTCCTGGGGAAGGTGAAGTTTACTTCCCTGTGCTGCTCACTGCGCTAGAACGATAACACGTTACAGTCCCCGTCTATCCACAGACCAAGGCACCAAGTTTGGCCATGGGGGGATGGTGCAAATTTATGGCACTGCCTTCCCAGAATAAGTGACTGTTTTTGGTCTGGGGGCAGGAAGAGACAGAAGAGGAGACGGGAGCTGGGCACCGGGCCGTAAAGACAGGAATGGACTCGGCATCCAGAAACCTCCCAGCCTCCACTTTTTCCTCTATTTCTGGAGGAAATTCCATGCAGGTCCCCAAATTTCACTTCAAAATATCATTGGAAAGGTGTGAAAACTCAGTGGTACTGTAAGGGAAACTGCATTGAATTTGGAATCTGAAGATTTGGTTTCAGACATCTGGAAAATGACATAAACTACCTGTGTGAACTTGGACCAATTACTTGACCTGACTTTGGTCCTCTAGCACTTGAAATGTCGGGTTCTACTTAAATTTAGGATTTGAACTCAGAATCACGAATGGGTTCCATGTTACAGAACCTGAGGTTAAGTAGGAAACCGTGATAAACCTGTGAGGGCCATGGGATCCAGTCTCAGGAAGTGAAATATAGTCCAGCAGCCAAATGAAATAGAAAAAATGTGTCGTTGATCAACCCTTTATTGGAATTTCTCAGAGACTAACATCCTCTCTCTAGTTCCTTCTACCCTCAGCTGTTTCAAAGCCTCTTTCCCTCCCATACTCCCCAAATTCTCCCTGAACGTGTAACCCTGTCTTTTTCCCTCTCCTCTCCTGACTCTTCTCCGCTTTTCTTTATTATGTGGATTTATCACTCTCTGTCCTGTCTTTAGGGGAGGGAGAGGGAAGGAGGAACTGTGGGCAAATCAGAATTCTCTCTGGTGATGGGGTAGGAAGAAGGCCGCGGCCGGCCGTTCTCACATCAATACCTTTTGGTCCGTCATAATTAGATCTTCTTTGGGTACATTTTAGATACATTGAAGTGTTAGAAAATGGCACTCGGTGTCATGTGACAAAGGTTTTTGTCTCCAGCTTACCTGATTATCTGGATAGACTTAGGACAGTTTCTTAACCTCTTCTGAGCTTGTTTTATCATTTATAGACTTACAGAAGTGGAATAAAAAGTTTCATAGAGTTAGTTATTGGGAAGAGTGAATAAATGAAAAGTGTAAGTCTCCTAATGGCCACTCAGCAAATGTTGGTGGCTCTCACAATGGCAGAAAGAAAAAAGGAAAGGCAGGAGGGAGGGAAAGAGGGAGGGAAGGAAGGAGGGAGGGAGGGAAGGAGGGAGGGAAGGAGGGAGGGAAAGAGGGAGGGAAAGAGGGAGGGAAAGAGGGAGGGAGGGAAGGAGGGAGGGAGGGAAGGAGGGAGGGAAGGAGGGAGGGAAGGAGGGAGGGAAGGAGGGAGGGAAAGAGGGAGGGAAAGAGGGAGGGAAAGAGGGAGGGAGCGAGGGAGGGAGGGGAAGGAGCTGTGTCTTGGGCATTTAGGCAAAAGCTTAACTGCACCAGTGAACAAGGACTGGGGGCAGGGAAGTTGTTCCCTCCTCTGAGCTGAAAGGCTGAACTGTGATCTCCTTTTGGAGCCTGAGAAGAGACATTGTTTTGCTGGCTGACAAAATGGCAAGCAGCACAAAAAAAAAAAAAAAACTAGGCTGGGGGCAGTGGCTCACACCTGTAATCCCAACACTCTGGGAGGCTGAGACGGGAGGATCTCTCGAGGTCAGGAGTTCGAGACCAGCCTGAGCAAGAGCGAGACCCCGTCTCTACCAAAAATAGAAAAATTAACCAGGCGTGGTGGCACCTGTGGTCCCAGCTACTCGGGAGGCTGAGACGGGAGGATGGCTTGAGCTCAGGGGTTGAGGCTGCTGTGAGTTATGGTGATGTCCTGCACCCCAGCCCAGGTAACAGAGTGAGACCCTGTCGCAAAAATAAAAATAAAAAGAGATTTCCCTGCACTGTCTTCTTTCATCCAGTGTCACCGAGGCAAATTGGATTCTCATTCATATGTAAATATTCTATCTTTATTCTCCGGAAGTTTTTAGAATTTTGTCTCTCTCTCTTTGCTGTTTTAAAATTCCAGTACAGTTTTTCCAGGTGTTGTCTGCTGGTCTGTTTCTAATCCATCTCAGCCTTTTCAACCTGAAGATTAAGGTCTTTCCATAATCGAAGACAATTCTTAGCTTTCCCCCCGGATCCTGGGCTCCCCGCACCCCCATTCTCCCTAGTTTTACCTGCTGAAACCGTTGCTAGATGGATTTCAGAAGCTTTGGATTTATTCTTCGTGTCTCTGAACATTCCCTTTGTGCTGAGTCTTTTTTCTTTTATCCGTGATTTGAGAGACGGCCTCATCTCAATACGGTTTATTAATTCACTCTTCCCTTCTTGTCATTTTTCTATTCAGCTCATTTTTAGCCTTTGTGTTTTTATTTCCAAGACTTTCTTTCTCTAAAATGCCTTTCTCACACCCTAACGCTCTGCCGTCTGGGGGGGGGGGGTGTTCTGCAGACACGAGGCCCAGCCCGGCTTCTCGCCACGGGATGCTGAGGGGAGGGGTCACACGGGACATTAAGGGCCTCTCCTACCTTACGAAGATGAGGGGTTGGCTTCTGAGAGACTGGGCATTCTGTGAGCTAAGAGCGTGGACCCACAATGTCCCTCGGCCAGCCACCCTGGAAGGAAAAATAGTAAGTAATTAAACCCACCCCGAAATCAGAATAGTTCTGGTCACACATCTTGGCCCCCACCAGCCCTCGGTTTTTCGTGCCTGCCTTTACCAAACTAAGGGACGTCACTTCTATTCCGAATTTGCTGGGGAATTTTTTAATCATGAATAGTGTTGAATTTTGTCAAATGCCTTTTCTATATTTAATGAAATGACCGCATGGTTTTTCCCTTTTATTGTGTCAATAGAGAAAATCACCTTGATCGAATGCCAAGTGCTAAACCAGCCCAGGATGATCTGGTGTGAACCCGACTTGCTCACGTCGCCCTTTCTGTGCACCGCTGAGTCCGTGGCTGTGGCTTTGTTCGGATCACACCGCGCCTTTGCTCCCAGCTCTCACACAGTCACCACCAGCCAGACGACGTCTGTGACGGAAGGTGGGTTTTCCCACACACCGAGCCACAGGTTCAGGTCTGACCCTGCCGACCGGGAGACGGTGCCAGATCCCACATGGGGGGCCCCGTCCCCCCAACTGCCCCTCCCCTCAGACACCAGGCCCACGTCCAGGTCTCTGGAACTTCTGGAACTGCCTCCAAGTTGGGGTTCCCATGGCCACCTCTTTGGGTTCCATTAATTTGCAGGAGCCACTCACAGAACTTGGGGAAACACACACACTGGTCTGTTGTAAGAGATTTTACCAAACACATGGATGAAGAGATGCCTGGGGGGAGCGTGGCGCCACTGTCCCCTGCCTGGGCACCACCCCCCGGGACCCCGCTGGTGTTCAGCTGTGGGGAAGCTCTCGGCCCATCCTCTTAGGCTTGTGGGGACAACACCGTCACAGTGTGACTAGCCTGTGGCCTCCAGGGCACGAGGCAGGACCCTCTCTGGAACGAGGGTCTCAGGACCCACAGTCAGAAAGGCAAGAAGGGGCGGGGTCCCGCCTCGGGGGGTGGGTGGACGGAGGCCGGAGAGGTTCTGTTTCCTGAGCCCAACACACCCAGCGTTACAGCAAAAGGCCACAGTGATGGCTGCAGGAGCTTCAGGCAGGAATTGTGAGCACACACACACACACACACACACGCCCCACAGTTCCCCGTCCTGACAAGGGCAACCTCAAAGACTCAACCTATGTTCTCTGAACACAGGCCCACTGTTGAAATTTGCAACTTAGTTTTCTTAACCTTGCCGGAAAGCGCTGCGTGTTATCACAGATTGGACAGGCTCGAGCTCTAGGCCCTTTTGGGGTCCCAGGGTGCTGGCTTGGAGCGCTAAGTGTGTTTGTCTTGGACCATAGTGACATGTCCTTCCCGGGAATTTCCACCTCCCACCACGGTTTGGCTGGGTCTGACTCACCTCCGAACCCAGAGTGCATCCATGGGCACACACGCACACCTGCGAGAATGTCTATGTCGCACGCATATCCTATATTCTCCCCACAACCTGAGGCTGCAGCACCTGTGGGAAATCCTCAAGCACTATTTCGCAGGTCCCAAGGAGCAGGCATTTCCTGTTAAATTAAGCTGGTGATGGAATTTATTATATTAACCGAACCAATTTCCACGTGACTGCAGTGAAAGTGCTGTCTGGCATCGGCTGTCTCTGGCGGTCGCCTTCCTTTGCTGGCGCATCACGGCCGCCCCTAAATCGCTCGTGCCAATTAAGAAGGCGCAATTAGATGACAGCAGCACCATCTCTTGCCATGTCAGTTCGGAGGAACGAATGCTTCATTCTGATGGGCGGAACTGGGCCTTTTCACACTTACTAATGGCTGAGCTGGAATGGGATGTTTTATGTGTCATTTTGCTTAGTTTGCTGTGGAGCTATGACATTTAAAGTCTGGTTTATTAAACCGTGATGCTGCCAAGTGGGGAACGTTATAAGCCATTCTAAGTGTACAGAATTCTGGGCCAGAAATACAACGGCATGTTTTGTTTCCAGAGGAAATATATAAACGCAGAAGATCTGTGAACGTACTTCATTCCAAACGTCTACTTGTCAAGAAGTAGGCGGTGTTTGTGTGCAGTGAGACACCCACAGGGCACGAAGGGACCCAGGCTACCGTGGAAAGTGCCAACCCAGTCGAGCACCGTTCTTATCCAGCTTCAGCACGTAATTCCCTAAAACTGATCCCCAGGTAACTCGTTACGTCTCTAGGGGCAACTAAGGGTGCTGATTTCTTGTGCATTTTCTGGCGTATTTTCCAAGTAAGGCAGGTTGAGCTCAGAACAGCCAAACGATGACTCTGCAGCCGCTCGGCCAGTTGTTTGCTCCCGGGAACCCCGGCCACCTCCCCGGCACGCCTGCGCCCACAGCGCGTGGCTCCCGCAGACGGAGGACAGTCTGTCTCACGACGTGAACCGAATGCCTCTGATAAAGCAGAAAGAAGGCCAAGCAAACACCCAGACAAAGTGCTTTATTTGGCTGGATGCTCATAAAGAACAGAGAGTATTGGCTGCGAAGAGAAGTGCGAGAGCTTGTCCCAGCGACCTCGGCTGACGTGTGAAGGAACCAAGGCTCACACTGGGAAACTGGCGTTGCGTGGCTCACGTGGCTCACGTGTGTGGACTCTGCACAGCGCTGTGACTTTGCAAAGCGGTGGGGACCCGCCTCGCGCCCCTTCCAGCTGCCACCTGGCTCCCTGGCCGTCCAGGGCCTTACGGCTGAGTTGCAATGGAAACACAGACGCACATTGATTTCCTATAATGGTTTTATCTATAGAAACAGCGAGGACATCCTTTGACTGGAGGATTTGGCACCGAAATATCGGAAACCTTGAACAGAGAAGGGCTGTTCTAGTGCTGCCTCCTGATTGTGAACAAACCGCACTTTGCTCCTCAAGAAAAGTCTCTCTCTGCACCCGCAGACCGTGCCCCCTTGACCTGTCCTGGAGGTCGCATCCTGGAGCGGGAATGTGTTGCTAGGCACTGAGGACTTCCCGTTGCTGTCTCGGTAACGCAAGGTACAGGCTTCAGGAAAAAAATCACGGATCAGGCTATTGAGAGAGCTCTGTACTTGAATTAATCAAGAATCTGTGTCGTTTCCTCAGTCTCTCTGACTCAGGCTGCATCGAGACAACCTCATCGCAGAAAGCAACAGCGGGGTCGACGGCAGGCGCCGGGTGACGCTGAGGACCCTCCTCCCGCCCGGGGACAGACCCTGCGCATGGCGAGTGCTTCCCTGGTCCCTCGACACGTCTTCTCTCTTGAATCTCCCAACAAACCTGGGTGCGAGCATTCCCACCACGTCCGTTTTAAAGGAGAGACAGGTCAAAGTCCAGCGAGTTCAAGTGACTCGTGCAAAGCCACACAGCAAAGAAGTGACAGTCCCAGAACTAGACCCAGGACTCCTGGCTTCCGGAGGGTGCTCTGCCTGGGTTCTCCTGCCACCTCCCCCTCCTTCTCCGGCTCCTTCGCTCAGTCCTGTCCCCCGACATCCCTAGAGTGTCCCTGTGAGGCTCACTTCTCTTTTCCCCTTCAAATGACATCATTAAAGTCCCTTTTACAGTTTCAAATGTCACCTCTTTGCAAATGTCCAACTGCTCTCACCACCCAGGGAGCCGGTGCCTTCGGCTCCACACTGCTCCTCTGCGCCTGGACTGCAGCTGCTGCCGGGCCCTGAGAAGCCCGCGGGTGACTCACGGCAGATGGGAGCAGCTGGGCTGGCAGCAGCGGCAGGTGCGACCCCGACTGGCAGAGGGACCTGGTGTTCCAGCCTCTGCGTGGGGCCCGGAGACCAGACCTGCGCGGAGAGGGTCCCTGGGGGGTGACGTGGGCGGGGGGATTCTTATGTTCATACAGAGGAAGAATGTTTTCCCTGCCATGGGTTGGAAGGTCGTGACATTGAGGAGCAAATAAGGTACCTCCCATTCTTACAGCACCGGACGGTTTGCTGGGAGTTTTGTATCCATCGTCTTACTTGGTCTTTACAACTTCATAACGTAGACGCAGGAAATAGCGCGCGGAGCGACTTGCCCAGGACGGCGAACGCCCCCTGAGTAACGGCAGAGCCGAGTCTCTCCAGGGCACAGCCCACCTCCCTGCCCACCTAACCCCTCTCCCTGTGTGCGTTTTGTTAGATGGACAGTATAAATCCTCAATGGACTCCTGTCCGTTGGCTCCAGGACAAAGCAAAGGTCAGAAAACGTTTTCTGTCGAGGGTCAGATAATAAATACTCTAGGTTTTGCAGGCCACAGTCTCTGTCACAAACTTTCAGCTCTGCTGGTTTAGCCTGAAAGCAGCTATAGGTAATAAACAAATGACATGTAAGTGTCCCAATAAAACTTTATTTACAAAAGCCGGTGTTAGGCCCGATTTGGCCCCCAGGCTGCAGCTCGCCGACCCCTGATGTGGAGCCTTGCCAGGTGACTGTGGCGTCTTTACTGGGGTGAGACACACAGCCCGGGGCGCAGGGACGCGGCTGCCGATCTGGCAAGTAAGTTCTTTTCAGACCCCAGGAGGAAGGAGAGTGAGAAGCAGCTCACCTGTACCGGCAGGGACAGGAGGACGGGTCACTGCCTTGTCCCGTGGCCACGTTCTCGCTCTTGCTCTGGGTCCCCAGGCATCTTGATTGTCTCGAAATCCACAAATCGTCACGATGGCCACCACACAGATGGCACCGTGTTAACTGGACCTAACGCACAGGAAGTGGCAAGTGTCTAGATGCCCCCGTGAGACATGTGCCACCACGGTGTTGGACAGAAGAGCTGTAAAAACACCTAAGTGTGGGCATGTAAAGACCAGAAACCTTCCCTACAGTTTCCAGATCAAGAGAGTGAGTAAAAAAAGAAAAAAGAAAAGAAAACAGAAACCATTATCAAGCCAACAGAAGCAGAGAAGAAAAGAGAGGGAAAGAGGGGAGGAAGGGAACAGAGAAACAAGTGCAACTGTGTCAGTAACGTGACTCCATTTACGTAGCCTGAGGGTCTGTAACGGTGCTTGGTAATAATATTCGTGATACATAAATATGTAGTAAAAATATAAAACAGTATGCTTGGAAATGACACTCAAACTCATGATAGTCCAAACCTCTGAAGAAGAAGAGAGAGTGCTGGTGTTGGCTGCTAGTGTTGGGTGCCGGTGTTGGGTGCCGGTGTTGGGTGCTGGTGTGGGGTGATGGTGTTGGGTGCTGGTGTTGGGTGCTGGTGTGAGGTGCTGGTGTTGGGTGCTGGTATGGGGTGGTGTGAGATGCTGGTGTTGGGTGCTGGTGTTGGGTGCTGGTGTGGGGTGGTGTGAGGTGCTGGTGTTGGGTGCTGGTGCTGGGTGCTGGTGTGGGGTGGTGTGAGGTGCTGGTGTTGGGTGCTGGTGTAGGGTAATGGTGTGGGGTGCTGGTGTTGGGTGCTGGTGTTGGGTGCTGGTGCTGGGTGCTGGTGTGGGGTGGTGTGAGGTGCTGGTGCTGGGTGCTGGTGTTGGGTGCTGGTGTGGGGTACTGCTGTGGGGTGGTGTGAGGTGCTGGTGTTGGGTGCTGGTGTAGGGTAATGGTGTGGGGTGCTGGTGTTGGGTGCTGGTGCTGGGTGCTGGTGCTGGGTGCTGGTGTGGGGTGGTGTGAGGTGTTGGTGCTGGGTGCTGGTGTTGGGTGCTGGTGTGGGGTACTGCTGTGGGGTGGTGTGGGGTGCTGGTGTTGGGTGCTGGTGTTGGGTGCTGGTGCTGGGTGCTGGTGTGGGGTGGTGTGAGGTGCTGGTGCTGGGTGCTGGTGTTGGGTGCTGGTGTGGGGTACTGCTGTGGGGTGGTGTGAGGTGCTGGTGTTGGGTGCTGGTGTTGGGTGCTGGTGCTGGGTGCTGGTGTTGGGTGCTGGTGTGGGGTACTGCTATGGGGTGGTGTGGGGTGCTGGTGTTGGGTGCTGGTGCTGGGTGCTGGTGTGGGGTGGTGTGAGGTGCTGGTGTTGTGTGCTGGTGTTGGGTGCTGGTGTGGGGTGGTGTGAGGTGCTGGTGTTGGGTGCTGGTGTAGGGTAATGGTGTGGGGTGCTGGTGTTGGGTGCTGGTGTGGGGTGGTGTGAGGTGCTGGTGCTGGGTGCTGGTGTTGGGTGCTGGTGTGGGGTACTGCTGTGGGGTGGTGTGAGGTGCTGGTGTTGGGTACTGGTGTGGGGTACTGGTGTGGGGTGCTGGTGTGGGGTGGTGTGAGGTGCTGGTGTCGGGTGCTGGTGTGGGGTGGTGTGAGGTGCTGGTGTCGGGTGCTGGTGTGGGGTGGTGTGAGGTGCTGGTGTCGGGTGCTGGTGTGGGGTGGTGTGAGGTGCTGGTGTTGGGTACTGGTGTGGGGTACTGGTGTGGGGTGGTGTGAGGTGCTGGTGTTGGGTGCTGGTGTAGGGTAATGGTGTGGGGTGCTGGTGTTGGGTGCTGGTGCTGGGTGCTGGTGTGGGGTGGTGTGAGGTGCTGGTGCTGGGTGCTGGTGTTGGGTGCTGGTGTGGGGTACTGCTGTGGGGTGGTGTGGGGTGCTGGTGTTGGGTGCTGGTGTTGGGTGCTGGTGTGGGGTACTGCTGTGGGGTGGTGTGAGGTGCTGGTGCTGGGTGCTGGTGTTGGGTGCTGGTGTGGGGTACTGCTGTGGGGTGGTGTGGGGTGCTGGTGTTGGGTGCTGGTGTTGGGTGCTGGTGCTGGGTGCTGGTGTGGGGTGGTGTGAGGTGCTGGTGCTGGGTGCTGGTGTTGGGTGCTGGTGTGGGGTACTGCTGTGGGGTGGTGTGAGGTGCTGGTGTTGGGTGCTGGTGTTGGGTGCTGGTGTTGGGTGCTGGTGCTGGGTGCTGGTGTGGGGTGGTGTGAGGTGCTGGTGCTGGGTGCTGGTGTTGGGTGCTGGTGTGGGGTACTGCTGTGGGGTGGTGTGGGGTGCTGGTGTTGGGTGCTGGTGCTGGGTGCTGGTGTGGGGTGGTGTGAGGTGCTGGTGTTGGGTGCTGGTGTAGGGTAATGGTGTGGGGTGCTGGTGTTGGGTGCTGGTGTGGGGTGGTGTGAGGTGCTGGTGCTGGGTGCTGGTGTTGGGTGCTGGTGTGGGGTACTGCTGTGGGGTGGTGTGAGGTGCTGGTGTTGGGTACTGGTGTGGGGTACTGGTGTGGGGTGCTGGTGTGGGGTGGTGTGAGGTGCTGGTGTCGGGTGCTGGTGTGGGGTGGTGTGAGGTGCTGGTGTCGGGTGCTGGTGTGGGGTGGTGTGAGGTGCTGGTGTTGGGTACTGGTGTGGGGTACTGGTGTGGGGTGGTGTGAGGTGCTGGTGTCGGGTGCTGGTGTGGGGTGGTGTGAGGTGCTGGTGTTGGATGCTGGTGTTGGGTGTTGGTGCTGGGTACTGCTGTGGGGTCCTGGTATTGGGTGCTGGTCCACAGCTAGGGGGAGGGTCTCAAAATTTAAACTTCTCCAGAAGGTTTAATTTCTTTACACAAAGCTCAATCATGTAATCCCAACACTTTGAGAGGCCAAGGCAAGAGGATTGCTTGAGGCCAGGAGTTTGAGACCAGCCTAGGCAACATGAGTTGGTGAGACCCCCATCTCTACAAAAAAATAATTTTTTTTGATTTTGTAATTGTTTTTCTTTTTTTTCTTTTCCTTTTCCTTTTTTTTTAAATTTTATTTCAGAATATTATAGGGGTACACACATTTGGTTACATAAATTGCTTTTGTACCATTTGAGTCAAAGTTATAAGTGTGCCCATCACCCAGATAGTGTGAACTGTACTTGTTAGGTGTGAACTTACCCACCTCCTCCTCCCCCTCCCACCTGCTTGGTTTCCAATGCGTGTTATTTCCATATGTGCACATATGTGTTGACCAATTAGTTCTGATTTAATGGTGAGTACATGTGGTGCTCGTTTCTCCATACCTTGGCCAGGTGTGGTGGCACACACCTGTCGTCCCAGCTGCTCCCACTCGGGAGGCAGGAGGGTCACTTGAGCACAGGGGTTCGAGGCTGCAGTGAGCCGTGATCACACCAGTGCCCTCCAGCCTGGGCAGCAGAGTGAGCCCTTTTTGTCTCTAAAAAGGACAAAAACAAAAATGAAAAAGTCACCCAAACACGACACTGTGTTAAAATTTTGTAAAGCTGGGGTAGTAGGTACTGCAGTGCTATTGTATTACTCTGGTCTTAGCTGTGGGCTTGAATATGCTCAATACGATAATGTGGCAAAAGAAAAGCCACGCAAGACCCCTCCCCATCTGCAGCCCCTTCTCCGCGCCCGCTGGAGGCCGAGTCTGCGCTGGGCCCGTGCCGGCGGGAGAGAAACTCCGCTGACTTTGCGCGGGCACAGCCAGACGTCGGCCTGGAAAGCCGCCCACGCGTCTGGGAACGCCTGCTCCACCAGCAGCCAGACTTCGAAATGCAAAATCTGTTTGCAAACTTCCCTCCTCCTGTGCAGTTTTAGGAAATCCTGGGTTGCCACCAGAAGGATGAGTCAGTCCCCGCCTTCCCGCCAGAGACAGCCAGAGCCGGGAGAGACGTGTCCCCGGGAACGCAGGGCAGCGGCGGGCGTCCCGCAGGTGTCGGCGCTCGGGAGGGACCACAGCGCTGATTCTCTGACAGTCTGCGGGGAAAATGCGATGGTTTGACGTGTGCCTTTGGAATGGGCGTCTTAGAGACTTCGGGCAGCCTTGTCAGTTTGCTGCACACGTGCCACTGGGTCCTAAGCGTGCCCGGCCCGCTCCCATCCACGCACGAGCACCGACACTCCGGCCCGCCCGGCGCTCAGCCTCCCCAGGGCACGGCCAGGGACAGCGGGGCGACCCCCGCCCGGAGCCGGACCCTCGCCCGGCCCGCCTGGCGCTCAGCCTCCCCAGGGCACGGCCAGGGACAGCGGGGCGACCCCCGCCCGGAGCCGGACCCTCGCGCTCAGCCGCCCCGGGGCACGGCCAGGGACAGCGGGGCGACCCCCGCCCGGAGCCGGACCCTCGCCCGGCCCGCCCGGCGCTCAGCCTCCCCAGGGCACGGCCAGGGACAGCGGGGAGACCCCCGCCCGGAGCCGGACCCTCGCCCGGCCCGCCCGGCGCTCAGCCTCCCCAGGGCACGGCCAGGGACAGCGGGGCGACCCTCGCCCGGAGCCGGACCCTCGCGCTCAGCCGCCCCGGGGCACGGCCAGGGACAGCGGGGCGACCCCCGCCCGGAGCCGGACCCTCGCCCGGCCCGCCCGGCGCTCAGCCTCCCCAGGGCACGGCCAGGGACAGCGGGGCGACCCCCGCCCAGAGCCGGACCCTCGCCCGGCCCGCCCGGCGCTCAGCCTCCCCAGGGCACGGCCAGGGACAGCGGGGAGACCCCCGCCCGGAGCCGGACCCTCGCCCGGCCCGCCCGGCGCTCAGCCTCCCCAGGGCACGGCCAGGGACAGCGGGGCGACCCCCGCCCAGAGCCGGACCCTCGCCCGGCCCGCCCGGCGCTGGAGGCAGAAAGGAGGCGGGAGGGGGCGAAACGCCCCGTGAGCCGGTGGGACCCTCCGCCTCCCTCTGGGCCGCATCCTCCGTCCACGTCGTTCTGTTCCCCCGTCCAGACTATCCCTGCCACGTCCACCCTTCGAAACTCATTAACAGTCGCTTCCGGGAATCGTTCCCTAAGGTCACCAGGCAGAAGTGAGCTTCCGCCCACCTTCGTCTACACAGATCTTCTAGAACATCTGGCTTTGCATGCGGCGTCGGTCTGGTCCGCAATGTCTTCCACCCCCGCTCCGGGTGCCCGGAGGAAAGTGCCGCTGACCCATCCCAGCACCGGCCCCAGCAGGGTCCCCGCGGGGCGGCCGCTCGGTTCTGCTGTCACTCACAGGGCTCAGCTCGGTCCGGTGGGCGCGGCACCAGCTGTGCCCAGTTTCGTCTGCTGGAGTCGGGCTTGCAGATGCTGAGAGAGTCCAGTTCTGATCATGGCAGACTGCATAATTCAGACACACCCTTCCAAAATTTGGGATAAAACTTCCCAAAAAGCTGCTCAAAAATCTAAATAATTCCTCTTTAAAAGGATCAAAAATAAAGTAGAAATGGAAAACTACTGGGCTAAAACGCTGGGAGACACGCATCGCCAGAGAGGTCAGCCCGGCACTCAGGGAGGCCGTGCCACGGTCGGGGCAGCGGGGGACACAGCCTCGGGACGGAGCTGCACTCCGACACCCTGAAGCCAGAAGGACCCTAACTCGAGCTGGGACTCCGCAGGTTACACAGGTCCACGGCGTCGGAGAAATGTCAAACCCGAAGCAACCAGTCCTTGTACAGCCTTCAGCTTTGTGTCACCGCAGGGCTCAAGGGACCTCAAACCCTGGGTTTCAGACTGGCATGTGTTGCCACCTGCCTTTCGGAAGCAAACAAAGTCTTATCTGAAGGCTTCAAATTACGTCTCTAAATAATTTTTCAAACACAAAATCCAGAACACAAGTGAACCAAGCACACAACCAGACAGGACCCCGTGAGCAAAAGACCCGCCGAAACAATGATCAGTAGAAAGAATTGCACAATTATCTGGAATATTGCAACTAACACCAGACTATCATATTTAAAAAAAAAAAAAAAGTCAAACTTGAACATTTTCACAAGACACAAAAATAGTAAAAATAAAAAATAAAACAATAAAAAGTGACATAGTAAATTTTGTAGTGAAGCAAATACAAACTCTGGAACTGAGATTTTTTTTTTTCCCCAAAAAGTAAACTCCATGTTCGGTTTTGGCAGCAAAGTAACATAGGCAGGACGAAGGAGGCAGTAATAACCGGAGACAGAAAGGGTTACGCTCAACAAAGAACAGAAAACAAGGTGACGGAAAATGCAAAGTTGCTAAAGACAAAGGTGGCAGGACAAGGAGGTCTAACGTATATTGATTACAAATCCAGGAGGAGAAAACAAAGAATGGGGCAAAGAAAATATTTGAAGAGATAATTATGAAGGGTTTTTCAGGACTGATAAAAGACGCCAACGGCAGACCCAAGGAGCCCAGTGAATTCCAAGCAATATAAATAAAAAGAAACCCACACCCACACACATCATAGCGCAACTACAGTAAACCAAAGAAAAGGAAGAAAAATCTTAGTATCTGCCAAAGAATAAAGACAAGGAAAGTTAAACAGACAGCTGACTTCTTAAAATGGAAGCCAAGAAATAGCGAAACTCTACAGTCACAAGCAGAAGCGAAATAACTGTCATCCTAGATTGTTACTCCATCAAAAATATATATACTTCAAAAATGAAAGTGAAATAAAGGCATTATGAGACAAAAAATTGAAGGTTTGCAACCAACAAATCATGATTGAAGGAAATTATAAATGATATTAATAAATTTAAATAATCATTCAATTTAAGAAAATAATCTCGTTCTGATTTCAAAACACATGGGGTTAAAATACAAGACAACAACAAAGGATAGTTCAAAAGGGGTAACTCGATTAAGAATTCCAAGACTCATGTTGTCTGGGAAGAGAGTAACCGTGTTAATGTTGGGCTTCGACAGTTATGGATCCGTGTTGCAATTTTTAGATTAACCGCAAAAGAATAGAAGAAAAGTGCATAAAATTTAAACTAGCAAGGAAAGGAAATGGAATAATAAAAATTGATCGTGTAAAAGAGGACAATGAAGAAGAGAAAGTAATTGTAAAATAGGTAGGACACATGTAAAGCATGACATAAAATGACAGATTTAACCCCACATATATCAGTATTTATACTGAATATAAATGAAATAAACTTTTTAATTAAAACTCAAAGATACCAGTCTGGATAAAAACAACTAAATGCTGCCTAACAGAGACACATAGGAACAGAAATACAGAAAGGATGAAAGTAAAAGAATGTAAAATGATGTATCATGCAGCTACTGACCAAAAGGAACTTTGTTTTGCTATCCTAATTTAAGAAAAATAGACTTTAAGTCAAAAAGTCTACTTTACTATACATACAAATTATCGTGCCTTAATGACGAAAAATTCAATTCAACATGAAAATATAATAACTTTACATTTGGATGCATCTAATACAGTGGTCTCAAAGATATTTACAGTTAAAATGATAGATCTTCAAAGAAAAATACATGTATCCACAATCTTAGTTGGAAACATTAAAACAGTAATTAACAGGGTAAACAAACAGAAACTTGGAAAGGACACAGATATTTGGATAATACGATTAGCAAACTTGAGATAATGAACAACACCGGACCCCATAATTACCCAAGACACATTTTCTTTAAGCACATGCAGCATTTTTACAAAAGGTGACCATCTAATGGGCCATTAGGAAAATATCAACAGCAATTTCAAATATTTGAAATTATATCCAAATGTAATATTTCAAATATGCAAACAATGTCTTTTACCACATGCAGTCAGGCAAGACAAAAAACAAATTTTAAAATAATTAGAAAAATTATCATATTTTGAAAATTACAAAATACATCTCCAAATAAACCATGGATCAAAGAAGAAATCACAGTGTAAATTAGAAAATATTTAAACTAAAGTATAAGGAAATTATTATATATAAAAACCTTGGTGATGTACTAAAGCAGCGCTCAGAAAACATGATAGCTCTGCACACCCACACACACACACACATGCACACACGTGCACACGCGCACACACACGCACACATGCACATGCACACATGCACACATGCACACACACACATGCACATACACACACGCGCACATGCACATGCACACATGCGCACACACACACATGCACATACACACACGCACACATGCACATGCACACATGCACACATGCGCACACACACATGCATGCACACACGCACATGCACACACGCACACGCAGACACGCACACACACGCAAGAGCACGTCAGAAGAAAGGCTGAGAAAATACTGGGCCAATTAAACCCCCCCAAATAAAAGAAATACATAATACAAAAGAAGGGTTAACAGTGTCTAAACTGTGCTTAATAAGCTGGTAAACTTGAGGCAAGGCTGGTCTGGCAGAGACAAGACAGAGGACAAAGAGCCAACATCAGAGTGAACGAGGACCTCACCACCACCACCGCGTCTACTGTGAGGATGTGAAAGACGGTGCTTTGGAAAGAACCGTGTGACTAACTGCACGTACATAATAATAAGATCCGTGTGTGAGAGGAAAACTATTAAACTCATAAATGTAGAGGCAACATCACGTACATAACATTCACACACACAACACACCATGTACAAAAGGGTAAACTTCAGGATAAACTTGGATTCACCCCAGGGTTGCAAGGAGGGTGGGCGTTACAAAATCAACACAGTTCTCCTCACTGACGGGTTAAAGGAAAAAAATAAGATGATCGTCTCAAAAGATAGAACAAAATGTTTTATAACATTCCACATTCTTTAGTGGTTAAAAATACATGAGTGGATTAATAAGATGTGGTATATGTACACCACGGAGTTCTACTCAGCCACAAAAACAATGGTGATTTAGGACCTGTTGTATCATCCTGGGTGGGGCTGGAGCCCATTCTACTAAGTGAAGCATCACAAGAATGGAACAACAGGCACCACATGTGCTCACCATCAAATTAGTACTAACTGATCAACACTCACGTGCACACATGGAAGTAACATCCATGGGGTGTCCGGCAGGTGGAGGCGGGGAGGGGATGGGCATATTCACACCTAATGGGTGCGGTGTGCACCGTCTGGGGGATGGACACGCTTGAAGCTCTGACTCGGGCGGGACAAAGACAACATATGTAACCCAAACATTTGTCATCTGTATCCCCGTAATATGCTCAAATAAATAAATAAATAATAATAAAAATAAATAAACTCTTGGTAAACTTGGGATGAAAGGGGGGCTTTTTGATAAGGAAATAGACCACGAAAAGAAAGAAAAGGCTGCAGGAAACACCGTATTTAATGATAAAGCGTTGAGGGCTTTCCCTTCCGAGCCTGGGAAAAGGCAAGAGCACTCACTGTCACCCCTTCTCGTCCATGTGGTACCAGGAACGGTGCCCGCTCACAATGGCAAGATAAAGAAACAAAATATATGGAGACTGGAATGGAAAATAAAATTCCCACATTTGCAGGTACTATGACGATGCTCAGACTGCCCAGAAGTGCTACAGATCAATACTCGTGATTAGCAAAGCTACCAGAAAGCAAAATAAATTTTACTTCTATACACTAGCAACAAACAGAAAATGAAAATGTAAAAAATACTACTGATTATAGCATCAAGAAATATCAAGTGTGTGGGCATACAGACAGTAAGAGATGTATAAAATCTGTATGGAAAGAAATGTAAAATTGTATTGAGAGAAATGTGAGAAGACTCGAATTAATGTAAAGGAAAGGGCTGGAGAGCTCCGCATCACAAAGATGTCGTTTCTCCCCTCCACCCACAGATTCAGGGCGATGCCAGTGAAAGTCCAAAAGAGGTTATACTGTTATTTTTTAGTCTTTGGTTTGTTTATTTAATTTGAGTAGCTGTTTCTAACATTTACGGGGAAATGCAATGGGCCAAGAATAGCCAAGACACCCTTGAAGACGACAGTGTAGGAGGACTTGTCCCACCAAGTGTCAGGACGTACAAAGGTCCACTCGGGAGTCACTGTGGTGTTTGCCCAGGACAGACAGACCCACGAGTGAGAACAAAGAGCCCAGAAACAGACCCACATATATGTGGGCATTTGGCTCGTGGCCACGGTAACATTTCAGAGCAGAGGGAAAAGGGGGATCTTTTCCATAAGGACCTGCAATCATCGGGCAGCTGTATGGCAAAATCAGATAAAATTATAAAATTATATCAGACCCTTATAAAACATACAAAAATAACCCATGTGGATTACAGACTTAAATATAAGCAGCAAATTGTAACACTTTTAGTGGGAATACAAGAGAATCTCTTCCTAACTTTAGGGCAGAGAATGTTTGAGGTTTTTTTTTAAACAAGCCGTGAAAATCATTAGTCACAAAAGAAGAAAACTGATCAATTTAGACATTAAAATTAAGAACTGCTGTTCATCAAAAGGCCCCTTTAGAGAGCAGTCAAACCCCACGCAGGAGAACACGGATTTGTTAGAGAAGCTCACACCCCGCAGGGAACAAGGTGGCACGTAGTGACACATCAAGAAAGGAACCTTTTGCTGCAAGCCCTGGTGAGCTCAGGACGGGGAAGCGGCCCCCACGAGGTGGCCCCTCACCTGCAGAGTGAACATGAGTCATTTGGTTTGTTTTGTTTCCTGTGGCTTAAAACAAATGACATTAAATTTATCATTTTAACCATTTTCAGGTGTACCATTTTTAATCATTTAAGTGAACCATCTATTGACTGAAAAGAGTTCATAAATTTGGAGAGTGGAGCTTTTTTTTTTTTTTTTAATTTCAGCTTATTATGGGGGTAGAGAGTGGAGCTTTGTTTTTTACAAAGCCGCAGGCCCCGACCCCCCCGGCTGAGGACCAGTATGGCCTGGGCTGCTAGGAACCGGCCAAACAGCAGCAGGTGGGCGGCGGCGGGTGGGCAAGACCAGCCTCACCTGTGTCTGCAGCCGCTGGATCTCGCCCATCACCTGAGCTACGCCTGCCCGGGCCCCTCCCCCAGCCCCTCCCCCTCCCCATCTCCCATCCCCCATCGGTGGAAAAACTATCTCCCATGAATCCAGGCCCTGGTGCCAGAAAGGTTGGGGACCCCTCTAAGGGGTTGCAAAAACTTTGTGGGAGTTAAAACAGCTCATTCTTCAGGAGCCTGTGACTTAACCGCGTCTGGCCGGGCCGTAGGCCTCGTCATGGTTTGGTATCTTGTTGCCACAGAGCCGCTCCGTCAGCCCGACGGGCTCCGTTTTCACGCATCTTAACCGTGTTCAAATGTGCAGTTTAGGGGGTGGTGGGCGTACTCACACCGTCGTGCAGCAGAACCCTAGACCTTTCTCCTCTCGCAACACTGGAGCTCCAAACCCATTGAACGCTAATTTCTCCTCCCCCCAGCCCTTGACAAACACAAATCGTCTCCCATTCATTCAGCCTGGGACGCCCGTCTTCTCTGTCCTGCTGTCTCTGAGCCCAGCCCCCAGTGTCTATATTTCCGTGCAAAGTTCCCCCCTGGTCTGGTGCTGGGGAGCGTGATGGTTAAGAACGAGGACCGAAGACCCTGGGGGGCCTGTGTGGCAGCCCGCCGGCTGTGTGTGCTCCCGCAGCCTCTGTTTCCCCGCCTGTAAAATGGGCACAACGTGGGAAATAGTGCCTGCCTCACAAAGACGGTTGTGAGAAGTAAACTTAAATTCATACAAGGCAACAGGCACGGATAAGCACTAAGTATATATGCACCGACGGTGACAGTTAACATGGGTTCAATTGCTAAAGCGGTGCTGACTTACAAAGTTATAGTTTGTTGTAGGAAACGGACACACCGGGGAGAACCAAACTGCCTGTTTTGATCTAGCCCAAGAGCTAAGAACGGGTTTTACATTTTTTAGTGTCAAATGCAAAAATGACTGTTGGCCTTTCAACAGAAACAGCTGGTTCAAGGGCTGGGGACGTTGCCTTTTGCCCTGCAAAGCCTGACGCGTTTGCTGTCTGGGTCATACGTACAAAGCTTGCCTGTTCCCGCAGTAAAGCAACTGCATTCACGTAGGTGTGCGGGTCACGGCCCACGGCGGCCTCGAGACACGGCGCGGGGAAAGGAAGGCGCAGGCCCGGCCTCCTCCCTCTGTGGGCGCCGAACCCCACGCACCTCCCCTCAGCCCGTACCTGGAACACTCCCGAACCAGCGAGCCCAAAACCGAGTCTTGGCCAGGGTTTCTTACGCTCTCCTGTCCGTAGGCACGTCCTGACCACGTTCCCCGTCCCACAGACGGGCCGGCCACGGTGCTCCCCGGGGCCAGGTGCAGAGCATCAAGCTCGTCGTCATCAGCAGGCAAAGCCGGCAAGCTGCGAAAACCTCCCCAGTGCCCCGGACCCGCGGTCACGAAGCAACACGAGTCGGCAGAATGTTTCGTGCCGTGCCGGGCCGGTGTCACGCCTGTGCTTCATTCAGATACCGTGATTTGATCATTTCACAGCCTACACATACAGCAGAACATCGGGTTGTACACTGTAAACGTGTGGTTTTTATCTGTAATGAGAACTTGGCACAGCTGGGAGGTGCGGAAAGCACGTTCTCGGGACGGTGGAGTGTGACCGGGGCCTGTGGCCCGGCAGCATCTCTGCGTCCCTGTGGGTTCCCGAACCTGCGGCATCGTACCTACAACTTGCTTTTCAGTGGTTCAGACATGATGTGTGGGGGGGATATCTACATGTATACACTGTACAGAGAGACAGAGCCATTAAGCGAATGTGGCAAATTGTTAAACAATTAAATGTCACCAGTTAAAAAGGATAAAAAAAAAAAAACCCAGCCTGGGACCGTTCCAGCCCCCCAGCATCCGCCCTCAGGGACACGCCAGGCATTCCCTCCGCTTTGTTCCACAATTACAAAGTAAAACCCATTTATCACCACGCAGGGCAGGAAACAGAACATTGCCCGCCCCACCCCCGCAAGAGCCTGTGCGTGTCATTTTTGTGCCACGACACCCTGACCTGTGCTGTCGTCACCACCGGAGTGGCCACTGTTGCGCGCATAGCTCAGCAGGGTGTGTTTATAAAAGCAGAATTTATGTAAGTAGAATAACGTTTTCTGCCTTCTTTTGCCCAAGATTGTGTTTGAAAGATGCATCAATGTAACCACTGGCCAGTGTCCCTCTGCCAGACACCTCAGCGTGCTCACCGCGTCACTGTTCCATAGACATGGGTTTCGGATCGGGGCTGCAATGAGCATCCGGTCTGTGCCGGCGTCCATCCAGGGAGTGTTTGTCACCCACTTTACTACGTGACGTGAAACTCGTCTCCGAGGGGCCGTCCCGGTGGGCGTTCCTGCAGGGATCAGCACCGGGTTAAGCCGCGGCTGCTCTGTCTGCGCGCTGGGTCCTGACGGGTGTAGACTTTCAGTTTCACAGGATGAAGAGGTCCTAGAGGTCACTGCACCGCGACCTGGATCTACTCAACACCCCTGGACTGCACGCTTGAAGATGGTTAAGATGGTAAAACTCACATTACACATATTTTACCACAATAAAGAAAACAAAACAAAATAATTTTTACTCATTTTCTTCAGATGAGGGGCCACTTTTGACATCTCTACTTCACTAGGGCTTTGCAGCAAACAGTTTGATCATTTTGTGTTATTACATGTTACATTGGAGGAAATTTATCAGATTTTTCCCTTTATGACTAATCCTTTTATGGCTTGTTTTAAAACACCCCATTCCATGCCCCAAAGTTAGAACGAGATTTTCTTACATTTCCACTGAAAGCTTTATAATTTTGCCCATATAGCTGAGTCTATAACCCACTGCACTGATTTTAGTGCCTTTCATAACGTGTGGGTCCAGTCTCACTCGATTTCCCCACACGCCGCCCAGTTTCCTGCCGCCGTGCGCTGCGTTCTCCCCCACCTCATCACCTGGCGCGGTGCACACCTGGTAGACAAGGGCACCCTTTATGGAGTCTGGTTTCTCTCTGCCCCAGCAGGTACGTCGTCAGGGAATCGCAGGATAAAGCCCCCCACCTGGCCTTGCATTTTCAGACCCGACTCAAACATCAGCTCCCCTGGGCCACCAACTGCCCCGACCAACGCTCTCCTCCGCCCAGCGTCCCCCACCCCGGCCCTCACGCAGTGTTGATGTCACTCTGCTGCTGTGTTTCCCAGCAGACGCCCCTCAAGGGAAGGGGATGTGTCTTCCTGGGAATTGCTCCCCTGGTTCCTTCCAGGAGGTTCCAGTGGAAAGTTTTCTCTGGAAAACTCTGGAATAAGTGCACATACAGTGGAGAAGACCCCAAGGCATTAAGCTCTGACCAGAAGAAATGATACTCAGTCCGGGGAGAGGCGCTGAGGCCCTGGGCTGATAGAGCAGGGGAGACGCACCTTATCGGGTGGCTCTGGCTTTCCCGGGGTCTGTGAGAGCCCCACTCGTTCCGGGCTGGGAAGGGTCCTGGTTCACCTGCGTTTCTTCCGCGTGGGAGCCCCCCGACAGCTAGGGAACGCTGCCACCTGGCGGGGGGCGCCCCGCACGGGACTCCAAACCAGTGGGCACCAACAAGGACAACCCCTGGCACAGAGTTGAAAGAGGACAGTTCTAGATGCTTCGACTGCCATCCCTGGAATCCGCCTGAGCACAGGGCAGAATGGTCACAGATTCTGCCTCCCTCCTGCTCCCTCACAGTGGCCTTTTCTGCACAGGAGAGAGGCTCAGCCTCATCTACCCTGACTCCTGCCGTGTGACCACCCCGAGCTCTTCAGAGCTGTAGGTGCCAAACACAGGGACAGCGTGAAATGCCGTCTTCAAGGACAACCCTCGCTCTGCTTAACCAGACCCCACAGGCTGTCGAGGGTCTGTCTCTGCGAGGGTAAACTGAGGCACCGGGACCTGGGCGTCGGCCACGTCAGGGCGTCCTGAAGTTGAGCGTCTCGCAGCGCGGGGCAGCGTGGGGGTCTCACCTCACATCCCCACATGTGCCACACAAGCCTCGCCCTGAGGGAGAGGCCCCCGAAAACAGCACATGAGCCCCAGAAACTCTGCCCTCCCTCGGTATCTGGATGTAAGTGACTCTTTAGACGTGCTCATCCCAAGGACCTCACGGCGTAGCGATGCCGATTCTTCTGAGCATGACCAGGATGTTTCCTAAGCTGCCGGAATTCCCCGATATACAGCGGCTCACCCTGCAGATAAAAGCCTTCCGCAATCTTTTAGATCTGGGGTGCCTCTTTCAATAGGTACTTACAGCCCATCTTAACACATCGTGTAACGAAATATTTATTCCAATTAGAGTCTGCCGTTATCTCACTTCTTAAAATGATTCATTTCTTCTATCTCACTTTAACAAAAAACAAAATGTGACAGTTGTCAGACTGATTCATTTTTATGTTTTCATTAAATACATAGGAAAATTTGATTATGATATTTAATGTAATTAATCATTTCTGATTTTTAAATCTTATGTATTTCAAAAAGCTGGTCACCAGTGTTCAATACACAAATACACATTTTCCAAATTCCATGTTTCATGTGCCTAGTTTCTTAAATAATAATATTTTGGCTACACATTGCATCACATCATTACCAAAGAGCAATAATTATATTAGTTAAGTTATTTCTTAGATGTTCTTTTCAAACAATATTTTTTGAAACATATATCGAAAAATAAAGTCAGTCTTTTCCAACCTTATTAAATAAGTAAACCCGACAGAGCTGGTTTCCCTGAAGAATTGGCTTTGCTGACTGGAGGATGCGGCAGACATTTTCCGTCAACTGAATGAGCTAAATCTGCAGTTCCAAGATTTCAACCAAAATAAAAATATTTATAAGGCAGGTGAAACAATGAAGGCATCTTATAAAATAGTGTTGTGTTGACAAAGGTATATTGAACATAAAATTTCAGTTTCCCTACCCTTATTGATTAAATATGGTGCTTGTTAGTAAAGGGGTAACAGGTGTAAGCAATAGTTCATATACTAACACATACTGCTAAAGGGTTTGTGGTTATACTGACCACAGTTTAAATAAGGAATTGACTTCTATGAACGAGTAACACAATTTGCACATAAGGTGGTTTTCAATTATTTGATTTCAACAACATTGCAGAACCTAATTAAGTCATCAGCTGATGGATCATTAATTTAAAATAAATGTTGATGATAAAGACGTCACTTTTGACTTGTTGCTCAGAAGCTCCAAGAACTGAGCGATAATTCTATGACATAATTTCCACTCCCACCTACATACTTCTGAGAACAAAGTTTCTCAGTATTTGCATCTTTAACAATGAAAAATAGAAATGGATGGAGGCTAAATCATGTCACATTTTAGCAACAAGTAAAATTCATCAGTGAAATATGAGGTAATGCTTTTAAAACCATTCATCTTATTAAAAGATGTGTTTTCCACAAGCCGTGTCCTTTATGTTGTTATCTGCCTGCCCACGTCTGAGCTCCCCTGCCTTATCCCACATACAAAGTTGTCCCCGGGAGATAGCTGCTCACCCAGTGGCCTCGTGCGTGTCACCTGGGCCCGTGTCTGCTTCTCCCCAGCGGAGTGACCGCAGCCGCGGTGCCGAGTGTGGCTTCCAGGCCGGGGCTTCCAGCCAGGGGGTGGGTTTTCCACGCTGTCCGCGCCCTCCGCTCCCAGCTGGAGCCTGGGAAGGCGATGAGGCCGGGAGGACGCAGAGAAGCCGAGTCTCAGTCCCTGGTCCCCGCCAGCCCGTGGGGAGGGAGAGTGGAGCGTCATCCGTGTTTCTCGACTGCCCTCGCGTGGCCACTTCTCATATTGCTACAGTTCCAGGGGAAAGAGGGAATACAAGTATTTACAGGAAAGCTAATGACGGTGCTAAGTAGAGCACTTTCCAGGGCGTTTGCCAGGAGCAGTGGGAGATGCACGTTCTGATTCGCCCTTGGAGGGTTTGGTCTCACCAGCAGCGAGACACTCGGCCCCAGAAGCGTGTGTGTTGTGTGGCAGTGCGTGTGCCCGGGCTGCGCACAGAGCCCGTCCAGAGACCAGCGCTGCTCCTTACACGTGTCACCGTCCCACACACCCCCCCGCCCCCCCCCCCCCGTGAGCACCCCCTCCCCCTCCCACCGCCCACCGGCACTGGCCCCTCCCCCGTCCTGACCAGTAAACACCACGACCACCCCCAACATTCCACCTCCAACATTCGGAGCTTTCAGACAACGTGGACCTTTGGAATGAAAGTTACTAGAATCAACAGCAAAGGAAATAGACTAGCTTAAAGCCTAATATTTGTGCAGAGCTTTTCATTTACAAAGACCTTTCACAAATATTCTATTACTGAAACCTTGCCATGGCCCTAAGAAGTGAATCAAGCGCCACTGCCACCCTTTTATTGACTTTGACTCTGAGATTTTTAATGCCGAAAAGCACAAAAAGTGATATAACAAACATATATCTGCCACCCAGAACTAACAAATGCTGCTACTTTGTCTACATCAGACGTGGTAAAGAAAGAAAGGAGGAATATTCTGCAGATCACAGGGACGACCCCTTGCCCCTCCCTGTCCCAGAGGCGATGTCCTTGTGCAACTTGTATGCAATCTGTGTTTTTATAATTTTACTACACCTGATGTACACATTATATATTTTCCCCATAAGCTCTACAAAATAATGTTTTCTACATGTTTTTAGTGCTGCATAAGTGGTATCTCACTGGAACATTCTGCAAGACTTTTCACTCTACAGCATGTTTCCAACATCATTTCATCGTGCTATACGGGGAGCTATTCCACTTATTTCCAACTGTTGTACAGTTTTCCCACACATAAGAATGCTCTATTTTGTGTCCCCACCGCCTGTCCGTGGGCATTTGAGTCACACCCACGGCTCATTGGGGCTGAGCTGGGGCTGGGGCTGGGGCTGAGCTGGGGCTGGGGCTGGGGCGAACACGCTGGTGTCACTGCAGACCGTGTTTGAAGGAGGTTCTCCCAGGGAACCCGGATGCAGAGCAAAGCGGAGTCTTCTACCTATTTTTCTTGACTATCTTCTAAGAGATCTTGACAAACTATAAAGCCACTTACAGCTGACATCTAAAATTCTGACATTTTAAAGCTGACATCTAGTATTTTTCATCTGAATTTAAATAGTTACAAAGCAGGTGATTTCTGGCATATATTAAACTTTAATTTTTTTCAATGTTACGTCACTATTCCAAGTGTATCCAGTGGATACTAGTTACCAAATGATCGGATACCCATCGTCATCCATAAACACATGCTCAGAAATTGTGATCTGTCCCTGTCCTTCTTAAATTCATACTTCCATTTCACCTCTTATACAAGTCTGTCCTCTGTTTGAAATTCTTGAGTGCCCTGTCGTATTTCTCTATAACAGAAAATCTTTAATAACTTGTGTCACACGCTCCAACTGCAAAGCTCTCAATGCTAATGAGTGGGGCAAGGTTTCCGTCCTCCCAGCCAGTCTACGTATTCATAGGTGAATGATTACGAGGTTATATCAATAAAACAGGTGTCACTACCAATCCTATTATTATTTTTTTGTTTTTTTAAGGTGGAAGAAATTGTTCTCATAAAAAGTGGAAGGTGACGGGAGTTTTGATAAAGCCACGTCCCTCAACACTTGGAACTGCCTTCTCAGGGCTCGACAGACACCGGGCTGGGCTGGCGGGTCCCTGGGAGGCGGGGGAGGGGAGGAGCTGGCGCACGGCAGCGTCCACGTGTGGGTCACGTTCTGCTGCTTAATCTAGGCGGGGGCACATGGAGATCCGTGTGGCTTTTCACTCTACACTCTACTCATTTCATAAGTAATCTTTTATACACACTCAGTATTTAATTTTACAATGAGAGGGAAAATACCATCAAAAACCCATCAAAGGTTAGCAGCATTTATCCTTTAATGAAGCCACGTAAGGCTTACGGGGCATCTTTATAACGGGATTGTCTTGTCCCCTTTCCCGCAGTGCACCGTTAACCTCTGCCAGACGGCTCGGGATTCCAGACTCCCCGGCAGGCTCCCTTCAGGGCAAACACGCCCGCCGATCCCCAAGCCCTACTGCGCGCACGCTCGCTCGGCACGCACTGGGTGCTCACTAACCGGCAGGGAGGACCGGGGCAGGTGGGACAGCGGCATCCTGATTACAGTGGGTGGGGGACCCGGAACTGACGTGACACGTGGTCACAGGGAGGTGACAGAGCAGGTCTGCAGGTGAGAGAGGGTGGAGGGACCAGCACGCGCAGACCCCGTGCAGGGGCCGGGGTGTGACAGGAACAGCAGGGAGGCTCCTGCCTCGCTGCTCTCACCACCCGGGAGGAGAGGCATGTCCCGCGCCCGGGCACAGCTCCGCGCACGGCACGCCACGCGCACGGCACGCCACGCACACGGCACGGCACGCGCACGGCACGCCACGCGCACGGCACGCCACGCGCACGGCACGGCACGCGCACGGCACGGCACGCACACGGCACGCCACACGCACGGCACGCCACGCGCACGGCACGGCACGCGCACGGCACGCCACGCGCACGGCACGCCACGCACACGGCACGGCACGCGCACGGCACGCCACGCGCACGGCACGCCACGCGCACGGCACGGCACGCGCACGGCACGGCACGCGCACGGCACGCCACACGCACGGCACGCCACGCGCACGGCACGCCACGCCACGCGCACGGCACGCCACGCGCACGGCACGCCACGCGCACGGCACGCCACGCGCACGGCACGGCACGCGCACGGCACGCCACGCGCACGGCACGCCACGCACACGGCACGCCACGCACACGCCACGCGCACGGCACGCCACGCGCACGGCACGCCACGCGCACGGCACGCCACGCACACGGCACGCCACGCCACGCACACGGCACGCCACGCACACGGCACGCCACACGCACGGCACGCCACACGCACGGCACGCCACGCGCACGGCACGCCACGCACACGGCACGCCACGCACACGGCACGCCACGCACACGGCACGCCACGCCACGCGCACGGCACGCCACACGCACGGCACGCCACGCACACGGCACGCCACGCCACGCACACGGCACGCCACGCACACGGCACGCCACGCACACGGCACGCCACGCACACGGCACGCCACGCACACAGCCGTGCCCCCCACTCAGCTGGGGGCTCCTTCAGGGCAAAGAGAGAAGGCACAAGTCTCCGGGGTGCTCACACTTGGTTTTTATTAGCCACGTTCCGCCTCCCGGGAAACGCACAGCTAACGAAGGTGCCCGTCACCGTCCTGGCCCGCGTACATCGCCGGGGGTGGGCAGGGCTGCAAAGCCACCTTAGGGCCTGGCTTCTCAGGTACAGAGAGCCCCATGGGAGGAAGGGCTAGAACCGAGAGCCCCTCTGCTCCGCACACGGGCCGGGACGCACAAGCCCAGTGACCCGGGGAACACGGAGCAGAGGCAGGGCCCCGAGCTTCCCCAGAGGCCCGGGCACTTCGGCTTCCTGCCAGCCAGGCCGCCAGGTCTCTGCCCGCCGCCCCCTAGTGGCCAGTCCCCAACCAACTGTAAACATCGTTTCAGCACTGCACCCAGGATGCAATCGGATGCCTTCAAATTACTGGGCTCTGGGGGCTTCGGCTGCCGGGTGCAAGGAGCTGGCGTCAGCACGGAAGGCAAGACGCCGCCACCGCACCCCCCGCCCTGCGCTCTGCCTCCGCAGCTCCCGGCCCCGCAGCCTGCGACCCAGGAGAGCTGCCACCCGGGGCGTGCGGGGCCCAGAGCTGGGCGCCGGGCTAGGAGTGCACGGCCCTGCTCACGGGCCGCTTTTCCGTGAAGAAGCTTTTCAGCAGCAGCACCTGGCCGAAGCTGGCCACGAACAGGACGACGGTCTCGCCGACCGACCAGTAGGAGACCCGGCTGTTCAGGTCCTCAGCCCGGGCCCGGTCCTGCGCCTCCCGGAGCCGGTAGTGCGTCTGGGAGTCGATCACCGTCTTCAGGGCTTCGTGGATGGTCACGCAGGCGGATTCCATCTGTGCAGGAAGAGAAAACAGGCACGTAGCCAACGCCACGGTAAGAGAGTGGAATCCAGCAAACAGCAAGCGTCATCATCAACACCCTCCGTGACATCCACCGAATGCCACCGTCTGCACTAAGGGTTTTATGTGAGGTTTTATTTAATCCTTATAATAAGCCTAACCGAGGCTCAGAGAAGTTAAGTAACTTGCCCAGAGTCACACAGTTAGTACGGGGCCCAGCAGGACGTGACTCGACTGTCCGAGTCCCGAGCCTGGGCTGTCGGGCTGTGCGCTGGGTTCTCCGGTCGAATGCTCACAACGCCGCGGACGGGCGCGGCCGCTGCCTTCCCCACACGCTGATGAGGAAACTGAGGCTGGAGACGCCACACGAACTGCCCAAGGTCACACTGCCAATAAGCCGCGGAGTGTGAACTAGACCCGAACTGTGCTGGACTCTGAACCCACTGCTCTATTGCATGATTGCCGCCTGTGGTCTCACGTATAAACACAAACACAGGAAGACATGCGTGTCTCATGTACACAGACACATGCGCACACACAAGCACATGCAGAGATGCAGACACACACATAAACATGCACACACATAAGCTCCTATGTAACACACTACTGCATCACTTCCTTTACCTGCTAAATACTCGGGGTGGCAGGCAGCATTCTGAAATGCACCCACTGCTGCCCAGATGCCCTGCCCTGACCCCAGGAACCTGTGACTATGAGGAGCTATCACTCCTGTGATTATGTCACACGGCACAGTTCTCCTGAGGACGGGGAGGCTACCCAGCGGCCTGCACCAATCCCACAAACCCTTGAAAGCAGGGCTTTCTCCAGCTGGCTGCGGAAGCATCCGGACAGAGTCGGACGAGAGGGGACATCACCGTGCCACGCTGGCTCTGCGGGTGGGGGTGACCACCTGCCGGGACCAGGGCACAAAAGTCGCAACAAAACGGGGCCTGAGTCCCACGGCCACAAGGAACCGAACTCCACCCGCAACTGACGAGAGAGAAAGCCGACCCCTCCCAGACCCTCCAGGTAAGAGCCCACGCTGGCCGCCACCTCGATGCCAGCCGAGAGCCCTGAGCCGAGAGCCGCTGCGCCCACTCGGACGCCCAGCACGGGCCCGGGACAGAGTAAACGGGCACTGGGTCAAGTCCCTGCGAGAACGCGAGTTCTCACGCACACGCAATCCCTAAATTGGCAGCACAGCCAAGACCGGAACGTCCACCCCGACAGCCAGTTCTCGGGCTGCAGAAGTTCACACAGCCGGCACCAGACACCCGCTGCAGCTGCTGAGCCGCAAACCACTTAGAAAGCACAGGGTAAGAGGCCGGGAAAGACTGAGTCGCCGAGTGACCTCCTGTCCCTCACATCAACCACCCCAGAAGGCAGCCGGCACCGTGCACACCGCGGCTGCCCCGACCTGTGCGTGAAGCACTCTTCACTCTGGGCCATGCTAGGGCCACACTAGACCACGCGAGAGAAACCACAGCTTCCCCCTGGCCGTGGCATGTACATGGCAGCGTCTTCCCCCATCTGGCAGCTGGTCCCAGGGCCTGGGTTTCCTCTGCACGTGGGGACTGGCCTTGACGCTGACCCAGGGGCAGGAGTGGTGACAGGCCACATGGGTGAAAGCTCACGTGGTCCCTGTGTGCCACACAGAACCAGGGAGGACGAACACCAGCTCAAGGAGCAGAATCCAGCGAAGACTCGGCCTGTCTGTGCTCCCCACTCCCCCCCATGGGGTCCCTTCACCTGCTCTCTCAGGGGTGACCCGCGGGCCCTATTGTCTCAGGCTGCGCTCTCGCACCTGGGAGTCAGCACCGGCTTCCCTGCTCCCCCGGGTGGGCTCCCCCCGCTCCCCCCGCCCCGCTCCCCCGCGCCTGCCGGGTGGGCTGCATGGTGGGCTGCACATGCAGACGTCTGACACTGAGAAAGGGACGAAGGACCCCAAGGCGGGTTCCTGACATCAAGAAGTGGAGCCAAGGGGACGTCCAAGTGCAACGGGTTCAAATGCCGACCGCCAGGCGAGACGGCTCAGTCACAGACCCTGCACCGCGGCAGCCGTGGTGAGTGGCGGATGCTGCCACGGTCACCAGAGCATGTCCAGGGTCACGGAGCTGGAACGGGGACCAAACTGGGAGGGAACTAGGAGAAGGTCATGGCGTGGGGTCAGGCTCCGCCCGTGTAAACCCGTGCCAAGCCGACTGCAGAGACAGCGTTGCCAGGGTGGTCCCTGCCAGGCACCACCTACGGCCACACACAGTAGACGTGTGACTCAGATCAGTACCACACGTACGTCACCTGGTGATCCCTGCAAGGCCACGATCACTGAAGGCGGGGCCAGGAGGACGCAGGGGAGAGATGCGCAAAATGCGTCCACAGGAATTTTCCCACAGTTGCGAGATCCGGGATTTCCCTCGTTGAAACGTTTGCGAAACGCCCGCTTACCCGCTGCCGGGCCCGGGCACGGGGCTCAGAGCCCACAGTCTAAGGAGAAAGTTAATCGCTGTGAGACGACGTGAAAAGAGCTGACAACGGAGGGGGTGCAAAGCTGGGGACACCCAGGAAGGGCTGCTCATCCTGCCGGCGGCGACGGAGCATGTGACACGGGGCGTGACACGCTGGCCCCGCTGGGCGGGCGGCAGGACCCCAGGCTGGGACGGGAGGTGCACGGACAACAGACGCAGGGGCAGCCAGCTCGTGCGGGGGCCGGGCTGGGATCAGGGGCCAACATGGTCGGGGGCGTGGGGGAGTCAGGGGTAGCTGGACGCTCAGTGTAAAGCGTCAAGACGTCACCACGCAGCCGTGAGCAGGGGCGTGGCACGCTCGGAGTCCGTGGTGGCCAGGGTGTGGACAGGGATGTCAGAGAGCCGGTCGGGAGGCAGGGAAGCCACCCGGGCTGCTGCAATTCCGCCGGCACGAGGAGACGAGGGCCGCAGTTGCGCAGGTCACCCCGGCAGGGCAGAGCGGGTCTGGGGGAGGTCTGGGCACTGACGTCGGAGGATCGGAAACAAAGTAGATCATTACTGAAAGTGGTGGGAGGGATGGAGAAACACATGTATGTACGTATGTGCACACGCATGCATGTACACACACACATACACACGGGCGTACACACATTTTATATACAAAAACCCAGAGCCTTTGTTTTTAAGCACCAGGAAAGGACTCACCTGGGGTCCAGGCCAGAACCCCCCTCTCCCAGTCTGTTTCCATCACAGGCCCCTTCAGAACCCCGAGTGCCCACCTGACTCACCTGCGCGGGTGCACCCTAGGGCTGGGAGCGCGGCAGAACTGGGCGTCACGCCCGGCTGCCCCCAGGACCCAGAGTCACCGGAGGAAGGCGGGAGAGGGGGAGGAGGATGGAGCGAGGACCCAGCATCACAGGTGCGGCCCCCCCAACCCACGTGGGCACCACCTTAAAGGCCGGAAACCAGCCCTGAGATGGCAGGACGAGGCCCCGGCCCCCAAGGGACCCCAAAGCAATGCATTCCCAAGAACCACAGCACCCAGAAGCCGGCCCCCGCCACAGACACACGCTACTTCCCCTCCCAGAGATGGGCCGTTAGCGCTGGTCCAAGAGGAAACCCTGCATCCTGCACCACGGAACCTCAGGGGGCGACCCTGCCTGCCCCCCACCCCGCAGGGAACCGGGCAGCCTCCCCGGGGCCTGGGTCCCCAGCCCCCTGGCGTGTGACCCTCTGCCCCGCCAGGACCACCCAGGGTCCTAGAGCCTCACGAGGACTGTGGTCACTGCCAGATCACGTGGCCTCGGCCCCCCCAACCCCCGGAGCTGCAAGGGGCTGGGGGGAGGGAGACAGCAGCTGCTCAAAGGGACCTGGCCACACAAAGCAGAAAGGGCGGGGGGAAGAGCGCGATGTCATGGCCCACAAACTTCACCTGTTCTCTCCACCCGGGAGGCCAAGCTCCTGGGCAGCCTCCCACACTGTCACTTTCCAGCCCAAGCTCTGCCAGCGAAGCCTTCCTGACCCCCCAGAACCCCTCAGCGCCCACCTGAGCCCCCTGACCCTCAACCCCAGCTACGGCCACAGCGCCCGGTGGGCAACCGGCTCCCAGGGCTGCGCTCCTCGAAGGGCTCCCCACCAGGGACAGAGCCTTCCAGCACCTTCCACCTGTCTCTCCTCTCCCGGCCCACGGTGTGACTGGGCGAACGCCAGCCCCAGGTGAGCAGCTCCCGACGGCCGGTCCGGCCAGAGGGGTCCGCGCTACAGAAGAGGAAGGAGCCGCCTCAGGCTGAGCAGAGCGAAGAGGCTCTGGGCGGTAAGAGCAGGGGGCACGGCTCCCTCTTTCCCGAAACAAAATCAGACTCTGACGCCCGGGCTCCAGGAAAGCATCTCCCTGCGGACCTGATCCTGGAGCCTTTCCTCCGCCAGCTCGTTGTCTGCGGGTGAAAGAGGGGGTCCTTCCGCTCAGCTTTCAGAGACTCGAGACCTTCCACACGGAGGCTCTGTCATCAGTGGCCAACGAACCGGCGGTTGCGAAAGCTCTCAGGCGCCACCCGTCTGTGCTGGTCCTTCGACAGCAGCCACGTGGCCAGGCTCACACCTGCCCTGTCCAGTGGAGCAGTCTGCGCGCGGCCACCAGACACCTGTGACTACTGGGTGTTTGCAATGTTGCTATAGTGCTCGAGGAAGTGAATTTTCAATTTAATTTTAATTAAATAGCCACGTGTAGACAGTGGCTTCTGCACTGGACAAAGCCGTGCTCCAAGCTCCAACTGCTCAGGGAGGCTGGCAGACGGGGCCCAGGAAGCGCAGGACCGCGTGGGCGAGCCCAGCAGGAAGCGCAGGACCGCGTGGGCGAGCCCAGCAGGAAGCGCAGGACCGCGTGGGCGAGCCCAGCAGGAAGCGCAGGACCGCGTGGGCGAGCCCAGCAGGAAGCGCAGGACCGCGTGGGCGAGCCCAGCAGGAAGCGCAGGACCGCGTGGGCGAGCCCAGCAGGAAGCGCAGGACCGCGTGGGTGAGCCCAGCAGGAAGCGCAGGACCGCGTGGGTGAGCCCAGCAGGAAGCGCAGGACCGCGTGGGCGAGCCCAGCAGAGCCGTGGCACGCGGCCGCCGCGCACAGCAACCCGGAAGGTGACCTGGCCGCCTTGAAGACCCAGGACGCTCTGGCTTTGTCTGGAGCAAACCCCGCCAGACGGTTGCTCCTGTCCCACAGATGTCCCTGGGCCCTAACACCCAGTCACGGGACAATGGGGAGGTGAGCTCCTTTCTGAGCCAGCCTCACGCTCCAGGGCGTCGAGGACACTAAGGTAAATCACTCGGAATCCCAGCCCCGGGAGCTCACGGCCTCCACACGGGCGGGCAGGCGGGTGTGGGAGGCTGGGACCAGGCGATGACTTCGAGAGCCACGGGTCTCGATGACAGTCTCCAAGGAGCCCGACTGCCTTCCGGTTGCCTCCAAGGTGGCCACATGCCCACTCCTCTGCAGGAACATCTGTCGTCCCCAAATGTCCTAGTTTCTCCTGCACCGTGTGGAGCTGTGGCTAAGAGACGGCTGCCCAGGCAGGACCACGTCTGGCAGCCCGCCCTCCGCTAGAGCTGCCACGGGGCCGGTCCCCACCGACGCCGCCACGGGGCCGGTCCCCACCGACGCCGCCACGGGGCCGGTCCCCACCGACGCCGCCACGGGGCCGGTCCCCACCGACGCCGCCACGGGGCCGGTCCCCACCGACGCTGCCACGGGGCCAGTTCCCACCGACCCTGCCACGGGGCCGGTTCCCACCAACACGACAGAACAGAGTGACGTGAGTGACTACGGAACCCGGGCTTCTGAGAAGCAGGCCGGCCTTCCTCACCCCTCCTGCTTTCGGTGGCTGGAGGTGGACGGCTCCGAAGCCCCAAGGGAAGGCAGAGGGACAAGAAGAAAGAGGGAGCCTGGATCCCCAAGTCCCCACCGGCCTCCTCTAGGTCACAAGAACAGACTTCCGCCGTGCTGAGCCTCCGACACGTGCAGTGCGTGTTACAGCGCCTTGCGCTACCGTCACGCACACAGCACACGAGAGGATACCGGCACGTCACGCAAGCAGAGAGGCCCGTGGCACGGGGACCTGGAAACGGTGCCGCGGGAAAGACCGAGCGGGCGTGCGGGAGCAGAGCAGGGTGTCGGAGGGAAGCACCGCGGGGAGCCGCTAACGATGGAAAGGAGGACCAGGGGGAGAACACCGCGTCCTCGGGGCGGACGTCAAGACGGAGGAAAAGCCGGCACTGGGCTTCCCGACCGGGACCGGGGAGGACTCTGCTCACCAGCCGGGACAGAGGCCGGAGAGCAGGAACACGCCGGGCGGGGGTCCACTCACCTGGGTGAGAGCGGTGGCCCTGTTCCCCAGGTCTGGGAGGATGGGGGGCTCGTCGCCCACTTGGAAGTCAAAGTAGACGGTCTTGTGCGAGAAGGTGGAGAACTCATTACTGAAGCAAAACTGGTAAACACCCTTGACCTCGGCCCGGTGCGTGAAGCTGTCGTACTGCTTCTTGGTCTCCCTGTAGATGACGTTGCCCTGGGGGTCCTCCACGTAGCAGTCGACATCGTAGTGGCCGCCGGTGATGACCTGGCAACCACAGAACGTTTGCTGTTACCGGGGGACGGCCACCCCCCGCCACATGCCGGCCAGACACTGGACCACGCTCTGCACGTGTTTCTGCCGTTGGATCCCCAACCTTCCACGGCAGGTGCTCCGCCCCTTCCCGCTCCCCTGGGGCTGAGAGTGTAAGTCAGCCAGCCACCGTCACACTGCTCAGAAGGGACAAGGCCAAGATGCGAATCTGTGTCTGCCTGACTCCAAAGTCGGGCTCAGCGGGAGAACAACGAGCCTAATTCTCCCCATTTTACAGGAGAGAAAACTGAGGTTCCAAGGAAAGAGGCAGAGCTGGGATTTGACCCGAGGGCTGCTGGCTCCAGTGCCCGCGCTGTCCTGCCACGCCGGTGCCCGCCCTTCACCACCGCGCTGTCCTGCCGCGCCAGGGAGCACACCCAGGGTGACTGCTCCTCGCGGGATGGGCTGACAAGGCTTTCCGGGATCGGCAGCAGGACAAGGCAGGGACGCCCACAGAACCGTCCCAAGGCAACTGGACGCCGCTGCTTCTTTCTCTGTGTGCAACAGTTAACACAAGACACGGAGCAGGTCACCTCTTTAGGGCACTGCCACCACTAGCTGTGTGACTCTGGACAGGCTACTTCACACTAAGGATGTGTCTTCACCTACAAAACAGCAGGACCTACCTGGCAGGGCTGCGGGGAGGACTCAGTGGGGTGTCACATCTAAAGTGCTCAGGACACACAGCCAGTGCCCAGCAGGCCCCGGCCGATCACTGGAAACCCGCAGGCCACAAACTGGCCCCCTGGGGGTGACGGGGAGCTGGGATCGGATTTGGGGCCACTCGGAGCAAGACCAGGGGAGCCACGCTCCGCTGATACGGCTTCTCCCTTCCACTAAGAGACCGGAGCTTGGATCGAGTGCCACTCCTGGCTCGCAGGGTGGGTCTAGTGACCGTCAGTGACGCTATACTGACTGAACCCAGGGAGAAGCTAGACACAGACTGAAGCATTCACAGAATCAGGAGTCAGAGATGGGCAAGTCCTCAGTTATCTTTCAGTTAAGCAAGACCTGCGTAGAGCAAAATCACACGGGTAGTCAACGGCTACACCCAAAGCCCATCAAAGGACAGTCAACAGCCTCCATCTGCTGCCAAACTTAAGATGTCCCTTGTGCAGACGAAAGTCACTAGTCCTGTTCAGCAAGCTTTGCAAACAGTAGTGAGCGTCTGTTGCTGGGGGGGTTAAAACCACACTGGTTCCCCGCAGGGAGATTCTGCCCTGGAAATGACCAGATGGCACCCGGCGCCTTCCAGCCACACCATTATCACTTTGTTTTTTTTGTCACGGCACCTAGGTTGCCAGTGTTAACCCAGCCACACTGCATGTTGTCCACACACATGTGAAAGTAGACAAATCAGCGACTGCGGCCATCACACCTTGAGTTGTCCCCAAGCATAGGCCTTCCCCAGGGCCTCCAACCACAGAGCGGTGGCCAGACAGCTTGCCCCACTGTGCCGCCCAGGCCACCCCAGCGGAATGCCCGCGCCTCCGCACCAGATGGCTGGAACGACGCCCCCTCGGGCCCCTGCCCTGGATCTGCTCATTACCCCCTAGATCTGCTCCCCACGACCGCGAGCCACGAGCGCTCTCGGGACCGCGTGCAGGAGCCGGGCTTTCCGTATGGCAGGGCTGAGTCCTGCGGCCACAGCGCCACTCCCGGACCCGGCGCCAGGACGCCGGCTGCGCTGAGCCTCCCTCCAGGGCGCCATTCTCGCCGCTCCTGCGCTCACCCGACCTCAGCTTTAAACGCTGGTTGTGGGGACAGAACTAGGAACCCACTTCCTCTCGCTGCCACTTTTAAGTACCTGCGGGAACAAGGTGGCCAGAGACTTGGGCAAGACGGAGAGCCCGGGTCCCAGCTGGCGCCCGTTAGCGTCGCAAGGGCCCAGAGGAGCCCATTCCGGACACCCCCCTCCGGGACCGTCCCGTGCCCGCCCCGCGCTGCACCTGCCTCCCCAGCCGGCCGACCGTCTCGGGGCTCCGACTGACCCAAACGTCCCTCCCCAAGGCGAGGCCACCGGCTTCTGGGGACCCCCGCCCCGCAGCGCCTGTCTGATTCCCGCCGCCGCGGTCGGCGCGCGGCTGTGCCGGTGGGGCGGGGCCGGGCGCCGCACCTGGTAATCCAGGGAGAACTTGGCGCCCTGGTCCACGTCCTCGTGGAAGCACTGCTTGGCGCTGTCCGGCAGCTCGAAGGTGAGCTCGGCGCCCCGCGGCTGCCCGGGCCGGAGCAGCAGCAGCAGCAGCAGCAGCGCGCAGCCGGGGCGCGGGCCGCCCATGGCGCTCCCGGTCCGGTCCGCTCCGCTCGCTGGGCCGCGGCCCTGGCGCTCCGCCCTCCCGGGCTGGGGCGGCGGCTGCGCGAACCCGGCGGGACGTGCAGGGACCGACGTGGCGCGAGCCGGCGGGCGCTTCCGGGAGGGCGGGCGGCTCCGCGCGCAGCCGCGCTCGGGGTGGCCGGGTCTCCGCCCCGCGCGTGCGCACTGGCTGGGGGGCAGGGTTGGCGCCGCTGCCGGCGGGGACCCGGACACGCCCCCCGGACCTCCTGCGCCGGCGCGGCCACCTCCCCGCGTGGGCTCCGCTCGCCCGCGGCCGCGGTCCCGCCTCTCCGAGCGCCGGTCCCGAGCCCGGCAGCGGGTGCGCCCGCGTCACTCGTGGGCGAGCGGACCCAGCGGACGCCCCTTCCTCGTTCCCCGCCCTCCCCGACGTCGAAAGTGTGCGGGGCGGGGACGGGGACGGCGACACGGGCCCTGGGAGGGACACGCGCGAACGCGCTCGAGAAGGTGCGAGTCGCGTCTCGCCCTCGGCGATTTCGGCTGCTTTGGCCGTCGGGACCCATTTCTCGCAAAACCGTCGTTTTTTCACTTTGGCTTCGCAAAAGCTGGAAGCAGGTGACACCGACGCGCCGTCTTATCCGCGGCCGCCGACCTGAGACTTGTGACTAGTCCTCCCCGTGGGGTTCTGCGCGGTTTGCGTTCGCCGTGACCCGATCAACAGAGAAGACGCAGACTGGTGTCGATAACGGAGAAGGAATTTTCCCGGAGACGCGGGGACCCGAACTTCGGCAAAGAATCCTGCTGCCCTTGTGGGCCTGGGCTGGCGCGTGTGCGCGGTTCACACGCCAGTGTGTGTGGCAGCGGCCTGCGCTCCCACCGCCCAACCTCGGAGGACATCACCCCACACCGCTCAGACCCAGGGGACATTCACCCCACACGTCCCACCAATCAGACCCTGGGGGACATTCATCCTACACATCCCACCACTCAGACCCGGGGGACATTCACCCCACACGTCCCACCAATCAGACCCGGGGGACATTTATCCTACATGCTCCACGTAACAACACTTGGGCCAAAGCGTGAATCTGACACTGGGGCGTGTTTCAGCTCAACGCGAGGAATGACTTTCTGGAGCCAGAGCTTTCAAAACAAAGAATGAGCAGGGGGGTGTTATAAATTTTTCATCCCCAAAGATGTTCAAGCAGGTTCAAGCAGACGCAGGTGAACAACCAACCACTTAGGATGCTGTTGTGAAAATACCTATAAAAAGCCTGGAGCAAACCTCATGATTAATGATAAACATCAAAATTGTTTCTTTGAAACTGGGAGGAAGGCATGAACCCTGCTGTCACAGCTGCTGTTCAACGTTGTTCCGGAAGTTGCAGGCGGAGAGGTAAGGCGAGAGAAAGAAATTAGAAATAAAAACCCTTAAAATGAGTTCCCAGTCGTGGTGGATGACAGGGATGGAGGTCAGACATGCGTTATCATAACCGCTTCCTTTTGGAATTTAAACACAGCAGTTCACCAACATGAACTAGAGTCTACTTAGAACTCAGGAAAGTCAGCAAGAAAAAATCAAACAACCCCATTAAAAAGTGGGCAAAGGACATGAACAGAAACTTTGCAAAAGAAGACAGAAGAATGGCCAGCAAACATATAAAAAAAAAAAATTGCTCAACATCTCTAATCATCAGGGAAATGCAAATCAAAACCACAATGAGATATCACTTAGCCCCAGTGAGAATGGCCCTTATCACAAAGTCCCAAGACAATAAACGTTGGCGTGGATGCAGAGAGACAGGAACTCTCCTACACTGCAAACTAGTGCAACATCTGTGGAAAGCAATGTGGAGATGCTGTAAACAGATACAAGTAGATCTACCATTTGATCCAGCAATCCCATTACTGGGCATCTACCCAAAGGGAAAAAATACATTCTGTAATAAAGACGTCTGCACTCAAGTGTTTATAGCAGCACAATTCATGAGTACAAATGCAAAAAGTCATAATCAAAATATTAGTCTTGATTTTTTCATTTAGATTTTAAGATGTATGCTATGAAATAAGGATCCAGTTTTACTTTTCTTTCATATCAAAAACAAATTGCCCCAGCAGCATTGATTAATCTACAACGTGACCTCTCTCACACCTAAAATCTCCCTCTCTGTGAGGTCCTATTCTGGGCCCTTTGTCCTGTTTCTGTGGATCAGTTCACCTATTACTGCATTTTATCACACTATTTTAATTATCATAACATAAAAAATCTTGTCTTCTGGTGCCATAATCCTCCCAATCTTGTTATTGATCCTCAAATTTATCTTACTATTTTCAGCTCTTTGCTCTTCCATATGAATTATAGAATCCTTTGTCGTTCTTAAAGAAAAATCTGATGGGTATTTTCCCTGTAATCACGTTAAGGAAAATCTAGTCTTGCCACACACGAGCAGTGTCTGATGGTGTGGGAAAGGGTGTCATCTTCGCAGTAGCAACACAAATGTATAAAATAGGATGAAAAAGAAAGGTGTGAGGTCTCCATGCAGAAAACTAAATGCTTCAATGAGTGATTAAGATGAATTTAATTTGTATTTTTCGAGCAACAATTCATGTCTCTAGATTAAAAGATCTTTTAAAAGATAACTAAACAATGTTGTAGAATCCCAATCATAACCGCAGTACAAGTTTACTACTTAATGAAATGATTTTAAGAAACAGTTTTTCCAATGAAGAGAATTGAGAGTGGCCTCGACCCACGATTTGCGAAATGAGTAAATCTCTGTGATAATAAGCGGCGCGTTCCAACCCTGGTGCAGAAAGATAAGCACGTGGGTGGGATGCTGCAGAACTGAAAGAACAGGGTGGGGCGGGATGGGGAGTTCAGAAACAGACTCAAGAATTTTAAAATAAAGAATTTAGCATATTATACAGATGACATTTCAAGTCAGTGAGTGATATAAGGACGTCTTTGATTTTAAGTAAACGAAAAACCAACTGCAACTAGATGAAAGGACACCAGAATGGAAGGTGCTACTTTGCACAGCAGGAGGTCCCCTCCCCGCACTCCTCTCCTGGCCCTGCCCTCCCTGCTTTGCTCTTGGCCTCGACTCCTCCTTTGTCGAGGTTGTCGAGGTTGTCGAGGTTGTCGAGGTTGTCGGGACAAACAACAGATAAGCAAACAGCGGGTTCATGTGGCCGTGTCCGGCGGAAGGCGGAGAAAGCCTGGCCTGTGCCCTGGGATGCACCTTCCCTCGGGCTGGTCTGACACGGGTCACGCGCCCGTCTCTGGGCAAAGGCCTTGAGCAGGTCCGGCCAGGTGCTGACGGCGTGTGCCCGTCACCCGTCCACCCGTGGCCACCTGACTCCCGCCAGCCAGCGCTGCTCTCCAAGCGGGGGAGGGGACCCGCTTCCCTCGGGTCAAAGGGCTCCTAAAGCTCTAGGTGGCCCCATGAGCTAAGGGGGGACCTGGCAGGAAGGAGGAGCAGGAAGGAGTCAAACCGAGCAGGCCACCAACAGTGCCCCCTGCAGCAAAAAAACACACAGGAGGATGAGACACTTACTAAATTGTAGTGTGACAATAAAACATTAAACACTTACCTCTCACCACATGAGAAATCTCTCCTGCCCGAGACAGGAGATCTGTGATTCGGGTCCGTCCTGCCGTGTGGACGTCGGCCAGAGGAGACAGCCGGCTCCAGGGGGGTCCCGGCGGCTTCTCTCACTGGGTTGTGTGTTTGGACGGGATCACGTGGTCAGGATCGCGACCTCTTCTCTTCCACTTCCCCCCAGTCCTCATCCACGAGGACTTCCCTCCTCCCCGGGGAGCACCGCTAGATCTCGACTCTGATTCCAGAAGACCCCCTTCCCCGGTCAGTCTGCTGGGTTGGACCACAGACCCGCCGCCAGCCGGGGAGGCCAGGTGCCAACTGTCGGCTCTTTCACCTGCGCGGCGGCTCAGGTGTGACGACTGATCGCACGGCCTCCTCCCGCGTCCTGGGCCCCTCCCTTGCTGCTAAGGTCCCTCCACAGGCGAACTGGAGCGCAGACCCGCCATCGCCGTCCCGCTTGTCCGCACACCGTTTTGCAATTCGGACTGGAGGACACGGAGTGCTGTGAATTTCCATACATGACCTTTACATCTAAGAAATGCCTTTACTTTCTCTACTTCTCTAAATAAAATTTAAATTGATCCTTGTCCCTTCCCCTTTCTACAAAGATGACAAGAAAGTCCATCCCAGTCACTGTGGAATGCCCCTCTGCTCCGTGAGGTCGGCGGCCGTTCAGAGCACTCAGCTTCGGGAAGCCCTCGATTCCATGAGGTTAGTAACCAGGCTGCTGTGGTTATTAATGTCGGTGTCTAAGCTGCAAGGTTGCGTCCAAGCAGGTGACTCGGATGCCTTCCTGCCTCGCAGACCCAGGCCCAGCCCACCACACACCACGTGGCCTCTCCAAGGTTTCTCTCTGGAAGGGGGCGAGTTCCACTCAGGGGACAGCAAACTTCTAAGTCTTTTGTCAATCTTGGGAATCCACTCCCTCGTCCCAGGTCGGCCACATGGCCTCATCGCTCTTCGTTTCTCTCCCCCCCGCCAACATGTTCTTCTTCAGGGCGGTCCCTTGCAATCTCTCCTCCGAGGATTTGGAAACAATATCATCGTCTCTTTCCTAAAATCAGAAGTGGGGAAAGGACGTGCTGAAACTAGTCCCTGTGTGGTTTTGTTAACTGAACTTCACTCCGGTGGTCTCGGGGAGAACCCAGGGGTGAGGGGTGGCACTGCCCAGAGGACGGGGACCGGCAGAGCTTGCAGCACAGAGCGCTGAGCTCACGAGGCCACTGAGACCTTCCAGCCGGGTCGTTTCATGCTGCGGCCCCCAGTGAGGGCTGCTGGGAACCGGCTTAGGGACACTCACCAGCGTAGGAAACAGGGCCGAGGAAGGACACCCAGCGACTGTGAGTTCCCGCCACCAGCCCACGGCAGGGGCAGCCCTGAGGGGGCCGGAGCGGCAGGGCCGAGTGGGGAAACTGCGCTCGCCGTGGCGACGCTCCTCCTCGCTCATTGTGCGTGGCGCTTTCAAACCAAGAGAGAGGCCCCGTTAGACCCGTGTGATTACAACTTAATTTTTAAAATTATGTGCCGATAAAATATTGGATGTTATTAGGCAGTCATGTCAATTCCATCTTAAGGAAAAGGCAGTATTTATAATTGAGGCTTCACTGAGAAAACTGGGAAATACTACTGAAGGATTGCAGTAGATCTTTTATTGACACATTAGGAACATCCAAATAGTTGCATTACATGACTTTCGAGACGTCTGTGAGCACGTCGGCAGCTGGAGACGGGGGCAGGGCGCCGTGGGGCGCCGGTCCGAGCAGCGCACGGCAGGTCCGGTCCGAGCAGCGCACGGCAGGTCCGAGGCACCGACACACACAGGGGAGGCCAGACAGCACCTGCATTTGCAAGGTGCCGTTCACCTGGTGACGTTCTAAGAGAATTGACAATGGGTTTTTTTGTTTATTTTTAAAACAATTTTTTTGGATTGTCTAGAAATTAAATGAAAGTTCCAGACTCTAAACTTTAGGCTCACATTCTGTAATATGTTTTGTTAAACAGCCCAGAGAATCTTAAGTAGGTGGATTATTGAAACTATAGTTTGCAGTTAATTTATATAGTGATTCTAGAATTCCAAAAGGACAAGCTAACCTCTGGTCTAGGAAGCATGTTTGAATCTAAAATGTGCTTTTAAAAAAAGCATTCTTGTGAGGTTCACTGACATGGACAAAATTGCTTACTTATGCATAACCCATGGTAAAGTATTTTGGCTATTGTACTAGTTTGGGACAGTCTAATTCAGCTAACGAGTCGTCAAGCAGTGGTGAGAGAAGGTTCTGTCTAGAGGGGGCCATGCGAAGGCCACAGCTGACCAGGTGGTCCTGAAAAGTGTGGGTCCGTCCGCACCCAACCAAGTGTGTGAGCTGGAGATTTCTCCAGCTTGTGTGCTTTTCTTCTCATCCCCTTTCCTTCCTGCAAAGTACGAGACCACGAGCCCTCACGTTTGAGCGTGTTCGCCGAGAACCCCGAAGGCGCATGCTGGTATCCGTTGGTCGTCTTGCTAAAGCACAATTCGAATTGTGACTCTGAGTGGCAGCGTCTAGCTGGCCAGCCAGCGTCTGCACCGCCACACGGCTCTGTTGCTCTTGACGCATCTCCATTACGTACAAACTAGTTCCAGCGAGGTGGAGACCATCTGAGGTGACACTGTCCCCAGGAGCCACCTGGCCGTGTCTGGAGACATGTTTGGTGGCCACTGCTGGGGGAGGTGCTACTGCCCTCTAGTGGGCGGAGCCCAGAGATGCCGCCAAACACCCGACACCCCACAGGACAGAGGGTCCCCAAGACAGGAACGAGCCAGCCCTGAATGTCATAGTGCTGAGGCTGAACAAGAGCCTGCCCCAAAGGAATCCTTTAAAAATAAGCATTTTGTTTTGTTTATAACACGCTGGGATATTCAGATAAATTTCTAGCTATATCATTTACAGAAATGGTATAATATGTAGGGCTTACCTGGCAGTATTTTTTTACTTTATAAATGAGTTTAGAGATGAATAGTTATAAAACCAGTGGGAATTTCAAGGAGACACTTGAAGTTTTCACCTAGACTTTATTCCATTTTGTGTAAGGTGTGTTGTCTGAGATATTGCTTCGGAGATCTCAAGAAATAAATTAAAATTAGCTGCCTCTCATCCAGAGACTTCTCTCCTGCCAGGCACCGCAGCGGGCACTGTCATACACGGCATCATTTAACCCCCACCACAACCTTGCGGGAACAGCATCTCTCTCTCCGTTGTACACAGGAGGGAGAGAGGCTCGGAGAAACTAAGCTACCGCCCTGCGGTCCCCAAGCTGGTCAACGTGAAATCGGGGTGCAGACGCAAACCTGTGGATGCAGCCTTCGCTCCTCCCCTGCAGGATGCTGGCCCCGGGAAGTGCTGAACCTCTAACCACAGAGCACGTACGTTTCATTAACAGGAGAGAAAAAATAAACGGGAAAAATCCAAGAATATATTCATCTAAAATGTGGCTACATCATCCCAAGTGTGCTAAGCCTCTGCTGCCCCTCCCGAGTTTGTCCAGAGTGGCTGGAGAGGCTTGTGCCGGCCGTCTCTGCCAATCTCCCGTTACCTCAATAATTCAGGCAGAGAAGAGTCAGGTTTTTCTCGGATCACCCAGATAACTGGAGGGGAAATGAGTTTGCCTTCCCTAAACTTTGCAGGCTGCGGAGTGAAACGGTCCCCACTGCTCCTAGCCTGAGAGCAACCCGTGTCCCCTTTACTCTCTGCACGCCCCACCCTCGGTGCCCATTCTGGTTTCGGTAGATCTCACAGAGTTTTACGAATAATCGGGAAATGCTGCTTACAGGTCTATTCTGTAATTGTGTCGAGTCCGACTCCAGACCAGTAACCTGGACTGTTGTCACAAGATCTCAACGCAGAGCCTGTGTCCTGTGTCAGGGCAGGGGACACGTTTCACTTCGGGAGCAAGATTCATCTCCCAGGCACCAGCGCCGTGACACATCCGAATGTGGCCGTGTAGACGCGGCATCTGGGTACTCACAGCACACGCAAACCAGCATGTGAGCAAAGCCTGTCACCCAGGGCTGGACGACCCTGGCCGTGTCCCGCCTGGCAGTGCCCTGGCACAGTCAGACCCAGGACCCACCGGCCAGAACCACTGTGACGGGGACTGCTGTGCCTGCCCCGTCAAACAGGCCCAGACACCCAGACTTAGTGGCGGAGGGGCTGGTTTTGAGCTTTTGCACATTCTAACAAATGTTAAACCTCTTTCTCTACGTAGGCACTTTATAGATTTATTACAAATTACATACTCCAGATACCAGCTTGTGATTTAAATACTTGTTTTCTGTCTGGTAGAAAACTACCGGCGTCCACAGCTCAGATCACTGGACTTGCTGCGTCACCTTCAAACTCCAAAGATTTTCTTCCTTTAGAGAATTTTTAAAATTCATCTCCCAAACCAATTATCCCGAGCTCTTTCCAAATCAGCCTCTGAAACCGGGGGATTATGTCAGGCGTCAGCGGCGTCCTGCTCCCGTGGCCGCTGCCGTGGCCGCACACCCGCATGGCGGGGCGTTCCGGAAGCAGAGAGCCCGCACGGCTGTGCTGGGCCAGCGATCTCCGTCCCTTCCATAACCTGCAGAGATTAAAAAAAAAAAGCTTTGTGAAAGCTTCTAGGTCGCGATTCCTTCGAAGTCAGACAGCTGCGTCATCTGCTCGCTCTGCATCGAATGCCTCCGGAGCAGCTTCCTCTGACCTCTCAGGTCAAGCCTCTTTGGCGAACTTGGCGCGACGGGAACCATCGGCTTCAAGCCACTCGCGAGCGGGGAGGACGGTTTGCCGCCAGGTCTGACGTCCGGGACGGGCGGGTTCGGATTCGCACGCAGAGGCGGGAGGAAGCCGGGCCGCGAGTGTGAGACACGGACCGGGAGCAGAGTCCCAGATCCTCGCCTTTCCAGCAGATGCGGCGGCCGGCGGCATGCCGGGCTGGGGGACACAGTGGGCGCGGTGTCCAGGGACTCCCGGGAGCCGTGGAAAAGGGACACGTGGGAACCGTTGAGCCTCCTTCTGTCTGAGGACCCTTTGCCGGGTTCGAGGCAGGTGGAGCCGGGCGGGTCAGCCCCCGGCTGCAACGCTAAATCGTAGAGGTCATTTTCCAGCTGCGAGAGGGACGCTGGCTCTTTGAGAGCAGAGGGTCCCGACGGGCCCAGGCCACCCTTCTCGGGGTCGGCAGGCAGCGTCCCCCTTCGGGCCACACGCGGGTGGGGAGCCTGGCCTTTCTCGTAGGCGGCTGTCCAGGCCGGCGCCGGGGAGGCTGGAATCTTTAGCAGCTGCTCCGTGACCGTGGGGAAGAGGGCCGGGTCCTTGCTGTCGATGCTGTTGGCCCTGGACAGGGGCCTCCTCTTAGCCAAGGACACGTCGCTGATGCTCCTGAGGACCTCGCTGTCCGTGCCGGCGCTCTGGGCCTCGTCCGGGCGCGACGAGGCCGCCAGCACGGAGGGCGCGATCAGGCCCCAGGGTTCCGATTGGAGCCTCTTGAGCTGGGGCAGGCGGGCCCGTCTGAGATTCCCGCCTTTCCTGGTGGGCGACCCGGGCTCGTTGAGAGCCTTGGAGGCACCACAACCGCTCGGGTGCCCGGTCTGGGGGCCGAAGAAGTCACTGTCCTTCTCGGCGGGTGGAGAGCCCAGGCCTGGAGGCCTCAGCTCCACGTCAGAGGGGGACGCACACGGGGGAGGAGACTGTCTGTCTTCCACTCTGGGCGAAGGGGGGACGTTAAGGTACTGTTTGGTGGTTTTGGTGCCTGAGGAGGACTTGTCCGTTGTTATAATGATCACCTCCTTCCCCTTGGCTTTGCAGGCGTCCAGGAGATGCTTCAAAGCGTCCTTGTCATCTGCATTTATGGCGTAAACCAGGGCCGAAGCCCCGGTGCGATCCTCCAGGCTGGGGTCGGCTCCGTTCTCCAGCAGCAAGGAGACCACCTCCCCGCCCGCCCTCCGGATGCAGGCGTGGATGAGCGCGGTCTTGCCCGACTTGTCCTGGATGTTGGGGTCCGCCCTGTTGTCCAGCAGGTACTTGACCATGCGGGTCTTGCTGCTGCTCTGCCGGTCCGCGTGCTGGGTGCTGCAGGCCACCATGAGCGCCGTCTCGCCCTTGTCGTTGCTCTCGTTGATGTAAGCCCCCCCTTCCAGGAGCAGCCTGGTCAGCCGCAGCCGCCCCAGCCACACGGCCTTTAGCAGGGAGTTGCCGTCCGTCCTCAGCTCGGTGTCGTCTTCCATGCTGCCGGCCACAGGCGAGGGCCCCCGAGCCTCGGTGGCAGTCACACCTGGTGAGAGAGGAAGAGGGGAGTCGGTCACGTGTGCTGTAGCTGGTCGGGCAGCACCGTTCCCACAGGGTCCCCGATCCCACGTTATGGTACCTTGGCCGCGTTAACTCACGTCTCTGGGTTTGTTTATTGCTCTGTAACGTGTGTGGGGAGGGACGGCAGTGACCGACCTCACAGTCACCGTGACGATTGCGCGAGACGGCCTGTATAGGACACTTACCCACGAGAAAGCAGTTGACGTCGTGCCCAGCATATATAAGTATTTTTTAAATGCAAAATACTAATGTGTTGACTGTACCACACCCATCACAAATGCAGGACTCTAAGTTCTTTTAAGACAAGAAATAAGCTTGTATCTGTCTCGCCTGCTGCTGCGTCCTCAGCATTTAGCAGCGATTCACCCACGATGAAAAGGTCCCCTCGTAAACGTGGTGTTGTCATTGGTGCATCAAAAAACTAGTAAGAAGTGCACCAAAATGTTCACCCTTATTCTGTGGTGGATTGTGAATGGTTTCGTTTTCTTCCTTGTGCTGTTTTCCCACCGTAAACATGTTACTCTCCTGTCGGGGAAGCCGTAAAAGAAACTACGTATCATTCACCAGATCGGTGGGGCGCTCCCTTTCCGGGTCGCAGCCCGGCCTCCCCGCAGCTGTCCGACCCCCACTCTCCTGCTCAGAACGGCCCTCCCGGTGCGAGCTTGTCCTGCCCTCTGGCTGAGCCGGCAGGAGGCGGAGAAAGGAGAAGCGGATTGTGCTTTTGTTCACAAATATTGGAAATAAAGCTCAAACCAAAGCTCAGCCGAGGTTTGTCAGACTGAGTTTTCTGCACAGGAATCACTTCCCCGATTCCTGTGCTCAGACCTCCGACCTACGTGTCACGCGAGACGCCTCCCGCAAGTGGGAGCGGTGGGGGCCCGGCACGGACGCCCCGCCGGCCCGTGGGCAGCACCTCGGCCGATTCTGCCAGCAAGGCCCCCCACGGGCTGCCGCAGAGACGGTCTGTGTGGCCGAGTGGCCGCAGTTCCCGAGTCCCCTCCGCACCCGACACACGTCCCTCTGTCTCTTATTCCACTACCTGAACCGTGATTTGTGAATCTGAATTCTTCCATTACATTGGGGGGCAAAAGTTTTTCTTGGTTGAAGTTGAGAGATGGATATGTATCTTTTTAAAAATCTTAATGCATGAGTAGATACTTACTATTAGAAAAACCCAGCCCCCCATAATCTATAAAAGGGAAGAGGCCTCCTTTCCTTAGCCCACACTCTCCCCCCTCGACGGCCTAGCGCGCACCTTTCTGCTCGGTTTCCTGCTCATCCAAACACATCGCTCTGACAGCCACCTGTGTCTGATCTTGTTGTAATGGTGTTCATGTTTCTATTAGATTTTCTGCAAAACTGCCACAATCTGAGGACATTGTATTAACTATACTGACAACAGGTGTCTGTTTCTGTCTCTCCATTGCTCCCTTCTTTCTCCTTGAACCTGCTACTGATTTGCATGTATGCGTGTGTGTGCGTGTGTGTGTGTGTGTGTGTGAGAGAGAGAGGTGGCCTTTCTCTGTCCTCTCCCCCTTCATTTTCATCCCTTTCTCTCCTCTGTGGTCCTCCAGTGACTGATGTGTTGGAGGCGCGGGCACCGGTGAGCTCACCCGGCTCCAAGCTCCAGAGACTTGAAGCAGAACGCAAGCGCTGCACAAAGGCAAAGGTGAAAACACGCCTCCCCCGACTCCGCTGAGGGGTCCCTCCCCTGCCGTCCCCTCCCCCTCTCCAGCACGGTCCCTGCTGCCCCCACCTTCTCACTCTCCACCTGGAAATCTCGTTACCTCCCAGATGCACCACTTTGTAGTTCTCTCCTCTCGGCGCTGTGCGCTTCCCAACTCTACGGCTCCTGCTCTCCCCAATTATTCGTCAGCCCCCAAACCTCAGCCCAGACGCAGGTTCCTTTGTCATCAAGAGGAAAATCACTCAGATCGTGGAGGGAGACGCGGGTGAATTTGCAGTGACTCACCACAGACTATATAAAGAACGCCCACAAATCACTTCCTCCCAAAGAGGATACACAAATGACCAATAAGCACATAAAAAGACACTGGCCTCGTTAGTACTCCAGGAAAACGAAGTTAAAGCACAGCAAGCTCACACTATGCCCCCACCAGAGTGGCTAAAATTAGACTGACCCAGGGTACTAAGGCTGGGATGAGACAGAGAAGGGCTGGAAGAGAAGCAACAGGAACCTGTTCTGGGTATAAACTGGGGCCACGAAACTGACCTGAAGCTGGTGCTGGCCCAGCAATGCCACAGCCAGCGTGGACAACATGGCCACGGAGCCCCCCGATCACGGCTCGTCTGCAAGGAGTCGCCTTGTGACTTGCTTTGGCCAATAAAGTGGCAAAAGTGACTTTTGAAGCAAAGCCTCAGCAGATCTTGTGGCTTCCCAGCTTGCTCTCTTGGAACCGCTGCTTGTAAAGAAGTCTGGGTCACCCACCAGAAGGGCTGGAGTTCCAGCTGGTGGCCCGGCCACCTGCTAGAACATGAGTGAGACCGTCCTAGCGGACCCAGCGCCAGCTGCCCCCAGATGACTGCGACTGCCTGGGGGAGCCCGGGTGACACCAGAAGACACACCCACAGTCTGGGCCAAATTGCAAAGATAATCAGCAAATAAGTGATTATTGTTTTAAGCTGCTCATTAAGGGATGGTTTGCTCACTGCGATTGATTACTAATTAATATGTGTATCAAAAAACAACAGCACTGTTCATAAAAGGTGAAAACTGGAAACAACCCATCACGAAGAAAATAGACAAAGAAATTATAGTATATCCATACCCTGGAATACTAACTGTGCACCGGCTTTGTGTTCCCCTCTCTCTCTTACACTCATGCACGCACACACACGTGCACATACAACACAGCACACACACGCACATACAACACAGCACATACATGCACACACATGCACACGCAACACAGCGCACACACACACATGCACACGCATGCACAAGCACACAATACACACATACACTCCCACACACACATGCACATTCACACGTACACATGGACACAAATGCACATACAACACGTACACGCACACATGCACACACCACACACAACACACACATGTGCACACATGCACACACAACACACATATGCATACACGCACACATGCACATGCACACACCACACACAACACACACACATGTGCACACATGGACACAACACAGCATGCCAGAAGAAAGAACTGCACGCTGCATCCTCCGGGTTCCTTGACACTCTGCAGCGTTCTCTGTTGGAGTGTGGATCTTACAACTCATCCGGGCCAGCCTCCCCCACGGAACTCGGAGCTCCTGGGGCGGAATTCTGTCTGTCCCTTTCAGCTGTGCGACAGCTACTTGGAAAGCAGGATGCAGGACACGGTGGGGGAGAGGAGAAAGAGGAGAAGCAGAGGAAGGTGGGAGGGAGGAAGGATGGACAATTGTGTTCCCTTTCATGCTGTGTGTGCTGCAAACCACACAGCTTCCGTCTGCCTCAAAGTCAAGGGCACGGGAGACGGGGAGGGCGGGACAGAGAGGAAGGGCAGGGAGGACACCAGACGGCTTGTCAAGGAGGCCACTTTCCTCCCTCACTTGGAATCGGCGGCCACCTCCTCCCCTGTGCTTGGGGCTCGTCCGTAATCAAGTCCCCTCAGTGCTACCAGGGAGCAGCTTGGAGGCGAGGCATCCACGTGCCTTCTGTGGCCTGTAGTGTCGACCCACGCACAGACACGACACTCCAGGTGCCCAGTGAGCTATCTGGCAAGTTGTCTATCACCAGTTTTTCACCACGGGCCTCCCAGCTGCATTCCTTAAACAAGGAAAACGTGAGACCTTCATCTGAGGACAGAACCAGGTGCTCACCTCGCCCTTGCAGCCTGGCTGAAATGTGCCGGCCCAGCAGTGACGGCTGGCAGGCAGCGTCTAACGCGCCCTTCTCCTTTCCCAGTGCCGGGTTTGAAAGACTGTGGTTTGCACGGCGGGTCAACAACAGCCGACAAATGACAGCAGACGCACTTCCTGCCGCACCCCAGACTCGCTCCGCCACGTGTCCGTCCCCGTCTCTGAGCACGGGCCACTGGCCTGGCCTTGCCCGGTGGCCTTAGCAAAGGCAAACCTTTCCCACAGTCTCGGAGTCAGGTCTCTGCGGCTGCTGCCACTGCTGCAAATGGCTTCGGCTGACCGGGAGAGGCTGGCCCTGGCCTGACTTTCCCCAGCAGCTGCCTGGGGAGAGCAGGCCACTCAGCTCGGAAGGGTGGGGCAGGTGGCCCTCTGTAGAGCAGACGCTGACCGGTAGGAAACCGGGGATGGGGAAGGTGTCAGGTGGGCTCTTCCCTCCACCCGGCTGCCTGTTCCACGGTGCAAGCGACTGTACAAATTGCCCCTGACTGAGCGACCGGCGCGCTTGTGTTTGCGAAGCTGCGGCCAGCTCAGTGACCAACGCCCTTGTGTTTCTCTCCCCCTACTCTGCCCCACTGTTCATTTTCCTTCATTCCTGCTCCCCAGGGTTTTACAGCCAAAGCAGGTATTGAGATGTATGTTTCCGCCCCAGACTGATGCCAACTGCCTTCCTTGAACCATAAAATGCTCCCCCTTCAAGAAGGTTCTCCCCCATTTTGCAGATGAGGAAACCAAAGCCAAGATTGAAGAAGTGGCTTCTCCATGGCCATTCAGAGACCAGGGGGTGACTCTCTGGAGATTTCTTGCAAGCTACAGTAACCCCTTCTTTCCAGCGTCTACCCCACCCAGTGGGCTGACGAGTTCACACTCTTCGATCTGCCCCATGTGCTTGGCCGACTCGACCTCAGGTGGGATTTGAAGTTGAGACTGCGAGACGCCAGTGACCATGAGCCGACTGTAACAACTGCAGTGTTGGGCACTGCGAGGCTGCATGTGTGGGCCGCCGCGTGTGCGGAGAAGCAGAAAAGACAACGTGCAGTGGGAGAGACGAAGCGAACACATTGCGACGCTGGGAGGAGACAGGGACAGAGAATCCCTCTCTCTGCTGAGTTTCAGCTCCCTTTGGAGTCCATGAACACCCTAGAAGGCTTTGAATAAATCAGCAAACTTCTGTTTATGGTAGCTTGAGTTAGTTTCCGTTACTTATAACCAAGTAAACCGTGACTAAAACTCTGGCATCACTTGCTCATGCGTTAGTCATTCATTCATCATCAGACCAGTACTGTCTGCCCCGTGCTAGGTGTGCAGGATAAAGAGACGCACGAAGTTCAGAAGCAGCTACTAAGGGATTCACAGTCTAGAGGGAAGGCAAACGTGTGTCTTAATCGTGGTGAACAGTCATGCTATGCTTGCCATGTGCTCAACCACGTGCTGAACATTATGTCAACTATTCCTCACAACGATGCTATGAGGTGGATACTATGATTATCCCATTTTATCCACATTGAAACTGAGCCTCAGGGAGGTAAAGTCACTCACCCCAGATCCACCGGTCAGTGTGCTGTGGAGCTGGAATCCAAGCCCAGGCGGTCTAACGACAAAGCCCACGTTCTTAGCCTCCCCGCGGAATGACTGTCGTGAGTGTAGCGAGTCCCAGAATGGAAGAAAACTAGGAAGCAGGGAGACGTGAGTGCCACGGGTGAGGGGTGCAGAGTGGGAAAGAGTTCACAGGAGAAGAAAACGTATCCAGCTCTTAACAAGAACATGACTCGGACGTTGTTGGCCCCAAATGGGGAGGGCCTCCAAGTTCAAAGGCAAAAGGTGGCGTATGCAGCCCAGGCATTTCGAGGACTTCATGGTTAGCACGTGGTCCTGGCAGGAGGAGGGGAGGGCACCGGTGGAAAAGGAAACATGGGAGGTTTATCTACAGAGACCAGAGCCAAAGTTCCCGGTAGCTTGTCCTGCAGGCTGGTGTTCATTACGTGGAAATGGGGAACCAGCAAAGAGTTTTGAGGAAGAGAGTGACAGTCACTGGCACCGTGCGGCAGATGGATGGGCAGGCTGGGAGGCCACCGAGGAGCCCCTGAGAGATGAAGAGGACCATAACCACCACCACAGGGAGGTCAAGGAAGAACAAGCTGGGGGGGCTGGGGGGGTGTTTGAAAGGTGGACCTGAATCTTGCCCCTTGGATGTGGGGGTCGGCCAACATCTAGTTTACCTTAGTCTGAAACCTTACCTCCCTCCCCGTCACGCTCCCCTCCCCACTCCGACCTGTCCCTCTCGGGGCTGCTCTCTGCTGGGCTCGTCTCCGCTGCGGTGCTGGGCGACATACCTCCCAGTGGTGCAGAGGCTGGAAGAGAAATGCTAGAAACCAAAACGTTGCCAACATCAAAAGTAACAATGATGCGTTCTCTCCTGGAGCCGGGAGGTGGGTGGAAGTTCTGCCCACTCTTCCTGAAGCCCTTTGATTAATTATTTTATTGTCCATAAAACTAAAGAAGTCTTACATTTTTTGAGCTGCGAGGAGCCATCTTGTTAATCTTTCCCAGTTTATGAACAGAAAGTCTAGAGACAAGGGCTGAGCTTTTTACCTCCCGCAATCTGGGGCCTCTCACTCCCGGCCTTCCCGGGTCTTTGACCTGGGCAGTGTAGACCAAGAGGGCATGTTAAGGCCTAACCGCCAGTGTGGCCCGGTCAGGTGTTGTCTGACTGGCACAATGTTCTAGGTTTTTTCATTCGAATGTTTCAAGATAAATTATTCGGTGCTCAGTGTGAAAAGGCCTTGCATTCTCTGACGTCTTACAGCTGGCCCGATTCACACGGTTACCCACCCGGCCCATGCAGGGATATGGCTTTGTGGATAAAAGTACAACACACGAAATTTAAGTCGTGAAGCTGTGGCTGTGTCCTCCTGCCGCCTCTCAGCTGCTTACCTGTTCAGAGGTGTGGGAGGACCGGATAAGCCAATGGATGCAGAAGCCCCTTGGTAAACTTTGAAGTGTGGTGCACGCAGGTGAGCCAGTGCAAGTTATGCGACTGACGACGACTCAGTGCAGACACAACGCTGTTCACTCCATCCCCCCTTTCTTGAGTCACACTGACATTGGACTTCCAGTGACACATCCCCTTTCTGGCACAGTGCGGATCACCCAAATGATTGAAGGACTACACTGTGCGAAAGAAAAGGGTCTACGGACTTCTGCATACAAAGTTCCTCAACCCCTCCAAAAGGGGCTGTGTATCCATGGCACCAGTGACCCCGAGCAAGTTTCTAGGACCGTATCTCATATATATCTATATATATCTATGGATTTTTTTTTCTGGCTATGACCTTAATTTTGTTTCCCCTCTATTTCTCCAACTACTCCTAGTTTATATCAACCTGACATCTTGTGGATCCTTATAAACTGCTTTAAATTCTTTGTGGAACAAAATAGAATATAATCAGTGAACACATATTAGGTTGATCCATATGAAAGTATTATTTCTGTAGGTCAAAATGGTTTCCAAAGATCATTGATTTCACATGTCTGTAATACCTGTCTACATACACTTTAGTGCCATGATTGCTATGTAATCCAAGCTCCCGAGAGTGCACCAGTCCGTGGCGGAAGGATTACGGGATGGAGGCAAGAGACCTGGGTTCCAATCCCAGCGCTGCCTCTAGGTACCTGAGCGATTTGGGGCAGGCATCACTTTGCCAAGTGAGTAAACAGCCTCAGTCCCGCCTGCTCTGCAGAATGGTTGCAGGGAACGAATGACAGGCAGTGCGTGAGCATTCTCTGTAAAGTCCTGTGAAACAGCTAAGGGACCATGGCACCGAGCAGAGCTCACCCGGAATCCCTACCACCCAGCCCTCCTCTGTGCCCAGCCCCCTTGGTGGTGCCTGGTGCTCCTTACCAACCTCCTCCTCCCCCCACCTCTCCCTCCTCTCTAGTCCCCCCGACCCAGCCACAATTCTCAGTGTGCTGTGTCTTTCCACAGACTCACTGTCCTGGACCACCTCCTCCTACGCTTGTGCAAGGAAAGTTTTATTATCCTGATTTTGTAGATACTTAAAATCTGAAGTTCAGACACACGCTTGGTTATTTTGTCCAGGGCACACGTTTGTAAGTGGCGCAGCTTTGATTCAAACTCTGTTCATCTTACTTGAAGTTCAGAGCCGTTTCTGGAGGGAATTCGGCTCCAGCACATCTTCCCGCGATCAGGAGCTGGCCTGGAGCGTAAGGACGTTGCTGGTTGTGCACATGCCGGCGAGCTACTCTCTTGCTTCGGTGTCCTCACCTGTGAAAGGGGACAGTAACGGTACCCGAGCGTGTGGTGCACCGTAACAACAAAACCAGCCATGCAGACGGCTCAGCACGCGGACTTGGCACACGGTTAGCGCCGAATAAATGCTAGCTTTTTGAGGAAGTTTGGGTACACCCTCCAGACCCAGGGGGGCCACGCCGTTCAGCTTCAGTGTCCGCGGGAGCTGGGGGTACCTTTACACTCCGCCTCTTCCTCCTGCAGTCACGGGAAGCAGTAAAAACCAGATCAGAAGCCGAACTCCACGTTTGCTTTTGCGATTCGAGAGCCGTTCTCGCGCAGTGAGGGCGGCGTTGCGCAGCCGCCGGGACAGAGCGCGGGTGGCCGGGGCGAGGGAGCCGGGCTGCTCCGGGATCGCCGGGCGCCTCCGGGGCCTCGCTGCGCTGTCCGCGGTGCTGAACCCGGCGCCGAACCCGGGGCATCGGCCTCGCTGGGGGCGCTGTCCGCGGTGCTGAAACGGTGCCGAACCGGGCTCCAGCCACGCCCGTGCAGCGCGCCGCGTCCATTGTCGCCAGTGTCCGTGGGCATCTTCCAGACGGCCGAGTATTGGGGTCAGGTGAAACCAGGGCGGTAAGTCCTTCCTTCTCCCATCATTTCTCGGAAACGCTTACATGCATACTCTAACAATTTCGTGCACATTTTCAGGAAAATAACCTCTCACCACCCCTTCGTCACAGGTTTCTGCAAAAATTTAAGACTTTGCTCCCCCTTCAGTCCCTGCAAAAATTCAGACACCTCTCACCCAGCCCAGCTCCGCAACCATTTCCTACAAAAGTCCAGGCCCCTACGCATCTCATCCCCACGCGTCAATGCAAAAATAAAAAATGTTAAATCCGTTTTCCATTCCCGTCTCCTCCAGTTTCCTGTGATAAAAGCAGACTCGCTCCTGCCCATTCTCCCACTCCTGCCTGTGGCTAAACAGCACGCGCTTACCTCTTGGGAGCTCGAGGTCCCACCAGGCGAACAACGGAGACCCCCAGGGCTGCGCTTACCTGGTGGAGAGGTTCACCGAGCAAGGCCACCTGGGTCCAGGCCACGGGTAGGGTCATTGTTCCCAAAGCAAAGTGAGGGCGCCTGCACCCCCGCCTGCGGCTGCTGGTTGGCTGCCAGGGGGCACTGCCAGGCTGCACCGCGCCGGCTGCTCTGGGCCTCGGGGGTCCTGTTGAGTCACTTGCCCAGAACTTCTTCAAGGTTCATAAATAAAACCTCTGCGTCAGTTCCTGGGAGTCACTGCCTGCTCCTCCAAGTTGCAGTGGGAACAGGGGAGTTCTTTGTTTCTTTGTTTTGTTTGGTTTTTTTAAGAGAAAGAAGGAAGTTTGAAAGAAAGACCGCCGGCTTGCAGGTCTCCTGCGGGGCCCCAGCCTCCAGCGCAGCGGGGACTGGCCCTCGGGCTGGCGAGGTGCGGCTCTGGGCGGCTGGAGAGGGTGTGTGGGTGCGCGGGGACCGAGGGGGGAGGCGCCGCGGGGGCGGGAAGTGCTACCTGCAGCCGCCCCGCCCCCAGCTCCTCCGGGATGTCGCAACAACTTGGTCGGAGCCTCCTAGAGCCCCCGGGGTGGGCGCTGCGCGCCTGGGGTGGGGTTCGGAGCCCTGAGCGGACGCTCCAGAAGTCTGACACTGCCGGTCTCAGACAGTGGCGGGATTCGAACTGGAGTCTGCTCTGTTCTGTCTGCGGCGCTGCCTTCCTCAGTTTCCTTCATGTACACCTTGGGATCTCAGGGTGTCCGTCCGCGACGTAAGGAGAGGGAGAGAAGAGGGTGCCGACGTGCTCCCAGACTTTGGGGCAATGTGACTATCAGCGCTGCGCCGCTGGGTCTCATCACCTACCTGCTCCCGGCACTTCCCGTGGAGTTATTCCCCAGCAATTTTTGTTTCCTTTTTACGAAGGCGTTCATGGTGGTTGTATGGGGTTGAAAGCGCGCGGCGTTATATTTAGAACGTGACCGCCCCCTCCGCCCCGCCGCAGCCCCTCGCCCGCTAGTCGGTTCCCGGTTCCCCGGGGAACCTGCGTTTTTTAGCTAAATTCCTGTACGTGCACACAGGGCTTCTGTTTGTCCTATAGAAAACCTTCCCACTTCTTCCTGAGTCAATTTTAGTAATCTATATTTTCATAGAAAATTGTCCATACAAAAATGTCCATTGTATATTTTCAAGTTTTCTGGCACAAGGTTACAAATGTTACATATATATATAAAGATATCGGCCTTATGGTTATTTTTCATCTTTCTCTGACACTGTTCTCTATCTCCTTTTCATTCCTGATATAGTTTATTTGTGTTTTCTACCACTCCATCCCCAATTTTTAAAATCAAACTCGCTGGGGGATGATCAACTTTCTTGCTCTCTTAAAAGCAAAAATGTTGTTCTGTAATTTGCCTTTATCATTTAGTGTTTCCATTATATCACTTATGGAAACGTTTCCACACAGTAGCCATTGTTTGTGATAACTGCACCTGGCTGTGAGGTTTTTCCCCTAAAACAGTTTCTAGGTTTATGTGGTCACATCTGCAAGTCTGATCTTTGAGGGCTTCTGGGTTTCCCGCCTTGCTTAGGGGGGCTTCCTACCCAGAGTAACTCCCTGAATGTCTAGTAACCTACAGCTGTGCTGCTGTTTACACCACGAATTCACCTGGAAATCACGTTGTGCGCAGGGTAAGGTCAGGCTCCGGCAACAGTGAGAAGCCAGCTCCCCCAGCTCCAAGTCTGAAAGTCCGTTCTCTTACTGCTTGGAGACGCCACCTTGAACAGGAGCACTTCACATACCCCAAACAAGCCCTATCTAGTGAATGGATGTTCTTTTATACAGACGCACTGCTGGATTGGTATCATTTATTTATGTGAAGGTGGGGTTGATTCCACCTATAATAAATAAATTGTCTTCTTTTTCCTTTTTAGGGGATAGTGGGGTTCTTACTCAGCTTTGGTTCAAGGTTGTGTTGACCTTACAGAATGATTTTGGAAGCATTCTGGTTTTTCCGACACTCCAGAGTATTTAAATTATCAAGATAACTAACTGTTCATTGAGGGTTAATAGAACACATCCATAAAACCATCTGGGCTGGATGGATTTTAGGATAGAGTTTTGACTGTTTTTCCAAATTCATTGATGACTACTGGAGTATTCATTTTCTGACTCTTTGAGTCAATTTTGAGTAATTTATATTTGCCCAGAAAATATTCTATTTTATTTATATTTTCAAATTTATGGGCATAAAGTTACAAATTATGCCCCCTTATAATCTTTCATTACCTTTGAGTCTATTCTTATGTCCCCTTTTCATTCCTGAAATTGTTGTGTCCATTATTTTGGGTGTTTATGTGTAATGTTATTTTGCTGTGGTTGAATTATACGATCTACGTCATTTCCATTCTATGGCCTGTTTTACAGCCAATTAAAACATACTCAGTGAGCATTTTCCCTCATACTCAATGGAGAAAAAAATGTGCGTTTTATGTTTCTGGATACAAACAACACGATGTGCACAGTTAACTGCACATCGCACCCTCCGTATCCTGACCCTGTCCTGCCAGGCAGAGCAGCCTGCGGGCTAAAGCACAGACTCCAGACTCAGACTGCCCGTATTCACAACCCAGCTCTGCCACTTGCCAGCTGTGAAATCTCTGGTGAGACACTAACTTCTCTGTGCCTCAGTTTCCCCCACCATAAAATTAGATTAATAATAGTATCTACTTCATAGAAGTGGGGTGGAAGGCAGCTGAGTCAATACTTATAAAGTGCTTAGTGCAGTGTCTGGTAGGGAACGAACATTATGTATGTGTTAGTAATATTTGTCTGCCTGATCTATTAGCATGCAGATTAAACCATTACAGTCTCCTGGAATGCTTGAATTCATTTCCTTCAGCAAAAATTTACTGGGTCTGGGGTACGTGGCCTGGTCTGCCCTCCGAGGCACGCTGGCAGTGCAGCTGTGAACGAGGGCAGGCGTTTTCTGCCCGTGCCGGCCTCCAAAAGCCTGGCCGGCATCTCTTTGAGGGTGTGTGTGTGTGAGAATCAAGTTCCAGGCCACGCGTTTCATACAGGAAAGTGTGAAGGAAAAGGCCTTTTGCAACCTATTCCGAGGCTGCTTTCCGATGGGCACCTCAGCCACTTCCTCGGAGATGCATCTTACATGCGAGACCTAATAACAACAGTAATAATCATTTTGAAAAAATAATTGCTAGTAATAGCAATTAAAGTGTTTGAATACTTACTAGTGTCAATGTCCTCCAGCCGAAGGCCACTAGGAACACTCCTGCAGCCGAGCGGATTGGCTGTCTTACTTGCGTAGCCGGGGAGAACCGGGAGCGTCTCTGTTAAAAGCGATTGGAAAGAGCCATGATAGAACCTGGGCTGTGGCTGGAGATTCAGGGAAGGACTCGCCCCACTCTTAACACAGGTGGCTGGATCAGAAGAAAATCACCCCAGATGTTATTCTGACACCAACAGGAAATTACAAAGTGACCCTGTGCCCTCTGCACTCTGTTTCAAGCCAGAGAACATAAGTGGTTTGCTTCGCACTCGAGCAGTGTCTCTGCACGTGGGTGTTCCTGGCCAGCCACCGTCCGCAGGAGCAGAAAGACAGACTCCGAGGTGCGCAGTGAGCTCCTTGGACAGGGCTGTGAGCAAGGAGCCCTCGCAGCCATCTGACTCCTGACCTCGCACAGACCGGGGGCCAGGCTGTGGGGGGACGAGGTGCTTCCTAAGGTCACCCGGCAGGTCAACACCAGGCCCGCCAGGTCTCCCGAGGACAGCGTCGCATGTCACAGTTGGATGTGCTCCAGGCCATCGAAAATGTTTAAATAACTTTTACTGCATCTTCATCACAATGTGTTACAGGCATGTTCTAGACAGTACGGATAAGATGCAGACTTACGTTTTTAGTCCTTCTATTCTACCTTTCAATCTAAAAAATTAGTTTTTTTCAAATATTTTTATTGCACATTTAAATTATCTGATAATTGCTGCAAGTAACAGAAAACCCCATATTAAACAAAGGAGAGCTTCTGTTCTTTTCTTTTTAAAATTGTAGCAAGAACTCTTACCTCGAGATCGACCCGTGTAACAAACTTCTGAGTGTGCAACACAGCTTTGCTGGCCGCGGGCACAGGGCTGTTTGACAGACCCCTGCCCAGAAGGGCTTGTTTCCTCACATGACAAGAGTCTGGAAGGGGCAGTTGGCGGTGATGGTTCAGAGGCGCGAGACGTTCAGGACCAGCAGCGATGCCCGGGGCCCTTCCCTGGGCTTTGCACGAGGCCGCTGACAGCTCCACGCGGAGCATCGACGTTCTAGACGGGGAGACTGGAAGGGAAAAGCCGATCACACCAGTCCCTTCTTATCAGAAGAGCAAGGCGCTCCCAGCCGTCCGTCTCCTCGCTGACTTCTCCTAGAATCTTGTGATTAGAAACAGGTCACATCCAAGTAATGGGGGGAAAATGGAAAGCAACATTGCTATGATTGGCTGAGACCAAGAAATGATCCCTTTCCTTGGTTTGTTCTAATGCCACCTCCAACAAAATAGAGTTCTCTTAGCAAGAAAACAAAGGGCAAGTGGATAATGTGATGTCACACTGCTTGTTATTAAAAATTTGGAAAACATATAAGCAAGAAAGGCTATCTATAAAATATTTATAATATGTAATACAAATAGAATTTACACAAATAGAATTAAACAGCGGAGCACATTGTATTCACTTTGTATCCCCTTTTCTTCCTCAATCGGCTATAAAGCTTTCACTCCACATTATAACGTTTTACTTTGTAATATATTCCCACAGCAGTACATGCTAGTCTACTTCATTGTTAATGGCTACATTATATTTTAGTGTATGTGTGAACCACAATTTCTTTAATCAACTCTGTTTAATTTTAAGTTTTCATAGTTTCTATTTTAAATAACACTGCAATGAAGAAATTTTAGTTATTCTTTTTCAAATTTCACAGTTATTTCCTTAGAGCAAAGTATTTGCAATTTTAGACAAAAAGGTATGCAAATTTTAATACTTTTTATACAGATTGAAAAATTATTCTCCAGAAAGATCGTACCAATTTTCACTACCCCTTGCTCGTATTTAAATGCATCCTCACCACACTGGATCTAGTCACTAAAGGAAGTGCCAATGTGATAGTTAAAAAAACGTATCAGGTCATTGTTTTAATTCACTCATTACTAGTCAGGTTGATTTTTTAAAAAATTTATTGGCTATCTTTCTATAAATTGCCATCTATATCTTCTACTCATGTTTCATTAGTGTTTATGACCAACAATTTATTAGAAAATATACGTAATGTAAACAGAATTGTTCGTATTCTCCCTGTCTCAGAGATACCCACTGCTACTCATCAGTTCTTCACATGGACTCTCTCTGTCTCCTCCCTCCTTCCCCGTCCATACCTTTATCTACCCACCTACCTACGTACCTGTCTATCTCATGGGTATTTCCCGTAGGGCATCAAAAAGTCAGATTGTCTGGAATGAGTCAACAGGTAACAAAATTGTTTAGGGTTTAGGTGAGAATGGTCAAACTGCCATCTAAAATGTGGCACCAATGTACCATGATACATATTCATGAACACTACAATAATGCCTTTGAAAAAATATTTGCCAATTTGACAGACAAATGTGAAAGCTTTCTTCTTTGTCTGTGATCCTCTCCTCATTTGTTATTCTTAATGTTGGCTATTTGGGGTCTCGTTTCTCTTAGCAAGACTTGGACGGGGCTCATCTATTTTGTTGTTTTTCTTTCAAAGACAGATCTTTTACATTTGTTAATCCAACATTCTTCTATTTTTAATTCACTTTGTTTTACTTTTATCTCTAATCATTTCATAGTCCTGTTTTCCTTAATTTCCTTTTGCTGTTCTTAGCTTTTGAGTTAAATGCATGGTTAATGTAGCTTTGCTCTTCCTTGTACACAGCTGAGTTCATTTAAGGCTATAAATTATCCCCACGACACAACCTTGCGAAATCCACTCCCGCCCCCTTTTTTTCCAAACTGAAAATAACTTTTTGATAAAACCAAAATGATACTTTACCATAGGAAAAATTTAAAACAAATCAAAAAAGTACAAAGACAAATGAAAATTACCTGATATTCTGCAATGTATAGCTAACTACTGCCATCATTCTGGAAACTTCTTTCCAGAAATTTCTGTCTTATAAATGTATATAAAAATTACATATAAATGGTATCATACTAAACTTTCAACAATACACTATGTACTGAAACTCTTGTCCTGCCAGTGAATATGGCATACATATTAACTTTTGGTGGCTAAATAATAGTCCATTGGATGAATGTCTTATAATTTATGTAACTGATCCACAAGAGATCTACATTTCGGCTCCTTCCAATTTTTCACCATTATAAACAAGAATTATATCTTAGTGTATTTTTATCCTCTTGGAGTAAATATCTATGAAAACAAAAGAAATTGCTGAGAAAGTAGAGGAATAATATTTAACATTTTAATAAATATTTTCACGCCACCCTCCAGAATGGTTATCAGCACTCCCAGCAACGAAAGCTGAGGCTGACCATTTTCTTACAGCTCACCAATTCTGAACATTACCAATCTTTTAATCCCTAACAATCTGATGGGCAAAAAAGGTCTTATTTTTATTTACATTTTTTTCAAAAGCTGATGATGCTGATTAATCACTTACATGTCTGCAGGTTGTCCTGTATGTGTATGAATGTGCGTATGTGTGTCTGTGTGTGATATTCTTCCACATTTTTCCATTTGGTTTCTCTTAATTTTTAAGTCTTTTTCCATATTATTTCTTCTTTAATCTGTCATACATATTTCAATTATTTTCCACGTTCTTATTTGTATTTTAGTTTTATTATCTTGTCTTTTGCCATAAATGAGTTTTTAATTTAAGTTTTCTGAATCTAGCAATATTTTCCTTTAAAGTTGTCATGCTTAGAAATTTTCTGATCTGAAGATTATGAAAAAGTTCCAAACTTCTTGTGATGCTCTTATAATTTGATGATTTACAGTTAGTATTTTTTGTCCCATCTGTATTTATTTGTGCAATTAACCATATATGCATTGAGAGCAAATGTGGTTCAAATGACACACTAATTTCCCCAATACAATTTTTTAGAAGCGCCAATCTTTTCCCCACAATTTTTGAATGCTACCTTTACCATATAATAAATTGGCATAAAAACTCGAATTTATGAACTCCCCATCCTGTCTCACTGATCCATTTTTCCCTCTACTGTTGACACCTCGTTCTGATTACTGCAAGTTTATAACACAGTTTTATATGTAGCAGGACAGTTTAAAGTCTCTCTCCAAATTTCCTGAATCTTACCATGGATTTGCTCTTTCAGATTAACTTTAGAATCATCATGTAAAGTTATAAAAAGACAATGTTGGGATTTGGTTGAGATTATGTTGAGTTTTTTATTTGATGGAATACCAACAAATCCACCCTTAATAAAGCCACCTCGCTTAGGAACATGTCTTTTTTCATAGAAGAACTTTGTATTCTCGCTAAACTTACTCTTTGGTATTTTAAGTTTTCTGTGTAGTATAATCTTTCCTTCTACTTTATTTTCTAACTCGATACAAGTGAAATATAAGACAGTTCTTAATTCTACAGCCTCATGTTGCGATTTGTCAATTTGCTAGATTCCCTTAAGGTTTCTGCTGAGTCCTCTAGCTCGCCAGGTACACAATCCTGTACTGTGCAGACAACCGTTCTTCCTCTCTTTTCATATGTGTGTTTTCATACTTCATTTCTTATCTCGCAGTGTTCTTGGCACTTCAGAAACTGCATCAAACAAAAGGATGGTAGTGAAAATCTCTTCTCCATTTCTGACCATATTGAGAAAATGGGCTGGGTGCGTGTTCTGATATTGCTCCCGTAGGCTGGGAGACCCCTAGAGTTTATCGGTGATGAGCATGATCCCCCAGGGCTGCGTCCCCAAACTTTATGGCACCAGGGGCCGGCTCCATGGAAGACAATCCTTCTGTGGCTCGGCTCAGGGTTGGGGACCGCAGCGCTAAGGGTGTTCTCTGGGAGTCGTAAGGGACGTGATGATCTTATGCATGAAGCCAGATGTCCTCAGAACAGGTGCAGAGTCCTGTCTGGAGTTAGAACCTGGGACCACACACATCATCTTTGAGTATCATAAAGTAAAAGATTATAGTTTTGATCAAACAGTGCTTTGCTTCCTAATGATCATACTGTACAATCATCTTTTTCTCGTTAAAGATGCATTTGAGCTTTCTATTTCCAGTGAAAACCTGATGTTGTTGCTAAGAATTATCAGCCCAGGCTGACGGAAAACCTCAGCCTTTCTCCAGGTGGGTGGTGACTGCAGGACCGTGGACCTCCACGGAGAAGCCGGTGCCTCCTTGACTGGGAGCTGCTCGGCCCAGGCTGCCAGCACCTGACCATGAGCTTTCTGAGCTCAGTCACCTGAGTCCCTTCACAGGTGACTCTCCCCACGACTCCCAGACTGTTTGGACGAGATTCCCAGGAGCGCAGGAAATACTTTCTGACAATAACGGCTAGGTTCCTTTTGTCTCTTCATGTCTGTGCTGTATGGAAACATTCCGGTTCATTCAGCCAGTAATGGGAACAAATCGCCCAGCAAACATCACATTTTGAAGCAACCAGAGTGACACCCACAGGGAACATGGCTCTCTAGGCAGAGAGGCCTTCCAGAACCTTCCAACACCTTGGGCTCCAGCCTGCACAAAGCAACGCTGCTGACGTTAGACGGTACCCAGTGAGGACTCACAGATGTTTGTGTCAAGCGTGAACCAATATCGTGAACAGAGAGCATAAATCTGCCAATAGACAAATTGCTTTTTCATGTTTTAGAAAGGGCGGGGCAGAACAGACAGAACCCGAAATTCCTTTTCCTCCGTACATCTCCCTGGCCGGCTACTTGGGAGCAAAGGACAGAACACGTGCCTTGCACTCATGGCTAGAAACCCCCGAGGCTGGCGCCACGAAGGCCGTCTGTGCGTGTGCTGAGTGGACGTGCGGACGCTACAATGTCACAGCTCCGAGGAGAGATGAAGGATGTCGACCACTCGGGATCCTCAGGCCCCGGGTGAGGGCCACTTTCAAGAACCCTGGAAAGGAAGGTCTGCAGGATTTCTTCCCAGAAGGGAAATTACCTAAAGGTGGTTTCCTTGCCTTTGATTTCTGCAGCTGCTTGGGCAAGGTTTCTCGTGCCTGGACTCGCGGCAGTTTCCTCCGGAAAGACTTTCTGCACCTGCGCAGTCCCAGAGCTCGCTATTGTCCCCTCGCGGGGACTCCGCTCACGGCAGGGGCTCCAGCACCCACCCTGGACGCCGCAGCGTGAATTCGGGAACAGACTCCCACGCAGAGTTATCTGCCTCTGAAAACGTGTCTCTGATTGTAAGTTTAAAGGTATTGTCACCTGGGAAGCAACTTGAAAATACATTTTAGAAAATTGAGACATTCACATCTAGTGGCAACTGGTTCTCTGGTAGGAAAAATGGATGTGCATGTGTGTACACGTGTGTGTGTGTTTATGTACATACACACACATAAAAGCTCACTCTAAACTCTACTGACATAAAGGATGTGTGTGCATTATTTATAGCCAATAGTAAAACATACAATAGTCTTTTTTGGGTAAATTCCATATAATCAATTATTCCCACAAGATGGGGAATTTTGAATTGAATTTTGACAAACTCCCCTATCCTTAGCTAACTTCGGAAGCAATTCTACCCAGCAACCTTACCGTCATCCCGCCGATATGAGACCTGGAGTTAAACCACTTCTCACCCACGTGCAGATTATGCTGTGAAACTAAACCTGACCCTGCTGTAGCATTAATCCAGGTTCAATCTGCATTATTAGCACTTTCTCCATCGTTACTTCTCGAGTGTAGACAGCCTACAAGGCACTGATTCAGCCCAATCTGTTTCGTCTGCTGATTATCTGATGTGGGTTCTTCCATCACTGGTCACTTCAGCCTCCTAAGGACTGTCCCCGAGTGTGGAGCCGAGAGGACTTGCCAACCGTATATGGCATCCCCACCACACGGGTACAATAGGCCGAAAAGCCTCAAAGGCATATACAATAGTAAAATGTATGAAATAATAAAGAAAGGGTGAATTTTGAGTATTTATTACCTTGTTTTTAATGCAATTTTTTAAATTGTAAGTTTGCATAACAATTTTATTTATTTTTTTGTATGGATGGGGGTCTCACTATGTTGCCCAGGCAGGTCTCGAACTTCTGGCCTCAAGGGATCCTCCCTTCTCAGCCTCCCAGAGTGCTGGGGTCACAGGCATGAGCCACCGCACCCAGCCAATAATTTTAAATTGTGGCTGTGTTTGACAACAGGCTGGCAAAACACCAGGCAAGCTAACAATCGGTTCTTGCGAGCGGTGACAAGCCAGCTCCAACACACTGTCCCAAATCTCCCACGTCACGGAAAAGCTGAGCTTGGAGGGCTCTCAGCAACGGCCGGGTCCAACTCACGTTTCTGATCGATGGAGAAACCACAGCCCGAGGCGCATCTGAGGCTGCGGTTACAGTTACTGACAGTGAAAGAAACCTCGGTTCCCGGCCACTAGTCCCGCCTGAGCCACTGCGCATCCCGCCACTCCAAGCGTGAGCTGGGTCAGAAACGCAAAACGCCAGGCCCCGCCAGACCCTCAATCAGGGCAACCAACCTCCAGGTGATTCCGGTGCCGTTAGAGCCTGACGGGCTCTGAGTCTCGAAGCAGCGATTCAGGTGCAGGCTGTCCACTAAAATCACCTGGGGTGTTCAAAAAACAACTCCCGCCCCTGGGCCCCAGCCTCAGCAATTGCAGAGCTGGACGGCGCGGAGCCCAAGCGTGGGCGGGGTTTGAAAGATCCCCGGATGATTTTAACACGGGGGTCGGGAACAAAGATCCTAGCGGTGCCACGTTGCCTCCGTGACACCCAGGGCTGCGGGGGTCGACTGTTCCAGGGAAGCCGGTGACGGTGACCACACCTGGAGGTGGCAGGAGGACAGCGGTCTGGGTGGCAGGAACCCATCCTGGGCAAGCTGACCGAAAACTGACTCCCAACACCTGGAAACATCCCGAACTCCCCAAATCCTAGTTTCCTCCGGGACAGGAAGGGGCAGGACCCCTCGGGGCTGTGACCCTGTTTATTGGGGAACGTGAAGTTGTGGGGGCCGCGGAGCTGCAGCCGGGGACCCTCTGCCTGCGCCGGGTTTGCTCCCCAGCTCTGCCCTCCCCCCGCCGCCGGCTCTGGGGACACCGCCCCGAGGGTGTCACTGTCACACGACGCCCAGCATTGTGATTTTGCCGCCTTCCCACCCTCTTCCAAAGGCTCCCACAGAAATTTTTATTGTCTTTTCAGATTTAAAGGACTTTATATAAATACTCAGCAAATATTTCAGCAAAAATAAATGTCCCTAAATAGCCTCTCCATCCAGTGTAAGTCATGATCACCCGTGTTCCTCCGAAAGGCCCGAAATAGAGCCGGCGCCGGCAGCTCCCTCCGAGGAGCGTCCTTGTTTAGCTAACCCAGTTAGCAGCTGTGAGCTTGTGCTTTTGGGTCCTGTGAGAGCCTTGCGTTTTTTAAATAATCTGGTCTCAAAACCCTCTCTTCTTGCAAAGGAGGTTCAGGACATGCAAATTCCAGGATCCGGAGAGAGGACCCGCCCTGTTGGCGGAGCCTGCGGGGGCGGGGAGGCCGTGGGCTCCTAGCAGGGGCAGGATCTGGACAGGAGCCCCTCCGAGCCCCTCCGGGACGCCTCCCGTGGGCGGCATTTCTTGGCTGGTGGTGTGGGCAGGACGAAGCCGCTGCATCAGTGTGCTCCAAAGACCCTTGTCCCCACTCTGACATCTGTCACTCCCTTCAGAACAACAAATGTAGGGGACGGACGGTTCCTGCCTTTTGGTCTGGTTCCTGCCATGATCTTCGAGGGAAATGGGCATGGCCTCCCCCCGCTGCGGGGAGAGCCCACGTGTCACAGAGGGAGGAGAGCGTCCTTCTCATGGCTACACCCAGCCATTGTCCGAGGCAGTGGAGTTAAGGTCTTGTGGTCGCCCCTGCAGTGGCAGCAGTGACCAGCTCATCTTGATCTGCCGGGGACTTTCACAGCTTAGCACCATGTCCCGAGGACCCTCTCAGTCCTGGGCAAACCAGAAAATTGGTCACCTGAGGTAGCTGCCAGAACTACTGCTCCTAAGACCTGGAAGAGTAATCTCAGCTGATGAATTATGATGGATTCTTATAAAGTTCCGAAGGGAAAATAAAACAAAGACTTCACGTGCACGAGTCAGATGGTGCAGTTATCGAGGGAACCCCGGCTGGAGGTGGGGAGGGGAGAGAGGGGAGGGAGGCAGAGCGGAGACCGGGCCCCCCAGGCAGCTGCCAAGCACTGGGGCCCCAAGAAGCACGTATAGAGCCGAGGGACAGCAGCCAGGCAGGGTCACAGCTGCCTGGGACCGCAGGCCCAGCTGCCTGCGGCGATGAGTCAGGCGGCTGCCCAGACAGGAGAACTCGGAAGGCAAGTGCTTCTTTGTCATAAAAGTAACACAATTGTGATGGAGAATTGGGAAAGGTATAGAAAAATAGAAGGAAATAAAAATATCACGTAAAATTACCACCCTAAACAAGCCACGTTTAGCATTTCTGTGTGTCTCTTTCCTCTGACAACACGCCAGGAATCCATGTGCTCCAGGCTGGAACCGTTTAGGCAAAAAGTCTCTCTCCAAAAGTAACCGAAAGCAATTGAGGTCTTCCCTGGAGAGTCTCAAAGAAAATCAAAAGGAATCTAATGTATCACCAACAGAAACACTTACAGACTTCTCACCTAACTCCAGTTAAGAATGGCTTTTATCAAAAAGTCCCAAAACAACAAATGCTGATGTGGATGCGGAGAGACAGGCACACTCGTACACTGCTGGTGGGACTGCAAACTAGTGCAACCCCTGTGGAAAGCAATGTGGAGATACCTCAAAGAGATACAAGTAGACCTACCATTTGATCCAGCAATCCCATTACTGGGCATCTACCCAAAGGAAAAAAATACATTCTATAAAAAATACACCTGCACTCGAATGTTTATAGCAGCACAATTCACAATTGCAAAGATGTGGAAACAACTCAAGTGCCCATCAATGCATGAGTGGATTAATAAAATGTGGTATACGTACACCATGGAGTTCTACTCAGCCACAAGAAACAATGGTGATCTAGCACCTCTTGCATTATCCTGGGTGGAGCTGGAGCCCATTCTACTAAGTGAAGCATCACAAGAATGGAACAACAAGCACCACATGTGCTCACCACCAAATTGGTACTAACTGATCAACACTTGTGTGCACATAGAGTAGGAACATTCATCGGGTGTCGGGCAGGTGGGGGGGGAGGGGCTGGGCATATTCACACCTAATGGGTGCAATGCACACCCTCCGGGGGATGGACACACTTGTAGCTCTGACTCGGACGGTGCAAAGGCAAATTATGTAACCAAAGCATTGTACCCCCGTAATACTCTGAAATTAAAAAGAAAGAAAGAAAGAATATTAAAAAAAAGTAAAAGTGAACAAAAAAAACCTCTTTTCTTTATAAATTACCCAGCCTCGGGGATTCCTTTATAGCTACACAGACTGAGACAACAGGACTGGGCGGAAGTTGGGTAATGGACACACGAGGCTTCATTGCACTCCTCTCTCTCGTTTTGGTAAGTCTTGAGTTTTCTGTAATAAACAACTTGTGAAAAGAGGACGTGGCCTTCACTCGGATGTCGGCAGCTGCACCAGCACAAGCCCTGCTGCGACTGCAGGGCCTGGGAGCCAGAGTCAGGACAATTCCCTGCAAGCAACAGGGGACACTTGTTTCCAAGGATGCCCAAGGAGGGGGCGGGGTGACAGGAAGCAATGTCAGGTCAAAGCCCCTACCTGGGCCCCGGCTCTCAGGTAATGGCAGAGGTGTCAGTGACGGCCATGCCTGGTGGCCCTCAGAGAATGACACTGTTGGGAGGTGGGGGGTCCGAGGTCTCCTCTGCATCCCGGGGAATGAGGACCACAGACCCTTCTCCGACCACGGCTAGACCACGTGATCCCGGAGAGCTCTTCCCGCTCAGGCGTTCTGTGACAAGCGATCGCTCTGGTCTCCCGTGTTCCCGCTCGCGTAGTGATGGTGCGTGTTCCCCATCCATCACGCATCCGTCTGCCTCACACAGCGGAGTTTGAGGCTGCCCCGCCCCTCGATTTCTGTGACCGGGAGGCCCAGCTGCCCCGCCGTCTTCTCACGCGAAAAAGTCAACCACTGACGTCACTACTGTTTTGATTCCTTTTGAAATGAGTCACTGACACCTTACTAGGGACGCAGTCCTGACCCTTTCCAAAGATAGAAGCCAGGTGAGGGGGCGGGCCTGTGCGCAAGGCACCGGATTCGGGTTGAGACACGTGGGTTGGTGGCTCTGGGGGTCCTAGCCAAGGTGCCCGGTTGAGCGAGTGGGTCTGAGCTCAGGAGAGAGGCCCCAGTCAGGACGGAGACTGGGGAATTGTCCACAGTGACCAGCAGTGAAGACATCGGGACGTGGATGAGTTCAGCCGGCGTCTCAGGGAACAGAAGAAACGAGAGAGAAGACTGGGAAGGGCGCGTCCAAGGGGAGAAACGCACGCAGGAGACCAGGAGAGAGCGGGCAGAGCAAGGGGCCGGAGAGAGCGTGGCGGGCGAGAACGGAGACTGGACAGCGCCTTGTGGGCTTGGCAGCAGGGAGGCCGTCGCTGGCCTCGTCCCCGCGGGTCTGTGGGGCAGCCACCAGGCTGGGGCTGAGGAAGGGGAAGGAGGGCGTGAGAATCATGGGCACAAACAGGTAGGAAGTTCGGCTGACAAAGAAGGCGGTCACGGCCTTCGCTGCGGAGTCTTGCCTGCTGCTTGTTCAAGTGGGAGAGAGGTGAGCTGTTCAAAGCCGGCATTTAACTGGAAAGAAGCCAACACGTAGAAGTTGGGGAGACAACAAAGACAGGGGTTGCCCCAGGGGGCAGAGGCTGAGAAAGCAGAGAGCCAGAAGCACAAACGACCAGCTAAGAACTGCAAATCGGCAACAATGAGACACTGTTTTTCACCAACCAATTTGACTTTTTACAGAGAAGGAAACTGAGGTACAGATAGGTTAGGATCAGGATTAGAACCCAGGAGAGTCCAAGCTCCCAACCACGATATAATGCCTGCCTCCAAAAACAGTCATTGTATAATATATGCATTTCTGTAAACAAATTCATGGACACACATGTGTGTAACACACATTAATACCCATTGAGAAAAGACCAGATATCAAAATAGGAGAGTGGTTATCTCTGGATAATCGGATTATAGCTGGTTTGCATTTTCTTTGTGCTTTTCTGTGTTTCTAAATTTCCTACAAAGGGTACGTCACTGGTTTTAGAAGAAAAAGAGAAGTTGTTTTTACAAACAGGCCTGGGAAAGAGACCAGGATGAAGGCGGGGATCAGACCCTGCGTTCAGGCCTCGCCTCTGTGAGCCTCGAGGGGAGGGAGGCGCAGCGTCAACGGAGGAACCAGCGCCCAGCACAGGCGGGACGTCTCCTGGGTTCGCGAAAGCTGGACCTACCGCTCAGCTCCTGCAAAGGCCAGGAGCGTTGGCCCCGGAGATGGCTGCTCCCTGTCCCCGCAAAACCCCGCCGGCCTGGCGTCGCCAGGGAGAAATCATTAAGCTGCGTCCCTCCCGCGGGCCCACGGCAGGTTCTCTGTGACACCCATGCCGGCGGCCACTCTGCTGTCTCTGTCCCAGGCTTGTGCTCCCGGGAACCACTCCCCTCCCCCCTAGTGGCAGCTTCTCCTCACCAAGGACATCGCTACCTACGGGGAAGGCGCCACCTCTCCCTGGTGGCAGGCGCCCACCACACCCACCCTCCTCTGCCACCGCAGCTCCATTTGTGACCACAGGAAGCGAGGCCACATGCACAGATCGCAGTTACATCCCTTCTGTCACCTGGGGGTCCATTATATTTTTTAGCTGTGAAGTTTGGCTTGTGCTACTTACACTGCTGGATTCCATAAGCTGCTTCTGCTGCTCAAGTTCTATTTTTTATCAAATCATCTCAGAGGATAATTCTGCGCAAAAAAAAAAAAAAAAAAAAAAAAAAAAAAAACAAGAAATTGAAAACCGAAACGTTCTGGTTGTCTTCTGAGAGGAGACAACCCACACTGACCTGCCCCGCAGGGCGTGGATGGGGCGCAAAGGAGGCAGGTTGGGTTCTAGGCCCAGGATAAAGGAAAGGAATTCCAGCAGGGGCGGGAAGCAAAAACTGGCGCAGAGTGAGTGTCCTGCGCACAGGGCCGGTGGCCCTCACGCTTCTGCCCCAGAGCAAGGGCGCTTCTCAGGCTGGAGCACTCTCTGGGGAGTCTTGCCAAGGTTGTGCGTCCATCCCCTTGGACGACTGGCATCCCTACACATACGCTCACGATTTCGTGCCCAACGCCAGGGTCGCCAGGCCCACTGGTCACACGGGGCAGGGATGGCTCCTGCCCGGGAGGCTGTAACCACTCGGCCTTCTCTGGGACCCCCCCCCAGCACACGCCTTCCTCCTCCCAGAGGGAAGAGCAAGAGCCCCAGAGCCGGCCCTTGTGGCAGGTGCGTCTTGTCCCAGCCACGCTCTCACGGGGTCCCAGGCGGCTGGCTGGTCCCTGAGCCTCAGCGTCCTCTGCCCCGAGGTGGGGACACTGTGAGCACTTGGTGGAGGCCTCAAGAGGTCTTCCCTCCCCCATCCGCCGTCCTCCCCACCTGACTCCAGGCCTTGCTGCTCTTCCCCCCTCGGAAGTCGCCTCCCTGGCCTGGGGTTCGTGCCTCCAGCAACGTCCCACGGGCCTGGTGCCGGTGCGGGTGCAGAGGTGAGAAGACATGAAGACGCACAGTCCCTTCGCTTGAGGCTGCGGAGGCCACGCAGGACGCAGCCGCGACGCGGTCCAGGTCAGAGCGCTCTGCGCAGCCACCAGCGCCCACACGGCCTGGAGGAGGCAGGGGCGCCACGAAACCTGGAAACGGGGCAAATGCGCGTGATGTCACCAAGGACGTCAGCAGTCTGTTGAGAAAGTGAGAGGCGCTGCCGGGTTCTCAGACTCTGCGGATGGCCACCAAATGCCACGAGGGGTCAGCAGAGGGGGCGGGTGTTGCCGGGTGACTTAGACCTGGGGGACAGAAACCGACAACGGGGCGCGGCGCTTCCTGCTCCTCAGTAACCTGGTTTAGCCCTCACAACGCTCTCGAGAGAGTTTTCTCTCTCTTTTTTATTAAACCCCCACTTTGCCGCTGAGGAAGCGCATGGAGAAGCCCCAGGCTCCTGTGTCAGCAGAGGGTGGGGATTTATGCAGATTATTTGGGCTCCGGTGTGCGGGGGATTGAGCGAGAGGAGAGGGCGGCCGGCATCGGATGCTGTCAGAAAGGCCACATCTTTCTCGGAGGTTCTCGCGCTGCCATGGCGACAGTCAGTTAAAAATAGTTCAGTCACAAGTCGAGGAGTCGAGGCGCACTGACACCGGGAACGCTCCCGGCGGTGTGGCGGCCAAGCGCCGTGGCCCCTTCCCCCCCAGGACCGGGTGCTCCCCACCAAGGGGGCGCCGCAGGCTCAGGGCGCCGTGGTGGGTTTTCTTCGGGAAGCAGAGACCGGCTGGGCATGGCCCACGGGACAGTTGGCACAAGCGTCAGGGCTGGGACCACTGGGCAGCCCCTTCCGTCCCCCCCCCGCCCCCACCCCTCGCGCACCTGCAGCCCCGCCCCCACCCCTCGCGCACCTGCAGCCCCGCCCCCACCCCTCGCGCACCTGCAGCCCCGCCCCCACCCCTCGCGCACCTGCAGCCCCGCCCCCACCCCTCGCGCACCTGCAGCCCCGCCCCCACCCCTCGCGCACCTGCAGCCCCGCCCCCACCCCTCGCGCACCTGCAGCCCCGCCCCCACCCCTCGCGCACTGCAGCCCCGCCCCCACCCCTCGCGCACCTGCAGCCCCGCCCCCACCTCTCGCGCACTGCAGCCCCGCCCCCACCCCTCGCGCACCTGCAGCCCCGCCCCCACCCCTCGCGCACCTGCAGCCCCGCCTCCGTCGGCACCGGCACGAGACTCCCAGGCGGGCCTGGCCGAGGCTGTGCGCTCCCATCTCCCCCCGCAGCTGGCACCGCGCCTGAGCCTTCGTGGGTATTTGACGCATATTTACTGAATAAATAAATAAGGTGGTGAAAATTACCATTTTAACTCCTTGCTTTGAAATATATTTTAGTATTTCTGATTCGTGCACCAGCAAGCCGTGGTATGTTTGTGTTGGCTAGAATCATACACTCAGCGTGTCTGGGCGGTCGCGAGGGCTCCGCCAGAGCGACACCTGCATCTCACAGACAGTCGGAGGGAGGCGGGTCCCCTGTCGGGTCCCAGGTCGCAGGGGGCTGTGCCTCTCTTACCCGCTTCCCTCACCAGGATCTTAACAGGCTCCCCACCCCCCAGGATGGTTCTGAGACCACGTTGATCAGTGAGACCGTTGTTTAAGCTTCCAGACACCCCCAGGACCACCAGGGCTGAGCCCGCAGCCGCAGACGCTCCAGACCCTGGGGGAGGAGGGACGAGAGCGGATGATCCGCCTGCCCTGTGGGTGCCGGACAGGCTATTTGCATAATGAGCCTGGCGCATACATTAGCTCCTGACTTCACCATCCTGAGAAGGACTTGGGCATTATTAGTGTCATTTTATCTAGAACTGGGTCACACAAGAAAGGACAGGCTTTCCAGATGGTTCCCAAGGGCGGACACTGCGTGCGCCCACGACACTGACCTGGTCCGGCCAGTCCAGCCACCAGCCCCTCCTCTAGGAGGGACGGCCCAGCCTCCCCTCACCCCTGGGCTGGAGCCTCTCATGTTGTCACTGGTGTCCCCCGTTGGTGGCTTGTCCATCTCAGCTGCCTGGGACTTGGAAGGTGAGCGACACCCAGATATTTGTCTCCTGCCTACGTTTCTCTCCCAAGTTTCAGACACCTGAGTCCTTGGTGTTCCCAGAGCCCAACAGCACATCCAAAGTCACAGGTGTCACCTCCCCGAAGCTGCTTCCTACTCACAACCCTGCCTGGTGGTGGACAGTGCCTTAGCCCCAGAGCCCAGTGAGTCCCCCCAGCCACACGTGACCCTCGACCAACCAGCCAGTCACCGAGTCCTGCCCTCACTGCTCCTCCGTAGAGCTGGGCCGCGTGGTCACAGCAGCCCCCGGCATGGTCTTGGCCTGTACGGCCCCCACCCTATGGTGTCCACGTGACATCTCTCTGCCTGACGTCTCTTTTGGCTCCCTGGGGCCACGGGACAGGATCTCCTGAGAGATAGAGCCCTCAGCCTGGCCCACGGAGCCCTGTGACTACTGCCTGCCCCCAGTGACACCCCCACCACCCTTCCTGCACAAGGCACGGCCCCCGTGCCCGGACTTTCTCTTTGCTGGCCCCGAAATACGCCCTGCTGTCTCTCACCTCCGTGTCTTCCACGCTCCACCCACGGCCGGAGCCTCTCGAACACTGAAGCATTCGATACATTTAAACTATAAAGAATTTTACATTTTCCCCACGCAGCGTTTCAAAACTGGCAGCATATTGTAAACGTTTGCGACTAACCCACTAATGCCTTGTGCCGGCCAGATGATCTCCACAGCGTTTGCAGAACAGAATGATGCATGCTGCCCTTCCAGCCTGCGGTCTGAGCCGAGTGACCCTCCACCCCAACTCGCTCGGGACTGGGGGTCTTCAGGAAGGGGGACTTTGGTGCTAAACTCAGGAAAGTCCTGGGTGAAGCGGGACAAGCCCGTTGCCCGAGCGTGGAATAGCAGTTCCCAGTCGTACGATGTTCCTCTTCTTTCAAAACTGCCCGTGCACCCCTGTGACTCTCTGTCTGACGTGGAGATGTGTGGCCACCGCTGGGCGCTTGCTGGTGGGAACCTGAACTGCCCGGCCCGCTCCCTGCTGCCCCGTCTCCCTGCACCTCCTCCCCGGGCCATTTCAGCTTCGTCCGGCTCCCCAGCTCTCCCCAGCGTGGGGCTGCTGACTGCGCCTTGCGCTGCCCCCTCCGCATTCCCCACCCACCCCCGCCGCTCGTTCTGGCGCAGGGCACCGTGTTACAATCTTCTGCTGTCGCCCGTCAGTTTCTTCCTTTAGGTGCTGAGCAATTTCCAGGCCAGGCCGACCCACACACGCCCGGTGAGCGGGGGGGCAGATGAAGCCGTCTGCGCAGCCCACCCCTTCGGGTCCACCTGAACTGCGGGGAGACGGACAAGACGCTGGGCCCGGACACCTGTGTCGGCGTCCACGGCTCTTCCTCTGCGCCAGGCAGGGTGGGGAGGGACAGCTGGAGCACAGCCCACGGATTCCAGCTCCAGCTCCGTCTCCAGCCACTGGGCATGACCTCAGCAAGTCCTTTCACCTCCTGGAGCCTTAATCTTCCCATCTACAGAATGGGCCAACACGACCTTCCTCGAGGGTGGGCTGTGTGTGGTCGTGGGTGTGGGCAGCTCTTTCCGAGCTGTGAAGGCCCGTGCAGGTGGAGGTGGTGATTGTGGAAACTGTCTTCAGAGGTGCGTCTGTTGCTGTGGAAACCACAGGCTGGACCATGTTCTCACCTTCCACGGGCGGCTGGAGTCACAGCTCACAATGAATGCACAGCGATGAGGCTTGACCAGCTTCCCAAAGTGAAACGTTTCAACGATGGCTGACGAACAATGCGAACCTCTTGTCTGCTGAGCAGAACTAGCTTGACAAGCTCCCTTTCCCTGGGCCTCCAACTTTCCTCCAAGCTGATGGGTCGATACGCACTGAACAGGTGTATGTACTGTGCCCCCGTGTTCCACAGATGCTGAGTCTCTGCTCTGCACCGTTTGCGAGGCTCACGTTTTACCCGGGCCGTCTCATTCATCCCCACGTGAATTCTGTGCGGTGGGCATTGTCGTCCTGCTGCACAAAGGGGAAACCGAGGCTCAGAGCTGCTGTTAGGCCACGCACCTGGAAAGTGGAGAAGCACAGTGAAGCCCAGGTTTCCTTGTCCCCATGCACCTGTTTCCAAACTATCTGACAGTCAGGAGTCACAGCTGTCCCGCAGGCTGTGGGGACTAAGCGAACGAGGTCTGCCTCTGTGGCCGCGGCCGTCTGTCCCCGAGGGCCGCCGCCTCCACTCCCCACACTTCCAAAGTGCGGCAAATGGCAAATTCCATACTACGCTACTTTTTCCTACAGTTTGTTATCTTTAAATATTCAAGTTTAATTTTGGCAAACAGGGTAAGGTGTGAATCCAATTCCTTTTTCAAATCCAGCCCTCAGTATTCCGACATGATCTATTAAGTCTCCCATCCACGTGGCTCGCTGACACGTGGCTCATAATTCACTATAGTCCTTCACATAATTTACCTAATTCTGGTCCCCTTTTGTCTGGTTCACATACAGTTTTCTCTGTGCATCTGCAGGCGAGCTGTTTTCATTACTGGGATTGAAACCAGGCTTTCATAGCGGGCAGATGAGTCCTCCCACCGCCCAGAACCGTTTCGTGCTCGGGGCCGTTTGTGCTCCAGCTGCACTGTCCCGCCAAGGCTCAAGGAAGGGTTTGAGCCTCAGATTAGGATTTTCTGGGCTATGCAGCGGGTGTGGGACTAGCAATTACTTTCAGAACTTATCTCTGCATCCCGTAGGCTTTGAAATCTCAAGAGCTCAGACACACACACACACATGCAAACACACACACACGGACACACACACACATGCAAACACACAGACACAGACACACACACACATGCAAACACACACACACACACACACATGCAAACACACACACACACACATGCAAACACATGCAAACACACACACAGACACACACACACATGCAAACACACACACACATGCAAACACACACACAGACACACACACACATGCAAACACACAGACACAGACACACACACATGCAAACACACACACATGCAAACACACACACACATGCAAACACACACACACATGCAAACACACACACAGATACACACACACACATGCAAACACACACACACGGACACACACACACATGCAAACACACACACACAGACACACACACACATGCAAACACACACACAGACATACACACACATGCAAACACACACACAGACATACACACATGCACGCAGACGGCCCCGCATGCCTTCCAACACGTCCCCACTGAGCAAGGTCAGGCAAGGGCAGTAAGGAGTGATGGTGCCTGGCCAGGCTGCTACCTGTTGAAAGCCGTGGGGGTGAAGCTGGAAATTAGTTCAGATTTGAGGGGGTCCCCAGAGCCTCAGAGCCCAGCCCGAGCTGCCAGCCCCCCCACTGGCTGTGACTGCCCCAGCGGTTCTCAAAGTGGAGTCCCCAGAACGGCAGCATGGACAGCACCTGGGAACTGTTAGAGACGCAGGTTCTCGGGTCCCCCAGGCCCCCAGGCAGTCCCAGGGCACACTGCATTGAGAACCACTGCAACAGACAAGCCCGGCTTTGCAAAGGGGCCTCCGCTTACTCCTGGGACCTCAGGCTCGCCGGCACCTCGGTCAGCCGTGTAGCAGCAGGCTGGGCAGGCGCCGCAGAAGCACAGCAGCAGCTGCAAACCCGACTCGCTGTCCTGGACCACGTCCAACCTGTGAACCGGTGTGAGGAGAGCCACTGTCCCCACGCCCCTGTCCCCACTGGCCACAGGGAGAAGCAGTTCTCCTCTTCTGGTCTCCTGCAGTCATCAGTGGACTGTGGCTTCCTCTGCCTGGGTCACACCCCGAACCGGGTTACCCCAAAGTAGTCAAACACTCTGCTCCTGGGAGTGGGATCTGTCTAGCTGTAGATTTCCTCGCTGAGTGTGCCTGGAATTCATTCAGAACCCTGAACACTTGTTGGTAATTAGTCACTTTGCTAACCCCTTGATTGCTTGTGGGGTTTTGTTTTTTTGTTGTTGTTTGTTTTTTGTTTTTTTTTTTTTTTGAGACAGAGTCTCACTCTGTTGCCCAGGCCAAAGTGCCGTGGCGTCAGCCTTGCTCACAGCAACCTCAAACTCCTGAGCTCAAGCAATCCTACTTCCTCAGCCTCCCGAGTAGCTGGGACTACAGGCATGCGCCACCATGCCTGGCTAATTTTTTCTCTCTATATATATATTTTTAGTTGTCCGTATAATTTCTTTCTATTTTTAGTAGAGACGGGGGTCTCGCTCTTGCTCAGGCTGGTCTCGAACTCCTGACCTCGAGCGATCCACCGCCTCGGCCTCCCAGAGTGCTGGGATTACAGGCGTGAGCCACCGCGCCCGGCCTGCTTGTTATTTTTAACAGCTGATTTGTTTGTGTTTTAAGGACTAACACTGCTGAGGGCATTTCTACCTCAGGGCAGAGCTGGAAGCGTGGGAGGGAGGGGCAGCATAGGGGCGACTGTCCTGGGCCCCACGCCCGCCCACTCGGTCACCTCCCTGACCTCACCCGGCCTTCGGGGTGTCCCCAGCAGGACTTCTCCCAGCCCACGGTCCCTCGGGACAGCAGGTCTCCCAGTGTGTCCATCACACTCTCAAGACTAAAATCCACCTTTGTTCTTATCCAAGTTAGAATTTGTTTGCATAGAGTTATGAGAACTACACTGTAATCATTCTTTTAATATAGCTTTAATGCTTTCATTTTTATATTTAACTCTTGGATCCATATGGAATTTATTTGCACATGAAGAATGAGGTAAGAAATCCAAATTTTTCCCCTTCAAATCACTAACCAGTTTTCCCAGCACCATTTATGGAATAACCCATCTTTGCTGATAAATTCAACGATGCCGTTTTAATCAAGTACTCAATTCCCATGTGTGCTTGAATTCATTTTTGGACTCTATTTTCTTACATTAATCTCTTAGTTTATTTCTGCTCCAAAATCATATTGTATTAAATATCTGTAGCCTTAAACAATGTATTTTTGTTTTGGTTTGGTTTGGTTTTTTACCGTGTGGGTTTTAAGCAATGTTTTGATGCCTGATAGTATTACAGTCACATTCATTATTCTTATTTTTCAGATGTTTTCCTAATTCTAATCATGTGTTTATTCCACCAGATAAAATTCAGTTTTAACCCATCAAATTTTGTTGGCAACTGGATTGGAAGCACACTGAATTTAGAGATTATATTTAGGAATTAAAAGTACTTTATTGAATAGTCTTCCAAAGAAAATGAAGGGAGATTTTTCACTTACTATTTTTTCTGGCTTTTAAGGTTTTTAGGTTAAGGAATTTAAGGTCTGTAGCATAGGACTCCGACATTTATGATGTCGTTTGTCCCTGAGTAGTTTGTTCATATTGTACCGAGCATCTTCTCTTCCATTAAATTTTCTCATTGGTTTCTGTTTGGAACCGTGAAGGTTTGACTTTTACTGTAAATTTTATGACCAGATACTTCTTCCTTTCCAAATTGTGCCTTTCTCCTGTGTGGTAAAAGGAGCTCCTGTTTCTGACTGCAATGGAAATGCTTCTGGCTCTTCACAGTGAGTTGTCATAGCTTTGGGGTGGGGGATTGTTATTTTATTAACTTTTAAAAAAACAGAAGTGAAGATTAAATAATGGCAAACTTGTTCTTTAGCTAAGATTTTTCAACATTGAGCCATGCACACGTTCTCGGGCTTTTATTTCTCTTCTCGTGTCTTTCCTGTGATGCTGTCCGTGCTGTCTCTGCGGACGCTTTGTTTAGGGTGGCTCATTGGTGGTCATAATGGAGACCGATCTGTAGATTTTTCCCTTTTCCCCTTTCTTTTTACCATTTCCCATTGGCATCGCATTTTGGTACCCTGCAGGGTGAGATCCTCCTGCATCTAGAAACAGTATAAGTAGCGCTGTAATTTTCTGTTTCTTAAACATTTCAAAGAAGTTATCTATGAAACCGTAAGAGCAGGTGCTTTGGGAGAGGGTAGCGCTACTACCATCTTCTCAACTGATTTCTGTACCTTAGCGTCTTTGAAAGGTCACCGTTACTCCCTGTATTTGACATGGGAATGGAATCCACCTACAAAACTGTCTCACGCTTTGGGGGTGAGGGGAGGCAAGATGGCCTGAGACCTTTCTCCGTTTCCTCTATGGTCTGAATCTTCCTTAGTAAATTTTGATAATGAATCAAAGTTGGTCCTAAGCAGTGACTTCATATAACTCGGGGCCCAGCCTGTAACCCTGTCCAGCTGCAGAACTCAAACAGCAGCGTTGCTCAGCCAGGGAATACACTCTGGTCCTGGCTGCTCAGAGGAGACTGCAGAGCCCAGCCAGGGTCTCACCAAACAGTGCAGCCCAGCCAGCAGCCCCCTCAACCTCAGAGCTGAAGCAGCAGCCCAGACAGCGAGAGAAACCAACAGCAAGCTCTACCTGCCCAAGGGTCCTTACCAGCTGGCCCAGCCAGAATCAAAGGTTAGACTTAACAGTGAAAGTCTTTCCCTGACAAAGGACACCTTTAAAGGCCCGAAAAGGTGACTGTCTCCTCAAATGCCCATACACCAATTAAGACATGTCTTAGTTCATTTGTGCTACGGTAATAAAATACCACATATGTGGTAATTTAGAAAGAGCATAAATGCATTTTTTATAATTGTGGAGGTGAGAAATTCAAGATCCAGATGCTGGCACTGGTGTCTGGTGAGAGCTGTTCTCTGCTTCCAAGACGGCACCTTATTGCTGTGTCCTCATATGCTGGAAGGCAGAAGGGCAAGAGGGTGCTCCTCCCTTCTGCCCTGGGCCCTTTTATAACCCTTACAACTTAATCACTCGCAAGGGCCACACTGCTTTGGAAATTCAGTTTCAACACATGAATTGTGGCAGGGACACCATCATTCAAACCATAAGGTACACAGGAATTACAAAAAATCAGGGAATAATGACTCCTCTAAAAGAAATTAATAAAGTTCCAACAATGAACCCTAAAGAAATGGAGATCTATGAAATGACTGACAAAAAAATTTAGAATTATCCTCTTAAAGAAGTTCAGTGAACTACAAGAATATATGCATTAGAAAATAAAATAAAATTTGGAAAACAATACACAAACAAAATGAAAAGCTTGACAAAGAAATAGAAACAATAAAAAAATGGAAATCCTAGAGATGAAGAATACAATGACAACTGAAAAATTCAACAGAAAGCTTCAACAGCAGGCTTGATTAAACAAAAGAAAGAACCCAGTGAGCTCAAAGACAAGACATTTGAAATTATTCAGTCAGAGAAGCAAAAAGAAAAAAGAATGGGAAAGAATGAAGGGAGGCTACAGGAATTATGGGATATCACCAAGAGACCTAGCATTCACATGAGCTATTGAAAGAAGAGAGGGAAAAGGGAACAGAAGGCATATTTAAGGAAATAATGGCTGAAAACTTTCCCAATACACGGGAAGATGCCAACATTCAGGTATAGGAAGCACAGAAATCTCTGATCAAATTCAACCCAGAAAGGAGTTCATCAACTACATATAATTAAACTATCAAAAGTCAAAGACAAAGAAAAAGTTCTGATAGCTAGGTTTTGATTCAGCTGATATGTACAGTTCAAATAGCCAGTTAAGCAAAGAGAAAATGGTCATAGAAAAACAAAATGGTCTTTGCTTCTAGTAAACACACTTATCTGCAGAAGGAAGACAAGGGATTCTACATACAGAGAAGGATTTCCACCTTGAACTATTGATATTTGGGGCGGGAGAATTCTTAGTTGTGGAACTGTCTTTCCTGTGCATTGAGGGATGTTTAGAGCATCCCTGGCCTTGATCCGCCAGCTGCCAGTAGCACTCGCCAGACCTCTAGTGCGTCAACCAAGAATGTCTCCAGACACTGCCCAGTGTCCCCTGGGGCACAAAATCTCTCTGTTGAGAACCATTGATCCAGAAAGGACATTTCTCACCCTTCTCCTGGGCTTCCCACTCACCTATCCCCATCTGTTCCCTCCAAATAGAGGTTTCAGGGTGGCAGACAGGCTGCATCGTAGCAGTGGAGAAAACTCTGCTTTGACTTCTAGAAACTTCCATCTCTGATGACACCTCGCAAATTTACGGTAGGAGATTGTAATGCTTCATTTATTGGAAGGCTACCAACTTACTCCTTGCAGGTATGTCTTCTCTTTCTGTTTATTAATTTTACAGAGAGGATGCGCTGTGTTCCTCCATATTCCTCTCTCTTTCCACAGCTGCCTCCCGTCTCTGTCCCAGCTCCGAGTTCCTTTCGTTCCATGTCTGACAGAGAGACATCAGGTTATGGTAAAATTATAATTAAATCTATAGTCAACGCTTATCAGATGGCATTAAACAGAGGAACCTGGAACAAGGAACAATGTTCTCTAAAGGGAGAAATATTTTTACATGAATATTTTGGTATTTGTTAATGTACTGGAGTTAACAGAGAGGCGTAGGAGGTGCTGAATAGAAATCCAATTTGTAGTGATTATTTCCAAATTAAGATTAGCACAGAAACCTGTCTGGAGTGGGAGGTAAAGTCTGCTGTTCCAAAGAAGCGCTTTTAAAGGTGTGGGTGGGGAGAGTGAGAAAAGCGGGACGTAAATGTTCTTGTGACAGCAAGGAGGACAGTGGTCGCAGGTGCCCTGGCAGCCAGGGGCATCGGTTCAGAAGGAGGCTCGGCAACCAGCCCAGGCAGGACCGGCGGTCGCTCCTGCACCCTGACCTCGCTGACATCCTTTAAAATACATCCTGGTGGCTTATAGTTTGCAGAGAGTTTTCATGTGTTTAGCATTTTAAGTAAAATGAGTAAACACACGTGACAGCCTAATGACGAGATCTGTGACGGGGTTCCTACATAGACAGAGAGATTGAAATAAGCCTTAGTCTAAGGCACAGTGAACACTTTATTCCGTCAGTGTCTGTAGAGCACCTCCTGGGTTTCACACACCACCTCCGATGCTCAGATCAGCTTTCCACATTCTGAGCCGTTAAGAGGTTCACAAACGACCGTGGCAGAGGGAGGGAAAGCTCCGACCACAACTGCAAAGCAATGTCGTCCGTCCCGCGGTGGAGATTCGATGACCGTCCCAAGGGGAGCAGCTAATACTGCCTGAGAGGCAGCGAGTGAGAGGAGTCACGGGGGGCTTCCCGGAGGAGTTGAAACTGAGCTGAGCATGAACCATGAGCAGCAGTGAGACCGCTGAAGGGGCAAAGGGCGCCCCTGGCGGAGGAGTCCAGTGAGCAAGGACATGGGGGCCGGAAACAGCCTGGCGGGGGCTGAAGAGGCGAAAGCCCAGTGTTACTGTGGGATCCCAGTCGGGGCGGGCAGTGGCCGAGAGGGCCTCGGTGCTGTCAGCAGGTCCTGACATTTCGTCCAGTGAGTGACGGGGACTCAACAACCAACCACCTTTGCTGAGTCATTTCCAACCCTCGGCTTCCGGAACTGGGGACACTTCCTGGTTTTCCTCCTCAGTGGCTGCCCTTCCAGCCTCCAGACATCGGCCTCCCCGGGGCTCGGTCTTTAGCCTGTTCTCTCTGTGGTTCTCCACACCGTCTCTCTCCTGCTGATCCCGAATCTGCACCGACAGCTTCACGCCCACCTCCCAGACGCACATGTTCACCTGCCCACCCGCCTCTACTTGGCATCTGAATCAGAATTAATGTCTGGTTTTGGGTAACAAGCACCCGAGACAACAGTAGCTTTAAAAGGGTGGAAGCTTAGATGTAGGACGTGTGGCTGGTGTGGTGGCTCCAATGTCATCTGGGACCCCAGATGTTTTTAGATTTCTGCTCCAACACATTTCGAGTGTGGAGCCCAAGGTGGAGCCCCATCCCCGTCCGCCATCACAGGGCTCCAGGCAGAAGGGGGGACCGAGGAGCCGGGGCAGGTGGAGTTCGCTGGGAGGCTCACTTGGAGACAGACACTCGTCGCAGGAAGCCTGTCGGGACGTGTGCTTGACCTCGGCGTGTGTGTGGAGACAGAGGGACGGGCAGAGAAGCTGGACTGTGACGCGTCGAAACAAGACCCAGCCAGGCTCACAGGAAACTGCAGCTCAGATGGGCCGAGAGGGTTTCCCAAAACTGGGACGAGGGGACCAGACCTTTTTATCCCCATTTCAGCCAGTGTGTCCCTGCACCAGCAAGGGACATGACTTTGCATGAAGTGGCTTTCTTTAGCCAAGGACAGTCGCAGGGAAGAGGGACTACGCCAAAAATTGCCGACATTCCATGTTCCCTGCAGCCAGAGCCCAGGTGCTTCGGTCCTGAAGGTGGGAGAAACTTCTGTGGCAAACAGAGGCCACCACGGTCCACCCTCGTGCCTCTCAGTCTCTGTTCCTGGAGGAAACTCCAGCTTCGCGACTGGTTCTGATTATGTCTTTCCTCTGCTGCCCATGTGAGAGTCCCCCGCCCGCACGAGCACTTCTGACCCAGGTGGTTCGCCTGGGGGGTTGCCTTGTAGTCTGAGCCCCTGGGCATTAGGTCCTTCTCTCGCTGCGGCTGCAACACTTGACCGTTCACCGTCGACACCGGACGGGGAGTTCTAAGAGATGCCCCCGTGGACCACTTGGTGCCAAACGCGCTGTGTCTGCCCACCTTGGGTGACAGCGGCCTATTCTCTAATCCAAGTCAGTTGCCCCTGCTGGGATAGTGACTCCTTCTTTTCCTGTGAGCACAAAGAGCCCGATGTGACCAGGCAGCAGTTATAATTTGAAATTTGTAGGTCTCTTGTTATAGCCTTGGTGGAATCCTTCCCTTCACCCGAGCTTCAAGACCTCCAAACCCACAGACCCCAAAGCTGTGGGAGCCGATGCTGACATCCAGCAGGGTCACAGGGAGTGGCCACTCCTCCCATCCCTGTTCCCAGAGCCAGACCCACACGACAGCGACCACGGGAGTCGTGTGAGTGGAGAAAGGGCACCCACAGCACCGCGGTGTTGAGGACAGGCCACGAGGGAGTGTTGGAAGCAGAAGACCAGTGCCGAGGCTGTTGGAACTGTCTGGGCAGGAAGTTATGTGGGCCTAACAATGGAATATTATTAGCACCTGACATTTCCTTCAGCAGGAAAGCAAGCTCTTGGCATCCAATTAGTGTCTCTGGGACATCAGGAGGCACACTGTAGGTTAGGAAAGACGTTTTTTAAGCTTTCCCTGCGCTCATAGAAACAAAACTATTACAGGACTATTCCAAAAATAACTGAGCCAAACCAGTGAGCTCAGCCCGGCTATACGGCAGCCTGATCAGCAGACACAGAACGCAGTCACCCAGGACCCAGGCAGGCAGGCAGGCTCTGCGCCAGCCCTCCCAGAACCGGCCAGGGCTCCGCCCCAGCCTGGTCTCTGCTCATCCCTCCACCCCAGGACATTCGCCACCATCTGCCTGGAGCTCGGGGTCTTTACATACCGAGTCCTCACCTGCTCTGGCCCTGGGATCCTACAGAGCAAGAGGGTGTCCTGCACTTCTGTGTGCCTGTCACAGCACCTGTCACAGCCTCTGGCCCAGAGATCCAGCTCAGGAAATGCCGAAGGGAATTGAAAAATCTTGCAAGTGAGATCACGAAACTACTCTCAGCCCAGCAGCAATAACGACGATGATGTGACAGGTGACATTGCCTGGCCCTGCTACAGGGCCTGCGTGCATTCTCTTACGTGGCTCTTCCACAAACGCTGAGGTGGGCATTGTCATCATCTCCACCCTACACAGAAAGAAACTTTGGCACAAAGAGTTAAATAACTTCCCCAAGGCCACCCTGCTAGGTGGGAGTTCCATCTGTCAAACAGTGACATACGTGGGTGCCCCCGCTATGGCCCAGCAAATGTGACACGAGTCTCAGCAAGATTCCAGAGCTTTCTGCGAGATTCGCGGCTGCTGTGCATCTTCAGGTGTTAACAGGAACCAGCACACGGTCACCGAGAACAAGCCGTGCCAGGGCACCCTGGCTTCTCTCTCAGTGACTCGCTCTGCCCCAGCATCCCGGAAACACCCCTCGTCCGCGGCCACGGATTCCAGATCCTGCGGCTCGCCCCGCCCCGCGCGCAAACTCCCGCCACACTTGCCACACCTGCCGCACGCCCCGCCCCGCGCGCAAACTCCCGCCACACCTGCCACACCTGCCGCACGCCCCGCCCCGCGCGCAAACTCCCGCCACACCTGCCGCACGCCCCGCCCCGCGCGCAAACTCCCGCCACACCTGCCGCTCGCCCCGCCCCGCGCGCAAACTCCAAACACACCTGCCGCTCGCCCCGCCCCGCGCGCAAACTCCCGCCACACCTGCCGCTCGCCCCGCCCCGCGCGCAAACTCCAAACACACCTGCCGCTCGCCCCGCCCCGCGCGCAAACTCCCGCCACACCTGCCGCTCGCCCCGCCCCGCGCGCAAACTCCCGCCACACCTGCCGCACGCCCCGCCCCGCGCGCAAACTCCCGCCACACCTGCCACACCTGCCGCTCGCCCCGCCCCGCGCGCAAACTCCCGCCACACCTGCCACACCTGCCGCACGCCCCGCCCCGCGCGCAAACTCCCGCCACACCTGCCGCACGCCCCGCCCCGCGCACAAACTCCCGCCACACCTGCCACACCTGCCGCACGCCCCGCCCCGCGCGCAAACTCCCGCCACACCTGCCGCTCGCCCCGCCCCGCGCACAAACTCCCGCCACACCTGCCACACCTGCCGCACGCCCCGCCCCGCGCGCAAACTCCCGCCACACGCTCCTCAGGAGCGTCACGTCCCTTCTGCGCAGGCGTCTATTCTTGAGTCAAAGGGGTCCTCGCAGTTTCTATGCCACCACCCACCACCCCCCCAGCTTCCCGCGGCTCAGCCCAGGAGAGCACCTGCCCCTGCAAAGGCGCGACCCGCCAGCCGCCTCTGTCACAGGCACGGCAGTGCCAACGGGAGCCCCAGGGCCAGGACCCCGCGCCCCACCTGCCCCACCTCCCCCGCCTGCGCCACCTCCCCCACCTCCCCCACCTGCCCCACCTGCCCCACCTCCCCCACCTCCCCCACCTCCCCCACCTGTCCCACCTCCCCCACCTCCCCCACCTGCCCCGGGGAGGCTGCAGCGAAATACAAACGTGGATCTAAGGAACTCCTGCGAGTCAACAGCAAAACACCAAATACCTGATTGACAAATGGGCAAAGGACTTGAATAGACATTTCTCCAAAGAAGACATACAAATGACAGCAGGTGTACGAAATCACCCAGTGATCAGGAAAATGCAAATCAAAACCACAAGCTCTCACCCCAGACCCGTTAGGTGGCCGTTATTAAAAAAACCGGAAAGTAATGATAACCAGCGTCCTTAAGAACGTGGAGAGACTGGAACCCCGTACACCGGGCGGGAGTGTAATTGGTACAGCCGTTGTGGTAGACGGCACAGAGGTCCCTCAAAAAATTAAAAATGAAAGTTTTTTAGGTGGGAACAATCCCATTTCTGAGTATTTATCCAAAAGAAATGAGAAAGGGTCTCAAAGCGGCATCTGCACCCCGTGTTCCCTGTACAGTACACAAGTCGGGGAGACCTAACGTCCATCCGTGAATGAACGGCGTGTCCGGACGGCGGAGGGCTACCCAGGCCTGTGGGGAGTCCTGCCACCCGCAGCCACACGGATGGGGCTGGCGGACACTGCGCTGAGTGGAGCAGCCTGTCACCGCAGGACAAATGCTGCGTGACTCTGCGTATGTGCGGTACCCGAAGGTGTCAAACCCACAGAAGCAGAAAGTAGGGTGGCGGCTGCCGGGGGCTGCGGGGACAGGGAAATTGGGAGGTGGCGGTCAGCGAGGACAGAGCTTCAGTCACGCGGGAAGAAAGTTCAGAGATCCGCTGTGTAACCTTGTGCTCACGGCCAACCACGCTGAAAAGTGTAAGAGGGTAGATTTCATGTTACATGTTATTTTATCACTACTTTAAAAAACCAAGAAACTAATTGAGAATTGGCTATAAGCATCACCTGTCCCCAGCCACGTCACTTTGAGAGCTAATTAATAAGCAGGGGAGGGGCGTACAGACTCCAACGTGGCTTCACTCTGCCCCCCGGAATTTATCTCGCCCTGAGTGGCGGCGACAGGGCGTGTGGACGTGTCAGCGAGCAGGCTATGCAGACACACGGACTCATTGCACACAGCGTGTGCACCGGCCACCTCCTGTGTGAATGTTGCACCTCCGTAAAAATGGGAAGTCGAGGATGACAATCAGTCCGAGCCTGCAGAGCTGAGACCGTCCCCTGTGGTCAGTGTGGGGCGTGGAAGATTCTGGGTGGGGAGGGTCCCAGTGGAAACTGAGCTTCCTCCGGAAACTCTGAAACACTTGGCCCTGGTGGTGCTGTCTGGAGCCCCCGTGTGTGGGTCCCGCCTGCTTCCTCGTGACCTCTGCTCAGGGCCCGGCACAGTCCCTGGCACTGAGCCGCTGCCAGCGAGGGTGACGCACCCGTCACTTCCAGGACGTCGGTGGAGAGGGCAGGCTGGCGCTCGAGGCCGCGTCAGTGGGGCACTTGCCCCAAGTCATTAAACGGAGCCTGGAGAAGCCACTGTGAGAGCAGACATGGTCCCAGACGTCCCTCCCCAAAGTAAGGGCCCTCTGTTCCCGTGGCTTCCTCAGAGCCTGGCTGAGAGTCTTCAGGTTTGAGTCTCACCTAGAGAGCACCTCGATGGTCCACAGGACTCGCCTAAGGACGCAGCTTGCAGACTTGCAGTTCAAGCAGTTTCCAAACAGGGCTCCACGAAGCACCACTTTTATGATTAAAACAATCTCTCATTGCCATGGCAACCCTGCAGGCCATTAAAGAGGTGGCACTTAGGGCTACCAGAGTCACAGGGTGGGGGGCGTGGGAAGGGGCCGGAGGGAAGGAGGCCCCTGAGGGAGGAGGAGGAGGGTGCCCAGGTGACCCTCCCTCCCCCCAGGGCACAGACTGGAAAGGACCAAACACGTGGCAGCGTCACAGATAACCCAGCTCCCCGATCAGTCACGTTTGCAGCGTCGAGAAAAACACTCCTCCCGCGGGGCTGGTTCAGGAGGCTCCTTAGCGCCCCACATCTGGACACTGCAGAACATCTGGGCCCGCAACCACAGCACAGGAAACCGGAAAATTCTCTCTGGGCCAGGCGCCCCTCCCAGAGGAGGCTGCGGGAAGAGGGAGAAAGGGGGCGGTAGAGAGAGCAGGGGGGTCTGGCCACAACCACGGCAGCGTCTCTGCCCGGAGCCCAGGTAAACACAGGGACGTCAGAGGTCAGTCTGGCTCCCGGATTTTCAAGACTTTGCCGACCTCGATACAGTCACCAGCATCGGGAGCAGGGACAAAGCAAGATTTCGAACCCAGCTCAAAGGCAAAGCTTTCCCAAGATATTTCAGCATCACCCACCTCCCTTTCCCAATTCAGGGCCTTTCCTGTCACCGTAACAACCCACATCTCATAATAATCAGTAGGACTCTTTCAGGAGGGTCGAGCACAGTGGGCGTTTTCACAGGGATTTGTCGGCCGGGGTCTCCTAGAGGGTCAGGAAGCTGCTGAGACTCCCGGCCCTGGGTGGCCAGGACCAGCGGCTCCCGGACTGGACATGAAGACGTCGCCAGGGCGCAGGTCCCGGTCACACCCACAGAGCAGTGACTCCGACACTCCGTAGCTCCCCGTGGCACAAGTGGGAGCTGCAGAATCGCAGTTCTAATTGCGGCTGGTCACAAAAGGGGACGCAACACGTCCTGTGAGGACAGGTGCTATGGGAAGCCATCGACAATGTGAGCTGCCACCGAGTGTAAAAGCACAGTCACGTGACACACAGGCCAAGCTGTTGGGCAGGTGGAAACAGCCCCTGTGCTCTGTGCTCTTGCGCTGAGCACCCAGTACTGTCCCCGGTGCTGTGCTCGGCCCTGCCCCCCCAAACCAGGCTTGCGTCGGCCCGGAGGTCGGGTGGCCACACTTCCCCAGGTCACCAGCTAACGGCGTCCCAGAGTCAGGCTCAGGCACGGGGCACACGGAGAGGAGGAAGGGGCTGGTCCCGGGGACATCTGAGCAGCCCCAGGCAGAATGTCAGGCGTGGAGGTAGAGGATGAGGAAGGCCAGGCCACGGGCACACTGCATGGGGAGCCACAGCAGCCCCCAGGGGGGAGGGGACTGAGGTCTGGGGCAGGGTCCAGGGCCCAGCCAAGGGGGCTGTGGTTGAGGTCAGGAAAACCAAGAGAGAAGCCCAGAGTCTGGGGCTTTGGCCATAGGTTTTGGGAAATCGTCAGCCCAGCATGTTCTTTAGATGGGGAAACATGCAGAGACCCTGAGATCATGCAGAGACCCCTCCCAGCACCAGCGGAACCCACAAGCCGCCGAGGCTGGGACTGGGGTGCTTGCCGTCTAGCAAGCGGCAGAGCTCAAGCGCCCACGTCTACGCGAGCCCTGGGGACCTGTGAGTGTCCAGACGGCCGTCCGCTGCCCCCCAAGCCCAGGGCCCTTCGCTGCAGGGCTGCAGTTTGCTCCCGGAGCGTGTGCAGATTTGAAGCCCGGGGTCCAAGGGGGAGGAGGCTGGATCCCTAACCATCCTCCTCCTCTGCCCTCCCCTGTGAGAACACAGACCCTCCTCTAAACGACACTGGGCAAATGTCTCCAACTGGAGTTTTACAGGAGCCCAGGCTACTAGCCGGATGGCGACACCTGCTTCCTCCTTGCTCCTGCGGCCCGGCAGCAGGACGCTCCCAGCGAGCTCAGAGAGATGGGGGTGTGGACACGCCGGGCCCGGGCTCAGGAGGCCTGCGGTGGGGTCCTCGCTCCTTCCCAAATGGCCCCTGAGGATGCAGGCAGGTGTCCTGATGTAGTAGGGTGTCCCTGTTGCCCTGAGATGTCAGCTGCAGCCCACCCCGAGAATGAAAGGTGGCAACCACCCCACGCTGGTGTCCAGAGCACCCCCACACTGGAGCAGCCGGCAGCAGGGCCGACTGAGGGACGCGGTGGGAAACCCGGCCCTACAGCCCTGCCCACCCCAGCCCCGAGGACAGAGGGGAGGACAGGATGGGGACAGGCGCTGTTCAGGGAAGGCTGTATGTGTGAGGAGGGAGAATTTGTCTTCCTCGCCCCTGTGGGGGTGGGAAACAAGGTGTCTGTCCTCCCCAAGGAGGAAGGAAGGAAGTTCCCAGAAAACATTTGTATTTGGGGAGTGCTTTCAAAATGGAAGACTCGACGGGGTTCCCTGGTCATACATCAGCTTGGTCCCCAGACTTCCATCTACCCCTGTGTGGCCAGAACTCGGAGGGGCTCTCTGGAGAAAGGGGGTGTCATGGAGGCCACAGCCGAGAAGGCAGGAGTTCAAGGCCAACTCCGTCTCCACGAGGGTGGACGTGGGTCCCGCCCGACGTGGCCGGCGGCGCGGTCGGCGGCGCGGCCGGCGGCGTGGTCGGTGGCGTGCCCGGTGGCGTGGCCGGTGGCGTGGTCGGTGGCGTGGCCGGTGGCGTGGTCGGTGGCGTGGCCGGCGGCGTGGTCGGTGGCGTGCCCGGTGGCGTGGCCGGTGGCGTGGTCGGTGGCGTGGCCGGTGGCGTGGCAGTGCTGCCAGGCATGGACGCCGCGGTGAGGGTGTGAGGGAACCTGGCTTCCTGCCGCCCCCACACCTCTCCGACGCGTGTGCCGGGATGGGCAGTGGAGGGGCCGTCAACGCAGACCGTGCCCCTTGCCCCGTCCGGCTCCCAGACTCCGTCCCCAGCCGGGAGTGCGCCCATCTCACCTGCTCTGCGGGAACAGAAGAGCTTTAAATAGATGTGAGATCAACGTTTTCAGGGATCAGGGCTGGTTCTTCCCGGTTGTGAGTGGCCACAGTTTCTGGAAGGAGGCTGCACTGTCATTAGGGGCTGCCACCCAGAGAGGGCACAACAGCCGGGCAGTTTCGGGGAGCAGGAGCACAGAACAACTCCTGTCACATTCATGCGCCATGGCGTGCACCAGCTTCATAAACCAGGGGTGTCAATACCAACTGCTGGGCTCAGAGCCTTCCAAAGCCTGAGGCAGGACCGTGAGACTCGTGCTCAGGGACCACAGATGACAGCAGGGCCAGTGATGTCCTGGCGCTGGGGCCAGCTGGGGTCACATGGGACAGACAGGACTACCAGGCTGGGGGCCTCGATCCGAGTCCGGGCCACGGGAGGGAGAGAGGAGCTGGGTGTCTGCGGAGGGACGGGGCGTCCTCACTGCAGAAGGTCATTCCAGGAAGGCTGGCTGGCCACTGCCCGGTGCACCACGGCTGGCCCCTGCGTAGGATCCGTGGGGACAGGGCGGAGACGGTGGGCTGTCCACACACCGTGGTGCCTTCGGCCCAGCCCCCAGCCTCAGCCAGAGCCTCCTCCGAGCTCACAGAGCCCAGAGCTTCTGTCCCCCACAGCGGCCATCTGTGAGGCATCTCCCACCCCAAACTGTGAGGGTCTCAACAGCAGGGAGGGGTGGTCCTCCTCCCCCAGCACCAGCAAGGCCCCAGATCACTGGTAGCCACTCAGCGAATGTTTCTCGATGAATGGCTCGGTGGATGATGGGATGGCTGAGTGAATGAATGAGTGGGTGGGCGGGTGAGTGAGTGAGTGGGTGGGTGGGTGAATGAATGAATGAGTGGGTGGGTGGGTGAGTGAGTGGGTGGGTGGGTGAGTGAGTGGGTGAGTGGGTGGGCGGGTGAATGAATGAATGAGTGGGTGGGTGGGTGAATGAATGAATGAGTGGGTGAGTGAAGGAATGAATGAGTGGGTGGGTGAGTGAGTGAATGAGTGAGTGGGTGGGTGGGTGAGTGAGTGGGTGGGTGAGTGAGTGAATGAGTGAGTGGGTGGGCGGGTGAATGAATGAATGAGTGGGTGGGTGGGTGAATGAATGAGTGGGTGAGTGAAGGAATGAATGAGTGGGTGGTTGAGTGAGTGAATGAGTGAGTGGGTGGGTGGGTGAGTGGGTGGGTGGGTGAGTGAATGAGTGAGTGGGTGGGTGAGTGAATGAATGAGTGGGTGGGTGGGTGAATGAATGAATGAGTGGGTGGGTGGGTGAATGAGTGGGTGGGTGGGTGAATGAATGAATGAGTGGGTGAGTGAAGGAATGAATGAGTGGGTGGGTGAGTGAGTGAATGAGTGAGTGGGTGGGTGGGTGAGTGAGTGAATGAGTGAGTGGGTGGGTGGGTGAGTGAGTGGGTGGGTGAGTGAATGAATGAGTGCGTGGGTGGGTGGGTGAATGAATGAGTGAGTGGGTGGGTGAGTGAATGAATGAGTGGGTGGGTGAGTGAGTGAATGAGTGGGTGCGTGGGTGGGTGAGTGAGTGAATGAGTGGGTGGGTGGGTGAGTGGGTGAATGAATGAATGAGGGGGTGGATGGGTGAGTGAATGAATGAATGAGTGGGTGGGTGGGAGGGTGGGTGAGTGAACGAATGAATGAATGAGTGGGTGGGTGAGTGAATGAATGAATGAATGACTGGGTGGGTGAGTGAATGAATGAATGAGTGGGTGGGTGAGTGAAACCCTCAGAAGCCAAGCATCATTTTTCCCCATCATACTCCCACTGACACACCTGTGCTCAGGTTCTCAACGGAGGCCCAGGTGTCTGCTAAGAAACATCTGTGACCTTCAGCGTGTGACTGAGCTGGCCTGACCACGGTGGCCCAGAGCACACAGAGTCAGAGCTCCCTGCGTCCACCCTCTAGCGTCCGGCCGCCAGACTGCACGTCTGCCTGTCAGCTTGCGAGCACAGCTGTTCTGGGGACAGACTGGGCGGGGCTTTCTGAATTAGGGTCCCCAGGGATTCGACTGGGCGTCATTCCACTCTCTGCACCTGGAGGAAAAGACACTGACTTTGCACACGCTACGTCCCCTGCAGAAAGCTCTCTGTGGCCTCCCAGCCATCTGCGGGGTGGCCCTTCTACCAACGTGCACGCATTTGCAAAGCAGGGCTTCGTGATTATTTTCAAAATCTTCATATCGAAAAGTTGACTGGCTTCAAAATCCATTCACATTATCCAAAGAAATGTCAACATTACAAGTGCCAAAGAAAGAAATGAAAGGACTGTTTGATTCCTGAAGCATAATTTTAACTGATAAAAATCATTCTTAATCTTTTTTCATTCACTTGGGTGGGAAAATGACCAGTCAGTATGTATCGAGCTTAAAAATCCTGGTCAGGAATTACATGTAGCCATTTCTGGTATAAAACCTGATACTAACAAAAAGATGCAAACTCAAGTTTCTCATTAAGGAATTTGAAAATATTTTATACAAATTCAGTATTTAATATTTCCCTAACATGTCCTATTATTTTACTCATCCCAATTACATGCTATAGAGAAAACAATGAATTTTTTCACCTGTCCCCCTAGATGTCCCAAAATTTCCTCCAGTTTGCCCTCACGTGCGAGGCAAATGCTGTTGTGTTGTCTGTGTGCGCCATGACGGGAAGGATCGTTGGGCAGCCTCGGATGGAGGGTGCCCACTCTAACTCAGCTGCGGAGACTCTTGGCACCCTTGGTGAGAGTGTGAGTGTCTGGCATAGACTTAGCTTTTTAGCCCAAAGCTCAGTTAGCTGGAAAAAAATATTTCAGAGGTCAGGCTCTACAGAAAAGTCGTAAACCTGGCTGCCAAGATCGATGTGTGGCAGATTCTATTTTCCAAGGGTGACGGCGACAATAGCTTCCCTCCTACGCAATCTTCTTACTGCTACTTTGGCATTGTTCCCGCAGTGGAATGGGTCCGTGTCTGCCTTCGCTTGAATCTGGATTTGTGCCTACAAGATGCGCCTTTTGACTTCCAAGGCTGAGCTCTGGAAAACGACAATCTTCCCAGCACGGCTGGTGCACTGGGTCCTGGCACTCAGCCACCGCGCTGTGGGGAAGCACAAGGAGCCCCGCGATGACGCTGCATGTGACAGCCCAGGTGAGCTCCTGTGACGATGTTATACCTGAGTGTTCCGGCCAACAGCCCCGGTGAGCTCCCGCTGGCAGCCAGCACCGACCACGTGAGTGACACATCTCGCAAGCTCACCTCCAGTCCCCGGCTGAGCCACCCTCACTGACACTGCAGGGCACGAACAAGCCTTTCCCGCCAAGCCCTGCTTAAATTGCAGCTTTGTGAGCAAAATAAATGAGTATCGACGTTTGAGCCACTAACTGTCACAAGGGTTAGTGACCCAGAAATAGCCAGAAATATGAAGAAACAAAAGTCAGTTAAAACAGGTCAGAGAGGATAGATGAATAATACTTATAAAAATCCCTCAAACATACACATGCCCTCAGACCCAGCCACTCCCCTGGGAGGGATTCAGTCCTAAGGAACAAACCAAAGACGTCTCCACGATGTCGCCGCAAAAGTCAAAAGTCTTCTTCAAAACAGCAAACAGCTACAACAGCCCACGAGTTCAGCGGGGAACCGGGCAATTCATTCGCGGTATCTCCACGCCGTGTACCTGGCCGGGTGCAGCCAACTCATGTCTTGGGTTTTGTCACCGTGACGCACAGACCCCGGCTCCGTCTCCCTTTGCGTTTCCCGGCCGCTCGTGCAGTTGAGCAGAGGTTTATGTTCCACCCACATTTCCTTTTAGGAATTTCCACTTTATGTCCTTGTTTCCTTTTTCTTTCCTTCTTTTCCTGCTGGGCGCTTTGTCTTTTTCTTACCGATTTGCAGGAGTTTGACTGCTAGGGGGTAACACAACTTGCAGGTATTTTCCCTGCGGCGTGTGCTGGCCAACATAGCAGCCACCCACCCCGGCGGGTCTCACATCTACAGCAACTTAAATTAAATAAACGTAAGATTCACTCGCTCAGTCACTCGGCCTCATTCGGGTGCCAGGCAGTGACCCACGGCTCGCGGCCACCGTCTTGGGCAGCGCAGGCAGACATTCCCACACGGCGGACCCCTACCCGACAGTCCCGTCTCCGCGGAAGACCATGTTTATCTTTCTCCTTCCTTTGTGTTACCGTTGGCCATACCGAATTTGAAATTGTTGTGTAATTAAATCTGACAGTCTTTTCTTTATGGCTACTAGATATATCTTTCTTCCTTAAGAAGGCCAATCCTATCCCAAAATTACTTTTTTAAAGGTCTATTTTTAGTTCTAATATTTTTACATTGCTTTTTTTCACTTGGATCTTTAATCCGTAAAGAAGCTATATGTGCAAACGGCAAGGGACACACGTGTGTTTCCACACCTGCTTTATCTCCTTCCAGACGTGTAGCGTGTGCGTTGGTTACATAACCGCCTCCGTCACACAATTTGCCGCAATGTTCAGACGTGTAATGTCCGTGTGATCAAACTGATCTTTTAGTGAGTTGCGCTTGGCTCTTCTGCCCGCACAGAGCCGTCCCCTGTCGGTCAGGCGGGCACTCAATGGCATTGTCACCTAGGTCTTTAGTGCCAACGTTCCCTCCCCAAGTAAAGGTGGGGAAACTGAGTCCTGGGCACAGTGAGGAGGCAAAGGCAAGGGACAAGGCTGCAGCCGTGAGGGCCGCCAGCTTCCCCTCCGGAGGGTCTCCCAGTATCCACAGCGCCACCCCGGTTTCTGCACATCTGCTGCGAGGCCCCCAGCCCACCGCACCTGGCTCGGCTGCAGAAACACGGGCTGGTTTCGCCTCAGACCTGGAGCCCCGTTCTCGCAGCCCCACCCGGTTCACACAGGCTGTGCCAGGCACTCTCTGTGCCCCCCCCCCCCCCCCCCGCAGACGCAGCCAGCCTGGCGTGAGGAGAGCACACAGCTGACCGGGGTGAGCGGTCCGGTGCAAAGGCCTCCCCGACAGGGGGCCTGGCGGCACGACTTGTGCAAAACGAACGCAGGCCCCCTCGGTAAACAGTACTAGGAGTTTCAAGATGGCAACGGCAGAGAGCTGAGCCACACCCAGGCCCCTCCCGAGTACGGGGCCACGAAGCCAGCCCTGCTTCTAGGGGTTACAGCCCCAGCGGACGGGACCCCACCCAAGCTCCTTCCACGTTCAAACCAAGGCACCCCAGTCCTCCCGGCACTGGAGCCCGGAGCCCCGACTGCGCGGCTTGGTAATTCCCTCCCCCCACCCCATGCCTCCAGATTAGGGGCTCTGGCTTCATTCTCCCCATTTAGAAATTTGAGCTCCACGGTGACCCCAGCCCCAACCCCATCTCCACCCCCGCACATCGAAGCCACGGCCCAGGGGTGTGGGCTGCGGTGGGGGCCCCAGACCCCTGCAGAGTAAGCAGGGGGCCGGGAGGGAAAGACCCCACACCCTGGAATCAGACAGACCCGGATTCGAATTCCGCTCCACCACCTACCACCTGTGTGACCCGAGTGTCCCTCAGGGACGCCAAGGTGTGCTCAGGAGCTGCCGTGAGGACTGAACCGCGTGAGCGCCCAGTCTGGCCCAGCTCAGAGGCTGGTTAACAGTCGCCCTTAAGGACAGGCTGCAGCCAGGCAGCAAGAGCACGGACTTCCTGGAAAACCTCCGGTTGGCTGCTGTACAGCCCGAGTCAAGCTCCCGAATGTCTCTGTGCCTCAGTTTCCCTGGGAATGACCTGGAGATGATACTAGCAGTAAATCCCTCATTGTGTCATTTTAAAGATTAAACAAGTTAATGTTTGCGACTCAGTTTACAACACTGCCTGGCACCCAGGAGCTCTGTGAGTATTTGTTTTGCTGATTAGTGATTTTTTACAGGTGTTATGTGAGCACTTGGGGTTTGGAATTAAAAGAGCTGGGTTTGAGGTTTTTCTCCGCCTCTGTCACCTTGGAAAGGGGGCTTGAGCGAGCCCCGCGGCCTGTCTGAGCTCCGGGCTTCTGGTCCACTTCGTGGGAATAAAGGCCGGTGCCTGAGGTGGGTGCCAAAGTGCTGATGTGACTCCGGCTGCTGTCACCGTGATTATCTTCCCGGCCGTCAGAGTCCCGGCCTCACGGGTGTGGAGAGAGCACAGGGCCGTCCGTTCCTTCAGTGGCGTCTGCAGTGGCCTGCTCTGTGGCACGCGGTGGCCGAGGGCTGAGGAGACGGAGCTGAGTCAGCTGGAGCCCTGCCCCATCCTGGCCGTGGCAGACACACAAGCCCACCATTGCCTTGGAGGAGCTCGGTGTCACCGCAGAGGGCGTCACCGTGAGAGGTGGCACCGCAGTGCGCAAGGAGGGCTTCCCAGGCGGGCGTCACTTGGCCGCGCTTGCGAGCAGTGTGCTCTGGGCCAGGCTGGGAGACCTCTGTGAGCCTCGGTCTCCTCGTCTGTGCAGCGGTCCAAGATCGAAAGCAGCAACACACGTGTGTCTGCGCAGGGGAGAGTCACGGATGCCGCTTTCCGGCCGCTCCCTCCCGGCCATGAATATTCATGTCACAGAAATGAAAAGGGGCCCTGCCCCCGAATTCAAATCGAGTTCACCAGGAGGTTGTCGTGGGGGCAGGGCCCGGACTGGGCTGTTTGGGTCCCCTCCAGGGCGCAGGCATTTCCGGACCCGGCTTTGCTGTCCCTCCTGCCTTTCATGAGCATCTGACTCTTCCTGCATCCATAAAGATGAAGACATTCTTCTGCAGGGATTTAATCTCGGGCTGCGTGCCTGGGCCCTGAGAAAGCCCCGGCTTCCTCCTGCGTTTGAACCTAGCCGGGCGCAGATGTGCGCTCCCCAGACCAGCCTGCGTCCCTGATGCCCTGGAATTGCTCACTCACTCCGAAACCCGCTGCCTCAGGGCTTTGCAGCCAGAGTAAGCCTCCTTTTCATGGGCAGTCAGGCCGTGGCCCGGGGGCACCTGCGTGCCCGGCCGGGTGTCTGCAGACAGCGGATCACGCAAGGGCTCCCCTCTCCCTGACCCCGCGCGGCGAGCCCCGGGAGGAGCTGTGCCACGACTAACAGGGCACAAATGGGGAAACTGAGGCAGGGCACAGCACCAGCTCTGCTCATATCAAAGCCTGGGTTTGAAGTGGATCTTCTGAATCCCCACCCAGGGTCCCCCCGCCGTCAGGGTGAGGAGCCTTGCGTGAGACGCTGTGTGGGTGCGGCTTAGTGTTGGGGTGCTGAAGGCGAACACGTCGGGAGGGGGACCAAGCGCCGGGCAAGCCCACAGAGGCCCCGCTCCTCTTCTCGGGGAGGCGATTCGCAAGCTTGAGTCTGTAAAGGCTGCTTTGCTTGCGGGTGGGGCCGTGTGTCTGGTCTTTGGCGTTTCCCGCGGACACGGACTGCAGGGACCCCCCCCACGTGTCAGGCCTCACGCCGGGGGCTTGGGATTGGGGGGGTGAAGACAGAGTCAAGGAGGCCCACCCTGCGCTGCCCCCCTGCGGAGCGTGGTGGGAAGCACGTGGGTCGCACGCCTGGGACGGGGCCGGGTCCGAGCCTTCCACTAACTGGCCGTGTGACCCCCAGGCAGGCGACCTGTTCCGGAAGGCAGCTCCGTCACCTGCAAAACACTGCAGCCCTCACACCTGCCTCCGAGGGCATCTGGGAGGTCACCAGGTGTTCTGTAGGTGACAGGGCCCGTCTCTGGGCCTGGCGCCGCACCTGTAAACAGGTTCTGCTCCGACACGCACCCCAGGGGCGCTCTGGGCAGCGCAGCGCAGTGGTTTGCGCTTTGCATCAGGATCCAACAGTGCCGGGTCCGAATGTGGACTCTGTCACCTACCGCGTACGTGGTGCCTGTTACCTAACGACCCTGAACTCAGCGTCCCCACTCTGCGCTGAGGACAGAGACAGGAGAGCCGGGCTCCGACTGCCGGTGTGAAAATGGAATGCGCTAAGGGAAACTGACAAGTGAGGAGTTTCACTTTATACAGATGTCGCTCATCAGCTCTAAAAACATGGGAGCTATACTTTTAATCACTAATATTCTTATAGTCCAAACGGTGACGCCAGATTTTTTTTTTTATCTTTCTACATGTACGTCTTTGACCCATCAAAACAAAAAATCGGCACCACACTGGCACTGCACAAGGACAGAGGTACGAGGAACTATGGGGGAAAATAAAACCTTTGGAAAATCCCCTGCAAAGACGTGTGCTCTGTTCCGGTCATAGTTCTGGAGCCTGCAGCATCTTGCCGGGTGGCCACAAGGTCGCTCCAACGCTGTGTCCCACGCCAGAGGATGGGGGCCCTCGGCCACTTTGCATGACACCTTCAGTGTCCAGCCGGCCCCTCACTGGCCCCTTCTGTCCGCAGGAGGTGGCTGAGTCTCTGGGCTGTGACTCTGGGCTGCCCCCAGCCACCCGCCTGTCCATCTCGCCCGGGGCCTCCCGAGCTGCTCGGACCCAGGACGGCAGGGGCCGAGTCCCCACCAGTAGCTGCAACCTTTCGAAAGCACCTTAGACCTCAGCCGCCCCCACGGGCAGGAAGGGCTCTGGAGGGACATTCACTCCACCCATGTCCCCAGCTTCCAGTTGGCTCAACAGAAAACTGAGGCATCATAAAGATTAAAGGCGCATCCGGGGTCACACCGGAAGGTGAGGACCCGGCCAGGGCTGGACCCCTGGCACCTGGACGCCCAGACCCGCCAGCCGGCATTCCCGCCGCACGGCAAAGCCTCCCTGGACGTCAGGACCAGCTGGGCACAGCTGCGATGGCCAGGCCACACCCTGGGCCAGTGAAGTCGAAACCTCTGGGGATGAGACCCAGGCGTCAGTATCAGACAGCCAAGCTTGTGCCCCCAACATTGGAGCAGGAAGCCCCCATGTGAATGCTGAATGCCTCGGTCTGCGATCCTTTTGCACCGTTCTCGGACTGTCTTGCCCAGGCTGCGTCCTCGAGACGCTGGTGTGAGTGGCCACACATCCGGGTCCTGCAAACGCCCGGTGACCCCAACGAGCACCTCAGGTCGAGAACCGCTGGGCTAACGTGCCATCTTAATTCAACTTTAAAGCCGTCTTTACTCTTTAAGAAAAATAATAATAATTACAGCAAAAAAAAAAAGTACCAGTGCAGGTGAGGTGCATCCACCGCGTGTTAATCGGCATCAACATTCCAGGAAGTAGACGCGTTTGCAGTTACAGGAACTTTTATCTGCGGTTTTTGCGTGCAGGTGTGGTTAGACTTCCTTACGTATCGATTATCTGCGGTTTTTGCGTGCAGGTGTGGTTAGACTTCCTTACGTATCGATTGCTACCATTTGCCAATTCCACAGGAATTTACTGAGTTTGATTTAAGAAATTAGGAGTCATAAAACACCATTCTGAATCGACAACATGATAAATAACCATCTTTAATGCAATGGGAGATGTGAGTGTGGTTAGAGCCGGGACAGGTTCTGCCGTGACACCTGCTTCCCATAAACTGAAAAACAAAAGCAGTTGGTGAACGTCCATCGTCTGCTGAGGAAAGTGTCTGGAGTGGGACTTCACCTCCCACCCGACGGGGATTCCTGCTCCCCCTTGTTGTTTTAAGTACGAGTCCCTAAAATTCCAAAGCCGGCGCCCTCTCAGTCATCTGATGAGGAAGCCCCAGACGTAAGAGCCCCCCAACACCCGACCGCCGTTCTCAAGGCGGAGACCCCGACCCAGCCGCGACGGCATGTTTTGAACAAGCAGAGACTTCGCTGAGCACCACACACGGCCCCACCCCGGCATCCTCGGGCAGCGGGTGCAGACCCGGCCCCCGGAACCCAAGGCGCCTCCTCCAGTCCCCTGCTGTCCCCGACATCGGAGCAGGGGCCAGCTTCCCATCCACAGGTGCGGGCGACCCCAGGGCTTCCTGCGCCGTGAGCGTCAGCCACCTACCCTTATCAGTTCTCCGTCCAGCACTTGGAGTCACAACGCTGGGCTGGAAAAGTGATAAGGGGACGTGACCGGCGGGCGAAGAGTCTCGAGGAAGTTTGCAGGACAAGCGGGAAACTCATTTGATTCCCGCCCCCCACCGTGCCCCTCCGTTCCCAGACCTCGCCCCTGCCTGTCCCTGACGTCTGGAGAGGCACTCACGTCTCTGTACACAGACGTGGAGACCTGCAGCCCTGCACAGCTATGGAAAGTAGTATATTCTTTGCATTTTTAAAAAATCAATTAAAAATGAAAACCTTAATTTAAATTTTAAAGTTAGTAGATAAACCAAAATCAGTGAAAATCTTTACCCAGCTCTTGCAGGTCCTGCTCCTCCCGGGGCTGTGTGCTGAGCCCACACCGCACGCCATTCATAAAGCCCGGCGGCCAGACTCCTCCTCCAGCCGGGATTGGCCCTCCCAGGGGCTGGCCCCGGGCCAGGACCTGTCGGCCTCGTCCACGGCTCTGCGTGGCCCAGATGGGATCGGGCCAGGGCGGGGTCTGGGTCTCACGGTGAGCGAGTTCTCGAGCACGCAAGCTCTGCCCCACCCGTCCCGCCGGACCCTTCCACCCTGACCGTTGGGTCTTCCACGTCGATTCACACACAGAGTCTTTGAAAACCAAAAACTGCTGGCATCGCTTCACCCGTGGAGACCTTAACAGGATTCTGCATATTAAGAGGAAGCCAAAGAGCAGCCGTCCAGAGGTCAGGAGGCGACTTCTCCACAGTGTCGACTTTGGGTCCCGTCTGCTTGCCGCTTGCTGGTCGTGCAAACGTGAGCACGAGTGTCTCTGAGCCCCGGTTTCCTGGCGTGTGAAGCAGACGTGGCTCCCCGGGCTGCGTGTGGGCTTTGGGGGAGGAACATGAGGGCGCAGTGCTCACACCTGCGCTCAGTCCAGCTCAGCTGCTGCTGGGCACACGCTGCAGCAGGTGTCTTACACAATCCCAGCACCCTCATCTGCAGAATGGGGGTCACGGTGGCCGCCCCAAAGGTTGTTCTAGGATTAAAATATGCAATATAAGGTTAAGGTCACGGTCTCTGTAGTTAAATTGGTCTGATTTCAGTCCTGACCTTGTCGTTTTCTGGGTCCCCGGCTGAGAAGCGCCCGGTCCCTCGGACTCCCTCACTTTGCACATCTGCGAAACGGCTGTGACTCTCAGCCCCACAGGGTCAGGGAGGGCAGCCATAAAAAGCCCAGAGAATCTAGCAGGTGAGCAGCTGATATCAGGAACAAGAAAACGCCACACGCACAGTGGCCTTGCCAGGGAGATGCCCACCAGGTGGCTGCTGTTTCAGCAGACGCTCTGAGGGTGCCTTGCTCGGGCCACGCGGACGGTCTCCCCGGGTCGGGCCCGCACGCCCTGTGAGCGGGCCCCTCCTCCGTCTGCACTCTGCGGAGAAGGTGCCGATTCCCCACCAAGCACCCAGCAGTCAGCTCCTCCATCAGGGCCGGGAGATGGCACAGCTCCACCCCTGCCTCTGGAAGGCCAAGTGTCCAGGCTCCAGGCCCCAGTGGGACAAATGAAGTCGGGGACTCTGGCCACCGAGCAGTCACACCAGCCCCAGGACCAGGGGAAGAAGCGCTTTGATGGGCACTGGGTCCAGCTGTGTGGGAGGGAGGACGCCCTGACCCGAGATCGGTGGTCTGAGCCCACTCCAGATTCCTGGGGCTGCCCCTGGGGACGCCGGGGCTGCGGTGACAACACGCTTCGTCCAACCCCCTTGTTTCAAGATGGAAACTGGAGCCCGGGGAGAAATCCAGCCGGGGTCCGAAGGACGCAGCTCAGTCTCTGCGCCAGACCCTGACACAGCTCAGAACGCCGGTGTCGGGGCAGGAAGTTGAGTCCCCTGACGGGGGAGGGGAGGCGGGTGCCGACTGACCACTGGGCCGCAGGGCCCGGGCGGCGCCTCCCCAGGCCACGTGGTGCCAGGAAAGAAAACGCAGCGGCTCATTTTGTTTCATGAAAGCAGTTGTCCTGCCGCGGCCGTTGTCCTCACTGTATGCGCCCTGGTTTCTGTAAATACTGGGAAGCTGGAAAGGTGTTCTGGAACGTTCAGACCCGGAGAGTGTCTAAAGAGACAGCTCCTTGCTCTCCTCCACACCCAACCTAAAACTGAATCCTAAAAATATACACAAAATCGAACGCTGCGGCAGGTGGAGGGGCTGGGTTCCAAGGCCTCTTCCCTGCGGTCCTGCTTTCCTCGTTCACGTAACGTCCTCATTTAGGGTTTGAATAAGACAGATCGCCCGACACGGACATTTCCTATGACCAGTCCACTGAATTCGCTCGCGTGGGGTCCTTCCAAATTCAGGGCGGTTCCTCCAGCAGGAGCGGAGAGACCCCTGATTGCCAGGGCCGTGTAGACGCCGGTGGAGGGACGAGTCTGCTGTCCTCGCTCGGGGAGACAGGAGGCTGGGACTGACGGTGACCATGGGGCAGAGAGAGGGCGGCAGGGGCCGGAAGACAGAGGGAGCGGCTGGGGGACCGTGTGGAGGTGGGAGGGGCCCGCTGGGGACCAGCAAATGGCCCATGTGAGGTGACACTGAGGTACCAGGTCAGGGCCAGTCAGGACCCCCTGGACACAAGGCCAGTTGTCTGGGTCCCGCCTGGCAGGTGACGGGAAGCTCTGGGGCTCTGGGGAGAGTCACATGTGTTCGGAGGTGCCGAGGGGAGAAGTGTGGGCAGAGGTGGCAGCGGAGGAGGCAGGTGCTGCCGGGGCAGGTGCGGGGAGGTGACAGCCGGCGTTGGCGCTGCGGGGGTGGGGACGGCGCCTGTGTCTGCAGTTTGATCTCAGACGTGACGCCTGCTGGAAGTGACCGGGGAACGCGAGTGGGGACCCCACACGTGGGGAGCTCCTTCAGCGCAGCCCTGCACACCTTCCTCATGCTGCTCTCGGCACCGCCGGGCGCTGTGTACCCGGGGTGGGCTCGGCCTCCCTGGGGGCAGCGAGGGTCCCGGAAAGGGTGGAGACAACAGGATTCCGGCTCACAAGGCTCCCCCGAACCAGCGAGCCCCGCCACTCCCTGCTCCAAGGTCTCGTCCAGACGGCAAGGCCACCAAGCGGACGAGGGGAGTCACACACGTGGCAGCCCCTGGTGTGATAGAGCCGGTCACGGCTACGCCAGAGGGAGGAAGACCAGGCGTGTGCCCTGCCCGGGACGCCCCTGGGCTGCAGCTCACTGAGCCGTGTGATTGGCACCGAGACTTTGTCCCCGACACGCCCCCGAAACTCACCCCCACCCCCACTCAGCACCACGTCTGAGACCACGTGCTGTCCCACCTGAGACTTACTTGTCCCCACAGTGACATCACCACCAGGAGGGGCCCACGGCCAGGGCGGGGGGGGGCGGCCCGTGCAGTCAGACACCAGCGGCCCCGGCTCCCTCACTCCCTGGTCCCAGCTGGCGACACTCCAGCCTTCCTCCCCTCCTCCTGAGGTCTTCATGGCTTTCTGCTAAAACATGCTCTAAAACCATTAATGTGCACATTGGTGACGCTTAAAAGCCCGATAAAATACACTTGCAGTGTGCATTACTTGACCTGAACTTTCCCACTTCTGATACGGTCACTTTGTTTAGGGACCAGTTCGACGCAGTGTCACCATCCTCTTGTCACAGACTCAGAGAGGCTCCGCGCCTCGCCCAGGGTTCCACAGCTGGTCAGAAGTAGAGTCCGGATGCGTCTGTCTGCGTCCGGCCTCTCCCACGTCACCCTCTCTCTAAACTCACGGACAAGCCAATGAGCCCGTCCCGTGCCACTCACCGCGACCCCTGGTCGTGCCTTTTAGGACAATCCACTATTTGTGGCCCAAACCGGAGGACAAGCGCGGTCTGGAGGCAGCCGGGCGGGTGAGGCAGGACGGCCGCTGAGCTGCTGAGCCGCGCCCTGCACCCCTCCCGTGGGCGCCTCGTCCACAGGTCGCCCTGGGACCCCACCCTGCGCTTCCTCTAACTCCTGCCTCGGCCGTGCGTCCCACCCGCCCAGCGCCCCGGCTGGGTGGGCTGTCACCTCCGCTCTGCGTCTCCCTAATCCTTTCCTGCCGGCTGACTGGTTCCACCGCGGCCCGTCTGCCGCCTGCCAGCAAGCTCCTTCCGGGCAGCGCCGGGGCAGCCCCGGCCCAGCAGGCCCCGTCCCCCAAAGCAGGCGCAGACCCGCCTGCCCCGTGGTCGGGGACATGACCGGAGAGGCTGCCTCGGGACAGGCACAGGGGAGAAGGGGACCCAGCGCCCGGCCCCTCTGCAGGGCAGCCGCGGCGCCTGGCCCGGCCGTGTGCAGGGCCGTGACTGTCCCTCCCCGGTCTCCTTCCGGCTGGGCTCACTTCACCCAGTTTAATGAGCTCAGGAATGTGCTCAGTTGAGACGCCCAGTGTTTGGTTTGGCTGCTTTGAGCCGAAACGTGCCCCGGGCTCTGCTCGTCCACCTGCAGATCGCACAGCTCGGGCCTCAGAAAGCAGCCAGTGGCCAGAGGCAAGTGTGCCCGGAGCGGGCTGGGAGCCTGCGTTTGTATGTTCCCAAGTACCGCGAACACCCGCCAGGCCCGGCCTGCAGAGATGCCACACACCCAGGCTGGAAGCCGGGCAGGGCCTGTGTCTTTCCCGGCTCAGCTCCAACGGCAGCTCCTCCCGGCCTGAACACGGCTCGCTCCGAGGGTCGCCAGGGTCGCGGACGGATCTGCCGCCCTCTGCGGCCCAGAGGCCCTTTCCCAGCCCCCGCGTGTGCTGTGCTCTGAGCCGGGCCCTGCGGAGGGACCAGAGCGCCAGGGCTGGGGGAAGGGGCGCAGACCGTCCTGCTCAGTGTGACGGGAGAGGTGGCCGCGGCGTGGAAAGGGGGATGGGATTTCTAAACCAAATTCAGGATCTGGTTGTGATTTTGTCCCAACTCAAGGCTTAAGTACGTAAGAAAAGATAAGAACAATTCTTTTTCATATCAGGATGGTTCCAAAAACTCGGTTGTGAGCACAAAGCAGACCGAGGGCGCAGGGCCAGGGACGCCGACAGTGCCTGGTCAGAGGCAAAGGACACATGTGCCCTGGGCCTCGGAGCCAGGCAGAAGTGGCAAGAGAGGGGACGGGCCCCGATCGGAAGGGTCTCAAGGGGTCTGCAAAGCCAAGCAAAGGCCGGGCGCGGTGGCTCACGCCTGTAATCCCAGCACTCTGGGAGGCCGAGGTGGGCGGATCGTTTGAGCTCAGGAGTTCGAGACCAGCCTGAGCAAGAGCGAGACCCCATCTCTACTAAAAATAGAAAGAAATTATATGGACAGCTAAAAATATATAGAAAAAAAAATTAGCCGGGCATGGTGGTGCATGCCTGTAGTCCCAGCTACTCGGGAGGCTGAGACAGGAGGATCGCTTGAGCTCAGGAGTTTGAGGTTGCTGTGAGCTAGGCTGACGCCACGGCACTCACTCTAGCCTGGGCAACAGAGTGAGACTCTGTCTCAAAAAAAAAAAAAAAAAAAAAAAGCCAAGCAAAGGAGAGTGGCCCCTGGGAAGCCGTGAGCCTGGAAGGACATGAAATGTCATCACCCACACCTCTGTCCCCTGTTTGCTTGTCCTTCCTGCTAGAACGTACTGAGAACTTGTCTGCTTCGCTCATGGTTGTTTCCAAAGTGCCAGGGCACAGACTGCAGATAGCAGCTGCTCAATGAATACGCGGTGATTGAGGGAAGCAGCAGGGAAATGATTTCCTTGCTACGAGCGACACCGGGGGAGATCTGTTTAGGAATTTAAGTCTATGTTAATACTGATCCTGGTGCCAATTCTCTGAGAAAAAAATTTTTAAACCTTAAAATCCAGTTTCTCAGTCTTTTCTTCCAAGGCCTGCCGGGAAGTCAGTCTCCCCACAAGAGCCAGCCACCCCGGGAAACCCTATTCTGCACCCCCGCCGCCGGCTCTGGCAACCCCAACCTTCAGATTTCAGTTCCTGGGTGTCCTGCTCTGCAAACCAGGTCACCTGCAAGATCCATCATGCAAACGAGACAGAACCAATCCAACAGGTAGCCTCTCCCACCAGAGAATGTGGCCCCCACACGGTGGAGGGAGACCAGGCTTCAAGTCCCAGACCTGGCCTTGTTCTACAGGAGGAAGGAAATCAGAGGCCGAGGTTTCTTCTCCGAAAGCCCCGAGCACGAGAAACTGCCCCCCCCCACCACCACCAGGTACCTGCACCAAGCTGACACACCTGCTTCCGAACTAGGTGCCTCCGAGTCGCGGGAAACTCCCACAGGCTGGTTCTATAAAGCCCCCCACCCTGCTCTGGGTGCCTCAGGGGCCCCCACCGCCCCCACGGCCCACTGCTGTCCCGTCTGCCCCGCCCTGTCCCTGCTTTCTCTCCCACATGCCACCCAAGGTGCCTTGTGTGACGCTGAGTCCCGGCCGTGTCAGACCAGCCAGCGAAACCCAACACCCTCAACTCCCCTTCTCCGCACCTCGTACATGACGGTCCTCGTCACCGTGCCTGCCCCACCCAGAGTCACAGCCCAGCTCAGGCTGTGTCCTCCAGACGCCTGCCTGGATGCTGACGCAGGGAGGAGGGCCCTGTCCTGCCCAGCGGGGGCGCCTGCCTGTCTCCTGGTCCTCACCTGGTCCTCACCTGGTCCTCACCTGGTCCTCACCTGGTCCTCACCTGCCCCCGCTGCAGTTAGGTTCATTCTACCTCTGTGGGGCACAGGGCTGCCCTCCGTGTGTGTCCTGAATACCGAGCGTTCTATCTGCCCGAGGGGTGGTGTGGGCGCCTCTTCCTCGCACCCTCTAAGGGTTCCTTCTCCACGACAATGGCGTGGGCAGAATGGGGCAGAAAAGGCAGGTTGGTGAGTCCTCGGCTGGTGTGCTCCGTCTGCCAGCAGGTCGGTGGGAAACCACGAGGCCGTCCCCATTTATGGCGACGTTCTGGGTCATCTACGTTCCACGCAATTCCTCGTGTCCACAGCCCAACCCCTTCCCTGCGGGTCTCAGTCACCGCTCTCGCCGCAGACTCCTCCAGACTCCTTGGTTTTATTCAACCTCATGTAATTTCAACATAGTCGGACCTCAGGCACCATTTTCCTGTCTCCAGCGTCGTCCTGCTAATTCAGGACAATCCCTGTCTCCCCGACAAAACGGAGCATCCAAGGACTCCCCAGCTTGCCAAGCACATGAGGGTCTCGTGCGAGATGCAGTTCTCACGCACCCGAGCACAGCGAACCCCCGGGAAACTCAGAGCAGCGTCCAGGCCCCGCAGGAGGGGCGTCAAGCCCCCACCCCCCACGTCCCGCACGTGCCCACTGCACACCCGCCGTGCCCCCCGGGGCTCCCCCTGGGCACACAGGTGCTGGGGACGTGGTGCCCCAGCCGCCCCATCCTCGGGGGACGACGCCGAGGTGTGTTTCCCAGAGTCTCCGGGAGGATGGCGCCCTGGCTGCCCGCGGTGGTGTCCTGCCTGCTGGCTCTCTCCTGGCCGCCTCCTGCTCCGCCCTGTCCCACTTCCCCACCCGACCTCCCAGATAAGCCACCTGTTCCCAGTCCTCGCCTGAGGACCTGCTTCTGGGAGATCTCACTTAAAACAATCTCCCTGCCATTTTATTTATTTTATTTTATATTTCAGCATGTTATGGGGGTACAAATGTTTAGGTTACATATATTGCCCTTGCCCCACCCGAGTCCATCCCCCAGACGGTGTGCACCGCACCCATTAGGTGTGAATACACCCATCCCCTCCCCCACTCCCCCCTGCCGACACCCGATGAATGTTGTTGCCCGGTCACTGGAAACCCCTGCTGTGGTCTGAATGTTCGTGTCCCCCCAAAATTCGTATGTTGAAATTCTAACTGCCAAGATGATGTGTTAGGAGGTGAGCGATGAGGTCTCAGGATTGGGATTAGTGCCGTTACGGAAAGGCCCTGGGGGCTGTCTCGTCCCTTCCCCCGGGGGCAGCCAGCAGGAAGGAGGGGGCTCTCCCCAGACCGAGAGTCCCCTGCACCTTGGTCTCGGCTTCCCAGCCCCGTCTGTGAGAATAACCCTGCTGCTACGGAGCTGCCAGCTGACGGCATTTTGTCATCGCAGCTGCACAGACCAAGACAAGTCCCTTTGCCGGGAATACAGTGTGTGCCCCTCCTCCAGCCCCAGACCCTCATTTCTATCCGGAACCAGCCGGAGAAGGACGGAAGGAATTCTACAACGAAGCGTTCCTGGGGTGAAGGCCCTAGGACGGCTGTCCCACACTGGCAAATTTTAGAGCTGAGACGTCTGTAGGCGGTGGCCGGGCTCAGCCCCACACTTCCCACGTGGGCATCTGAGGACATTGAAGAAGGGATTTGCCCAAAGTCGCCCCAGGCTAATGGCGGCGCCGTAACTAGGACGCAGTCTGTGTCTCTCAGGTCGGCGCAGGATCCTCTCTGCCACGCAGCTGCGGAGGGACCTGACCAAGTGGCAAGTCCCTCCTGAGGTCACCGGTAGTAACTTCACAAAGAAAACAAGTTCCAACATTCCAGCTCACTCCCAGAAGCCCTGCAAAAATGCAGGCTAGGAAGTACCTGTCCCTCTCAGCGCTCGTGTCATAGGACTGTAAAAGCCACATGTGACAAAGAGAAGTCAAATCGAGAAGCAGTCGCTGGACGGTTAGGCCCGGGGAGGTTGCTCTAATGGTAAACACCCCAATAACCGCGGTGTCCCCAGAGCTCTCCTTCGCCTGGGCAAGGAGACCCAGGGCTCACGGGCGGAGCAGAGGTTTCCAGCCTCCAGGTGAGCAGCCTAATCCTCGGGGAGAGAAAGACGTAGCTCGAAAAGACCTTATTCAAATGCCTGTTGATTCCCCATCATGCTCTGCACAAGGTAATTGACTGCAGGTGACACCCGGATTTCCAGCAAGAACGGCCTGGAGGAGACGCGGGCCTGGAACCCCAGCAGCACCTGCACAGCCAGGTCCCCTGGTGTCCTCTCTGCGCTGGCCTGTCCCCAGTCGGTGAGGACACACGAGTTTCCCGGAAGAGTGACCTTCCCCTGCAGGCGCAGGCACGCCGATCATGCACGGGGAGCGAGGAAAGCAAGCGAGAATAACGTTCCGCCCGGCCCCAAAATACCCGCACAGCCCTGCGCACGCACAGCCCCGGTGCAGAAGGCGTGAGCCTGCCCGGGCGCTTCTCCACACGCCATCAAAACGCTTGAAAACGGGACATTCCCTCCCTTGGATCCTGCAGGCTCCCTTCTTGGCGCCCCCAGGAAACAGCAGAAAACAGAAGGGAACTGAGCGCAAGATGTTCCCTCCAGCCTCGAGCGTAACAGCCAAATGGCCGGAGTAGCCAGACCGGCCACGGGTAGAAGCCGGGTCACGTTAACCGTGCCGTGGCCGTTCTACGTGACGTGGTTTTACTGGCCCCGTCACTGGGCAGTGAGTGGTTTTAAGACACGCCCATCAATTCTCTGATGCCTCGGGAGAGGGGCCCCGAGACACACGGGAGAAGGGCCCACGAACTTGCAGGCGAGATGGGAACACCGAGGACCTACCAGGAACTGGGAGAGAAGTGGGAATGAGTCCCCCTCCGAGGCTCAGGAAGGAGCCAGCCCTTGATTTCCAATTTCCGGCCCCCAGAACTGTGAGAATAAATTTCTACTGTTTTAAGCCACCGGGTCTGTGGTCGCTTGTTACAGCAGCCACAGGCCACTGATACGGACTGCAGGGGCAGGTCTGGGAGGAGGTAGAACTGCCTCATCTCAGGGGCCACGGGGAGTGGGGTGGGGAGGTGAGGGGCCCTGCTGAGGCCTGCAGGACGGGGCCAGCCTGGGATGTCCCCAGAAAAGGGCCTCACGTTGGCATCCTTGCAAGCTGCTCATCTGCTCCCACTCCACTCTCAATAAAGCCTCATTAGCAGCTGGGGCCCGGGGTCCCCCGTGCAGTGGAAAATTGAGGGAAGGGCCGGAGGAGCAAAGGGGAGCACAGCCCCTCTCCTCTGAGTCCGGGGGCAGGGAGCAGGGCATCGCTGGGCTGGCTGGGCCTTGGGCAACCGACGGGGCCCCCAGGGTCACGGCCTCAGAGGAGGCCAGCGCAGAGGGGAGGGCCCGGTGCGAAGCCGAGCCTCACGCCGCCCCCTGAGCAAACAGGAGGCTGCACCCTGAGAAACCCTCAGAAATAGGGACACAGGACCCCTCAGGGGAATTGTGTCTGACATCAAAGGCAGTAGAGCTTTATCCTATTCTAATTTGAGCAGTTCAAAGGAATGTGACCTTATTCTGCTGTCGAAATAGGTGACTATGCCTGCAAAGCTTCCCCAAATAACCCAGAAATTAGCACCCCCAAAATAGCAGTGTGGGCGCCATCAGGGGGGCACAGCCTTGTTCTGGGGCAGCCACTGCCTCTCCTCCCTCTCCATTTCTCCCTCCCTCCCTCCCTTTCCCGCCGTCCGCCCCTTTGCCCCGTCCTGCCCTCCCTCCTCCCTCTGCCCTGCCCTCCCTCCTCCCTCTGCCCTGCCCTCCCTCCTCCCTCTAACCTGCCCACCCTCCTCCTTCTGCCCTGCCCTCCCTCCTCCCTCTGTCCTGCCCTCCCTCCTCCCTCTGTCCTGCCCGCCCTCCTCCCTCTGCCCTGCCCTCCCTCCTCCCTCTGCCCTGCCCTCCCTCCTCCCTCTGTCCTGCCCTCCCTCCTCCCTCTGCCCTGCCCTCCCTCCTCCCTCTGTCCTGCCCGCCCTCCTCCCTCTGCCCTGCCCTCCCTCCTCCCTCTTTCCTGCCCTCCCTCCTCCCTCTGCCCTGCCCTCCCTCCTCCCTCTGTCCTGCCCGCCCTCCTCCCTCTGCCCTGCCCTCCCTCCTCCCTCTTTCCTGCCCTCCCTCCTCCCTCTGTCCTGCCCTCCCTCCTCCCTCTGTCCTGCCCGCCCTCCTCCCTCTGCCCTGCCCTCCCTCCTCCCTCTGCCCTGCCCTCCCTCCTCCCTCTGTCCTGCCCTCCCTCCTCCCTCTGCCCTGCCCTCCCTCCTCCCTCTGTCCTGCCCGCCCTCCTCCCTCTGCCCTGCCCTCCCTCCTCCCTCTTTCCTGCCCTCCCTCCTCCCTCTTTCCTGCCCTCCCTCCTCCCTCTGCCCTGCCCTCCCTCCTCCCTCTAACCTGCCCTCCCTCCTCCCTCTTTCCTGCCCTCCCTCCTCCCTCTGCCCTGCCCTCCCTCCTCCCTCTAACCTGCCCACCCTCCTCCCTCTGTCCTTTCTGGTCTCCTCCACCCCTCCCTGCTACCGTCCAGACCTCCCCTCTCCTGTCCTCCCGCGGCAGCCGCCAAGCCCCAGGTTTGCCCTTCCCGATGCCCTGAAGTGGCCGCTCTCTGCCGGAGCCCCTTCCTGTCCTCGCTTCTCCGAGGGGGCCCATGTGGCTGTGAGCGCCCGTCAGAAGAGCCTCAGGGGGCTTACGCCGTGAGGAGGGAGGGGCCCTGGAAGGAGAGGTCTGTGTTAGGAAAAGAAAGTGAGGTCACAACACCCTTTCCCTCAGCCCACACCTTGCCGACGTGCTGAGCACCTGCTGGGTGTCCTCGCCATGCAGCAAACGCTACCGCGGAAACCTGTCCAGGGAGGTGGGGTGTGCGGAAAAGAGAAATCCGACCCTTGGGGACTTGGGAGCAGGGACAGGCTGTCTCAGCAGACGGTGACCACATTCTGTGACTCACTGCCCAGCCCAGGACACAGGTGACAGTGGCGACATCACAGGGCAGGAGGCGCAAACCGGAGCTGTCCCAGGACACAGGACATGTGGCCACCCCAGCCCTGAGGGCTGCTCGCTGTCCCCATCGGGAGGGCGAGGGTCCGCGTTTCAGACGAGGCCAACAGCACGAGGGGCTTCTGAACATGTCGCACGTTGGGGGCCGCCGTCGCCGTGCGGGAAGTGAGCTGCAGAGATGAGGGGGCGCGAGACTGGGAAGGTCGGTCTGGGGTCCGTCTGCAGAAGGTCTTAGGCGCACAGCCAGAGAGGTTTGTTTTTATCCCACAAGGATTCAATATGATGATTAAAAAATGATTCCTATTGTATCAACAGGACAAAAAAAGATAAGAGGGCAAATAAAAAGCCCATAATTTTATCAATAAATGGCAAAAAGGTGTTTTATAAAACCCAGTATTTATTACTAATGGACAAAATGCTCTGTGAGCTGGGATTCCTTGATATAGTGAAGAAACCTTTCCCAAACGTCAGCCAACATTAAGCTTAACAGAGAAACTTGCAGCTGCTACTGTTGAGGACGCACCTGTCCCCTTGGTCGCTGACGCCGTCCTGAGGCCCAGTCGGTGCCGCACGGTAAGGAAACGGATGAGACGCAAAAGTATCAAGTGAAGGTTACAAAACTATCCTCATTTTCAGGCATATAATTTTCTACCTGAAAAAAATCCACTAGAGTTTAATAAAGCAGATTGTTCTAAACTGAATATATAAACATCAATAACATTCCTAAACACCACCTATAAGCAGCTAGAAAATATGACAGAAAAATGTTCTATACATATTTCATATGACTATACAGGTGTTTGTATTTATATGGACACGTCATACATGTGTATTTGAAAATAAACTTAAGAAATATGTAAGACATATAAGAAAAAAATGGCTTTCATTGAGAAACTTAAAAGAAGACTTTAATATTAATAATTAGAAACACAGGGCATTTTCTTGAGGCAGGAGATAATTGTAAAGACGTCTAATCCCAATGGAAATCATAGCCAAAGTTTATAACGTTAATTTTTTTCTTAAAAATTTTCTGGTACAGGCTGGGCATGGTGACTCACGCCTGTAATCCCAGCACTCTGGGAGGCCGAGGCGGGTGGATCGCTCGAGGTCAGGAGTTCAAGACCAGCCTGAGCAAGAGTGAGACCCCGTCTCTACTAAAAATAGAAAGAAATTATATGGACAACTAAAAATATATACAGAAAAAATTAGCCGGGCATGGTGGTGCATGCCTGTAGTCCCAGCTACTCGGGAGGCTGAGGCAGGAGGATCGCTTGAGCCCAGGAGTTTGAGGTTGCTGTGAGCTAGGCTGACGCCACGGCACTCACTCTAGCCCGGGCAACAGAGCGAGACTCTGTCTAAAAAAAAAAAAAATTTCTGGTACAAAGACTGCATGTATGCAAAAAGGAAGATAATTCTGAAAGAGCAAAGCAGTGACAGGGAATTGAGTATGTGTCGGCCAGGTTGTCCCTAAGGACACTGGGCAGCTCCGATTCTACCAGCCAGGGTCCCCCGGGGCAGACCGCACACACACACAGTGGCACAGTCCGAGGGTGGGTCATTCACAGAGGACCATTTGCAAAGCGCGATCAGGGTTTGGAGAACCCGAGGGCGGTGCTGTGCCCAGCGCAGCAGTCACAGAGCTGCTGGCACTCCTGAGCCGAAAGGAAGCAGGTGTCAGACCGGGAGGGAGAACCCTACGGAGGAGGCCACCGAGGGGAAGAGTGGCCTTTGGCTGAAGGACGAAGGAGGCCACTCTGGGAGGGAGTCGGGCGATAAACACTGCCCCTCTCCCCCATTTCAGCAGGACCCACCCCCTGCCAAACGCGACGAGAACCCACAGACAGGGGAGCCAGGCTGAGCAGGTCAGCTCTGGGACAGAAAGTGGCACAGAGGACGGCGAGGGGTCCGGAGGGACAGAGAGACACCTGGCACAAGCACGTGACATTCCATGGGGACACAGGCAAACTCCTGCCTGTGACTTCAGAGAAGCGTCTGCAGCTGTATTCAGAATGGCAGACACTTGGCTCAAGAGCCGCCCCTGGAAACAGCGGCCTGGAGGGTTCAGTCCGCGGCACCCCAGTGTCCAGTCAGCCATTCGCTTGCTCAGCAAACGTGGGGCGTGTGCCGTGTGCAGGCCTGCACGGAGCGTGACTGCTCCAGCATAAACAGAACAAGAACGTACCCTGAGCAGAGGCCATGCTGCATACAGTAGGTGCTCTGTGAATGTATGTTGAGCACATGAATGAATGAACTTAAGTGTCAGGGCCAGTCTGGAACAGCCCAGTGCTGACCTAGGTGCTCTGGTGGCAGCAGTGGCTGAGGGAAGGGAGGTGGGGCGGGGACAGATCAAACAGTTGTTAAAGTGGGCGGGGTCGGGAGACCCCCTTCTGGACAGGAACGCAGGGCGTCCACAGGGCTCCGGCCCCTCTGGGAAGAGAAGCATGAAATGCCCGGGAGAGCCCCAGGGAGGAAGGCTGGCCGGGGAGGGTGGGCGGGGAGCACGGCGAGGGCAGGCACCTGGCGGGGCAGACCTGCTCTTGGGCAGGTGTGGTCCTGCTGCGCCATGCAGGGAGGGTCCCCAAACTGCCAGTCTGGGAGCCTGCAGAAGTGTGAAGAGCGTGGGCTTCTGCGTGGGTGGACTCCAAGCCCTGCAGCGGAGTAGACCAGGGTGTGGTGTAGACCAGGGTGTGGTGTAGACCAGGGTGTGGTGCAGGGAGTGTCGGGGTCAGAGTCTCGGTCACCATCACCACGGGGAAACGAGAAATTCGAATAGCAGAATCACTGGGCAATTTTAGCTAGTGGCTGGCAGGAAGGCCAGCCCAGGAGCGGGGCAGTCACCAAATCCCAGATTTGGCGGCAGCAGCACCAGGAGCCATCCCAGAGCGAGCGTCCTCCAGCCCGGGCCCGAGCGAGGCACGAGGGCCTCCTGGAGTCCCGTGAGCCACTTTGAGAGCTAATGGGGAGAATTTCCCAAAGTCCTGCATGTGCCGGGGTGAGATGTGATAAAAAACCCAGCCCAGCCACCTACACGGGTTGTGATTCGGGGCAAGTCACTTAGCGTTTCTGAACCTCAAAGTCCCCAACTGTGTAGTGGGAATGATCCCACCTCCCAGGGCGATCGTGAGGGTCAGGGCACTAATTGCGGTAAACAGTTAGTGCGGTGCCTGGCACAGAGCAGAGACTCAGGCCTGACACCTTCCTCTTCCTCCCCCACCCCCTGCTTGAGACTTTGCAAAAAGAGCCAGAGCGGGACCCTTCCCAGCCGTGGTTCTGAACACAAGTGGGGCTTTGGGGTGGGGTTGGGTGAAGCCATCGCCGTGGCCTAGAAAGGGCTGGGTCTCGGGGACTAGAGGCCCCCCTCTTTGAGCTTCCCCAGGGACCATCAGCGCAGGAAAGCCCAGACCGCACCCCAGCTGGAGGAGTCCGTGGAGTTCCAGGGCTCAGCTACCAACCCCTGGGCCCTGCCCGGCTTGGGGCCACTGGGGACTGAGCATGTCCTTGGCCATCAGTTAGCTCTTGGCACTTATCTGGGAGGGCTTTTGTTTTTTGTTTTTTATTTTTTTTGCTTCTCATTTCTCCACGTCACTGGCAATCTGGATGCCTTTGCCAGATGCAAATCCTCCGCGCTGTTTTAGTGCTCGAATGTTCCAAAGGGGGAGCTCCCAGAATTCCCCAGCCGGGGTGCCCTCACACTCCATCTGCACCAGGAGACCAGACCTCTTTAAGAAAGTAATTAAAGCTCTAGACCCTCTCCCCCAAAAACTGCTTACATGCATGAAAATTTCTTAAAATTTCAGGGATTTCACTAAATCCCCTGCCAGGGATCCAGAGATCCCAGGCGAAGAGCCCTGAACCCACCCAAGCCCCGGACGTCGCAGATGTGGGAGCTGAGATCAGAGAGGGCAAGGGACTGGGCCCTCGTTGCACAGGAAGTAGCAGCAGAGCCCGGGAGATTTTCCCACCTTGCCTCTGGCTGCCGCCCTCAGGCCTCTTGATGCTCTTCCCAGCGCGAGGTCGTGAGAAGTAGGAGGAGCCTGACAGCCCTGTGTCCTGAGAGGTCACCCTGGCCCGGGACAGGTCACCTGCCCAAGCCCCGTCTGCTAACCTGGGGACAGCCTCTTCGCCCCAGCGGCCAGGGCCTCTCCCACCACCAGGGGGCGCGTGCGCCGTGCGCGGGACTGGACTCGCCGCCGGGGAGCACCGGACAGTGGGGGGCGACCGCAGCCCTCCCTCTCCCCAGCACAGAGGGGGAAACTGAGGCCAAGAAAAAGCAAGGGGCCCCTGGCGTTATCCTGGGAAATTGTCTGCCTTCTCGGTGAGCTTCAGTCTCCCCTTCCGGCCCCCGTAGGGCGTTCAGACCAGAACCCGTTTCCAGCACCGGGACTTGGGGTCAGTGGAAAGCCCGTGGGGAGCGGCTGGGAAGGGGCTCTGCGCCCCGACTGCGCCGCCAGAAGCCCGGCCCCGTCGTCCCTGTCCACGCGCCGGGCGTCCACGCGGGGCTTCGTGCGGAGGGTTCTGGGCTAAAACGCTTTGAAACCCCGGCCCGGGGGGCCTCTGCGGTGCCTGTGACCCGGAAATCCGTGTGGCTTCAACACTCAGAAGTTTCCAGACTGGGAAAGGCACGTGGTCCCGATAACCTGGGGACGGACCCCAGCAGGGCGGAGCTGCGGCCTCGCGGCAGGTGACCGAGCGCCTGCTTTGCGCTGGGGAGGTCGCGGCGCGTGCTCAGCGTCCTCGCGTCTGTTACGCGACGTGCTCCCCCGTGTTGGCCACTGTGTGTGAGGGTTACCCCCCCACTTCACAGATGAGGAAACTGAGGCCCAAATGACCTGCTTACGAGAGAAAAACGAGCCAGATTTTCTTGGGGATGAGATTGTGTTGGTCTTCCTATCTCCCTAAAAGAAACCTAAAAAGGCAGGAAAACTGTGGGTCCCCCCAGGCCTGTCCCCATGGCCCAGTCACTGTTTCTTAAATTTTGCATTTTTTTTTTCTAATTCCAAAGCAACCCATGTTGTTTCCTTTTTTAAAAAAATTTTTTAAATATAAAATGTACAGAAAAGCATTCACTGAAACCAAAAGTGAGCACTTTGCCAATCTCACCACCGCTGTTTGGTGAACGCTCCACCCAATCCCTGTCCTCAGAAGCAGCGACCATTAACTCCCAGCGGCAGGTAGGTGTCCTTCCAGACCTTTCTCCGCGCGTAGATAAACACGTGTTGACGTGTGCAATAGATAAATATGTCAAAGGCATCCCAAGTATCTCTGTTATGTAAGGAAGAACAACAAGCCTGCCAAACGGGAATAAAAGCTTTAGTTTTACAGGATGCAGAGAAAGAGCAGCCCACGGCGGACGGAGTCGGCCCGGCCGCCTCCCGCCGTCCCGGGTCAGCGGCAGCCAGGCTGCGGGGAGCGGCCGTGACTCAGTCTGACCACTGACCCGGCAGGAAATGTCAGGAGCTCGTCAGGGGAGCGCGGCTCATCGATGTGGCATCAGCGCCTGCCTCGGGGGAGCTTCAAGACGTGCTCGGAATCGAGCTGACAGCCCGTTAGCTGCCAGCTCTGGCGACGTCTTCCCGGACCGGAAGACACGCCCAGGTCACACACCCGCAGGGTGGAGCAGGACGTCGAGCCTTTGCACCGGTCCTAGCAAATGCCAGCTGCCGAGCAGCGACGCAGCATGGGGCAGTTTTTGCTTGTATCCCATTTACTACCCCACAACACCCCTGTAAAATAGCTACTATTGGCACCATTTATAAATGGGGAAACCGAGGCTGAGAGGAGTGAAGTCACCGGCCCCAGATCACGTGCGCAGGGGACACCCCCGTGGTCAGAGGCACCACGTGTGGTCTCGCAGGCCTCACCTCGCCCGCCGGGTAAGGAAGCCACCTTCCTCCCCACCGCACAGGTGAGGGGCGAAGCCCAGAGAGGTCAGCCCCACCCCCCACCCCCCACCCTGTCAGTCAGACAAGACTCCGCCCTCCGGCGCCCGGGCTCGGGTGGCTCCGGGAGAGTCAGGGACCGGTTGCATAACGTCCTCCTTCTCCGCCAGGAGCTGCAAACGCCCACCTTCCCCATTCACGAATCTGGGCACTGAGTGGGGGGAGTCAGGGAAGGATATTTTAGAAAAACCGTCTTCAGTCGGGGAATCTCACGGTGTAATTATGTAGCGAGGACACGGAATTAGCAGAGAGGCGGCGACACGCCACCACCTCCCCGCTCGCAGCCTCTCGGGAGGTGGGGCTCCCCCCAGATCCGAGCACACCGACCCTCCATGCACGGGACGCCGCCGGAGGCCCCTCAGAGCGACGCCCCAAGCCCCTGGCCGCGTACAGGGAAACAGAGTCCCCAGGGCAGGCTCCCAGCCGGAAGTCACTCAGCTGCAGGCCCGGCCACCAGCTGGTCCCCGGCGCCAGGCCCCGCCCCCAGACCCGCCCAGCCCCTCCGAAGCCAAGAGACGGAAATAACCCGGGCTTGGGCATCCAGAGTCCAAAATAAGCGCCAGTGCAGCTCCACGCACTGTTGCCATGGTTACGGATGGCGAAGGCTGTGGCAGAGCCCAGCAAATCAGCTGATGATGAGAGAAACTTCCAACAGCGACGCTCTGCACCAGCAATCGCTGCCCGACTCGCAGAGCCGGTGGCAAGTGCGGGAGTGACTGCGGCGGGTGGGAGCCCGCGTGGCCGCCCCCTCGAAATCCAGACCCACGTGCATGGTGGGCGGCTCCCGTGACGCCCCGCCTGCTGTCCCAGGGCAGCGGGGACGCGGGCTGCGTTTTCTCCGAGCCCCACCGGGAGGCAGCCACTGGCCCGGGCAGGGGGTGCTCGGCCCCGAGAGGTGGCAGGAGGAACCAGGCCAGGCCCGAGATCACGTCTCCGTGACGCGCTCGATCCTTGCTCCGCCACTCGGTGAATTTTCTCTGTGTCCTCAAGCGCCTGCGGCACCTGGCTTCAGTCCTCACTCTGGTGTCATTTGAAAACTGGCTGCGACTCCTGTCCTCCCTACGCCCACGCCTCCTTGCAACGTGACGTCGAATGTCCCCCAATGAGAGAAAGAGTCCAGTTCCCTTCCGCTTGGGTCTGGCCTGTCCTGATGACTCGTTTTGACCAAAGGACCTGTAGCTGTGCCCTAAGTACTGAGGTCCCGTCTTAACCTGTGACCCGTGAGTCTTGTGTCTTCTGCCAGGGTCCAGGAAACAGTCACAGGCTGACCTATTAGATGTAAATAGGGTAAATCAAGTCCCAGATTCCACGCAAACTGGGCACGCACTCGCAGCCTCTGTTCCCTCCGCCCAGAACACTTTTCCCTCAGCAATCCGCTCGGCTCCCTCTCTCGCTTCTTTCGGATCTGCGTTAGCCCCGGTCCTCCGAGAAGCAGGTGCCGGGAGGGGTTACCCGTGCTCGGCTGTTATTAGGGGAATGCCTCCGGGAGAGGAAACGGGGACGGAGCAGGGAAGGCCGGGTTGCGGTGGGGCCGTGACGCGCGTCTGGCCCCAGGGAAGGAGAAGAGGAGACGGCGGAGTGGAAGCTCCTCCCGGGCTGGGCAGGCCAAGGACGCTTCAGCAACACGCCCGGGGTCCCTGCGCTGACGTCTTGCAGGGAGGGGCAGCTGCTGGCAGGAAGAAGCTGTGGGAGCCGGAGCCTTCCGCAAAAGCAGCGACGGATTTCAAAGCGCAGCAGCCACGGCCTTTGGTGAGCTACGCTCTGGTGGCAGGAGGTCTGCAAGACACGTGCCCACGGCCACGCAGAGCCTCTGCCCTGGGGCTGCCCCGACCACTCCATGAAGGAGCAAGTCCCGTCAGCCGCCCGGCTCTCTCCCCTGCTTAGTGCTATTGGATCACAGGGTCACCCCCGATGATGACACCGTTTGTTAGTTTTCCTCCCTCACCACCAACAGGCGAGCCCTGACGGCAGAAGAAATTTCTGTCTGTTTTGTTCACTGCTGTATGCCCAGGACGCTCAATAGTGCCCGACACTCAAAATAAAAATTGATTGAGTTATAAATGAGTGAAATCAGAAATGTTTCCCGATAGGTACCGAAGGCCACGTTCAAACGCGAAAGTCCCCTGCTGTGGATGGTTTGTGTCCTGCCACAGTTCACACGTCGAAGCCCTGACCCCAGGGTGATGGCATTTGGGAACGGGGGCCTACGGGAGGTCACTGGGGTTAGGTGAGGTCATCACGAGCACGCAGAGGCAAGGCCGCGTTTGCGCACAGCGGGCAGGCGCGGTCGGCAAGCCGGGAGAGAGTCCCGAGCAGAGGCGGGATCACAGCTCCTGCTCCTGACTCCGGGCCTGCACGGCTGAGAACACAAGTGTCTGCCGTGCAGCCCGTGCAGCCCGTGGGGCCCGTGGCGCGTATCTGGCTACGGCAGCCCGAGCCCGCAAAGCCCCAAGTTCATTAGCTCACAGTCGAGCATCAGTGAAGTTCCCGACCCCTTCACATGACGCTCCCAGACGAGCCTGTCTCACTCCGCACACCTCTGAATGTCACCGGGAAGTAGCCGCCTTTCTGCTGGCTGCCACCAGCTGACAAGGAGACAGGAAATTGTATGTCTGTGGCTGGTGGTGGTGACTATGTATGAGGGAGGGGCAGATATCTTTGGTTGAGCCTCTAATTTCCCGTCTCCGAACATTCCTGTCTCATCCCGGGCACTCTCCTGCAGCAGTGCCGGGAAGACACGGTGACAGGTGACGGTGGGCTGGACCTGTGCTCTAAGCAGCTCCAAGCTCGGGGGCAGCAGGCCTTACCTTGTTGCTATGGCAACAGAGCAGCACGGCAGGTGCCCAACGGGGGGGCGGGGGGGGCGACTGCGAAGGCCTCTTACAGCCTCAGGAGAGTGCAGGTGGCATCTGGGAGCACGTCCGCGATGCAGATCTGCTCACCTTCCCGGCTGAATGCTCGGGCCCCGGGCATGTGCAGGAAACCCCGTAGCAGGACAGCTGGGAACGCACGGGCACCACGACTCCCACAGGCAAGCACCAGGGGTCCAAAATGTAAGCAAGGCCCTTCCTGCACCCCTGCCCCTCCCACGGCCACCATGACCTCTGCTTCTGCCAGAAGTTCCTGACTCGCCGCGAGGAGGGAGAAGGGAGGCTGAGCAGTGATCCCCCGCCTGCCCCAGGCTCAGACTGGCTGCCCCCGACCGGCTGCAGCCAGTCCCCCTCCACGGACAGGCCTGGAGCAGAAGGCCCGGGGAGGGCAAGCGGACACGGAGGGCATTAGCGCAAGGGTCCAGCCAAGACGGCGCAGAGCCGCGGCAGTGGCCATGCCAGCAGAGGAGAGAAGACAGGTGCCAGGGAAACGTCAGCGGCAGAGCAGCAGGTGTGGCAGCTCCTTGGCCACGAAGGGTGAGGGGTGAACTAGAGGCCGGCAGAGCCAGGGCGTGGCTGGGGCTGGGCAGCCTGCTCTGTGTGACTGAGGCGGCCACGTGCCTTCGCACAGGCCTGCGCTGTTCCCAAGGCCATTCCACGCTCGACGGTCTCCGGGTCCTCGCGGCAACGCCGCAGGGCGGGTAAGCTGGGGCAAGGGCCGCGGTCCCGACTCACAGAGGGACACAGGCACTGTGCCTCCAGGGTGACCGAGCCTGGAGCTGGACACAATCTGGGCACCAGAGCAGATCTGGGACCTTCTTGGTTCCTGCGTTCGGTCTGCGCCTGGGAGAGACCACACTTGCCTCCACTTTCTGACTTTAAAAGTTGAAATCTCTCCTTTCTCTGTGGTTCATACCAGAGGTTCTTTTATTGGTCAATCTCAAAGGGACAGCTTTCCTTGCACTCTATTTAACTGACATTTTTAAAGCATAATAATTGACATTTTTATTATTGTCTTGGAGTGGAGAAGGACTCTCAGTCTGACTCCACCCCAGAAACTGAAAGAGAGAGAGAAAGGTGGAGGAAGAAAAGGAAAAGATTAATAAATTCAATTTTATAGAAATAAATATTGCAAAGGCCATGATAAAATCAGATGCAATCTAGGAAAAATACACTATTTGCAATTTATATCACAAAGAGCTCTACATGTCAATCTGGAAAAAAATCAACAAAGAGATAAGAAAGTGAGTAAAGGATATGAACAGACAGATTTCAGAAAAGAAAATACATATATTTCTTGTAACTATGAAAACATACCCAGCCTCAAATTAAATGCACGGATAAATCATTCTTCACCCAATGGTTTATCAAAAATTAAAAAGATTGACACAGGGTAAGAGAAACAGGGTCTTTCATACATTGTTGGCAAAAGAATGAACCATTATGAATTTTATGAAGGAGAAAATATCTATCATTATCATAAAGACACATGCCCTTTCGACCTAACATTCCACTTCGAGAAATTCATCCCACATACTAACATTTGTGCCATGTTACAAATGTACAAAGTACAATATTGTTTGTGAAAACAAAAGGTTGAACACGACCTAAAAGCCCGTCAGTTGGAGACTGGTTGTGAAATTATGTTACATCCGTCTGAAAAGGAAAGAACCTGCACTGATGTGTACTGACCTTCACTACTGCAACTGAAAGACCAGGTGCAGACGGGACACACAGCACAGCTCCTGCCACGAAACAAGCGCACCCGTGCCTGGCATCTGCGCGTGGATGGCAGAATTTCCCAGACGGGTTTAGGGAAACTGCCAGCACAGGTCGCTTCTGGGGAGGGAAACAGAATAACTGGGAACCGGGAAGCAAGACAAGACTTCTTACTGTAAACGCTAGTTTTAAATTTTGGTACCATGTGAATTTATGATCTATTAATAAATTAGGCATAAAGCGAAATTGAAAAGGTACGCTGAAAGCTGAAACTTTAAACAGTGAGTGCCGGCTTAGAGTGTTGGAAGCGGGCACTAGTTTTCTATGCTGCATAACAAATTGTCACACGCTTAGCAGCTTTAAGCAGCACACGCTAACCGCCCCGGTTTCCGAGGGCCGGCAGTCCAGGCGCAGCGCAGCCGGGCGCTGTGCTCGGGTCTCGCGGGTTGGCTGGGCCGCGGTCTCACCGCAGCCTCCAGGGGGAGGAGGCCGAGTCCAGGTTTATTCCGGCTGTTGGCGGGATTCATTTCCACGGCCGTGGCTGAGGGCCCTGCCCTCTGCCAGCTGTCGGCTCGAGGCCACTCTCAGACCCCAGAGCCTCCCTGCACCCCGCCACACGTGGGGTCCCCAACACGCCTGCTTGCTCATCAGGCCTGAAAGGAGTCTGCCCAGTCTGCCGAGAGGGAGGCCTCTGGGACAGACCGAGTCACAGGAGTGAGGCCCCCTCACCCTGGCTGCATCCCGCCTGTCAGCAGTGAGCGCAGCCCCATTCCGTCCACACAGATGTAAGAACTCCAGAAAGGGGGGCTCCTGGGGGCACCCCAGCATCTGTTCACTGCAGATGAGGTTTTGAGGAGACAGTTTAAACATTTCGGTGCTCACAAGTTTTCCCTAACGGACATTTACTGCCCAATTCTCATCTACCACGGGCGCTAACTCAAGGCGGACTCTGTGCTCCCAGACCCCCCCTCCCCTCCTGCCTCCCAGCCCGAGGCTCTGGGGCTGCACGGGAGCCAACCCAGCCTGTCTCCGCTCCCCTGAGGAGGCAGGAGAAGGTCCCATTGAAGGCTCAGTGCAGAGCCTGGTGTGTTTTGTGCTCGGATCGCCGAGGACAGAGACAGAGGAGTGGTAGCTCAGCAAGGGCTCTGGCCCCTCGGTCCGAGTTGCGTCTCCTAGCAACAAGACATGCTCACCGTGCAGGGGACGGGCAACTGGGGCCTGCAGACACCCCAAGTTCTCCTTGCCAAACCCCCCTCCAAAGCCTCATCTTTGTCCCGAGAGCCCTCTCACTGCTGAGGTCTCGCACTTCCCTGGGTCAGAGTTTCCCCGACATCGAGAAACAAGAGCTTCTGTTGACCAATGTCCCAGAGGTCTCCAGGAGAGGCCAGTCTGGGGGCCCCACATGTCCTCCCGTCTCCTCTGGCCGCATCCTTCTCCCCCAATGCCCCCACTCGGAAGCTCCGTCATGGCTCTTCTCCCAGGCCCCTCTGTAATTAAACCTCTGTGACGGGAGCTCCCTGGGTGGACTCCTGGGAGTGACGTGTCCTCCATCGTGTCACCAGCATCATCGTGGTAACTAGTGTGCACTGACTGTTTACATGTGCCGGCTGTGATCCTGCTAGACAACTTTTGGGGTCCCCACTGTGCACGTGTGCAACCTCAGACCCAGGGAGTTTCAGAATTGCCTGGGGCTGCCCAGGTCACAAAAGAAGGAGCAGGATTCAAACCCAAGCCTGTCCTTTATCAAAAAGTCCCAAAGCAACAGATGCTGATGAGGATGTGGAGCGACGGGAACCCTCGTACACTGCTGGTGGGACTGCAAACTAGTGCAACCTCTGTGGAAAGCAATGCAGAGATACCTAAAGACCTACAAGTAGACCTACCATTCGATCCAGCAATCCCAGTACTGGGCATCTACCCAAAAGAACAAAGACATTCTATAAAAAAGACATCTGCACTAGAGTGTTTATAGCAGCACAATTCACAATTGCAAAGATGTGGAAACAACCCAAGTGCCCATCAGTACATGAGGGGATTAATAAAATGTGGTCTAGGTACACCATGGAGTTCTACTCAGCCACAAAAAACAGTGGTGATCTAGATCTTCTGTAACAACCTGGATGGAACTGGAGACCATTGTTCTAAGTGAAGTATTGCAAGAGTGGAAAAACAAGCACCACATGTACCCACTGCTAAATTGGAACTGATTGATCGGCACCTCTGAGCACACATGGAAGTAAAACTCAAGGGAAATCAATTAGGGGCGGGGGAGGAGGGGATGGGTAGGTTCACACCTAACGGGTACAGTGCACACTGTCCGGGTGGTGGGCACACTTATAACTTCAACCCAGACTGTACAAAGTAAACTATGTAACCAAAACGTATGTTCCCCCGTAAAATTCTGAAATTAAAAAAAAAAAAGAAAACCCAGCCGGTGAGACCGAAAGCTCCTGTCTTTCCCGTCCACGCAGCAGCTCAGTGACGCCAGGCCGTGCAGTCAGCACATCAGTGCCGCCACCACACGGTGACTTGTGGAGCCCCGACTGCTCCAGTGGCCCCCCCCCCCCGCAGAGAGACAGGCCTCACCGCCTTCCTGCTGGCAGCTCTGCAGGGGGCCTGGGGGTGTCCCGGGCGCAAAGCTCACAGCCCCCCTCCCTGCCATGTTTAAGGCCCTGAAGCAGCTGACCTGGCACCCAGCCCCCCCCCCCGCCCTCCCCATGAGAAGAGAACTATTCCTGGGACACCTTATGTCTCCACCCTCCCTGCAGACAAACCTGGAACTGACGGGCCTCCAAGGTCATCTGATGCAAGCACGTCCTTCAGCGCTTAGATCCGTCATCTCCTTCGCACCCCTCCCTAGGCCTGTGTCAGCTTCTGCTCACACACCTCCAGTGACGGTGAGCTCACTACCGGACGGGGGCAGCCCATGCCAAGCAAACTCAGGCCTCCTCCCTAGAAGGCTGAATTGAACAGCCCAGCCAATGAGGGAACCTCTCGTGAAGTCAAGACACCTGGGAGGAACTTCCAGGTGGAGCGATTTTAAAAAGAGAATCGTGGGGGAAAGCATCACAGATTGAGAGGCTAAACCTCAATGCAAATCTGATCGCATCCCCGTCCCCCTGGGGTCCCTGAGTCGGCGTGTGCAGAACACCTGGGGCCGGGAATCTACACGGAACAGAAATGTGTGCTCACAGCTGCGGAGGTGGAAGCCCCAGAGCCAGGTGCCGGCACATGGTGTCTGGTGAGGGCCTTCCTGCCCCCTCACCTGGCCGGGTGGGCAAGGAAGTGCTGCCTGGAGGCTCCTGAAGGGCTTAATCACCCGCATTTGTGAGAAGAGGAGCCCTCGTACCTCATCCCCTCTAATGGCCCCCATCTTAGTGCCATCGCATTGACCATTGAGTTTCAACACCTGAACCTTGGAGGGGACACGTTCGGCCACTGCAGTCCCTGTATCCCAGGGTGGTGCTTGGCTGTGTCCTTGCACAGCCTTCTCCCGCCAAGGGCCCCAGTGTCACGACCCTCCTGCCTGCCGTGCCCTGCCCCCGGCTCACCCTACCTCCAGCCACCCCGGTGCAGCCGCTCCCTGGAAAGACCCTTTGGTGCCCCCCACCTTGGGAGATCGCGGCTCCCCCGGACTCTGCCGCCCTTCAACGCTCTGACGTGTCCTGCCAGCGCAGGGCAGTGGTCAGCACTTCTGTGCGGCCTCCGCAGCCCCAGGACCAGCCTCTCCCTCCTGCGGTCTCGGTGCTGACGGCAGCGAGAGCCCCGTGTCCTGAGCACCCCATGGGCGCCGGGCACTGCGCTGGGACCCGGGCGGGCGTCCCTCTGCGTTCACTAAACCCTTGTGGGAAGCGTCATCTTGGGAGACTCAGCCTCGCTGGATCTCATGGCTGGTGACGGGTTCGGGATTCAGATCCAGGTGTCTCCTCTCTCTGCCACCTGCGGTCACCCTGTGTTGGGACACTTCACCCTGCAGGCCAGCACTTCTGCGACTCTTGTAGACCCTGGCCCTTAGCCACAAACACATTCTATGTTACAATCTAGTGCTCACCTGTATGCACGGGTTCCAGAAAACAACACCTACCCTCTCCATCTGCAGTTCCCTCCCATCTTTTCTGTTTTATTTCATCTTCTTAAGTGCTGGCCAGGAGCCACTACTTTGATCTTGTGACCCCCTAATGGGGTGGGGACCCCCAGTTTTAGAACACTGCTGTGGATTGGCAGCTCTGCATTCACAGGCCTGGCACACAGTAGGTGCTCAATAAATCCCCAAGCCTGACTGCCACGGAGCCAGTGCCCTGCCCTGGCCTTGGGAAGTAGCTGATCCCGTGACGCCGACAGAACAGGGCTGACAGAACAGGACGCTGGGGCCTCACGGGGACTCGTCCCACCTGGCGACACATTCAGACACAGCAGGAGCTTCCAGACGCTATGCTGGGCGTGGTTCCGCCGCGGGACGCCATTGGTCGGCAGGCGCAGGGCCGTGGGGTCGCCGCTCCGTTTCCCCACGGCGCCCGGGGCCCTGGTGCCCGGGAGTCCCGCTGACGCTGACGCCCCAGGACCCTGGGCCGCAGGAACCGCGCTGCCCAAAAGGCCGCTGTTCTGCTGGGGGAGGGGCGGGCGAAACCTCCGGGGAGCGCGCAGTTGCCAAGGCCCTGCAGGTGCCCCGCCAGCCCTACTGGCCGCCACCCCACGGCCTGAGCTCAGCCCGGGCCGACAGGCTCTGTGTGGGCACCTCGGGCCTCTGTCCCGCTCCGTCCGTGAGCTCTTGGGCTGAGGGGGTCCCCCAGGTCCCCCAGGGTTGGGCAATGGTGACGCCTTCCCACCATCCAGCCCTCACAGCTCTTCCTGCCAGGGTGAGTGCTGGGCCCTGCGCAGCTCTGGAGTCGCAGGTCAAACTGCCCCCCGAGTCCTCGGACCACCTTCCTTATCCCCACAGAAACCCTGTGCGTGGGGACCATGAGGAGCCCATTCCACACAGTGGAAAACTGAGGCTTGCGGAGGGTCACCACCTCGCTGACGTTGCACAGCTGGGCCAGTGCGGGGCCACACCCTGTTCCCCCGGCTCCAGTCCCCTGCCTCCATGTGGGGCCTCCCCACCCCCGGCCACGGGGTCTGGAGCTTTGCGCGGCCGCTGGGTTGCTGGCCTCCTGCTGCCTGTGGATGGAGCCTGGGCCAGGACGAGACCCCCCGCCAGGGCCCTTGGCTCGCTGTGTGGGCCTGGGTGTGTGTATTGCCCTCTCTGAGCCTCAGTCTCCTTACCTGAAAGAGGATGGCCTCGTGGCCCCTGGAGTTCCTAGGCCCAGCTCTGTTTCCCAGAATTCTCTTCCCCGTGCGACTCTGGCCAGGGTGCCAGAGACCAATGGGGCTGCGTGGCCCGTGGGCTTGGCGGTGGGCACGGGGGAGGGCGGGGAGCTGTGGCCAAGGCCCATCACCAGGGGAAGAAAGGATGAAAACGCCACAACTGCAGACCCACTGTGCGCCGGCTGAGCACCTGTGCCTCAGGTGCACCGTCCCACCTTGCCCCGCAAGGGCGTGGCCTGCGACCGCTCAAAAGGACAGATGTGGGTGAACTTAGGGATCATTTGCATTTCTCATTTTTTGCTATTATTTATACAGCAAAAAACTATATAAATTTAAAAATTTTTAGTATACAATTGTCCAAGAAGCTGTTTCTCTCTCCCCGGCGAGGGCGACCGTGTTCTGAATTCTGGAATCCGCGGCATGACCGGAACGGTCCGGGATCAGCGCGGTGGGGCGGCTACTGCGCCGACTGCGTCCTCCAAGGGCTGTGACCGTCCAACTGCCACGCGTGTGATTTCGACTCCGGTAAACCGGACACGGGCTCAGTTGGGGACAGGACACGGCACGGAGGCCACGGCCGCAGGAAATGGCAGAGCAGGGCCCTGTTGCCATAGCAACAGCACAGCAGCGCTATGTGGTTGTTAACTCCTGAGAGAAAGAGCAGGACGGAAATTGGCGTAAAGTTATAGCACAGTTTGGACTGCGGGTATCTGACCTCTTTCCCCCACGCTCCTGTGCGTGTCCCCAGCGTGTCCCCGGCCAGCTGTGACGGTGTCTCTCCCGGGCCTGTCTGAACTAGCAGGAGTGCGGTCATTTGCAGATGATCCCTAGAACAGCACTGTCAAAGACATCGCCTGGGGACTTGGTCCAAATGCAGAGTCTGACCTGCAGGTGGGGGTGGGGGGGCCCAGGACTGTGTTTCTAACACGCTCCCGGCCATGCCAGACAGCGGCAAAGCCTGTCCAGACTGTCAACCTTTGTGGAGGAAGGAACCGGACCAGGCTGTCCGGGTCCCTGTTGTGTCCTCCAGGGCTGGCACCGTACCTGGCTCATAGGTGTGGGGGGAGGGAAGGGGGATCAGTACCTGCCACGTGAGTGAACAAGTGAAGGAACAAATGCATTTGGATTCAGCCACGTGCCTGCACTGGTCACGTTAACCAAAAGTGACACATGTTCTCGGCAACGTCATGAGAGAGGAGGAGGGCTGTCGTCCTCTCTGGGCTCCTGCTCACCTTTGACAGATCTTCACTTATTTCATTTTATTCTTCCAGAAATTATCATTAATGCATATCTTTATTTCCTGACACTACTGGGAGGTTACCATGGGCATTGCTCAATGTCCTGTGGCCTTTTTCATAATATCTATACTGGAGACGGTTGTGGTCTGAATATGTCTCCCCACATTTCAGGTGCTGGAACCTGGCCCCCAAGGTGACAGTGTTAAGGGTGGGGCTCTGGGAAGTGGTGGGCCTGTCACTCGTGCTGTCACGGAAGAGGCCTGAGGGAGCCCGTGGCCCTGCTGCCCTGCCCTGTGAGGACGCAGAGATCGTGCCGCGTGAGGAACAGGCCTTGGGCAGACCCTGCACCCGCCGGCACCCTGATCTGGGACTTCCAGCCTCCAGAACCGCGAGCGGTCAGTTCTGTGGTTTGTAAACTGCCCAGTCTCAGACGCTTCGTTACAGAAGCCCAAAGGGACAGAGATCGTTCCGTATCTGCTCGTCTAGGGCCCCTTCGTTCCTCTAAACAGCTGTGCAGGGGGCTACTCCAAATACAGCTGAGCGGCTCCCTTTTGCTGGGCATTTCTGACTTTACAAGTCCTTTGCTATTTCAGACTAAGCTGTGATAAACACTCTTGTGTACATATTCTCGTGCGCGAGAAAGTAACCTGCTAGATAAATTCCTAGACGTGGAATAGCTAAGTCAAAGGGTTTTTATTATTTCCTACATTCTTGGGTTGTAATAGTTATTAATTAAATTTACTCCTTCATGTTTAGTAATTGCTATGGTCTGAATGTTTGTGTCCCCAAAGCATGCATGTTGAAATCGTCACCCCGAGGTGATGGCAGCAGGAGGCAGGGTCTTTGGGAGGTGACGGGGTCAGGAGGGTGGAGCCCTCACGCATGGATTAGTGCCCCAGAGAGCTCCCGACCCCTCCCTCCATAAGAGGACACAGCCAGGTGGCACCACCAGGGAGCAGGAAACAGGCCCACCCGACACCGGATCTGTCCCTGCCTTGACCCGGGGCTTCCCCTGCTCCGGAACTGTGAGAAGCAGGTTTCCGTTGTTTAAAAGGAGACCATTAGCTCAGTGCCGGAGAAGCCCTGGGGTATGGCGGCTTCGGCGCCGCGGGGTCTCCTGCCGCGCTTCCCTTCTTCCCGTGGTCCTGCTGGCCTCGGCGTCCTCGAACCCCAGCACCAGGGCTCCCTCCCCGCCCCACTCTCAGCTCTCTCCTTTCTACCTGACCTTCCGCTGCCCAGCTCCGGGCTGTGCTCAGCAGTGCAGGACGTGAGCTGCACAGTCAGACTTCCGGAATGCGAAGCCTTTTCCACCATGAATGTGAGCAATTATCACTTGACCTCTCCGTTCCAGTGTCCTCGTTTGTGACATGGGATACAGTGAACTTCTCACAGATCGTTGCACAGATTAGATGAGACAGAGCAACACTGAGAACAGTGCCTGTGACATTAGTGGGCGTGTTCTCTCCACGTGGCCTGTGACATTGGTGGGCGTGTTCTCTCCACGTGGCCTGTGACATTGGTGGGCGTGTTCTCTCCACGTGGCCTGTGACATTGGTGGGCGTGTTCTCTCCACGTGGCCTGTGACATTGGTGGGCGTGTTCTCTCCACGTGGCCTGTGACATTGGTGGGCGTGTTCTCTCCACGTGGCCTGTGACATTAGTGGGCGTGTTCTCTCCACGTGGCCTGTGACATTGGTGGGCGTGTTCTCTCCACGTGACCTGTGACATTGGTGGGCGTGTTCTCTCCACGTGGCCTGTGACATTGGTGGGCGTGTTCTCTGCACGTGGCCTGTCACGTTAGTGGGCGTGTTCTCTCCATGTGGCCTGTCACGTTAGTGGGCGTGTTCTCTCCATGTGGCCTGTCACGTTAGTGGGCGTGTTCTCTCCACGTGACCTGTGACATTGGTGGGCGTGTTCTCTCCACGTGGCCTGTGACATTAGTGGGCGTGTTCTCTCCACGTGACCTGTCACATTGGTGGGCGTGTTCTCTCCACGTGACCTGTGACATTAGTGGGCGTGTTCTCTCCACGTGACCTGTCACATTGGTGGGCGTGTTCTCTCCACGTGGCCTGTCACCTTGGTGGGCGTGTTCTCTCCACGTGGCCTGTGACATTGGTGGGCGTGTTCTCTCCACGTGGCCTGTGACATTGGTGGGCGTGTTCTCTCCACGTGGCCTGTCACATTGGTGGGCGTGTTCTCTCCACGTGGCCTGTGACATTGGTGGGCGTGTTCTCTCCACGTGGCCTGTGACATTGGTGGGCGTGTTCTCTCCACGTGGCCTGTGACATTGGTGGGCGTGTTCTCTCCACGTGGCCTGTGACATTGGTGGGCGTGTTCTCTCCACGTGGCCTGTGACATTAGTGGTTGTGTTCTCTCCACGTGGCCTGTGACATTGGTGGGCGTGTTCTCTCCACGTGACCTGTGACATTGGTGGGCGTGTTCTCTCCACGTGACCTGTGACATTGGTGGGCGTGTTCTCTCCACGTGGCCTGTGACATTAGTGGGCGTGTTCTCTCCACGTGGCCTGTGACATTGGTGGGTGTGTTCTCTCCACGTGGCCTGTGACATTAGTGGTTGTGTTCTCTCCACGTGGCCTGTGACATTGGTGGGCGTGTTCTCTCCACGTGGCCTGTGACATTGGTGGGCGTGTTCTCTCCACGTGGCCTGTGACATTGGTGGGCGTGTTCTCTCCACGTGGCCTGTGACATTAGTGGGCGTGTTCTCTCCACGTGGCCTGTGACATTGGTGGGCGTGTTCTCTCCACGTGACCTGTGACATTGGTGGGCGTGTTCTCTCCACGTGGCCTGTGACATTGGTGGGCGTGTTCTCTGCACGTGGCCTGTCACGTTAGTGGGCGTGTTCTCTCCATGTGGCCTGTCACGTTAGTGGGCGTGTTCTCTCCACGTGACCTGTGACATTGGTGGGCGTGTTCTCTCCACGTGGCCTGTGACATTAGTGGGCGTGTTCTCTCCACGTGACCTGTCACATTGGTGGGCGTGTTCTCTCCACGTGACCTGTGACATTAGTGGGCGTGTTCTCTCCACGTGACCTGTCACATTGGTGGGCGTGTTCTCTCCACGTGGCCTGTCACCTTGGTGGGCGTGTTCTCTCCACGTGGCCTGTGACATTGGTGGGCGTGTTCTCTCCACGTGGCCTGTGACATTGGTGGGCGTGTTCTCTCCACGTGGCCTGTCACATTGGTGGGCGTGTTCTCTCCACGTGGCCTGTGACATTGGTGGGCGTGTTCTCTCCACGTGGCCTGTGACATTGGTGGGCGTGTTCTCTCCACGTGGCCTGTGACATTGGTGGGCGTGTTCTCTCCACGTGGCCTGTGACATTGGTGGGCGTGTTCTCTCCACGTGGCCTGTGACATTAGTGGTTGTGTTCTCTCCACGTGGCCTGTGACATTGGTGGGCGTGTTCTCTCCACGTGACCTGTGACATTGGTGGGCGTGTTCTCTCCACGTGACCTGTGACATTGGTGGGCGTGTTCTCTCCACGTGGCCTGTGACATTAGTGGGCGTGTTCTCTCCACGTGGCCTGTGACATTGGTGGGTGTGTTCTCTCCACGTGGCCTGTGACATTAGTGGTTGTGTTCTCTCCACGTGGCCTGTGACATTAGTGGGCGTGTTCTCTCCACGTGGCCTGTGACATTGGTGGGCGTGTTCTCTCCACGTGGCCTGTGACATTGGTGGGCGTGTTCTCTCCACGTGGCCTGTGACATTGGTGGGCGTGTTCTCTCCACGTGGCCTGTGACATTGGTGGGCGTGTTCTCTCCACGTGACCTGTGACATTGGTGGGCGTGTTCTCTCCACGTGGCCTGTGACATTGGTGGGCGTGTTCTCTCCACGTGGCCTGTGACATTGGTGGGCGTGTTCTCTCCACGTGGCCTGTGACATTAGTGGGCGTGTTCTCTCCACGTGGCCTGTGACATTAGTGGGCGTGTTCTCTCCACGTGGCCTGTGACATTAGTGGGCGTGTTCTCTCCATGTGGCCTGTCACATTAGTGGGTGTGTTCTCTCCACGTGGCCTGTCACATTGGTGGGCGTGTTCTCTCCAGTGGCCTGTGACATTAGTGGGCGTGTTCTCTCCACGTGGCCTGTCACATTGGTGGGCGTGTTCTCTCCACGTGGCCTGTGACATTAGTGGGCGTGTTCTCTCCAGTGGCCTGTGACATTGGTGGGCGTGTTCTCTCCAGTGGCTATTTGGCCACTGGCAGCTACAGGCTCGCGTTGTCTAACCTCGAGTTCCCAGTGGCAGACAGTCCTCTCTGTCACCTGCGCAGTCTCAGCTAGGACCACGATCAACCCAGTTTGGGTCAAATGGTCACCTTTAAAACAGCCACTGTGGTCCAGACCATTGGCTCCTCTGGACTGTCCAGGCCTGGGTCACATGTCCCACTTCCGTGGCCCCAGTAAGATTAGCAACTGTGATTAACTGCTCCATCAGAACAACAAAGTTTCAGAAAGATACGGTTTTCCAAAGAAAAAATGGGTTACTTTTGCCGGAGGCAGGAAGTGGAAAGTGTGCGGAATAGTCAGAAGTGACAGCAGACAGTGTCCTGTGTCCCACGCCTTGAGCACCCGACAGGTGCATACACACACACACGTGCACACACACGAGCATAGACACACACAGACACACAGACACACAGACACTGCTTCCCAGGCGTATGAGTTTTAAATGCCCGCTTAAGACAATCCGCTATCCTAGGTGCATCAAAAATACATAAACACTTGTCAGAAAGAGACCACAAATTACATCCAGTTGTTGTGCGTGGCTCCAGGTCCTGGGTCCCTGAGCACCAGGACTTTCTCTCAGTCAGACGTGGCCGTGGCTCCAGTGGTCGTACACCGTGACTACCCACGCATTTAGCCGCCCAAACACACCCCTACAGGATGGTGGAGAGACGGTGGTGTGAACACACGCACACACACAGGCACACACACGCGCGCATGTGTACCCTGCTGAGAAAATGGAAATGAAGAACAATCCACAGTGTAACCCACGCCTCACTATTAGAGGATAACAAAGACGCCGCTGTCTGGCCACGGGGTGAATTTCTTGGTCAGTCACTACGGGTGCCCTGATTTTGCACGTGAGGAAACCTCCTTTGCCCGTGGTTCCACGGGACCACGTATTGCAGCGCGTGGGGAGGAACCCCTGCCTGGAGACGTGCTGCCCCAGAACCCCGTTTCCTGCTGGTCAAACTGAGGGGCCTGGGGCTGCCTTTGGGCTTGGGCAATCCCAGACCCAGTTGGCCAGTTTGGGGTGTTCGCCCATAGACTCCTTTAAAATTCTGGTCTTGTACCAGAAAATTGTTTTCTAGTTTCTCCTTTGAGCTGGAATTTCCCCAAGAGAGATCCTGCCAAGCGACGGCCTTTGAGTCTGAGCCCTCTATTGTCATTTCTGCCGCTGAGAAATAACCCCTCGAAAATCTGGGCTGAACTGACTTGTGGTACGTTGTCATATGGAATCTGAATTTCTTCTAAAATTTTTAAAGAGCAACCTGATTTCAGTACACTTGAAAATAACACAATGAAAACATTTTCTAAGATACCCAAACCTCAGTTCCTTCGCAATGACATGCAGGCAGAAAGCCCACCCCTCTCCCGAAGTTCAGTGGGGAATGAAGGTCTACTTTTTGCATAGTGTGAGATGACTGACCGGCACGAGCGTCATTATATTGTCAGCGTTTCTGCCATCACGGTTCAGAGTCCAAGTTAACTAGCACTTTGACTGAAAACCAAGGAAAATGTCAATGTATCAGACTTTGGGATGCTGTCTCTAAAACTGGAGTTGAAATTCATTCATGTCCGTAAGAGACCAGTTTCCCCACTCTTACTTAAGCACGTAGAGGTGTCTGTATAAAATAAACAAATTCATACCTACGTAAATTAACCACCCTTCTGTTGGCTGAACACCCCCTCGTTTGACAGAGCAGTCGGGCTCTTCCTATCAGCACAGACCACTGTGTCCATCAGGGTTCCAGGCTGCGGGCGACAGAGACGCGGTCTCGACGGTCGGGCGGGAAGGAGTTCGTGAAAGGAGAGTGCATTGCTCTCCGAACTGCTGCAGACCTGGGGCCTGAGTCCAAGATTTCTAGATCAATGACCACGACCACACCCGTCGTGCTGAGGAGCCTCCCTCACTGAGGCCGCCACCACCGTCCCCTGGTTCCAGCCCCCGTGCAGACACCGCAGCAGCACCGTGTCACAGCCGGATCCGCGTAGCCCTCTTTCAAATCAGCATCTCACGCGGGTGAGTCCGAGCAGCGCAGGTGAGCTCGTGTGCCTTCATCCCAGACACCGAGAAAGACGGAGAGATGAGTTTGCAGGCTCTCCCTTAGGCAATGAGACGGACATTCTCCGAAGTCACTCATAGCAAGGAGGCTTGAAAGATTCTGCCCGTCCACACGTGATCAGCGTCCATTTCAACCATTCATCAAACTAGACTTCTCAGCCGTGAAGTCCATCTCCAGACATCGAATTGGATAACTGCCAAAATCTGGTACCTTAAGGAGTTGCAGGCATCACCTTGGAGAGCCTATAGATCACCACATGCAGAAATACGATCGGGACCAAGAAACCTCTCTCTGCCTTTTTGCCCGAACTCTATTAAGTTGGCCCTAAATAACCCATTGCTGAGTGAGCTCCATGATGAACAGTCTGGCTTACCTAGATTCGCTGCTCTCCAAAAGGTGACATTAGACATCTCTCCCGGGAGGGAATCACGAGACGTCTCTTGGGCACACCCAGTGTTCACCTGTAGTGCCGGTCACCTGACCAGCAGCTGCCTCGCCTGCTGAGATGGTGGCTCTCACTGGCCGCCCTTGTGGCTTCTCTGTCTCCCATCTCAGGAGCTGCAGTCAAATGCCCGTCCTGATGCCCGTATTTGCGCCGATGACCTTTTTCCTTAGCACCTGGACTGAGCCTCTAACGCACTCACCAAGATGGCAGCAGGGGCAGATCGAGGCCTTCCTGGGAGTCTCTCCTTGGGAGTCAGGGTCACCGCTGGGGCTGCTGTGAGGGGGACATTGTCTTCTTCTCCCTCCCAGCACCCTCCACAGCCCTCCCCCGAGAGCACACCGAGTCTGGCTGATGGCAGAGAACATGTGTCAGTCCTCCTACGGGGAGAGGACTCAATAGGAGACAGCCCTGTTATTTGAAAGAGAGTAGGTCTTCATTTGCATACCACCATCCCTGAAGGCTCTTCCAGAGCATTCTGATCCACACTGATATGTAGGTTGAAAGAGAACAGGCCGGATTCGGTGCCTCCCCTGCCCCCACCCCCGCTGGTATCACAGGCACGAGACAAGCGTGAACTAAAGGGTTTGATCATGTTTGCTGGTGGCCTGGACCACACAGCCCATTTCTTTGTTTTTCTTTTATGTCTTTAAAATAATTTTAAATACTTAGCTAATAAAAGCAGCAACGTACTGCCTTTCCTCTTCCCCTCCATCTACCTCCTGTCACGGAATAATAGGCTTCCGCCACGAGCCTGTGATTTGTCAACTGATTGCGAGATTGACTTTCACTAGGTTGGATGAGGCTGCTGCCTGAGACTGCTCCTTCCCTCCGGGTCCCCGATGTCCCGACACAGCGCACTGGTCAGAGCTCCGACTCCGGTCACCTTTGTCACTGTGAACAGGAAACCAACGCAGTGTTTCTCGTTCTGTCAGATGGTTTCCCCTTTCCAAAATGAGAGGCTCGTAACCCTGATTTCCCTTCAGCTACTTCTCCTTGCTTTTGTATTTCCATTTCTGCCAGCTGCTTTTTCACTTTTGCATTCTTAACACCGAGGCAATTCACTTTCTGTTCTGTAACAAAAATTGAGTCGTCTTTGCTTTCCCTATAGGGGAAACTGAACGCCGGAATTCAATAAGCAGTGTTTGCGCTATTGTCATTTTGGGACATTCATGCAGAGCCTCGTGGGACAGGCTTGCCGCTCACTCCTGCGGAGCCGCTTGCTCTTCCTGGAGTTTGTAATCAGGCTCCCTCCTCTCAGCTGTGTCTCCGTTTTCCCCACACACTCCGCGATGTCACCTGTTCTCCCACGTTCCTCGTCCCCCCAGGACCTCTTCGTGGAGCACTTGGGCTGCACGAACGTCCCTTTGGCTCTCTTCCCACTGGTTTTGGAGTTGGTGCCTCAGTTTCCTTGGTTTACTCTTTTGCTTTGTAGCACATTCTGAAACAGCTCCCAGAAACAAGGTGGATGTAGGGGTGACATCTCAGAGTCCTGTTGGTTCCTCCCATGTCATCTCAGTTTGGCTGGGTGTGGAATTCCAGGTCCCACGGTTTCCCTCCGCCACGACGGTCACCTCAGCAGACGGAATGAGAGGCAGAGGCCGGACGCCAGCCGTCTTCTAAGCCAGACGTTAAAAAGATTTCCAAAGATGTTATTTTTCATCAAAATATCATTTATGTTAACATGTAATGGGTTATTTTTTTAAATGATTAATACTTTTTAAACAATTTTTTTCTTTAAACTTTGAAGACATTGATTGCTCTGTTGCAATCGAGCACCCACTTCTGAGCTGAGGCCGTGGCTAGTCCGATTTCTGCTCTTCGCAAAGTGACCTGTGTCACTCTGCCATCTTCAAAACCCTCTGGGGTGATGTGACGCGTCGCGGCAGCACGGCGAGGTGGCGGTCACTGTCACTCCTGTTCTCAGCGCTCGTGGCTCCCTCTGAGGCAGAGAATTTGTGTCAGTCGCAGGAGGATGATCCCGTATTCTGTATGTAGTGTCTCTCCCTCTGTTTTCCCTGCTCCAGCTTTCTGGAGTCCTCGTCACCCAGATGTCCACCCTCCGTAACCGACGGCCGTGACGCTCGCCGTTCCTTTCCCGCATCTTTCCCACGGGTTTGTCTTCTCACTCGACCCCTTGACCTGTCTCTTCAAACTCTTCTCCCAGCTCTGCTCTGAGCCATCTCTGGCAGTGTCGCTCCTGGCGTGTCATTCCTAGTGTCTCTGTCATTCCTGGCATCTCCATTGTCCCTAGTGTCTCTGTGCTGTCCTTCTCCCTAATCGTCACCTTGTCACAGCATCCTGCTGGCTGATGAACATGTCTTCTAAAATCTCCAGGGATGCTGATTAGGGGTGCTTAGTTATTTAAGTTCCCTTTTGTTCCCCAAAATTAATCTCTTTTTTTCAGGGTCTTTTTTCAGTTCGTTTTGTCTCCCTCTGTCATGCTGGAGGTTTTCTCCGACTGTTTCATGATTCTTGATCTCCCTTCATGAAAGAGTGAAATGCTCTGGGAGGCCAAGGAGGGAGAATTGCTTGAGCTCAGGAGTTCGAGACCAGCCTGAGCAAGAGCGAGACCCCGTCTCTACTAAAACTAGAAAAATTAGCCGGGCGAGGTGGTGCACGCCTGCAGGCCCAGCTACTCTGCTCGGGAGGCTGAGGCAGGAGGATCGCAACGGCTTCATCATGTTTACCAAAACCAGCGATTTTATGATAGATTGAGGATGCTCCTGCCATGTGGTTTTGAGAGACACTTCATGTCTCAGAAGAAAGGCTAGTTTAGGAAATGTGAATATTTAAAATTCCCTGCAGTATTATAGCTTTTGACATCCTTTTGCTTCCTGCTGTGAGTTTCTGGCAGCTTCTGCTCAGGGAGAATTTGGAACGTGACCCTTGCGGGTCACCCTCTGCCCCTCTTCAGTCCTCGGGCAGCTCCCTCACCTGCAGCCCAGGTGCCACCTTCCTGCCGATGGATCTTTGGCGCTGCGGAGCCATGGAGTGTCTGTGGCTCTGGCTGGAGCTGTTTTTACTTTCTCCCTGGTCCTCACGGTCACACGTGGTCACACTGAGATCCCTGCAGAATGGATTTGGGTCTCTGGGATTCCCGTGCCGCCTTCTGTGCCTCCGTCTGGGGCGGGGAGCCAGGGGCAGCCCAGCTCTCACCGCAGCCTCTGGGCAAGGGCCGCTGGCCTGAGTCCCCGGGGCGGCGTCGGCCCTCGTGAGAAATCCCCCCGGTGCCACGACATTGTCATGGTTCCCAGACACGGAGGAAAGATGCTCCCAGAAACTTGGGAAACCTGAAACCATGAGACTCTTTTGGATCAAATTATTTTTTAGAGACTTAAGACAATTCTGTTCTGTTGATAAAGGACGGGGTGGGCCAGACGCTCAATGTGAAAAGGCTTCATCTGAAATAGCCGAGAGGCGCGGAGGCCAGGCAGGAAGCTGAGCTTTGCAAGGACAGAAACACAGAAATCTCTCCCAAAGCGTTGAGAGGACGGCACTGAGGGCCAGCCGAGGAATGAAACAAGCAAGTGTGTCGGCCTCCCGTGTTGAGGGCCTACTATGTGCCAGGCATCCACGGATCCTGCCTTCTAATAAGGGAGGTTGAGGAAGGGAGGGAGGGAGGGAGGGAAAGAAAGACGTCAGCTGGTGATAAAAAACTATGCAAAGAACTAAGGCAGGAGCAGGCCACCGAGCCCCGAGGGTCTGGGGGCCACTTCATCGCGCATGCTCAGGGGAGGCCTCTCTGAGAAGACGAAATTTGGGGACAAGAAGAAGATGGTCATGCCAAGTCCATGTTCCAGAAACATCCGCAGATCCTGTGATATACACGCTGTCACCATTTTGCACAGGAAGACTCAGGGCACAGCAGTGTGAAACAACTGACTCGTGGTCCCCAGCTGGGAAAGGACCGAGTCGGCCCAGACCTGCTCCTGTGTCCACAGCCGGGTCTGCGCCCGCCACGGTCGTGGAGCAGCAGAAACGACTCCGGGTGCGCGAGTCTCACCTGAACTCGGCAGGGGCAGTGGGCGGCTGCAGGTGAGTGGAACAAGCTCTGGAAGGGACACAGCCCTCGGCTGTGACACGCAGAGGTGCCGGCTCTGCACCTCTCTGGGGCTGCAGTGTGAGTGGCCCCCGCCCGTCCTGGGATTGTGACAGACATCTGGGTGCCCCCAGCCCGTGTGACACACCCAGAGTTGGAGCCTCGGGTCTAGGTGGAGTCTGAGAACAGCAAGTGATTTTTTTTTCCCTAAAAGGGCAAAGAGAAAGGCCCCACGGCATTACCTGGTGAAGAATTCCAGCACGTCCAGGCTGGTGTGGGAGGACCACGTCCAGGGCGGATGTGACCCGAGCCTGCCGCCTTTGGTGACAGTGACAGGAGTGTTGGGTGCAGAGTCCTCCCCGCGGCAGCTCCCCGTGCTCCTTCCTCGAGCACTTCCACAAACCCTCGTCATCGCAGCCTCTGTGAATGCTGCTCTCGCACGTCTGGTGCGGGTGCTGGGAAATGCAATTAAACAAGATCTTCTCCCAGCCCAGAAAATCTCTCCACCAGGGCAGGGGAAGAGAAAGAAAATGATTTTATTACTGAATAAGCATTAAACAGGACTGTGATACACATCTCAGGAAATTCATGGAGAGATTGCCAAGACAGAGAGAACTTTCACCCTCTTATGTGGCCACGCAGACACTGCCCATTGCATACACGTGCTTAAGATAAACAGCATCTAGTCCCCAAGTACAAGGACCGAACTGTGCGATTCATCACATATAGTTCTTGAATTCAGCTGATGGCTGGAGTGACCACCCCACTGATCGGCTTTACCCAGAGGGAAAACTAACCTCTCGCACCTGTACCTCGGGAGGCTCCTACCTCCCCCGGGAACTGGGAGGTAGAGCGCGATCTTCCTTGCTGACCACACTGTAACTCAACAGTTCCCAGGTCCCTGAGAAAGATGGTCCTGCGTCTCTGGGTCTCAAAGCTGGCAAGAGGCATATTTCACTTTTAAAAAGATTTACATGCATTTCAAATAGAGAAAATATTTATAATTACAAGTTTTCTAAAGCAAATGCCCTAAGAAAAGAGTGGAGTAAGTCTGTTCCCTTATTTTCGACAGGAAGAATCAAGTTTCTTATTTTTATTTGTATTTGCTTTTTCGTGGACACAAGGAAACTATTGGCAAAACTTTGTTTTAAAACGATTCCTCTTAGAAATAAATTATGGAATGATTCTAAGCAGAAAAAAAGGTAAAATTTCTTAAAGATGAGTCTTGGGGGGAAATGAAAGTCATACCCTGGGTGACGTAAAGCCACTTTATGCAAAACAGTTCGCACATTTTTAAGTAGCTTCAAAAGTCAGCGATTGCACAACCAACAGCAGTTGCTATGGCAGCAAAAGTTGGTGTTATTCTAATCCATTCGGTGATGAATTTTCTGGAGCCGCTGCGAGTGCAGGAAGCCATGTTCTTTCCGTGGAGTTTTAGTGTCTGTGCCATCTTCCGGGCAGGGATGGGCGGAGCAACCGCGTGGGAATCAGGGTGCGAAAGTCGGACAGACACAGCGTGAGGTCTGAGCAGCCCCCAGAGCCACGTGGGGATTAGAAGAGCCCGGGCTCCTCCTTTCCAACCCAAGTGGTCCCGTGTGCTGTGTGGACATCTGGGCCTGATCCCTCCGGTCCCTCCAATAACAGCAGGGTACATGTCGCTGGCCATTCTGCAGGTGCATTGTGGGGACAAAGGAGACATGTCCAAGGTCACCGGCTGGTGGCAGAGTCCAGGCTTTGGCCTCAAGGTGTGAGGAGTCTGGAATTGACCGGAGAGGAAGTTCAGAGAGGAACCCAGTTTCATAGCAAGAGGAGTGGTTGGTCTCGGGGTTAGGAGGGATAGAGGACGTGTCATCAGTGAATTTAGGCTCCGGTTACCCGGAAAGAGAGACAGAAACCAGGAGGGGAGCTGCCGGCGCACAGTAGGGCTTCACCAGGAGGTGAGGCCCAGGAGGGGTGTTTATCTGCTTCACTCGCTTCCCGACCTCCAGGCCCTGGAATAGCGCTGGGCACACGCAAAGTCCTCAGTGGAGACCGTGGACTGGCTGTTAGGTGAATCCCTACAGGAACACAGGCTGGAGGGGTGGAAGCTTAACCAAGTGGCTTTAGGGTCTCAGTAAGGACCAGAATCGTGCGTAGCAGGAACCACGCAGGGTCCGAGGTTTTGCCCCATCTACGAGCTGAGGGGCTGGGCTGCCACAGCTTCATGCCTGCGGGCAGAAGACACGAGACCCCTGGGTCAGAGACGGAGGACTGTGTGGCTCGTAGTGACAGTGACAGCCAGAGAATCAGCAGGTTCTCATGTGAACAGTGTCGGGTGACGCTGCACACCAGTGAGCTGCGTTTTAGGAGAGAAACAGAAGTGAGGGAGCTCGAATCTTTCCCACGGGCAGTAGGGAGCCCGTCCTCTGCTCTAGAGCGAGACTCTCTCTCTCGTCTCCCACAGCTGCTTGCTGTGTAGACATCGCTGAAACCAGTCTGGAACAAAGGCCTCTGCTCGTGAGACACACAGAAGCATGAAAGTCCCCTGGAGAACTAGCTCCCCGCAACACACCAGTGCTATTGTCCCTGGCTGGAGGACCCCACCATGTCACCCAGTGTACATTGTATCCCCCTGCGTACATCATATGGCTCAGTGTACATTGTATCCCCCTGTGTACACCGTATCCCCCTGTGTACACCGTATCCCCCTGTGTACATTGTATCCCCCTGTGTACACCGTATCCCCCTGTGTACATTGTATCGCTCAGTATACACCGTATCCCCCTGTGTACACCGTATCCCCCTGTGTACACTGTATCCCCCTGTGTATATCATATTGCTCAGTGTACATTGTATCACCCAGTCTTTCATGACTGGTGTGAGAAGCTGTCATCTCCCTGAGCTAAATCCCTCCCTCAAGGTTCTTGGTCTGCATTGAGATTTCTCCTCTTTTCCACTCATTCATCCCTGCGCGTGGCAGCACTAAACAGCTTGGTGACCCCGGTTTTACGTGCCTTGGTATCTGGTTGGGAAAGCTCCCTTCCTTATTCTCCTGGCTATTCTTGCACGTGTTGTTACCGGAAGCTTCAGGAGGAATCGGGGAGAGCTAGTCTGGAGCTTGGGAGGTGGAGGAAAGGGGGTTCCGGGGCTGGGGGAGGATGTGAAGGGTGAGGCCTGAGGAAACTGGCCCAAGCCACACACAACGTGCCGCAGGCCGTAACAGGAGACTGTCCTGCTGTGGGGGGAGGGGAGCCCGCCCTCGGGACCCTCCCTGTGTCCACTGAGGCCGGAAGGTTGGCCCAGCGAAAGCTCAGATGACTCACTCTCCCAGCAATCGGGGGGCTCAGGGACCTCTGGGGGAACCGCTTTTGCTTCTGTCTGTACCACAGGCGTGAAGACCTGCAGGTGTCGGATGGGGGGGGTCGTTTGGAGACGATCCAAAGTGTGAGAGCTGCCCCCCCCCCCCCCCCCCCCCGCAGCCCTGGGGCCGGAGCTGGGCTGCGGCAGAAGCAAAGACCCGCGGACTCCGGGGGGAAAGACCCCGCAGAGGCCGCCAAGGTCGGGCCACAAACACGCAAGCGCGTCTCCGGCGAGAGCTGGGAGCTGGCGGGTCCGCGTGGCGACACGGTCCGAGATCGCCAGCGCCCGGAGACAGAACGGACGAGCACATTGAAGAGTCACCCTCCGAATCTGCGGGACGTTTTGACAGGTGAGCGACACTCACACCGTAGGAACGGTGACCTCCCAGGAGAGAGCAGGCAGGCTAAGAGCTGCCCTGCATCTAGAGCTGTGCCTGGCGTCACCCCTCCCCAGTCTGGGCGAAACCGAAAGGAAGACGGAGAAAGCTGCGGTTGCGTCGCGGGGCGGCTGCGAGGACAGAGACCGCGCATGCGCCAAGGACGGCCTGCGGGGCGTCTGCCCAGGGCCTTGGCAGCCCCCTCGCCCCCTGCAAAACCCGCAGTGTTGCTCAGCCGGAAAAACAGACGCTCACTGCACAGACCTGGGGAGATTTTCCTGCGTGTGTTTGTTTTGAACGAGTGCAACAGATCTGATTTTATAGCATTTTTTTTTCCTCCCAGAATATGTACTGGTTAATTGGGAAATAATTTGTTTCTAAAATGATTCTCTGCATTTTCAAAGTCACACGGTGAACTGTTTGAGCTTTTTGAACATTTTCATTCTGAAAATGAAGACAGAATTTGAGAAATCTAAAGTCAGCTTTGTAATCAGTGTGTTTACTGGGTATTTTTTGTACCAGATAAAGGCGCGTGCATGTGCACCGTGATCTGTGTAAAATGTGAGCCTTTGTTTCACGGGGTCCGCAAGGGAACATGAACCGTATGTTCCGTACGGTGTCACTGCACATGGCCGGGGCTGTGGGCCCTCTGGGTGTCCCTCCGTGGCAGGACTCGGGGACACCCCACGGAGTCACAATCGCAGACCAGGAGTTCAGACAGCAGCACAGACACGCAGTGCCGAGTGACTAGGCATGACACCCACAGGAGCACGGTGCACGGGGACACACACACAAAACACACACTGAAGACACGAGCGGGGCCTCCCACGGGGAGGGAGTGAGCAGAGGAAACGGGGGAAGTGGAATAAGAAAGAGGACTCCGGTAACACTTTCTCAGTTTCTCTCTCCTGTGTGTGTACTTCATATTTAAATTGTGATTTTTTTTTTCCCTTCTAAATCAGGAAAAAAGCCTCCCACCCACAATATTCTCGGGAGAGAGATGAATATTCACCACCTAACTTCTGAAATTGACATTTATTTTGTGATTCAAGAAGAAGAGTGGGTGGGAGTAAATATCATAACTGGGGAATTTAATCCGTAAAACTGGGAAAATAAATTGGGCTTTATTAATAAAATGTGAACGGGGCTCACACGTCAGCTCAGGGGATGTGTTTACTTGGGGATCTTATTTTGGACGGGGAGAGATTTTAATTAGGGACTTTGCTTATCTTTACGGGAATTGGATTTTCCTCCCTGTGGTTTGGGTGCGAGTCCCCACGGGCCGCGACGCCCACGGCGCAGAGGTGACCGTTTCACTCAGGAGCGACTCTCGCGGAGCCGCGATGCCACGCACGGATGACCCGTCGCTGCTGCTGCTGCTGTGGGGCGGCCCTGGGATTCCAGATGCTTCTGCGTCCTTCTCGGCGGGTTCCCGGCAGCTGGGCCAAGACTGCGAGCAGCACCTGGTGCGACGGAGCCACCCGAGCAGGCAGGTCCCCCATCCTGGGCCGGACCGTCACTCGGGGACTCCTGGGCTGTGCCCAAAGGCTGGGCCGAGTCTCGCTCTGCGTGAGAAGTGAGCACCCGACAGGGAGGCAGGGAACCCCCACGTCCCTTGCTGAGGCTTTCGGTGGCACTGGGGGCAGCTCTGCCGGGCAGCACCGCGGAACATGCGGGAGAAAAACTCCCCCGGGGCCTCCCAGCGGGACCTGCTCCCCTCTCTGCGACCCCCGCCCGCCCAGCACCAGGGCCAGTGTCCGTTGTCCTGGTCCCCACTTCCTGGACCCCCAGAGGAGGGGCAGTGCCGGCAAACTCCTGCCGGGACCCGCACAGACGCTCGCAGCACACGGCTGTGCAAGGCCAGGAACGCTGCGTGCGTTGCTGCTGCTTAAAACTTGTGGCTTAAACAAGAACCGGCTCGTTTGCTCGCGGCCCCGGCTCCGAGGGCCGGGCGTGCAGACAGGGCCCCGCCGGGGCGTTTCCTGCTCCCTGGACCGCCTGCCCAAGGGTCTCAACATCCACGGGAATGGGTAAGTGCAGGGGTGGGAACCTTTACACGTGGGAAGCCGCATCAATTTAGCTGTAATCAAATAAGACTGCATTTAAGAAATTTCAATTAGATATACTTAGAAATGTACATTATTTTGCAAAAATCTAACTACTATGTACTTCATAATTTCAAAAAAAATGAAAACTATTTGTTAACTTTAAAGTTAACTAACTTTTTAATGACTCCGTCGTGTCTGCTTTCTGTTGGAAAGCATTTGAATGTCTGGTTGCAGCAGGAGCTCCACAGGGTCAGCTGACCCTCTAGATGGGCATCGGTCATCTGTGACCTCAAGGGCGTCTTGGTCTGGGTTAGGCGGGAGAATGTAGATTCGCAGCAGTAAGTGGCTGAAAAGCAAGAAAGTGTTTTTCGGGCATGTTGCGGAAGGCGTGGGTATTCTACTGCATTTCTCCATAGTTCCATTGGATCTTTATCAGCATCAAACAATGACTTTAAAATTTCATCTACTGAGAGCACAATCAATTCCATTGTAGTTCTTTAGGTGCCTTGGTGATATCAACTAGGTGAGGCGGAAATGTTAATTCGAGTGTGATGTCATGATGTTCAAAGTCAGTGAAACTTTTGTATTCTCCATTTAAGAGGTCTATAACAGCTGAGTATCTTCAAATGATTCATATATATTGTCCTGCTCATCAGTGACCTTTGCTAACTGGGGAAAATGTTCATCTGAAATTTCCTTTTGAAGAAGTGTTTTGAAAAAACAGCTGTTTTCAAAGTGCTTGGATTTTTGGCCACATATCATATATAGGCTTAGTTTTATCTTACAAAGAAATATTCAAGTCATTTTGATTTGACATGATATCACACAGAAATGCTGCATTCCTATAGAAATATTCTTTCAATAATTCACATTGCTGATTCTGTTCATCATAAAATTTAACTATCTGTTCTCGCAGAGATAAAATTTTGGCTAACACCTGTCCCTGCAATTAGCCAGCCCACTTTGGAATGATACAGCAAATCCACACTGAATACCCCATCGTTCAACTTTAGCCTGTCATGAAACTGACAGTGCCATGTTGCAGTTGTAGGACTATAGTTAACAATACTTAAAACTTGTTGCAAAGTGCCATTTAAAATAGTAGCTTTAGCACAGAGATTTTGCTGATGCAAGATACAATGAAAAGAAATGAGAGCATCTGGATCTGTTGATACTCTTTTATCTGTGCAATAAACACTTCATGTTTTCCTGTCGTGGAAGGTGCACCATCTGTACGTACACTCACTATATTTACCAAGTTCAATCCAACTTCATGACATTTATCTTGAAAGTTGTTGAAGATATCTAGTCCCTGTGTTCTGTTTGCAAGAGTGCCCAAAGCGAGTAACTCTTTGTAGCAAAGAAAATCATCTGTTATGACACAAATGAAGCATAAAACTTGTCCGAGTCAGTAATATCAGTTGATTCATCCAAAGTGATTGAAAAATATATATTTTCCTTTTGAAGTATTGCATGAACTTGTTGTGTTAAGTTCAAGGCTAATTCATGCTGCTGATCAGTTATGGTGCTCCTTGAAAGAGGCAGGTGTTTGTACTTTGAAATGTTTTTTGGGTCTAAGCATCTTACAGCTTTGACAATGCATTCTTTCACAATTTCTACATCACTGAATGGCTTCCCTTTTCCCCAAGTATATAAGCTACTTTATAAGTTGCTTCAGTGGCATTATTTCCAGGTCTTATTGCTGCTTGAAAGAATTGTCTTTGCTTTTGCTTTTCATCTTTTAATTTCCGCAATACAATCTTTTGCACCTCTCCCTCTAATTTAAAATATTTGTGGTCCATATGAGTGTTACAATGCTGATGAGCATTGAATTTCTTTAATGTTGATATTGCAGTATCACAAAGTAAGCAAACCATCTTATCTTTAGCGGAAACAAGATAATATTGCAATTCTCAATCCTCATTAAAAAAATCTGTTTTCTTCCTTCTGCATTCTCTTGGTCTTCTTTGACATGATGGGCTGTCAAGCAGACAGAATTAATAAATACTGTCGAGCTGTGCAACTATTCACAAATTCCACTTCAAACAGGAACACAGTGCACTGTTGTTAAAAGCTGATACCAGACTGGGTAGCCGAACCCCATGAACTCTTGCCAACCAGCCTCCTGCGGTAGTGGCACCAGACAGGTGGGGAAAGTTAGAACTAAATCATGAGTGTAGCAGCCGTCAATTTGGCCCTCACGGCTGACTAATGTTCTAATTCTGCCAGTCAGTCTGGGAGGATTATTTCGTTGAAACTTATTTTATTCTTTGGTATTTTAAATATATTCATTTTAAAAGTAAAATAAAAAATATTAAGAATGAACAAAAATGTATTAATAAACATAAAAGGATTTGTTCTGTAAAATTTGGATTCAGTCGAAAGGCCACACTTAAGGACCCAGAAGGGCCACACGTGGCCTTGGGCTGCAGGTTGCCCACCCTGGATTAGTCCCTGCAAGAACAAGTTGTTCTGAAGCGAGGGTGCCCCGATGGTCTGCCCCTCACGGGTGTCCACGTCCCCTCTGCCCTGCCACCGTGCCATGACACAGCACAAAAGCCCTTGCCAGAAGCCAGCAGACCTGGTTCCAGGCTCTCAGACTTTCCAGCCACCAGAATTGTAAGCTAAATAAACCTTTTCATTATAATTATCCAGCCCCAGGTATTCTGTTACAGCAACACAAAACAAACTAAGACACCCTGAAAAGTTATTCATTAAGTGATTCTCCATTTTGGGCACCTCAATTACAGCATGAAACCCCTCACTGATTTTTTGTTTTTACTTAAAATACTGAAATAATCCCAATAATAGGCTGATTTTTTAAAAGCTCTCTGAACTCCATTTCTCAAAAGGCTCTCCAATCTTGTACTCTGCAATAACTCAAATCCAAAGCATCAGTGTGGGAGCCGGGCCGGCCATTCCTCATCCAGAGACGCAGCCAAACCTCTTCTCCAGAGCTCGCCAGGGCTTCCCGGAGCTGCACCACCGCGGACAGACGAGCGCTTTAAATAGCTCAAGACCTGCCCGCTCCTAAGCACCAGGGGTTTTTGACTGAAAACATTTCTTAAAGTCTGTCTTATTTCTTTACTATCATAACTTTTTTTTTTTTTTTTTTTTTTTTTTGAGACAGAGTCTCACTGTGTTGCCCAGGCTAGAGTGAGTGCCGTGGCGTCAGCCTAGCTCACAGCAACCTCAAACTCCTGAGCTCAAGCGATCTTCCTGTCTCAGCCTCCCGAGTAGCTGGGACTACAGGCATGCGCCACCATGCCCGGCTAATTTTTTCTATATATATTTTTAGCTGTCCATATAATTTCTTTCTATTTTTAGTAGAGATGGGGTCTCGCTCTTGCTCAGGCTGGTCTCAAACTCCTGACCTCAAAGGATCCACCCACCTCGGCCTCCCAGAGTGCTAGGATTACAGGCGTGAGCCACCGCGCCTGGCCTATCATAACTTTTTATCACAAAATGTAGAAAATAGAGATAAAATAAGAATACCGAACCTGTCTAAGCAGCAGGGCACAGCTGCCTACCGACCTCCCACTCCCTGAGTGACTCAAGAGGTGACCAGCCGGGCTCTGCTCCCAGGGGAGGAGGCGGTAAAGCCTGGACTTAGTTTTCATGTCATTCTGTTCATGCGTCAATCCCAGCCTCTCTGTCCCTAACAGAATTTGATCCAAAGACAGAACACTGCAGAGGCAAGGACGGCGAGCTAAGACCCCTGAATTCTAGTTCCAGCTGGCAATAAACTTTCTATGTGACCTTGAGCGTGTCACTTTCCCAATGAAAGATGAGCAGCTTGGAGGGAATTGTCCCCAAGTCTCCTGCCAGTGCCGCGCCAGTTAGGGTCCATCAGGAAGGAGGCAGCCGGCACGTCCAGACTGGGCCGTTTGAGAGGAGAGTGACACGCGACCACTTACAAAGACTAGAGCTGGGAGTGGGAAACCACAGAGCCCGGTGCCCGCCCTGGAGGAGGTGCCACCGCTGCCCCTAGAGCGTAGAGCCGGGAGCAGTCACTGGAGCGCAGGGACAGGGCTGCGTGGAGAGCGCCCGCGGCGGGATGCAAGGCCAGCCTCACTCTCGTCCCTCACTCCAGGGACTCTCCTGGCCCACACCCAGCTGGACGGCCGTGATGCTGCGGAGACCAGGCAGGAGCAGCGCCCCGGGCGCGAGCGGGCTGGCTGGGAGGGAGAGCAAGTCTGGAGGGGCAAACAAGCTTTGCAGCCGGACTCGGTACACGGTGGCCGCGCGATTGCACTGCACTCCGGCGGCGGTGCTCACTGAGGACTGGATGTGTTTACTTACGGTCAGCCACATGCTGGGCTCACCCATCCGTGAATGTTTTTTCCGGATCCTCGGGGGGCTGGGAGGCCTGACCACAAAGTTCACGGGAGGGATAAGCTAGGCCGAGGGCGCTGGACGCGGGTTCCACTGGGGCCTGGGGGCTCCTGGCTCTGGCGGTCCTGCCGCTGCTCAGAGGCCCCTTGGGTCTCCTCCCCGGTCTGCTGCTCGCGTCTCCACCGTGGCAGGTCCTAGTGCCACGGGGACGCTGGACCTGTTAGGGGAGAAGAACGATGCTTTCCCCAGCCCTGGTGCTCACGACCGCGCAAACGTCTGCAGCTTCTGTGCACAGCCGCCACCACCCTGAACAGAGACCGGATTTGCTCCCGAGCAACACGGCGTATTAGACTGAGCCGCCAGCTGCGCGCCAGACTCTGCGTTCCGTGAACAGAGTGTGTCTCCTGTCCCAGCGTCCTCGGAACAGTCACAGAATTGACCACACAGGACACCACAAAACAGCAACAAGTTTTAAAGTGTGGAAATAATGCAGACCACATTTCCCGAGCAAAATGCAATAGAATTATTAATAAGCAAAAGCGAGCAGAAAATCTACTTGGAAATTCAGAACGTATTCAGGTTTGATAACTATCCACCTAAAAAGTAAGTTAATTTCAGACAATTTTAACATGTGGAAATCAGAAATGTACATAACAATTCTATCAGAACTGGAAAAATTCTGTGCTTATTAGAAAAGGCATAGTCTTCAACCCTGTCATTACTAAACAAGAAAGAGTGAAAATAAACTAATTAAGCATTTTTAAGAAGTTGAGGGGAAAACAAGACAAATCTAAAGAAAGACATAGAAAGAATTTGATAAACATATAGGTGTATATTAATGAACTAGAAAAAGAATAGAATTGACAAATAAATTGAAAGGCTTAATAACATGATTAAAACTCTTATAAAAAAAAGATAGATAATATAAAACCACAAAATCAGCACCTAAAAAAGGGGAATTAATACACATGGAGAAAATTATAAGAATTTTAAGAAAATATTTGGTAGACCTATGCAATAAATTGAGAAATGTAAATAAATTATCTCAGAAATTATAAATTACCAACATTGATTCAAGAAGAGATAGAAAAACTAAATACACCAAGGATAAGGTAAAAATCCTCCATGACTAAGTGGGGTTTGTCTAATAAATACAAGAATTGCCTAAATACTGGGAAATGTCTTGGTGTGTTCCAATTGTCTAACTGCCAAGCCAAACAGAGGAACTAAAATTTTAGAAATGAGTAACTCAGGCCAATAGTAGCTTAAAAAATAAATATATAAATAGTAATCATTTTCCTATATACCAAGAATTGCCAGTTTTAAAAAATAGGAAAGGCCGGGAGCAGTGGCTCACGCCTGTAATCCTAGCACTCTGGGAGCCCAAGGAGGGAGGATCGCTTGAGGTCAGGAGTTCGAGACCAGCCTGAGCAAGAGCGAGACCCCGTCTCTACTAAAAAGAGAAAGAAATGATTTGGACAGCTAAAAATATATATATAGAGAAAAAATTAGCCAGGTATGGTGGCACATGCCTATAGTCCCAGCTACTCGGGAGACTGAGGCAGGAGGATCACTTGAGCCCCGGAGTTTGAGGTTGCTGTGAGCTAGGCTGATGCCACAGCACTCTAGCCCAGGCAACAGAGCGAGACTCTGTCTCAAAAAAAAAAAAAAAAAAAAGTAGGAAAAAAAACATATTTCCAATGGTAACCACAAAACATAAGATATCCAAAAACAAATTAGATAAGAAATATGTAAAACATACACAAAGAAAAGTGTAAAATTCTATCAAAAGATTTTAAAGAACAAGAATTGGAGTGATGTACTTTTTTTCTTGACTAAGAAGACAAAACATTGTAGAAGTATTCATTCTTCCTAAACTAATAAATATTTTCAATGTAATTCCCGTCAACATCCCAATGAGACTTCTTTGGAACTTGACGAATGAGTAATGAATTCTTCTCAAAGAGCACATGCATACGAATATTCAGGAACATTGCAAAACAGAAAAGCAATGCGGGTGTCTCCGCACTGCCAGATTTCAAAACGGCGCTAAAGCAAAAAGAAATACACTCACGTGTTGCTGGTATGGGAGCCGATGGGCGGAACAATGGGACAAAAAGTAGAGTCTGGAAATAGTCCTCAGTACAGGCAAGAATTTGGAATACGACAAAGACGCTACTTCATGTCAGAGACAGAGTTGGGACTATTTGAAGTGGTGTTAGACAACGTGCCGGCCATTTGAGAAAAATTAATAATAAAGCCAGTCCCTAACCTCTGTCCTTTCTCTACAGTAAATTCCAAATGAATTTAAATGATTAATGGAAAAAATAAAACTATAAAAGAAAATATGGGCAAATATGTTTCAGTCTTGGAGGAGCCGCACAAGGGAAGGGGGATTGAAACCAGAAACCGTAAAGACAAAGACAGACGTGTCTACACTCAAATGTGAAACGTGTTACCATCCACATACGCAGATACAGGTATGTAGAATTAAAAGACAAGCAACCAGGGGAATAAGCCCATCACAAGAAGACAAATACCGGCGTATGATTCCACTTACATGGTACTTAGAATAGTCAAATTCATAGTTACAGAAAGAGGTTGCCGGGGCTGGGGAGGGGGACGGGAAGTTGAAGGGTAAGAGTCTCAGCTGTACAAGATAAAAAGAATCCTGGAGATGGTTGGCTGAGCAACTTTATGAATGCATTTAACGCCCCCGACCTGCACACCTAAAAATGGTTAAGACGTAGATGCTGCGTATATTTTACCACAGGGAAGAACACAAGCAACAAATTGCAGAATTATTTGCAGCATGTGTGACAGTCAGTGGTTAATACCCCAATATGTAAAACACTGTGATAAATCTACAAGGATAATACAAACACATCTGCAAAAAAGATATAAACCAAAAATTCAAAAAAGAAGAAATGTGAATGACTAAACATTCAAAAATATCTAACTTCTCAATTAGAACAAGTGAAAATCAATACAAGAGAAGATATCACTTTGCCCTTTCAAAGTGGGCAAGTATTACAGAGATTCACAATATCAGTATCCAGGGTTGATGAGTGGGTGGAGAAACAAACTGTCCCAGCCCCTGCTGGTGGCCATCCTGGGGCAAAGTCCCCTGGACATCAAGTACGTCCCTTTAACCCAGAAATGCCATTTTCGGGAATTCACCGTAAGAATGGAAAGTGAAGCATTATTTCCGAAAACTATGAATCGAAGACGACCTAAATGCCTAATCAGAAAAAATCAGTTAATTAAATTTGTAATAATATGAAAAATGTCCCCACATACTGTTAAAGAGAGAGCAAGAGATTGAGGTTATAAATTAGCATGTATGTTAGGCGCCCATGTTGGTAAATACATAGAAAAATTTACATAGAAAAAGATTATATTAAAAAATCATTGGAGGATTTATCTCTTCACTGTGTTTATTGTCTTAATTTTTTACAGAGAAACTGCATTCAATGTACAATCATTTTCTTTACACAAACAAGTCTTGGCTCAGACAATCTGTAGTCACCGGCTGGAAAATGGAGGGGTGACCCCGGTGTCTGCGTGTGCGCTGGGCAAAGCCAACCGGCTGAGCCCAAGCGGGGGCGGTGAGCCGGGCACAGCCCTCGCTGCGGAAATGCTCCGAGTCCCTGTACGCAGGTCTTCGTTTGTAAGGTTCTCTGAACCTTCCACCTGAGCTCATGGCACGCACACACACCACATGCACGCACACACATGCATACACACCACATGCACACACACACACACACACACCACATGCACGCACACACACGCACACACACGCACACACACCACATGCATGCACACACGCACACACACCACATGCACGCACACACACCACATGCACACACACACATGCACACACACCACATGCACACACACACATGCACACACACCACATGCACACACACACGCACACACACCACATGCACGCACACACACGCACACACACCACATGCATGCACACACACACCACATGCATGCACACACCACATGCACGCACACACATGCACACACATGCACACACACGCACACACACCACATGCATGCACACACACGCACACACACTGCATGCATGCACACACACACACACCGTGCCACCCAGAGACTTCCACACACACAGCAGACGACACACGTATCTCACACACTGAACGTCCTCACAGGCCGGGACTGAGAGTCCACCAGACCCACGAACACCCACCTCGGCCAGTGCAGCCCCCAAGCCCCATCCAGAGCCCAGCAGAAACCCCTCTTGGGGACTCACTCGGCAGGACTTGAATTCGGTGATGTCCCTGTCACTCGCTAGCCATTTCTAAATGCAGAGATCAAACCCACCACAATAGTCCTTGATTCCCCCTCTTGGCTCCTCACCTACAGAGACCTCAGCCTGGAGGGCTGGAAGTCAGGGTGCCCGGTGAGCCAGTTCCTCGGAACCAGCTGTCCCAGCTCCTCTGTTGGACTCTGGGCACGGGGTCTCCGCCCTGTGGGCCTCTGTTAACCCTGGTTCAGAGTCTTACTGGGAGGGTGGAACCAGGCAAAGCGCAGCCCAGAGGCACTGACGACACTCGGTGCACACCTGCTCCACCCCTGGGCGAGGTGGCTGCAGGCCTGCTGGACAGCATGCACGAGCTGGAGTGCTCACGTCTCGCAGCTACGGCAAGGCATGCCCACCCCTCCCTGGCACCCCTCACCCCAGCCCAAGCTGGGGCCAGCCTGGCGAAGGATGTCTCCTTAGCCAGTTACCCCAAGCAGCTCCCAAGGGCCCTGAGCTCTCAGTGGACCCAAGGCGAATGACAGCAGAGGGCCCGACCGCGGCTCTGCTGGGGCTTCTGTGTGTGGAGACTGGAAAGAAACCCGCATGCACGCAGCAAGATGAGCGTAAACACACTGCCAGGGCTGCTGCCCCTCCCCTCCCCAGCATGGCCTGGCCTGCCGGGAGCTCCCGCAACTCCAAGACCAGCTCAAGGGGTCGCTCAGACTCCCAAGCCAGCTGGGGGGAGTGAGTGAGTCCAGAGGGGATTATCTCGACCCGAGCTTTAGAGCCGCGGTTCTCAACCCTGGCTGAGCACTGGCACAACCTGGGGAGCTCTGGAAAGCACAGGTGCCGAGGTCCCACCCTCAGAGATTCCGACTGAACTAGCCCCGGCTGCAGCCTGAGCACAGAGGTTTTCAAAACCTCTCCAAGTGCTTCCAAAGTGCACCATGGTTGCGACACACCAGGGCTGAGTTCTTTTGCTGATTGACAGCTCTGATCGGAACCTCCTCCCCAGACCCAAGGGGAAACAGTATTTCTCCTGCCACACTAAGGCCCAGACAGAGAAGGGAGCCCTGGGCTGGTCTGTGCCCCACAGGCAGGAGCTGCGCTTTGCTTGTCACCGTGCCCCGCAGCCCATGCCTGGCACAGACTAGGGGCTAAGTAAACACTGGTGGAATGAAATGAAATGTGTGTGGCGAACGAGTGAGTGAATCCCACCCCTTCCCACCTCATGAGTGCCCTGAATCTTCTGAAGTGCGGTCTGCAGCCCAGCAGCTTAGCGGGGGCTGTCGGAAATCAGGCTCTCAGGCCCTGGCCCAGGTCCACTGACGAGGCTCCGCCCTTTAACCAGCCCAGGTGACTCACGCACCTGACCACATCACCAGTTCCACCACGTGTCAGTGGTTCCCCCGCCTCACTGCACATTAAAATTACCCCCAAAAGCACACAGACCACTGATGCTTTCGTGGGTGCTTGCTAAATGTCCCCAGGCAGTGCCACTGTAGCAGGGGTCTCTCTGCCAGGGCAGCCTCCACGCGGGCCCAGGCTCTGGCCCACCGGGGAGAGCCGCTCCCTGACCACCCGCCCCCTCTGAGGATAAAAGCCGGCCCCCTGCAACCAGGGCCCCCACCCAGCTCTACATAAACCTCCAGGACAGACCACCCAGTCCAACTCCAAGCTGCCACTTCTTAGCTGGGCACCCTGAGCAACTCCTCCATGCCTCAGTTTCCCCCATCTGCACAATGCTTTTGGGTTGCGTGAAGATTAAATGGCTTAATTTGATCTAAAACACTTAGAACAGTGCCCCTTCCCTGAAGTCTTCTCGGCCTCCGTAATGGGCTTCCTAGAAAAGTTTAGATGAGGAGAGCCTCAGTCCCGGAATCTGCTTCCGAGCAGAGAGCAGGCGGGAGGCAAAGGCGGTCACCGTGCAGGGAAACAGGACCCAACGAGGCGGCTTAGCCGCGCCGCTCTTTCTTTCCACTACTTGTGAGGAAAAATCTGCATCGCCGATGCCTTAGAGTCCCAGCTGGAGTGAGGGCCCGAGAGGGAGGACTGAGGCTACCGAGGCTGGTCTGTCCTGCAAACGTCCCCGCGGAGCACGGGCCTGCCTGCGCCATCGCCCAGGACCCGCGGCTCATTCCTCCACCGCGGGGCCTCCCCATGGGTCCCCTTGACCTGCCCAGGGCGACCTGACTCCCCAGTCCCTTCCCCAGCACTCCAGACCAAGGAGTATGTGTGTGTGTGTCCCCGTGTGTGTCTGTGTGTGTATCCCTGTGTGTCCGTGTGTGTGTCCGTGTGTGTGTCTGTGTGTGTCCCTGTGTATGTCCCCGTATGTGTCCGTGTGTGTGTCTGTGAGCTTGTGCGCCCGCGTCTGTGTCCGGGGAGGGGTGTCGGGGAGGGGCGTCCGCAGGTGCGTGCGGAAAGCCGGTGCCCTGCCTCCCCTCCCAGGGTGCGCGGGCGCCCCTCCCGCAGCGAGTGCGGGGCAGGCACTGCCGGTGGGCCCAGCCTGGCCTCTGCGGCAGCTGGCGGCGCGCGCTCCCTGCTCCGCGCAGCCCCCAGCTCGCCTGCGGCCCGCGCGCCCTCCCGGTGCAGCATGCGGGCGCTGTGACGTTCTCGGATAAATGCCGTGTAACTGTGTAGGCGAACGGGAGCTAAAAATAAGAACGGAAAATCTATCATTAAGGTATCATTGCGCCAGCGCAGCTATTTGAAGGCTCCCATGGTCCCCGGCGCCCGCGTTTGAAGCCCGCCTTCAGGCTTGGGGGTATTTGCAGAAAACTCCCAGCAGCGGCTCGCCAGCCAGACCTGGGGTGCAGGGGGTGGCGCTGGTAATTATGGCAACGCTCAAAATAAAATAAAATAAAATAACACCGAAGCTCACCTCGCCCTCCCCACCTCACCTCCTGCGCGGTCCTTGGTCGCAGGAAGCCGCCCGGGGGGGGGGGGGAGGGGGGGAGGGACGGCGGGCAGAGGCCGAGAGGGATGAGGCTCGGCCAGTTACGCACACACCAGGACTGGACGCTCTTTCAGACCCATCTCGCCATCCACCTTCCTCCATCCACCTTGGATCAGAAAAACAAAGTGCCAGGGAGAGGCTTTTGGGGAGAAAATGACAACTGGGACTTAACCCCAGGGCGCGCGCGCCGCGGTGGGGAGCAAGGAACTCCGGGATGGCGAGCCTCCTGGGCTCCGCTGGGTTAAACGAAAATTGATCCGATTTGCTTTTTAACACCCGAAGGAGGAAGGGAGACCAGGGGAGGAGGGCAGGACTTGCGTGCGCGTGTGCGTGTCTGGGGAGGGGAGGCGCCAAGGTGCAGCCTGCGCGGCTCTGCGCCTCGGCGGGCTGCGTGCGTGTCCCTGTCCGCGCTGCTGAAACGGGCTCTTCGAGGGATCGCGTCACATGACTCCGCCTGCCCCTCGCCAGCGCGCAGATCGCCGGTCCCCCAGTTTGCCCGGCGCCGGGGGAGGGTCGGGCGGCATCTCCCGGGCCCGGGGCTCTGCGGCGCGTAGAAGCGGCTCCAGCGGGGAACGGTACATCTGGATTCACCAAGCCGCGGCCCGGCGCCAAATCCCGGAGCGCAGATATTTGGGGGGAGGGGAGAGCGAGGGGGAGCGAGCGAGCGCCAGAGAGAGGCAGCGCGGCGCGCACGGACGGGGGGCTGCGGGGTGCCGCGCGGAGAAGATGTAAGTGCTGGGGTCTCGCTGCCTCCGAGCACCATGCAGAAGGGCATCCGGCTGAACGATGGCCACGTCGCGTCCCTGGGGCTGCTGGCGCGCAAGGACGGCACGCGCAAGGGCTACCTGAGCAAGCGGAGTTCGGACAACACAAAATGGCAAACCAAGTGGTTCGCGCTGCTGCAGAACCTGCTCTTCTACTTCGAGAGCGACTCGAGCTCGCGGCCCTCGGGGCTCTACCTGCTGGAGGGCTGCGTCTGCGACCGCGCGCCCTCCCCCAAGCCTGCGCTCTCGGCCAAGGAGCCGCTGGAGAAACAGGTGAGGCAGCGGCGTCCTGACCTCCTCGCGTCCCAGCCACGGCCCCCGGGCTTGGGCCTTGGGCTGCCCAGTGGCGCCGAACTTTGGCCCCTGGAGGCTGTCGGCGCCCTGAGCATCAGGGGGTCTGGGTCCTAGTCGGCGTGCGACCCTGCGGCGGGCAGAGGGGGCAGGGACTGCGGACGCGGAGTAGGTGTGGGCTGCGGCTGCCCTTCGCCCACTGAGCCCCTGGGAGGCGGGGACAAAGGGGCCCAGACCCGAGACGCCCCGGGGCAAACGAGTACGAAGGACCAGAGACGAGACCCACGTCCAGCCAAAATTGGTGCTCCCAACCCCCACCTCCTCCCGCCAGCGCTCCTAGCCCAGATCCACTGCCCCGACCAGGAAGGTGCCGTTGCCCGCGCCCAGGCGCGGGGAGGGCACGGCGGAGGCGTCCGAGCTGCTGGCCCAGGCGGCCTCCCTGCGGCGGGGGCGAAGGGCAGCCTGCACTAACTCCCCTGAGCTGGGGCTGTGGGGCCACAGGGGTCGGATCGGTACCCTCGAGCGTGGTGGGCTTACGAGGAGCCCAGGGGCTCCGGGACCGCCGTGACGCGGGCAAGGGCCAGGGCTGCTGCGGAGGCCGCGGGGCAAGTGGGTGCTGCGCTCCTCCCCCGGCCCTGCGCCGCTGGAGCGCTGCGCTCTGCTCCGAGCTGCGCTGCGAGGCTCCAGGGCCGGTCCTGGGTCTGCCGGGGACGGTGGGTGGAGGGAGGGCAGGCGCCTTTGGCCAGGGGAGCACCCAGAGCGCAAGGGGCAGCCTTTGGCTTGATGCGCTTTCCAGAGGCGTCTGGCCCCTGCCTCTGGAAGGTTAAGCTGACTATTGTGAGTCCTAAGATGTCACCGTTGGCAGGGACCTGACATCGTGGGGCCCAGCCGGCTGGTGACGACTGGCAGGGGACACTGGGGCCAGAGAGAGACGTTCACCTGTCCAGCGTCGCATGGGGAGTCCAGGCCACCCTAGGTTCTGAGAAGACAACCGAGATCTCAGAACCCTTGCTGCCCGCGGGTACAGACAGTGGCAGTTGAATGGGTTGAATTAAAAGCTCTCCTGAAGTCTCCCCCCAGTTGTCAGGACGGGGAGCTGAGCTGGGTGTCTGGCACATCTTTCCTTCCCTGCTGTCAGCCATGGTGCTGGGAGATGGTTTCTGGGGACTGGGAAGGTGGACAGGAATTGTCTAGGGCGGGTGTCTGGGGGTGACAAGCTGCATGGCAGGGCTCCCAGACAGCCCAGTGCGGGGGGGGGGGGGGGGGCAGGCAGCCCTGAGCTTAAAGCCCCAGTGGAGCCTTGAGGTCACGCACGGGAGAGCCAGATGCAGGGACTCTGCTCCCAGCCCTGGGTAACTTACCCCCCTCCAGCCAAAGTCCACCTGTACCTACCTCTGCCCAGCCCCGACCCCAGCCCCTCCTTCCCTGAGCTCTCACGACAGGTTCCAGAGCTGAGCTTCTGGGCCTGCAGGGAGGAGGTGTGGGCTCATAGTGTCTGTTCTCAGCACGCTGACGTGAAGACAGACAGGCCTGAGACTGAATCTCAGCTCTATGACTTCCTGGCTGTGTGACTTCAGTTAACTCACTAAACTTCTCTGAGCCTCAGTTTCAAAATCTACAAAATGTAGATAATAACACTGACCTTTCTGAGGTTTTAAGACCACTGAATTAAATAACACGTATAACATTATGCTTGCAATACATTGTAGCTGGATCTAGACAAATCTTAGCTGAATCTGAATTATACCCACCTGGACAGGGTCGTTCAGGTCACCGGATGTTAAAGCTGAATGGAACCTCAGTTTTAGGTTGTATGGCCTTCCTTCCCATTTTAAAGACTGAGAAACTGAGGCCCAGAGGAGGGAAGAGAGTCCCAACAGCACAGAGTGAGTCAGACCTAGAATTCACCCGGTGCCTAAGAATCCCTGACAGCGGGATCCTACGTGGACTCCGGATTGCCCAGCTCCGGGCTCAGGCGTGGAATCCCACGAGCAGCGAGTCGAGTCGCAGGAGGGACGTGGAGGACATGAGCACATGCTCGGAGCCGTGCCCCCATCACTGCTGGTCGGGGTCCCGGGCCTGTCCACTGAGGACAGAGCAGGGTGGGGAACGGCAGGCGGTGGGTGGTCTGCGGCTGCCGGACCAGGTGCCGCCTCCTCCCGTACTTCCTGTGTGTCCCGTTGGACTCCAGAGCAGGTTTAGCTCCTGTGGGAAGACAGGTCCTGCCCCTTTGGCCTGCGCGTGTGCGCGCGAATTCATAGCTGTTTCTTGTCTGAGCCTCTGAGCAAGATGGTGGCACCAGCAGCTGCTCCGTGTTCCCCTTGCCCTGGGCACCCCATGGCATGAACCTGGCGTGGGAGGGTCCCCAGGCCACGCTGTGACCAGGTTTGGGCCCATAGGAAGCCGGACTCGAAAGCTGCCCGCACACGGCAGGCTGCCGGAGTTCCAACTCTGTTTGAGTAGACTGGCCGGTGTTTGTGGAGACTTGGATTTAGCAGGATGTCGTTTTCACCCGGGTCCAAGCAGACAGCTTCCTCTCTTAAGGGCCAGGGCTGGTTTCTGAAGGAACAGAAACCACGTCGTGGCCGGGAACCCCCAGTGGCTGGGCAGGCTCAGGGACCAAGCACGCGGTGGACGCACGGGAAATGCTCGCTGAGCGGGACTTGTTCTCCTCTGGCTAGTAAGTCTGGTAATTCCATGTTTTATATCCTGAGGGTGACTGGGTGCTAGGCCCTGTGCTGTGTCCTCGGCCTGAGAAGCTGATTGTCACAGACCCTGAGCCCCTGGGGAAGATACCGCACCCAGTCAAGATGTTGTCACAGCGGAATATGCAAGGCGCTCTGGGGGCCCAGGCCCAGCCTAGCGTGCTGTGGTCTCCTCTGGCTGCACCCACCCTGGCCTGGCTGCACCCAATGCAGCCTCATGCCCAGGGCTCCGGCCTGAGAATCCCAACGCCCCATGAGGTCAGATGGGCACAGCCATGCCGCCATGCCCCTGACAGCGGCCAGGCACTCCCTGGCCTGGACCCTGCTTGCTGGGTCCTCACCTCCTCTCCTCCCAGCCCTGCAGCCCACACACCAAAGGCCAGGGTGCTGTCCACTAAGAGCCGGGGTTCAGCTTGCTCAGCCGCTGGCCCTTGGTGCTCCGTACCGTGGTTTGGCCTGGAGCCACCCCACACTGGCTCTTCCCTCCCTCCTTCCGGGCTCCCTGAAACACAGCTTCCAGCCCCAGCTTCTCCGCCGGGAACCCAGCCAGGCCCACCCAGCACTGCTTCCCCCCAGCCAGGCGGGCTCTTCCTGACGCGCTTGAGGCAGAGGGAGGCGGACAGATCCCTGCAGCCGGAACCCGATGTGGGCGGAGGCTCCAGAGGCCGGGGGACGGGGGTCACTTAGTACCTGCTGTCCACCGGCTGGTGCCCTCCCCGGAGACGAGATGAAGCCTCACCCCTGGCCATGTGCGGGGCACAGCGCCGACGGCCCGGCAGATTCCCAGCCCCAGCAGCCCTGAGGCTGTGAGTGTGCCACTTCACAGATGAGGAAACAACTTATCCGTGGCCACCCAGCCGGGAGGTGACAGAAATGAGATCTGTCCTCGGGTCCCTCGCTGTGCAGTGATGCCGCCGTCACCCCACAGCACACGCTCCTGGGTGTGGCACGTTCAGCCTCTCAGCCAATCACAGCAACGCAAACCTGAACGTAGGAGAGCACGGTCGCTCTGAGAGCAGCAGTCCTGGAACACAGTGCCCTGGGACACTGGCGCACGGGTGGCACCTGCAGCCCAGACTGCGGGTGTCTGCTTGTACCTGCGAGAGCCAGGCCGCCCCACAGCCGCAGGCCAGGTCCTCCCCGCGGGTGTGGGGCCCCCGGGCTGGCCGTGCGGGGTCCTCATCTCCCACCCAACCCCCAAACGTTCCTAGAGTTGAAATGAGGCTGAAGGAGGCTCAGCAGTTATGCCTTGAGTGGGACACGGGGGCATCAGCTCCTCGCCCCCGTTTGGTGGCAGCGGGGTGATGGCTGGAATCAGATTGTGCGCGCACAGGACCAAAGGAAAATCTCACATCGTTTATTCACACAGCAAACATCTGGGCTCCTGGGGCAGGAACGTGCTCTGTCCTGCAGGTACAGGAGAGATGGAACTCAGTGCTTGTCCCCAGTGCACCCCACCGTGTCCCCACATGCTGGCATCCTCCCTCCCGAGGAGCCGGACCCCCCTGCCCTGCCTGGCTCAGAGCAGCCCCGTCCGCACCCCCATGGCCCCACCCCATCCCCCGCTGCACCAGCAGCCAGGGCATCTCTTCAAACGCACATCAGACCCTGGAACCGAGCCCTGAAAGTGCCGGTCACCCCTGTTGCCTTTGGAAGAAAATTCAAACTCCCAACCATGACCTGGAGGACCCAAAGAGATCCAGGCTCTGCCGGCCCCTCTAACCCAGACCCCCATCCCATTCCCCTCCTTCCTCACCCTGCTCAGGCCACAGCCCCCCAGCCCCGCGAACGCCTCCTCTCCCTTGTCTCGCAGCCGTGGCTGCTCCCCCCGCCTGGACGGTCTCCCACCCACAGGGCCGTCCCGGCCCAGCTCCCGAGTGGCCTGCAGGTCTCAGCCGGCAAGCCGCCTGCCCCGCCGCGGGCACACATGGCCCTGTGATCTGCACTCATGTCACCTGTCGCAGTCTGTGATTACTCCTGCATGGGGTGGCTGGTTGTGTGGGATCGTAGGCACCAGGAGCAGGAGGCCAGCTAGGGCAGGGGACTCATCCGGGCTGTGGGACCAGGCGTCCAGGTGAGGGGCGTGGAGGCCGGGAAAGGAGGAAGGAATGGGCCTTTGTGATAAGAACCTTACCACGAGCGACAGGTGGAGCACTGGCAGGACCTGCCATCCCACCGCATGTGATGGGGGACCAGACAAAGCCTGGTGTCCTGTCCACGTGTCTGCCCGACCGCCAGCAGCAGAGATGGGGAGTGGGAAGAGGAGAGGGCTGGGGGCAGCAGGCGATGTTGAGTCTTGTCTCGGGGAGGTCGAGTTTGAGGTGCCTGGGGCAGGCGAGGGCTCTGTCCCTCCCCAGGTGTGGTGAGGACGGTCATTCCAGAGACCCTCCCTGCAAGGAGGGAAGCGGGTGGCCTGTGCCCCGGGGGCTGGGCTGGATGAAAGGGCAACTAGGCAGGTGGCCGCCCTGTTGCCCAGAGCCCTGGGAAGGAGTGAGGTAGCTGCCAGGTGCACAGCGGGAGATGCATGAGCTGGGAGCTGGCCGAGGACGGTACCAGCTGGGCATAGCTTCACGTGGCCCCTGTGTGGGACACTTCCGCAGCCTGGCCTTGCTTACTCTTCTCCAAGGGCCACCAGCCGGCAATGGGAAGGTGACCCTGTAGGCTCTTCCCCGCTCGGATTTCAGGTTCTGGGCACTGCCAGGCAGGCGTGTCACCCCCTTCCCAGTGGGAGGACAGGACTCCCAGAGGGTCCCCCGAGCCGCCTGGCACAGCAGGGCTGAGCCTCCTCACCAAGCCCCCCAACCTGCCGCAGGAGGTGCCCCGAGGCCACACCCGTGGCAATCGGAGTGGAGATTTCCTCCTTATTAAAGCTTCCAGAAGCGCGGCCTGCTCACAAGTTATTGCTAAATGCCCTTCAGCTCTGACATGCTACGAATGCAGATTTAAATGTATGTAGCAGGATCTTTCAAAACACTAGACGGAAAATTCTAAATAGCAATAAATACCATTTGTAGCGCACCTACTACGTGCCAGGCACCAGCGTGTGTGTTTTACACACAGCTCCTCCTTCACTGTCCCCACCGCCCTGTGAGGTTGTCACTGTTCCCCCATTTTTGAGATGACAATACTGAGGCTCAGAGACGTGAAGTAACTTGTTCAAAGTTGCAGAGCAAGTGCATGGAGCAGCTCCTGTGGACCCAGGTCTGCCTGACTCTCACACCTGAGCTCTCTGATCACAAGCACAGCGTGAAGACTTTGGCGGTGGGGGGTCTGTTACTTCTAACCATCCTCTGCCAAGACACATGGAGGAAAAAAAGAGAATTAACTGCGGGTGGAAACATGTCACAGTGGCACTGGTGACTTGTGTGCAGGCGGCTTTCGTTTCTGCTTGGGTGGGCACCGTGCGACTCGGACCCCCTGCTCAGGAGAGGACGGGAGCTCAGCGAGGCAGGCGGCCCCGCCCCTCCGTCCGGTTTCCCTGGGATCCGTGGGAGCCGGTGCCTGCGTGCACGCGGCCAAGAACAGCGCTCAGCCCCCGCCTTTGTGCAGAGCTTCAGTGACGCGCGGGCTCCAGGGGGGCCCAGGCTGCCAACGCCCAGGCGCTTCCGCGAGGGCGACTGTCGTGCAGGGAGCAGCTGGGAGGCGCGGACACCCCCACTCCCTGCCCTCTGCCCTGAGAGGAGCGCGCAGCCCTCCCTGCCGGCCTCCAGCGCCCTTCACGGAGGAGTTACGCTGCCTTTGATGACAAGGCAGCCCTGAGGGCTTCCAGGCACGAGGACCTGGCTCTAGACCCCGCTCTGCCACCGCTGAGCTCGGGGAGGCCTTCAAGTCCCCCGAGCCCAAGTGTCCCCTTCTCTGTGTTAGACAGGTGCTGTTGGAAAGCCCTGGCACAGCAGGTGTTACCGGTACATTAGAGCAGCTGTGGTTCCAGCTGCCACCTTTGTGACAGGCTGTGCTTCACTGACACGGTGACCCAGGTCGCCCAGGTCTCTGGCAGGTTGGCAGCAAGTCAACACGGCGCTCTAACCCTGGAGATAAACACAGGGTGGGAATCTTAGCTCAGGGGACCCGTGAGCTCCCCCAGGAGTCTGAGCAAGCTGCCCCTGCCCAAGGACAGCGGCTGCTGCGGGAGCTTCCACCGCCCCCGGGGCCCAGACCCCCACCGAGCCCTGTCAGTTCCACCTCCTGAATATCCCTCGGATCCACCGTGTCCCCCTCGTGGCCGCCACCACGCAGGTCCCGGCAGCCAGATCCCTTGTCCGGACCCACGCAGGGGCCTCCTAAGTGGTGCGCCGGCCAGGGCTGGCCGGGCCACCCCGCGGGAGCAGCCAACCCCCAAATCTCCACCAACGACGTGAAGGTTTGGCCCTTGCAGGTGCTTTGTGTCCTGTACGGGCTGTCCGGAGGCGGCTACGCACGGTGCCGGTTCGCTCAGGGACCCCGGCTGGGCGAGAGCCTTCGCCCTGACACTGGCCTCCACGGCCACCTGCACCGAGGGAGGGATGTGGCAGATCCCTTTCTTTGGCGTCTAGAGCTCCCAGATCTCTTTGGCGTCTAGAGCCCCCATGCAGAAGGGAAGCGCTCCGAGCACGGTTCAGGCGGCTCCAGTCAGAGGTGCAGGGAGGTGCAGCCCTGCCGTGTGCCTGGACACAGAGCCCCGGAACTCCTGGGAGCACAGCGCCAGTGGCATCTGCTGCCCCCGCCCCGGACTGTGCCCCCGAATGACCTTTCCCAAATGGAAATCGGACCACCACGCACACACGGAGCCGCTGGAGAGACGCGTGAGGGAGCGGGCTCAGTGCGGACGCTGTGCGCGGATCACGCTGTGCGCATGCGTGGGGGGCGGACCCGCGCCAGGCCCCTCCTTCCACCAAGCTCAGTGACTCCGTCATCCTTGACCAAGTGTCGCAGAAGCCTTTTGGCCACTGGGCTCCCCTGGAATTAAGACAGGAGAGCGTTTTTAAAGGCTGAAGTGTCGTCCTGAGCTGGTTAACACTCTGCTGGGGGGCTTCGCTCAGCAGAGACCAGGAGCTCCAGGAACCAGGCCCGAGCCTGACCTGGGAGGACGGGCAAGGGTGGGCCTGCCGTGGGGTCTCACCGGCCAGTGACGGCACGGCTGGGAAACAGGCGATGACAACGCAGTGTGACCACTGCTGGCACACAGGGAAGCTGCAGAGGGGTGCAGGGCCGTGGGAGTCCCGTGAGCACACCCCCAGCCTGGGGGACCAGGAGGGCTCCGCAGGGGGAGGGACGTGTCAGGCAGGGCCTGTGGGCTGCCAGGGACACCAGAGCCACCCTCAAAGCTCATGTGCCAGGCGTCAGAGCTCGGGCCTTCCACGGACCAGTGGGAGCCAGCGCAGGGCTCTGAGCGGGAGAGAGGAGGCTCCAGGCTGTGCCGGGAAGGTCCCTGCAGGTGCGAGTGAGCAGGAAGAAAACCCTTCTGCAGGCAGGAGGCCAGGTAAGAGAAGGTTGCAAAACTAAGCGGCAGCAAAGGCCTGAATTTGGCGAGTGCCACGAGCACTGAAGCTCCCCTCTGCTCCCCTCCCAGCCTTGCGACCAGGCTGCGGTTGCCACTAGAACCATCCCCAGCTCAAGCTACTGCCACTGCGCCGTCCCTGCCCTCAGGCCTCCCACGTCCCAAGCGTGGGGCAGCAGTTCTTGTCCCCGAAAACTCCAAGTGTTGTCTCCACATCTTCTTCTTTTTAGAGACAGGGTCTCGCTCTCTCGCCCAGGCTGGAGTGCAGTGGAACGATCACAGCTCACTGCAGCCTCAAGCTCCAGGGCTCCACTGGGCGCGGTGGCTCACGCCTGTCATCTCAGTGCTCTGGAGGCCGAGGTGGGAGGATCGCTTGACCTCTGGAGTTTAGGACCAGCCTGAGCAAGAGCAAGACCCTCTCTATACTAAAAATAGAAAAGTTAGCCAGCGTCATGGCACATTCCTATATTCCCAGCTGCTCAGGAGGCTGAGGCAGGAGGATCCCTGGAGCCCAGGAGTTTGAGGCTGCAGTGAGCTATGATGATGCCACAGCACTCTGCTCAGATGACAGAACGAGACTCTTTCTCAAAAGAAAAAATTCTGGGGCTTAAGCTATTCTCCCACCTCGGCCTCCTGAGTAGCTGAGACAACAGGCACACCACCATGCCCAGCTAATTTCTTTTAAATTTTTTATAGAGATGAGGATCTCACTATATTGCTCAGGCTGATCTCGAACTCCTGGTCTCAAGCGATTCTCCTGCCTCAGCCTCCCAGAGTGCTGGGATTACAGGTGTGAGCCACCGCACCTGGCCTGTGCCCACATCTTCTAACCCAGCCGCCCACTCAGATAAAGCACCTTTTCAGATTACAAAGTCCTTTTCATGACTAGCATCTCATTTAACCACCACGGTTACCCGCAGTTACTGTGGCTCTGTGGGAGGCATGATCTTCATTTGGCAGACGAAGCTCTGATGGTTGGAGTTCAGTCTCTCAACAAACACAAACAAAACCTGTCTTGTGCCAGGCCCTGCTAACTGTCCTGTCAGAAATGGCACCAGGGCTAGGTCAAGAAGGTCAGTGGACGTTCAGTTCAGTTGTTAAATTAGCAATTTATACTTTGGAGACTAGATTTCACTAGTCCAGCAGGGCTGATGAAACTTCCTTCCCCTGAAAAATGAGATAATTATTTTCTAAAAGATGCTTCCTAGTTGAACTTTTGATTTTCTTCAAATTAAAAAGTCCCACATAGATCTTAAAAGCCTTTCAAAACTAGTTTCAGAAGAGTGAATGAATGAATTTTTAGCTGGTATTCCAAAAATCCATGTAGAAAGTCAGAGAAACCTGACTGAGACAAACTTGTCCTGTCAGAAAGAGGAAATGTCATTACCTTTGTTTAGATGCCTCCTGGGTGCTCAGCGAGACAGTTGGGTGGACCTGGTCACGTGTCGTGATCCCAGCCTGCCCAGTTTCCCCATGCCCCCTGCCTGCTGCTGCCCTTCCAGCCCCTGTCCTCCCTAGAGGGACTCTCCCTGCCCTCTTGCTGCACTGCTGGGGGACAGGTGAGGAGAGGCAAGTGGTTACATCTGAGAGTTTCCTGGTAGCCCAGGCAAAGAGGGAAACAGGCTGGTTATGGGACACCCATTGCCTCGTGGAAAGACACAATCCAGTTTGTCAGGCAGAAGCACTTGTGTCCCAGAGGCTTGCACATGGGGAACCAGCAGGGAAATGATGACCCCAAAGACAGAGTCACTGCCAGTGCAGCAGGGCAGGCTGAGCGTCCTCCATGAAGACCACACTCCAGGAGACTGGCATGGTGGGGTGCAAGGGAGGCGTGTCCTGGTGAGCAGACAGCACAGGGTGCAGCTTGGAGAAACCTGGAGAACGGGTGGGTGGTCAGTTGGACCCTCTCAAATAGTCTTTGCCTTCTTTTAGTTTAAATTTTAGAATTGCTAATACATTTCCATGGTTCAACATTCAAAGGCACAAAGAAGTAGACAGTGACAATGTTACTTCAGTGCCCCAGAGGTGGGGGTGACTAGCAGTTTCTTATGCATTCTCCCCGAGGGATCGTATATGCATGTGTGTAACTTACACAAATTGTGACACTGTATATATGCATGTGTGTACCTGTTACACAAATTGTAACAACACACTGTATATATGCGTGTGTGTAACTGTTACACAAATTGTAACACTGTATATATGCATGTGTGTGTAACTTACACAGATTGTAACAACACACTGTATATATATGTGTGTGTAACTGTTACACAAATTGTAACACGCTGTATATATGTATGTGTAACTGTTACACAAATTATAGCATGCTGTATGTATGCATGTGTGTAACTGTTACACAAATTGTAACACACTGTACATATGCATGTGTGTGTAACTGTTACACAAATTGTAACACACTGTATATATGCATGTGTAACTGTTACACAAATTGTAACATGCTGTATGTATGCATATGTGTACCTGTTACACAAATTGTAACACGCTGTATATATGCGTGTGTGTACCTGTTACACACATTGTAACACAATGCAAACACATTCTACACATTTTCCCCCGTACTGTGGAGATGCCCCTCTGTGAGTGTACTGACCAGCTTTCCTTTCGTGGTCCTCCACAGTGCAGATGTGCTATCATTTTTTCGCCAGTCCCCTCTTGAGAGACATTTGGGCAACTCACGGTGTTTTGCTGCAGTTAACAACCACCTTTGTGCACAGGCGTTTCTACCCAGGTCTTCGACACACTCAGACCGGCTCACGCCTGCACCCAGCAAGCGTCAGCGAGGGGGGTGTTGAGAAGGGGAGGGGCAGGCTGGCTGAGGTGTCATGACAGACTGGAAGGTGTCCACGCAGGACCAGCCAAGTGTGACAGCCACTAGGACCTGCTTGTGCTGTGGCTGTGGCTCCCAAGGCCTGAACAACACGCATTGGAGGGCTGAGGCCCCAGACACGGCCTCATTCAAGGCTGACTCTGGGAGAGGGGCTTCATGGGGCTCCTGAGCTCTGACACTGCAGTGGCTTCGCAGGTCCCCTCCCACCTGCTCCATCCGCACTCCCAGCACAGCCTGGGGGAGGGGACGGGAGCGAGTGCTGGGGCAGCAGGTCCCCATCAGTCTGGGCTGTGTTGCTGCCACAGCGTGGCAGGGCTCAGGCCCCACAGGACACGGGGGCCTGGGCAGGGGCCTGCACTCCGCTCAGGGAGGAAGCAGAGGTCCTGGTGCAGTCACCAGGGCCCGGAAGTCTCCGACTTGAGAACTCAGAGTCAGAGGTGGGCGGGAAGAAGCCACTTGGAGCTGGGTCCTGCCCCTGTGTGAACCCACGTCAGGTGGGGGGTTGGGCAGGCAGGCGGGGGGGGGTCCTTTCCGGGTTGGTGTGGGAGCCAACCCCGGCCCCGCTGGTGCAGAAGGTATTCCCTGTTGGGAAATGCCGTACCTAGCAAGGCCCCCACTGCGTGCCGGGCACAGGGTGGTAAAGGCACGGGTGTCCGTGAGCGAGCACCGCGTCACGGCAAAGCACCGGAACGTGCTGTCCGGGCTGCCTGCAGGGGCCCAGCACAGCGTAGCTTCCCCCAGGATCCTGACAGTGGGAGGTGGAGCAGGAGCTGCAGACTGGGATGTCCCCTACTGAGGGAAGGAAGGGGAGGAGGGACCTGGAGTCTGGGCCGGGGCATGTGCACACACCCCTCGGGCTCCCTCCAGCACAGCCCTCTCTGCGCGGGACATCAGGCGGCATCTGGCATAGGCACAGAGTGGCCGGGACCTCAGCCCCAAGGGTCGACTTCGGAGGAGGGCGCCAGGCCCCAGCAGGGAGAAGGTGGCCGGCCTGCCCAGGGCGGCAGAGTGGGACCTAGCAAGGGTGAGGGTCGCCCAAGAGTGACGGCGGCCGTCCCAGAGCCGGACCCCCAGGGAAGGCAGCGGGTCTGGGTTCCCAGAAGGCTGGATGAGCCGGAGGGCCGAGAGCAGGGCAGGGACCAAAGGGCTGTGTCATGGTCCAGGTGGTGACAATGAGGCCTTGAAGCAGGTTGTGGCCGTGGGGCAGGGAGGCACAGCTTCCAGGGCACCAAAGAGGAAAAGCAGAGAGAACCTGGAGGCCAGTTACAGAGAGAATAAGAAAGAAAGAGGCCGCAGGGAGGCCACAAGTGCTAACGGTCAGTGGTCCGCTGACCTCGGCACAGCTGTGGCCGCTCCGTGCAGGAGCCCCCCGTACCTTCCCCCCCCGCAGGACAGCGGCTGGGTCTTGTGTGTGTTCTGCATGTGCACACGCGTGTGCGTGCATATGAACACACATGCACGTGTGTTTTCCAGTAATCTGCCACCGGCAGGTTGATTAGACCCATCACTTTACCTTGCAAATGGCTCGAGTGGTTTAAAAACATTATTGAGCTTTTGCGTGAACCGGGAGCTTTCACAGCATCTGCCTGACACAGCCCTGGGAGGGGCGGCACCAACCCCCTTTTGGAAAAGAAGAAACTGCCCACAGAAGCAAGAGGCAGCTGAAGCCCCCAAAGCTAAACAATAAATAACGCATCCGGGCCCAGGTCTGAGGGCTCCAAGCTTTGGCAGCTGCCACAACCTCAGGGCCCCACGCAGACTCCTGGGACGCTGATTTTAGGGAATGATGAAAGATCTTCCCAGAGTATGAAACCAAAGGGTTCCGTGGGGCACAGGTTCCAGGAAAGGCTCCTCCGGCTCCTCTAGGAGGGACAGGCGGCTTCTGGACAGCCAGTCCCCCGCCCCCCAGCCAGCCCCACTGCTGGCCAAGGAGAAAGCCAGGGCCGCTCACTTGTGGCTGTTGCTGTTCGCCAGGTAGCGGATAAGCCAGGCTCCTGGGCAGTGGTGACAGACGCATCCAGTCACCGTTCAGCACATAAGGCCCCGTGCCGGGCCGAGGCTGCAGAGATAGTTCTTGGTCAGGAATCGCCTCTGGCAAAGGAGCAGGAGCCCACCTGGGGGGCGGGGCGTGCCGTGCGCGTGCGCGTTAACTCAGCACCAGGGAGAAAACGCACGTCTGCGTCTGCGTCTCCGCGGCGGGACCGAACCACCGCCCTGCCCGGCCTCGCCCTCCATGCTGGTTCCGGGTCTCCTGCCCGCGCTCTCCCTGGAACCCCTCTGCTTCCTTCGCGGTCTCTCTACCGAGACTCGGAGCTCGACACAGCTCAGCGGTCCGGTCTCTCCGTGTCCCCCTCCCACCTCCCCGGGAGCCCCCAGGTGGGCCATTCCGGGGGCAGGTGCCTGGGACTGTGGGTCCGGGAGAGGGCGGGCGGGCAGGGGACAAGTCCTGTGTTGTGGGTGGTGACAGTGCTCCTCCCCCGGCCTGTGTGGGAGCTGGGGGCTCCTCCCCCCACACTCCGCTTTAATGGAGGGGCAGGCCCAGCGTCAGCGCCCCGGTGAGTCCCTGGACATCGCTAACGTGCGGGCTGGACCCAGACTCTGGGCTGCAGCAGGAAGGACTGTTGGCGTGTCACCGCCAGGCGGCTGCGAGAGGCTTTGATGGGGAAGCCGCTGTGGGAGGCTGTGGCCGCGGCCGCTGGTCAGCCGGATCACGGGCCCTTCTGAAAGCTGCGCACCGCCGGGGCGTGTGGCCATCGAGAGCCGCCAGCTGGGCCAGGTCTGGCTCGTAGTGGAGGCTGAACACATCCTGGTTGAACTGATGAATGAGGAGTCACTCAGGTGGGGTAAAAGGTGTGGGGACTTTAGTTTTCACTGTCAGCACCACCTGCGTGCAGTTGAGCCAGGCAGACTCTACGGTCCTGCCTGTTTGCGAGTGAGGACCCGGGGCGGGGACAGACAGAGGCTGCGCAGCGCCACACGGTCTGGCGGTACAGCCAGCCCCAGCCTGGCGAGAGCCGCTGCCTCCGTCCGGAGGGCGACCTGCCGCCCTGGTTTGCTCAGGTCTGTCTTGGGGTCAGCACCGACAGTGCCAGGCCCCAGGACACCCCTGAGCCCCTGGCGAGCCCAGGGCGGCTGGCAGAGGCGGAGGCCAGGGTAGGCTGAGCACCCCCCACCCCACCCAGCTTCCAGACGCCCAGGTCCCCCCAGCTGAGCTCAGTGGTGGGAGTTCACTGTGATGCGGCGCCAGGGACTTTGCAAACACAGGCTCCTCCTGAGACGGGAGGGGCACGAGGTCCAGCCCCAGACTGGCCTCGGCAGCAGGAGCCGTTTTGCAGCCGGGTCAGCTCCAGGGAAGACCGTAGGAGAGGGCGGACTGGGGCCAGGCGTGAGCTGGACCCTGGGAACCTCCAGCCCAGCTGAGGCCACTGCAAGGTTCCAGACATTTCCTCCAACCAAGGTAAGGAGGTGTGATTTCTGAATCCCTTCCTGTGAGCCTGGCACGTCACGGGTACAGTTTCTGGATCAATCCTCTCAGCCTGCCGAGGCCCGAGGGAAGGTCTAGACCAGTGACTGGTCCTCAGCCTGGGCTGCCGTTGGAGTCACCTGAGCGTGCACAGCCAGCTTGGAGACTCCCTGGTCCGGAGCTGCTGGGCGAGCCCCGTGACGCTCGGGCGGTCCAGGTTGTCCCTGCACCCGGCGAGGCCTTGGAGTAACCCTGGGTCTGTTACAGTGATTCTGACGCTCGGTGTGTCTAGGGCCACCTTAGGACTCCAGGTGGAGCCCGGATCACGTTGTCCATCTCTCCGGGCCCGTCCTGGGCTCTGTGGAAGCCCCAGGTGGAGTCCCGGGCCCGTCTCTGAGCCCCGGTGTGGCTGCAGGAGTCCACCGAGTGCTGCTTCTGCGACAAAGTCGGTGCAGCCCTGGGTGTTCCTGCACCTGTCGCATGTCCCGGGCGTCCCCGAATGATGCTCTGGTCTGTTCACACAACTGCAGTTCACTCGGGCCCTGTGAGTCCCTGGCTGCATGGTGACGCTCCGGCGTGGGGACGCTCCGGCCTGGGGACGCTCCGGCATGGGGAGGCTCCAGCGTGGGGAGGCTCCGGCGTGGGGAGGCTCCGGCCTGGGGAGGCTCCGGCGTGGGGAGGCTCCGGCCTGGGGAGGCTCCGGCGTGGGGAGGCTCCAGCGTGGGGAGGTTCCGGCCTGGGGAGGCTCCAGCGTGGGGAGGCTCCAGCGTGGGGAGGCTCCAGCGTGGGGAGGCTCCAGCGTGGGGAGGTTCCGGCGTGGGGAGGCTCCGGCCTGGGGAGGCTCCGGCGTGGGGAGGCTCCGGCCTGGGGAGGCTCCGGCCTGGGGAGGCTCCGGCCTGGGGAGGTTCCGGCCTGGGGAGGCTCCGGCGTGGCACTGAGTTGGCCGAGCAGCCCGGTGAGGTCTTTCCACGGAGCCCACGGCACGTTCCAGGTGCAGCAGTGGCCTGGGCCTCCCGCCCCGACGAAGCCACATGGGGTGCTGGCTTTGTCCTCGCAACCAGGCGACTGCCCTGGTGGGGCTGAGCCCGGCTGAGCGGTGCCTCCGGGCTGTGACAAGGGCCCACACTGGTCATCCTCAAATGTTAGTGTGTAAGGAGCCACCTCGGCTGCTCTTGAAAGAAATTCCAGCTCTACCAGGGCCCTGATTCAGAAGGCGTGGTGGGCCCTGGGGGTCCGCACTCCCCCCAGCGCCCCAGGGCACTTGGAGGGGCCGGCTGGGGTGCTGCAGGAGAAACGCATTATTCTGCCTGGTTCCCTCCTGGGGGGCTCCTGCCCGGCGGAGCTGTAGGCCGAGCCTGGCCCCGGAGGGCAGGTGGCCGCCCAGCCGGACGCAGGCAGTCGGCCCACGGGCCTGTGTCTCCATCGTGGTGGCTTGTCTTGAGCAAGGTTTGTCTTGCAACTCGGGAAGCCCAGGCTGGGTCAGCTTTCAGGGCCGACTGGGTCAGTCTGCATCTGATCCGACGCCAGCTGAGGCTCTGAGACCGTCTCAAGACTCCAGGGCTGTGCAGGGTCACTATTCTCCCCTGGAAGAAACTGACAGTAAGATTATTATTTCTCATGAGCCTCCAGGAACACCCTGACTGTCCCAGGCACCTGCCTTGTGAGGTCCTCAGGCAGCTGCTGGCAGCACAATGCTTGGTTCTCTGCGGCTGTCTCAGGGCTCCGTGAGCTGGGCTGGCCCCACCACGGCTTGGGAACTGGGGCCTGGAACCAAAGAGGCAGTGGCTCCTCCGTCCCCACCTCCCTGAGCTCACGCCCAGTCGCAGACCACACCGAGCCAGTGTCCAGAGAGCCTGTCCCAACACACACAAACCAGCCAGAAAGGAGAGTGAGCGTCAGGGCCAGAGGATGTGTGTTCAGGCTTCTGGGGCCGGGGAAGGACCCAGTGTGGGGGGTGCGTGTGCAGCTGGTGCAGCCCTGGCTGGGGGATGTCACCTGCCACGTGGAAAGACGCTGGGCGAAGGGGAAGGGGAGACCTGGGAGGGGCAGAGAGGAGAGAGGCAGAAACGGAGACAGAGGGAGAGGAGTAGCCGGTGCAGAGAACTCGAAGGGGAGAGAGAGAAATGCACAGAACAGAGAGAGGGAAGTGATGCCTTCCTGGGCTCACAGAGCCAAGAGGGGGGCTCTCTCCAGAGCTTTGGGCCCCCCAAGCTGGAGGCAGCCCTGCTCCCTGTGGAGGGAATGGTGACAGGGACCTTGCCCGGGTGCCAGGATCCACCACTGACTGCACAGGCTCCGGCTCTGGCACCTCCAGGCCAGGTCCCTCAGCCTTGCATCCTTCCTTCCTGTGAGCATCATCACAGCCCGGCCTAGGGTCCCAGGCGGTGGCGGACAGGGGGAGGAGCATTCCGAGTGTCCCCTGAGAGGGCACACCTGGTCCTTGGCAAGCGCTGGTGCAGCCACCGGCCACCCACAAGATGGGCCGTTCAGACCCTCAACAGCTTTGCGCCTGTTTCTTGGATGCTGCCCCAATCTTTGCCCCTAATTTCTACCTGGCTCAGGGCCTGGTGGGTAACCCTGTTTTACCTCAAGCCCACGGCAGAACGTACAGCCAGGAAGTCGCCTGCTTTGCGTTAGGCTTAGCAGTGCCGTCCCACCAGGTTTGCCAGGAGAGGTGTCACAGAGACGGGGATAACACTGACCAAACCGCAAACACGTGTTGGCCGCCTGCTCGCTGCTGGGCACCGGCGCGGTCTCGTTTGCCGCACGGGCACACAAGGAAGGGGCAGGAACACGCCCGCTGTGCATGGAGGTGCAGGGACTGCGAGCCGTGGAGCACCTCGCGCAGGTCAGAGCTGACAGGGAGCACCCACAGGGAGCACCCACAGGGAGTATCACAGTGGTGTTTCCCAGGTGACCCGGCCACCTCTGCCTTCCAAATGTTGGCATCCGAAACACGTGGCAATATGAACCACACTTATGAATGACCCTCTAATTATTAAGGCCATTTTTTTTATCTCAAAAGGAAATAAACTTCCTCCAAATGGCGTCTCCTCCTCTTTTTAACCCCGAACAGAAATTAAGGCTAAACCACAGCCTCTCTCTCCCTCCCCTCACTCTGCTCCGTCCCGGCCAGGGCGGCTGCCCGTGGGGCCGGGCGGAGGGCGGGCTCCTTGCTGGGCGGGGCCCCACGGCCGGGTTACTCCGGCGCCCAGACATGTGTGTGTCCGCTGTCTCCACCGTCCCACTGGGTCAGCGGGACACTAACGCATCACAGACACAGCCGGGTCTCTGGAAGTCTGGAAGCAAAACCAGAACCGAGGCTGCCCTGGGCAGAATGTCGCCACCCGATATTCCCCGGCAGGAGCAAGGTGCCTGGGCGCTGTTCCAGCTCCAAGCCACCCGCGCCCAAGAGCGAAGGGCTCCCGGTTGCTCTCACAGGGCACAGGTCGTTCATTGCTGCAACCGCAGGACCTGGAAGCTCACTTGGCCCGTTGTCGGGGGCTGGGTCAACCGCGCCCTGCATTGGACTGGTCCCCGTCCCCAAAGCGGACGTTCTCCTGGCGCTTTCCCTGCCTCCCTCCTGCCTGACTGTTTAAAACTGGCTTTTTTGCAACTTGTCGGCAAACGGGTTTGTGCATTTTGTTTCCTCCGTATACTATCCTAAGCATAGGTTCTGTTACATCGTACAAAAGCCTCTTTTAATCAGGGATTCGAAACCGCTAAACCCGATGATCACAGACAAAGAGCCATGCCCGGCTGACGTGAGCTGCTGGGCTGTGGCAGGACACGCCCGCTAACCGGCGCTGTCTTCTCCCCGGCCCAGCACTACTTCACCGTGAACTTCAGCCACGAGAACCAGAAGGCCCTGGAGCTGCGGACGGAGGACGCGAAGGACTGTGACGAGTGGGTGGCGGCCATCGCGCACGCCAGGTACGTGTCCCCTTCCCGCGGTCCGGCCGGAGACCCCAGGGCCCTGCTCTGACACAAACCAGCCGCAGGAGGAGGGAATGGAAAGGGGAGAGCAAAAGCCGTGGGAAGCACCTCCGCGGGGTCCACCCGGAGCCTGGGGTCTGGGCTGCACCTTGAGGCCACGGGGAATGGGGGGGCCGTGTGATTTGGTTCGAGCAAAGGGCTCGTGGCTGCCAAGGTCTGAGGCCTGGGGTCTAACCCAGGGGCAGCCACTCGCTGCTGCAAACACGGACTGGTCTCTCCCCTCCCCGGACCCCCTTCTCGTCCTGAGACGGAACCCGCTACACCTGCCTCAGCTTTGACTCGGATTCCGGCCTGTTCCGCCCCATTCTCAGCAGTGTCTGGAGGGAGACTCGCGGGAGGACGGCCCCGCCGCAGAGGGAAGAGGCTCCCGGCAGGACGGGCGCTTTGCGCCTGGGGAGAGATGGGCTTGCGGGTGGGTGTGTCCCTGGCAGAGCCGGGCACGGTGGCAGCTGGTGTGTCCACGTCTCTCTCCTGCGCAGTGCTGGCGCCCGAAGATGTGCCCAGAGCCTGACAAAGGCACAGCCGGGCCGGGGACTCGGTGGAGTGTGTGCAGGGTGGAGGGAGGACGTCCGGGGGTTGGGTCAGGTGTGGAGGACGGGGAAGGAGGGACCGAGGGACAGAGGGACAGAGGGAGATGGAGGACAGACGGGGAGTGCTGGGAGCGTGTGGATGACAGCTGTGCGGACGGACAGACGGTCCCGGGGCCCGTCCTCGAGGCTGACTCGGGCTACGCCAGGAACCCTCGCTGTGGCGACAGTGACGCCCTGGTCCCCGAGATCAGGCCGTCTCCATCTCTGTCCTCGAGGAGGGCCCCGCCTGGCTGCAGAGCCAGGTTGTCACATATGAGCGAATGAAGTCAGGCCCTGTGCACGGTGGACGCAACGTGGGCACCCCCGGGCTCCACGGCGTGGTCAGCAAGACGGTAGACAGTGCCCCGAACACACCTGGTCTCAGAAGCTGAGCAGGGTCGGGCCGGGCCGGTGCTCAGACGGGGACAGCTGCACACAGCTCCGGGGCTCAAAGGCTGTGCTGGGCGTGAAGCTCATGAGAGAGACGCCGCTTCCGCCTGCAGGGACGCAGGGACATAGGGGGGACCTGGGGAAGCCAGAAATGGGGCAACACTTGGCCTGACCACGAGGATTGGGGGGCAGATTTAATGGGTGTAGATATGAGCATTTCAACACCATTCTGCCAAAAAATAGCCCTTAGATAAAGGCACTAATGCAGGAAAGAGAATTCCAGGAATGAGGAGACAGTTGGGTGTCAGAGGAAGCTGGGGCTGGACGGTGGGTGAATCCGGCCACAACCCATCTCGAACCCCCGCTGAGGTGCTGGACCTTCCGTCCGGGACGCAGGGCTGTCAGGGGTGAACCCCACGGCGGCAGCAGGTCAGAGTCACGACCTGAACGGGAAATCGTGGGCATCGCGGAGGCTGGACCCGAGGGAGGAAGAACCCGGGTTCAAGGAGAGCAGGTGGACGAAGTCTCCCCGGCACAAGGACAGGGCTGTTTTTAGGACCAAATGAAGTTATTTATGTGAAGGGGCTTTCTGAGCACTGACGTGTTATAGAATCCTAACGTGTTATACGTTCTGGTAACCAGGACCACATTGATTTAGAAAATCAGCTACTATAAAAGTGTACCAGAAACAATGAGATACTGACACCTGCACAGCGGAACGGCTAAAATGATACGACTATCATCGCTGGAGAAGGACGGAACCGCTCAGACTCCCGTGCAGCTCTGGTCGGATATAAAATGTACAGAACCACTTCAGGAAAGTGTCAGGCAGTTGCTTTAAAAGCTAAACATACATCTGCTCCGTGACCCAGCGATCCCACCTCTCAGTGTCGATCCAAGAGAAATGGGAAATGTCCACGGAAAGTCTCGTATGCAGAAACCTTCAGCAGCTTCACCCACAGCAGTCCAACACCGGCCAGGGTGTCCGTCCACGGGCAGATGCCAGCGCCGGCTCGAGGCCTCCGTGGGACGGACGCTGCTCGGCGGCAGGAAGGACCAGCCACAGACCCTGCAGCAGGGTGGGCGGCTGTCACGCCAGCGTCCTGCACGAAGAGCCGGACGCCGCCCGTCTGGATCCGGTTACAGGAAAACTGGCCGTGGGGATGGAAGTGGCAGCCGTAGCTGCTCTGGGGTGAGCGTTGGCGGGGAGGGGCCAAGGGAACATCCCGGGTGACAGAAATGTTCTTTATCCTAATCAGGGGTGTGTGTTTGTCAAAACTGGTCAAACTGCACTGAGACCTGTGCTTTCCATACGTGCATTAAACCTCAGATTTAAAAATGAATGTGCGTGTATTCGTTTAGAGGGAATGTTTTCATTTTCTATTGCTACAGAATAAGAAACTTACCACCAACCTGGCAGCTTGAAAAGAGCCCACTTTTTACCTCCCAGTCCTTGGGTCAGAAGTCCGGGCTGGGTGGGGGTCTCTCTCTGCCCGGGGGGTCAGCAGTGCTCTTGCCTGGAGCTCTGGGCAGGAGCCTCCCGCCCGGCTTGTGCCCGTGGCCGCAGGGCCGACACCCATTTCCCGGGCGGCTCTCGGCTCCTGGAGGCTGCTCTCTCCTGGCCTTGTGGCCCCCCCAGCCTCGGATGCCCCACTGCCTGGCCACGGCCAGCCAGGAAGACCCTCCACGGCAAAAGGCTCAGGAGATGGGGTCACGGCCACACCCACCTGGACAAGCTCCTGTCTTACAGTCCACTGAGTCGTGTGGGTACAAGCCGGCCACAGCGTGAAACAAGGCAGGCTGGTGGGCGGGCGGGGGGCGTCCTGGGGCCGCCTGCGAGTCCCATCTGCCACAGAGAGGACCGTCATCCTCCGAGCAATTCACTCCGTTGAGGGCTGGCTACAAGGAGCCAAAAAAATAACAATAGCCCAGTTGACATCAATACTCACTCCCGAGCCTGTCTGGGCCTCCAGCCACCGGGCAGAGTGTTCCGCACCGAGGGTGCCCAGTGGCCGCACAGCCCCTTGCGTGTCCCCGACCCTCTCGCACAGTGCACCAGCTGGGGAGCAGGTCCCTTCCACCCACTTGATAGACCTGGATGCGGAACCCTGTGTCACACGGGGTGTGGGAGCCCAGACCCCGGCTCCAGCCCAGGAACGCCCAGGCAGCCTGGATTCCACACACGCGGAAGACGCCCTCCCCAGACAAGGAGCAGCTGGGGACCAACGCCACCCTGCTGGGACCCAAACCTCTCCACGTCCTTCCTGGAAGCCAGAGGGACGTGGCCAAGGGACAGCAGGGGCATCAGCTGTGTCTGCCTTTGTCAGGCCCTGGGGCTGGGCCAACCTGCTGGCCTCAGAGGACTGTCCCCCCTCCAGCCCGAGAGGGGCACAGGGACAGTCACTGCGGAGGGATCAGGTCACCTTCCTCAGGACCATCAACAGCAGCCACCAGGGTGAGCTGCGTCTTGTCAGGCTGGTCTCCAGCCCTGGGCTCCAGTGACCCCCCCAGAGTGCTGAGATCACACGCCTGAGCCGCCGCTCTGGCCCAGCGCCGTGTTTATCTGCATGTATGTGACGTGTGTCCTGTGTGCACAAGTGAGTGCTGTAGTATGTTACTACCACACAGACACACGTGCTCTCACACCGTGTGCGTGTTGTTCTAGTATGACGGGATGCCTCTGTGGGTGTTTGCGTGCACGTGTGTGTGTCTGTGTGTGCGTGTGTGTGTGTGTGTGCGCGTGCGTGTGTGTGCATGTGTGCATGTGCGTGTGCGTGTACACAACGTAACACCAAGCGTGTTTGTAGTGTACCTTTCAGTGAGAAGAACTCTGTGCCAAACTGACGACTAAGCAATCAGAGTGTAGCGACGTTGTCATGGCTGGAGCCCGATTCTAGCTCCAGTTTGACACTGACTGACTGTCGTTTGGGGCAAGTCACTTCCCCTCTCTGAGCCTCAGTTTCCTCATTTATAAAATGAGACCGTCGGCCTTTCAGGATCCCTGAACTCCCTCCTCGCTCTGAGAGGCTGCGAGTCGACAGACTGTGCCCACACGGGGTGCTCAGCCGGCCTCGGCAGGGTGTGCTGGGAGGGAGGAGGGAGGAGGTTGGGAAAGGAAGGGAGGAGGGCAGGTTCCAGGCAGAACATCTAACTGCGCAAAGCCCCGGAGGGGTGCGTGTGCAAGAGCGTGAGCACTCGCCAGACCCGCGGGAGGACCCCGAGGCCGGGCCGTGGGGAGGCTGGGACGGGGCTGGACGAGCAGCTGCAACCACAGCCGTCAGGTCAAGGCCCCGACTGCTCATGGGGGAGCTGGGAGCTCTGCTCGTGCCGGGAGGCGGGAGAGCCCCAGTTCCAGGTGGTGCCGGGTGGATCCCTGGGGACTCGGAGGCAGCGTCTGACCTGCCGTGTCCGTCTGTGCACAGCTACAGGGCCCTGGCCACGGAGCACGAGGCGCTGATGCAGAAGCACCTGCACCTGCTGCAGATCGTGGAGACGGAGAAGACCGTGGCCAGGCAGCTGCGGCGGCAGATCGAGGACGGGGAGGTCGAGATCGAGCGGCTGAAGGCAGAGGTGACTGGGGCCAGGGCGGGGTGGCTGCAGGGTTGGGGCTCACACGGCCGGCAGGGCCCAGCTTCCAGCCACGGCACTGCCAGCTCCACACCTAGGACGTGCCGATGCTGGCAGAGGGCAAGGTCCTGTGGTCAGACCAGGTTCTAGTCCCTCCTCTGCCACTCACCAGCTGCAGCCTGGCATGAGTCCCTCGGTCTGTCCGGGCCTCGGTCCCTGCAGCGCAAAGCCGGCTTTCTGTGCACACCCGCGCGGCTGCGAGGACTGAGCGAGGTTACTCACAGCGAGTGCCCAGTTACTGTGCCGGCACCATCCTGACCGGGCATCCGGCACGATCAGCCCAGACTCTAGGGGACGTCAGAGTGAGGGTGTTAGCCCAGCTCCAGGGCAGCCCTGCCTTCTGCCTGTCACGGCGAGAGCTCCAGCAGGGGTCCCCGCGCAGTCCGGGGACCGCGCCGTGACTGGGCTGGGCCTCCTGCGGCCTGGCAGCTGGGGGTGGTCCCGAAGCGGCAGCGGCGTCAGTTGTGCTGAAAGCAGCATCTCAGGAAATGCAGAATCTCGGCTCCTCTCTGACCTCCTGAATCGGAATCTGCGTTTCAACCACATCCCAGGTGATCCCAGTCACATCACGGCTTGGACGTGCCGGCTCTCGGTCCCGGAAGCCCCTCGCCAGCTGCGCCCCAGAATGATCTGGTGTCTCTCTCCCACTCACCACCGGTGCGCTCAGACCCATCTGGCCACATCATACGAGGGCTGTGGACGCTGAGCTGAGGAGGGGAAAGTGAAACACAGGCCTGGAATTTGTCGGTTCATAGGTTGCAGGGCCCGGTGCAAGATGAAAATGCAAGGCCCAGCCCAGGGCAGTCAGTCTCCTCCTCCTGCCGGCCACGCCCCACCCGTGGCCCCCGGGCAGCACCCAGCCCCACCCTCCAGCCTCCCTGACCCTCCTGCCTGTGCGCACTGGGACCTGCGCCAGGCCACCACCTGTGCGCCGTGGCACTGCCTGCCGGCAGGGGTGGCTGTCACCTTGCCCTGCCCTGAGGCACCATGGGGTGCACTTGACCCCACACTGCCCCTGCACCAAGGCACCTGCTGAGGGCGGGGGGGGGGGGGGGAGGGGGCGTGGACTGTGGGTCCCCCCCCCCCCCGCTGATTCAACCCAGGTGCTCCCCAGGCGGAGGGTAGTGGAGGTGTTGGGGCCTGGGGTACCAGGCTGTGTGTAGCCAGCAGCCAGGAGCCCGTCGGGGAGCTGGGGAGAAAGGAAGGGGGACACATGTGAGCTGAGGCCCAAGCCCCTGGGGGTGCTCTGCGGCCCCATCGGACCCCACTTAGAAAATACAAGTCAAGGAGGAGACGATTAAGAAGTTCAGCCTCAGAGCTTGAAACCCCAAGTGTGGGGCCTTCTGCGTGGGGGACCCCATGACACACTTGTGAAGCCAGCTCTGCTGGAAGGTTCAGGGATCTAAAGCCACAAGTCCCCTTGTCCCACGGCAGCAAAGCTCTGAACTAACAGTAACAACAGAAATTCCAGATTCCACCACCTGCCCGAGCCCACGGCAGCCACCTTCAGACACGCTTCTTCCTCCATCCCCACCATACTGCTGGGACCGGCCCCGTTTCACACACCGCCAGGCTCAGAGAGCCCAAGTCACCTGCCTGAGCTCACACAGCCAGAAGGGCCTTCCTGTCTGCCTGCCAGTCTCCCTTGACTGGCAGCCTCTCCCCTCAGGGCCCCTGGAGCCCAGGTGGGCTGGTCACTCTGCAGCCCACCTGGTTCATTCTGGGACCAGTCCACTCTGGGACAAGCCCTGGGGTCTTGTCCTAGCCCAGCACAGATCCCTGAATCCAAACCGAGCCCCCAAAAGGGGCCAGGGAAGGAATCTGGCCCCAGGACGAGACAGGAGCTTCGTGCTCGAGGGCGTCTGGTGTCATCCATCCACTTACTCGCTCATGAGGACTCAAGGCCACCCACCCACTGGCCTCCCCCTCCTCCCAGTCACGGCAGGGACAGACCAGTGCTCCAGGGCTGGGCACCGTGCTGCCTCCCGGCCCGTGCACAAGCCGGCACTTCTGTCTGGAAGGTCCTTCCTGCGCCCACGCTCCCACCTGGTTCATCTACGCTCAAATCCTCGCCCTCGGAGACTCCTGGCACAGAGCGTGCTCCCTGCCGTGTGCTCCCATGGCGCATCCGTGCTCAGCCTGCCACACGGGAGCTGGCTGTGTCCCTCATGACTCCGTCCCTGCTGCCTGGCACGGAGCTGGTGCACAGCGGGACTCCACGGGCGGATGGGGCCAGGCTGTGGGGGGGAGGGGCGGCACGAGGATGGGCGTTTCTGCCTTTCCGGTCTGGCCGTGGCAGGACGTGGTCGTGTAGGAGCTTGTGCTGTGCACCCGGGTCGGGAGGTGAGTCAGGCTGCAGCCGGGAGGTCGGGGTTCAGGTCGCACACGGCCTTGGAAGGTTTCGGGGATCCGTAGGCCAGAGCACAGGTGCAAAGGGCAGAGCCCTCCGGTGCTGGGGCAGGTCGCGAGTGAGCGTGTGTGTGTGTGTGCGTGTGCACATGCGTGTGTGTGTGTGTGTGTGTGTGTGTCTAAGCCCTGTAGAGTGTACGTCAAAGAGTCAGGCATTATTTCAGCGTGCAGATGTTCTCGGAGCATCAAAACGGGAGAGGAGAAAAGCCCATCTCTACGCTGAATATTTCCCAGTTGGGTATTTTCAGCAGCTCCTGAATCACAGCTAGGGTAATTTTAGCAACCGAGAAGTGGAGACCAGGTAACTGTTCCGCTGGGCGAAGCCATTCATTCTGCCGTCAGCAAGTGGCCTTGGGGGCGGAGCCGCGCGCTCTGGAGAGAGCGGTGCCTGGCTTGGCGGCTGTCTGTAGCATCCCCTGAGCTCCTGTCTGTAGCTCGCGGGGCTGGGCGACTGCGGAGCTTTCCTTTGGTGAACGCTTTGTTGCTGCTGTTGCTCCGAGTTTGCTTTAATTCACTTACTGTGTAACCGACAAGTGCATGTTGGGTCCCGGCCTGTGCTGTGGCTGGGAGCACGTCCCCGAATGACCTGCGGCCGGCCCGTCTCCCACAGAGCTCACGGCAGAGGTGAGAGAGTCAACGGGCAGGTGCAGCATTTTAGCGGGAAAGTCCCCGGTGCCTGGGAGCCCCGACGCAGGACACGGAATCAGGGGGTGGGGGCCCCACCCAGGACACCCCGCCGGCCCGTCCGCCTGCGGAGCCCGGGGGTCCCTGGCCGCGGTGCAGGTCCAAGTGCACCTTCTTCCAGGCACCACCCTTGGTTTTGCTCTTGAAGCTACGAGCACCCCTCTGATCCCCGAATTAGGCAAATGGGGGGGTTTAGAGCAGTGCGAATGTGCGTTCCGAGGGCTGCGCCGTTTTCCTGGCCCGCAGCTTCCGGGCCGTGCTCCAGAGAGGCTCTCGCCGTAAGACGCGCTTTGGGCCGGGCCGGGTGCGCAGAGCCGAGCCAGCAGGGCCGCCCGGCCACCTGCCCTTTCCGACTCCTGCCAAGCACAGCTTTGTTTGGAAACATAAAGAGGCTACGCAGGTGCCATTGGCGGATGGGCGGATAAACAAACGTGATCTGCACACGGTGGAAAATCGCTCGGCCCTGACGGGGGAGGGAGTCCTGACACGTAGCAGCCTGAAGGACCGCGAAGACCCTGTGCTAAGTGACGCCGGCCGGTCGCGGAAGGACACACACGGCGCGATTCTGCTCAGAGAGGTCCCTGGCGGGTCCAGGTCAGAGAGACGGAAGGGGATGTGGTTTCGGGGCCCGGTCGCCGCTCGGTGGCTGCGAGCGTCTGTTCTGCAGGATGGAGAGTCCTGGAGACCGACGGACGGCGGCGCTGGCTGCACAATGAGGATGTACTTAACGCCGCTGAACTGCACACTTAAAATCGTTAAAATGTCACTTACCTTTTACCACAATAACGTTTAAAAATAAAGGCGCTGACGGTTTGGAGTGAGGAGGAGACAGACTAGGCCAAAGCTCTCCGATCGCAAGTGAGGCGGCTGCAGACCACGCGGGGAAGGGCCTCGTCCACGGCCACCGAGGGTGACAGCCCAGCTCCGGCGCTGCCCCTGCTGTCCCCAGCTGTCTGGGGCCGTCCGGCTCGTGACCGGGATGCACAGAGTAGGACGCGGACTTCCGGCCGCCAGCGGGGGCTTAGGGTCTCCGCCAGCGGGGGGAGGGGGTCTCCGCCGGCGGGGTGGGGGGCGGGGGGGAGCAGGGTCGGGGGTCTCTGCCAGCGGGGGGCGGGGGGTTGGAGTCTCCACCAGCGAGCAGTTGGGGGGTCTCTGCCAGCAGGGGCTCGGGGTCTCCACGAGCGGGGTGTCAGGGGTCTCCACCGGTGGGGGGGCAGGGTCAGGGGTCTCTGCCAGCGGAGGGTCGGGGGGTCTCCGCCAGCAGGGCCCCTCTTGGCAGCCCACTATGTCTCTGTTGCAGATCGCGTCCCTGCTCAAGGACAACGAGCGCATCCAGTCCACCCAGACTGTCACCCCCAATGACGAAGACAGTGACATCAAGAAAATTAAGAAGGTCTGTACCTTCCCTCTGTCGCCCTTCCAAGCTCTGTGTCTCTCAGAGCCCTCCGAGGCCGGAAGTGCCTCCGCACTGCCCCGCTGCCCCCAGGGACGCCCCCACCCACCAGCCCAGCCCCAGGGACAGAGCCAACAGCCGTGACCCCCAACAGCCCCTCGTCCCGCTCTTTCTCCCGATATCCCTGTGGCCAGGGTGGTTCGGCCCCGTTTTGTAGTCGAGAAAGCTGAGGTTCCCCTAGAGGAAGGAGTGAAAGGGCTGGGACTCTCCGCTGAGAGCTTTCCCTGCCACGCTCCTCACCAGGACCCCTCGGCCACCTCTCCATCGTCACTCCCCCGAGTGCCTCTGCTGTCACCCACACCCCACTCCTGCAACTGCCCGAGTCCCCGCAGGCCTTCACTGGACCCCACAGCCGGCCCCACTGTTTTACGCTGTCAGTGCAGAAGGTGCCAGGGATCCGCCTGTGGCCGGGTGGTGACATGCCGTGGCCCTCCGGTGGTGGCGTGGCAGAGGGGAGGAGTGTGGCCGTGTTTGCACTTGGCAGACTCAGGGCAGGGAGCCTGACTCACCCTAAGGAAGGCGGGTGAAACCAGAGACCCTGTTTGCTGAGAGCACAAAGGGACCCAGCACCGTCCGCACCAGACACTGCAAACTGGCCCCAGCGCCCCAGTGTGTGGCAGGTTTGCAGCCCCCACGGGGTTTTTCATTTTTTCCTTTCAGTTTGGTGCCAGTGCCTTAAAAGCTAAACACATCACACAAAAATCTGGATTTTTAGCTTCTCAAAAATAGAAATAGCTAACACTTATTGACCACTTTCTATGTGCCAGGCACTATTTAGGAGCTTTATGCAGATGAATTCAATCCTACTAAATCCCTCCGAGGTTTATTGTTGTTTCCACTTCATACATGGGGAAGCTGAGGCACAGAGAGGCAAAGTAACTTTGCCGAGGTTGCACAGCAAAGTGTTTGCAGGGTGACTTTCAAACCTGGCCTCCCAGGTCCGGAGCCCGTGTCCTTGGTCACAGGAGAAACAGAAGGCCCAGCAGCCCCGGGACCTCCCACACACGCCGGCAGCCGCCCCCGGCAGGAGGTGCAGCCCCACCACACCCCCCACCCGCTTCTCGCACCTCTCGGACCTGCCAGGCCTCCACGGGCACTGGGAATTGTCACCCAGGTCTGAGCCAGGCCCCACGGCAGGGACGCTTGGCCTGCCCACTGGGCTCCCCGGCCCACCCCTCCCTTTGGAGCAGCGATTCCAATTCCGGGTGGGTCACGGTGTCAAAGGCCTGCGGGAGTCGCCCTCCCACCGCTCTGAGTCCACCTTCCTGCAGCCGCAGAGAAAGCCCCGCCCTCCTCGGGACCGCGCGGGGCCTGGGCGGGCTGTGTTGGCCGCGCACCGTCCTGGCCAGCCGGTCTGTGCCTGGCCGGCAGCACCTGGGGGGCCAGTGCCCCCTGCAGGGGAGAACATTTTGGGGTGCACCTCTGCTCGGTCCCCAGTAGCCCCCAACTCCCTCGCCCCGCGGCCCTGCGTGCCTCCTTGCTCCGCTGCGTGAAGGGCGGGAGGCCGGGAGGCTCCTCGGAGGCCCTGCGGCTCTGAACAACCTGTGCACGTGTGAGTCGGGGCCCCTGCCGGGTCCTGGGCAGCACGAGGCCCCTCCGAGCAGCCGACTCCAGGGAAACCGAGTCAAGGCTTCGTTCGCTTCGTCCGCAGCCGGGAGGACGGGCGGGGAGGCTGCAGGCGGGCGCCGGGACCCAGAGGCTGTGGTGGGGCCAAGCATGGGATTAACTAATTGGCCGTGTTCTGTTCAATCTGATAGTCGCCCTCTACCCAGACGAGCTTTGACTGAAACTTCTGGGCTTTCGGGCGCGTCGTTAGACGGGACAGGGTGTGAGCCGGGCCCAGCGCAGCCCGGCCACCCGCCGCAGGGACCTGGGGCCACACGTGTCCTCCTTCAGTGAACGCCTCACAGCAACCCGGGTCTTGCTAGGACGCGGAGGTCTGGGCTGGGCCCGAGAACCTGCGTTTCTCACGAGCTGTGCAGAGACGGTCGGTCTGGGCCTCGTCCCAGCCCAGCCGTGACCCCCTAGCCCGCTTCACAGACGGGAAATCGGCTCCGAGGGACCAGACGGCGTGTGGGTGACACGCCGTGTCACGCAGGCAGCAGAGCCAGGCCTGGGCACGTCTGAGCTCTGTCCCCGTGTGCCCGGCACAGGGGTGACAAAGCCGGTCCCCGCCCTCGGGGCGCTCACAGCCCGGAACGACCGGGCGGCAGAGACGGTCTAACGGGAGCCCCCGGGTCTCCGCAGGTGCAGAGCTTCCTGCGGGGCTGGCTGTGCCGGCGGAAGTGGAAAACCATCATCCAGGACTACATCCGGTCGCCGCACGCCGACAGCATGCGCAAGCGGAACCAGGTGGTGTTCAGCATGCTGGAGGCCGAGGCCGAGTACGTGCAGCAGCTGCACATCCTGGTCAACAACTTCCTGCGCCCGCTGCGCATGGCCGCCAGCTCCAAGAAGCCGCCCATCACGCACGACGACGTCAGCAGCATCTTCCTGAACAGGTGAGCGCGCGGGGCCTGTCGCGCACCGGCCGCGGCACCGAGCCAAACGCCGAGCGAGCCCTCGTCCGGTTCCCCCAAGTGCAGATGGGGAAACTGAGGCCCAGGGAGGAAGGGAGCTGTCCAGGAGCACGTGGCTAAAAGCCGCCGGCCCCGACGACCGTGGGGCCTGGGGCAGGGGCAGAGGGAGGCACGCGTGGCGCAGTCCGAACCGCGGTTCCCAGCGGGGCAGCCCTGTCCCCGGGGACACGGAACCGTGTTTGGAGACGCGGTTTCTGTCACCACCTGGGGGAGGCGGCGACGCAGCCCCCGCTGCAAAGAATTATTCCAGCCAACGCGCCAATTTAAGTGCGTAAGGGCCGTCAATCAAGCTACAGAAGTTAAACGAGGTACGTCCCGTCCCTCTCTGATGCCGTCGTGAGGCCTGAGGTTCAGAATGCCCAGCCCCTCGGCCCCCTGTAAAGCCCCGCTGTCCCCGCGGCGACTGTGACGCTGCCCCTCCGCCGGCAACCGCCTGTTAGAAGGATTTTCTCAGGAAACGGTCTAAGCGAGCTTTTTGCCGGCGATAAAACTGAGTAAACTGGGTAAGAGCAACAGGAGTGGAGACGCAGGCAGAGCGCGGGTACCGGTGAGTCTCCTGTGCCGGGACGTGGCCCAGCCGGGCGTGTCGCCGACCCCACAGGCCCTTCGCCCAGGGCTGCGCGAGACACCAGGACCCAGGGCCCCTCCTGCCCCTGCAGGGGACCCGCCGCGCGTCGGGGCCTGGGCACGTCCGGGGAAGGCCGATGAGGTCACAGGTCAGACGTGGGCCTGAGAGATTGGGCCACAGAGCTGACAGTTGTCTGGTGGGACCGGCTGACACCCTGATGTGGGTGACAGGGCGGAGTGGGCAGGAGGAGGAACAGTCTTGGCCTCCCAAGACCTTGTGGAAACTGAGTCGCTGGGCCCCACGGGGTTGCTTTTGAATAGACAGGTTGAACACAGTTTTTAAACATTAAATAAATGCTTCTATGCATTTACTAAAACAGAGAAAGTATTATTTTCTTGTGTGAAATCAGGTAACATTTAACCCAGAAATTCCAAGTGGGTTTTGTAGATTCAGTGACCTGAAATTTGGCTGAAAAGTATGAAGAGCATGTTCCTTCCTGAGTAGCCCTGGCTGGCTCGGCGGGTTCCCGGATTCCAGGGCCTGAGACAGGGGGGCGGGGGCTGCACTGTCGCACTTCCAGCGGGTCTGCACGTCCCAGACGTCCCTGCAATGGGACACTCCAGACAGAGCCCCTGGGGGCTCGGCCATGATCCCCCACTGAGGAACAGTTCAGGAGGCGTCGTTAGATTTCTACGTTGTGTCTTTCTTGCATTTCAGGCCTCAACTGCAAACTTCTGGTAACTGTTCACCACCATCACTAAGACAGAAAGGTGTCCTTTTGCCTTTATTTATCTTTCCCTAGTTTTGTGACACTGCGTTGATTGATCTCTAACGGAATTCTTTTAACCTGGAATCTTCGATTAGGAAGATTCATGCAGCCCACAGTATTTGTTCAAAAGATGTTTGGGATAAAACACAACAGGATTTTATATTTTTATCTTTTAAGAACTGAATGGATCCGGGCAGATGTCTTGAACTGAGAAGGAATGGGGGGGAGGGAAGGGGCTTTTGCCATCTCACCAGACCGATGTTTTCAATAAGGACCTTGAAAAGAAACAGAGGTCGACCTTGTCAATGGAAAAAAAGCCAAACTCTGTAAAATAATTTTAAAGAGATTTATTCTGATCCAAATTTGAGGACCATGGCCCGGAGCCATGCCCAAGAGGCCTTGAGCAGGTGGACTCCCTGTGGCTGGGTTGCAGTTTGGTTTTATACATTTCAGGGAGACGGGTTATAGGTAAAGTCATAAATCAATACGTCGGAATCATATATTGGTTTGGCCCGAAAAGGTGGGCCATCTCCAAGTGGAGGCTTACAGGTTATAGGTGGGTTTAAAGATTTTTTGGCTTGTAATTGGTTAAAGACATGAAGCTTTGTCTAAAGGCTTGGAATGTTTTAACATAGTTGCTGTTTTTCAGAACAAGCCACCAGACATAGATTTGTTGTGTAAATTGAGGGCCTGTAGGTTTGTCTTGCATACCCTTAGACCTGTTAATGCGTTACAAAGGATGTCCCCAGGAAGGGAGGGGGCATGATAAGATATGTCTGACCTCCCTCCTCCTGGCAGGCCAATTAGTTTTAGGATATTCCTTTGGCCACAGGGGGGTCCATTTAGTCAGCCAGTGTGGGGAGTGAGCCTTAAAATTTTGTTTTAGGCCGGGCGCGGTGGCTCACGCCTGTAATCCTAGCACTCTGGGAGGCCGAGGCGGGTGGATCGCTCAAGGTCAGGAGTTCGAGACCAGCCTGAGCGAGACCCCGTTTCTACTAAAAATAGAAAGACATTATATGGACAACTAAAAATCTATATAGAAAAAATTAGCCGGGCATAGTGGCGCATGCCTGTAGTCCCAGCTACTCGGGAGGCTGAGGCAGTAGGATCGCTTAAGCCGAGGAGTCTGAGGTTGCTGTGAGCTAGGCTGACGCCACGGCACTCACTCTAGCCTGGGCAACAAAGTGAGACTCTGTCTCAACAACAACAACAAAAAAAAAAAAAAAAAAAAAAAAGAATATAAAAAAAAAAAAAAAATTTTGTTTTAGTTCACAATTCCCCCCCTTTTGGCCAAGGTATGTCAGAGACAGTATCTATGGCCAAACTTTTGTTTTATCTGTTACCAGGGTGGTGTGGGTACCTGCCCTGGGTCCATCCAGTCCCTCGGTGGGACCCTTGTGGCCAAGAGGACTGAAGAGCCAAAAGGGGCTTATAGTTAATTAAATATTTTAGGCTAAATAGGACTGGAGGTGGACAGGCACTCATTAACATTATAAAACCCTCCAGGTGACATACCAGTAAAATTTAAAATGCCAAAGGCAAGGCCATAAAACTAATTTATCTATAAGTGTTGAGTTATTATATTTTTGGGCTTAATGGTAGACTTTTAGTAAATGTAAGTATTATTAACATTTAAGGTAAGGGAATTTAGACACTTACTGCGTCCCGATATTTTAGTCTTTTAGTAATTTATACTAAGGTGGTTGATAAATTATTTATTATTTTTTTGTATAAATCTGTAACTGAGGAAAAATTATACTCGGGAAGTTTTAAGTCTATAGGAAACAAAGTATTTTAGTTAGTATTTTTTTTAGGCTTTTGTGTGTCGCTCTTTGATCTGGAGGGTCTAAACTAATTTTATCCCTCAGAATTGGCCCTTATAATTTTATATGACCCCCTCTTTTGTGATAGTCCCTGGGTCTAGAGGGAGGATATTTGAACAGGGCTTTGGCAGATTTCATGGTTTTAAGGTCCCAGAGATTAGGGAAATTTGTTATTTACTTAAAATTTGTCAGGACTCTGGGAAATAAAAAAATTAGTAATGTTTAAATAAAAAGTCTCTTTGTGAAAATTAGTTTGGTCTCATGAGGTTGAGTTAGTTATATTTATGGTCATATCAGTTTTTTAATTAAAATTAAAGTCCTGGAAGTTTGTTTTAGTTCAATGGTATGTAATTTCTAAAGATAGTAGAAACTAGTATTTAAGTGGATTTATCAGTCCTTTTCATGACTTTACTGGAAGAAGCTAACTTTGGACTTAGTTAGAAAGAACCACTTTTTTTTTTTAGGTTTTTTTTTTTTATTCTTATTTCAGCATATTGTGGGGGTACAAAAGTTTAGGTTACATATATTGCCCTTGCTCCCCCCCCCCAGTCAGAGCTTCAAACGTGTCCATCCCCTAGACAGTGCCCATGGCACTCATCATGTATGTTACACCCATCCCCCCCACCCCCGCACATCTGCCCGACACCGGATCAATGTTATTCCTGAATGTGCTCTTAGGTGATGATCAGTGAAACCAATCTGATGGTGAGTACATGTGGTGCTAATTTTTCCATTCTTGGGATACTTCACTTAGTAGAATGGGTTCCAACTCTTTCCAGGAAAATACAAGATGTGCAATATGACCATTGTTTCTTATAGCTGAGTAGAACTCCATGGCATACATATACCACATTTTATTAATCCACTCATGTGTTGATGGGCACTTGGGTTGTTTCCACATCTTTGCAATTGTGAATTGTGCTGCTGTAAACATTCAGGTGCAGATATCTTTGTTATAGAATGTCTTTTGTTCTTTTGGATAGATGCCCAATAGTGGGATTGCTGGGTCAAATGGCAGGTCTACTTGAATCTGTTTAAGGTATCTCCATATTGCTTTCCACAGAGGTTGCACTAGTTTGCAGTCCCACCAGCAGTGTATGAGTGTTCCTCTCTCTCCTCATCCACGCCAACATTTGTTGTTATGGCCATTTGATAAAGGCCATTCTCACTGGAGTTAAGTGATAGCTCATTGTGGTTTTGATTTGCATTTCCCTGATGATTAGAGATGTCGAGCATTTTTTCATATGTTTGTTGGCCATTCTTCTGTCTTCTTTTGAAAATTTTCTGTTCATATCCTTTGCCCATTTTTTGATAGGGTTGTTTGATTTTTTCTTGCTGATTTTCCTGAGTTCTAAATAGATTCTAGTTATCAGTCCTTTATTGGATGTGTAGTATGCAAAGATTTTTTCCCATTCTGTAGGTTGTCTATTTACTCTCATGACAGTTTCTTTGGCTGTGCAGAAGCTTTTTGATTTAATCAGGTCCCATTTATTTATTTTTGTTGTTGCTGTGATTGCCTTTGGGGTCGTCTTCTTAAATTCTTTGCCTAGGCCAATGTCTATAAGAGTCTTTCCCACATTTTCTTCTAGGATTCTAATAGTTTCACTCCTAAGGTTTAAGTCTGTTATCCACTGTGATTTGATTTTTGTGAGAGGTGAAAGGTGTGGGTCCTGTTTCTGTCTTCTACATGTGGTATCCAGTTTTCCCAGCACCATTTATTGAATAAGTATTCTTTTCCCCAGAGTATGTTTTTGTCTGCTTTGTCAAAGATTAGATGGCTATATGAGGATGGTTTTATATCTAGATTCTCAGTTTTGTTCCACTGGTCTGTGTCCCTGTTCTTGTGCCAATACCAAGCTGTTTTAATAACCACAGCCTTGTAGTATGATTTGAAGTCTGGTAAATTAATACCTCCCATTTTGTTCTTGTTGCTTAAAATTGCTTTTGCTAAATGGGGTCTTCTCTGGTTCCATACAAAGCATAAAATTATTTTTTCTATATCTGTGAAAAATGATGTTGGTAATTCAATAGGGATTGCATTGAGTCTGTAGATCGCTTTGGGCAGTATAGACATTTTAACAATGGGCCGGGCTCGGTGGCTCACGCCTGTAATCCTAGCACTCTGGGAGGCCGAAGCGGGTGGATCACTCAAGGTCAGGAGTTCGAGACATTTTAACAATGTTGATTTTCCTGATCCATGAGCATGGTGTGGTTTTCCACCTGTTTACGTGCTCTGCGATTTCCTTCCTCAGTGTTTTGTAGTTCTCCCTGTAGAGGTCTTTTACCTCCTTAGTTAAATGTATTCCTAGGTACTTTATTTTCTTTGTTGCTATGGTGAAGGGCATTGAGTCGTTGATTTGAAGAACCACTTTTTGAGATGAATTAAAGTAAAATAACAATTTTTTAAAGATGGTGGAACTTGGACTAGCCATGGTTAGAGACAATTGATAAACGAAATTGGTTATTTTTGTGTTATATGGTAACATATAATAATCATAATTATTACTGATGATATATACTAAGACATGTCAATATTTTATAATATTGGAATATATATTAATAATATAGTCTAAAGAAAGTTAAACATCATTTTATATTTGACAATGTTCCCTGTATGGTTTTGACATATTAAATGAATCTAATGTCTGTCTTAGACTTTTAGTGGCCCTAATATATAAAAAGTTAGTTTAAGGTCAAAAGGCTGGATTTAGAATTTTAGTTTTGGAAAAGTTGTCAGATATTAAAGGTTTAACATATTTGTTTATATATAATCACAACCCACTATAAAATAAGGGTCATTTATTTAACCAAGAGATAGTCATTAAAAGATTTTAAAGGTGATAAAGTTATATGGGTGTAAATCTTAACCCTTTTAAAGTTTAGTTTTTTTAGTTAGTCAAAACTTAATAAAGAGAGTATAGGGATTATCTGATAAAGTATAAAATTTTTGTTTTTTTAAGGTCAATTACCAAAATTAAAGAAAAACGTTTTGTAGTGTGTTAGCTTTTTAAATTAAAAAGGAAACATTATAGAATTAAAATGAGTATATTATGTCATTGTATTAATAGTAAATTATTAACAGAAATTTTTGTTTTAGTCAATTTTTTAATAAATTTTTTTATAAACTTTATCTCAATCTGTATGTACTATATATTTATCTATAAAACATGTCTAAAAACTTTTTGTTTTGTCTTAACATTTTTTTTAAATAACCAGTCATTTTAGGACAAAAAAATTTTATGTGAGATCTTTTTTTTATATTATGTTTTCTGTTTAACTTTTTTATCAAAAAAATATATTTTTATATTTATTGTCTTTTTATATCTTTTTTTACTCACAAGTGGAATTTTGTTTTTATTTTTTATTAAATTTATTTTGATTTAACTTTTAAATAACCTCTGAATTAGACAAAGTTATATATATTTTAATAAGAACACATTCTGGGTTTTTTTATAATTCTCTTTGTTAAAAATATTCTTTGGTACACCTTATGTATACAATTATATATATTGAGTAGAATTCTTATTTTTAGTAACCTTAAATTTTAGTGAAAGTTTAAAAAGTAGGAAGTCATGAATTGTTTATCATAAGACACTTGCAGTCATGAAGTAAGATTGTAGGTTACTATAAAATTATAGTCAAAATGATAATTTAAATATATATATTTTTTAAAAAAACCTAAAACTCTTATTTTTTAAGAGAGAGGAGACTCAGTTTTTTAAACAAGTATAAGACCTAATAGACAGACTGAAGTATAAGTTAATAAGGAGGTTGAATTTGTGTCTTTTTTTCCCCTTCTTTTTTGTAGTTTATTAAAAGGTAAATAAAAAATCTTTTGTCATTTTTATTAATATCATATGACAATTTAGTTTAAAAGAGAAAACCAAATTTTATTGTATTAGTGTATTAATGATAAAGTTAATTTTAATAAAATTTTATAAATAAATTTATTTATTTAATTTTTAACTAATTTTACTGTAAGTTAAGATTTTTATAAACCTTTTATAACCTTTAATTTTTATATCCATTTAATTTTTAATGACCATTTATATATTGAATTTTAAAGTAGTTTTAAAAATCAGTAAGTTAGACAAAATTATTTTTAATAAAATATTTATATTTTATAATATTTTTATTTAAAAATTTTTGTATGGAATTGTTTTCTTTTTTTAGAAGTTTTAATTATATATATGGATGATAATATCAACTCTTAGAAAAATTTAGGAAGTTAAAGTAACTTTGAACTATTAGTCACCAATTTTATTAGTATTTTTAAATAGAAAAATAAGATAACAAAGTATAAATTTAAACTTATGTTTAAGAACTAATGTTGTAGTATTTTACCTTATAAATGATCTAGACATTTTATGATTATCTTTTTTAACTTAACATAATGACTTTAAGATTTTAAATTATATGAAAATTTTATTTTTATTTTATTTATATTTACCTACTTTATCTTATTTATTTATTTTAGTAGTTTATTTAGATTTTAGTTATTAGTTTTAGTTACTTTTCTGTTTATCATTTTTATACCCTATAGATTAGATATGTAACACAGAACAGGGATTAAAATATAGTTTTAATTATTGGTTTGTTTTTTAATTTTAAACTTATAAATTTTATTTAGAAAAGTAAATGAATATTTTAGTAAGACTTTTTTTAATAAACATAATATTACTTTTAAATTTTATAATCATAGTAGACATTTTAGAATATCCTGTTTAAAGGTATAAGTTAGATTTTTCTAAAACATTATATCCCAAAATAAAATCTGTTGACATCGTAGGGATCAAAGTGTCTCTGGACTTCAAAGTTTGCGAGCAAAGGCCATTGTTTCCATTAAGACTTGTTGAAAATTTACTGACATGAAGATTAATAGGAGAAAGAATTAAAACTTTATACATGGATGTCTTCAGAATGAACACTCAAAGATGTAGGGGAAATTGTCTATTTTTTATGTTTAAAGTATGGACGGTCCCGTAGAAATATGATCGGACAAAAATGTTGTGAACTAATTCTAACAGGCTGAGTGGCAGAACCAGTAAGGCTTTTATATTTAGATTTTGTTTGGCCTCTCTGAGTGTGTATTTTTTGGGCGGGTGTAAAGCAAGGCCCTTTTTCATATGGGGTTTTACAGTAAAACAAAGTAAAAACAAAGTAGGTCAAATAATCATCCTATGGTCATTTTATATAGAATTATTTTAGGTTTTATGGCTAGTTTTTAGAAAAAAAGGGGTTTTGGGCTTTATGACCTGTCTTAGGTAGAGGGATTTTGGTTTTTATGGCCAGTTTCAGGGAAGAATTGGTATAAGAGGTAGGCAGACAAGGCAAGGTCAGAAAATTTTTGTTTTTGAAGTCTTATTGTAAGTTAGTTTTTTGAGTCTCATTAACGTAAGATTACCTGACTGTAGACTGAGAGGGAAAAAAAAAAAAACCCTTTAGTGCCAATCTTTAGCACCTCAAACAATGATATAAAGTAATAACATGTTTTTTACATGAGGATCAAGATTAAGTTGTTTTGAAAACAATCTAAGTAGTCTCAAAATAATTTTTGGGGGGTGTGTAAACTTGAATGTATGTAATATTTATAAAGAGTAAGACCGTTTTGAGATTTTCTTGAATTTTAACTATCATTTACTTTTTAAGATAAATTACTACACAAAAATTAATAACTTAGAAACTTTTTTCCTAGGCACAAACTTTATTATAGTAACATAATGCATACATAACCGGCTAGCTTATAAAGAGTGGGACAAAAATGGACAAGACCAAGGGGAAAACTGAAATTTCCAATTTAAGTTCTTCTAACTGCAACTTCTAGGACAACTTTGAATCCCTAACCGTGCTGTTAATGTTAGACGATAGTGAGTTAGAAATACCTTTTGTGTATCTCTCTATAGACATTGAAATAGTGGAAGTAAACTATATCTGTAGTTAGGGTTAAAAGACCAAAACCAAAATATTTTTATATACCTTTGTTTTTGTTTTGTTTTGTTCTATTTCCTGTTTTTGTTTATTTTAATTTGTTGGGGGGACTGTACTCCCGTTTGCACTGGGCACCCCAAATTAGTAGCATGTCGTCCCTCCTGCTGGCGGGTTTCGCGTAGGTCCCGCTGGAGAAAAGGTTTGCTGTGGCGGGTCTCACGGGAGGTCCGGAGTAGGGTCTCACGGGCCTCACGGGAGGTCCGGGGTGGGATCTCACGGGAGGTCCGGGGCGCGGCCGTCCCCAGAGCAGGACGCCCCTGGCTGGAGCTCACCCTGCGCCTTCTCTTTCAGTGAAACCATCATGTTTCTGCACCAGATTTTCTACCAAGGCCTGAAGGCCCGAGTCTCCAGCTGGCCCACGCTGGTCCTGGGTGAGTAGCCGCCCGGCGCGGGCCCCAGGGAGGCCTCTCCAGGGCCACCCCCACGGCTGGGGACCTGTGTCTTCCAGGGCACAGTGCCGTGTCCCTCAGGAGCAGAAAGAAAGAGACACATTGGCAAGAGCTTTGTTTCTAGGAGGAAGTGGTGTATTTTTAGTTTCTCATCCACTTTTTCCTTTTAAAAAGAGCGTGTACGCATCCATTTGAGAATATTTGACAACCCAGAAAAGTAGAAAACGTTTAAAAATACCAGCCATGGTTCTGCTTCCCAAAGATAACCACTATCAACACTGTGGTGTGTTTTCTTCCAGTTTTTTTTTTATGCGCAGAGCTTGTGTTTTTTACCGTTTTACATAATTGCAAACATGCCGAATACAGAATCGAGTCCTGCGTGTTGTTTTTTTCTTTTACTTGGCATCACCGCACAAGCGTGTGCTCGGGCCGAAGGTGTCCTCGACCACCACGCGTGACGCCCCAGCTCTCCGCGGCCGCTCCGTCACTGCCCCGACCGAATCCCACCCTTGGCTCTTAGGGCTGTTCTGATGTCATTGTCATTAGAAATAACCATCTCTGCACACGAAGTGTCTCCGTGTTGGGGGCCGTTTCCTTGGTTGGGTTTCCAAAAGCAGAACAGCCACACCCAAGTGTCCGCACGTGAGATGCTGGCGCTGGTACCTGTGCTGCCCCGGCACCTCCTGCATCTCACCTCACCTGCCCCAAACGTCGTCTCTTTTTTCCACTTTCTTAGTTTGGTAGACAAAGCTGAGGAGGCGAGGGAGGCCGGCTTAGGGAGCCGAGGCTGAGGCTGCACGGTGGAGGCCGCGGAGCCGACCGCTCCCCAGCGCCGGCTCTGGGTGGGGGGAACCGAGGGCCTGGGGGTCTCCCCGCCACCCCTGACCACCGCCTGCTTCCAGCCGACCTGTTCGACATCCTGCTGCCCATGCTCAACATCTACCAAGAGTTCGTCCGCAACCACCAGTACAGCCTGCAGATCCTGGCCCACTGCAAGCAGAACCGCGACTTCGACAAGCTGCTCAAGCACTACGAGGCCAAGCCCGACTGCGAGGAGAGGACGCTGGAGACCTTCCTCACCTACCCCATGTTCCAGGTGGCGGCCCAGCCCCGCCCGGGGGTGCATGCGGGGGGCCGTGGCAGGGAAGGGGGAGCCCCGGCTCCGGGCTGCTCGGTGGGGTTAGGGCCAGGCCTGCCCCTGGGGGATGAAGAGCAGGCCGCCCGTGGGCCTGTCCACCCGCAGGACAGACGGCTCCACCGGCAAGGGGGTGGCTCTCGGAAACGGCCGCTAGGGGACCTTTCCCTCCCGCTCCCGGCCCCCCCTCCCAGGCCTTGCCTCCAGCCAGAGCAGGGCCCCGGACATGACCTTGGAGGAGCCTCTGAGTTAGAGTCTGTGACCAAAAGCACAGAACCATCCCCCCCCCACCCCATGTCTCTCTCTCACTTCCTCGCTGGCCCCCACCCATCTGCCCCCCTTTGCTCTCCAGCCCGTCCCCCTGACTTCGCCCCCCTGACTCCGCCCCCCTGACTCTGTCCCCTGCCTGTCCCCGCTGCCCGCAGATCCCCAGGTACATCCTGACGCTGCACGAGCTCCTGGCCCACACGCCGCACGAGCACGTGGAGCGCAACAGCCTGGACTACGCCAAGTCCAAGCTGGAGGAGCTGTCCAGGTGAGCGCTGGCTCTGGGGGCAGCCCGGCCAGTGCACGGGGTGGGGCGGAGGACACCATGCCCGGGAGTTGCCACCCCCAGGCAGAGCTGGTATTCAGGCTGGGGTGTGGGGAGGGCACAGTGAGCCCTGCCTCCAAGCAGAGGCCCCCGGAGCAGTCCTGGGGGCTACGGCTCAGGCCAGGTGCAGGGAGGGCCTGGCGTGGGTGGCGGCTGTCCTGGCTCAGATGGGGTCTGAGGAAGGGCCTGGGCTCCCTCTGGGCCCATCTCAGGACAGGGAGCTGCCTGGGCCTCCCCGACACTCTGCCCATCCCCCTGTCCCCCAGCCTCAGTGTGTCAGAGCCTGTGGCTACAGGAGCCCTGAAGAGGGTGCTGTGGGAGCGGCCTCGGGTGCTGTGTCCCGTCTTCACCCCACACTCCGCAGACGAGGGAGCCCAGGGTCAGGGGCTGAGCCACTCGCTGGGGGTCTGAGAGCAGCTCCGGTCCGAGCATCTCCCGCCACTGCGGGTTTAGACCGAGCAAATGTCCAGGAGAGAACTCTGAGCTCCCCACGGGTGGTCTTGGTGGGAGAAATTCAGGCATCAGTCGCAATAAAAGGCTTCGTGCTCTTCTTGGAGGACCTGGAGTGCTGTTTCCAGAGCCCCCCACCCCCGCCCCTGCCAAACTCCCGCAGCTTCCCCGAGACCCCCGGAACCACGGGCAGAGCCGCAGCTGCTGCTTCCGAAAGGCGGCTCAGTGGTGCCCCCTGCGCGGGACAGGTGTGGGCGGGGTCACCACCTTCCCTCCCGGCGGCCGCAGGACAGACGGAGCCCCCAGAGCTGGCTCCCCCTCCCCCCGCACAAGCCCGCGGGCCCAGGCAGCCTCAGGGCGCCGTGCGGGATGTGGAGGAAGGTTCGCGGGGAGGAGATGGCACGTGCAGAGACCCCCGGCAGGAGGGTGCCCGTGCGGGCCGACAGCGGGACCAGGTTAACAGACGGGGTCTCCTGCACCACCCCCCCGCGCCGGGGCTGCATCCGCGTCTCTGCTCCCCACGCTCAGACTCGGAGACCCAACAGGCCTGTTTCCTGGCTGCTGCCCTCCCTCTTTTCTCTGTTTTCTCCCCGAAATGCGAGCCCTTGCTGCTCGGGCGGTGAGAAGCTGACACGAGACACCCCGTGGCGTGCCCGGCGTAGCGCGCGGTGGACACTCGTCCCTCCCTTTCGCGCCTACGGGCCCCACCTGGAGCCGGGGCGCCGGGGCTGCCCCCCAGGTCTGGCCAGAACCCCGGGAGCCGCCCCCCCCGGGGTTGCCATGGCAGCGTCTGTCCTGTCCCGTCCCGCAGGGTGATGCATGACGAGGTCAGCGAGACCGAGAACATCCGCAAGAACCTGGCCATCGAGCGCATGATCACCGAGGGCTGCGAGATCCTGCTGGACACCAGCCAGACCTTCGTGCGGCAAGGTGCGCCCCGCCCCCCCAGGTCGCCGCGCCCCGCCCCCCCAGGTCGCCGCGCCCCGCCCCCCCCAGGTCGCCGCGCCCCGACCCCGCCTGGCGGAACGTTATGGCCGTGTGCGCGCGTCGCATCTATGCAGGCGGATGCAGATGTTACTGGTTTCACAGGTTCCTTCTCTCCAGATGTAAACAGGACCTTGCCCGGGTGGCCTTGGCTTGTGTGTCACACATCCAGCGAACACTGGGCCGTCCCTCTGCCCTCGCTCAGCACCCTCTGCCCCTTGGGGGCTGCCGCGGTCACGGTGGCGCCCATGGTAGAAGACCGTTGCCACCTTCGGCCGAAGCACACCTCGGGGCCGTGTGGGGAGGCGCAGCCCTGGGGCGGGGGGCCCTCTGCGGCGCAGGGGACCAGTGTCCCACTCAGGGACCCCGGAGCCGCAACCTGCTTGAAATCCGCCACATTCAACCTCCACGTACTGCGGGAAACTCAGATCCTACCCACGTGCCCGCGTGGCCCCCACCGTGGGACGGGCCTCCAGGGCCCCTTCTGCCTGCCCTGGGGTCGCCGACTAGTGAAAACCCCGCCGGCCCCCGCGGCCTGCGTAGCTGCTGCTTCGTGACAGGCGCCTGGGGGCCCCTAGAGCGCGTGTGGAGGCCTGCGAGGCTGCCTGGGCGCTGTGGCAGGGCGCGGTGAGGGCTGGCGGTGTCTGCTGTGGCGGCAGGAGGTGCCTTGTGAACCCCTCAGGGCCTGCGGCCAGCCCCCCAGCCCAGCCCCTCATCCTCAGCACACCAGCCGGCTGTGCCGTCAGGGGCTCTCAGAGGCCCTGGGCCGGCGAGAGGTCGAGGGGCCCTGCCTGGGGCTTCTCTGGTCACCCCAATCCCCAGCCATCTGGCCCCAAAGGGGCTGGGACCAGCGTCCCTGGGCGGCATTTGCTGCCAGGACCTCGGACAGCAGGTTCCGCCGCTGCTGCTCCTGCCATCTCACCCTCACTCCGCCCGGCCAGGGTCACCGGGAGTGGCTCAGGTCTGTCCTCCGCCCACAGGCTCCCTCATCCAGGTGCCCATGTCTGAAAAGGGCAAGATCACCAGAGGGCGCCTGGGGTCCCTGTCCCTGAGGAAGGAGGGCGAGCGGCAGTGCTTCCTGTTCTCCAAGCACCTCATCATCTGCACCAGGGGCTCCGGGGGGAAGCTGCACCTGACCAAGGTGAGGGCCGCGGGGGGCGGGGCCGGGGGCTGGGGACACACACACACACATATACACACATGTGTGTGCGCACACACACACACACGTGCACACACACACACACACCAGCGCGTACCTGGCAGGTGAGCGAACAGGGCTGCCCAGGAGAAGCTCACACGCTCAAGGGTGGGGGCATGTTCCAGATGTTTCTAACAGCTACAAATGAGGGACTGGCCTTGGGCTGGGACCAGGCCCCAGGGGCTCCCCCAGCCCCGACCCCCGACTTGCCGGGTAGCCCTGGCTTCATTCCTTCATCTGCAGAGTGGGAATCACGGCGCCTGGGCTGGGCCCCTAACGCTGCCTGTTCTCCTGTTGGCGGCGTCACAGGCCTGGCCCAGGACAGGGGTTTCCGACCCTGCAGATTTAGGGCGTGACCCTGGCAGGGCGGTTCTGGCCTCTCTCAGGCAACCCCATTCAATCCGCTTCATTGGGCTTCTTATACGAAGGTAAAATTCTTCAACTCAAAAAGCAAATTTCCCAGTTGGCACATGACACATGCACACATATGTGCACACGTGATGCCGTCTTCTAACGCCCCCTCCAGCCCCGTCATCGGCCCCGGCACCGCGCCCCTGCCCCCCTCGGCCCCCTCGGCCCCCCGGCCCACATGGCCCACGTGGCTGTTTTGCAGAACGGGGTCGTGTCCCTCATCGACTGCACCCTGCTGGAGGAGCCGGAGAGCGCGGAGGAGGAGGGTGAGTGTGGGGCTGCCGTGTGCGTGTCGCCCGCACAGACCCACACGCTCTCCCACGGCTGGCCTGGTGGAGCTTGCTGGGAGGGTGGGGGCCCCTCGCCTGGACACGGGGAGCCCGGGGGCTGGGCCTTCAGGGCAGGAGCTCCTGGCCTGGCAGGTGACGGTCGATCCAGCTTCTCGGTTCTGTCCAAGCCCCTCAGGCCCTTGGACCAGCCGGCGCTGTTGGGTTTGGGGGTCGCAACATGGCAGTGGGCACCCCTCGTTTGCACGTCCATGTGTGACAAGCTCAAGGGCTCCTGGGGCCAGGGAGGCGCCTGCCCATCCCCGTCCTCTAGTGGAAAAGGACGGAATGTGGGGGCCACCGATAGAGAGCAGGGCCGGGGGCCCGAGAGAGGGACCACCCTGCAGCAGCCAGGAGGGGAGGCTGCCCAGGGGAGAAGGAGCCTCACGGAGGGCAGAGACCCCCATGCCGTGGAGTCCAGGGGGACTTCTCCCCCCAGACGTCAGAACTGGGGGATGGGGTCGCTGTTTTAGGGGCGGGTGGAGCCACCGCCATCTCCTATTGGGCCGAAGTTGGTCCTCGTCTCCCTCCTTCATGGACCCCAAGCCCAGGCCCAGAGACGCCCCCGGGATGCCCCGCCCTGCGGGACACACAGTCTCGGCCCCTCCCCAGATGGGGCCTCCTGGGCGGGGCTGTGTCCGAACCCCTCAGCCTCCCGCCCCAGCCCAGCTACACACACGTGTGACAGCACACACGTGCTCTCACACGACCACTGCGGGCCGCGCCGAGTGGCTCCCAGGGAGGGAGGTGCTCTCACCACTGCGCCTGCCTCAGTCCTGGCCACAGCTGGGCGGGGAAGCCCAGACGCAGGGGGATTGTGGGGCCTGGAGCTCTTTTCCCGCCTGGGCTGGGGAGGCGGGAGCACAGCCCCCCAACACCCACACAGACACCCCACTTCTCAGAGAAGCCAGCTCGATCCCAGCCAGAAACCCCACAATTCTCAAGTGTCACAGTTGGAAGGGACGAGAACCTCAGGCCAGCAGGCCCCATGCGTGTTGGGCAAGCATGTCTGAGCCCACACGGGGAAGGCCATGGCCCCACGGCCACATGGCCCTGGGCAGCAGAGCAGCCAACGCAGACCCTCCACAACACCCCCGCTGGGTGCACCCCCAGTTAGTGTGGCTGCCTTGGAAAGAGTCCCCAAGCCGTGGTCTTGGTCTTCCCAAGTAAACAGCCATCAAGAATCAGGGGACTTTCAGGTCAAGAGCAGCAATAAAAACACTCGGACTTTACTTTTGATTTGGGGAGTGACTGGCCCAGTCCATAGAGTCTAAGATCTCGAAGTTCCTTGTCTGGCTGGTGCTACGTGGGGTTCACGGGAGGGCCTGAGGCCCCTTCCTGTCCCGGCTTGGCCGCTGTGCGGGACCTCGGCTGCCCCTGGGTGCGAGGCGGGCGGAGGGTGGACTCCGATTCCTAAAGGCTCTTCCAGCTCTGGGTCCGGAACCATCCCTGCCTGGCTAAGAGCTACTTCCGCATCCAGGTCTTAGTTTTTCCATCTTTGAAACGGGGACGCCCCACTCAGGAAAAGAATATTCTGAAAGTGGCAGCAAGTGGCCCGGTGCCTCAGCAGGCAGAACCTCCGCCAGGTGCAGGACAGGGGCCACCCAGACGTGTCCCAGCCCAGAAGGGGCCACACTCACTCTGCTAATGTCGTGTCTTGCAACCGGAAGCCAAAGGAGTGGGCCAGGACGGGGACCACCTGGACTTCAAGATCGGCGTGGAGCCCAAGGACTCACCACCCTTCACCGTCATCCTGGTGGCCTCGTCCAGGCAGGAGAAGGCTGCATGGACCAGTGACATCAGCCAGGTGGGCAGCGCTCCCCGTTCCTGAAAGCAGGGGGTCTCTTCATACCTAGCCTGGTTGGGGCCTGGCTGGGGCAGTGACAGGGACGGGGCCTGCTGGGCGGCCTCCCAGGAGAGGGGTCCAGACCCCTGTGGATCTAGTCATGTCCTTGACGCTGGACCTCAGGGGCCAGTGACGGGTCCATGCCAGATGCACCCATCTTGCCAGCAGCCCGGCAAGCAGGCGCCATCCCCGGGTTGCAGACAGGGAGACTCAGACTCACGCAGGTCGAGTGAGCCCCCAGGGTCATGCATCCGGGCTCTGACCTCTGGCCGAATCCAGAGGATGCCCCTGCCCTGCCCCCACCAGGACAGCACCCTGGAAGTTGGGGACCGAGTGTCGGGTGGGGCGGGGCGAGCCAGGCTCTGACCTGTCCTCCCTCGGTTCCAGTGCGTGGACAACATCCGGTGCAACGGGCTCATGATGAACGCGTTTGAAGAAAACTCCAAGGTCACGGTGCCCCAGATGATCAAGTAAGTGCTCTCGACCCCCCAGGCCAGGCTGCGTCCCAGAACGGAGGCCACACGGGGACAGCTGGGACACGGGGACGGGCCAGCCACCAGGGTGCAAAGATGCTGGGGTTCATCTTTGGGGGTTTTTGACGTTTGCTTGTTTGTTTTAAGTTGATGTGTATTTGGATGACTGCTTTGGCTTGGTTTTGTCGTGGTTTATCTGTGGTGCACATGCGGATTGTTTTTGTTTTAGGCTGATTAAAATATAACATCAGTCGGAGGCTGAGGCGGGAGGGTCACGGTGAGCTAAGGCCGCGCCTCCGCACCCCGGCCTGGGTGACGGAGCACGAGGTCCTGTCTCAGGGAAAAATATTAACATTAGTAATGAAGCTTTATGCACTCTGTTTATAACTATCTTTCTTTTTCTAATTATAAAATCAATACATAGAACATTTCAAAAACCAAGACCCAGGCTCCAGGGCTGGGGTGTTTGTTTGCAGGACCCCCGGGGGCGAGGGGCTCGTGTCCTGCTGAGCCCAGCTCCGGGGATGGGGCGCCCTCACCTGCTCCAGGTGCGACTCTGCTCCCATGGTCTGTGCCCTCCCCTCGCTGCGCCCTCCTTCCTGCCCCACCCACGGCCCCCTGGCGCTCTGGCCTCCGTCCTGGCCTCTGGCTTCTGCCCCTGCCCGAGGCTCACCCGGTGCTCGCCGGGCCCCGCTCCCACCTGGGCTGCGCTGCCCACAGCCTGTTTGCTGTCAAGAGTGCACGCTGGGGCCGCACACACAGCCCTACTTGACGTGTGGCAGTAACCGCGTTCCCGCCCATGGCCAGTCCAAGGACAGGTCGGCACCCTGAGCGCTCGACACGCCTGCCGTGAGCCGGGCAGCGTCAGGCGCCGGGACTTCCACGCTCCTGCCATAGTCGGTGCGGTTCCGTCCCCTCCTGGGACTGTATCGCGGAACAGCCAGACGTGGGGGGTGCCGGGGGGAGGGGGGGAAAGTCCGGACTTGAAGGCCACAGCCCTGGTCCCAGTCCCGGCTCCAGTGTGACCGTGGACAAGTCACTCGACCTCTCTGAGCTTGGGTTTCTCGCTTCGTGCGTGGAGGACGTGGTGGTTCCCGTCTACCCACCGCCTAGATTTATTTCAACGACCAAACGAAAACCACAAGTGAATGACCGTGAGGTGCAGGGTGAGTCCCTCCTGCTCATCTTCTGGAAGGAGTGCACATTGGGACGGTAAAATGAGCAGATAAAACGGAAGTGAAGTCACTGGTGGGAGAAAGATAAAACTGTGAACCATGATGGTGACACAGTGAATGGAACGTCCCCCTGAAAGTTACGCCAGGGACCTGCTTGCCTCGGCTTCCCTCCCGGTGGCTCCCCTGGCAACACCCTCCTCCTGGGAGGAAGAGGAGGAGCCTCACGGGCTTGGTCCCCGGGGAGAGAGAGACACAGAGGAAGCTAACAGGAAACCAGTGCTGTGTGGCTGTAAATAGAGTCTACGTGACCCTTCGGGGCAGGCGGAGGGTTCGGAAGACCAGGGACTGATCCATCGCACAGCGGGGAAGGCGTCCCGGGGAAGAGGACCTCGGAGCTGTCTCGAGGATCAGCTGGAGTCTCTCTGTGGGGGGGGAAGGGCGTCCTAGGACAGGGAACAGCGTGAACGTCGGTTCCGAGGCAGGAAAGTGCGCGGTGTGTTTGGGGCATGACAGAGTCCCACGGGGCTGCAGGGTCGGCGGCAGTGACGTGTCATGCAGGCAGTGACCTTGATGCCACTGTGGTCTCCAGGTCCTCCGGCAGGCGGACTATTCCAGAGCCCTTGGAACAGCAAGGCTCACAGACCGAATTAAGGTGCATAACCAGTGTCTGGCGGGAACCAGGGAAGGACGTGGGACGGTGGATGAGGCCAGGCCGTGTGTGGCAGAGGCCACGCCACCTGCGTCCCGGTCACACAGGGTGCGTTGGGCACACTCCTCTCCCTGCCACACCAGCCTTCCCTGCGGAGGGAGTGAGCCTGCGCTGGAAGATGCTTAGGCCCATGGCATGTGCCCGCCCCGCCCCCTCCCAGGAGCAGGGCAGGTGTGCCCGCCCCTCCCAGGAGCAGGGCAGGTGTGCCCGCCCCTCCCAGGAGCAGGGGCAGGTGTGCCCGGCCGCCCCCTCCCAGGAGCAGGGCAGGTGTGCCCGGCCGCCCCCTCCCAGGAGCAGGGCAGGTGTGCCCGGCCGCCCCCTCCCAGGAGCAGGGGCAGGTGTGCCCGCCCCTCCCAGGAGCAGGGGAAGGTGTGCCCGGCCGCCCCCTCCCAGGAGCAGGGCAGGTGTGCCCGGCCGCCCCCTCCCAGGAGCAGGGGAAGGTGTGCCCGGCCGCCCCCTCCCAGGAGCAGGGCAGGTGTGCCCGGCCCTCCCAGGAGCAGGGCAGGTGTGCCCGGCCCTCCCAGGAGCAGGGCAGGTGTGCCCGGCCCTCCCAGGAGCAGGGCAGGTGTGCCCGGCCGCCCCCTCCCAGGAGCAGGGCAGGTGTGCCCGGCCGCCCCCTCCCAGGAGCAGGGCAGGTGTGCCCGGCTGCCCCCTCCCAGGAGCAGGGGCAGGTGAGCCCAGAGAGCAGCCCGGCTTCCGTCTGCACTGGGTAGGGGACACTGAGGGCCAAGACGGGCATTGCCGGCGGGGCTGACTTTAGACTTCAGGAATGTTGAGTGTCCACGGGCTGCGTGAGTGTTTGGTGCCTGTGAGTGTTTAGTGCCGTGTGTGGCTCTGGCCATCCTGGCGACGCTGGGCTCTCCTGGCTGTGCGTGTCCAGCACGGCCGCCTGGCTGTCCCTCCTGCGCTTGGTGCCACCTCTCTCTCCTCCTGGTTTGTGCCTCTTGTTTTACAGCAAGGCTGGACCTTGCGGGGTGACACAGCCGACCACCTGTGTGCTGGACAGTGGGGCTGGGTGGGGCAGAGCCAGGCAGTGGGGACGGGACAGTGAGGACGGGGGCTTCGTGCCACAGGTCGCAGGGCCGTTCCCAGGACAGTGGCAGGCTCCTCGGTGGCCACCGGGATGGGGCAGTGGCTGGAGGAAGCCTTGGGGCTGAAGCTGGGGAGCCGTGGTCCTCCCTAGAAAGGCCCCCAAAGCCTGTGGGTTCCTGGCACAGCCTCCTGTTCTCAGACCGTGAGTCAAGAGCGTCCTGGTTTGTGGTTTGCGACACGTGTCCTCATTACTGCTGCTGCCCCTGCCACGCGTGCTGTCTCCGAGCAGAGCCCTGGGGGACGCGGCAGGTGCATCGTGGCACCCGCTGGGCCGGGTCTGCACAGCAGCCCAGCAGTGGCGGTCGGCCCACCTGCCTCGGTGCCCTGCCCCGTTCTGCAGACGGGGGACGCCGAAGACCGGAGCAGGTGTACACGACAGCGGGTCGCCAGAGGCACCGACACCAGCAGCAGCTGTGCGGTTGGAACAGAGAAGGGGAAGCCGTGTGGAAAGGGCAGGGCCTTTCCTGGACTTGTCCCTGCCCTGCAGGGGCAGGAGCCCAAGGAGAAGGTGCCAGAAGCGAACCCTGCCGGAGGGGTCCAGTGATCAGCGTCGGCCGCCGGGCCTGGCTGGCTGCTGCGTGAGGAGCTGCACTGGCTCCCCCTGGAGCACACAGGCCAACACGCCCAGCACACGCGTGACTCGGCTCAGCCCCGGAGACAGTGACGGAGACCTTCAGCCGCAGGCGGACGTGGCTCTGGTGACACCGCATGAGGCTGTTTGGTGACACCGCCAGCAGGAGCACGTCCCGCCGCCGGGGTCTCTCACCGCGGCTTCCCGGCAGTTTCCCGGCTTCCTGTTGGGATCTGCGGTAAAGGCCTTCTGTCTGCCGCCGCCGCCTCCATTTCTGCAGTTTGAGCTCTTTGCGCCTCCCGGGTCCCAGCGGCTCTCGCAGGGCTGAACGTGCCGCTCGCCGCGTTTCCTGGGGGCTGGTCCCTGCGTGCCGGCCGGCGAGTCACCGATCTGTCTTCCCGCCCAAGAAACCTCCTGACCTCAGAGCACCCCCTTCAGTTGCTTCCTGAGGGTCCGTAGATGCAGCAAATCTTCTCCTGAAATAAAACCGGCATTTCTGAAACGCCCCCTGCCCTGCAGCGGAGCCGGCCTGGGCGGGGGCGTCGCTGTGCTCCCGGCTCGGCCTCCGCGCTGCAGGGTCGTCAGGCAGCCCCGCGCTCTGCTCTGTCCGTGTTCCCTCGTCCCCAGAAGGAATCCCTGTTGCCCTGCTCGCCAAAGACACCTGATAAAGCTTGTGTATTCATCAATATTTCAAATCCCAGGGATGTGTCCACAGAAGATTCCTTCAGCAAGTGCCAAGGCGAGGCCATGTGCCGCTCACCAGCTCCGCGCCGTCTGCCTCCCGAGAGCCGGCGCCTCGGACCAACCTCCCCTCGCTGCCTGCGCCCGGCCCTGGAGTCGGTGATTCTAGCAAATGCCGGGAAAGTCTCGTGAGGCAGATCTTGCCATTTCCATTTTACAGAGGGGGAAACTGAGGCCTTGTCCAAGGACACACAGGGAACAAGGCTGCAGGTGACGCCGGTGCCATGTTCTCCCCACACACCGCAGGTGTGGAGCCTCCTACAGGCCAAACCCGTATTTTTAAGAATTTCCCCCGTGAGCTCCTCGTGACGAGCTTGCCAGGCTCTTCCTGCCGATGCTGAGTGTGTTCATCCGCTCGCTGGCGTGTCCCCCCAGCCACGTCCCCCCCAGGACAGGACGATCTGGGGCAGCTGCCAAGCGCGCATAAAGCAACTAGGTGAGGTCCGGTCATCGGTGCTAATGAATGAGGAAAAGGAAGGAGATGGAGTGAGCACTAGATTTGACCCCGATTCTTGGTGCCAAACAGAAAGTAGAACATGGTGGTAAAGATTTGGGGTCCAGAGCGTGCAAACCCCCCATTGTGCAAGACCGTGACAGACCCCGCCGTGGTGGCCGTGGCTTGGCCGCCAGCAGGCGCCGTGGCTCCGCCACGTTCGGGGCAGCTGGTCCCCACGACGGCCGGCGGAGGCCGCAGACCACAAGCTCACGCAGTCGTGACCGAGAAGGCTTGTGCAGGGCAGACCGGGCTCGGCCGGCAGCACCCGGCAAACTGTCCTTGTCTCCCGGCAGCCGCAAGCAGGTCCAACACCATGTCCTGGTCCTGCACCCATCCGCAGGGACCCCGGGCTGTGAGGAACACACGGCGCGAACCTCGCGTCACGGTTCCGTGAACGGGGCTCCTGTCTATCCTGTGCACTCAGCGATACGCTACACGTCTCCTAGTGTGTGACGTCTCTCTGGTGTCACTAACGCTGGTTCTCTGACGCCGGGTTTTGAGGTGTTGGGAAGAAACCGTTGCAGCCCTTCTCGAGTGTCACCTCAAGCCTCCCTGTCCTTCGCTGGGCGTGGGGGACACGGTGACGCGCAGGGAGCCGCCTGGGGGAAGGGCATCGTGGGCTCAGACACCCACAGGCCCTCGTCACCTCCGCGTCCTTCGTCCCCAGGTCCGACGCCTCCCTGTACTGCGACGACGTGGACATCCGCTTCAGCAAGACCATGAACTCCTGCAAGGTGCTGCAGATCCGCTACGCCAGCGTGGCGCGGCTGCTCGAGCGGCTGACCGACCTGCGCTTCCTGAGCATCGACTTCCTCAACACCTTCCTGCACTCCTACCGCGTGTTCACCTGCGCCGCCGTCGTGCTGGACAAGCTCATCACCATCTACAGGAAGCCCATCAGCGCCATCCCCGCCAGGTGGCTGCGCCCCGCCCCACACACCTGCCCCCCACACACCTGCCCCCCACACACCTGCCCACACACACCTGCCCACACATACCTGCCCACACACACCTGCCCTCCACACACCTGCCCACACACACCTGCCCCCCACACACCTGCCCCACACACACCCGCCCCCCGCGTGCACCCACGCACCCACACGCACCCACCCCACACACCTGCCCCCCACACACCTGCCCCACACACACCTGCCCACACACACCTGCCCCCGCATACACCTGCCATCCACACACCTGCCCACACACACCTGCCCCCCACACACCTGCCCCACACACACCTGCCCACACACACCTGCCCACACACACCTGCCCCCCACACACCTGCCCCCCACACACCTGCCCACACACACCTGCCCCCCACACACCTGCCCACACACCTGCCCACACATACCTGCCCCACACACACCTGCCCACACATACCTGCCCACACACACCTGCCCCCCACACACCTGCCCCACACACACCTGCCCCACACACACCTGCCCCCCACACACCCGCCCCCCGCGTGCACCCACGCACCCACACGCACCCACCCCACACACCTGCCCCACACACACCTGCCCCACACACACCTGCCCACACACACCTGCCCCCGCATACACCTGCCATCCACACACCTGCCCACACACACCTGCCCCCCACACACCTGCCCCACACACACCTGCCCACACACACCTGCCCACACACACCTGCCCCCCACACACCTGCCCCCCACACACCTGCCCACACACACCTGCCCCACACACACCTGCCCACACACCTGCCCACACATACCTGCCCCACACACACCTGCCCACACATACCTGCCCACACACACCTGCCGGGCCCAGGGAGGCTGAGCTCTGCATAGGAGAGCTGGGGGGTGCACACCCCCCCAGGAGCAAGCCTGCCTGTGAGGAGCACAGAGTGTGGGGGGCGCAGGACGTGGGGGGCTCAGGGTGTGGGGGCGTACTTGTCTTACCCCCGCTCTCCCCTCTGAGCCCCTCCCGGGAGCCTGGGGTCCCACCCTTTGCCCAGGGACGGGCGGCCCCACTTTCTCCACACACGAAAGGAGAGAACAGGGGGACGGGAGGGAGGAGGGAGGAGGGAAGGGAGGACGAGTCTGGTCCCTGCTCGGCTAGCAGGACGGAGCCCCCTTGGCACACGGGGGGGGGGGGCGCAGCGTAGCAGGGTGGGCAGCCCCAGCCTTGGCTTCCAGGCCGCCTTCCCCAACTGCCATCGCGCCAGCTGGGCCCAGATGGCCGAGGGACCCGCCCTGGCTCCAGGAGTCAGGGCTGGGGTAGGGGGGACCTCGTCTCTTCAGCAGCTCTCGTCTGAGTCTGGGTGACAGGCAGACCCTCCCGCCATCCTCACTTCTCTGCCCCAACCGGAGCTCCAGGGCTGCCCCCAGCGGGACGGGGGTCACTGTGGACCCAGGGTCCCTGCGGGGGGAATTCTGAGGGCAGAGACACCCCCAGCGCCCCTCGCCCCATGGTGCCCAAATGCACCCCCATCCCCACCCCTGCTCCCGCGCCCGCACCTCAGGCCTCAGGCAGGGCAGGAGCTTCCGGAACCTCAGTGATCAGCTTCCCAGGCCCCGAGAAAGCAGGAAACCCACCCCATCCAGGACGGCTTCTCGCCCACAAAGTAACCGCAGTCACTCCCGGGGCCACGCCACCCCACAGCAGAGAGAGGCAGGTTCAAGTCCAGCTCTCAGCCCCGTGGCCCTGGCCACGTCACTTCCGAGCCTCAGTTTCCTGTCCGTGACGTGGGGATGAGAGTAGCTACCTCCTGCGGCCACAGCGCGGGTCAGGAGGCCGGGTTGGGAGGCCAGGCCGGTCCGTGCTTAGCGCAGGGCAGACGCCCGGCATGGGCGCCGTGGTCTGCCTCGTGAGGACCTATCTTCTCTCCTGCCGGGAGGGTGGGGGGCACGGGCTGCTGGGAGACCCCACGTTCAGTTCCCCTCCCCCCAAGTCTGCACGGGAGGCCAATCAAGTCCCGCGGTGGGATGGAAGGAACCGGGGTTTAGAGTCGGAGGAGTCAGACTCGTCACTCCCTGTCTCTGGGCTCAGCTTCCTCAGCCGCAGAACATGCCGGGACCTCTCGGAGGCTGAGGTCGGGGGGCATAGGCGGGCGCGGGCCTTGTGCAGGATGGGGGGCTTCGCGAGCCTGCACATCAGGGGACCCCGAGCACCTTGGGTCAGACGCTGCCGCAGAGGCCCCGAGTCCCGCCCAAACCGCGGGGAGCAGGACACTCGCCGTCCCTGCCCTGGGCCCTGGGCCGTCTGCTCACGGGGTCCCTGCTCGGAGGATCAGCCCCGCGTCTCGGGGATTGAGGGAAGGGGGCGCCCTGGCCGCCTCCCTGAGTCCCCGGACACGGCCCCGGCCTCCCCCGACTGTCCTCGTCACCCTGCCTCCCCGCAGGTCGCTGGAGCTGCTGTTTGCCAGCGGCCAGAACAACAAGCTTCTGTACGGCGACCCCCCCAAGTCCCCCCGCGCCACCCGCAAGTTCTCCTCGCCGCCGCCGCTGTCCATCGCCAAGACGTCGTCGCCCAGCCGCCGGCGCAAGCTGTCCCTGAACATCCCCATCATCACGGGCGGCAAGGCCCTGGACCTGGCCGCGCTGGGCTGCAGCCCCAACGGCTGCGCCGGCGTGTACTCCGCCATGTCGCCCTTCAGCAAGGCCACGCTGGACACCAGCAAGCTCTACGTGTCCGGCGGCTTCGCCAGCAAGATTCCCGACGAGGGCGACGCCGCCCCCGAGAGGCCCGAGGACCCCGCGGCGCCCGGCAAGCAGAGTGAGTGGACGCCCGGGCGGAGCTCCAGCCTCAACCCCACCCGCAACGCCTCGGGCTGCTCCTCCTGCCCCACAGGGCGGGGGACAGAGGTTTTGTGTCCCGGCAGGGGGCACCGTGCGTCTGCTCAGGTCTGAGAAGCCCTGACAGAGCAGAAGCCACCCTGGAGAGTTACGGTGCCCTTTAGCACGTGAAAGGTGCTGATAAGTCCTGCAGCAAAGAGAGCCGTTAAACTTTCTTCAGTCTGCACGTCCCAGATTGACTCTGGCGTCAGTAAATTATAGGCATGAATTTTAAAATCAGTGAATAACTGAGAAAAACAAAATTATTTCTCTTTTTCCTCCCAGGCTCAGAAGTCTCCGTGAGGGAAGAGTCAGACGTTGATCAAAACCAGAGTGACGACGGAGATGCCGAAACGTCACCCACCAAATCCCCAACGACACCAAAGTCAGTCAGAAGCAAAAACCCCTCAGGTACAGCTCCCTGGCCCGGACGGGGGTCGGGGACAGCCGTGGCCAGGCAAGCAGAGGACAGGGGTGTCCCCGCACGCCGCGTGGGCGACTCCTGACAGCAGGGGCCACTCTCAGGCTTCCTGACCCCGAGCGGCGGTGGGTGCTGGGGCGGGGGGGCGGGGGGGTTCCCCATCTGTCGGCCTCAACCACTTACCCCCGCGCATGCGCAGCGGGGCCGGCGCCAGACGCGTCCGCGGACGCCGCTGCGTCCGAGGCGTTTGCTGGGGCCCCGCATCGCCCCGCAGCCCTGCACAGGGGCCGGGTTCCCATAAGGGAAATGACCCCGCGCGGGGTCACGTTGCCCCCGACAGCCCAGACCTGCGGTCCCGGAGGGGCCTTGCGACGCCGTCTTGGTGTCCGGGTCCCATCACGCCCCTGCCTGCCCCGCAGGTGGGAGGTGCCCGGGGCCTCCCCTCCTCGGCCGCCTCCCCGCGCCCCGCGCCCCCCTGCCCCGGCCTGCGGGAGAAACCGGGTGGGTCGGGCCGCCGGGCCTCGGGGACAACCGCGTCTCAGGCCCGCGGAACCGATCCCCGCGGAGCCGGGTCTCAGAAATAGGCTCTGCGTCCTTCAGATAAACGGCTCGTGCCTCACAGCGCGAGCTCTGCCGCTGTGTCCCCAGTGGGGGCTGCTTTCCAGACACTCACAGGGTGAAGCTAAAGGCTTCCGGAGTCGCTTCTACCACGATCACCACTGAGGAAAAGCTAGTATAAATAGCGATGATATTCCATGGCATTTATACAGCTTTGCATCAAATACAAAGTATTTTCATCTGTGTTATCGCCTTAATCTTTGTATCCACCTTTTGAAGTGGGTATTGTCCCTGTTACCCTGAGACCCAGAGAGGTTAAGTAACTTACCCAAGGTCACACAGCTAGTAAGGGGTCGGGGAGAATTTTAACAGGGTAGATGGACTCCAAGTGCAGTGCTCTCTCCACCCCACCTGCCCATGAGCCTGTCGGTGTGACCTGTGGATGTCAGACGTCGGACAGGTCATGTGCCCGTTGCACACAGGCTGCAGGGTGAGAAAGCGTGTGGTGTGGTCCACAAGCCGCCCCGTGTCCCGCCGGCCTGAGGGTGCCGGGGCTGGGAGCTGCGAGAGGCCGAAGGGGAGGTTGGAGGCTCCTCAGCGGCAGGAGGCAGCCGGGCCTCCGCTCTCCGGGGCGGCCCTGGGGCGTCGCGGCCTGACCCTTCCCGGGGACCATAACGGGACAGGCGCCCACCCCACGTGCCCCGACCCCGACCCCGGGCCCCGCCCTGAGGCTGCTCCCGACCAGGCCCGCTGACTCAGGCCGGGCTGTGTCCGCAGAGTTCCCGCTCTTCTCCTACAACAACGGGGTCGTCATGACCTCCTGCCGCGAGCTGGACAACCACCGCAGTGCCTTGTCCGCCGCCTCCGCCTTCGCCATAGCGACCGCGGGCGCCAACGAGGGCGCCCCCAACAAGGAGAAGTTCCGGCGGATGTCGCTGGCCAGCGCAGGTGCGTGGCGGCTGCGCTCGCAGGGTCCCCCCGAGATCAGCCCCCGCCTGAGGCTGCGGCAGGTGACGGCAGTCGCGGCCCGACCTGCCGCCTGGTGTCTAGTACGCCGCCAACGGCACAGGCGCCTCCTGGTAACGGCGCCCACCCCCGGCCTCCCTGCCCCGCCCACACCCCAAACTCTTCCTGCAGTCTTGGGGACCCCCTGCCTGGGGCCCCTTCCCTTCCCTCCCGCTCGCTGCCCGACTTCCGCTCAGGGTAAAGCCCGCGGGAGCCTCTGTCGCCCCCACCTGCCACCCCCGCTTCCGCTTCCACAGCCTTGGTCCCGCAGAGGGGGCTGGAGCGGGGCCCACAGCGCTCTGGTCCTGGGGGGGGGGGCGCATGGCCCTGCGGCCCTTTGGGGGAGACCCCGACAGCTGGAGCATCTGGGAGAGGCACGAGTGGACCGTGTCCACGGAGAGTGTGGCGTCTGCTACGGCTCCGAAGTTGGCTGTTAGATACTGTGTCGGGCCCCTGCCCATGGCCTCCCGCCCAGCTCAGCCAGGTCTGAGCGTTGGTTCCAGACGGGGGTCGAGCTGTTTCTTGTCCTCACATGTCCCCTGTTCCCTCTGCCGTGTGCCACCAGGCTTCCCCCCCGACCAGAGGAACGGAGACAAGGAGTTTGTGATCCGCAGAGCGGCCACCAACCGCGTCCTGAACGTGCTCCGCCACTGGGTCTCCAAGCACGCGCAGGTGGGCGGGGTCCTCCCACACCGGCCCCCAGGAAGCGGCTGGGGGCAGAGAGAGCTGATGGCCAATGGGGGTGGGGGCAGTGCCGCCATATATTCCCGGAAGGCCCTGCTCGCGGGTCCCAGGAGGGAATCGAGGTCGGTCCAGGGGCCGCTGTCCACCCACCTGTCTGCAGCAGGTGCAGCTGGTCTGTGCCCCCCAGCCGGGGTGCGGCAGCCGAGCGCTGGTCCCGCCCCTGCCCCAGTCCTTCGCCTCAGACCCTCTGTGCCCTGGGAGCCTGCTGCTCCCGCCACGCGGCCAGCAGAGGCGCACTGAGGCAGGGCAGCCCGCCGTGGGCAGACACAGAGACTGCAGCTCCCTCCTCTGGCCTGGCCCCGGCCACTGCCCGGCAGTTGGCAAACAGTAGCCAGAGTCACCATCACATCTTCCCGTAGGACTTTGAGACCAACGAAGAGCTCAAGTGCAAGGTGATCGGCTTCCTGGAGGAGGTGATGCACGACCCGGAGCTCCTGACCCAGGAGCGCAAGGCGGCTGCCAACATCATCAGGTGAGTCCGGGAGGTGACAGGCCCCTCTCAGGCAGGGGACACCCGGCAGGGTGTGCCGGGGTGGAGATGCGCCCAGGCCCGGAGCCTCCTGGGGCCCACACCCCTTCACAGCCAGGCTTGGGTGTGGGGAGCACATTGTCCCCCACCCCGTGCCCACCCCAGGCCCCACCCCCCACATCCCACAGGGCTGGGGGGAAGCACTTTGGCCTGACATTGAGGGTCCACCCTCATTTCCCGGCTCGGCCCTGCACCCCCCTCCTCTGTCCTCGCTCGACACAGCTGCTGGGCTATAGCCTCCGTCTGGCTGAGGCCTGGCCTTGGGGCGGCCCTGTTCCCGCAGACCGAGCAACTCTCCCACGAGTCCTCGTTCCACGCACACCAGGAGCACCTGCTGCAGGCCCCGCCCCGTACTGGTCCCCGCCCTGCCCCGCCCCACGGGCTCCCTGCCCTGCCAGGGGATGGGGCAGCCGTCCCCACAGCCAGACAGACGCGGCACCTCCCAGCCAGGAGGGTCAGGACGGCAGGAAGAAAGCAGGACGAGAGCCCAAGGGTGTGGGGGGCCAGCCAGCAGGGGGGAGGGGGCTGCCCAGGAGGTGTGGGGGGCTCACCTGCCCCTCGTCCCCAGGACGCTGACCCAGGAGGACCCGGGTGACAACCAGATCACGCTGGAGGAAATCGTGCAGATGGTGAGCGGGTTGCCCTCCCCTCCTTCCCACCCAGGACTCCCGGCCGGCACAGCCACAACTTGTGTCTATTTCCTGTGGCTGCTGTGACCAAGTGCCACCAACAGGGCAGCTTAAATGACAGAATTTGTTCTCTCACGATCCAGAGGGCAGAGTGTGAAATGAGGGTGTCGGCTGGACCTGCTCCCGCTGAAGGCTCTGGGGGCCCCGGCTGGTGGCTGCCTCCGTGGCCGTGTGGCTGTGCCTTCCCCACGTGGCTGCACCGTCTTCCCTCCGAGCACATCTGTCCCTGCGCCCAAATTTCCCTTTTCTAAGGACCCCAGTCATGTGGGGCCAGGGCCCACCCAGGGACCTCGCCTTGACTCCGTCCACCGAGCCTCGTCCCCGAGCACAGGCGTCTCCGTGGCCGTGGGGGGGGCTCCCGGCACCTCCCTCGATGCCAACCCGCAGGTGCTCACGTCCCTGCTACAGAGCAGTGCAGTGTTTGCACGTGACCCACGCGTGTCCTCCCGCACACTCGCCACCTCTGGGTTACCGGTGACCTCGAAACGATGCCCACACGGCACCGCACCTGGGTGGAGTCAAGGTCGTGCGTGGCGAACTCAAGTTTTGCTTTTTGGAACTTTATGGAATTTTTTCCCCAAATATTTTCAATCTGCAACTGGTGGAATCCATGGAAGTGGAGTCCGTGGACACAGGGGCCACTGTGAGGCCACATGCTTGGGTGCGGGGCCAGGACTCCGACACGCGCTTCACCGGGGCCACATTGGACCCGTGATGCCCCCCTTCCCTGTGCTCCACCCTTTGTCCCCGTCACTGCCCTTGTCCCCGGGCTGTCTCTTGCTGTCTCGGGGGCGGGCGGAAGGAAGGACCAGGCTGCGGGGCCTGTGGCTGGCGCCAAGCACAGCCCTGATGGGCTCCGTCAGCGCAGACGGGCTGGGGGCCGGGGGCTTGCGTGGCCCACCTAAGGCCGTGGCGAGAGCCTCGCTCACACTCAGGTCTGGCTGCCAGAGCGAGGCCTCCCGGCACGTTCCACCCCACCTGCCCAGGAGTGATGGCAGCAGGGACAGGGCTGTGCTCACCACGGGGGGCGCGAGCGGTGGGGGGCACTCCCCACAGAGCGCAGGAGCCAGAGCCTCACGATCCTGGCGTCGCAGGCTCAGGCGCTGTTTCCCGGGTTGGTGACGCCCACCCCGGGATGCCACTGCCAGCCGCCCTGCACCGCGCAGCCGGGATGCTCCCTGGAGGTGGAGACTGTGCCCCGTGGCTCAGCCCTTCAATCTGTTAAAAGTCTGCGGCAGGAGGACGTGGGGCTCTGGATTCTGACCCTCTCCCCTCCCCCCCACGACCCCTCCCCAGGGAGACACCTTGGAGCACCGGCCACACCCCCCGGGCAGATGGCCCTGGCAGGGACCCCACCTCCCCCAGCGTGGGCCCCCGGGCTGTGCAAACCCTGCAGGGAAGGGCAGGGCGCGGACGTGCCCACCTCCTGCCCGGAGAGGCACCTGCTTGGAGTGTTTGCCCCTCAGCAGCTCGAGGGCCCCTTGTGCCTTCCGGAACAGCCTGAGGCTCTTCTAGAACAAAGGCGGCTGAGCTGCCCGAGCCCTTTTGACCCGAGAGCCCCTCGCTGGCTGTGCGGTTTGCCAAAGCTGGGCAAGGCACGGAAGGTGCTGGTTCTGACCCTGCGCCCAGGGTCCCCTCTTCCCAGGCCGCACCCAGAGGAACAGAGGGACCCGGCAGGGGCCATTCCCGCCCGGCCCGGCCCTGGCAGTCGGCGTCCTGCCTCGGGAGGGAAGGGACCGAGCTGCACCCCCACGTTTGTTATTCATGGGGCCCCTCCCAAGCACTGGGGGAAACCCCCACGCAGGGTCCTTGCCCTGCCACTTGCCCCCCCCACATCCCCGAAAGCCCGGGGTCCCCGTCCCCACACTCCTGCACCTGGCATCTGCGCACACTCTCCCCTGCCCAGGCGGCTCCGCCAGGAAGCCCTCACCCCCAGCACACACAGGCTCCTTCCCTGCTGGGGTCCCTGCTCCACACCCGTGACTCGGAACCCCGGGGCCCGGGCTCCCCAGTCGGGCCGGTGTTTTCTGGTCTGAGAGTCTTGGTGTCTGGCGAGGGCCTGGCCGTGCGGCCTCGGGGCCCGTGCGCACAGGAAGCAGGAGGGAGGGGACCCCTGGCCGAGGGTGGCCCACTTCCCTGTGACCGGAGTGAACGTGAGAAGGCAGAAGTCACGGGGCACGAGGCGGCGTCTCCAGAGCCCGTGCTGCCCCCGTGACCGGCTGCCCACGCTGCTGCCTCGTGGGCCTGACTGCAGACCTTCCCCCAGGCCGACGGCGTCAAGGCCGAGCCCTTCGAGAGCCACTCGGCCCTGGAGATCGCGGAGCAGCTGACCCTGCTGGACCACCTGGTCTTCAAGAAGATCCCTTACGAGTAAGTGGTGCAGGTGCCGGACCCCCACTTCCCGCGCCCCCTCGGCAGCGTCCCGGGAGCCTGGGAAGTGGACGCCTGGGCCGCGTGGACCCCCACGGCGTGAGGCAGAAGCGAGAGTCCCCTGTCAGAAGGCAAGGCCCACGGCAAGGCCCGGTGTGCCCACCGCGCTGCACAGTGTGTGCCGAGCCTCCCACACCTTGTCCCACACCTCAGCCCCACGCACCCCTGCGAGGAGAGCACTGTCCTTATTCCCACTTCACAGATGGGGAAACTGAGGCCCCGAGATGGACAGGCTATGCCCAAAGCCACGCAGCGGGTAGAGGCAGAGCTAGACTTCAGCCCAGGGCTCCTTCCTCTCCAGAAAGTTCCTTCCTCAGAAATGACAGCCGCAAAGTGCAGAGAAACCAGGAAGGGCTGAAATCGGGAACGTGGGCCTCACCTCGCCCGCCCGGCCCCCCTCCCCGCAGGGAATTCTTTGGACAAGGCTGGATGAAGCTGGAGAAGAACGAGAAGACCCCGTACATCATGAAGACCACCAAGCACTTCAACGACGTGAGTTCCGGCAGCCGCGCCTTTCCGGGCTGTTCCCTCGGGGGAGGGACGTCAAGAGGCCGGTGGGGAGCAGGCTGTGCCCCCGCTGCAGCCAGACCCCGGGTCCCCTCCGGGCCACCCCCCACGCGGCCCTGGGCTGGACACATCAGCTCCGTCCCTGTCTCTTCTGCTAGTGGGGCCGACCCCTGAAGGGTCAGCCCAGCGTTGGCTCCTGAGGTCACCAGAGGCGTCACTCTGCAGCCAGGTTTCCTGAGGAGCCTGCGGCAGAGAGTGGAGGGAGGGAGGGAGTGAAGTCCTCCCCGTCAGGCTTCTTGGGCTTAGCCTGAGCTCGGCGTTGAAACACGCAGCACCTGGCTGCTGCTCCCCAGTCCTTTGCCCTTGTTTCCCCGTCCTCACGGTCGGCAGCGCCGGCCGGAGCCTCCAGGGCCAGGACCAGGGAAGGCCGGTGAGGTGCCAGGGCCAGGACCGAAGGGTCCCCCCGCCCTGCACCGCAGGCTGGTGCCTGACCTGCGTCACCCGAGCCCGTCTCTTCCAGGACCGGGACAGAGCCGGGGAGGGTGCGCCTTGTGCCTGGTGTTAGAGGGAAGCGTCTAGTGTTTCCGCGTAGGATGATGTTCGTTTCTTTACCAAGTTTTTACAACTTCCTTTCTATGATATTTCCTGTGTGCTAATGGTTTGTACCATGAATGAACACTGACTTTTATCACATTTTTTCTATGAATAGTATATTGAGGTGGTCATGTGATTTTTTTGCTTTAATCTGTCGCTATGGTAAAGGACAGTTCAACATTCTTCCTAATAGTCCAACGCCCTTGCGTCCCAGGGAAAAACCCAGTGTGGCACGTTAAGCAAGCGGCTGTGTGATTTGTGCTTCTGGTTTCAGCCACCTCTGCTGTGCTGCGAAGGCAAAGTCGGCTGCGTGGGCTAAGTTGGCAGGTGTTCGTTGTACCCCTTTTCTCTGGAAGATTTGACTGATCTGTTCATTTAAAAATTAGTATAACTGTTATGGAAAACTATTTTTAAGTTCAGTGTTCTTTTGATGGGAAAAATTTCAAGTAAGTGGCATAATACAGGTCCTATCTTGTGTTTTCATTCCTTCCTGACTCTCTTAAGCAGGAAGTAGTTCCATTCTTAAGTAGTTTTGCAATCCAGCCTCTGTCGCCGGGCTGGAATGCAGCGGCGAGATCACAGCTCACTGCAGCCTCCAATCCTGGCCTCAAGTGATCCTCCTGCCTTGGCCTCCCACAGTGCTGGGGCTACAGGCATGAGCACCCACATATGTTCTTGATGTACATCCTTTAGAAATCATTTTTGAGAAGATTTCTTGGTGGTAAAGCCTTATAATTTTTATTCATCTGTAAATGTCCTTTTACCACCTTTTTTAAAATAACAAGTAGTGTTTTTTTTTGTTTTTTTTTTTTAAGACAGTCTCACTCTGTTGCCCAGGCTAGAGTGAGTGCCATGGCATCAGCCTAGCTCACAGCAACCTCAAACTCCTGGGCTCAAGTGATCCTCCTGCCTCAGCCTCCCGAGTAGCTGGGACTACAGGCATGCGCCACCATGCCTGGCTAATTTTTTCTATATATTTTTAGTTGTCCAGCTAATTTCTTTCTATTTTTTAGTAGAGATGGGGTCTCGCTCTTGCTCAGGCTGGTCTCGAACTCCTGACCTAGAACGATCCACCCACTTCGGCCTCCCAGAGTGCTAGGATTACAGGCGTCAGCCACCGTGCCCAGGCTTTTTTTTTTTTTTTTTACTTTTTATTTGAAAACAATTATAAATTCACAGGAAGCTGCACAGAAATGTACGAGGAAGTCTGGTGCTTCCTGCTGCCCAGCCCCTTGCGGTTCTGGTTCTGGCCCTGCCCCGGCTGCCCACCCCCCACCCCCAGCCTGCGTGGGCTGGCGGGTGCGGCTGTCGGCAGGCGGCCGAGTCCGGGGAGACCTCTCCACCACGGGTGGCAGACTGTGATGCCGCAAAGTGTGTGTCCTGTCCAAGCCCTGGTGGTACCAGGGGAGATTCCGTCAGAACGTGGCTCTTCTTAACTTTATTCTCGATGAACTTCAGAATCACTTGGTCACGCTCTAGAGAAAACTTCCATGGGGTATTTTATTGGATTATGTTAAACTCAATTAGTTTTCAGAAAAACGACATATTTACGTCCCCATTTGGGAATTTGGTCTCTTTCTCTGTTATTCAAGCCTTTTATAGCCATTGGTAACCTTTTTTTTTCTATGTAACATCTTATACAGTTTGCATTAATTTAAGTTCTTAGGTGATTTACAAATTCCCGTTGTTATTTTGAAGGTAGTCTCCTCTTCGTTGCATTTGCTGATTGGCTATTGCTAATTCGCAGGAAAACACTTCATTTCTGTGTGTTCCGTGCTTAACCCTGACCCCGGGGGCTCCGCCAGCTGCTTCCCGATTCGTTCTCCGTGTTTGCAAACAGGTGGCCGTGTCTGCAGATAGTGACGATTTGTCTTCCCTTCCCCACTTGTCCCTCTTCCTTGTCTCTTGTCTCACCGCGTTGGCTTAAAGATCAGTAACCTGATCGCTTCGGAAATCGTCCGCAACGAGGACATCGGCGCGAGGGTGAGCGCCATCGAGAAGTGGGTGGCGGTGGCCGACATCTGCCGCTGCCTCCACAACTACAACGCGGTGCTGGAGATCACCTCGTCCATGAACCGCAGCGCCATCTTCCGGCTCAAGAAGACCTGGCTCAAGGTCTCCAAGCAGGTGCGGGCAGGGGGCCGCCTGCCTGGGGGGGGGCCGGGGCGGCCACAGGGCGGCCACGAGTGGGCAGAGGACTGGGCTGAGGGCCACACACTCGGGCGAAACAGAATCGCTTCTCCCGTGTTACCTGGGGCAGATGCCAGCTCTCAGGCGAGGCCGTGGGACCTGTGGGACATTAGTGCCCCCTGAGCAGTTACTACCCCAGAGTGGGACGTGTGGGTCCCAGCACGCTTCCTGAGTTGGGGCAGAGAGTCCAGCCGCGTGGGGACCCCAGCCTGGCCCTGCAGGGAAGCCGAGGCACTGTCAGGTGGTCCTGCCAGTCCCTTCCCAGGACTCCAGTCTCACCCGCCCTCCGGGTCACCAGCGTTAGCTGGTCCCTGACACCCACTGGTTATCCTAAGTGTGGCTCAATCTTTCTTCCCTCAAAACAAGACTCTGAAAACCGAGAGGTAGACTCTTCCCTGGGCGCAAAGCCCCCTGCCCGGGGGAGGGGAGCTCTCCCTGCGGGAGGCGGGCGATGCCCTTGGTGCACCTGGGAGGTGCCCAGCCAGCCTGCGAGTGTGCGGGGACTGGACGGGCACCGCCGGACGGATAAGCCTCCCGGGCACCGACGACCGGCGGCAGTGTCTGGTCCCACAGCTGGGTGGCTGTGCGGGACCCGGGGCCCCAGGGGGCCTGTCTCATTGGCACCACGCTAGTGTCCCCTCACTGTTCTCTTTGTCTGCCCCGCCTCGCCCCGCCTCGCCCCGCCTCGCCCCGCCTCGCCCCGCCTCGCCCCGCCTCGCCCCGCCTCGCCCCGCCTCGCCCCGCCTCGCCCCGCCTCCTGCCAGCAGCAGGTCGCCTGTCCGTGAATCCTCCTCCTGCTCAGCAGCCGGGCTCAGCCCAGCCCCTGGTGACAGCAGGTGACTTCCCAGTGAGGCTGGGCCTCTTGCTGCCTGGCACACAGGATGCCAGGCTTACAGCAAGGGCCATGGAAGAGGCCACTCTTGTTAGCAGACCCCAGGAAAGACAGAGCCCGGGAGCTTGGGAGCCTGGGGCTGCAGGCACCGCCGGCCACACGTGGCACAGGCTGCTGTGAACTCCTGACGCCGGGGCTCGCGCAGGGCTCTGCGGAAGCCCCAGGTCACCCAGACTGATCTGGCCTGTTGAGGTTCAGACGGGCTGTCGGCAGGGTCTGGGGGCCATGCCAGGTGCCCGTCTTTCTTCCCTCCCTGTGCTGTGGGCGTGGTGACATCCCTCCCAAAGGCCCTCCAGGCCAGGCCCCAGGTTCCCTCCCCCGGGGGCTTCCTGGAACCCACAGTTCCTGCATGTCTTGGCCTCGTTCTCGAGCATCGCCCCCCTCGTGGCACGGGGAGGGACCCACCTTGGCCGTCCTGACTCTTCGTCTTGGGAACGCACACAAAGTTCAGTTAGGGTCAGGATGTGTGGCCCGGCCTGAGCTGCAGGGTGGCATTGAGGGCCCGGGGCCAGCTGGCCTGGTCTAGAAGGCAAAGTCCTGGTCCTCTGGCGGCACCTGGGCCTCCCCCTCCGCGGCACACTGGGCCGGCCGCCAGCCCTGCCGCTGGGCCGTGGCTGTGTCTGCGCAGCTCCTCGTCCCTGCGAGGATCTCACGGACACCCATGACCCACCTAAGTGGCCGCACTTCTCAGATGGCCTGAGATGCAGCCTTGGCGGCTGGTTTTTGTCACTGCCCTGGACGTGTTTGCCCAAAGCGGAAAAGCGCAGCGTCCGGTTCAGCCCCTGGCAGGAGTCAGACAGGCAGGTTTTGTTGGGACTTTTCATTTCCCCCTTCTTCTTTCCACCCCTCTCCCCATCCTCTTTGCAAAACAAACAAAAGCCCAGGACGAAACAGAACTGCCTCTGGGGCGGACCGGGTGGTGACGTCCCTGAGCAGGACGACTGTGCTGCTCCCCTGGGGACACCACCCGGAGCTGTGTGGCCACAGGGGCCTCTCCATCAGCCTCTGTGTCTCCCAGCCCGGGATCTCTGAGCTAGTCCTGCCTCAGGGCCGCCTGGGCCCACCTCCCGTCCTCCAGAGGGGGAAGCGGAGGCCGGGCGAGGGACAGGAGAGGCCACTTGCCTGCGCCCTGCGGGGGTGGGTGACAGACCCTGGGGAGGCCCCAGTCTCCCGACTCAGCCCCACGTCTGACCTGAGCCATGTCGGGGGGTGGAAAAGCGGAAGGAGGGAGAGCTCTGGGAGGGCCGCGAGCAGGAGGGAGGCCGGGGCCCAGGCAGAGGTTGGGCTGCGTGTCCCGGCCTTGCCGGGCCTCTGAGCAGAACCACCGCCTGCCCCGCGTGGCGCTCTGTGCCGCCGCGTGTCTGTGTCGCCAGACACGGGACACACGGTGCTTTGGCAGGGTCGGGGCACACAGGTGCACACAGGTGCCCGCGCTCCTCCCACTGCACGGGGTGCTCCGCCGTCGTCCCCTTAGGGAGCACACGCTGACCTCGCCTCCGCCAGAGTGACGTCGGACTGTCACTGTCGGCAGGTGGATTTCTCAGCCGGAAATCCATCCGACCCAAGGTGGGCGTGTGCTTGGCCTCTGGGTCCCTCCGGGCCGACCGGCACTCCGGCGGCGTGGCCTGGCACGGGGCTGCTCCCTGGCATAGATTCCCAGCCACGTTCCGGATTTTGAGGAGCGGAGCTGGATAGGGAGTTTCTGTGCTCTCCAGCCGCCGCGTAAGCCAGGGTGCTCAGGGCCTCGAGGAGCAGAGTCAGACCCCACCCGGGCGCTCTCCGTGGGACACATCTGTCCCTCCAGACAGACTCCGGCCACCAAACTCTGCCCCAGCCGAGCGTGTGCGGGGCCCGGCGGGTCATCTGCAAACCCCTCTGCCGGGGTCCCCCCCCACCGGGGCCTTTCTCTGAGGATCAGCCCATCTGCCGTCTTTATTCTTGACTCCCACATCCGGTGGCGTTCCCGGTACATGAGAGGGAAGGTGCCAGCAGAGGGTCCCGTCCCCTGGGTGCAGTTCGTGAGGAAGACCCTGACGAACGTCAGCCCCCCTGCTCTGAGTGCGGCTCCCGGCGGCCCCACCAGGCCCTTCCCAGCCGCCAGCCCCGGAGCCCACAGCGTGGCCAGGCCCAGTCCTCACTCAGGTCCTCACGCCCGCTCCCTTGCCCCTGGGAGACGGGTGAGCACAGGCCATGGAACGAGGACCCCTGGGGAGTCCGGGGCAGGGTCCCAGCACAGGGAGTCCCAGATCCACAGCCCGGAGGGCAGCATGGTGGTGGTGGCGCTGGCCGAGCCGGGCCTGGGCGTGCCTTGTGTCAGTAAACGCTTCTGTTCCTTCTAGACAAAAGCTCTGATTGATAAGCTCCAAAAGCTTGTGTCATCAGAGGGCAGATTTAAGAATCTCAGAGAAGCTCTGAAAAAGTAAGTGTGTGTCATTTTGTCACTGTTATTTTTTAAATCATAGCCCCGATTGCAGAGGACTTTGTGTGCCACGCCAGAGAGGAGGCCTGTCTGTCTGTCTGTCTGTCCCTCTGTCTGCCCGAAGACCCCGACCTCCCGGACCCCAGGGTGGCGTCCCAGGGTTGGGCCGCACTTCTCAGGCGAAGCGCAGGAGCCCGGAGCACGGTGGCTGCTAGGATGACAACGGTGGTGCCAGGGTCCTTGACTCTAAGATGCACGTGTGTTTGCAGCTTAACAGACCTGACGTCGCATGTTACTAGTGTCGGTGTGTGGTGTGATTGCGCGGCGTGTGGTGTGATTGCGCGGCGTGTGGTGTGATTGCGCGGCGTGTGGTGTGATTGCGCGGCGTGTGGTGTGATTGTGCGGTGTGTGGTGTGATTGTGCGTCTTGGCCACTTGACAGCAAGTCCTCAAAGCACTGTGCATTTTACAGTCAATGGCGTCTGGGAAGCAAAGAAATACGGTTTTACCAATAATCATTCCGGGCACTTGCCGGGCAACGCCCCAGCCGTCCTGCACTTGATAGCTTCGGCCTTGGCCCCCCGTCGTGGGGCGGGTGACGGACACTCTGCCGCGGGGACCGTCTGTGCGTGTGGCTGTCAGCAGCATCCCTGGCTTCAGCCACGGCATGCTGATGACGCCCCTCCAAAAATACCCACAGACATGGCCACGTGTCCGTGGGGGGCAGCTCCTCCCTCCTGTTTTTCGGGACCGGGAGGCTGAGGAGCTGGCAGGCGGCGGCCCCGGGCAGTAGAGCAGGGGGCCCACGCCGGCCTCCAAGGCAGCCCCCGGGGCTGCAGGGAGCTCTCCCGGGGGAGCAGGGACCCACTGCCCACGCTGTGGCCTGTGGAACGCGGGGTCTGCTTCTGTCTCTCCCCCCGGGTCACCCCAGGCACCCACACCACTCTGCCCTCCCTGTGCTGACCGGACGTCCCCTCCTCTCCTGGCCCCATGGCCATGCACCAGACCCGGGGGGACCCTGGGGTCCAGAGTCCCCATAGAGCTCAGGAAACTGCCACTCCCTGGAGGGGTCGCATGAACCCACTGGGGTTCACCGTCCCGGGGCCCTGGGGGTGGGGCCGGCACAACCTCCAGCCCCTGACGGCGGCTTTGACACGCTGCTCCCCCCACCCCGCCAGCCCTGCCAGCCACCTCTGTTCCCTTCCCGCCACACGTGTCTGTCCTTGGCCAGCTGCGTGTGCCTGGCCCTGACTGTCTCCACGCTGTCTGTGTCCCCAGACGGACGCTCCCTGACCTGTGCTGTCCTGCACCCTCTTCCGCCTGGGCCCCCGGGGCCCTGCCTGTGGGGACCTGCCCACCCCCGAGACCCCCCAGGCGCAGCCCCATCCACCTCCTTCACGTGGCTTCCTTGTCCGCCACCACCACTGCCTGCGTGGTCCCCCTTCCGTCCCAGTGTCCCCATCCTGACTGTCTTCCCCTGTCTGGTTCCCCGTGGGCCGGTGTGAGTGCCTTTCCCAGCAGGACCCCACCCCAAACCCACACCCCTTCCCCAGCCGCTCTCCTCACTGTCCCTCGGCCACCTACAGCCTTTGCCAGGTGTCCCCTCTGGTCCCCAAGAGGGACCTTATTTCCTCTCCTCGCTCACTGAGCCTAAGCCCCAAGACCATCCCCTCCTCTCAGCCTCCCAGAGACCGGAACCTTCCCACAGCTCCATGTAACAGAAATGTGGCCGAGAACCAAAGCTAGCAGTGAAGTGTGGCCCCCGGCTCTGTCGGGCTCGGTTCTGACCTCAGCCCAGCGCACAGTGCACGTCGGCCCCTCTGCGCGACGCGAACAGGACGTCCCGACCTAGGGGAGCTGGGGCCGGCTGCGGTGCTGCAGCCCAGGCCTGTCTCTGTCCCCCGAACCGGGGCCGGGAGCAGCTGTGGAGGGTGTGTGGCCAGCTGCCACCAGGCCACCCTTGTCCTTTATGTGGGTGAAATCCACGATCTGTGTGGATGTGATCAGCCCCAAGACTGCGATTCTAGCGTTTCGGGGGTCAGCAGGACCAGGTGTCTGTCTCTATCCTGATTTTCTGGGGGACCCCACAGCGAAGCCCAGCCTCCTCCTGATCGCGCGGCGAGGCGGGGGGTGCCGCCCGACAGAAGGCAGGATTGGACCCCCCTGGCCCCTGCACTGCAATCGTTTCCAAAGTCGAAGGAATCCCTGAGCCCAGGGGACTCAGCACAGCCCAGCCCCGAGTGGGCCTCGAGGCAGAAGGGGGGGCCCCACGGCCAGCAGACACTTGCCGGGGAGCGTGGCCAGCCAGGGGGCAGCGTGGGGAGACGGGACAGTGACCCCATGGCCCCCCACCCCGGGCCTGCGTCCTGGGGCTCCGCGGAGAGCAGGTCGGGCAGCGGCTCTGGCTGTCAGTGACAGGCACCATGGGGTCTCTGTGTCCCGCGTGGCCTTGTTAGGAACTTCGGGGTAGGAAGAAACGTCAAGTTCCGGGGCTCCAGACAACCGCAGGCAAGGCCAGGACGCCAGGTGTCACCAGCCACTGCTGCGCCACCACCAGGCCCCGCCCAGAAACCGGAAGCAGCTTCTGGGACGGGGTTGGGCACTTTGCCCACTGAACTGTCAGCAACAGGCGTGTGAGGACTCCGCCACCCTCACGTCACCTTGCTGGAGAGGCCCGGCTGAGGGCAGGCCGGACCCCCCTCCCTGGAGAGAGGCCAGGGCGCCCCTGTGGCCCCCACCGTCCCCCTGCCAGCCCAGAGGTGGCCTGCATGGCCCTGGTGGGGCTGGTCCTGTGTGAGGCTGAGTGAGCTCTGCCCTCCAGCGAGGCCCCTCCCTCTGGAGGTGGTGACAGGGACAGAGGTCAGTCCGGGACCGGGAGGCACCACCTGCAAATCCATCCCCTAATCACAGCTGGATCTGGGTCGCCACAAACGCCAGGGGAAATGCACTGAGTGGCCGTCCCCACGGTCTGGTGGGCACAGACCCCGTGAGTCCTTCAGAAACCCCCCGAATCCCGGATCACCCAGCCTCCCCTCCCCCCTTCCGTGCCGGAGCACTCGGGGTTGCCTGGCTGTCCCCATGCACACAGGCAGCTGGGCGCAGGGAGCAAGCATCTCCCAGAACCTCCCGGAACCTGCCGAGGCCTCGCAGCCCGGAGCTCTGGACTCGTCCTGTGTTGCCCCACAAACCCGGGCGTGGAAGGAGAGAAGCAAAACCCTGCCACGGGCCCACAGGGCTGCAGGGACCCAGAGCCGTCCCCAGGGGTCCGGGTGACCCTCACTGGTTGTGTCACAACCCACAGTAAAAATTTAAAAAGCAGCAAGCACAGCAGGGACAAAATCCACGGAACGTTGCCTTCGTCCCACGCCGTGAGCTGATGTTTTCTGTTTCACTGTTTCTTTAATCCGGTCTACACTCTCTAAACTGATGTCCACACCCACGGAAGGGTCTAGACCTCGGATTGGAAAACACTTCCGTCCACTGTGTCCCTAACGCCAGGCGTCACCTCCCTCATGACCCTGTCACACCCCTATGCCAGCTGTCCCTGTGTTCACTTCGTAGCCTCCTTTAAATTAACTCACTGTTCCCCAAACATAAGTTTGAATAAGAAGGAAGTTTTACGTCCTGGGAAACGGCGAGCTCTCCCCGCACACACGCGAGCCGCCTCGGAGCAGGCGTGCGGAGAGCGGCCGGAGGCCCCACGTCCTGGCCGAGCCGCCGTTGCCGCCGTGGCTCTGAGACCAGCTGCTGCTCGTTCAGAAAGGAAACGGTGGAAGGAGGAGAAAGGCCTGGAAAAGCGTCAGAGCCGCACCCCCCGCGAGGCCCCTCCTGGGCTCCAGGGAGACGGTAAAGGCCGAGTGTTTCTTCCGGAAGGAATCCGCGGTATTGAATGTGGTGTCTGTGCCTCGACCTCCTAAAACCGTCTTGGCTGGCACCAGCGCCGCTGCCCACGGGAGCCTGAGGACCAGAGAGGGAAAGGACTGGCCCGGGGGCCCCCAGCAGCAGCGGAAGGACAGGGAGGTTCCTGCGCTTGCTCTGCCCCCCTCCCCGCCCCCTGCAGAGTGGCCGGAGGGTCACGGAGACAAAGGGAGCTGGGCCGGAGGGTCACCTGCCTTGTGCTGGGCGACCCCGCCTGCATCTGGGTGCTGAGCTGGGAGGGCTGCAGAGCACCCTGCAAGGAGCCCCCCGAGGGGCCAGAAGGAGCCCGGCCAGGGGACAGGGGCCGAGGACTCCATGGCAGACCCCAGGGGCCTGGCCCAGCACCCACCCCGGGCACCGGCACACGCTGTGAAGGAGCAGGCCGGCCTGCTTCAGGGCCACACATCACTCCCGGGGGCCCATCGCCCAAAAGTGCAGTCCCCGAGAGTCACCAACTGTGGAGACTGTCACCAGTCCTCCGCTCAGAAGCTGCTTCCGGGAAGGTGGTCTCAGGGGGCGAGTTTCCCAGCCTGGCACCCCACGCCCAGTGCCTGGCGGGAGGAGATGCCGGTGGAGGCAGAGGAGGGGTCTCGGTGCGCAGAGGGACCAGGGCGTGTGACTGGCGGGGACGGGGCCTGGGCCGCAGAGCCCTCTGGGAGGTGGTCGGGGGGATCTGGGTGGGGAGTTTCAGCGGAGCGAGGACAGGAGATGGGAAGGGGCTGGGCAGGGCCCAGGGACTCCCGGGACGGAGGGGGGGGGCAGGGAGGGCCTCCCGGCTGGGGAGGAGGACACAGCTCAGGGCCCCGCCCCGTCCCCCATCCCCCATGCGGACACTCAGACCTCGATGCCAGTCCGAGACCCGGAGTTACAGTCGGTCTTGGTGAGCGGCAGCCTTGGCCGCTGGCAAAGCGGGGGCGGAGGGTGTTCTGTGCCTGGCAGGAGGTCCTTCCTTGGTGGAAACCTGTGTTCATGCCTTTGCTTCCAAGTTGCGACCCGCCCTGTGTCCCGTACCTGGGGATGTACCTCACCGACCTGGCCTTCATCGAGGAGGGGACGCCCAACTACACGGAGGACGGCCTGGTCAACTTCTCCAAGATGAGGATGGTGCGTCCCCCGGCGGGGTGGGGGCGTCAGAGCCAGCCCGGGGCCACCCTCGCTGTGCCCCCAGGCCCAGCCCGCGCACGGGCGCCCGTCTGGGAGCCCAGCCCGGCTGCCCCAGGAGCGCTCGGCAGGCCCCGAGCCGCCTTTGCCCCAACGTCCCCCTTCAGTCCCACGGTCTGCCAGGTGCCATCGTCATTCCCGCCTCCCCGACCGACCGGCAGGCTGGGGCTGGGTGAGGCCAAGCGACGGCTCTGTCCACACCCGCCCTCTATTGTTCACGCAGACACTCGTGGCCAAAGTGAAATCACTCACACAGGCACCTCCCGAGCAAGTAGCTTTCAAATTTTCCCAGAAAAATCTGGGCCCCAGGAGGGGGACAGGGAGAGGGAGACCTCCTGAGCAGGAGCAGGGTCCAGCCGCCTCCTTCCCCTGCCCATCCCCCTCGCACCCGCGCTGTCAGGGGCCTCACCTACGGCTCCTTCGCCAGGAAGAGCTTTGCCATCACACGTGAGTTGGGGGCGCTGCCCTGGTGACGGAGCGGAAGCCCCTTCACCCTGTGCCTGCGCACGGCAGCACTCAGGGAGTGGCAGCTGCCTTCAACTTTGCGGGGGTCCCAGGGTTGGTTTCGGGGGTGTCGGGCAGCTCACGCCACTGAGAGAAGGTTTTTCCCTCTCAATCCCGCAGCGTAATTAGCCCGCAGGCCCTGACCCGTCTCGGAAGCAGCCTGCTGGTTTAGAAAAACCACGATGGCTCAGCGGCGCCTTCCAGAAGGCTCCGTGTATGGAATTGAGGGACGGGTTTCATGCTTAGCTGTTGACGCCCCCTTCGGCTCTGCAAAGTGGGGGGTGGCACCAAGGAGGCAAACTGTCCCCTAACACCGCCCGTCCCTCCGCAGATTTCCCACATCATCCGGGAGATCCGCCAGTTCCAGCAAACCGCCTACAAAATAGAGCACCAAGCAAAGGTAAGTGGCCCACGTCCCCGCCCGGGCGGCCACCTCCCGGCCCGCCCCCGCCCACACCGGGCCTGTCAGGAGGGCTTCCCTGTTCCCTGTGCCCCCTGGTCAGAAATGAATTGTCTTGAGATTCTTGGCTGATTTTACGGCCACTGGGTGGTTTATGATCACGCCTGATCTTCCCCAGGGCAAGAGAGACGGGGTTTGTAGCATCTTCTTTTAAAAAGGCACCAAGTTCACAAGTCACACAAGTCACAGATACAAAGGTGCATCCCGTGACAGGTCCCCCAGCTGCCTAGGTCCCCTCCAAAGGCGCAGTGTCACCAGCTTCTTGTGTCGGTGTCCACAGGCAAACTTTCCTACGACAAGGTGGCACCCTGTGTCCTGCTCAGTGTCCCCGGCTTTTCCCCTTAATGATGCGTCTTAGGGATCACGGCCCTGTGAGGGCAGAGGTCCTCCCACTCCCCCTCACAGCGGCAGAGACGTCCCAATTCAGCCGTCCTCCCTCTGACGGACACGTGGGTCGTTTCAGCCTTTGGCTGCAGAGGCCCAAAGAAACACCCTGCACCCCCTGACACAGGCGGGGGGCAGGAGTGCGGGTCAGAGGGGCTGGGGGGCCTTGCTGGAGACCCCAGGAGTTCCTGGTTGGGGGGCACAGCTTGCTCCAGAGGGACAGGCCTGTGTGAGGTTGAGGGGTGCGGAGCCCCCAAGGCTGCAAGGAGCAGCATCAGACCAGCCCAAACCGGCTGGGACGAGGGGACGCCTGAGAGGATCCGGGACCTCGTCCTAAGAGGGTGCGATGCCCGAAAGGAGGCCGCAGACTTGGACTAATTTGCACGTTCGGAGGAGCACAGGGCCGTGTAGGGCGCGGTCGGCATGTCAGTCTTGTGTCTTGATTCAAACCCTGCCAGGTGGCCCCATTTCACTGATAAAGCAGCTGAGCTTTGCTGACACAGGTTCTTGGCCTCCCGCTGCCACGGCCATTCCTTCCCTCCCCTGTGGCCTTCCCTCTGCCGTGGCCTTTCCTTCCCTCCCCCGTGACCCTGCCTCTGCCTCGTCCTTTCCTTCCCTGCCCCCTGACCATCCCTCTGCCATGGCCTTTCCTTTCCTGCCCCGTGACCCTCCCTCTGCCGTGGCTTTTCCTTCCCTGCCCCGTGACCCTCCCTCTGCCGTGGCCTCTCCTTCCCTGCCCCCTGACCCTCCCTCTGCCGCGGACTTTCCTTCCCTGCCCCGTGGCCCTCCCTCTGCCGTGGCCTCTCCTTCCCTGCCCCCTGACCCTCCCTCTGCCTCAGCCTTTCCTTCCCTGCCCCGTGACCCTCCCTCTGCCGTGGCCTTTCCTTCCCTGCCCCCTGACCCTCCCTCTGCCGTGGCCTTTCCTTCCCTGCCCCGTGACCCTCCCTCTGCCGTGGCCTCTCCTTCCCTGGCCCCTGACCCTCCTTCTGCCGTGGCCTCTCCTTCCCTGCCCTGTGACCCTCCCTCTGCCGTGGCCTTTCCTTCCCTGCCCCCTGACCCTCCCTCTGCCGTGGCCTTTCCTTCCCTGCCCCGTGACCCTCCCTCTGCCGTGGCCTCTCCTTCCCTGGCCCCTGACCCTCCCTCTGCCGTGGCCTTTTCTTCCCTGCCCCGTGGCCCTCCCTCTGCCGTGGCCTTTCCTTCCCTGCCCCCTGACCCTCCCTCTGCCGTGGCCTTTCCTTCCCTGCCCTGTGACCCTCCCTCTGCCGTGGTCTTTCCTTCCCTGCCCCCTGACCCTCCCTCTGCCGTGGCCTTTCCTTCCCTGCCCCCTGACCCTCCCTCTGCCGTGGCCTTTCCTTCCCTGCCCCCTGACCCTCCCTCTGCCGTGGCCTTTCCTTCCCTGCCCCCTGACCCTCCCTCTGCCGTGGCCTTTCCTTCCCTGCCCCCTGACCCTCCCTCTGCCGTGGCCTTTCCTTCCCTGCCCCCTGACCCTCCCTCTGCCGTGGCCTTTCCTTCCCTGCCCCCTGACCCTCCCTCTGCCGTGGCCTTTCCTTCCCTGCCCCGTGACCCTCCCTCTGCCGTGGCCTCTCCTTCCCTGGCCCCTGACCCTCCCTCTGCCGTGGCCTTTTCTTCCCTGCCCCGTGGCCCTCCCTCTGCCGTGGCCTTTCCTTCCCTGGCCCCTGACCCTCCCTCTGCCGTGGCCTCTCCTTCCCTGCCCCCTGACCATCCCTCTGCCGCGGCCTTTCCTCCCCTGCCCCCCTGACCCTCCCTCTGCCTCAGCCTTTCCTTCCCTGCCCCCTGACCCTCCCTCTGCCGTGGCCTCTCCTTCCCTGCCCCCCTGACCCTCCCTCTGCCGTGGCCTCTCCTTCCCTGCCCCCTGACCCTCCCTCTGCCGTGGCCTCTCCTTCCCTGCCCCCCTGACCCTCCCTCTGCCGTGGCCTTTCCTTCCCTGCCCCGTGACCCTCCCTCTGCCGTGGCCTTTCCTCCCCTGCCCCGTGACCCTCCCTCTGCCGTGGCCTTTCCTCCCCTGCCCCGTGGCCTGTTCTCTGCAGGCGGCGTCCAGGCCTCCGGTTTGCAGCTCATGGAGACTCCAGCCCCAGACACCCTGGGCACACGAGACCACACTCTTAGTTTTCCTCTGCTACTTCCCTTTGTCAGAGATTTGTTCTTTAAAAACTTGTTTCCTGCCATGTTCCTGTAACCTGGCTTACAGCCGACAGCCACGTTAGAGAGGGAAGCACCAGCGGCCGACTAGGGGCCCCTTTTCACTCATCCTCTCACCGACGCGCAGTGCCTGGGCCAGTCCCGGATGCCAGGCCCTGGGTGGCCCTGGGTGGCCCCGGGTGGCCCTGGATGGCCCTGGGTGGCCCTGGGCAAAGCAGGGAAGAAACAGGTAAACTGGTCCCCCCGAGCCTGCAGTCTTGGGGGAGACAGACTCGGAGGCAGAGAACATACGGTGGCTGGTGACAGTCACAGCCCTGGAGGAACCAAAGCAGGGGGGTGGGGGGCTGAGGAAGGGCCAGGAAGCCCTGGACGTTGAGTGTGGACACACAGAGGATGGGCACATGGGCTACAGCGTCACCTGTGCACCTATCAGAAAGTTTAACCTGAATCTAATCAGGAGGAACCAACAGACAAATCCAAAATCCGGGACATTCCACGAGACGACCGGCCTGTAACTTGGTGTGTGAGCAGCTGTCGCGCTGGCGCGGAGGGTGGGGCTGAGTCCTGACGTGCGGCGGTTGCTGTGCCGTGGAAGACTGTGCAGCGCGTGGTAGGGAGGGTGAGGAGGGCTTTGTTCAAGACCATCGCCGCGGAGCCAGGTGCCCTGGTGGCGCCCGCAGTCCCAGCTGCGCGGGAGGCTGAGACAGGAGGACGCTGGAGCCACCACTCCAGCCTGGGTGACAGAGTGAGACCCTGTCTCAAGGAGAAGAAAAGAAGAGGAGAGGAGAGGAGAGGGGAGAGAGGAGAGAGGAGACGAGACGAGACGAAAAAGAAAAGAAACTAGGAGAGAGAGATTAAACTCAGCTCTGAAAACCATAAAGGACAAGTGGGGTTTGTATCTAACAGGCAGGGGATGGAAAACACCCAGAGGAGGCACCAGGGGCCGGGGAATCCTGCTAAACCGGCCTAACGAGATTTTTGCTGAAGGCAGGCAAGGACTTACACGTCAGGGGTGGGGAATGAGGAATTTGATCAGATATCAAGGGCGGGGCAGGCACAGTGGCTCAAGCCTGTAATCCCAGCACTTTGAATGGCTGAAGCAGGAGGATCCCTTGAGGCCAGGAGTTCAAGACCAGCCCAAGCAACATAGTGAGACCCCATCTCTACAAAAAATAGAGAAGTTAACCGGGTGTGGTGTGCCGTGCCTGGTGTCCCAGCTACTCGGGAGGCTGAGGCGGGAGGATGCTTAAGCCCAGGAGTGTGAGGTTGCCGTGAGCTGTGATGACACCATGACACTCTAGCCCAGGCGACAGAGTCAGACTTTCTCAATTCTTAAAAAGGGGGAGAGGGAGGATTGCTGCTAAGCTAACTTAGCCGGATTCTTGCCAAAGGCCGGCCCAGGAGCCTAGGGAAGAAGAGGGCTCCGAGAAGCCTGACGAGGGGTCAAGGAGGAGGTCCTTGTCACTGCTGGTTTCTGTGGTGTCAGTGCTGCCAGCAGGGCATTTCAAGCTACCAACCTAACATCACTGAACACAGTTGGGAATAGACGCTAACAGGCGCCCTTACACGCTGGCGTGAGCCAGGCCCAGCACACCACTGCGTGCGCTCCTCAAATGGTACCAGACAGCCACACACAGCGGCTCACACCTGTAGTCTCGGCTGCTTGGGACGCAGGAAGATTGCTTGAGCCTGCCTGGACAGCATAGCAAGACCCTCTCTGTAAGAGAAGAAACACATCTGTGTATATCAGTGTCAGGAAGGACACACCACAGGCACACATCTGAACACAGGGCGCCGCTCTAGGTTAAAGGAGACTAAACACACGACACCTAAATGCAATGTGAAAAAATTGATCAGGTCCTGGATTTCTAAAAAACATGGCTGTAAAGGTCATTTGGGGCACTTGAAATGTGAATATGATCTGTGCACCAGGTGACATTATGGTGTCAGCAGGGAGTGTCTTGGGTGTGGTGGTGACTCCGTTATGTCGGAGGACGTTCTTGTTCTTGGCAGGTGCACGGATGAAGTATTTACCTTCATACGGTTCTGCCCACAAACAGGGAGATATCCGTATATGCTGTTTCTGTAGGTGCTAACATTTTTTAAATAAAAAGTTGGCAGGAAAACAGACAACAGTGAGAACATGTAACGCAGAAAAACAGACATGAACACGAGAACTGTCTGAAACAAGGGCTGTGCTCTGGAAGCACAATGCAGGCTACGTATGTGATAGTAAATGTCCTGGGACCACACTTTTTTAAAAAAGCAAAAAGAAATAGGTGAAATTAACTATACTAATATATTTTATTTAACACCGTGTATCCAAAAGATTGTCGGCTTAATCTAAAGATCAAGTGTATCTAAAGATTGGTCAATCTAAAAAGAGATTGAGATGCTGGATTTTCATTCACACTAAATTTTCAAAAATCCAGTATGTATTTTCCACGTCACACCTCAGTTCAGACAAGCCCTGTCTCACGTGCCCGGCGGCCACCGTGGCTCGTGGCTGCTGCGCTGGGCTTGGTGGCCCCGAGGCAGCCGTCCCCAGCCTTCCTGGCCCCAGGGATCGTTTTCATGGAAGATCGTTTTTCCACGGACCAGGGGCGGGGCATGGTTCAGGGACGATTCAAGCGCATTACATTTATTGTGCACTTTATTTCTGTTATTATTACATTGTGACATATAATGAAATAATCACACAACCCACCACGGGCTGGAGACTTCTGCTCCAGGAACGGAAAATGGTTATCTCTAGAGAGCCAGGCTGGGGGCTCGGGAAGGCAAACAGGGAACCACTGTGTTTCATTATGAGCCGCTTAATGAACATGGCTTTTTAAATGACATACAAATGTTGCTCTAGAATAAGATGTGGATTAATTTAAAAATTACAAGAAATGAAAATATGATTTTTTAAAAAGGAGAGACCACAGTTCTGATGATCCGGTGGGGACCGAGTGTTGGGGCTGCTGTGAGGGTGGACACAGAGGTCCGAGTGACGAGGTCACACACCAGATCCATCAGCTCAAAGCGCTGGGGCCTCGCCCGGCGGGCTGGGCTCAGGGGCGTCCGGGGCACAAACCAGAGGCCGCTCGGCATCCGCCTCTGCCTCAGTCCCCCACTCCCACCCAGGAGCCTCCCTCAGTCACCCGGGGAAGAGCTGGGTTCAAGTCCTGCCAACGCCACTCGCCAGCTGTGTCACCTACAAAGCACCTCCCTGCCTCATCCGAAAAACGAGATTCTTACACCGACCTAGGATATGGGTTGTTCTGGGTGATTAACTACGAGTCTCTGCAAAGCGCTTTATAAAAGCATCACTTTTCCTGACTCAGGGAACTCGGCAGGCCTGAGGTACAGCGGGTTTCTTGTCTCTGCGAAGGGGTCGCTGGCCGAGGGAGGTGGTTTTGAGGGCGTGGTGAGGGGTCCTTGGAAACTGGGGGGCTGGAGCCGGCACTGTGGGGACAGAGCAGAGGTGCTTGGACACCCCTGCGCCTCGGAATCAGATTCACCACAAAGAGTGAATTTTACTGTAACTTCTTTTACAGTAAAATAATGATCAGTGAGTAGTGACAAAGCCATTCTGCTGACGGCGTTGGCAATTAGTAAACTCTCTTTGGAAAGAAACATGTTAAAGTGTAGCAAGAAACTCAGTCATCCTACACACAGGGGTTTATGCTTAAAAAATTTAGTTGAGGCAAAAGGCTATATCCTAGGAGATACTCATTGCAGCATTGCTTTTATATACAGAATTGCACGGAAATCTGAAAACAGCTTACACATCCAACAATAGGAGACGAGTTTAGTAAAACATATTACAGTGTTGCAAGGTGATGCAGGGTTACGGTTACTAAAAATGTAACTTCTAGGTGGTGGATTTGCTGCAGGCCCCCCCTGAAACAGAATGTCTTAGAAAGAACGATCCTTAGCATGATTGTTACGGAGGGAATCGGTCCGTCTGCGGATCCCCAAAGCCTTGGGGGGATGGAGACTCGCTTGTTCTAGAAAGGACTGTTCACAAGGAGCCACTGGCTGGGCATAGAAGACTATCTCACGTGGTCGTAGAATGGCCATGTCTTTGTCAGGGGGGTGTAGGTTAAACCAGACTGTGACATCTAAAGTCGCCGTCCTAGAGGTGCTGGGTGTGAGCGATTGATCGGCCATAATCGTGCCTCTGTTCCCGGCAGGCAGCCCGTCTGTCCTTCAGAGCAGCAGACAGAGTCAGAAGGTTCCCAGCATATAATAAAAAATATAATTTGTTTTTCTTTTTGCTCTGGGTTTCTGTTGGGGGGAACACACCTTCCATTCCAAACCATTGACAAATAAGTGAGCCCAGGAGAGACTGTGGGGCAGAGGCTGCCCGCACCGTCCGCTGCACCCTCCAGACAGGGGTCCAGCAAAGCACCGGGGGCAGGAGTCGCGCGGGGGAGGGGACCAGGGAATAATCTAACTCCCGTGAGTGACTCTTCCTGATTCTCCACTCGGAGCGAGCCACGGGAGGCCCCAAACAGGGAGACCCGTCCCTCATGTGGCCTCAGTGTCCACTGGCTTCTCTTGGGGTGAATACCTGGAAGTGCTGTGTATTAATAATCCTAATGTTTACATGTATTTTGCCCTGACATTCTATTGTGACACGCTGCAAGCACACAGGAACACTGGAAGAATTGTGAGCACCCGCCACCCGCCACCGGCCTCCACAAGTGACAGTTCAGATTTTTTTTAATGCCAGCCCCAAACACTCCATCAAATGCTCAACCACAGGGAACAATCAACAGTGATTGTGACCATAGGTGATTGAATGCTGAGACAATACTAAACAATAATCCTAAGACACATTATATTAGGACAAAGCTCCGCCTCGTGTGCCCACCTGACCGACCCCCAGTGGAGCACCTGGGTCCCAGGAGGCTCCGGTGTCCACGGTCACGGTGCCACGGAGACCTGTCACACCGCCACTCCTTCTCTCTCCTTCTCTCAGGTGACCCAGTATTTGCTGGACCAATCTTCCGTGATGGACGAAGAAAGCCTCTACGAGTCTTCTCTCCGGATAGAACCAAAGCTGCCCACCTGAGGCCGGGCCCGGCCCTGCCCGTGGCTCCTGTGGACACGCTGCGTGACACTGTACATACTCGTTTGGTTTCTCTGGGTTTTCTTCTCAGTATGTGCTTCTCCAAGAATACAACTCCGTTCTTGTCCTTAGACTCCTGTAGAACCGGAACATGGATTTCTGCACATTTAAGACTCTGCCCACCCGCCCGGGCCCCCCGTCTCCCACAGCGCCCGGTTCTCCCAGCAGCTGCACCCTGGCCCCCCCAGACTGCCCACTCCTCAGGCGGGGGGCAGAGCCCTGCACACGGAGCCTTCCGTCCCCGCTTCCGTCCCCCCGTGCCCAGGCCCTGGGTCGAGGTGGCCGCCCAGGCGTCCCCAGCATGTTCCACGTAGCCGTTACACTGGGTGGGGGTGGGAGGGCGGCGGGAGGGGTGAAACCGTCCCCTGACGTCCGGCCATCGACAAATCTTCCCGCTGGTGGTGATGCCAACTTCCAAAGCAGCTTTTTCAGCCAAATCGCAGGTCTCAAAACTCCCCGTCTGTCTCCAGTAACCTGGAGGGAAGGGAGTCTTCTCGCCCAGAACCACAACCCTAGTGCCCGCGCTGCCGTCCGGCTGCGCCGCGCGGCTCCTGCTCTAGGATGAACACCGGTAGCATGAACAGCCGTCCCAGGACAGCCGGACCAGGCCCTAGAACTTCCCGAGGAAAACGGAGTCACCACACCACGCCGCTGACTTTGCCGACGCTGCCCGGCGTTCCCTGGAAGTCGGGAGAGAGACGTCACTTTCCTCTCGAGCTGCCTGACGGCCGCTACAAGCTTACGTTGAGATGCTCTAAGTCTGTACACCTTGTGAAAACTAGTTCCACACTGTAGAGTTAGGAAACCAATAACCAAGTGTTTTTATTGCACACACTGTAGTCCTGTCTAAGTGCCCCAGCAGGAATATAGTACCGTAGTGCTTATTCTGTGAATATCACCACGTATTTTTTACACTGTACAGCATAGAACAGTTAGCTCTGAAGTGGCAGGCATGCTCCACGACACGACAGACGACTCTTGCTGTAAGCAATACCTAGCGGTATGAGAATTCTATTTCAAGTCCTAAAATATTTCCACTTACAGCTTGTTTGGAAAAAAGAAATTTCCATTTTTGTAAAGATATATGTTTCCTGATTACCTCTTGCTAATAAATCTATTCTATCTCAGGGTGAACAGTGAGCTCCACGGTTTCATTTGTTTAGGCAAGGAATGTCGGGTGAGCGTTGGCCCCTGGCCAGGCCCTGCGCCTGGACAGAGATCCAGGGTGACAAGGACAGCGTCCTCTGTCTGGGGACCAGCCGTGCGATGGGGAGGAGCCCCGGTGGCCTGCTGCACGGGAACAAGCCACCCCCAACCCAACGGCCAGAACGTTCCTCCTTCCGCAGGTCGCAGGCGACGGCCCAGCTGGCGCTTCTTGCCCGGGTCTCTTCTGAGGTTTCCGTCCCCAGCAGCGGGGGCTGGAGTCACCCGAAGGCTGCACGGGGCGGGGGGTCCCCACGGCACGCACACGGCGGGAAGTTGATGTCGCCAGGCGCGTCCACACAAGGCGCGTCTCTCCCGTGGCTCCCAGGAGTGACCCTTCGGAGACTCTTCAGGAGCCGGGCGGGTTCTCGGGCCGAGCTGCTGAAGTCCCAAAACGTGGCGACCGCGGCGTTCTGCGGGCGGCACGTCACCAAGGCCTGACGGCAAGAGGACCAGAATTAAGCCCTTCTCGCCGGGAAGAGGAGCAGAATAGCTGTAGCCCTCTCTGAGTGACCCGAGAGACAGGCCCTGGGAGCCACGTTGTCACAGGGGGGCACAGACAGTGCCTGGGGACGAGGGGGAGGAAAGGCCCACGTGGGGAGGGACGGTGGGGGTGGGGAAGCTCCCCAGAGGTGCAGGCGCCGTGGGGGGCAGAGGGGGGACTTGCCAGGCAGAACGGGGCGGGGGGCCGGGCAGAGGGCTCGGCACATGGCGAGGCCCGGCAGCGCGGGGGACCGCGGGCACACGGCGAGGCCCGCAGCGCGGGGGACCGCGGGCACACGGCGAAGCCCGCAGCTCGGGGGACCGCGGGCACACGGCGAGGCCCGCAGCGCGGGGGACCGCGGGCACACGGCGAGGCCCGGCAGCGCGGGGGACCGCGGGCACACGGCGAGGCCCGCAGCTCGGGGGACCGCGGGCACACGGCGAGGCCCGGCAGCGCGGGGGACCGCGGGCACACGGCGAGGCCCGCAGCGCGGGGGACCGCGGGCACACGGCGAGGCCCGGCAGCGCGGGGGACCGCGGGCACACGGCGAGGCCCGCAGCTCGGGGGACCGCGGGCACACGGCGAGGCCCGCAGCGCGGGGGACCGCGGGCACACGGCGAGGCCCGCAGCGCGGGGGACCGCGGGCACACGGCGAGGCCCGCAGCGCGGGGGACTGCGCACGTGCGGGGAAGCCGGCGCGAGCAAAGAGCTGGCGGTCACCGCGGAGTCGCGCCGCGGGAAGCCTGGAGAACGGGGCTCCCGGGGAGGGCGCCCCAGGAACGGGACTAGCCAAGGCTGAGGAGGTGCCGTGTGGCCACAGACAGGCCACCACCCGCACCTTCCGGAGGGACGGGCGGAAGCGGAGGAGCCAGGGTCCCGACACTGCCCCTGAGAGAGCAGCCCGGGCCCCAGGTGGCCGCTCAGTGGGAGACCCTGCCGCCGTCCAGCCCGGACATGTCGCCGCCGTCACCCAGGAAGGGCAGGCCCAGACGGGACCCTCCGTGCGGGGTCGAACCTCTGGGGCAGGCCACGGGCAGGGGTGACGTGATCGGATCAGTCCATGGGACAACTCTGAATTATATGCCTCGGAACAGTTAATTGTATGTTATATGAAGTTCACTTCAATTTTTTAAAAGTAAAAAAAAAAGAAGAAGAAAGAGGGACTGGCCGAAGAGAGCTTCTCAGAGAAAGTATCTCAGACTGGTCCTTGAAGGCACGGACGCCCAGGGTCTCTGGCGGAGAGAGGGGGACAGGCAAGGGGTCCGGGTGAGAGCGTCCGAGAGGTGGGCCTGCAGGTGGGCAGGTGGGCGGGGGCCAGTGCCAGGTGGGCGGGGCCGGTGGCTGGGGCGGGGCTGGTGCCAGGTGGGCGGGGCCGGCGGCTGGGGGCGGGGCCGGTGCCAGGTGGGCGGGGCCGGTGGCTGGGGGCGGGGCCGGTGCCAGGTGGGCGGGGCCGGTGGCTGGGGGCGGGGCCTCGCGCGGCCCTGGCCGTGGGAGGCAGGGGCACCCGCACGGCTGGGTGGTGAAACCCTGCAGCTCCCTCCTGCCCTGCCTGGCTCCTTCCTCATTCAGCCAAGCCCTTATCAGCGGGTCACACGCAATCCTCTGTTCGCCCTGTAATTATTACCCCCGCTCAGAACCAAGTGACTCGTGACCCAGAAATAGCCACGGCCCTTCTCATGGCCAGGAAGGGGAGGCGGGAATGTTCTGCTCGTGGCGGGGAGGGGGCTCCTCTCGTCTCTGCCTCTCGGGTCCCCCACGGCCCCAGCCGCTCCTCTCTCTGTTCCCTCCAAACCTTTCTCCCCGTCCCCCCAGCGCCACCCACCCACCATCGACTCCGATGACGACGGCGACTGCTGCTCCCGCCCCCGCGGCAGGGCGCGGGGCTCTGTGGGCACCAGCAGGGAACTTGTGCCCCCACTTCCCTGCGGAGGGGCAGACACGGGAAACGGGGGGTGATTTCCAAACAGTCGGCCCCAGTGTGGCTGTGACCCCGGGGCCTGACCACGCAGACCCGCGGGCAAACGCGGACACACCGGCTAAAATCGCTCAGCTCTGCAGGAAACCCCCCAAAGTCGTGAAGGCTTGAACATGACAGTGTGAGGTGCGGATCATTAATGCAGGAAGAGGAGGTTCCGTGAAGGAGAGATTCGTCTGGGCCGGGGTTTGGAACGGGCCAGGAGGGCGTGGCGGAGGGGGACGGTGGGGGAAGGGCTGTGCCAGGACAGGAAGCCGACCCGAGGCCGGTGCTGGGTGGGATCGTGGGGTGCTGGGCGATACAAGCAAGATAAGGACACGTCTCAGAGGGCCTGAGGGCCAGACAAGGGGCACAGGCTGACTATGTGAGCGAGGAGAGACTGAAGGGGGCCCGGGAGAGGAGCCCACCGAGGCTGCCACATTCTGGGGTCCACAGCTTCCTCCCCAGAGGCAGGGATGACGCCGGCCCAGCTGGGGTAAGTCCCGCTGCACAGGGGTTCGAGGCTTGCAGAAAACTCCAGAATCTGGTGCTCCCTCTTAGGTCTAGGACTAGGGTGAGACAAGTGCAAACCACTCAGGCGGAAAATTTAAGGGCGTGCCCCCAAAACTCAGTAATCTAGAGAAATGATAACCTGGCAGAGGGCGACTGCACGCAGGACCGACCGCAGCTTCCAGGCGCTGTGCCTGACCTCCGCACCGGTCTCTGCCGACTCCGGACAGGGAACTGAGGAACGTGGGCAGGCCTCAGGGCGCCCTGTCCCTCGCCTGCTCCCTGGGGGCAAATGCCTAGGTAGTGGAGTAGAACTGCCACTCGCTGGCCAGGGGTGCAGATCCCAACTCTCGATCTTCTCTGTTGTGTTGCCTTCAGCAAGTGCTTGAGTGCCTCAGTTCCCTCGTCTATGCAATGGGGACAGACTGAAGTTACAGTTTATTCGTGTGAGGCACCTGGAGAAGGATCCGGCACATCCCTGCCCGGACCACGGCCAGGTCTTCTCTCCTCTCTTGGCCCCCCGGCCTCCAAGCGCGCAGACCTTCATCCCACGAGAGGGCCCGGCCAGCCTGGGCATCTCACCTGGCGTACTGGCCTCCTGTGTCTGCATAACAATTGCTACAGACTCAGAGGCTTGGAGCAACAACAGTGTATTCTGTGACAGTCCTGTAGGTCGGAGTCCACGTGCACGTGGCTGTCCCTTTGCTCCAGGTCTCGCCCAGCTGAAACCAGTTGTCAGCAGCTGCATTCAGTCCTGGAGGCTTCAGGGCGAGTCTGCTCCAGCCACGCTCAGGGCCAGGCATTTTAGCTGCAACTGTATTGAAACTGACGACTGCATCTAACCACCCTGGAAAGCAGGGCACTTACCCTGTGGTACAGATGAGGAAACTGAGGCCCAGCGGGGCAAACCACGTGCTTAGGTCGAATGGTGGTCTGTGGTAGGACCAGAGCCAAACACTGGGCTCCCCGTCTCACCACCCCAGAGCCCTGGGCCTGCTGAAATGACCCCAGAGTTGGGACCGGCAGGGGCAGGTGTGGGGCGAGGTCCTGTACGCGGGGCGCTCAGTCCCGACCCCGCGGGGCGTTCCAGCACACCGGCAGGACAGACACTTTACCCCACGGCCAGAACCCGCCGTCCAAACAGTAACTGTGCAGGGGCTTTTCTGAGACACTGAGGGGTGGTCACACCAGCAGGGCCTCCGGACGTGGGTGGCGTCCTCCACTGACAGATCTGCTCTACCTGGAAGACAGTCTGCGGAGAGACCCCCGTCCCTGTGCAGATTCCGCGGGGGGAGGAGAGCCTGTCCCGGGCCCCACCCAGACCGCGAGGTCAGACCCCAGGGGAGAAGCCCAGGACTCTCAGGTGCCTGGGACCGGAGTGTGGGCAGGAAGTGCAGGGAGGAAGCGGCGTTTGGAGGGCGGCCCAGAGAGCCCAGACTCTGGCCACAGCGCAGGGCGCCAGGCGGCAGCCGGGGCAGAAAGGCCACTGCGGTGGGTCACCGCCGCTTCGGGCACCCACGGGAAGCTGCCGCCTACTCTTGGGCCCGCAGTTTCCCCATCCGCGAAATGGGGGGTCAGCCACGCGCCGAGCGACGGGCCTGGCCCCACGGGGGCTTGAGGCGGGGCAGGCGGGTGTGACGCTCCGCTCCTGCCCGCAACGCGAGGACGGCGCGGCCTGCGAAGAGCTGCTTGTCTCGCGGGCCGCGGTTACGCAACACCCGGCGCCGCAGACCGGCTGGCCCTGGCCCGTGCGACCTCCCGCTGAAGGACTGAAACGCCCGCGGGTGGGGGAGGTGGGGAGGGGACGCAGCTCTCAGAGGCGTCTGGTTCCCCAGTTTGCGCCCCTCACCGGCAGAAGGGACGGCCGGAGTGTGGCTAACGCGGACAGGGCAGCGGGCGGGCCGGGGCGGGCACGGGCGTGGGGAGAGGGCAGCCTGCCACCTCCCGGCCCCAGCGACCAGGCGGCCCGACTCGCCGGTCCTCGGGGCGGAGCGGAGCGAGGAGGTGGGCGGCGGCAGGGGCGGAGGGTCGGCGTCGCCCCACCCCGGGTGTCCCGCGCCGCCCCGCCCGCCGCCCCTGTAGCGGCCCCAGAGCCAGCGTCCCAGGGTCCCAGTGTCCCAGGGTCCCAGTGTCCCAGGGTCCCGCCGCCGCCGCTGAAGCCAGAGTCCCAGCGTCCCAGAGTCCCAGCGTCCCAGCGTCCCAGCGTCCCAGCGTCCCAGGGCCCCAGCGTCCCAGGGTCCCGCCGCCGCGATGCGCGCCGTCCTGCCGCTGCTCTGCGCCGCGGCCTGTCTGCTGGGCGCGCCCGCGCTGTCGCTGAGCCCCTCAGGTGCGCGGGGACACCGGGACAACGGCGGGCGGCGGGCGCGGGGCGGCCCCGGCCGAGGCGCAGGGTCTCGGCGCTGGCGTCGGCTGGGGTGAACCGGGCGGGTCTCGGAGGGTGGGCGTCTTGCGTGACCGGAGGGGCGGGGGGCTGGGTTTCCAGGGTCCCACGCCTGGAAATACCGCAGCAGCCAGCGCCCCTTCTGCCTCCCAGCTGGACAGAGGACTCCGACCTGTCCCTGCCAGAGCCCAGCAGGAATTTTCTAGACTTTTTGGCGACTTCCCGGGGACTTGGCACATGGGGGTCCCTACAAGTGCCTTGAGAGGCCACCCATCTGTAGAGCGGCTTGGACGGTGGTTTGGAGGGGTGGCTCCGTCCACGGGAAGGGGTCAGACCAACAGCAGTTGTGCCCCGGGCCGTGGTGTCAAGTCGGACCACAGGACTCCGCGTTTTCGCCAGGTCAGCTCTAACCGACCCAGCTTCTTGCTGCCGCACCGCCCCCCGCCACACTGCCGGGGTCCAGGAGCCTCCTCTTCCCTGCAGCCTCCCTGCCCACCCCCCCCCCCCCAGGGTCCTCGGCCCACAGGCTCCCAGCTTAGGAGACCACCCGCCCTCTCTCCCAGGGGAGCCTGGCTCCAGTGGGTCCGAGGGAAACCCAGGGGCCCAGCGCGGGCCGCCTGGCAAGGCCTGGCACCGTCCGGACTCCAGAGCAGGGTCCAGCAAACCTGTCTTCTGCAATCGACCAGATTGTAAATAGTTTTGGCTTTGTGGGCTGTACCTCTCTGTAGTGACTACTTAACTCTGCCATTGTAGAGTGACAGCAGCCACAGGCGGTGTGTAAGGGAATGCGCCTGTGTTCTAACAACCATTTTATGTGGACACTGAAATTTGAGTTTCAGATTATTTTCAGACGCTACAAAATGTTATTTTTTTCCTAACAATTTAAAAATGTAAATAACCATTTGTAGTTCATGTAGAAAAACAAGCAGCATGGCCAGGTGTGGTGACTCATGCCTGTTAATACCAGCCAAGGCAGGAGGCCAAGGCAGGAGGATCCACTTGAGGCCTGGAGTTCGAGACCAGCCTGAGCAACATAGCGAGACCCCCGTCTCTACACAAAAAACCCCGGACAGATGGCAAGCTGTGGTTTTCTGACCCCTGCTCTGGATACTTCCCAGATAGTCCCCGGGCGGGATCCACATAAGGTCACTTTCAAAAGTCATAACTGGACCAGATCAGGTCTATCTGAGGTTGGGGCCGGGGCTACCAGCAGATTCTTCTGGCCCTGCCCTGGGTCATCTCTGATGTTCCTCTGCCCAAGAATGAGAAGCAGCTGGGGGAGGGGTCACCAGAGGTTACCGCACCTGCAGGCTGTTTTGAAATTCCCCAGAGGCAAATGCTAGTCAGCTGTTCTAAACCCATCCTGCCTCACACCCTGGTCCTAAACTGAGGTCTCTTCCTCTGCAGCTCCGGGCTGCAGCAGGCCCCCCACCAGGACTTGGAATCCCCTAAAACTCGCAAGACATGAGTACTGGGGAGTGTGTATTTTCCCTCCAAGGAGAGTAGCCACAGCTTGGTTTCTGGAAATGGTCCGGAAGCCAGAAAGGGGGGTCTGAGTGCCGTCCGCTAGCGGTGGGGGTGGGTCCCTGGGGAGCACAGAGACATTCCAGGGGATGCGGGCACAGTTAGTGTTCTGGGAATCAATTTCCAGACCGTTTACTTCCAAATGTCCTCTTTGCTAAGACTGGGGGGCGGGGGGTGGGCAGCTTTCCTCTCATTCATCCTGAGCCTGAGCCTAAACCTGAACTTGAACTGGTGGCTGCGAAACCTCAGGGGCAACAAACACAAACACTAAGGGTAACAAATCCTTCTTCGAGTCCGGAGGTCTCAATTCCTCAAGGAAACTGAAACTGAAGGACAGGGGACCTCACCGAGGCATCAGCTGGTGGAGCCTTAGACATGACGTTGCGTGACAGGCACCGCGTGATCTGGGGCAGGGGAAGGAGCAAAGACTCGGAAACGCGGCCTTCCGTGCCCCACTGCTTACTTGAGCAGCAGTTCCCAGCCCTTCTACCAATAGCAAACACAAACGAGGTCAGAGTTAATGCGGAACCGGCTCAATCACACCATAGGTAACACTCGCCCGTGAACGTATAAATCCGCTGTGGGGGTGGGGGAGGTAGTAAAGTCCTGGTAATCTCACTAAGAGAGAGATGCATTTCCAGTGCGATTTTATTTTTGTTTAACAATTATGTTTCATAATGTCTATTTGAAATGTTTTAATCAGTTGAGACACTAATAATTATGATGACTCAATCCAGGATAACTTTTTATAATATTCAGGTATGCCACCGTCCCGGGCAGTAAAAATAATTGCAATTTATACTTGTTGCAGAAAAGAATGTTAAGGTGATCAAGTGTAGAAATGTATGCTGCCTTAGGGTCCATTTCTGTGAAGTGAGGCGGGCAGGTTTTCAAGGAGAAAAAGATACTATGTAAAATATGTGACTCTTATGGAAGAGTTTGTTCAATTTATTGATGGTGTGTATCAAATCGTTATGGCATCCATTGGCTAGCTTTAACAGAATGATATAACAGTCTTATTTTAAATGTCAATATTTATAATAATTTGGAATACATACTTTGAAGCTATTCAAATCTAAAATGAAATTTCTAATTTAGATAAGAATGTACAAGGAGGGATAGAGCCGGAATCCAAAAACAACTGGCCCGCCTGTTGTTGTAAAGTTTTGTTTTGTTTCATTTTCATGGATACACACTATTCGTACCTATTCATGGGGTGGCGTGATACTTTGTTTCTGTGAAGTTCTGTGGGAACACTGTCCTGCCCGTTTATTTTTGCATCGTCTGTAGCTGCTTCGGAGCTGTCAGGGCAGATTAAGCAGTCGTGACCGTACAGGCCGCAAAGCCTGAGATACTTACCCTCTGCTTCCTTGAAGAAAAAAATTGCTGGCCCTTAGGGTATATGGGTTTTTTAATTAACTTCTTATTGAAATATAACATCATACAGAAAAGTGCACAAATCATTAAGTATGCATTTCAATGAATTTTCAAGATCCAAACACGCTCGTGTAACTAGCACGCAGGTGCAGAAACAGAACATTACCGGCACCCCAGAAGCTCCCCCGTACCCCTCCTGGGGGTAATCACTGTCCTGACTTTTAACTGTGGATTGATAGTATATAGTTGCTTTTATACCCCAAAATTCACTTGGGGTATAAAAGCAGAAAGTGTTTCAGTTCCTTTTTATATTCTGCATTATGTGGCGCCATTTTCGGTGTTTTAAATTTAGCCTCGTTTTCTGAACCAGTTCTGTAGACTCACCACCCCCACGAGGCACCCAGGCCTAACTTTTTTTTCCCTTTTTACAGAGAAGTTTCACTTCAAGTCATGGATGGTGCAGGTCAGTGCCCTACTTCTTCTTTCTGAGTTTTTCATTTTGCAAAGTTTTCTATTATAAAACCAAACTGCCAGATTTGAGACAAATGAAGAGGGATTTTCCAGCCTTGCCCCGCTGGGTCTTTCCAGACTTCAGACTGGCCCAGCTGTGGGAAAGATGTGGTCGAGTAAAGTCCTGCCAAACAGGGGTCCCCAGGGACAAGCTCAGCCACCAGCTGGTCAAGCCCCGGGATTCATTTCCTATTTTGCATGCACAGCACATTTGGGGGAATATAAATTAGTGCAGCCACTATGGAAAATCGTATGGAGGTTCCTCGAAAAGACTAAACGTAGAACTACCATATGATCCAGAGAGGCCGCTACTGGGTGTGTTTGCAGAAGAAAGGAGATCAGTGGACCAAAGAGAGAGCTGCGTTCCCATGCTCACCCCAGCACTGTCCAACAGCCAAAATGCGGTCTCAACCTGAGTGCCGTGGGCGGATGGACGGACGGACATACACCACGGAATACTATTCCACCACAGAAAAGAATGAAATCCCGTCATTTGCAGCGACGTGGGCTGGAACGGGAGGTCATTATGTTAAGTGGAATAAGCCAGGCACAGAAAGACAAATATTTGCATCTCGTGAAGATGGAGAGTGGATTGCTGGGAAGGCCGGGAGAGCAGTGGGGAGGGGGACGAAGAGAATTTGATTAAGTGGTACAAAAACACAGTCAAATAGAAGAAATAAGACCTAGTGTTTGATAAATCAACTATAGCAAACAATAATCTGTATTTCCAAATAGCTAGTAGAGAATAATTCGAATGTTCCCAGCATTAAAGAAAAAGGTAAATGCTCAAGATGACGAGTACCCCAACCACCTAATCTGATTATTTCACATTGCATGACTGTATCAAAATATTACATGCACCCCACAAATAAGCACCAATTTTAAAAATTAGACACATTGTTTAAAAAGCACATTGTATACTGGCTACAGAATCAGTTGGAGAAGACCAGTGTGTGTGCTTTTGAAAAATGATGATTTTTGCCATAACCTTGACCCGGCACCAGCAGGGGCGTCCAGCGGTGACCCCAGGTCCCTGCACCAGGGCCCCGTGGACTTTCCGGCAGCCTCATGGTTGTCATTCTGGCCATAGGCCCTGGAGGCAAGAGTTGCTTTGTAATCCAGTGGGGACTGAGGACAGCACCCTACCCCCTAACACAGATTTGGCCTGAGAATCGTGGCAGAGAGAAAATCTCCATCCTTCCTCTTAGAAAACACAAAGTCCTGGAGTAGTGGCTCACACCTGTAATCCCAGCACTTTGGGAGGCTGAGGCAGGGGGATCACTTGAGGCCAGGACCTCAAGATCAGCCTGAGCAAGAGAGAGACCCCATCTCTGCAAAAAATAGAAAAATTAGCCAGGAGCCGTGGCATCTGTAATACCAGCTAGTTGGGAGGCTGAGGCAGGAGGATCACTTGAGCCCAGGAGTTGGAGGCTGCAGTGAGCTGTGATGACACCACTGCACTCCAGCCTGGGCGACAGGGTGAGACCCTGTCTCAAAAAAAAAAAAAGAAAGAAAGAAAGAATGAAAAAAGAAAACAAAAGTCTCCCTCGTGGGAGCTGTGTCCCGTTTCTGTGACTTATTACTGATATGCTTTGTTTTAGCACAAGAAGACCTACAGCTCGGGCGAGTACCACCGCAGGCTGCACACCTTCGTCAGCAACCGGAGGAAGATACAGGCCCACAACAGTGGGAACCACACATTCAAAAGTACGTGGACACCTTTCCTCCAGGGCCCTGGGAGGAAGAAGCATGTGGGACCTGGAAGGGACCCAGGCAGTGACATCCGCTGATGGAAGGGCCCCGGGGGCTTGGGTGGAGGGAGCAGCCGCCCAGGCCGCGGAGCGTATTCCGCTGACCTCAGGCTGCAGCTCTGCTGTGACTCCCCTGTGACAGACACTGTAAGTTCAGGGCAAAGTGACGGCCCTCCGGGTGGCTGTGAAGTTTACGAGGGACTCTGTGGAAGCCCCACCCGGTTCCGGCCATGTGGGGGTTCAGCCCACGCTGTGGGGGCGACGCCCCTCAGACCGCTGTGTGCTCCCCTGCGGATTAGTTTCACGAGAAACACGTGCGCTCACCCAGCGTGTCTGCCGAGGCCTCAGAAACGCCGGCAGTTCAGCCGAGTTTGTGATAAAGGCAGAAAGCGAGAACTGGAGACCTGGGCTTGACTCCACTTGTGCCCAGCGCTGGCCTGTGACCTGGGGGAGGGGACGCCCCGCAGGGGGTGCTGGGAAGAGCGAACAGGCAGCAGGTGGGTGGCAAGGCCCTGGGCACAGGTGGCGGCTCCTTACCTGGGCAGCGCCCACCGCTCCCCTGTGGGGCATGTGACACGAGGAGACCTGGCGGTCAGCGTCCCTGGAGCGCCCCCCGGCGTGGGCGCTGTCGGGAGCTCCCGGCGCTGGGCAAGCGCGGCGGGGGCGCCTCCGTGTGCTGAGTTAAATGCAACGTGGACATTTACAGGTGCTGCGCTGCGGTGGCCGAGCGTAGGACACGGGTGGAAAGAGCTCCTGCTATTTATTAGTGATGGACTAAGCTGCTCCATTTTGGTTTTTTCCCTTCCCTTTCCCAGTGGCACTGAACCAATTTTCAGATATGAACTTTGATGAATTTAAAAGCCAGTATCTTTGGTCAGAGCCTCAGGTGAGTATAAGTCATTGCAACTAAATCTGAATCCCTTTTACTGAAACCTTTGTGATAAATGTGGACGCTGCTCGTTTGTGGGCAGCTCCAGTCCCATCCCCGGAGTCTCTGGGGAGCCAGCAGGGTTGGCCCAGCAGCCCCTCCGCCCAGGCCACGGCCTCGGCCATGTGGACCTCGGATACCGGACGAAACACAGACGCTCAGTTAGACTTGAGTTTCAGACAAACAGCAAATAATTTTTAGCATAAGTATATCCTACATATTGCATGAGACATACTTACACCACAGAGTTATTCACCGTGCACCTGAAATGCAAATTTAATTAGGTGAACTGTATTTTTATTTGCTAAATCTGGCTGCCCTATCCCGACAGCCCCCCCCCCCCCGCCCCCTGGGCTCTCCAAGGAGCCTGTCATTCCGCAATTGGGACCAGCAGTCGGGGGCGGGGGGACGGCTCTGACATCTAGTGTTTGTCATTCTCTCTTGTGGTTTGCATTTCTGCACTTTTTTTGGTCAGAAAGGTTTTGGGGGATTTCTTTCTCCTGAAAATAATGTGTTTGGTTGTTCCAGAATTGCTCAGCCACCAAAAGTAACTACCTTCGGGGTAAAGGTCCCTACCCAACTTCTGTGGACTGGCGGAAAAAAGGAAACTTCGTCTCACCAGTGAAAAATCAGGTAGGCACGGACAGTCCCCATCCTTTCGCCCAAGAAACAGCTGCACTCCCAGACTGTGTGCCAGGAAGAAAAGCCCAAAGGAGCCACAGAACCACCGCAGCACATCCCACTCTGCTTTCCCTCACCGCCCCTCCAGCCGGCTGCTGCTCCGGAGGGCGGAAACTTTCTCTGCTTTGGCTCCAGTTTACGCCTCCCCCGACCCACACGCAGACCCGATTTCCCATGGGTCCTGGGTGTCTCTTTCAGCCACCCAGAGCTCGTGCCCATCAGAGATTGGGCACCAGGCCCCATTCCTGCCGCCCACGCGTCACCTCAGCTCACCTCCTCCCTCTCTTCCAGCCACCAGGGCCCGGCCCCTCTGCTGGGGCTGCCTCCCTATGGGGACCCCAGGCCTCAGCGAGGCCACCCTCTCGGTCGGGCAGAGCACCCCTGCAGCGCATGGCCCTGCCTCCCCACCGTGCTGGGAGCTGAGGACGGGCTCTGCAGGGCGTGGGGTCCCAGCACACGCTCCGCTCTGCAGAGCTGGACCCACCCGTGGCCGCTGTGGCCTCTGCCCCCGTGGTCCCTCCCCCAGCAGGGTGGAGCAGTGGCCTTCAGAGAGATTCCGGCCTCTCCATTCCAGGAAAGGCACGGTCAAGGTTTCCTTCCTGGAAACTGCTGGCCCTCCACTGAAACTCTCCACGAGAAACATTTTTTCGCTTTCCAAACAGTCATGAGGCTCAGCTTCAACCCCGCCAGGCTCACCGCGCTCCTGGCGCCTGCCGCGTGACGTGGTGTTTAAACCAGCGCCGGCAGCCAAAGTCTTACTTAATCTCCCTTCGCAGGAGGAGGTGGGGGGAGGAAGCCTTCCCCCCCCCACCTCCCGTGACCCCAGGGCAGTTCGTGGACCCTCTGGGAACCACGTGCAAAGCAACAAGTGTTAAGTGTGGAAGCCCGAACCTGCTCACCACGTGGACAGGTGGGAAGGGGAGGTCCACCAAGAATTGTCCACGTGGTCCTGCTAGCTGATCCCGGCCAGCAGACAGGACCCGGCCACCCGGGCTCCACGGGCGGGAGAGAGGTGTGCGTGTGTCTCACTGTGGCCTGGACGTGGGGACGGACAACAGCCCCTTAAAGGCTCCTCACCTTGCAGAGGGGAACCTGAGAGGGAAGCTGGCTCGCCCGAGCTCCAGAGCACGCAGCTGACAGAGGGGACTCAAAGCCTCACTCCCCGTCCAGTGCCCGAGGCTCAGCCCGGCTCGGCCTCCTGCAGCACCGAGCATGGTCTCCCCGACGTGGCCATGCTGGCCTCCCTCTGGGTGGGGGTGGGGTTTGAGGGAGGGGCCTGGAGGCAGCGCGAAGGCTCCATCCAGGGAGACCAGCGACCGGCCCAGCTGGGCAGCGCTGGTCCAGGGCGTCTCAGGAGGAGACGGGGAGAGGCTGACCCAGCGAGGAGAGGAGGAGAGAGGGACCGTCACCGGCGGCTGACGCGGGGGCGGCTGCCTGACAGGCAGGGTCTTAGCTCTGCCTCGTGACACCCTGCGAGGCCGGTGCCCTTGTCAGGCCTGTTTTGCAAACGATGAGGCTGAGGCTTCCAGAAGGGAAGCAACTTGCCCGGGTCACCCGCTGGCGTGTGGGGAGCCGGACACGAACCAGGCAGGCGGCGCCACGCCCACGCTGAGCCCCACGCCGTCCTGGCGGTGCCGGAGCAGGGTTGGCAGCGACAGGGCAGAAGGTGGGGAGACGGGCAGGACCCCGGGTCTGAGGTGTTGGGGCCCCTGGAGGGCCCCTCCTCCCGGCAGCAGGGTGGCGTCCGGGTCGGGGTGCAGGTCAGGGCTGGGGTTTGGGGAGCTGTTAGCTCAACAGTTAGGACTGCGGGCAGAACGATGAGAGAGAAGGTTCTAGAAACAGAACACTGGGACATCTTTCTTCTGGGAAACAGCGGGAGAGGAGCGAGCAGCAGATTCAGGAGAAGGAGAGCCAGAAGGCTCTGGAAGGGTTGGGGGCTCCAGGCCTCACGGGGGGCGGGGTTGGCCAGCAGGAGCCAGCTCGGGGGTCCACCGCGCCGGTCAGGGCTCCTGCCCCTCCTGCTCCTCTGCGAGCCGCGGGCGACTGGAGGGAGGAGGCAGCCTCGGGGGAGCGGGGGTCCCAGCTTCCGTCCTCCTTTCCAGGGTGGCTGCGGCAGTTGCTGGACTTTCTCCACCACGGGGGCCCTGGAGTCGGCGGTCGCCATCGCGAGTGGGAAGATGCTCTCTTTGGTAAGGGGTCTCTCCTTCTGCAGCCCTGCGGCCCCCCTTCAGGCGCTGCTCAGTGGCCCTCAGGTGTCCCAGGCCTTGGACATGTGCCGTCAGAACCGTGATTGACACTTTTCCCAGGAAGGATGGAGGCTCATTCCTAGGTGGACGGGGTCTTCCTCAGCTGGGCAAGCTGGGCCTTCACCTGGGGAGGGGCTGGAGCGGCAGAGCCTGCCTGGCGGGCAGCCCTCGGGGAGCTGTGCCCCTTCCCAAGCCGCCTGGGTTGTCTTCGCGGAGGGAAGGGCGGGGACCTGGGCATCCTGACCCCCGAGACAGAGGTGATGGCCCCCGTGGGAGGAGAGTGCAGGGCAAGACTGCTGAGGCCGTCGGTGGGGAACGGGGGGCAGGGTCTCTGGCTAGGCCCACCCCCCAACCGTGTACCACCGTGGGCCCCCAGCTGCACTGTGCCCACCTGGGGCCGGGTGGGCAGAGCCAGCCGCGCCCGCTCACCTGCCCATGTGGCGGCACCGCTGCCGAGCCCCTGCCACTGTGCCCTGGCCACTGGGCTGTCCCTGGCCTGGGGAGCTTGGGGTCTGGTCTCTTGACCCCGAGCTGATGGGGCCACAGCTGAGGCTCGGCGGGGGACGCAGCGCCTGGCACCTGAGCCTCCGGGGGCCTCTCAGCCTCCAGCTCCCGGGTCTGTCGCTCCTGCAGGCGGAGCAGCAGCTGGTGGACTGCGCCCAGGCCTTCAACAACCACGGCTGCAAAGGGTACGTGCCCGGCCAGCAGGGCCCGAACCTTCTCGTCCACGCCAGCCCCTTCTCTGGGACCCCGCGTCTGCCACAGACAGGAGCCCCGCCGCCTGGACGGCAGCAAAACAGTCCCCGTGGGCAGGGGCGGGGTCATCCCTCATCGCTGGGTCCCTTAGCCAGGACAGGGCGGGGCAGGAATCCGAGGCCAGGTCTGTCTCCTTCCAAAATCCGTCCTCTTCCCCACCCCGCTCCCAAGGCCCCTGGGCGGGTGGCCAAGGGATCAGTAGAGTGGGGAACGCGTCATCGCATCGGCCTCCAACACAGGCCCCCGCAGGCCCCGGGCCGGCCGCACACGGGCTCCCCGAGGTCCAGGCGCGGCCCCTCCGCACCCCGCGGGGAGGTCCGCGCTCGGCCTGCGTCCCCGCCGTCCCGCGGGCTGCCGGAATCGGCTGCGTTTGCGCAGTGACTCCGCCCTCGCCTGCCCCACGCGCGCTTTCCTGGCACGTGATGCGCGCAAAGCCACGCCCCCGGGCCCAGCCACGCCCCCGGCCCGGCCCCTTCCCCGGGCCCGGCCCCTCCCCGGGCCCGGCCACGCCCCCGGCCCGGCCACGCCCCCGGCCCGGCCCCTCCCCCGGGCCCAGCCACGCCCCCGGGCCCGGCCACGCCCCCGGGCCGGCCGTCCTGCAGGTGCGAGGTCGCCGCCTGCGCAGGGATCTGCGTCCCGCTCGGGGCCTCACCTGGCTCCGGCTCCGGCTCCCTCCGCAGCCTGCAAACCCACCCCCAGCGGGGTCCGGCGCGGGCGTGCGGGGCTCCCACGTGTGTCTGTCGGCCGTGGCGGGGCCAATCCTTCCTTCCTTCGTTCACGCACAGATGACACGCGGCTCCCGCCACCGTGTGGGCTCCGGGGATGCCGCGCTCGGCAGCTCTCAGGGCGCCGGTCCCGGCGGGGCGGCCCAGACCGGGTCTGGGACTGCGGGCCGTGCAGAGAGCGCGGGGCAGGGCGGAGTTGCCGTCACCCTGGGAGGCGGCATTTGGAGCCACCCTGACTGCAGCCGCCGGCCCTGGCGAGCTGTGGGCGCTTTGTCCCCGGAAATGGCAGCGTCTGCCACGCGGGGTGGGCGTGAGGGGCCAGGCAGTACCGGGGGTGCCCGCGGCGCAGAGACCACGGTGCTCTGGCCTGGTGCCGTCCTGTGGGACCACCCGCTCCTCCTGGCAGGGGCCTGGCTCCCAGGAGGCCCTGCCCCACTGAGGCACGTGTGGCTGGTCCTTGGACTCCAGCTGCCTCGCCTGACTTTGCTGAGTTTACCTTTAGGCCAGGCAGATGGGGCCACGGTGCCATCCTCTCAGACACCCACAGAGACCCACTGGGACATGCCCAGCGAGACCCCAGCCGGCCAGGGCGAACATCTGTCCAGCTGCAGCCCCTGCAGGCCCCACCCCTCTGGGGACGGTCCCAAGTGACATCTGTGTGTGCTTCTTGCAGGGGTCTCCCCAGCCAGGCCTTCGAGTACATCCTGTACAACAAGGGCATCATGGGGGAGGACGCCTACCCCTACCAGGGCAAGGTAATTCTGAGCAGCCCAGCCTGCCTTTGGGGTCTCCTGCACCCATCTGCACCCCACCCAGCCTCAGAAGGGACCCTCTCCCCCACTGCCCTCGGGCCCAGCCCCACTGGAGTTTCCAGAATAGTCTGCGCCCTCCAGAGTCCTCCTTCCCTGCTTCTGGCACCTGGGCCCACCGCTGTCACCAGCCCAGGGGCCGCTCAGCACCCTGCCCCCAGCCCCCGCCGTGGCACCACTCAAGACCCCCCCACGCCCCATGGCACCTGCCCATCTCCTCCCCGTCCTGCCCTCCTGTGGTGAGCGCCCAGCAGTGGGCACCACCCTCCAGCCTCGTCCCTGTGCCGGGGACGCTGCCCTGGGCCCTGCCCACGTCACCCAAAGCTGCTGAGCCTGCCGGGGTCCCTTGCCGCCCACCCAGCCCCCGCCCAGCCCGGCCACAGCCAAGCATCTGCCTGTTCCCAGACGCCCAGTCCCTCCTGCGTCTGCCTCTCAGCAGGGAGCCGCCCAGCGGTCCTCTGGGGCCACCCCTGCCCCACCCTCCACCCACCGTAGACCACCACAGACCCTGTCACTCGGGCGCTTTGGTCCAGCCATGTCCCTGCTCCGCTCAGACCTGGGCCTCTCCCACCCACCCCGACCTCAGGCCTGCTGAGTGCAGACCCTGCAGAGTCTCCGCGGCCGCCAGGACAGAGCCCGGATTCTCTGGCCCAAATCAGTCCTTCCTCCACCTCTGCCTGGTTCTCCGTTAGCCTCAGGCCCAGGCGCGGCCGGCACCGGCTCCTGAACACCAGGCCTGCCCTCCCCTCCCGCCCGTCACCCCAGCTCCTCCCGTGCCCTCCTGCGACCTCACCTCTGCGCTGGCCTCTTGGTGGGCTGTCCCCGGGCGGCCAGGCAGGCCCTGCCAAGGCCATGCAGGGCTGTCCCCAGCCATCAGACCCGGGGCTCCCCGGGGACCGCGGGCCTCCAGTGCTGCCTGAAGCGACCCAGCACGCAGGCCGCGGCTCGCGTAGCTTTTGCTCAGTGAAATTTGTCAAGCTGGGCGCAGAGGCTGAGGTGCTGGCCTTGGGCCACGTGTCCCTAAGCTGTGCTCTGTGCCCTTCGCACCCGAACAGGACGGGACCTGCAAGTTCCAGCCCCAAAAGGCCATCGCGTTTGTCAAGGACGTGGCCAACATCACCAGCGTGAGTACCGGCTCCTCTCTCGGTGGGGAGCGTGTTTGCCGGTCTCTGCCGCGGTGGTGGCCGAGGGGCCGGCGGGGCAGCCTCCCCTGCCCCTTCCCGTCAGCAGGGCTCTGGCCTCAGCGCACACCCCCCACCCTCGTCTTCCTCAGCGCTCTCCACCGCCCCCCCTCCGCGGTGCCCGGGCCACGCCGTGTTCGCGCCACACCTGGGGCCTGCCCGTGCCCAGGGTCACAGCCTCTGTGTTCTGCCTGCTACCCTCGAGGCTCCGCAGATGGGCTTTGTGGGCACGGGCGTCCTGGGGTGGGAGTGGGGACATCACGCCCTCTCTGCACCCCTGGGGGTGCTGGCCCAGGGGAGGGCGTCAGCCGCTGGTGGTGAGTGGCTGGATGCGGGGTCCACGCTGCACCCGTGGCCCCTGTCCCAGAGGGTGTGGGGCTTCCTGGAGCAGAGCAGGCAGGGGCAGGACGTGACCAGACAGACCAGCCCGTGAAGGGGGGCAGGGGCCACAGGGAGCCAGTGCGGCGAGGGAGGGAGGGAGAGTCTGCACCCAACACAAACCCAGAGCGTCCTGGCCGCGCAGGCGCAGGGGTGGCGCCTCTGTCCGCGCGTGGGACTCCCAGGCTCCCCGGTGGCCGCCCTGGGTCTGGCCCCTCCTCCTGGTCACTTGTGCTGCTCAGGGCTTCCAGCCCCTGCCTGGAGGCAAAAGGCAGCATTTTGGACGTGGGCGGGAGGTGACGGAGGCCAGTGTGTCCACCCCTCGGTCTCTGTCCACAGTACGACGAGCAGGCGATGGTGGAGGCCGTGGCCCTGTACAACCCCGTGAGCTTCGCCTTCGAGGTGACCAACGACTTCCTGTCGTACAAAAGCGGCATCTACTCCAGGTGCGCCGGCAGGTGGGGTGGGCGGGGCTGGCGCTGGGGACGCGGGCGCAGCCCAGGCTCCTGGTGGGACCACAAGGGACACCCCCGAGTGCTGGTGTCTCGCACAGCCCCGCGGCGAGTCCCCGCCGCTCTCGGTCTACCGCAGGGGGAGGCTCAGGAGAGACGCCAGCCAGGGCCAGGGCGGAAATGTGGGGCCTGAGTCCTCCCGACCGAAGAGCCGCCTCCAGTTAGGAAAAGCGGCGTTTGGGGTGCAGGGTGGGGAGGAGTCGCCGCCCTCAGAACCAGAGTCCCGAGCTGGAGGAGTCGCTAGAGGGTCTTCGGGAAAACCGGGCTCCGGCACCGAGTCTGGGTCGGTCTCGCCGGCACCTGCCGGGTGGCTCTGCTGGGCGTCCGCGGCCTCTTCCCGCGCCCCCAGCCGCTCCTGCGGTCTCCCGTTTTCCGACGCCCTGAGACACTGGAGACACTGCTGCTCCCACGGCTCGGTCCTCGGCCGGCCCAGTGCTCAGGCGCTGCCGTAACCCACGGCCAGGTGTTAACCCCGCGGCCAGGTGTTTGCCGGAACGCCCAGGCCGGCCTGCCGGTGCGGAGCGTCAGGCCCCGGCACAGATCCACCTGCGCCCGGACGGCCCCTGGGGACCACCTGCCGCTGCCGGCACTGTCGTCCTTGCGCATTGTCACCCCTTTCCTGTTTGCTGTCCAGCACCTCCTGCCATCAGACTGCGGATAAAGTGAACCACGCGGTGCTGGCTGTTGGGTACGGAGAAGAGGAGGGGACGCCTTACTGGATCGTGAAGAACTCCTGGGGCCCCCAGTGGGGCATGAACGGGTAAGGGCTGGGGTCCCCGCTGGGAGGGCTGGAGGCCCTGGGGCGTCCCCTCCCCCTCGGGCTTCCGTGGTCCACAGAGCTGCCGCCAGGCCGGGGGAGGGGACGGTGAGAATGTGACCTCCACGGCCCAGACCCCTCTCAGCTGCTCCTCACGGGCCCGGCCTCAGTGGCTCTGCGCGGGGAACCGTGGCCCAGGGGCTGGGAGGATCTGTGACCACCGCCACTCGGGACATCAATGTCAGGGACGGTCCCTCTTTGGGAAATCAAGACACCAGATTCACCCCTGATCATTGACGGCCCCTCCTGCGAGGACAGAAAGGCTGGAATCGGGGGCGGAGTGTGTGTGTCAGTGTGACTTTGTCCACGTTCTCATCCCAGAGGGAGAGTTTCGCTGTCCCCTGGGGGCCTGGTGCTGATCAAGTGGCCGGGTGGGGACACAGCCAGGGCCGAGGCGGCTCGGCGGAGTCTCGGCAGTGTTTGGCAGCCGCGGCTGAGGAAGTGTCAGTTACTCAGTCGGCCGCGGTTTCCTGGTGATAGAATCGGCCGAGGGCTGCTGCTCTGGGAATAAGTTCAGAGGCCGATCCCTGGAGTCAGCTCTCGGGGGCGAACACTCCAGGACGGCGCCGAGGACGCCGGCCAGGCCTCAGCCGCTCTCTCCGCCAGGTACTTCCTCATCGAGCGCGGGAAGAACATGTGTGGCCTGGCCGCCTGCGCGTCCTTCCCCATCCCTCTCGTGTGAGCCGCGGCGCGGGGGTCGGCGGAGAAGCAGCCGGACGGGCAGCCTGGGCCCGCGGCGAGATCCCTGCCCGGAGGCAGCTGTGGGGCGACCCCGGGGCCCTCGTTTCCACCTCACCCGCAGCTGAGCCGGAGACCTGAAGAAGAGGAAGAGGCGTCCGAGCTCACCCTCGTCCTCTGTGCCTTACGCGTGGCGTTCAGCCGGCTCACGCCCACGCGGACTGACAGTCCCTCTTCCCAGGGGGCCACACGTGGAGGGAGCTCCAGCCGCTGTCCCATCTGTGTTCCTGGTTCAATAAACACTCGGCGAGCACCTCCCGGGCCCGGCCTGTGCTGTGCGGGGGCGGGGCTGGTCCCCAGGAGGGACGCGCCTCGGGGTGCCCAGGGCTCCGGCCGGGGAGGGCGCCGAGGTTGGGGTTCCCAGGAGGAAGAGCAGGTCTAACTCCAGATCTTGGCCATTCACCCCAAACCTGCGTGAGGAGGGAGGGAGCAGCAGGATTCGAACCCACAACGCCAGGCCGGAAGCCGGTAGTGTCCCCGTCTCGGCCTCCCCCTGCCCAGACTGCGGCCCCCTGGCCCGGCTGCCCCAGCCCTCCCTCACCAGCCCTCCCTCACCAGCCCTCCCCCTGGGGCGTCCGCACACCCTCGCCCCTCCCCCCCTTCCCAGAAGCCGTGGTCCCCGTCGGAGGTGGCCCTGAGGTGGGAAGAAGGGTTGGAGCTCTGGCCTTGGTCCCGCGGTTCACGCGTCTCAATGATGAACGCTCTCGCGCCCGGGGCCTCGCGGAGAGCTAAGGCTTGCGAGGATTTGGAGACACGCCATGACGTGGCGTGTTTAGAAAACGCAGCGTGGCTTGATCTTAGAAAATCCTGGTAACGTGAGACCACAACTGTGAGTCAAGATAAGAAACAACCATCTTAATATGCAACAGTAATAGGATAAAATTCTATTCTAGACTTAAAAAAAAACTAACAACAAGACGAGAGTGATTCCTCAGCACGGTGAGACTCCGAGGTCAGCGACTGAGGTGTCCATGACAGGCCACGCGTGTGACAGGCCACTCGTGTGACAGGCCACGCGTGTGACAGGCCACGGGCACCCGGCTGCGCGGCCTGAACCCGAAAGGGCCGGCACCACAACACAGGAGCCAGATGGATGCTTGCGGGCGGTGTGGCAGCGTGATGGTGTGGCAGGGTGACAGGGTGACAGTGTGACGGGGTGACAGGGTGATGGGGTGGCAGTGACAGGGTGGCAGTGTGACAGTGTGGTGGTGTGACGGTGTGATGGTGTGGCAGGGTGACGGTGTGGCAGGGTGACAGTGTGACAGGGTGACGGTGTGACAGGGTGACAGTGTGATGGTGTGGCAGTGTGACAGGGTGACAGTGTGGCAGGGTGACAGTGTGGCAGGGTGGCAGTGTGACAGGGTGACTGTGACAGTGTGGTGGTGTGACAGGGTGACTGTGACAGGATAACAGTGTGATGGTGTGGTGGGGTGGCAGGGTGACAGGGTGACAGGGTGACGGTGTGGTGGTGTGAAGGGGTGACAGTGTGACAGTGTGGTGGTGTGATGGTGTGGCAGGGTGACAGGGTGACAGTGTGGTGGTGTGACAGGGTGACTGTGACAGGATAACAGTGTGATGGTGTGGCAGGGTGGCAGGGTGACAGGGTGACAGTGTGGTGGTGTGACAGGTGACTGTGACAGCATGGTGGTGTGACAGGATGACTGTGACAGGATAACAGTGTGATGGTGTGGCGGGGTGGCAGGGTGACAGGGTGACAGGGTGACAGGGTGACAGTGTGGCTAAAACGTCCAGGGCATCGACACAGAACTCAGAGCTGAGGGAAAGACAGAGGGAAAGGCCGTCACCGACACAGACACACAGGTCGACAGGACTCAGAAGAGAAATGGCTCAAACACAGCAGGGAACCAGCAGGAGAGAGTGACCACCACCAAAGCCCCGTGTGAAGAAAACGACTGACTCGCTAGAAATTACGCGGGGAGCTGTAAGTGAGCTGCGAGGCGTGGCGCAGTCTTGAATGGGAAAAGGGAGCGAGCTGATTCTTGCCAGAAATAAAAATATAGGTTTGGTATATTTCCAACTAAAATCCCAATAGGATTTGTCGATAATTTTTATTTTTCTGAGGAAAAAGGCCAAGATGGTTAAGATTTTACAAATGAGTAATAAGGATGGGATTTTTCACATATTAAAATGTATAAAACATCAGCCCTTCGAACGGCAGACCCGCAAGGACCGGATCGGTCCTCGCCTAGAAAACACGGATTCAGGCAGCCGTAGAACGAGCCAGTCTTCGCTCCTCAGTAAACGGCACCAGGAATCGGACAGCGGCTTGGAAATAGCGGAGAACCTACACCTGCCCGGCCTGTGTTCTCTTTCAAATGCAGTTTTCACTTCACAGCGATTTGGGTTCACAGGGCGACTTCGGACGCCGGGCTCCGGCACACCCCGCCCCCAGCTTCTCCATCTGACAACGAACGACCCAAACAGACCATTATTAATCATTCTAATTACGTAATTTACTTAAGGGAAAGATTCTGGATGAAGTTCTGGAGAAATTTAGGTTATCACAAAAAGTCACATACCTGAGTTCAAGACTAACTCCCCGGGGGATCCGGGCACGGAGCAGACGTCTCCTCCACATGCGCCCGGGACGCCGCCAGCCCAGACGGGACTGGGGGTCTCACACGAGGGGCTGCGCAGCCCCTGCCCTCCCTGTCACCACCCACAGTGTGAGCCGAGCAGTGTCCCTCCCGTGCCGGCGTCCCGCGTGGCGCCACAGTTGAGAAACAGGCAGAGCGGCCCGGGCCCAGGTGCTGTGGGGTTAAAGAGATCGGCAGGCGAGGCCGTATCCAGCTGGGCCGAATCAATTCCAAATGCGCTGGACGCCCGGGGACCCGGGAGAGAGCCTGGCGCCCGGCGGGTGCTGCCCCGTTGGCCTCGGCCGTCACCCCGTCTCCCGCCCCGTGACGGGCCCTGTGCTGACCCCAGGGGTCTGGCGCTCACGGGACACATCTCTGGCACCCAGGAGCACCCACTCTTAGGGGACAGCAGGGAGTAAGAAAAACCAATATCAGTTCAAGTCCAAAGGTTAAAAACAAAGACATCGCAAAAAACTACAGACCGACGTCCCTGATCAATATGGGTGTGAAAACCCTCAGAGAAACTCTAGCAAACGAATCCAGCAACATACGAAAAGGGTCACACACCGTGTTCACACCAGGAATAGAGGATGGGCTCGGCATGTGAGGGAGCCAGCGGGACGTGCCACCCTCACAGGACGGGGCCGGGCGCAGGGCCGAGGCGGGAGGACCGCCTGGGCCCAGGACTTGGAGGCTGCAGGGAGCTGTGACGACACCACTGCGCTCCAGCCCGGGCGCTAGAGACTCGTCTCAACCACATATATGTACACACATAGCATGCAGAACAAAAACTGCACGGTCATCTCAGAACACACGGAAAACACACTGGAACAAAACCCAGCACCCTTCCTAACACAAACACTCAACAGGAACAGAGGGGAAACCTCCTCGACCCGGCAGGGCATCTGTGGGACACCAGCAGCCGACACGCTTGACGGCGAGAGCCGGAAGCTTCCCTCCTCCTCAGGCCAAGGACGGACGAGGACGTCCGCGCTCACCACTCACTCACCACTAGCCGGGCACTCGGGCAAGAAAAAGACACAAAGGGCATCCACATCGGAAAGGAAGAAATAAAACTGTTCCTATTTGCAGGTGAGATCGTGCATATAGAAAACCCTGAGAAATCCACGCACACAAAATTATCAGAGCTAATAAACTACTTAAGCTGCGTCGCAGATACAAGACGAATGTACAAAACTCAGCAGTATTTCTATGCACTAGCAATGAGCAATCCAAAGTTAAGAAACATTTTTTTGATACTTTTGTTTATGGGGTGGGGGGTGGGAAGCCAAGGCTAAGGTTTTATAAATGAGTAATAAGAATACATTTTTTCACAATGACACTCCTAGGACAATTGAAAACATGTCCACAAGGCCGGGCGCAGTGGCTCAGGCCTGTAGTCCCAGCACTCTGGGAGGCCAAGGCGGGAGGATCACTTGAGCTCAGGAGCTCGAGACCAGCCTGAGCAAGAGCAAGACCCGTCTCTACAAAAATTAGAAAAATCAGCTGGATGTGGTGGCACCTGTAATCCCAGTTACTCGGGAGGCTGAGGCAGGAGGACTGCTTGACCCCAGGAGTTCAAGACTAGCCTGGGCAAAATAGCAAGACCCCATCTCTACAAAAGAATTAAAAAATTAGCCAAGCGTGGTGGCGCACACCTGTAGTCTCAGCTACTCGGGAGCATGAAGTGGGAGGCTCACCGTGGGAATTTGAGGTTACAGTGAACTGTGACTGTCGCCTGCACTCCAGCCTGGGAGACAGAGTAAGACTCTGTCTCTAAAACAAAAACAGAAAGAAACTCGTACACGGATGCTCCTAGCAGCACTTTTCATAGTTGCCAAAGTGTGGAAACCGCCCATGTGTCCACCAGGGGATGGGTGCACAGAGTGTGGCGCATCCGTGAGATGAAGTACTCTTCGCAAGGAACCGAGCACGGACACGCTACACGCTGCACCACGGACAGACCTCGGAAACACCGTGCTGAGAGAGAGAAGCCAGACACAGGCTGCGTGTTGCGTGATTCCACACACACGGGACGTGCACGGGAACAGCGGTGGACGCGTGGCTGCCAGGGGCCGGAGCGGGGAGAGCGGGCAGGGGCTGCTGACTGGTCCGGGCTTCCTTCTTGGGGTGATGAGAATGTTCTGAGATTAGTAGCGATCTTTGCAAACCTTGTGAACATACTAAAAACCATTGGATTGTACACTTTAAATGGTGAATTTTACAATTTATAAATTATATCCCCCTAAAAGAAACTCCAGGGTAGGTGCTGTGAGGCGTGCCTATGGGATGCTCCCCCGAGACGCGGCTCTGCCCCCACAAACCAGGGGCTTCTCAGGGAAGACACTGAGCCGTTTCGAAGGAGGAAGGCGCTTACTTAAGAACAAAGACGTCCACGCAACGGGAAGAGGCTCAGGGCAGTCAGATTTTAACTGTATGTTTTGAGAGTTTTCGTGTCTAGGACGTTTGCAGTGTGAAACCAGTCTAATGCCACAGTTTAATTTTTTTTTTTTTTTTTTCTTTTTTGAGACAGAGTCTCACTCTGTTGCCCGGGCTAGAGTGCCGTGGTGTCAGCCTAGCTCACAGCAACCTCAAACTCCTGGCCTCAAGCGATCCTTCTGCCTCAGCCTCCCAAGTAGCTGGGACTACAGGCATGTGCCACCATGTCCGGCTAATTTTTTTTTTCTGTATATATTTTTAGCTGTCCAAATCATTTCTTTCTATTTTTTAGTAGAGACGGGGTCTTGCTCTTGCTCAGGCTGGTCTCGAACTCCTGACCTCGAGCGATCCTCCTGCCTCAGCCTCCCAGAGTGCTAGGATTATAGACGTGAGCCACCATGCCCAGCTAGTGCCACAGTTTAAATGTAGGAATAAACCACAGTGGGTACTAGGGGAAAAAAGGGATTTTCTTCCTTCCAGGCTGGTTAAGTTGGTAGGGCGTAACATAGAGCTGCCAGTGGCCACCTGTTTGTCCACTTCACTTAAATGCAAAAATGCTGAAAATGAAGCCAAAACAGAGGAAAGCAGGGTCAAGAGATGAGATATTCCTCAGAACACTGTTTGAGCACCTGGATCCAGCCATGCCTGAAGCTTTCCACATAGAGTTTTCAGTTACCTGAGCCAATGAATTCCCTTTATGTTTGAGCCAGTCTGAGTTGCAACTGTCCTTGCAAATGAAACAATCCTCTGAATGCAGTGGGCTACATTTAGAAAAGGAAGCCAGTGTACTCAAGACATAAAATTTCAAGACACATCAGTTATGGAGGCTCAGGGCCAGCCCCTGCCATGATCATTATTCGTGGGAGAAGGGGGCGTCTCCTCCCCAAACTACAGTGTCCGTGACAGTGAGCCCACGCTCCTGCCAGAACATGCAGGCGAAGCAATGTCAATGGAGCACGGCTTTTGGAACAGACACACCTGGATTCAAATCCCGGTTCTCTCTTGAATGTTCCGTGGGACTGGGCAGCAGTTCCCAGCCTTTCTGGCACCAGGGGCTGGTTTCATGGAAGACAATTTTTCTGGGAGGAGGGGGAGACGGGTGGGAGGCGCAGCCCAGGCGGGACGTGTGGCCCTGCCGGTGGCACCAGGCCGCGGCCGGGGGGTTGGGGACCGCAGACCTGGAGGGTGTCGCCCAGCCTTTCTGAGCCTCCTGTTCATCGTCCACAAAACTGATACAATCATATTTTCACCATAAGTTTGTGGGCAAAATTGAGACAACGTACGTGGAAACGCCCAGCCCGCCTCTGGCTCTGGCTCGTTAGAAGAGCATTATCTTCCAACAGTCGTGTGTCGACAGGGCCAGCGCCCGCCCTGCCCAGGGGGCCCGGCTGCGGCAGGGGCAAGTCCAGGGGCAAGTCGGGTCCGGCAGCCGCAGCCGCACCCTCGCGGCCTCCCTGCCCGAGGCAGGCGTCCCACTCGGCCCAGAGACGGCCCGGGGCCAGCCGGGCTCGCGGCCGACGCCGTGCAGGTTCCGTCTGCAGAGCGAGGGCTCTTACTCACTGCGCCCCGCGGCCGGGCTCCGTGCTGGGGCCGGTCACACGCCCCACCCAGGCCTCCCCCTGACCCCGGTGAGGCAACGCAGTCTCACTCACAAAGGAGGAAGCTGAGGCTGGGGGATGACATGGCTTCCCCCCCCCACCGCAAGCCCTGTCCTGGGGAGGAAGGGCTGGGTCAGCAGCCCCGGAACCTTCTCTTTAGCAGCTGCTCGTGGCCTGCGCGAGTGAGTCAGGGGCACGAGCAAGGACATGAGCTGGGCAGGAGGTGACTCCCCGTCCTGTCATCCAGCCACCCTGAGGGCCGCGTCCAGGCACAGCAGCTGCCCCACTGGGCACAGGGCTGAGGACGTTCAGCGGTTCTACGGCCCGGAGAGACTAAGCCCTTCCCCTGCTCAGATGCGTGTGGGGGTAACATTGAGAATAAACTGATGTTGTTTGAAACGTCACCAGTGTACACGCACGCCAAGATTACGTGGCTTCATTCTAGTTGTCAGAGTCTAGCTAAGGCCACTGAAGAGGAGTTTAGGCTGGGGCGGCCTGGACTGGGGTGTGGGGACCCGGCCTTCCCAGCATGTCTGGGACTGAGGGTATTTCTGGGACCTGAGACTCTCGGCGCCAAAGCTGCAAAAAGTCTCAGAAGACGGACAGGCAGTGCTGGCTTCGTGGCGTGTGGCCAGGGAAGGCACACGGGCTCCACCTGGGGTTTCATTGCTCTCGGTCATCATCCTGTGAGTCACTCAAGTAAATTACTGAACCTGAGGGGTCAGGGGAACCCCGGAATTTACAGCCAGTGGTCGGGAGCGCCAGCGGCCTGGCTCTGGAACTGCACCCTGCACGCACCCGCGAATTCCTTTGCGGTGCCAGGCTGGTCTTGAACCCCTGGGCTCAGGCAACCCTCCCCCTTCAGCCTCCTAAGGAGCTGGGACTACAGGTGTGAGCCACCGTGCCCGAAGCGGCTGTAGTTTACGCTAATTTGAAGGTCCCCGTTGATGGGGACCAGGCCCTTCCACTCGTGAAGTCTGTGCTGACCCCAAGCGGTCAGTGCCGGGACTGGCCTGCATCGCGCCCGGCCAGGATGGAAACACAACAGCCTTTGAAAGGAAGGGCATGTCCCCTTCCCTCCTCCCACTCTGGTGTTCCCAGCACAGACCCTGTGACAGACGCCTGAGCGGCCACCCGGAACCGCAGTGGCCCTGGGAGTGGACACCTGGGACGGAGGCGCGAGAGGGGCCTGGGTCCTCGGCCCGGCCGTGTCCGGACTGCAAGAACGCAAGGGAGGAGGCCTTTACCTTGTCTGCGCTGCTGTCAGCCTGGGCTTCTGTGCTCCTCACGAGCGGCCCCGTCCACACCAGCACGGGTGGTGGAAGGGCACCGACGTCCCCTTTGCAGACACTGCCGGATTGCGTTCCAAAGCGGCCACAGTCCTGCCGGCCGCGAGCACTTGCCCCGTCTCCTGCAGTAACAGGCAGCACTGCTCCTCCTACCCACCAGCTGGGTCTCCGGCCAAGTTTTCTCTAGTGAATAATGCAGCTTTACAATCAGAAAAAGGGTGAATTTTAAATGTAAGTAATGGCCAAACAATAATGACATCATGCGCAGCACACGGAAATGACAAGTTCTCCTCCGAACTCCTCCAGCGGAGGACGAGGCAGTCGTCCAGGTGCAGACACCCGGCACCCCCACGGTGAGCAGCACAGACAGGGCCGCGCGGACGCCCTCCCCGGTGCCCTTGTTTCCGCAGATCCGTCCTCGGACTGCAGCGACTGTCGCGGGCCACATCACAGTTTAGGAGGCCTGGCCATGTGTTTCCAGATAGGCTGAAATCATACAGCAATAGGTCAAAACTATTCAGGAAAATCATACAATAAAAGTCAACTATCCTGAAAAAGGGGTGTTGTTTAAAAACTTTTCTTAAATTAAAAAAAAAAAAGTTGCCCAAGATGTCCTGCACTTGCGAGGAACAGAAATGAAGCCTGGACCGTGCAAAGGTATTTATTGCCTCTTACGGTAGTTAAAAGTTACTCCAGATTTTTTTTGTAATACTTCCATGAGTTCTCCTTTAAGAAGCTTTAAAAAATATCTGCGTGTATCTGACTAAGGAGCATCATGATAAGGTGGCCTGCTGCCCCTCTGACACGAACAGGTCACTTCAGTAACAAACAGTCCACTCCGCCCTAGCGCAGCTCCCGGACGTCACACCCGTGGTGGACTCCAGCGGCCTCGAATGCCGCTTTCTTCCCCTGCACCCTGGATGGCAGAGCTCGAATTCTCCGACACTCCGCGAGAGGCAGCGTCCGTGCCCTCTACCCTGGAATCTGGACAAGCCCTGTAAGGTTGACCAATAAAAAAAAAAAAAAAAAATTAGCACTTTCGAGCACGGTCCTGTCTCTTGGCCCCTTGCTCTTGGGGCCCTGAGACACCCCGTGAGAAGCCCCCCGAGGCCGGCCCCCCACAGCCCGAGGAGCCCGCGGGACGGAGGGGAGAGGGGGCCGAGGAACACGGTGGTGCCGGCGTGCCCGGGAAGCAGCCGTCTGGGAAGCGACCCTCCCGCTCCAGCCGCCGCCAGAGGGACGGAGACCGGAATGGTCCACCCAGGCCTGTCCTCAATCCAGGACTCGGAAAGTTGTGAGCAAAATAAACAGCTGCTTTGAGCTAGAAGGTTGTGGGATGGTTTGTTAGTGCAGCAAAAGATGATCCAGACACACATCTCAAAAAGCCTTTCAAAAAATCGAAACAATGTAACAATTGTTTTTAAAAACCAAATAGTGCTTCTGCTCCGCCCTCTCTACCTTCCCTGGTAACGTGAGACTCCGCCATGGCCTTTTTCTGATCCTTCCTCCGCCGGGAAGAAGTAAGAGACTCGGCAACTGTGACTAGGAGCTCCTGCTGCCTCCAGCCTGGGAGGCCACCCCGGGAGGTGACTTGTGTGAGCCACGCGGCAGAACTGCTCCCCCTGGCGGTGCCGGAGCCTCTGGGGGAGCAGGAAGCCGCTGCTTCTGCGTCTCCCCCTTCCCCAAACGCGGACTGGAGCCGATGCTGTTACCTGGCAGCTAAGAGAACAAGCAGCCACCAGGAAGGAGGACTCACGTCCCCAGCTCCTGCCTTCCAGGCTCCCCTGCTGGCAGAACCTAACAAGACAAAGTCCCAGCCACCCCACAGCCCAGCGGGATTCGGAGCCGAGACCCACCAGCTCCATAACCGGCCTGCCCCCCTCCCGAGGGTGCCCAGTGTCCACACGCGGCTCCCACACACGCTTTAGCCACCACGTAACCAGGGCACGACGCCACCGTCCTTCACAGAGGGAGACTCTTTCATCCTCGTCACCAGACGGGAAGATAGGAAGTGCCAACGGTTGTCGCGTCCTTCACTGTGCAATGTTAATGACGCCTCTGATTCAAATCCAGTCCCATCTGAACGCTGAACCATAAACAGGAAAATACACACAGCTGTCACAGGGCCATGGCTGATATTCCTTCTTCTGTCTCTTCCGGGTTTCCTTCGCTCTCAGCCAGGACCGCAGCTGCTTCTGGGTTTGCTCTGGTTTGTTCACCAGACAGGGTGACCTCAGAATCATTCCTGAAGAACCTGACACCTTAGTGCTGCTGTGTTTTTCAGTTTCTGTGGTTTCCTATCAAACTTCGTCCCGGGACGTGGAAGTACTGAGGAGTATCTCGGAGAACCCTCCGGACTTCAGACAAGGCTTCCTGCCCGCACGCAGCAGCACCCGGGTCCCCCGGGCAGTCAGAGCGGACCCCGGCAGGGCACGGCCTCTCCTTGCCCCTGTCCGAGCAGTGAGGAGCCCAGGGGCCTCCAACGCCCCGGCCACTGCGACCAAAGGGAGCATTTCTCCTTGGGAACCAAAACCTCCACACCAACCGCACCCAAACTGCAGGACACAGAAGCAAACATTCTGCATTTGGGTTGTGACAGTGAGAGAGGCCACCCCTCCTGCGGTGAATTTCCAGTGCTGTCACCATGCCCGGCCCACCCATTCAGAGCACACACCGCAGCCGCTCTGAACCCCCATCTCTCAGATCCACCCAACGGCGTCACCGCGGAGCCTCCAGCAGCCCCTGCTCCTCTCAGGCTGACCCGCGTCAGAAGCGAATTACGCAGAACACGGATGCAGATTAGAGCCCACAGATGACAGGTGACGGGGCCGGCAGAAGCGTGACAGACAAGGACGGCCAATCCACAGCGAGACATCCAGAACACGTGTCTTTCCCAGCGAGGAAGATGGGTGTCCCCTTTATAATGGAGGGGTCCAAAGCAATCAACCCGTCACCGGGGACTGGCTGGCTTGTAGCCTTGGAAAATGGTGCCGTACCGGGAGTTGGCAGACTGGGCAGTTAGTAACGGCCCGTAGCCGGGGCCCAGGTTACCTGTTACTGCGTAACAAACACCCCCCAGCGTGGCAGGCTGGAACGGAGACGTTTACTTGGCTCCCAAGTCTGCAGTTTGGGTGGGAGTCGCAGGGCAGAGCTCGTCTCTGTTCCACTCAGCATGGGGGAGGACTCAAAGGCCCCTCACCTGTCTCGGCTGGGGTCACCGCACACCCACAGGTACTGACACGGGCCCCGGGCTGAAACACGGGAGCCTTGTCTGCCACAGACCTGCCCTCGGGTGAACTTTCCCGTGAGACACAAGTGTCTTCGCTCTGGATCTACAGAGGCCCAGCTACGGGAGCCTTCCCAGAAGTCCCTGCAGCAATTTTCCGTACTGTGTAATGAGGTACGTCAACATTTGGAAAATCTGCATAACTCAGTGAATGGGTATTTTCCAAGTGACCAAGCCATGCTGCCATGAAACTATGCATGAGCAAAATAGCCATCCGAAGACTGAAGGATTAACAAGAATAAAAAAATGTGCAATGTAGTTTCATAGTCTACTTTGCAGTTAACGTGTAAGGAATAACAATACACCTATTTTGTTTTGGTGTCTCAAAGAGTAACCACGATTATCTGAAATGGCCACTAAAACACTCTCTTTACTCTGTGAGGCTGGACTTTCTTCATAGACCTCAACTGAAACAATGCAGCAATAGATATGCGCTATCAATTTGCAAAAATAGGAAACACCACTTTTCTCACTAAATTTTCTTTGTAGAATAATCATTTTTGTGGGTTTGTGTATTTTTTTTTTTTTTTTGGCTGTCATAGGTTTACTATCTCATCCCTCTGCTTCCCTTCCAGTTTTTCCCCATTCAGCCGTAGCTCACCTTTGTGAATGCGCCTTCCGCCGTTCCTTCCAGCACGCAGGCCTTCACGCCAGCTTCCCACCCTGCGGGCTTTTCAGTCTTCAGCCAAATCGGCGTCACCGTCAAGTTCCTCCTCCTGCTGGCTCATCCTGCCCACTCTCTTCATCACTCATCCTCTTCATCTACTCTCCGCAGTCTTTCTCGTGGATGTTTTAGCATTTGAGTCTTACGGAAAATGGAAAAATACATTCTGGAGATATTAAAAGCCCTGGTAGTCTCAAGAAATTATTGTTAAAGTGTTTTATAATTTTATCATATTTTTTATTTATGAAAAAGTGTTTTACGATTTGATACATTTATTTATTTATTTTGAGACAGAGTCTCACTCTGTTGCCCGGGCTAGAGTGCCGTGGTGTCAGCCTAGCTCACAGCAACCTCAAACTCCTGGGCTCAAGTGGTCCTCCTGCCTCAGCCTCCCAAGAAGCTGAGAATACAGGCACACCACACCACGCCCAGCTAATTTTTTGTTTCTATTTCGAGTTGCCCAGCTAATTTTTCTATTTTCAGTAGACGGGGGTCTCGCTCTTGCTCAGCCTGGTCTCGAACTGCTGACCTCAAGCGATCCTCCCGCCTCGGCCTCCCAGAGTGCTAGGATTACAGCCGTGTAGCAAATTTTCTGACACATTCCTCCAGTTTTGTCTGAAACTGTTTATTTCTTGAAGGATCCTTACTGAGTTTAGACTTTCAAGTTGCAGTTATTTTCTTTCAGCTTTTTAAACATACTCCATTTGTCTCCTGGCTTCCATTGTTTGCATTAAGTCAGTTCTAAGTCTTTTTAATGACGCTGCTGCTCTATAATTGTCTTTAGGTTTTGATGTATCTTCAAGTGCTTTTGATTTTGGTCATGCTTGAAGTGCACAGGGTTTCTCGAATCTTGACATTCTTCATCAGTTCTGCAAAGTCGTCCACAGCCTTTTAATTTCCAAACCGTTAGGGGGCACCAGTGGTTTTCGTTCCGTGGATACAGTGCATCCCGCTGCAGTCAGGGCTTCCAGCGTGCCCACCGCCAGAATGGTGTGCCTGTGCCTGACAGATCTTCATCCCTTCCTCCCTGCTCGGTTTCCAATGTCCATTACACCTTTTTGCCACCATATAGATCCCTCACTGAGATCCCACTTACAAGTGAGAACATGGGGTACTTGTTTTTCCATTCCTGAGATACTTCGCTTAGGATAACGGTCTCCAGTTCCATCCAAGTTGCTGCAAAAGACATTATTTGATTCCTTTCCGTGGCTGAGTACGGCGCCGTGGGATATTTACATCACATTTTCTGTACCCACTCATCAGTTCACGGGAACCTGGGTTGGTTCCGTATCTTTGCAACTGTGAATTGTGCTGCAATAGACATTCGGGTGCAGGTGCCTTTTTGACATGACTTCTCTTCCTTTGGGTAGATAACCCAGTAGTGGGATTGCTGGATCGAATGGCGGGTCTACTTTTAGTTCTCTGAGGAGTCTCCTTACTGCTTTTCATGGCAGTTGTACTAGTTTACACCCCACCAACAGTGTATGAGCAAGCATTCCTTTCCTACCACATCCAAACAACATCTATTGTTTTTTGACTTTTTAATAATGGCAGTTCTGACAGGGGTTAGGTGGTATCTCATTGTAGTTTTAATTTGCATTTCCCTGATGATTAGTGATGTGGAGCATTTTTTCATGTTCGTTGGCCAGCTGTCTACCTTCTTTTGAGAAGGATCTGTTCATGTCTACTGCCTGCTTTTTGATGGGGTTGTCTTTTCTTGCTGATTTGTTTCATGCAAAGTTTGCAAATATTTTCTCATTCTGCAGATTTACTCTGCTGATTACGGCCTTTGTTGTGTAGAAACCTTAATTAAGTCTCATTTCTTGTTTTTGCTGCTATACTTTTGGGATGTTACTTACAAATTCTTTGCACCAATGTCTAGAAGAGTTTTTCCTGTTTTCTTCCAGAATTTTTATGGTTTCAGGTCTTACATTTAAGTCTTGAACCCACGTTGGGTTAATTTTTGTACATAGCCAGACACAGGGATCCAGTTTCATTCTGCATGTGGCTGTCAATTTTCCCAGGGCATGTTTTTGCCTGTTTTGTTGAAAATCAGTTGGTCACAGTTACATGGTTTTATTTCTGGGTTCTCTATTCTGTTCCATCGGTCTGTCTTTTATGCCAGTACCATGCTGTTTTGGTTACTATGGTCTTGTAGTGTAAGTTGAAGTCAGGTAATGTGATGCCTCTAGATTTGTTCTTTTGCTTACGAGTACACTTAGGCTACTTGGGCTCTTTTTTGATACCATATGAAGCGTAGGATTATTTTTCTAGATCCGTGAAAAGTGATACTGGTATTTTGATGGGAATTACATGGAATCTGTCAGTCACTCTGGGCAGTGTGGACATTTTAGCAATGCTGATTCTCCCAACCCATGAACAGGGGATGTTTTCCGTTGGTTTGTGTCATCTATGGTGTCCTTCATCAGTGTTTTTAGTTCTCCTCGTAGAGATCTTTCACCTCTTTAAGTACATTCCTAGGTATTTTTCTTTGTAGCTACCGTATATGGTACTGCGTTCTTGCCTTGACTCTCACCTTGACTGATATTAGTTTATTGATCTATGTAATTTTGTAACCCGAGACTTTACTGAATTTATCAATTGTACGAATCTTTTGGTGGAGTCTTCAGGGTTTTCTACATGTAAGATCCTATCACCCGCAAACACGGATAGCTTGACTCTTTCCCAGTTTGGACGCCCTTTATTTCTTTCTCTTGCCTGAAGCAATCTTTTTTTCCCTCTTGAGACAGGGTCTTGCTTTGTTGCCCAGGCTGGAGTACAGTGGCCCAATCAACTCACTGCTGCCTGGAACTCCTGCGCTCAAGTGATCCTCCTCCTCAGCCTCCAAAGTAGTAAGAACTACAGGCATGTGCCACCGCACCCAGGAAATATTTGGTAGAGATGGGTCTATGTTGCCCAGGTTGGTCTCAAACTCCTGGCCTCAAATGGTCCTCCCACCTCAGCCTCCCCAAGTAATTACAGACATGGGCCATGGCACCTGGACATTTTTGTCTCTTACCCCTATTTTCCATCTTTTTGTCTCTCTGTCCCTTGTGTATTTCTTCCTGACCTTTCAACTTTTCTCTTAGCTTTGTCTAATCTGTTAACCCTATTCAGAGTTCCTACGTTAGCTATGCCACGTTTTGGCTCTAGAATGCCCATGTGCTTTTAAGTTTGCCACTGAAATTCTTTTAGTTCTCTGAGGAGTCTCCTTACTGCTGTAAGGAGACTCTTAGCATAATGTGTCTTATCTCAACTTACCTCTTAGCATAAATGTGTCTTATAACGCCAATGTCTGAATGACTTTCCTTAAAGAATGACTTAGGGCACTTAAAATTCTTAAAGCAAGTTGACTCTAATAGCTAATGTCCTGAATCTATTTTTCAAATCAGTTTCTCTTGATTCTTTTTCATGTATTTATATTTTGAGACAGGGTCTCACTATGTTGCCCAGGCTGGGGTACAGGGGCTACTCACGGGCCCAATCATACCGCACTACAGCCTTGAACTCCTGGGCTCCAATGATCCTCCCATCTCAGCCTCCTGAGTAGCTGGGACCACCAGACATGCCCTGCTGCAGCCAACTCCATGTGGTTTTGTCTCGCACCCTAGTTATTTGCTGGATATCACACTTGTAAAACGGTCTGAAGAATCAAATCATTAAGTCTGGTCCATCCTTATCCCTAAAGGAGTAGCTGGTTGGGGTCCTAATTTCCTAGGTCTCAGACTCCAATTCATGTCCTTTTAGCCCAACCAAGTGACTGTCACAAGTCCCAGTTGGCTATCAGGTAACTCCTTCTGCCCCTGGCACACACCTGTACGGTGACAGCCACACGGAACACGGGCGCACGTCCCAGAGACGCCGTCCTCCCCGAGATGCTGGCCCGTCACGTCTGCGCCACTGTCCCAGCTCTCCGGTGCCTTCGAGCAGGTGTTGTAAGATCCTGCTTACTTTGCGGCAGTCCTCAGTGGGAGAGCACTGAGTTACCGAGTGTGCCACGACTTCCACTGGTCCGAGCCCCCTCCGTTCCTGTCTCATCTTCTCAACCCCTTCTCTCTGTGCTGACCACACACACACGCAGTGTCCGGCACCACCGAGACTGAAGGCAGACACAACTTTGGGGTCTCCAGTTTTAGTCTGTTCCTTTTCTGCTCATGGAGGCATTTAAGAGAAATATTTCATTACATTTCCAAGTGTAATGTAATGGGCACAGTTTCAGATTATATAGTCTACTACACGGCCCAAGACAAGTCTCCAGAACTTAAAAAAAAATTAAGTAGACCCAGAAAATTTGGGATTTTTTCATATACTGTATTAGTTCTCCAACTTGGCCTTTCCATCCAACATCAGGTGAAAGCAAGTTTAAAAGTCAAAAAGGAAAAAAAAAGACCTGGCAGGAGCAGCAAGGTGACAGGCAAGTGGAAACTGTCTCAGATTCGGCGTTCGGACCCTAACCCACCCTGGCCTCTCCCACCATCAAACAGGAACCATCCATTTTAAGGAAGGGAGTGATCCTCAATTTTTAACATAAATTATAAAAAGGTCCTGAAGCCAAAAAGGGTTGAGTAACTGGTTGCTCTTATTTGACATCGTTTTGTGCCAAATTAAGGTACATTTGCATAAATTAAAGATAAACAATGTATAAAGACAATCTGGACCAAGTAAAAACCATTACTATTGTGATCGCCGACAGCAGGACCCCTGTAGCTGCAGCTACCCAGGAGGCTGAGGCGGGAGGACTGCTTGAGCCCTGGAGCTCCAAGGCCAGCCTGGGCAGCACAGCAGGAAGACCCTGTCTCTTAAAAAAATAAAAGGAAAAGCATTCTACAGACACTGGAATATAGGAAAAATTGGCAAAGCTGTACTATCTTAGATGTGCCAAACAAGCAAATCTTTAGACACCCAATCAAGCAAGGCTAACGTTCAAGGGACCGTGTGTCTATCACTAAAACATCACATCCAGCGCTCACTTCAGCAGTACGTTCACTAAAACCGAACACACAGGATTAGCACGGCCCTGGCGCAGGGATGACATGCAAACTCGTGTAGCATTCCACACTGGGAAATCACATCTACGTAACATTCTACAGCTGAACATTCCCAAGCAATAATCCACAATTTTTAAGAGTCAGACTAAATTGGTACATTTGCGACAAAAGGGAAAGGATAAATAAGTAAAAAGCAGGGAATATGTAAGCAGAAAGAGTAACAGGGCTAGAAAATAACTGCGTCCGGGAGCGTGCCCTGCAAATGCCCACGGCAAATTCACTGCCTCTTTGGAACTTGCCCCATTTCCCTCTGCCTGGGACCCCCCCCCGACCCCCCCCCACTGCCACAGCTCCTCCCTCCTGCCCTGCCTGCCAATCTGCTGCTAACGAGTGTCGCTCTGCCCGTGTCACTCTACCCGTGTCACTCTGCCCGAGTCCAGACCACTTTGTTATCTCTATCCAAGTTGCCCTTTACAAATATTTTGTTGTCTACTGCTGTTTTAAGCTCATGTTTCTAAGGTAAACCCATAAAAATAAACATTTATTGACAGAAAGCAAGCTGTCCCACAGGTAAAGTCTGGGGAAAGTAGAGAAATAGCCATGTGAACTTCTAACTTTTAGTCAGGACTCAAGACAGCAGCCGCCACAGTTGCCATGGGTTAAAGCTCAGTGCCAACGCCAAGTACCTCATTTCATACCAGAAAATTAAACACCCACCTGAAAAGTCACTGTCTAAATGTAAGAAGGAATACACATCATACAATGGTTTTTGTAACGTATCCACACAAGCACACTGCTCTTTGAAATTTAAAGAAAAAATTTATTGAAGATCTGAAAAACAATTCCTAAAAGATCAACTTTTCCAGAAAACTAGCCACACAATGCATTGCGTCTATCATGTTAAAACGTGCATTAGACACAAATACAAAAACCATGAAACAAGCCACCATTCTTCAACAATCTGAGCAAAGATAAAATGCCTAAGGAACAACATGGATGACTTGCAAAGGACGGGCTCTTTACTTTAAGCACCATAAAAAAAAAAAGGAGCACAAATGGGTGAGTGTGTTCAGTTATAGACACTGAGTTGAACCTTTGGCACTAGGAGTCAGCGCATTTGCCATGTAGCATTAACACGTATTATAAAAGTGCGTAGTGTCAAAGGAGAGAGCCACCAGCATTCAGAAGCAGCTTTGTCGACTAGCAATAAACACTCTACAGCATGTCTCTCTGCTGTCCATCATTGAATACACTGGTAGCAACTTTGAAATGAAAAAAAAAGTAAGAAAAGAAAAAAGGAGCTATAACCCCTTTTATTTTCTCTGTTTAAAATCAAACAGAAAACAAACATCAATTCTGTTATACACTAACATCTTCAAAGTACATTGTTTGTACAGGAGAAAGACTGAGAACAAAGATGTGTTTACAGAGATCCAAACACGGCGAGCGTCTCACACGGCTTTCCGGTGGTACTCGGGAGGGGCCACTTCGTAGTCACTGGCACTGAACAAAGTCGCAGAATTCTTTGCCAGGTACCTTGAAAGAAAAAGATGTTATTCATCACCAAGATTTTTTTAAAATCCCATTTTGATCAAAATCTCTTCCTACGTATTAGCATACATAAGCCACAGAAAACACTTTCCTTAAACACATAAAACAAATTGCTACTTCACAGTAAAACCATATAATTACAATTCAGGCAAACGGGCTACACGTTAGGTAACGTCACGCGTGAAGGAATGAAATCTGGACGAGAACTGTCGTCTCTTCAGGACACCAACTGGAGAGCCTGAATGGTGTTTAATAAAGTCATCCTATCACACACGGCACTACCCTCCTGAAACAGTAACATCTAGATGTTTCCTTTAGCTCTTCGAGAAATCGTATTAAAGGAACTGAAACGTCAAGTAGTGGAGCAGTTTTACTTCACAAAGAAATTGAGATCCAGAGAGGACATGAATCACTGGTAAAGCAAGGACTATACTCTGTTTAGACTCAAGCCCATGTTGCAGTCTTAAATTTATTATAAAACATACGGTCAAAGTAGAAAACCAAAAACTCCCACCTTTTCTCCCAACACCATGCAAGAAATAATGCCCTGTTAACTACGATCCACGCTCCAGGAAAGCATGTATCTTTCCCAAAGACGGAAACAAACACCTGTACAGATGAGGGGATTGTATCACACTCCTCTGCTGCAGCTTGGCTCTTCCCCCCGTGGACACAACGTGAACACCGTTATCGGTTCAGTATTTTTTCCCTGTCACCTGCTTGATTCACTGTATTTAGAACAACCTCACTGTTTTAATAGCTGCTTGGTTGTTCAAAATTCACTATGATAAAAATGTCCTCCAAAACGTTGTACAAACTAGAATTGTCCCTTTCCCAGTTTCTTCAATCATTTAAATCTTAGCAACCTGACGAGAGATTTTACTGGCATTGACACTGGTGGTGTAATTCTGGACGTGTTTTTAACGGCCCTTTGCGCTGCCGTTTCTGTAAACACCCTTTGTCCTGCTTATCACACTGGTCTTTTTCTTACTGAATCAGAACTCTTCTTTATGCATTAAACATAGCAGCCCTTTCATACACGTAACACTATGGAACTATAAAAATACTGTTTTCTTTCATTATCTTAAGTGTTTTAGTTTTAGATTTAAAATCTAGTTTCATCTAGAATTTGGTGCCAGACTAAGTGTGGCTTTTACTTTGTTTTCTTCCCAGCTGTCAGCTGTCTCATCACCAATCTACAAAGTACCCCACCCCATCCCGTTACACCCACAGGCTGGTCCGTCATTTGTGAGACTCCAGGTACCTGCACTTATTTATACTGTTCCAGTAACCATCTGCTAAGGCTGCACCAACACATTCTTTTACTCGATGATGTTTCAGCATCCAGAGCGTTACTCTCTCCTACCATACAGTGATTCTAGACTCACGTTCACAATTTCACGCATGCTTAGACTCACTTCAGGAAATCATGGAGATAGTTCAGTAATAAAGCAAGGCTCTTCTCATCCAAAGGTGTATAGGCCAACATCGCTCCAATTCGTACTATTGAAAGAAGAGAATTTAGCCCAAGTTACATCCAGGCAGCACTATAACCGTATTATTTAAATTACGAGAGCAAATGCAACCATCACCAATTCTTTTAAAATGTGTGGTTTTAAAAGCTTCACCCTTGAACGGATTTTGCTATTTAACATTTTAGATAAAAATTCAAATTGGAATACAGTCATGTTTTAGCAAGTGAATTACCTCTTGCTCATTTAAGAAGACAAAACAAGTAAAAGTCATGTTTTCTAAATGGCCATTACCAAACAATCTCAGTAGATGTGGTGCCCCATACACCTGGGACATGGGCGCATCGGGGTGATCTGCAAGGATTTCCGCATACTGTGGCCTCTCAAATTTGTAGAGCAGCTGAGTGCCCAACATCACGTTGAAGTATTCCTTTATCCCGGCCACAACTTCATTAACAGCGTACTCCCTGACAAGTGAACAAAAGCATTTACTTTCAAAACTAGCCATGGAAAACAACTGAGATAGGGAATAATTCAACCAACAAGAGGGTAAAGAATTAAAGGTTGAGCTAGTGACAACCAACCATGGCTGTTTTTTTCTCAAAGGGTTTTAACGAGGATACATGAAATCAATTTTTAAAACATGCTAAAGCAGCATTTACCAAATTAAAGCCCTTAAGATGGTTCTTACATTTTCAAATGGTTAAGCTTTAAATAGCTGTGTAAGTATCTACATAAAAACTTCAATTTTGCCTAAAATATTTACTGTCTGGCCCTTTAAAAAAAACTTCGTAGGTCAACTCCTGGGTCAAACCAATGAAATTGTATTTTGCTAGTTTCTGATGGCATTAACATATAGAGTTAAGTATAAGTTTCAGATGATTTACTTGGAAATAATATTTTTTTAAAATGTCTTTGGGTATACTTGAAAGGTGCACATTCTTACTTGTTATCTGTGTTTCCACGAGATTTTTTGTAATTTGCATAATCCTCTAGAATGGAATCCACATTCTTCTTGGCAGGAAGATAAAAGAGCTATGAAAACAAAAGCACACTTGAATACAAGTATTCCCTTTTCTAAAGAAAAACTGCATCAGAAAAAACTTTTTATGCAATAAAAAATCACGCAATAGTATTACAAAAAGAAAAAAAAGCACTATTCAGCACTTGAAACATGAATATGAGGAACTAAAAATGCAATTATAGATGATCCCCACCTTACAATGGTTTGACTTAATTTTTCAACTTTCTGCTGGGTTTATCAGGATGTAACCCCATCATAAGTTAAGGAACATCTGTGTATTTACTTAAATAGCCAAACGTGGCCAGTGGCTACCACGCCAGCGAGCACAGCCCTCAAGACCGGCAACACGCCCAACACGTATGTACACCGCACACACCACACAGCAATGTGCCTTCATCACGTGCTGCTTCGCACATTATGTACCAGAGTTGGCCTCTGGCATTACCATAACTATCTTTTATCTTCGCATCCACACTATGAAGCAGGGACTGGTATTCCACTAAATGTGAAAACTAAAGCACAAAAAGGCTGATAAACTCGTCCAAGCTCACAGACACTAATGGTGGAACCATGGTGTCATCACAGCTCACAGCAACCTCCAACTCCTGGGCTCCAGTGATCCTCCTGCCTCAGCCTCCTGAGTAATAAGACTATAGGTACATGCCACCATGCGTGGCTCATGTTTGTACATTTTGTAGAAACAGGGTGCTCACTATGTTGCCCAGATGGTCCTGAACTCCTGGCCTCAAGTGATCGACCCTCCCACATCGGCCTCCCAAGGTGCTGAATTAAAGGCAAGAGCCCCGTTGCCCAGCCAGAACCATGGCCTGGAAACAGGCAGTTTAGGTATAACTAAATCATCCTCCAAAGGATTCAAGTGATGTCCACACACTGTATGTGACTCATATTTCCCTTAAGTCTCATGATCGTCTAGTCCCTACTCTTCTCCCCCGACCTATCCCAATCCTAACTATGACCTTTGTTTGCTTAAAGAAATTGGTTTATTTGTCCTATAGAATTACTCATCATGGACTTTAATGATTAATAAACACGTTCCTCGATTAAACAACCTTATTTCCTGCAAACTAGTAACAGACCTGGGACATTACTATGACTCAGGTTCTCCTGGGGGCCATGAATACCCCTGCAAGTGGTGTGTGTGCTTTCTACCGCATTCCGTCAGCAGGGCGGATGTTCCAGTTTCAATGTCAAGACAGTGAGCACATGCTTCCTCGCCTTTACCAATTTTCAAAATGAGTTCCTGCCCTAGCAACCTCCAAAAATGAGTTACTTCCACTTTTATCACTATAAAGGTATGAAATTTACATATGTACTTTTATGCCTCTCCAATTGCTCAGCCACTGAATTAAAATATCATGTATCAGTCACACCTTAAAAGTTCGTCTATGGCCGGGCGCGGTGGCTCACGCCTGTGATCCTAGCACTCTGGGAGGCCAAGGCGGGTGGATCGCTCAAGGTCAGGAGTTCGAGACCAGCCTGAGCAAGAGCGAGACCCCGTCTCTACTAAAAATAGAAAGAAATTATCTGGCCAACTAAAAATATATACAGAAAAAATTAGCCGGGCATGGTGGTGCATGCCTGTAGTCCCAGCTACTCGGGAGGCTGAGGCAGTAGGATCGCTTAAGCCCAGGAGTTTGAGGTTGCTGTGAGCTAGGCTGACGCCACGGCACTCACTCTAGCCGGGGCAACAAAGTGAGACTCCGTCTCCAAAAAAAAAAAAAAAAGTTCGTCTATATAACACTTTAATTTTTTTTTTTTTTTTTTTTTTTGCTAGCAAAAACAACATATAGCTTGTGATCTGTATAGTTTTCAAGGTACCTGTTTTTGCCTGGTAATTAAGTCCCAGTCATCCACAAGCCAAGGTTTTAGCTCCTCAGGAATCTTTACTTTAACTTCAACTCTGTTCATGAATGTTTCTTCCTAAATAGAAAAAGGAAGGGTATTAAAAACTCTTTTTTCTTACTGAATAGAAACTATAAAAAGTAGTATTTTTTTAAAACCTCTAGAGGCACTAAGTATAAATAAATTCTTTAAAAGCAGTCATGTGTACAGCTGGAACAGTCGATAGTAAATGAAAAAGACCACATGGCTAGCTTCTGGAAGAGAATCTTATCTTGGACCATGAAAGTCTGCATTTTCATGTGAAGGTAAATATGCTTTAGTGATTTAGTTCCTCCTGTTCTGGAAACAGAACATCCTGACTTCATACATTTTAACTTAGTATTTTCATAGTTACTCTTGGTCTCCTAATGACTATCCCAAACACAACTATTATAAGGTACATCTTTAATTCATGAAATTAAAAGTATTGATTTCTAAGGAAGTCTTCAAAAACTGCCCAAAAATGCCTATTTGCAGATCATGCCGCTGTTTGTAAGTACACTTATAATTTCAGCTTCGGAAATATAAACTACGTCAGTTAAAAATTAAAATCCTATCTTCAAATTCATAACTTTGGAAATTATAATTAATTAGAAATAAGACACTTTGCCAATTATATTTAATTCTAAACTATACTGACAGGCTTTCGTGTTATTTTTTATTGGTTTATTAATCCATCATACAATTTAATAAACCATCTAATGTGACCTAATAAGTCTATCCAGTCCAACACCAAAGAAACATTTAGTCTTATATGTGGATCATGGAGCTGACACAACAAATGACGAGTTGGGGTAAAAAATCTAGAACTACAGGTAAAATAAAAACGTATTATACAAACATATCCTTTACCCCCAAAAAGAGAAAATTTTTAATTTCAGTAGTTAACCACATTAGCAATGCTTGTAAGAATCAAAGTTCTATTTTTACGTGTTGCAACATGACTGAGACTAAAGACTCTAACATGCTCTTCACAAACTCAAGAAACACTCACATTTTCAACAGTAGGATCTACCCGGGCCCTTTTCTTCCGAGGAGGCTGAGGAGTCTCGCTGGTACTGCCACCATCTCCATTTCCAGGGGCTATAAAGATGTGTTTAAGGGCAGGGGGAGAGGAAGGCTCATTTTAGCTAATTCAACAAAAAACTCTTTAAGTAGTCTCTCCCTCTTTTCATTATTTCTCCATTACAGAGCTATTACTTGAATCTATGATTAAAGAATCATATTCCTACCAGAAATGTAACTTCTGTAAACAGCTCTACCAAACATTTAGTATGAGTAACATTTAATATTACCATCTTCCAATTTATTTAAATGTGTCATCTTCTCAGTGGCTGTCATTAAGACCAAAGCAGATGAAAGTAACTTATGCTTACAAGTTTCTCCATGGTAACAAGAGTTAGGTCTCTACCATCATGTACCTATCTATCTCATAATACAGCTGTGAGATTCCTATTAAGACCATAAATAAACATGTTTATTCCAAAATTTCATAGCTTTCAAAATAGTGTAATTCAAAATTTGAGTATTATAAAGGTAAAATAAAGCAATTTTAAGAAAGTTAACATTCTTACCTTTCTGTTTGTTCTTTTTTGTTTTCCTGTAAGGGAAGAAAAACAAGAAAGATAAATAATTACTTCCAGTAAAACTACCTTTGTTTCAATTCCTTTTTATCAGGGACAAATTCACAGAGAAATACTGCCTTCGATAAGACAGGTAGTAAATATAGTCTCCTGTGTTCAGGCACAAGCACTTTTTGCTAATAGCTGGTTAAATTCACATCTCCCTCCACATAATAGAAAAATAAACCAAGAACATTTTTGGAGACGACCTCCATCTCCCAAGGCTGTATTAGTATATGTTAAAAGTATATATTACATTACTAGTCCCATCAAGAAAAGTTTCAAAGGATAAAGTAATTCTTACAACTATTTTAGTTTTGATTCTCAAAACATTAATTTAGATTTCAGATCTGTATATTTCTTAAATACTAACCTGTTACTCCACTCTCAGTGGTCCAAACTTTGTTTCACTTTATTTCTTCTCTAAATTACATTCCCTCAGTCCCAATACTACACTCTATCCCCCACATCCAGGACAAAGCTGATCTGTCTGTCTGGTCGTCTTTCACAGCAACCTCACTCACGTTCCTTTACATACTGCTGAATGGTAAACTTACTGATTTTTGCTATTTCACGTAATTATTTCCAGAAGAGTTTACAAAGCCCATCACTGTGGATTACTCCTGGTGAGACCATACCAGAACACCTGGATTTTTCTACTTTTCTACAGCTTTAATATTTATAAAACTTATTAACAGTATTAATTCAGGTCTTCAGGTTCGTTTTACAACTCATGTTTGGATATAAAACATAAGATCTGGCCAATATGAATACAGGTTTTCTCCTGCCTCTCTAAGGTTAGCTTTTACAATGTAAATACTGCTGGACAGTATTTCTGGGTCAGAGTAAACCATGAACTTAACTTGTACATGTCAACAATGCATGAGGACCAAGAGAAACCAAAAGTCCTTATACTAAATCTTTTAACCCACTCACTCTACACTATTAAAATTAAAATACTGACAAGTGATCTCTAAAGGCTCTACGAACTATACAGGCTGAGCAGCCTAAATCAGAAGTGCTCAAATCCAAAATTTTTGAGCCAACATGATGCTCAAAGGAAATGCTCACTAGAGTATTTCGGATTTTGGATGTTCAACCAGTAGAGTATAATGCAAATATTCCAAAATCTGAAACATTCTGAAATCTGAAACACTCTGGCCACAAACATTTTGGACAGAAGACGCTCAGCCTGTGCACGTCAACGCCCAGGAGCAAGAACCCCTGGACATTCTTGCTTCGACCTTCTGGACTATCAGGGGCCAATCAAGAAGCTCCCACTGTCCGAGGACAGGGAAATTTGAATTTTGAAACTTTACTTCATGTGTTTACTCAGCCATTATTTTTGTAGTTGAAACTGCACAACACTATATTTAACACCTGACTTCTAAGCAGTAAAGTCAGACCAATAACTCTGGCAAAAAGCAAAATGATCTCTTCCAAAAAGTTGTAACTTTTATGTTCTTATACTATTAATACTTATTTAACAATACTTATTAAATTACCACTCCTTACACCAGCTTTCAGGTACCTAAACTTTAGACAAACGCCACGTGTATGTGACGTGACTTTCTTATTCTAGGACTCATCACCCTGGAGTAAGTAATGGTTTTCTTCTTCCTGGGTGGAGGAGAAAGGCATACTATTCGAAACCTTAACTTCTCACATAATTCCCCAAAGGGGAATTACACAGAAAATATTTGTAGCAGAACTAAAAAAGCAAACTGTGCCAAAAAATTATCTCTCAAACTGTGCCCTACTGATAGTACTGTCTTTGTAAGACAAAACATTACATACATGTATACTTACACATGCTACTTAAAAGATAAGGGTTGTAAAGGTACTTAATGCCACTGAATTACAAACTTAATAATGGTTTACATGGTATATGTGTATTTTACCACAACAAAAAGGGGGAAACGTGCTAAGGAAAATTAAGAGGTATGTATTTTCATTTTATTTCTTTTTTCTTAGAGACAAGGTCTCACCACATTGCCCAGGCTGGTCTTAAACTCCTGGCCTCAAGTGACCCTCACAAGTAGCTGGTACTATAGGAGAGCCACCACTCACTGTTTAGTATGTATTTTCAATGATTTAACAACCTGATACCTGAGGAATGGGATTCTCGCTGGTTTCGACAATGTTCCAGAAGTTTCCATTTTCAATAATTAACACATGATGAGTATCGAATATGAATTTCACTTATAAAACAAAGATAGAGCTGCTTACACTTCAACATTTTTCTGCTGCAGACCGGATGTCTTCTTTCCCGGGGCAGCCCCTCTCATCTTCCCCTCTGCATACTGCTCCCTTCAAAAATAATTTCAGTACAGTCATCACAAAATGAGTACTTACATAGAAAAATAAATTGTACCAGCTCAATTCCATCAGGAATTTATATTCAAATTCAGGTCCCAAGCCTGTACATATTCTGGCACCAAGTTTATATTTAACAAGTTGGACAAGAAAGAATATAATTACCCCCCAAAAAAAATTCAAACAAAAAACTCAAGAAAGAAAGAACAGAAAACCCGAGATTTGGCTCTTCTGTATCCACCAAAATTAAAATCAGTGTAGTAAAAAAGTGACTATAATAGTTTGTGTCTCACATAATTGAAAATTCCATTTCTGTTTTGGAATTCACTAATCCCAATGTCTTCTTTTATATGATCCCATTTCATCACTTCAATTTTGACATACATTCCGACCATGAAATTACCCTGCAGACCACAAAGTCCCTCAGGATCCCTTTTCCTGCACGTGCTTTCAGAGATGAAGGATGGGGGGTGCCTCTTCTCCCTGCTTTTTTGTTTCCCCACCAAGTGTACCTTCCACAGAGCCCAAGAGATTAAGACAGAAGATGTTTAACAATGAGTTTATACCTACAGCAACTGCCAACAACATTCTGCTCTGTTTTCTACCTAGATCTAAGGACAGACTCAAGTAATCTAAGTAGACCACTTCCTTTACCTAGAAATGGCTTGTCTGATAACTTAAAGTCAGAGCCCCAACAGCAGCTGACGGGTACCAAGAATCACGCAGAGCAGCCAACATGATTTCCATTTTCATTCCACAACCAAAAACTAGTCTACAGGCAGCTCTCACCAATACTTATTTTACAAAACGAACTTACTGATTGGCTTTTTGAAGCTCTCGCTGTTTCTGCAGATTGGTGTCCACATACTTGAGGACTCTGCTCTCTGGAACCCATTCATCCCAACTGAAAAAAAGGAAAGTTAAAATATCACTCAAAAATATTTTTACTACTATTTAGACTCTGTTCTCCAATTAATTTTTAGAGATCCAAGAGACAAGACTTTGGATTTCTCTGTAGTAATTTGATGAACTGGCACTACAACAAATACATTCTCAACTAAAATGAAAATCTAATGAAAGTCTGTTCTATAAAGAAAGAAAACTTCGTATTTTCAGAAGCAGCATTCCAAATCTAACTTGCCAGAGATTACTCAAAAATTACTTTGAGAGGGTGGCACTTAAAATTTAAGTCTCTAAGCAATTAGCCTTACAGAAAAAAAATATTATCTTAAAGAATTCTAACTCCCAGAAATGAAACACAGGAAGGAGTCCATAATAAAGACGTTAATCAGCTGTGTGTAACGACAAAGTTACATAGCTCTGTGCTATAAAACAAGGATAACAACAGTACCTATCTCAAAGGATTGTTGTAACTAAACACATGTAAAATACACTTGAGAATCTCTGACACAAAACAACGAACATTCAAGGTTTGTCAGAAACATACTAGGTCTAAATACTCAAACACTATCTAGATCGGCCCAGCTAAGTCTGTAAATTAAAGTATCACAATGGCGTATCAGACCCCCCCATTCTCTTCACCTTCATTCACTCACAAATGGACACACTAACTTCCAAGGCTAACCAGAAAGCTGGTTTTCTAAACATCCAAAGGTAGAACCATTTTCTTAAAAATGTTAAGACATTGTGGCACTTCACGTAGCTCCTTCAAAACAAAAATTTGATGGTGTCTTCCCCCCAAAGAAGAAAACAGAAACAAGGTATTTCTTAGGGATGCTGAATGTTTTGAGCACAGTGAGTCTTTTCTCCTGCTGACGGAGCTCCCTCAGTAACCCTCAAGGTACTCTGTTTAAAATTTCCCACCTCCGACCTCACATAACATAGCCAAAAGGAAAAGTAAGTAAATAAAAAGCAATCCTCAACATGATTTCCTCGAAAAAACTTTAAAACATGCATTTACCTAGAGGTCAGGAGGGGGTGGTGTACTGAGGGAGCTCCTTCAGGAACAGGAAAAAGGGCTACATTATCCTCATGTGTCTTCAAAGTTTTTTCAGAGCGCCTGGGCCTCACAGCACTTCTGATACAGACAGCATAGTACAAAGTAATCTCAGTAACTAGGTGTAGAATTTAGCTTAAGCTTTATTAAGATTCATTTACAAATGGAATATTTAAATGTCTGTGTCAACAAATTCCAAGGTTTGAAAATTTAGAAATATCTCATCTAGTGCGCTTTTGAAAAAAGATTAAAGTTTAAGAAAATTCCAATTTGGGGATTAGGGAATTGTATTCTTTTTTTTTTTAAAAGTAAAGTATTCTACCAACCATTTTCAAAATAAGGATCTTATTTTTATTTTTGTACCGGTATCTATTACAATTCTCTCTAAACCAAAGGGAGCTGGCCAGTATTTAATTACCACAAAGTTCCATTTTAGAACCTTACAAATCCCTTCCCTGATATAAAATGTATCTCAATAAATAATCACCTTGATCTTTTAAAACCAAGTTACTGCTAAAGTTTCCTTTATATGTAAAGAGCTGAAAATCTTTGCTGTATCAAAGGAAAATGAAGTGGGCAACATCTTTTGCTCTAAGACAATCACCAGGGTATAACAAACACTCAGAAATTTTTACAGATAGGTCAAGCATAAAAAATTTCAGAATTTTGAAAGGTCACATGTGACTAATTTCCAAAGTTACAACGATCCATGGTAAATAACTGAAGGCAAAACACTCAGAAATGTTTATATATAGGTCAAGCATAAAAGAATTTCCATTCTTTCTTGAGGAGGTTTGCGGGGGGGAAAAAATTTCCAATTTTCTAAAGGCAGCTTATGATCCATGGCCACTACTTACATAGCATTAAATAAAAACACAATACACTTGCTAGGCATTCAAATAATTCCTCCCCTTTCACAAGCGGTATATTTAAAGGTTAAAGTACCTTCTAAAGGTAAGATTTTTTTGAAATTATGTATATTTATCTATATACCAAATCAACTACAAAAGACACTTTTGATTATTAATACTACTCAATATATGTACAAAGATAGCAAGTAATAAAAATACCCAATATTTGGTGCCTTCTTCTTAATTTTCCCAAGGAGTAATTAACATATAATATTAAATTAGCTGAGGAAAAAAAAATAAAACAAAACCTATACAAGCCTAGGGTTCATGTTACTGGACTGAAATATACCAAAGGAAAAAAATGTCAATTATTTTTTGAAACAGTAAAATCAGACAAGACAAGCATTTGATATTTTCACAACTTCTGATGAGCTACAAATGCCACTTCAAATCCAGTCTTTGAGCTGCACATAGCCACAAGTAATTTTATACAAGGTATCTATCACATATGACAAAGAGTTAAGCACAAATGCTGTATTCACAGCTATTGAGGGTGAAATCCTAAAGCAATTCTTTAGAGGTGCAGGAGGTGGGGGACAGCAGGCCTACCCCATGAATTTGCTTTCTGTTTTTCTTTGATATCCAGTATGGACGTTAGCTTTCCTACTCAGTATTCATAAGAAAGATATTCTATTTCTTGTGAAGAATTGAGATTCTTGTAACTCAACACTCTCAACTTTTTCTGGGTATTAGAGTATCAATATGTAAAATATATACATCTAACAAAAGATTGAAATGCAGTTTACCATTTTTTTAAAAGGAAGAGAAAACTATGAGATACACTAGGAGCCACAAGATAAACTTTCCTGTTTCCTAGATATCAGAATCAATTTATTATTAATATTAAAATAACATTTAAAATCATAGATTACTAGTAAAAGACCAGAAGACCGTTTTCTCCATATTTTCCCAGTTTCTCAATATTTAAAATACAAGCCTATGGGGCTGAAGTACTGCAGTACCTATCAGTATCAGAAATACTAAAAGAAAGAAGTTAAAGCTCCATTTCTTCTTAGCTAAAAGCATTTGTGAAAAAACTCCCTAACAAATAAAATTAACTGGGTTGGTCACTTGGATACAGGACCTTATGAATTAAGCACAAAGCCACAGAGCCAATAACCTTTACAGGAAAACCCACCTTCCATATGAACACAGCACTCAGCAAATCAGATGGCAAACGCTCCCATGGTAAACCAGGTACCAGAGCCTCGTCAGCTGACACAAAGCCTTACGTCACTAGAAAGCAACTCCTAAAGAATTACTTACTAGCACTGGCAGTGTTAAATTGGAAGGGTAAAACATTAATAAAATTTAAAACCTCTCATAGTAAAAATTGCAGGCCATTCAATTATAGGGACCCAAAAAGGAGGCCTAGGTAAATGTTTGGATGTAGGCCCCAAGGAGAAAGTCCCATCACTGAGAAATGCCGCCATTCATTCCATTCTAGAATGTGCTCACAGTCTATACCCACGGTCCATTCCTGGAAACAGATCAACACATCACACCGCTTTACCCCGCCCCCCCCAAAAAGAGGCTTAACACAGGGGATGGGGGGTAGGAAATTAGATTCTGCCACTGAATTTCTGTATCTGTGTTAAATAATATGCCGAAAACATGAAATCACTTTCTGTCAACACTAAGTTATTCTTCCAAAGTTCCAAAAATGGGTCGGTAAATCCTGTCATTACTTCCAAATCAGGTAATCTTTATCCTTTTCCCTTTTCTAGGCAGAAAAACCCAACTAGTTTTCAGCATAGCTGCTTGGAGTAACAAATATAAAATCACTGAGTTTGTGGTAAGACCAAAAAATTCAGGCCATCCTAAAATGTACCAGAAAGAAAAAAAAAAACTCAAAAAAAGTGTCATGTGCCACTCAACCAACCAGGACAGTTGACCAAATGATTATTAGACATTATACTGGAACACAAAAGAATACTCCCAAGAATCAAGTATATTTAAATAAAATGGCTGAGCACCCCAATTTCTAGTACAGCTTTGTCTGAACACAAATGATTCACCCTGGCGATGTACCGGGTTACATTAAAACTGCACGAGTACTACATACTTGTGCCAGTGACACAGGTATCTTGTTAATTATAAATAAAAATTGCTTTTAAAGATCTAATACTCACTTTTTATTCCAACCACTGTAATGTATAAAGTATTTCACTTGTTTGTCCTTTATGGCAACCTTTACACACTGAAATAAAAAAGAAAAAATTCAGTTATACATATTTTTTTTAAAAAGAGAGAGACACTACCTGGATGATTTTTAAGTATTCAGTCTTTCAAAGATATTCTATACAAACTTTTTGGTGGCCAAAATGAACAAAATTAAGTGTGACTAAGAGAACACTATAAGCTTTTAGAGTACTTAAGTTATAAAACTGCAAATTACAAAAGGTCCAACCAGGTTGAGAACCATAAGCAGGAAATGACACCTCAAACCTTAAATCAACAGGCCAGGCAAACTATGTGAGGACAGCTAACGAAAGCTACGCTTATGCCTTCTCAAGGTCCAACTAGCCAGGAGCTAGTGTTTACTTCAAAAGCAAATTCCACTCATGAAAAGTATTTAAACTAAAGAACTTCATTAGCTTGTAAAAGACGACAGGCTGATCTGTTTCAGAAAGTCAGTTTAACTAAGTTATGAATTAAAAACATTTTATATTTTTCTTAAAAGCAGCCACACAAGAGGAACTATTAGAGGAAAGTTATTAACTATGACAAGTGATGACTATCTGGTTTTGGATTTAAAAGTCTTTAAAAGAGACAAACCAAAAGAGTTACAAGATTCCAGAAGAGCTTTCGGAAGGGGGGAAAAAAAAGAATTACAAGAGTTTAAGTTATTTCAATGGCTTCTATTCAAGAATTGTACACCCCAGTGTTTTCCTGCCAGAGGAGAAAAACCAGCCAGTTTAGTAGAGTTTGCCAAATTGATACAATAAAAATAACATTCAGGAATATAAATTATAAAAAGGACTCATAATTTAACATTCATAAACTGTATAAATACATCATCAAGACACACGTACATACATATACACTTAAAAGTTCCTGACCATCTCCAGGAACCCAGATTTTGCCATTTTAGAATTTTTTTTTTAAAGAGATGAGAGTCTCCCTATGTTGCCCAGGCTGGCCTTGAACTTCTGGGCTCAGGAGATCTTCCCACCTCAGCATCCCAAGTGGCCAGGACTACAGGTCCGAGCCACCACACCCAGCTCCTGAGAACTTTAAAAATACATTATGTATGTATTCAAAACACAAGTAAATAGTGGCGAAAGTTATTATGTAGTCAGAACTATCGGACACTTTAAAGACTATTTCCAGACACACAGAGCATAAACCATTCACCAAGAATTTATACAGAAATTGCCTAAAGCCAAATACCGCGTGCTCTGGCTGTGCAGCGCAAGCTAAGCCACAGGTCTGCAGGGGCACACAGTGCAGTGCAGTGGACACTAAAGCCCAGACACCACCACTGTGCCATTCACCCATGCACCCCAAGCTACCTGTGACCCTAAATCTATTGAAATGAAAAAATCAAAGTGTTATCAAGATTATTTATTACATCACAAATATGTACATTATATTTTAAAAGTGCCAAGTTCTTAACACGGTGCATGGCACACAGGAAATGCCCAATAATTATTAGCCACACTGAGTACGGTTTGCTAAGAGTTACAGAACTCAGAGTCACATTTATTTCATCTTCCTGTCCAGTACAGGTTTTCTTAGTTTGCGCTTTCATTATTAACTCTTTATCAACAATGCATTATACAGCATACTGGTTTAAGTGGTAAAATCTGGCAATAACACAGACTTCAAATTTACTGACTCTGGAAAGTAGTATGTTTGTTTTTATGCCTAATTTCTGCATTATAGAGAAACTATATTTCAGATATGAAATTTTGAACACACACCTATGTGTTAATCGTAAATTTCATATTCATTCTGAAAAGACTTTTTCCTGGAAATTATGCATTCATTTTCACAGTGAAAATAAAAATTATTCTTCAAAAACAGTTATCAAAAACAAAACACTAAAAACATTCTTTGACTTTGGAAAGCATTCTCCTGCTTACCTGTGGCTACCTGTAAAATCAGTTTTTCTAACTAGAGCACACACTTGGACACAGACCAAACCTTGCCCGACAAACCAACATACAATCAAAAGCTAAATGTACTCACTTTTAATGTTAGCTTTTACTTTTAACCTAGAATAATTAGCTCATTGCTTACTTGGCATATAATATTTGCAAATTAAAATAAGTGGCACTGTCCTCTCACCAAGTCATTACCTACAAAATGCCATTTGTTCCCACAACCAATCTTCATCTTCTATCATTCCCTCAAATGCTCCAGCAGGCCAGTGAGAAAGGTGGGAGGGAGGACCTAAGTTTTGATTTATTAGACTCACTAAGCAAGTAGTAGGAAACCCAGAAAGAGAAGATGGGGAAACTTAGGAACTATGAACCTAAAAATGGCAACTCTCTTCCTGAAGCAACAACAGAACATTGGAGTTTTGATATGAAACAGACCTAATCACTGGGTGTGGCCAACTTCTCAAAGGAAAACAGATTTCATACCTTTGCTTCATAAAGAAGAGGCCCATGAAAGCACAGTACTCGCTCACCTGTAAAAGTAAAAAAAGTACTAGATTAGTTGCAATTTCTCTGTATATAGTCCCATGTGAGACATCACACTTGCATTAGAGTATTCCTAGCAAAATTAGGAAACGGGTAAGGCTATACATGGGGCAACACTTTGGATCAAACTTCAACCATATCCTACAACAAAGACACCTCAGTACCTGATAGAAACAAGAAAAAACAATTTATTGGAATATCAATCTATTTAAATCATCAAATCATCTATCACCTGCTAAACAAGCAAACAGAATCTACCAGAGTTATCCACTGTCAAGAGTTGGTGGTTGGTTTTAATTGCATGAATACAATTTTTAAAATGCTTCTCCCTATGTGTTTTTCTAAGTTTAGGACCTTGCCCACCACCTGTATCTCCACTTCCAACCCCTTTACTGAGTAAAATATTCTATACGTTAAAATTTCAATTGCCTCATAGATGGGCTGGATTCTCTTTAAGGGGTCCCACTATGTTCACTCCTCAAATGGACATTCTAGGTGCTGGGGTTCTTCAATGAACAAAAAAAAATAACACACAAATCCTAACCTTTGGAACTTACACTGTTGAGCCCACCAGTAAGGCGCGTAAGACTTAACAAAATGTTTAGGGTCTGTAATATTAATAAGTCTTAGAAGCCCTCTCTACTCATCAAGCAAAATTCTCAACAAAACCTCAGATTACACTTCATTATAGTAGGAATAGATTTCTCACACATTATTTTCAGCCTACCAGAGGCAAGAATCCAACAGGGTCAGCTCTTTTTTAGCTCTAAGATTAAAATAGCCTACTGGCTCCATTCTGAAATAACTATTGGGCAATATGGATTTCATCTTTTTTTTTTTTAATTACTGTTGCTTTTAAAAATTTTTTTAAACTGACCACAACTTACAGATAAACCTTCAACCTGAAATATTAATAGTTATTCCACAGCAAATGTGTATATTCATTTCTCAACACACACGCCCAGTGTCTTTCATGTGTGTGTCTGTGACAAGCATTGTCAGATTAATAACTACTGACATGTCAGGAAACAATTGTGAACAATTTCCTGGGTTTCATATTGCAACTCCTAAACAGTAAGGGGAGTGACTGACAAGGTACTCTGGAAGGGTCACAGGGAAGGAAGGATACAGACAGAGAGAAATTTGGACAGAAGCATGTGACAGGGTGACACTATCAGACAACTCTCTAACAATCCACGGGTCACAACCAAAATGGGTAAACTGTATTACCAATAAACAGCAGCACGAAAGATCAGATCTGTGTTTCCTAATTTCACTCTCCAGGTACATTTTAAAAGCACTCTGAAAACGGCCTACCATTTTTTTCCCCCTTGGCCGCTGCTGCCAGAAACAATTGTGCTGAAGCTGAGGCCTTTCCACCTCCATTCTAACTACGTGGCCCTAGAATTCTGTGAAAAAAATATACAGCTAGTTGAGGAATATGACCAAGGACAACAAATGCCTATTTTTCAAAGAACCAGAAAGACTAGTAATTGGGGAAACAGCAAATCACCTATTAGATATGGTTCCTTATACTTTTCTCCACCCTTAATCCATTCTAGTACCAAACTATAAAGGTAATTCTGCCAATGCTCTCAAATTCAAGGTTAGTGAGACCCCCAATTCCCCATCCGCCCACCGGTTTGTGCTTACTATGAATATGGACATCAAAGGCCATCATCAGCCACTCTCTTAGTTCCTGACAGGACCAAAAGAAGGGGCTCTCCCCCTCCAACAATAAGCGAGATGTTCCAGAGTTTTCTTTACCCTATGCTTTAATAATTTCAAATGAAAGCTAAGTTGAGGGAGTGCAAAGTCACTGTGCTTTAAAAATTGCTCACAGAACATATATTGTATCATTATTAAATGAAAAAACTTTTGAGTTTTACAGGAATCATAAAAAATAAATAAATAACCAGAACTTTCTGGGAATCCATGTTTCTACCATAACTCTTCTGTAGTGTTTCAAGATAGTTCTGTTAGCACCAAATACATACTCCTTTTTTCCTTACAAGATAGGCTCTGAACACCTTATAAACTAAAATGGTTTTTAAAAAGATGGTTATACAATTCAGTTCTGAAACACGAGTAGAAAACACACCTGGAGAACAATGGTTAAGTGCACTCTTATATACAGCTTTCAAAATCTTACCTAGGAGTACTTGTACTTTGGTTCCTACTCTTCTCCAGTAACACAATATACCTGCACACACACTCTTCCTTACTGCCACCTCCCTCACGTCACTATGCTTCTGTAGAACTTTTAAAGCACTTCCTCCATTACAGTAGGAACAATGATGTTCCTTTTTGTGCCACGACAGTCTGGTGAATCCCATGAGCCTCTTCTTAGAATGTTTTCATAAATACATATAACATAGTATTACAAAGGAAACCAACTGTATTGAAATAGTTATCAAAATATCTTAAATGTTCCATCCTTATTTGATGTATTAGGCAAGATTTAGTACTGATCCTGTAACTATTCTAATTTTGAAGTAACGTAAGTGATAACTGAATGTATCTTCCACAACTGCAACACTGAGATATAAAAATGTACTATTAATACTACTGTGGGGTTTCTTTTTTCTGGAGGGGTGGCTTACATCAATAACTGAAATGCTAAATTTCAGCTAGATGATAGAAAAAATATTTTTCACAGTTCAAATTCAGAGACCCTCTGAATTATACCCAGTCACTCTAGATTAAGAATATCTGCTCTTGGGAGGCAGAGGACGGAGGATTGCTGGAGGTCAGGAGTTTGAGACCAGCCTGAGCAAGAGTCAGACCCCGTCTCTACTAAAAATAGAAAAAAATTAGCTGGACAACAACAACAAAATAATAATAATAATAATAATATATATATGAAATTAGCCGGGCACGGCGGTGTGTGCCTGTAGTCCCAGCTACTCGGGAGGCTGAGGCAGGAGGATCACTTGAGCCCAGGAGTTTGAGGTTGCTGTGAGCTAGGCTGACGCCACGGCACTCTAGCCCGGGCAACAGAGCGAGACTCTGTCTCAAAAAAAAAAAAAAAAAAGAATATCTGCTGTAAATTACTTAGTAAAATAACAACTCCATAGGAGGTAAGAGTAACAGCTTCTCAAAGTCTAGGTATTACCAGTCACTCATTACAAAAATAACCTGAAAACTCCTTAAATATCCCATAAAGTTAAAATACGCAGTACTTGGGTTTCAGGTTTTTGACTTTAAACCTGTGAGTAATTCTAACTCACATTGAAGTCTGAAAATTCCTAAAACAACCAAAATTTACGCAGACATCTGGACATCTTATCTACAGTAACTAACATACATCCGAGGCAATGAAAAGGAAATTTTAAAGTGTTCCTCCTTGCCTACACAATCCTATCGCCTTTTTAATTTACTATTAGACCTCTGCCTTAATACACAATAGATGCGTTAATTGTGAAAACTGAAAAAGCTGTCCTTCCACTGGAAGTCAGATTCTAACGTCAGCCAAAACTCACGTCGATCAAAAGCAAGCAATTAATAAACATTAACTTTTAAAACAGTTGCTCAAATCTTGCAACTAGTCTAACACTCGCTGTATTTTAAAAACGACGTCAAGGCGACACGACTGACAAATGGAGGTACCGTAACGCTGCATTAAAGTCATTTTATTTTACGAGCAAGCGCTCAGCGAGAGCGCACTCCCGTTACCGGACGGCCCCGGCACGGCGCCGAGGAGCAAAGCGATGCCCGCGGCCACACAAAGCGGAGGAAAACGCCGTCCGCGCGTCTTTCTCCCCGCCCGCGCCCGCGCCCGCGCCCCCGCCCCCGCCCGCGCCCCGCGGCGAGCCCGAGGCGCCGTTTCCGCGCTCGCCGCGGCGGGGCGCTGCACCGCGTCGCTCGCCGGGCAGCGCCGCCGGCGGCCATGACGGCACGGCCATCTTGCAGCGGCCATTTTACAACGCAGTTCTCCCGCCCCGGGGCCCAAAGCCCACCCGCCCACTTGCGGCTCCGCGTCTCCACCGAATGCGCCCACCCTGGGCCGCCAAGGAGCGCGGGGCCGCCAACCGTTGGCGCCAGTCGGCCAGGCGCCTCGAGAGAGCCCCCGGACGGCCGCCGCCCTCCGCTCCCCTCCCCCACGCCACATCACGTTCCCTCGCGGCCGCCATGGCGCGCCCGCCGCCTCCCTACAATAGGCGGCCTCCTCCACGCCCTCGCCCCCACAACCAGCGCTCGACGAGGCTGTACCGCGCGCCACGCGCGCCCTCTCCACGCCAACGCCCGCGGGCTCTCCGCTTCCCAGAGCGTTTTCTCCCGATGACGCACCCAAACCGCCCTCCGCAATGCGCCTTCCCCGCACAAAGCCCCGCCGGCCGCCGCGTCGGGGCGACCCGCGCCGCCCCCGGCCCCAGCCGCGCAGACCCCGCGCCCGCCGCCCTCCACCGCGCCGTTGGATGTTTCTCCCCAAAGGGTGCAGACTCACCCTCCTGGAATTTAGGCTTCGGGTCCTGCTTCGGCGCCATTTATAAGTGATTCGCCGCCTCCTCCTTCTCCCACCACCCCCGACTACCGCCCCCTACTCTCCACCCCACCCAACTCCGCGTCAGACGCGCCGTCAGGCACCGCCGGCTCTACATCCCGGGCCCGATTTGCCAGCGCTGCCGACCTCACAGCGCCGCGACCTGCGCAGCCGCGGCCCCAGCCAACGGGCGCCCGCCGCGCACGCGCCCCTGCGCCCTCGCTGCCGCGGGGCACGCCGGGAACTGTAGTTCCGGGGCGGGGGGCGCAGCCGGGTGGGGGTGGGGCGCCCCCTTCTCGTCCCCCTCCCCCGTTCCCGTCCCCTACCCCTGATGCCTCTTACCCGGGGCTGCCCCGGATGGTTAGAGCCCGGGTTTGATTTTGTGTGTTATTAGAACGGAGCTGGCGGCGGGGGTCGCGGGGGCGATACGAGAATGGGGAGGGTCCAGTTGCGGGGTCCCTGGGTAAAACGGGGCCGCGAGGACGCTGAGCGGCCTGGGCGACGCGGGCTGCCTCTGAAGCCGGCGCGGTAGCATCCCCAGGTTTTATGTGGGGAAGCTCCAGCGGCAGCAGCTGGCCACAAAGGGGCGGGAAATAGGGTCCGCGTCTGGAAGCTTCGTTGTTCAGCCGGCGGGAGCCAGATGTCCCCGGCGGGACGGAGGCGTCCGCTGCTCCCGCCCGCCCCGGCCCGGCCGCGGAACCGCGGGTATCCTCCCTGACGAAAGAGCCCGGAGTCGGGGTTCCGTACTTGCCCTGTTTGGGGTCGTTTAATTCCTTGGACCTATCATTGAATGTACGTGCAATCTGAACAAACGGGTTGCTGCTGCTTGTTCCCTGTTCAAAAACCTCTAGTTTGCTCAGCGGCACAATTGCACCTTTCCCATCCGTTCGTTGTGAGGATTACACGCACAGGCTGAGCGCGGTGCCCCGCAGTGAGTAGGTGCTCAATAAACGTTAACGCGAGGGTCGGTCCCCACGTCCTTAGCCCGGGATGCCAGTCCCCGCACGGACAGCCCCTCGCCGCCCGCAGGCCCCGCACAAGCCCTGGTCTCCACCGTTCCAGACCCCTCTCCGTTTGTCTGACCTCGTGTCTCTCCTTCCATCCTCCTTTAACGCCGCCCCTTCTTTGACACCAACCCCCCGCAAAGAACCTTCCTTATTCCGCTTGAACACGCACCAGCTTCGCTCCGCTACTCAGAGCACCGACGAAGAGGGCGAAGGCCTCTCGGGATCCCACCCCACCAAAACTACCTTGTCCACTCCCTTTTTTTTAAACTTTTGAATATAAAACACTTACATACTTTTTAATTCAAAAATTTTAAAACAGGCCGGGCGCGGTGGCTCACGCCTGTAATCCCAGCACTCTGGGAGGCCGAGGCGGGTGGATCGCTCGAGGTCAGGAGTTCGAGACCAGCCTGAGCGAGACCCCGTCTCTCCTAAAAATAGAAAGAAATTATATGGACAACTAAAAATCTATATAGAAAAAATTAGCCGGGCATGGTGGCGCATGCCTGTAGTCCCAGCTACTCGGGAGGCTGAGGCAGGAGGATCGCTTAAGCCCAGGAGTCTAAGGTTGCTGTGAGCTATGATGACACCACGGCACTCACTCTAGCCTGGGCAACAGAGTGAGACTCTGTCTCAACAACAAAAAAAAAAAAAAATTTTAAAACAAAATTTAAAATGAAAGTAGTGAAAGTCTCTTTCCTACCGCCATCGCTCATCGGCCCGGTTCCCCTCACAAAGGGGACCCCTTTTAGAGCTGAGCATCCTTGGGCTTTATCCTAGCACCCTCTGTTTTCATATTTGTATTAAAGGTAACTTTTTACCTTTATGTTTTAATTACACAGGTAATATTTGAATATTCATAATGCAACAATTCAGAAATATTAAATACAAGGTACAACTTCAGGAACACTTTTATTTCCCGAAATTTATTTACCCTGTCACCATTTGGCATGTTCATTTTTCTCTACCCCCTTTCTATTGCTATTTCTTTTACCATAAATGGACTATACATATTGTTCTGTGTATTCTTTTGTAACTTACTGGTATGGCCTAGAGATCATTCAAATTACACGTAGCTCACATTTTTAATAGTTCTTAACATACCATGGTATAAATGTACCGTACTTTATCTAACGTTGCTTCTGTTGCTAGATATTTAGGTTGCTTTTAATTTTTTGCTATTAGAAACCTATGTCTTTGAACCTAAATCTTTGTACGCACTGCTTTTTTGTTTGTTTAAGACAGGGTCTCTCTGTGTTGCCCAGGCTGGAGTGCAGTGGCTGTTCATAGGCCTGATTATGGCGCACTACAGCCTAGAACTCTGGGCTCCAGCGATCCTCCTGCCTTGGCCTCCCCATTAGCTGGGATTGCAGGTGCCACCATGCCTGTCTTTTGCACATTGCTTTTCTTTTTTTAGAACCTAAGATGTAGAATTAGTAGATCAAAGAATGTGGGCATTGTGAACTGCCTTATAAAAGTTTTCACCAATGTACATTTCAACCAGCAATTTATTATTTTATTTTATTTTTAATTTTTTAGAGGCAGAGTCTTGCTCTCTTTCCCAGGCTAAAGTGCAATGACGCAATTCAGAGCTCACTGCAGCCTTGATCTCTGGGGCCTCAGTAATACTCCTGCATCAGCCTCCTGAGTAGCTGGGACTGCAGGCATGCACCACCATGCTGGCCTCAACCAGCAATTTAAGAGAAGGCCTGTTTTTCCACATCCTTGCCAAACGTAGTGTTATCAATCTTTGAAAACCTGTGTTAATGTAACAGGAAGTCATGTTGTACAAAAGAAGCAGACGTGAAAGAATATATACTTTATCAATGGTGTTAGCTATCACAGGCGCTAGGGAACGTATGGGTGCTGGAAAGTTCTCTGTCTTGATCTGGTGTGGCTACCTAGGTGTTATATTAATACATATATATATTAAAATATATATTAAAATATATAAAAAATATATTAAAATATATTAATATTTTACATATGTATAAATTCATCAAGCTATGCACTTACAAGTATTATGCTTTACCATATCTACATTATACCTTAATAAAGATATTTTTAAAGTCACTTTTTAAAAATTTTATTATAGGCCGGGCGCGGTGGCTCACGCCTGTAATCCTAGCACTCTGGGAGGCCGAGGTGGGCAGATCGTTTGAGCTCAGGAGTTCCAGACCAGCCTGAGCAAGAGCAAGACCCCATCTCTACTAAAAATAGAAAGAAATTATATGGACAGCTAAAAATATATATAGAAAAAATTAGCCGGGCATGGTGGTGCATGCCTGTAGTCCCAGCTACTCGGGAGGCTGAGACAGGAGGATCACTTGAGCTCAGGAGTTTGAGGTTGCTGTGAGCTAGGCTGACGCCACGGCACTCACTCTAGCCTGGGCAACAGAGTGAGACTCTGTCTCAAAAAAAAAAAAAAAAAAAAAATTTTATTATAAAAATTTCAGACATACAGAAAAGTAGAAAGAATAATATATTTTATGTCACCTCGATTAAACAGTTGTGAACATTTTCCCGTATTTGTCTTATATAAAAATATATTTAGGACAATTCCTTAAAATCATATAATATCCACTCCAAATTTCCTCTCTTGTTTGTGTGCTTATTTTTTTCAAAACAAGACCCATTAAATGACAATATATTGCATTTGATTGTTAAATCTCTTAAGTCTTTTTAAATCTAGATCAGAAGTTCTTAAACCCAGGAGTTACAATTCAAAGTTCAATCTGTGAACTTGGATGGGAGAAAATTTACATTTTTATTATATTTTATTTTCACCAAACTGTAACTAAAATTTATCATTTTCCTTCACTGTAAATGAAGGTAACAAACTACAATAGTATTAGCTGTGGCTTTGCCACCAATAGAAACTACAGATGTTTTCATATCACACTGCAGTTATTGCAGGTGTCTCAGAAATATCATTTACATTCATCACAACTTTGAAATTACTGAAGTTATTAGATCTGCTGACAGATCTTGTTATTTATGCATTAATAATTGAGCATGTACATTACTATATCATACTTTAAAATATTTTGATGACTATATTTCAATGTAATTGTTTTCCTTTATTGTCCTATGTTTTTTATTTTATGCATTTTAAAACATTCTGAGAAAAGAATTCCTTGGCTTCATCAGACTGCCACTGGGGCTGGAGGAGGAGCCCTTGGCTCAGACACAGTCTATTAGTAGTGGTACTAGTATTTGTTCGTGACATTTGCTTTTTAAAGAGTCTGACTTTGGATTTGTCTGCTTACTCGTGGTGTCATTTAATTTGTCCCTTGTGTGTCCTATAAATGTAGAGTAAGGTCTGAAGACTGGACTGGACCTAAGTGTTTTTGACAAGAATATTTTGAAGACAACGCCAAGCACTCTTCATCGCAACACGCCGGGAGGCTCACGATGTCTGGTCGCCCAATTACTAGTGGCCTAAGTGTGATCACTACGCTAAGGAGATTAAGGCACCTTTGTTTCTGCATAATCAAAGTGTATTTAATTTTATGGAATCTTCTAAATATATGCAAAAGTAGAGGGAATAGTGTAATGAACTCTGGTGTATCCGTCACTCAGCTTCTACAGTTAGTAACATGTGGCCAAGCTTGTTTCATTGGTGCCCCTCATTCCTCTGCCCCTGAAAATACGTACACAAAAATTGCAGATATCATGTCTATTTCATTCATAAACAATTTAGTACGTACCTCCAAAAGATAAGGGCCCTTTTAAAAAAAACACAGAACCATTGTTGCATTTAAAAGCAAATAATTCCTTAATATCTTCAAGTACCCAATCAGTGTTCAGATTCCCGGATTGCCTCATACCTGTTTCTTTATGATTGATTCAAATCAGGATCCAAACAAGACCCACACCTTTTGCTTGCCTGAGATGTCTCTCTCTGTCTCTCTCTTTCTTGCCACTTACTTGTTCAAGAAACTGGACCAAAGAGAATTATCACACTTTCTTGAAATCTTTCATTTACAGATTAATCGAACATAAAATCTTCAAAGATGAGTTCCATGGGAGAATAAATGTGTTAATTTAGTATATCTTTGCATTTTTTAGTACAAGTAGTAATAAGTCATTAGTCAACATAATAAATCATCAGCCAACAGTAACAAGAAAATATTTTTTAAGATTACCTTTTTAAAATGTTACTTCCGAAGGCTCTGCGATCCTCCTAACTTCCTCGTGTGAGCTGCATTTAGGACCAAATCAAAACAAAGTATTGCTTTTCATAAAGGCTTTTTGAGAATGAAGAGGATGACAGTTATTATAAGGTATAACAAAATAAATCTGAAATCAAAATCATCTCCCAACTAGAATGCTGATGTATGAGCATCCTGGGGCTGCCATAGCCGAGTGTCACAAGCTGAGTGGCTGAGACAACATAAACGTATGGCTTCACAGTTGTAGAGGCTAGAATCCCAGACAGAGGTGTTGATAGGGGAGGTTCCTTCTGAGGACAGAGAGAAGGCTCTGTTCCACGCCTGTCCCCTGGCTTCTGGCGGTTTGCTGGCTATCTTTGGTGCTCCTTAGCTTGTGAGAGCATCACCCCAATTTTTGCCTTCATCTTCACCTGGCATTCTCCCCTGTGTCCAGATGTCTGCGTCTGGGTGTGCGTCTTTGTCCAGATTTCCTCTTTTTTAAAGAAAGACACCAGGAAGAGTGGATTAGGAGCCCCCCCTGTTCCAGTACGGCCTTATCTGAACTAATTGCTCTGCAACCCTGCTGTTTCCAAATAAGATCCCCTTGTGGGGTGCTGGGGGTCAGGGCTTTGACGCAGGGATTTTGGAGGAACCCGGTTCAGGCTGTATGACATGTCCATTGGCCCCGCATCAGTTACCCGCTGGCCTTTTCTCTCACCTGGTGGACTTCTCTAGAAAAATTCCACCCACCTGCCATGGCCTGAGAGTAGCTGCTCCTCTGTGACCACAGGGGTGTTTGGGGATCTTCATTTCTGACGCTGAAAATTTTCAAGTTTTTCTGCCAAGGTCTGAACTTGTATTTTGAGTTGAAAATTAGATCCTAACCTATGGTCATTGCGGAGCATGTTGGACAATTGCTGGGAATCGCTGAAAGAACTTGCAGCTGTCCACATACAATGGTGCCCAAAGAGAGGGAGTTTTTTAAGGAAAACATGAGGAGGAAAAGAATTATTTGTCTTGAAACTTCAAAATGGCTGAGGGAAAAATTTTCTGTTGGCATCACTGACTTCAAACACAGAAATAAAGAGGTCAGAGCAGCCCCCACGTCGGCTCGGCACTGAGACAGCGCACAGTGGCTTAGAAACACAGCAGAGCCGCTTTCCAGAACCTTCCACGTTACACAGCGGGGGGTAAACACAAGCATTTCAGGCGTTTGCGGGGGTCACCCCGCCGTGTCGCTGGTTTTCTCACCCCCAGCGCGGGCTCGGCCGCTCAGACACTTTTCCACACCAGCGTCTTCCCCTGTGAGTCTTCAAGGTGGAATTTTCTAGATCTGTCGTACCCTTTTCTGAACTACTTCAGTCTTAGTTGTCGTTTCAGGTGCTGGATGGTTTGAAGATAGGAAAGTGCGAACTGAAGTCAGTTATTACTGCTGACAAGAACCGAAGCTGGTGAAGTTAGCATCGCTGCTGAGGAACGAAATGGGAACGAAATGCGTCCGAGGCGAAAAGCAAAAGCGAACCCGCCCAACGTGGGGCTCGAACCCACGACCCTGGGATTAAGAGTCCCATGCTCTACCGACTGAGCTAGCCGGGCGGCCGGGCGCTGCTGCTTTTCTAGATCTTTTCAAAGGAATGAGATTATTTTCACTCATTCCGAGAGTGACGTTTCGCATGAAATGATCTCTCTATAATCTTTTTTGGTAAAGTGTTTCGAGACTTTCAACACGGCATTTCGTTTCTGATTCCGCACGCGCGCACCCGCAGGTTAAGAACGGCCCCTGGCGGTCGGCAGCGTCCGGGCCCGGCGGCGCGGGGGACACGCGGGCACTGGGGGGTCGGGACACGTGGGGTAGGGACACGCGGGCATTGGGAGGTCGGGACACGGGGGCACTGGGGGGGTCGGGACACGGGGAGTCGGGACACGCGGGAACGGGACACGCGGGCACTGGGGGGGTCGGGACACGCGGGGACGGGACACGCGGGGATTGGACACGCGGGGACGGGACACGCGGGCACTGGGGGTCGGGTCACGCGGGGATTGGACACGCGGGGACGGGACACGCGGGGACCGGGGCCCGCCGCAGGGCTGCCTCCCTCGCCGCGCGGCTTTGGGCGTGGAGGGGTTTTTCCTGGGGGCGGAAAACGCAGGTTGTTCACTCGAAAGGACAAAAAGCTAAAGCAGCCTCCGCGAGTGACGCGAAACGCCAGAGTTTGCTCCCACGCGAAAGGAAACCGTGGGGACGTGTGTCCTGCAGACGACAGCCCCTCCGTGGGAGGGGACCGCGGGCCGCGTCCCCCCGCCGGGGTACGCCGGAGACTCGTCCTGCCTTCCCAGGGAAGCCCCGCACGGCGGCCGGTCCCCGCGGGAAACGCTGCTCCGCGGGGAGAAGCGCGTGGGCGGAGAAAGGCGGCGCCGGGAACCGTTTCCAGACACGGATGGCCGGCCGTGGTGACACCGTCGCGTGACTAGAGGGTGACAAGTGCCGCTCCCGTGGTCACAGGCACCACACCGGTTGCTAGGTCACCAAGGCGCGGCGGACAGACTCACGGAGTAGGGCGGGATCCGGTTGTCACGACCCCCACCCCCACCCCCACCCCGGGAATTAATCTCTAACCGGCGGTTCACTGCTCCCTGCCCAGACAGTGCGCGTCCTCGGTGCGATGCGACACAAAACCGACGGAGCCGTTTATTCCAGCCAAGACGTTTGACTTGGAGCCGTCAGTGTTTGGGCATTAATTCTAGTTTGCAGGAAATGAAGGGGAAAGAGGAGCAGGAACGCAGAACCAGGAGGCGGGAAACCCTGCAGGACAGCTGGTCTGTACTTTCAGCAAGCATGACGTTTTTGAAAATGACTTGCTAGATTGTAAGAGACACAAGGGGCCAGGCGCAGGGGCTCAGGCCTGTAATCGCAGCACTTTGGGAGGCCAAAGTAGGAGGATCCCTTGAGGCCAGGAGTTCAAGACCAGCCTGGGCAACATAGCAAGACCCTTGTCTTTGCAAAAAGTACAAAAAGCCAAGCTGGGTCACAGGTGCCTGTAATCCTAGCTCCTAGGGAGGCTGAGGCAGGAGGATCGCTTGAGCCCTAGGAGTTTGAGGTTGTAGTGAGCCGTGATTGCACCACTGCACTCCAACCTGGGCAACAGAGTGAGACCTTGTCTCAAAAAATAAAATAAAAGAGACACGCGGGCCTTAATAATCAGATGCAATAGGTGATCCCGGATTGGATACTGTTCTGGACAAGTTAGTTATAAAGAGATTTGGGGGTCAACTAGAGAAATGTGAATATAGTTTGAATACTGGATGAGATGAAAATGTATCATAATGGAAAAGTGGAGATATTTCACTGCAAAAAGCAGGTTGCAGAATAAATGTAATCTTTCATTCTAATGAAAAGAAGGCCATAAGTAAGGTATTAATGATTAATGACTGGGTGGTGAGAATCTGAAGTTTTTACTTTTTAAATTTCTGCTTGTCTTTATTTTCTAACTTTCTAAAATGCATACGTATACTCCTCTAATTTTCTGGAGACACGGTCTCACCCTGTCACCCAGACTTGAGTGCAGTGGCACAATCATAGCTCACTGTAGCCCGAACTCCTGGGCACTGTGACCTTGAACTTCTGGGCTAAGGCGAGTCTTCTGCCTCCGCCTCCCAAAGCACTGGCGTTGCAGGATGAGCCACCGCGCCCAGCCTAAAAAGGCTATTTTTAAAAAGTACATAAGGGGAAGAAAAAAGAAAGTAAAGCAAGGGTAAAGCTTTAACACGTGGCCAACAATTAGGGTTACAGAAATGAGACCCAGAAGGCTGCATACTTCTTAGATATAAATGGACTATAAATCTTTTTTTTTTTTTTTTGAAACAAAGTCTCACTCTGTTGCCCTGGTGTCAGCCTAGCTCACAGCAGCCTCCAACTCCTGGGCTCAAGAGATCCTCCTGCCTCAGCCTCCAGCCACGCCCAGCTAATTTTTCTATTTTTAGTAGAGCCGGGGTCTCACTCTTGCTGGTCTCAAACTCCCGAGCTCAGGAGATCCTCCTGCCTCAGCCTCCCAGAGTGCTGGGACTAGAGGCCTGAGCCACCTCGCCAGGCCTTGGACTACAGACCTGATCTGAAGCTTTCTAGCAGTCAAGGCAAAAAAGACAAGCTGATCACTTACACAATTCATAGTGTGCTTAAGCTCAAGCCATTTAAAACAAACCAACACTAAAAAGAGGCAGAGCCATACAGATCTCATTGTTCAGAAATTAGTGTTCTTAATGCAAGATATCTGGACCCTTGTTCCTTTGAATTTTTTATTACTGTGGTAACATATACATGGCATAAAATTAACCATATCTTTCTTTTTTTATTTGCTCCCCAGAAAAGTAGCATCTGGACCATTTTTAAGTCCCCGATTCAGTGGCATTAAGTACATTCGCATTATTATGTGACCATCACCACCGACCATCACAGAACTGTCTCATTGTCCCAAACAGAAACTTCACACCATTAAACAATAACCCCCACTGTCCCCTCCCCCAGCCCCTGTCACCACATCCCACTTTCTGTCTCCATGACCTCGACTACTCCAGATACTCCTATAAATGGAATCATGCAACACCCGCCTTTTGTGTCTGGCTTCTGTCACTGTGCCTGTCTTCCAGGTTCATTCATGCTGTAGCATTTATCAGAGCTTTATTCCTTTTTAAGGAATGAACTCGCTGAATAATCATGCCCTGAGCAATACTCCCTTGCACGTGTGGTGTACAGCATTTTGTTTATCCACTCGTCTGTTGATGGACGTTTGTGCTGCTCCTGCCTTTTGGCTATTGTGAGAAGTGCCCCGGTGAATACCGGTGTGAAAATATCCATTTGGGTCTCGGCTTTCATTCTTTTGGGTACATACTCAGAAGTGGAACTGCTGAATCACATGGTAATTCTATTTTTAATTGTTTGAGAGAGTCCTTTGGAATTTTAACCTTTGTGCAAGTCACTTCCATAATGCAGGCCTCTGTTCTTCATCTGCGAACAACGCGGGGAGTGAGAGCGGAGGGAGGGCTGGGGAGGGGAGGCTTTCGGAAATTTCTGAGGAGCCTCCCAGCCCTGCAGCTCACAGCACCCTGGGCAAAGTGCTGGTCCCTCTTGCGCGTGGCTGCGAGTAAGGACTAGCAGAAAAGCTCTCCTTCCCAAGGGGCACAACTTTATTTCCTCTGGTGTTGGGCCTGGAGAGGCCTGGGGCCGGAGGAGGGAGGACGGACACAGCCCAGGGGACTCAGGGGCACTGAGGGCGAGGGGTCAGGGCAGCCGCCTGAAAGCAGGGACAGGGACGGCTGTGACCAAAGGCAGATCCTAGCAAGTGCTGGAGAGGGGGCGGGGAACCGGGACCCTCGCATGATGTGGGTGGCACTGTCACGCCCGGCAGTTCCTCAAAAGGTTGTGCAGGACTTAGCCGCTCCACCCCCGGGACGTGTCCACACAGACGTCCGTGGCAGCCTTATTCATAACTGCCAGAAGTGGACACAGACCAAATGTCCATCAGCTGGTGACTAAATGAATAAAATGTTCCATATGTTATATTCCGTGTTATTCAGCTGTAACAGAAATGAAGTCGCAACACGTATCACAGCGTGGATGCACCTCGAAAACACCACGCTCAGTGAGAAGAGCCGGTCACAGGAGGCCACATGGCGTGTGATTCCATTTATAAGAAACATCTAGAAGAGGCAGATCCACAGAGGTAGAAGGTAGATCAACAGTCGCCAGGGGCTGGGAGGAAGGATGGAGAAAATGTTCTAAAATTAGATAGTGAGGATGATCGCACACATACACACACACCCCAAAAGCCACTGAATTGTACACTTGAAAAGGGTGAATTTTGTGGTGTATAAATTTTATCTCCATAAGCTGTTATTTTAAAAAGAAGAGGCCGGGCATGGTGGCTCACGCCTGTAATCCTAGCACTCTGGGAGGCCGAGGCGGGTGGATCGTTTGAGCTCAGGAGTTCGAGACCAGCCTGAGCAAGAGCGAGACCCCCATCTCTACTAAAAAAATAGAAAGAAATTATATGGACAACTAAAAATATATATAGAAAAAATTAGCCGGGCATGGTGGTGCATGCCTGTAGTCCCAGCTACTCGGGAGGCTGAGGCAGGAGGATCACTTGAGCCCAGGAGTTTGAGGTTGCTGTGAGCTAGGCTGACGCCACGGCACTCACTCTAGCCCGGGCAACAGAGTGAGACTCTGTCTCAAAAAAAAAAAAAAAAAAAAAAGAAGAAAAAAATGCCAAAACAGGATGATAAGAGTTTAGATACATTCTAAATATTTAAGTTGCAAGACAAATGTCTGCTTCTTTGCATCTTGGCAGCGTGTTTACGGATAGAATATACAACTCTGGAGAAAAGGTCGAATGTCTGAAGTTCAAATGTCCAAGACGCTCTTTGGGAACGTGAGACCCAGAGCAGCCGGGGCTCGGGTGCCCACGCGGGAGTCTCTGGTTCCGGCCCCAGCTCTGCCCACGTGTGCCCTGTGGCACCGACGGGTCTCTTCCCCACCCTGAGCCCAGTTCCTCCTTACACAGCAAGGGACCCAGGCAGGAGGACCCTGCAGGGCTGTCCCCGGTGTCCCGTACACAGATCTTCCCTGTGGCCACCGCTGGTGGGACTCGGGTGGGCCCCCCCACACACTGCCACCCGCCCCCACAGGGCCCCTTCAGGTTGAAAGGACAGAATGGTGAGTTCACAGTGGTGCCATTGTGCCCAGCGGGGCCTCCTTGTCCTTTCCAGCCTCTCGCAGATCAGTGTCCACTCCCCGCTCTGGGAGGGGCGGGCGGCAGGCCAGGAGCACTTAGCCAGCACTCGGGGACAGCAGCGGCCATCTGCAGAGCCTCCACTCTGTGGGGCACTTTGAGTTTAAATGACCTGTCCGATACCCCACAGCCAGCGAGTGGCAGCGCTGAGCCTCACACAGTCCTGGCCACCGGCACCTTCAGAGCCCCCGATCGCCCACCCCCCACCCCAGTCACCTCCTGCTTCTCATTTCCCAAGTCCCGGGCACCTTCCTAAGTGCTGGCCACTGTCAGCTCATGCAAACCTCACAGCAATCCCGGGAGGAAGGGAGTGCTCTTAGCATCGTAAGAACGAGGAAACAAGGCACAGAGTGGTTGAGTAACCTGCGCGGGGTCACACAGCTAACAAATGGTAGGGCCGGAACGTGCATAAAACAGTGTGGCACCAGTGCCCGCACCGTCACCATGGCATACCAGTCAGCTGACAAATTCTTGAATGTGGCCTTTTGCTTCCAGGGGCTTCTCAAGCATTTCCTGGCTGGTTGAAAGGGACTTAGGCGTAGCCTGGTCTGCTGCCTGGTCTCCTGCTGGCTGGACGAGGAACAGGGCCGGTGCCTGTGACTCCATTTCCCAGACAGTGTCTGGAGGTCTCTGCTGCAAGCCCTCGGCCACCCGTCTCCTGCAACCCCCGTATCTCCAGGGGCTCCAGGACGGTCACCTCTCAGCTGCTGTTAAGATGAAACAGGCCTCTGGCTACGACAGGGGCCCATTGTCATCTGTGGCGAACATATCTTGCTCTCGCTCTATAGACCATCTCTCCCTCAACAAACCTCGTTTTTATGCTTAAGAAAAAAAGATGAAACAACTGCTATGCTGTCTCTAAAATCCCAGCAACAGAACCAAGATAAAACCGCAGAAAACAGCCAGCCGTCCACCGTCTCCACACTGGCTCACACCACGTCTGCCTCCATTCACTCGGGGCCAGCGGCTGCCGGGAGGGAACCGGGTCGGCGACGCCTCCGGCAGCGCCTTTTGGAGCCGGACCGCCCCGCCGGCCGGCGGTTGGCCAGTTGCGCCGTGGCCGCGCCCCGAGGGCCCCAGGCCGCGTTTCTACCGGTGGCTCCTCGCCCTGGATTCCGCGTCGAGGTGGGGACTCCGCCTGCGAAGCCCAGCCCGAGGAAGCGGCTCCCCCGGTTCACCCCAGCGCTCCCGCGGGGGTGCACCCTCGCTTCCCGGCGCGGCTCCTCCCGGAGGGCTCGGAGCCGGTTCGCCACCTGCGCCTCCGGGGAAGGCGCGCCCTCCGCCTCCCGCTGCGGCCGAGAGCGCCACGGAGCACCCAGGGGGCTGCTAGGTCCGGCCTGCGGGGCCTGGCGCCCTCTGCCCTCCGACCCCGAGCCCCCTTCTCCTGCTAAGGGCGTTTCTCCTCCGCTGCGGCACCCCTGCTCCAGGTATCCGGTACCTTCCTCCCAGGGTCCGCGGGGCCTGCGCTGGGCCCGAGAGGCGGCTAAGTCTGTAGCAGTCGGGGAAGGAGACGTCGCCACAGAGCCTAGATCGGTTTGTGAGGCCAACACTGGAGAAGCGGCCTGCTGAGTGTACACGGAGGAGGGGCCTAAAGCGCAGGGAATCCTGTAGGGCTTCTTGTAAGAGGTGGGTTTTGAGCTGATGCCAATACTCCCTTGCCTTAATGCACTCCAGTGGCTTCCCCATGCAGTCAGAATAAAATGCACATTTCCTGCTTCGGACTACAAGGCCTCATGCAGAGGCAAAAATAGATAATTTCAATGCATGGCTCCCACACCCCAGAGGCCTGGGGTAGAATCTAAGCCCTGGTATTTTATTAGGTCCTTAAATATGAAATGTCCAATTTCAAATCAAAAGGATATTACATCTCAAACCAGAAGCAGTACAATTAATCAAAGTATGAGTGTAAACTATCAACACAGTTTTGCCATCGTAGCGAGAGCTTGTTTACGCAGCAGCGAAGAACCCTGGAGAGCGAGTGGCCACGAAATCTCGAAAGGCATTTTCCGCAGCTGGTTGAGAACTGGATATTTTTCCTTGCAAGAAGTGACCCAGAGCCTGGAAGAAGTGGTGGTCAGTGGTGCGAGGCCTGGGCCAGGCTTTCTGCAAGGGTCATCTCCTCCCATCCTCATGAGACAGGGAATGTGACCCCGACTCACACGGGGGGACAGGCTCAGACAGGGGACTTGCCCAAAGCCCCACGGCTGAACCCGGAGTTGAACCTGAGCCTCCCCACAAGGAGCCTGCCCAGTGCTCCCCAGGGGCTCTAGTGGCAGCTCTCCCGAAATCCGCATGCCGGGGCATTCGGCCAGGGAAAGCAGTGACTGATGGGAGAGGGCTGCAAGCTGGGGATACATTTATTTTTCTTTTTAAAAAAATCTCTCTACTATTATTATTACTCCAGTGAAAATATAACATGTCCACAGATAGATTTGTACAAATTACGTGGCCAGTGTTGATTTTTCTCTTGGGGATAGTCTCCTCCCTGAGAGGTCACAGGTGACCATGTCAAGGGGCATGGATCATTTTGGCTTCTTGCTGCGGATTCCCCTCCAATTCCCCACCCCCATCCCCCCTCTGGGCCACTCAGCCCCTTGCTTTGCTCTGCTGGGAGGATCCCAGGAACATTCCAGGAGGCCCGGAGAGCCCAGAGGAAGTGGGAAGGTCGGAAAGTAGAGCAAGGTCGTGGCGGGGAAACAGGCTTGGCTGGGGGCCCTGTTTGAATTGCATTCCCTCCCCCCGCAGAGAGAGAGTGTGTGTGTGTGTGTGAGTGTGCGTGTGTGTGTGTGTGTGTGTGTGTGTACGCGCACACGTGCCTGTGTGATGGGCCAGGGCAGAGTGGACTGTTTTTCAGCTTATGTGTCCGTAGTACAATTTGACTCTTTTTTTTTTTTTTTTAGAGACAGCATCATCTCGCTGTGTCACCCAGGCTGCAGTTCAGCGGTGTGGCCATAGGTCACTGCAACCCCAAACTTCTGGGCTTAAGTGACCTTTCCGCCTCAGCCTCCCAAGTAGCTGGGCCTACAGGTGTGCATCACCACGCCTGGCTAATTTTTTTTTTTTCATATTTTTAGAGTCAAGGTCTTGATACGTTGCCCAGGCTGGTCTCAAACTCCTGGCCTCAAGTGATCCTCCCACCTCGGCCTCCCAAAGTGCTGGGATTACAGGGAACCACTGTGCCTGCTCAATCTGACTCTTTTAAACCGTGAACATTTATTAATTTGATATAAATCAAATTCAGTAGCAAAAGAACAAAAACCTCTGCAAATTTGGTAGGTGAGAAGTACTTGGATCTACATTCCTTTGATTTCTGGTGAGGTTGCACACTGCTCAAATGTCTCTGTACCATCTACATTTTCTCTAAGCTCTGGTGTCTGCTGCCGGGAGCGGTGTCTGGAGGTGGACAGATCAACCTCACATCCTGGCTCTGCCAGTTACTGTCAGGTGACTTAATCTACGTCCTCCTTGCCTGTATATTGGAGACACAGGCTGAGTATCCCTTATCCAAAATGCTTGGGCTCAGAAATGTTTTGGATTTTGGATTTTTTCAGATTTTGTAATATTTGCATAAACATAATGAGATATTTGGGGGATAGAACCCAAGTTCTAAAACACAAAATTCATTTTATGTGTTATATACATCTTATACACATAGACAGAAGGTAATTTTATTTATTATTTTTAATAATTTTGCACATGAAACAAAGTTTATGTACATTGAACCATAGCAAAAGTGTTAGGTGTGGAATTTTCTACTTGTGTCATGTTGGCACTCAAAACATTTCAGGTTTTGGAGCATTTTATACTTTGGATTTTTGCATTAGGGATTGTCATCTCATAGGGTTGCTCAAGGATTAATTAAAAAAATTCATACAAAGCATCAGTCTCCTAGAAGGCATTCCCGTGTTAATTAAGGAAGAAAGAAAACAGCTTTGGCAAGGAATAACTGCGGTGCTGGGGGAGGGGTGCACAGGAGCCACCCGGCTGACTCGGGGCCACACAGAGATGGCCTGTTGTCCTCCCGCCGGACAGTTGTCCCCTGCTGGACACCAGGCCCCAGGGCGCCCCGGCAGGAAATTGCTGCAGGCATCAGACCCTTCCTTCCCAGAATCCTCCTGTGCTGCACTCTAATTCTAGGCAGTTATTAGTATTTTTAGCAATTCACCTTAATCATGTCTTTCCGAAATTCTCAACTGAATTTTCATAGAAACAACTCTCCCTTTGGAACCAGATTTGGGTTTATCTATTTAATTAAGTTTCACAATTCCGCATGTGTCACCAGGAGAACAGCGAGCTTGTGGGGAGCTGGGTTAGCAGAGGTTGCTCAGGACCTGCCACTGTGATCAGTGCTAGTTTACAACGCAGGTTCCCATATATCACCTCATTTAATGCTCACAGTATCATGGGGTGTGCTTTGATCCTTCCCTGCCCCCCTTTTTCCACCAAGCACTAAGGATTGAAGACTCAGGAGGACAAAGCAGTTTGCCCAGGGGCACCCAGCTGTCCTAGCAGAGCTGGGACCCCAACCACACATGACTGCAGAGCCGCGCTCATTCCATCCTTACCTGGAGCTCACCTGGAGAACGTGGAGAGCTTGAGTCCAGCCAGGAAGCAGCTGAGCGGAGCCTGTGGGTCTCACCTCTGCCCGGCGGGTGGAGTGGGCCATTGGGAGGGTTCGCAGCCCAGCCTCTGAGGAGGCCTGCCTACGCCACGCGATCTCTATTCCTTGGGTTTTTGTTCCTTTCTTTGGAAACATTCCTCCTGGATCTCTGACTTCCTGTTTCAGTCTGGACTGGTGGCTCTTTTGGCCTCCTAAACCGCTGTGATTCTGGAATTTTCCTTTGCTATTTTCTGGGGCCTCCTTTCATCTCATGTCTGTGTTGGATCACCTCTTAGTTCCGCTGTCTTCGTCTTTCCTGGGTTCCTTTTTCATTTTGGAGGAGCACAACCTCCACTCGCTTTCCAAAAAAGAGTGCATAGAAGGTAAATGTTTTGAGACCTTGCATGTCTTAAAATGTCTTTCTTCCAATTTGTCACACTTGATTTCGAGTCAGGGAATTGAATTCTATGTTGGAAATCATTTCCCTCAGAATTTTGAAGGCATTGTTCTGTTGACTTCCAGTTTGTACCATTGCTGGAGAGAATTCTGTTGCTAATCCAATTACAGAGTCTTTCGGACCATTTTTCTTCCTTCCCTAGAAAATCTGGAAACAATTTTCTCTATTATCCAAGAGTTCTGGCATGTCAAATGTTGTGTCTTGGTGTTGGGCTTTTTGTGTGCTGTCTGCCAGTAAACCCTTTCAGTCTAGAAAGCCATGTGCTTTGGGTCCTGAGAAAATTCTCATATTTGATATTATTTATGTAATGGTCTTTCCTCACTTTTCCCTGATCTCTCTAGGTCTCCTATTTTTTGGATGTTGGATTTATGGAGTTTTGTGACATGGACAAGTTTTTGCTTTTCATGTAGGCTTATCTATAAACTTCTTTTCCTATAGATTTTGCTGTTGATTTCGTCTTTATCATATCCTTCGCAACCCCGGAATTATATAACCAACTCCATTTTTAATGTTGGCAATAGCAATTTCATAATAAAGTTCATGCTGCTCTCATTCATCTAAGCCCCACTGTCGGCAGCAGAAGTGAGTATTTATCGGATAAATAAAGGAGTGAGATGATTTATTGATAAAAAAAGAAAGATAAAAACAAGCCATGTAATTCATTTTATCCAACATTTTATTACCAGCAGGGATTCTGATTTTTAAATGTGGAAACAAGCATTTTTGTTACAAAAGTTAATAAAATACGTGAAACGATTGTTAAAGGACAACGAGCAGCAAAAGCTCTCGAACGCTCAGTGAACACGGCAGAAAAGCAAGCAGAGTTTTCAGACTGTTTCCAGACATGAGAATATGGAACATCCACTGCCGAAACATGGCATGAAAAAGAAGAAAAACACAATTTTAGAAAGAAGAAGAAAATAGCCGAGGAGTAACTGACTCTACTGAGCGGTAGAGTCGGGTCGGTAGAGAGACTCAGAGGCGGAGGGTTTGCGCCAGCTTGAGGCCGGGCCAGGTGGGTACACTGGCTCCCTTCCAGCCCACCTTAGACGCAGACAACAGCCCTCCGAGATCCCTCAGGCGCCACCCCTCAGACTCGACCCCTGCCCTCCGGGAGTTCACGGGCTAGAGCTGAAGACAAAATGTGACTGCAGGAAATAACACGATAGCCATGACTAAGGGTCCCTTTGAGAATCAGCCCGGCTCTTGGCAACGGGCGCTCAGTGGTGTCCATCAGTCCCTATGAGGCGGGTGGCCCCTCCCGGGCAGCCCCAGAAACAGCCCCAACAGGAGGAGTCTGGAAAGAGAGGTCCCCTGAGGACAGAGCCCACGCTGGTAAGCCGAGGAGGCAGTGGTGTGGGGAGGTTAGGGACCCAGGCACTGGAATTAGGCCAGTCCTGGCTTTAACACCTCCAAATGTGGGACCTTGGGCAAGCTGCTCAACCTCTCCATGCCTCAGTTTCTCCATCCCTAAAATGGGGAGAATAATAGCTACTTCCTGTTGGGAAGAGGCTTCCATGAGACACTACAGGGGAGGCATGGTGGTGACACGGGGGACACACACTCACTCACTATCAAATTGTCGTTCTCACTGTCCCCGTGACAGCTGAAAAGGCAGCAGAAGCCAATCTTGGGCATTGGAAGAATTCCATGGAGGCGAAGTCTCCCCTGCTTAGAACCGCCGCTCCGGACCACCTGTGAAACACGGGCTTGGGAACCACGGTCTCCATTAGACAGGTGGGAAAGCTGAGGCCCAAAGAGCTTTTATTTTATTTTTTAAAATTGTGTGCCTCATTTTTCACTGTTATCTATTCATTTATGATTTTAAACACACAGCACTCTGCTGCATTTTCCTATCTTTTAAACAACCTATAAATATAAAAATGATACTGAGAAGCAGAATATAGTTTCTTTTAAAATTCTGATCAGTTTTTGGAAATGTCTTAGCTACATTAAATCTTAGTGGAGAGGATGGGTCATACGGCATAGCAATTATTTAAGAAATAAATGAAATAATTTCTATCAAGATATGAGGCGAAATCTCACTAGTCAGATACTTGACATTCTGAACAATGACATCAAACATGTGAAAATATCGAATCTCCTGCTTTGTTCAAAACGTACACTTTGCCCCCAAAGGCTGGAGTCGGGTGGTCTCGAGTTTGCCAGTTAGATTGTTATCAGCCCCACGAGGGGAGCACTAAGCCTAGTCCTTCTGCACCCGTGGTGTCTGGGGTGGCCCCTGGGGAGGCTGTGAAGGCACCAGCCGGGTGTGGACAGGGTGAAGAGCAGGACCCGGGACACGGGGGACGCAGGAGGGACAGTTGTCAGCCGAGGGGTCTGAAAACACAGACTCCAAGGCTGCCTTTCCGAAAAGCCTCTAACCTGCCATTTGGCCTTGGCGGTTCGCCAGGGAGTCAAGGGAGGCAGACTGTGGTGTGGCCAGGGAGGGCCGTGCGTCCCCTCCCCAGACGCCCTTGGTGTCCCGGGGCTGCTGTGCTGGGGGCTGGGACCACAGAGACCAGCGAGACCCGACCAGCACCGCAGCGTGTCGGGGTTGGCAGGCCCGTGTGCAGACACGGCGGTGTGCCGTGCCGTCGGTGTGGTGGCAAAGCGCTCTGGGAACCCTGAGCAGGGGTCAGGGAAGACTTCGGAAGGGGTGACAGATAAGCTGGCCCTGAAAGGACAAGTCTCAGGGACATCCCTTTCACCTGCACATGACTGGCTTCTTGTCATTCTGCTCTCACAGCCCAAATGTCACCTCTTCAGGGAGGCCTCCCTGACCACCCATGGGCAGGAGACTCTCTCGTCACTCCCAGCTTTATTTCCTTCAAAGCACCTCTGGGTAGCTGGTCTTGTTTACACAGCTGTGACGTGGCTGTTGCCATGACGTCCTCCAGAGACCTCGTCCACCTGTTCCCAGCTGTGTCCCCAGCGCCCTGGATCTGCAGAACGAACGCTCCGTGTCTGTGGAGTGTGACGATGGCAGAGGACGGTGTGGGGGGGGGCCATCTCTAGAACGCGCTGGGCGGTCAGGGTGGGACGGGGCGGTGGCTCTGACCCCAGGATGGGGAGGGAGGAGGGGCTTTGCCTGGGTGCAAAGGGGAAAAGGAGGAATCTGGACGACACTCTGGAGAAGTCTGAGAAAGGATCAGATATGAGGGGCTGGAAGTAGGGGGACCCCAGTTTGTGGAAGGGCAACTATCAGTTATCTTTTTTGTTTTTAAAGAGACAGGGTGTCTCTGTGTTGTCCAGGCTGGTCTCCAACTCCTGGCCTCAATCTATCCTCCCGCCTCGGACTCCCAAAGTGCCGGGATTAGAGAAAGCTTTTAGACTGGGGACTAAACTTTCCCGTGGACACTAAGGAAAGTGAGGGGGCCCCTGGAGCAAGCCCCTTGGGGAGGCAAGAGTGGAGGGGACCACGGAGCTCTGGCGGAAGCGTTTGTCTCCAACTGAGGGAGGTGCCTGCCCCATTGTGTCCGGTTATAGGCACTTGTTGCATGGGGGGTGTGTGTGCGGTAGGATGTGGTGGCCTGAATTGTCCCTGTCACTCGCCATCAAGACCAGCTCTGTAAGGGGCAGGGGAGAAATGGGAGGTGGTCGGGTAGAGGCGGGGGGCGGAGGGGGAGGAGCAGTGAAGGTTTTACTAGCTGGGGAGGGGCCGGTGGGTGGGCAGAGAGGGAGTTGACCAGGGACTGGGGAAGAACGACACAGACTGTGGTGGGAGGGTGGGGCCTCCAATCTTCCGAGGGGGTGGCTTCTGCCGCGGGCTGTGGCCGTGAGCCCTGGTGGCTGAGGTGCAGTGCACGGCCACGGGGCACGCGTGGGACAGGGGTGCCCAGGACAGCAGGGCTCGAGGCGGAGAAGGGGCGGAAGACGAGAGCCTGCAGAGACGCGGGAAAGCGCACGAAGACTGGACAGTGAGGAGGGACGGGGAGTCACACGAAGGCGGGCCGGGGACGGAGCTGACCAGAACGTCCCGTCGCGAGGGACAAGACGGGGACGAGACGGCGTGCTGGGCAAGGCCGGGTTCAGCGCAGGCAGGAGGCCAGCGTGCGAGCGGGGGGCCCCTCGGAGGGGGCTCGGGAGCGCGAGGGGACGGGGAGCAGCAGGCGGAGCCAGGGCCGGGCCCCGGAGGACGGATGGCCTCGGACGCGAGGGGCTCGGCCTCCAGGCCCCCGGGCCCTGCAGAAAGCGGGGGGCTCTGGGCTGGGCGAGGCCGCGGGGCCTCGGCACGAGCCGCTGTGTGCTGGGCCCCGACAAGCAGAGGAGCCGGAGCCCCCGCCTCGCGTGGGACGCGGCCGCCCGCCAGGCCGAGACCCCCCGGGGCCTCCGCGGCCCCGCCAATGCGGGCACCTGCCCGGCCCAGGAGCGAGCCGCGGGGCGCCTCCCCAGCTCAGTTTAGGGCCGAGGCCGAAGTTCCGGGAAGTCCAGGCTCCTGGGGGGTCCCGGTCCGGAAGACCCCGCCGGGACCCGCCGCCAGGGGGCGCGCTCGACCCGGTGGGCGCTCGGACGTCCGTCGGGGGCGCCGGCGGGTCCCGGACCCCGCCCCGCACGGTGGGCGGCCGGGGGGCGGGCGGCCGGGGGCGGGCGGCCGGGGGCGGGGCAAGGAGCCGGGGGCGGGGCGGCCGGGGTGGGGCAAGGAGCCGGGGGCGGGGCAAGGAGTCGGGGGCGGGGCGTACGGGGCGGGGCGGGGCGTACGGGGCGGGGCGGGGCGGGGCGGGGCTCCCTCCCTCCCCCTCCCCCCCCCCCCCCCCCCCGTCCCTTTCTTCCTTTCTCTCCGCTCGCTGCTCTCCGCTTTGCCTCCGCGGCCGCCGAGGGGGCGGGCGCCGCAGCCTTTGTTGCCCGCCGGGCGGAGCGGGCCGGACGCCGGCAGCTGCACGCGGGCCGGGCATGTCCTGAGGCGGACCCGCACCGCGCAGCGACCGGACGGGACGGACTAGAGCGTGCGCGCGGGGTCGCCCGGCCATGCCCGGCGGCCCGAGTCCCCGCAGCCCCGCGCGGCTGCTGCGCCCCCTCCTCCTGCTGCTCCGCGCCCTGGCGCTCGGCGCCCCCGGACCCGCACCAGGTGGGTGGCCGCCCCCGGCTGGCCGGGCCCTCCCGCTCGCCGGCCTCGGTGTAGCCCCTTGTCCCTTTCGCGGACCCGGTGCCGGCCCGGCTCGGAGCTGGTGGCGTCCCCCGCTGCCCTGCTGTTAGGGACGGGGGTGGGTCGGTCCGCTTAGGGCGAGGCCGCGCCTCGGGGGACCCTTCGCCAGCCCACTGCGCTCCCGACCCTGCCTGTCGCGGGGAACGGGCCCGTCCGCCGCTCGGGCTCCGGTCCCCCCGGGCGCGGCAGGGCAGGGCGCGCATCTCTCCGAGGGGCCGGACGGAGCGCGGTCACCGCGGGGGACTCGGCTTCCCGCGCTGCTGCGGGCGGCGGCCGGGTCGCTGCGGGCGGGGGCGCCGGGTCGCGGGTCCACGCGGGCCCCTCGCCGCGCCCCCGGCCCGGCCCCGCCCGGCGCATCTGAGCTGCGGCGCGGCCCGCGGCGGGGCAGGGGCCGGGTCTGGCGAGGCCCTTGCACTTCCTGCCTCGCCCTCCCCCAAGTGCGACGGCGCCGGGAGCGGAGGGGCCGCGGGAGCTTCTTCCCCGCCCCGGGCTGACTCTCCGCCCGCCGGCCGCCGCCGAGCCTCGGCCGGTCCAGGCTCTGGTTTGGCCGCGACCTGCGGGGCAGCCGAGGGAGCGGGAGACCCCGGGCCCGGGTCTGATGGGGGCTGGGCGGAGGGTGGGGGCAGCCCCTGCGGGCGAGGAGAGGGCCCGAGGCTGGAGGGTCTGGAAGGGTGATGAGCTCCAGGTGGGCTGGACGAGTGAGCAGGGGCGAGGGCGTCCCTGGGGCATCCGTCCGGGGTTGCCTTAGGCCTGCTTACTGGGCTGGGGTCGACCTGCCTCCCCAGTGCAGGGATTGTGGCTGGAATGTGGGGGACATTTAAACCCGTTGAGGGGAGCAGCTGATGAAAGCAGCGTTTTAGGGAGATTGGGTCTGGCAGCGATGAGCAGGGAGTGGAGAGGAAGCAAACATTTAGTGAGCACCTGCGTGCCCGCCTGTTCTCATCGTCCCCACAACCGTGCAAAGCAGGTGATGGAAAGTCCTTTTATGGACGAGGAAACAGGCTCAGTGGAGTGACCCCCCCGGGGCCGGAGTCCTGGGTTTTCTGCAGGAAGCCGAGGTCTTCCCACTGCCCAGCGTGGGTGGGATGAGGATGAGCCCGGTGATGGGGCTGAGGGAGCAGGAAAGTGGTTCCCCCAGGAATGAACTTGGGTCCAGGCCCCCTGGCAGCTGTGGGAAGCTGGGGGTGGCCAAGCTGGTAGGATTCTTAAGATTAAGTGAGATACTAAATGCCAGTTGCTTAGTCCAGGGCAGAGTGATGAGCATGTAACGGCCATTATTTTTATTAATCTGCCAGGTAGACCCAGTCGGGTCAGCAGTCTCTGGTGAGTCCTGCGACTTGGACCTGCTGTTTGGGGGTGGAGGCGGCCAGACACCCTCCCCACCCCATCTGGGCACAGCCTCCCCAGGGTGGAGCGTCTGTCTCTAGTGTCCCCCAGATGTGTAGCCCAAGGCCCTCCCCATCCCCCATGCACTTGGGACTCCTGACTCGGAGCCTGCTGACCTCTGTCATTTGCTTTGGCGTCTAGGACCTAAGCCTGGGGCTCTTCCCACCGAATGCCACCTTGAGACTGAAGGGCATACCCTGGGCTCACTTTTAGAAAAATATATCCTGACTTTTTCTCCACCTCTGACAAACCCAAGGACTCCCTAGGGTTGCCGGGCCTGGGGCCCAGTCAGGTCTCCCCCAGTCCCCCATGCTGCTCTGCGCACGTGAGCCCTCTGCGTGCCCCTCTGTGCCCACATTCCTACGGCAGGAGCGCGTGCACGGACTCACAGAGGAGTGCGTGTGTCACCCACATACCCCCATCCTGGCTTGTGTCTCCTCTTTGGCGTGAGCTGCAGGTCATTTGAAGGGCTGGATTGCAACTCGGGTTCTTAATAGGGAGGTGAGGGTCAACACCGTGTTGGCATTTCTCTGGCAGAAGTACCACAATGACAGTGCTGTCACCCAGGGGTGATATTCAAAGTATTTAACACCCAGGGTGGCAGGAGCTCCGTCCAGTCAGAACAGACTCAGCCATGAGCCGCTGGCCGTCTTGCTGACGGGCACCTGCCGCCATCTTGCTGTCGCTGTAGCTTGGCGGGCTCAGCCCTGGGCAGGCACCCGCTGGTCGCTCAGGGCACTGGGACTTGCAGTTACCACTGGCTGGCACTGATAGGTGCGGTTTCAGCCACTGACGTCTCCGCCAGGGTCAGCTGTAGGCAACAGTGAGAGAAAGTTACTTAGTTTCTTACTCACCCCTCCTGCCCTTAAATTTATCTATTTATTTCTTTAGAGACAGGGTCTTGCTCTGTCACCCAGGCTGCACTGCAGTGGTGAGATCATAGCCCACTGAAACCTCAAACTCCTAAGCTCAAGCGATCCTCCCACCTCAGCCTGCCAAGTAGCTGGGACTACAGGCGTGCATGCCTGAGTCATTTTTTTATTTTTTTGTAGAGATGGGGGTCTCACTATGTTGCCCAGGCTGGTCCCGAACTCCTGGCCTCAAGTGATCTTCCCACCTCCTGAAGTGCTGGATTACAGGTGTGAGCCACTACACCTGGATAAAAATATTTTAGTGGCAAAATAATACAAGTTCATTATAAAAAAAATTAATGCTGAACAAAACAAGAAAATAAAAATTATTGCAATCAAAGTGGCACCATCCTATAAGTCTTTATTTTTTCTTTTTGATTAAAAACATTTTATTAAGCCATTAGGCAAAGAGATAAAATGAGTTTTTAAAGAAATAGGTAAATATACTTTAGAACTTTTCTTGCTAATTTTCAATAATAACTTAGCTCCCATTTGCCATGTGCCAACTGTTGTCGGAAGCACTTACATACTAACTCATTTAATTCTCACACAGCAACAGAGAGTAGGTATAATTGTTACCATCCCTATTTTACAGATGGGGAAACTGAGATTCTGAGCGGTTGAGTATTTACCCGCGGTCTTGCAGTTGTGTGTAGCAGGGCTGGGATTCAGATTTGGGCAGGCCGGCTCTGGAGGACATGAATCCGGATGCTTCTTACCTGCAGCACAGCTCTACCTAGCCTGCTCACGTTTTTGAACTTAATAGGATGTTTTTTTGTAACTCACCTTGAATTTCTATGTTGCAATATTTGCCCAAGGTCTGCAACAGGGATTCTCAGCCACACTGCACACCCGGATGCGTGGGTTCCTCCCCTGGGACAATTTTTCCAGCTCTTGGGGCCATTTCTCCCCAGTGGTTGATTCCTCAGTCACACGCGTGCGTTTGAGGACAACACTGTGGCCTAAAAGTCTGCTGTGTAGCTCCTGCGGTTGAGAACTTCAGGGCTGGCGTCAGTGCCCCCGACCTTCAGCTTGTCTTTAGCTGGTTGGCTGTGACTGTCCTTGCGCTGGAACCAGTGGACTCACCTAAAACAAAGCCTTGGAGTTGTCGCTGTTGTCTTCTCCATCTCTGTCATTTTTGTCACCTCAGCCTGGGCTCCCCTCCTTATGTTTTCTGGCCTGGAGTCTCTGCACCGAAGAGGAAACTGAGGCTCAGAGATATGAAACGACCCAGGTCATACGCCTGTTAAGTGGCCCAGTTGGGACCTGGAGCTGGGGCTTTCTGCTTGCAAAGGCTGTGCTCTTGACTGTGCATTATTTTGTCACCCTGCCGTGTCTCATTGCACGGAACACAGTCCTGGGCCCAGACTAACTTCTTGCTGCTTGTTCTCACTTCTAGCTTCTCCCCACTTCCCTGAGGGTCTGTGACACAATGCCTGCCACCCAGGTGTCCTCCTCTTCGCCACAGTTGAATTTGTCCCGTATGTCGGGTGACGTCTCAAGGGCACCCTCCTTGGTGAAGCTTTTCTTCACCCCAGCCGTCCATGTGGTGCCCCCCCCCCGCTTCAGCCTCCTCGGCGCTGCCGGAGCCGGGCTTGCGTGCCCTGCACCCTGGTGTCTCACGCACGTCCCTGGACTTTGAGCCCTTAGTGCTGCCTCACCTTTGGTAACAGGGTCTGCAGACTAAGTGCCGTGGACCAGGCAGGTAACGTAAATCGGCAAATAAGGCTGGTGGGGAGACACATTTTTCTTGAAATCTCATTTCCCCATTTTTGTTAGAGACTCAGTTCTTTACTGAGTGAGAGAAAACACAAGCTTGATGCCCAGGGGCAGCCCTCACGCAGCCAGGGCGTTGGGCGCAGCAGGGCTGGTGAGGACAGTCTGGCGGAGCGTAGCCCTCTCCAAAGGGGACTCGCTGCTTGGCTCCGGCACCTGCCAGGTGAGAATTTAGGCCTGATGTGGATGGATGATAGATTTTTTTCAAGGAAAGCTGAAAATTGAGATTTTTTGGTGCAAGATCATGTGATTCTAAAACATTGGTGATTGATTAAAATGTTTTTCAATATTTGTGGCAGCCAAAACGAACCCCCCCCAAAATCAATACACTGACAGACAGAAACAGGTCTGCAGGCCACAGTTGTGGAATTGTCGTCCCAAATGCCCTTGTTAGGTCGTCAGAGCAAGAAATCTCCTTAAATCATGCAGCCCGGGGCTTCCCAAGGCCAGCCCCTGGAGGAGCTACGTGAGAATCCCTGGGCAAGTCTAGAAAAATACAGAACATGTGGATTCCAGGGCCTCTGTGCCCAGGAAGTGTGGACTCGGAGTCTGGCCGGGTCCCGGCACCTGCAGTCTGTCATTGTCCTCCAGCACTGCCTCGATCAGCCGGGTTTCCTCCAGTGGGGGTGGGGGGTCCCCTAGCTCCTGGTGACCACAGCGCCCCGAGGCTCGTGTGGACACACAGCTTCCCAGCCCCTAGTTCTGGTTTCCTGGAGGTGCGGATGTGGTTAGTCTGGGATGGGGCCTGGGAATTTGTTTTTAAGAAATTCTTGTCCATGAAGTCTGCAAAATCCTTGCACTTGGGCCCCCCGGAAGCTCAGTGATGGGGAAGACTTGCCCAGAGCCACACAGCCAGTCCCCAGCCAGCCGGTCTCCCCAGCCAGCCGGCCTCGTGACTCCCTGAAAAGGCTCTTTGAGGCCTGGACCGCCGGGGCAGTTGTGGGCAGAGGGAGACGTCCTCGGCGCAGGGCACACCACTGGCGTGTGCAGGGCACTCCACATGCGGTTTGGCAGGGGCCAGAGTGGAGGGTGGGTTTGGTTTCTGTAGCCTGGCCAGCATGGAGCCCGCGTGGCAGGCAGCAGCAGAAAGAGCCCTGGTGCCGTGTCTGCAGGGTGGCCCGGCATGCGCGTGGGCCCAGGGGTCACTGTCATGAACAGCCAGGGTCCCAGGGGTCACTCTGGGCAGGACCTGGAGCTGGGAGAAACCCTGGATCAGCGAGTTTCCTAACTGTGCTCCTCAGAGGCTGGGACCTGCAAGGAGGGAACAGTGGGGACAAAGTGTGGCCTCGGGTTCCCACGCCATCCCCTTGTCAGCCCCACTGCTGTGATGTGTGGACGTGTCCGCACGGGATGTATGTTGGAGACGAGGCCTGGTGGCTAAAGAAGTGTGAAAAACTTGATCTAATCTAACCCCTCACGTTAACAATGGGGAAACTGAGGCCCAACAAGGAATGGACTGCTGAGAATGTAGAGCACTGTTAGTGAAGAGACTGAAGCCATTAGAGAGACTTGGATCCCACGCTCAGCTCTGCCACCCTCGCTGTGTGGCTTTAGGTCAGTCTGTCTCCCTCTCTGAGCCTCCCTTTGCTTTCTCAGCTATGAAGCAGTCTGGAGAGCTCACTGCAGGTGCCGGTGTCCTGGCCTGGGGTCCACAGCCTAAGGGACCATGAATCCAAGGGATCCCTGAATTTGGATGAGAAAATATTACATATTTAATCTTTCTAACCTCTAAGTGAAATTTAGCATTTCCTGCAATTGTGATTATTATTAACAAATCTTAGTAGTATTCATAGCACCTGTGATTTTGTTACCAATAGAGAAGAACAAAGATTTTTCTCTCTTTACAATTGCTGCAGGTATCTTGAAATAAGGTTTGCACTCACCACTACTTCAGAATTACCATAGTAAAATTTGCCACTAGATTGTGTTCAAAACAGCACTAAAGGACCACATAATTCCACACCCACTTTTTCAATCATTTTGATAACCTGTTTCAATGTAATCAGTTTCCTTGGTACTCGTATGTATTTTATTTTATGCATTTAAAAACATTATTCTTGACACAGTCTGTGGCAGGAAAGATTAAGAATCCCAGCCTTGCTGGGAAACCCGCGGACAGAGCGACGGGGAGAGGGTTTTCAAACGGCAGGGCCTGAGCAGAGGTCTGCAGGTGTTTCCATCCCTGGGAACTTTCGGCAGAAACCAGAGCGGCTGCACTGGAGTGGTGGTGAGGGGCCAGGGAGCCCCAGCTGGGTGGTCTCTCTCCCTCTCCCCGTCCCGGGAGCGTGGAGACACTTGCAGAACTCGCCGGCCCCTGAGAGCACATTGTGAAGCCCACCAGGCTGGTGACGGTCGTAACTCTCATGACTGCCCTGGTGTTCGCTCAGCGGGGCCAGGCGCTACTGTGTGAGGGGCGGCTCCCTGCAGTTAGTGCCCCCGACAGCCTCCAGAGTGTGACTTCTCTGATCATCCCCGTTCTACAGATCCATTCAGCAAATACTGAGAGACGACTAGGTCCCAGACACTTCTTCCGGCACTTAAATCTTCAATAAAGAAGGCCGGGCGCGGTGGCTCACGCCTGTAATCCCAGCACTCTGGGAGGCTGAGGCGGGTGGATCGCTCGAGGTCAGGAGTTCGAAACCAGCCTGAGCAAGAGTGAGAGCGAGACCCTGTCTCTACTAAAAATAGAGAGAAATTATCTGGACAGCTAAAAATATATATAGAAAAAAAATTAGCTGGGCATGGTGGTGCATGCCTATAGTCCAAGCTACTCGAGAGGCTGAGGCAGCAGGATTGCTTGAGCCCAGGAGTTTGAGGTTGCTGTGAGCTAGGCTGACGCCACGGCACTCACTCTAGCCCGGGCAATAGAGTGAGACTCTGTCTCAAAAAAAAAAGAAAGAAAAAGTAATGAAAATGTTAGGTGATACAGGGCGTCAGGTGCTATGGGAGAAAGTAAAGCAGGGAAGTGGGCTAGGGAGAGCCAGGAGCTGTAATTTTAAAATAAAGTGATCGGGGAGGCCTCACTGAGGAGACATTTGAGCAAGGACTTGAAGGGTTGAGGGGTTTGCCCGGCGGGAAACTGAGCCAGGCAGGTTCCAGGTAGCGAAACAGTGGTGCGCGGGCCTGAGGCCGGAGCAGTCTGGCCTGCTGAGGACCTGCGCGGAGGCCAGCGGCCGAGTCCGGGGAGCTGGGAGGTGGAGGTGGAGGTGAGGTCGGAGAGGCCGCCCTGCCTAGGCCTCCGGCCATTGCCGGAACTCTGTCTTTTGCTCGGAGTGAAGTGGGAGCCACTGCAGGATTTTCAGCAGAGCAGGCCTCTGATCTGCCCGGGTTGGAATGAATTCTTCCCGCTGCTACATTGAAAATAGACCTGGGGAGGGGCAGTGGAGGTGGGTGGAACTGTTAAGAAGTTACTGCGGTAATCCAGATGGAGAAACTGAGGCACGGAAGATGAACTAGCAGAGCTAGCAGATAGCATGGTGGGGAGCTGCACGCGGGGACCCCGACCCCGTCGCCCGCCCTTGCCTGCGCGCCCTCCGTCCCCGGCGCCGGCAAGGACCCCCCTGTCGCGCTTCTCCCCCGCAGGGCGGCCGACCGAGGCCCGGGCGGCGCTGGACGTCGTGTACCCCGTGCGCGTGGACGCGGGGGGCTCCTTCCTGTCCTACGAGCTGTGGCCGCGCGCGCTGCGCAAGCGGGACGTGTCCGCGCGCCGCGCCGCGCGCGCCTTCGTGGAGCTGCGGTTCCGCGGGCGCGAGCTGCGCTTCAACCTCAGCGCCAACGCGCACCTGCTGGCGCCCGGCTTCGTGAGCGAGACGCGGCGGCGCGGCGGCCTGGGCCGAGCGCACATCCGGGCCCGCGCGCCCGCCTGCCACCTGCTCGGCGACGTGCGGGACCCCGAGCTCGAGGGCGGCCTGGCGGCCATCAGCGCCTGCGACGGGCTGGTGAGTGCCGGGCGGGCGGTGGCGGCCGGAGCGGGGCTGTCCCCGGCCCTGCCTCGCCCGCGGGGACTTCGGCTTCTCCTCTGCCGGGCTGGGCGTTCGCTCCTACGAGATGGGAGCGACGGCGCCGGCCTCCTCCAGGACAGGGGTCCTCCTCCAGGACAGGGGTCCTCCTCCAGGACAGGGGTCCTCCTCCAGGACAGGGGTCCCCGCAGCTCAGTGTGAGCCGGAGTCACCGCAGGCCTTGTTCAGTCAGGTTTTGACAGGGCGACCCTGGGCTGGGGCCCAGACACTTGCATTTCCGCAGCCTCCCCGGGTAGCGGTGAAGCCGCAGGTCCCCAGGTCCCGCTTGGAGAAGGGCGGTTTGCGCCGAGTAACTCTGAAAGCAGCCGCGCGGCTTCCTCCAGGCCGTCAGCTCTGACTGTTCCTTCACAGAGCCCTGTAGGCCGTTCTTCCCGGACGGGACCCCTTGCCCTGTAGCCTCTCCGCAGCCCCTCTGCCCGGTCGGAGCTCCCGGAGAGCACCCAGGCTGCCGGCTACTGCGGGCGGCCCTGGTCTCCGCCCTGGGTGTCTGCGGGTCGGAGCAGCCCCTACCCTGCAGGGCGGGGCCCCTTCTGCTCCTGTGTAGGTGACCTGCCCGCCCTGCCGGCCCTGGAGGACGGGGTGTGGCAGGAGTGGGCACCTGTGCACACTCTCAGCCACCCGCTGTTCCCCGAGGGCCCTCAGCTTCGATGGCGCACACAGGAGCCATGGGCTGCACACAGCCTGGCGACAGGGCAGCCCGCACGCAGGCTGCAGGACCTCTGGGCCTTGGAAGGCCCGTCCGCTTGGCAGAGCATTCTCGCGTGTGGCGCCTGTGCCCTGACACACAGCTGAGCCTGCGCAGCAGCTGCGCGTGTGGGCGCGGTTCCCCTCACAGCCGGGGGCTCAGGCTCGGAGAAGCGCTTGCCAGGCTGCCCGGTTACCCAGCGGGGGGTCTGCGTCCAAACCGGGGCTCCACCCCACTCCCTGGCCCTGTGTGATGAGGGGGAGTCTGGGGGAGGCAGGTCCTTCTCCCTGTTGGTGCCCTGAGCTCCCCCAGGGGACGGTGGGCTGCCCGAGATACTCCCCAAGGCCCCTCTGTTCCCTGGACTCTGAACACCAGTGACGCCCAAGACACCCCTGCCAGCTGCCTTCTGTGGGGGAACAGGATGTCCTGGTGGCCTCGGGCATCTCCGTGGCTCGGGTGTGGGCAGAGCTGCCTTTGGGGTGATTCACTGCTGGGGGGGCTGAGGGCAGGTCACAGTGCTGGCCAGCCGGGGGCGCGGTGGCCGGAGACGGCAGCCGCAGAGGGGGTGAGAAACAGCCCGGAGGCCTGGGCGTGGGCCGCCTGCTCAGGACGGCTGCCTGGGTGACTCCGCGGATGAGCCCGTCGTGCCAGATTTGGATGCAGACCCGTGTCTTGCCCCTGATGGGACGGGTGTGTGGAACAGCATCAGGGCGGTGGCTTCTGAGCTCCACCTCGGAGCCTTTGGCTGTGTGGACCGGCAGGGAAGGGCGTCAGGGAGGGGCGTCCCAGGCGGAGGGTGGGGGTGAGCCGAGGCCCCGTGGGAGGAGAGCGCCGGGCCCCTGGCGTCGGGGGCGGTGGGGGCAGCTGCGCGATGGGCCTCGGGACGGCGGGAAGAGCAGCGCTGCCAGCCCCGCCCGTGTGGCCGCTGCTTCTCCCCAGAAAGGCGTGTTCCAGCTCTCCGGCGAGGACTACTTCATCGAGCCCCTGGAAGGGGCCCCCGCCCGGCCCGGCCGCGCCCAGCCCCACGTGGTGTACAAGCGCCAAGCCCCCGGGAGGCGGGCAGAGCCGGGCGGTCCCAGCGCTCCGGGCACCTGTGGGGTGCAAGGTAAGCTCCTCTGCTGCCGGCTCTGGAGCCGGGGGTGGCCTGGGGATGTGAAAGGCCCTTTCTAGAAGCCTCTTTCTTCATCCCCATGCTCAGCTCCCTTGTCCCAGAGGGACACAGGAAGACAGACAGACACGTCACCGGGGCCGGTGCCATTAAATGTGCCACAAGCCCGTGTCCTCTGCCGGTCAGGCGTACCCAGCCATCCCGGGACTGACCTCCCCTGCCTCCCCCACCGCAGGGTTCCGCTCCCTCCGCTCTGCCCCCTTTGCCTGTGGCCCCTCTGGCTGGTGACCGTTCCCCTGTGAGAGTCCAGGCACAGCCGCGCCCAGCCCGGCAGGCCCGTTAGCCAGGCGCCCCTCCCCCGCCCAGCCTGCCCCCACCCCAGAGCGGCTGACCTCCGTGGCCGGGGGCTGGAGCGGGGACCGGTGCTGCCTCTGCAGAGCGGCCGTCCTGCGGGCCAGTCCGGCTTGAGGAGCTGCCGCCAAGGGCCACGGGGGTTTGGGGCTGCCCTGCTGGCACCCTGGCCTCGAGCTGCCACAGCCCAGGGACTCTGCTGGCTGGAGCAGATGCCCGCCAAGCCATGCTTCTTGGCCTCAGTTTCCCGCTTCACGGATGTGCCTCCCCTCCCGAGCTGAGACCGGCCTGCAGCAGAGGCAGGACCCGGGCTGGACCTTGGCCAGGGGGCTCGGCTGGGGCCTGCACCTGCCGGACGCACCCACCCCCGTGGGGGAGGGAGCGGTGCAGGAGGGTGGGGCCGTGTCCCGACGTGGACGTGGCACTTTGCCCCCCCCAACACCGGTCACCCTATTCCTATTTACAGTTAGGGAACCCCAAGATCAGAGAAGAAAAGTGACCAGGCTGGGGCCACACAGCACACGTCTGGGGTGGGCCCGGCGGGGAATCCAGGCTCCCGGCCCCTGATCCCAGTGCAGAGAGGGCTCGCTGTGCCGTGGGCTTCGAGACCTGTGCCCGGGGCCGGTCCCCTGCTCGCTGACCCCACCTGCCCGGGCCCACAGAGTCCCTGGAGCCGGAGTCTCGGCGGGAGCGCTGGGAGCAGCGGCAGCAGCGGGCGAGGCGTCTACACCAGCGCTCGGTCAGCAAAGAGAAGTGGGTGGAGACCCTGGTGGTGGCGGACGCCAAGATGGTGGAGTACCACGGGCAGCCCCAGGTCGAGCGCTACGTGCTGACCATCATGAACATGGTGAGGCCGTGGCAGGCGCAGGCCAGGGCCGGGCGGCGGGGATGGCAGGGGCTGGTGATGGGGGTCCGAGGGGTGGGTGCAGGGCAGGTCGGCTGTTAGGCTGGACCCCAGACCCAGGCCCACGCCGCAAGCAGGAAGGAGGGTCCCCCAGCTTCTGAGTCCAGGAAGGGGTAGGGCCTGGCCGGGCGTGTCCAGGAGAGCCTGGGCAGAGGGCCGCTGTGGGGATGCCATGGGGTGCCGCGCCACCCCGCTGGCTCCGCTGGCGTGTGGGAGGGGCTGGGGAGGGGAGCCCGGGGCAGCCAGGACCCCGTGCCTGCCCGGGGAGCTCACAGGCTGGTTGGCAGCTTCCTGCTGCCCTGAGCTCTGTGGCAGAGCCGTGCTAGGTGCTCGGGACAGAGACGCCCGACCCGGCCAGCCCGTCTGGGGCATCAGCACCCCTTGGGGTCAGAGGGGTCTGCTGGCCCATGACCTCGGATGGGTCCCTTTCCCGTCTGAGCCTCAGCTTGCTTGTTTGTGATCCAGCAGGGTGACAGTACCCTGGGAGGCTGGCACACTGCTCTTGACCCCACAGCACAGTTGAGATAACAGAGGCTTTAGCGGGTGAGTGGCTTGCCCAGCTCGTGCAAGGCAGGCGGAGCCGGACGGGGGCCCAGGTCCCCTCAGTCCCAGCTGGGGCGCGGTGCCTGACTGGAGCTGGTGGCAGAGCCAGCGCTCCCTGCTCCCTCCCGCCCTGGGTGTGCGGCTGGGGGCCTCAGGCTGCCGGGCTGTTCCTGCAGCCCCCTGGGCGAGGAGACCTCTGCCCCGGCATTCTGAGCGGGCTGCCGGCTGGGCAGGCCACCGCCCAGCCCTGTCCCTCTCCTGGGCCGGGTGGGTGGGGGCAAGGTGAGGGCGTGTGTTCTGTGGCGGGTGACGCCCAAGGGTGTCCCGTGTGCTGCTTGTCCCAGGCCAGCACCTCACCTCCTGCAGGCCCGGAGGAAGGACCCTGTGGGGTCCCTAGTGTCTGGCCCCCCACTTTCTAGCTGTGAAGCCCAGGGCTCCGACAGCGGAGGGGCTGTGTCCACGGCTGTTCCCTCCCTGCTGGCCACACGCCCCCTCCGCCCAAGTCCTCATCCCCCAGCACACTCCGGGCTGGTCCTCCCTGACTTTGCCGCCCTCACGGGCTCCCTGCTCCATGTGGAATAAAAATCGCAGCCTCCTGCCAGGCATTCGAGGCCTCGAAGTCCAGCTCAAGCCCCTCTGCTCACCCTCGGCTCCCAGGGAGGGGAACCGCTTGCGGCCGGGCTCGGGGGTGGTTGCTGGGCCGCAGCCCCGAGGTTCCTCCCTCCCAGCCCCCCCACCGGGTGCCGCCTGGGTCATGGCACCTTCCTGTCCTTGAGTGTCCCTGAGGTCCAGGTCCTCGGCAGAGTGAGACCCGCCCAGCCCCACAGGACCCCCACGACTGGCCCTGGGTGACAGGGGTCAGGCATTTTGCTCTGGGGTCTGGCCCTGTCCTGCCCGCCTTGTCCAGGCCCACCTGTCACGCTGTGGCCTCGTCCCAGGGGGAGGGCAGGGCCACCTGTCACGCTGTGGCCTCGTCCCAGGGGGAGGGCAGGCCTGGCTCTCATGTCAGCTGCGCCGATAGCACCGGGCTTTCCTGAGCCGGCAGGTGTGGCATCAGTCAGGACAGTAGGGCCGCCTGTGGCCTCGGGGTGCCGGACGCTGTGGGGAGGTGGGACCGGGAGCCCCTGCGGCCAGCCTGACCTGAGGCCCTGGGGGGTTAGGGCTGGCGCCTGGCGAATGCCTAGCACTTGTCCAGTGCTCCACACCTACCACCTCAGCTAAGCCTCATCCCTACTTAGAGCAGAGGGAACAAAGGTTCAGAGAGGCCAAGGCACTTGCTTAAGGTCACACAGCTACTAAGGGGCAAAGCTGAGACTGGAGCTCACGTCTCTCTGCCTCCTCCGTGTCCCTCGTGTCCCTCCGCCTTCCGCAAAGAGGTGCAGTGGGTGGCCGTGGTGGCTGGGGGGAGGGGCAGAAGGATGGAGAGCAGAGCGGTGGGAACGGGGAGAAGTTGCCCCCTTTTTCTCTCTGGAGCAGATGTCCCTTCACCTTGCTTAGCGGCAGCTCTGCACCTGCGCTGAGGTGGTGGGTGTGTGAGAACGTGATCCCGCACCTGGGAGCCCCTGTCTCATTGTAGCATTTCCCAAAGAACATTCCAGGGAGTCCTTGTTCCAAAGGACGCTAACAGTGTTCTGTGGGAAAAGATGCTGCTGTTGAGTAAGTTTGGCCACACAGGGTTTAAAAAAGTAAAAGAGACTTTTTTGCTGCAGGACTTGTCAGAGCCTTCAAAGCTAATGTGCGTTGAGACTCTCCAAGAGGATAGGCAGCATTTCCCAAATTCCAGAAGCTGTGAAACATGGGTTCTGATCCCAGCACTACCCTTCCTTGGAGTCTCAGGGGCTTCGTCTGAAAAATGACGACAATCTTGCCTACCTTTACGTGAGAAGGTTAAGTGAGACAGTGCGTGTAGCACTCCCAGCACAAGGCAGCGCCGCTGGGCGGGGTCAGTGTTTGCTGTGGCTGCCCGTGTCCTCCACCCTGGTTCCAGCCGCCCCTCTCTCGGGCAGGTGGCCGGCCTGTTCCACGACCCCAGCATCGGGAACCCCATCCACATCACCATCGTGCGCCTGGTCCTGCTGGAGGACGAGGAGGTGAGCGGTCCCGTGGCTCCGTGCTGCCCCGGCAACGGGCACTGCTGCCAGGCCCCGCCCACTGGCTGAGCCGCCCTGCGTGGAGGGCACAGCGATGGCCCTCGGCCTGGACCGTGTCTCTGCCGCCCCTGGTCCCCGACTGGCCTCTCGCACGTCTCAGGCCCCTCAGGAGGCCCCTGCGGGCGGCGTGGTCAGGCGGAGGCTGGATGGGGCCACAGGGCTGCCGCTGTCCCCACTGTCCCCGGGCCTGCGCCCCCTGCCTCTGTGTGGCTGGGAGTTGGGCCTGTGGGGCCCGGGGCCCGGGGAAGGCGTGAGCAGCTGCTCTCTGCTCGCAGGAGGACCTGAAGGTCACGCACCACGCAGACAACACGCTGAGGAGCTTCTGCAAGTGGCAGAAGAGCATCAACATGAAGGGGGACGCCCACCCCCTGCACCACGACACGGCCGTCCTGCTCACCAGGTGCCGCCCGGGGGGGGGGCGGGGGGAGAGAGCTGGCGCCTGGGGAGCAGCTCCGGGAGGGACCAGCCTGGGGACCAGCCTGGCCCCCTCAGGAGAGTTTGCACGGCTTTGGCGCAGGGCTGGGTCCCGTCAGCACTTGGGGAGGGGCGTCTTTTTATTTTTATTTTTTTATTTTTTTTGAGACAGAGTCTCACTCTGTCACCCTGGCTAGAGTGCCGTGGCGTCAGCCTAGCTCACAGCAACCTCAAACTCCTGGGCTCAAGGAATCTTCTGCCTCAGCCTCCCGAGTAGCTGGGACTACAGGCATGCGCCACCATGCCCGGCTAATTTTTTCTATATATTTTTAGTTGTCCAGATACTTTCTATTTTTTAGTAGAGACGGAGTCTCGCTCTTGCTCAGGCTGGTCTCGAACTCCTGACCTCGAGCGATCCTCCCGCCTCGGCCTCCCAGAGTGCTGGGATTACAGGCGTGAGCCACCGCGCCCGGCCAGGGGGCGAGTTTTTGCTCTGAAATAATTGTGGGTTCTCACACGGCTGTCAGAAACAATGCCGGGGCCCCGTGTGCCACCCCCCCCCGTCCCTCCCAGTGGTGACGTCTTGCGTGACCACAGCACAGTGTCCCCACAAGGACGCAGGTGTTGACGCCGTCCACAGACTGGCTCAGGTTCCAGCAGGTCCACGCACACGCGTGTGTGCACGTCCAGTCTGTGCAGGTCTGTCCCTTGTGGGGCCACACGTCCCCTCCCGGTCTGGACACAGAGCGGCTGCAGGGGAAGGACGTCTCGCTGCCTGCACGGCCACAGCCCCCGCCCCAGTCTCTGCGGCCGACACCCGTTCAGGGTCCGTGGCTTGACTCCGGGTGGTCGTTCTGCCCTGCGGGGCCCCAGCAGCTCCCGTGAGCACCTGGTGGGACAGTGACCAGCAGGGTGCCGTGCACACGTCTGCTTCCCAGGCCCACGCGGGGCCCCGTGTGGCGTGTGACCGAGGCGCCTGCTTCCCGGCCGGCGCCGTGCTGGGCTGACGTCAGGGAGCGGAGGACGGGTGTCCTCACGCGGGGGCAGCGGGGGCCCCTCGGCTCCCCCGTGGGCCTGAGGCCCCTCTCTCTGCCGGTGCAGGAAGGACCTGTGTGCGGCCATGAACCGGCCCTGCGAGACCCTGGGCCTGTCCCACGTGGCGGGCATGTGCCAGCCCCACCGCAGCTGCAGCGTCAGCGAGGACACGGGCCTGCCGCTGGCCTTCACCGTGGCCCACGAGCTCGGGCACAGGTACCCGCCTGCCCTCAGCACCGGGCGCCCTGGGCAGCAGCCAGGGGCCACGAACTCCGGGGAAAGGACACTGTCTGGGCAGGGAGCCCCGATGGGGTCTCCACACGCTGCCCCCGCGGGGTCCGCGCCCCACGCAGGCTGCCTGGGCGGCGCTGGGGCTGCCGGGAGCAAGTCTTCCCTGAAGGGGTTGGGACGCGCCAGAAAGTCCCTGCCCGTCTCTGGCTGTTTCTCCCGTTGCCTCAGTGCCCGGCCCCTCCCTCTTCCTGCTTGCTCTGTGACCCCGGCCGGTGCCCTGCCCTCTCTGGGCCTCTGCACTTCCTGCAGATCGAGCAGGTTGGACTCAGGGCTGTCCGAGGCTCCCTCCATCTGAGCTCTCGTGTCTGAGCGCGGCCCAGGCCCTCGGCCACCCGTGCCCAGGCTGTCTGGTGCGCGTGGCGGCACCTCGGGGTGTGCGCCAGCCAGCGAGGGCAGAGCTCTGCTGGGCAGAGGGGTTCGGCTCGTCCAGCCAGATGTCCGGGTCCCCCGGGTGGTGGCCGGACCCGCGGGGCCTTGCAGCTGCTCGTGGCCATAGAAGGTTGGCTTTGCGGCGGGCTGCGCTGCGTCCTGGCCCTCATTCCAGGCACCCCTGGGGTACTCGCTGTCAGACCCACGTGTTACACTAAGGAAACTGGGGCTCAGAGAGGGCATGCGATTCTCAGGGCCACGGCCGGTTGGTGGCAGGGCCAGCTCTGGGCCCCTGCAGGCCTCGGTAGTGGGGGACGGCAGGCTGGCGGCCCCGAGGCTCACCCGCGGCCTGTGCTCTCGGCAGCTTCGGCGTTCAGCACGACGGCAGCGGCAACGACTGCGAGCCGGTGGGGAAACGGCCTTTCGTCATGTCTCCACAGCTCCTGTACGACGCCGCCCCGCTCACCTGGTCCCGCTGCAGCCGCGAGTACATCACCAGGTTCCTCGAGTGAGTCCCTGCCCTGGCGCGGGGCGCGCAGGCCGGGTCTGCGCCCTTGTGGGTCTGTGCCTGGTGTCCTCCTCCACTGTCATCGTGGCGGGTTCTGGACGGGAGCAGAGATACCTCTGTTTGCTCCGGGTGCCATGTTGCTCTGGAAGCCCAGTCACTGTGGGGTGCGAGCGGGGACGGGACCAGGGCCGCTGGGGAGGAGAGCGAGGACGAGGCCTCCAGGGGAGGGGGTGGGGCTGGAAGCAGGGGAGAGTTCAGTTTGGTGGCAAGGACTGACTCTGGCCCAGCTTCTACCCGTTGTCCCGTAAGCCTCAAAAGACGGGGACGGTGGTGTGAGCGCCTTGCGCATTTGATGTGAGCCCGGAATGCTCACCGCGGGGCGTGCAGCACGGTGCCTGCCGCCCGGCCAGCCTCTGATACACAGTATCTCTTGTTACTTCCACGTTACCAAGTGAGGCCTGCTCGGCTCGAACCAGGGAAGCGGCCTGGGGGGGGCCTGTCTCCTCCTGGCTGGAAAGTCAGAACCGCGGCCACCCCCACACGCCCCAGGGGTTGCTCCCGGCTGCCCCCACTCCGGGTGCCACCCAGCACCCTGGCTCCCACCCAGCACCCTGGCTCCCACCCAGCACCCTGGCTGCCACCCAGCACCCTGGCTGCCACCCAGCACCCTGGCTCCCACCCAGCACCCTGGCTCTGGGACAGACAGACAGATGCGTCTCTGTCCCCATCAGCTGCTGGAATGCGCGAGGGCCTTGGCCCGGCCGGGCGAGGGGGAGGACGGAGCCGGAGCGGTGGGGCCCCCGGGGCCGCGGCATGAACAGAGACTTGTGCCCCACCCGTCGAGGGGTGCGGGAGGCGGAACGACCTCTCCCCAAGGTCGCTCCGTGTCTCGCCTCTCCCTGCTGGGAGTCAGGCGGCAGGGTGACCCGGGGCAGGGTGTGGACAGCGGCCAGCCCGTCTCCCGGCCCCTGCCCCCTGTGCCTTTGCTGGTGGGGACAGGAGAGAGAGGACAGGCCCCACCGAAACAGGCTGGGGACAGAGTGAGTGAGAGTCACAGAAGGTGCCAGGTGAGGGGTCAGGCCGTGTTCCTGGGGCTCAGGGCAGCCTCGGGCAGTCACAGGCCCCTCGGTGCCTCACGGCACCGACACCCCCAGCTCCCTGCAGAGAGACGCGGGCAGGGCTGAGTGCAAACTCCTGCTCGTGCTGTGTCCACGGACACACATGCGTGTCGGGCCGTGTGAGGTATGATGGGAAGGGAGAGATGTGGCGTCTGTCCCCAGGGCACCCGGCACCCGGGCAGACAGACGTGTGGCAGTTTGGGGCAGTGAGGGCCGTGGCGGGCGGGGTGTGGGGCGGGCACCGACCTGTCCTGGGGTCAGGGACAGCGTCTGGGAGAAGGAGCCTCGGAGCTGCCTCCAGGGAGAGGCCCAGGGACATCTGAGGGAGGAGTGTGGGGGGGGCAGGGCCAGGCTGGGGCGAGGGAATGGGGGGCGGGGAGTCATGGGGGGCGGGGAGTCATGGCGGGTGGGGAGTCATGGCGGGTGGGGAGTCATGGCGGCTGGGGAGTCATGGGGGGTGGGGAGTCATGGGGGACGGGGAGTCATGGGGGACGGGGAGTCATGGGGGGGCGGGGAGTCATGGCGGGGCGGGGAGTCATGGGGGGGCGGGGAGTCATGGGGGGGCGGGGAGTCATGGGGGGGCGGGGAGTCATGGCGGGCGGGGAGTCATGGGGGGGCGGGGAGTCATGGGGGGGCGGGGAGTCATGGAGGGGCGGGGAGTCATGGGGGGTGGGGAGTCATGGGGGGGTGGGGAGTCATGGGGGACGGGGAGTCATGGGGGGGTGGGGAGTCATGGGGGGGCGGGGAGTCATGGGGGGCGGGGAGTCAGGGCAGGTGGGGAGTCATGGGGGGGTGGGGAGTCATGGGGGGCGGGGAGTCATGGGGGGCGGGGAGTCATGGCGGGTGGGGAGTCATGGGGGGCCGAGGGAATGGGGGGGAGGGGAGTCATGGGGGGTGGGGGACTGCAGGCTGTCCGGGAGGCGGAGCTGAGGAGCTCTAAGCCCCTCTCTGGGCTGAAGTGCTGTAGAGAGCAGAGGTCACGCTGTAGGGAGCAGAGGTCATGGCATGTCATGGACCCGGGGGCATGGAGGGGGCTCCCGCAGGGAGAGGGGCGGCCCGGCCCGGCCCCGCGTGGGTCCTTCGCTTCACCCCTGACCCGTGTCCAGCCAGAAGCCGGGGTGGGGGGCGAGGGAGGACACTCGGGTGTCTCCCGCGGGGGTGGCGGCTCTTTGGCATGTTGAGGAGAGAGTGAGTCACCTACTGTCTGCTGTGACCTCTGGGACAGCCCGGGCCCCCTGCACTTAGCGAGGGGAGGGGCCGGAGGGGAGGGGCTGGCAGCTCGGGACCGGGGACGGGCAGTGTGGCAGCGTGAGGGCCTGGCCGTGAGCCTGCAGAGGAAGGGAGGGCCGCTGCTGGCTGTGATGTTTGCAAGCAGACACTGCTATTTATACCCCTGGCTTGGAATCAGCTTCTTGCGTGTGAGCACATGAAGGCCCAGAGAGGGTGAGGAGTGGCCCAAGGCCACACAGCATCCACAGCCAGGGGTTGCCACGGTGGGGCCTGCCCAGCGGGATGAGCCCCGGCCCCGGAGGGGGTGCAGAGTGAGGCCGCGGCAGAGGCAGGGACGAGCCTCTGTCCTCCGTGCCCTGCCCCTCGTCTCCGCCACGCGGCAGCCAGTGTGTGCCGGACGCAGACTGTGCCTGCTGCGTCCCCCAGTGCCCGCCGTGCCGGGGACTCTGGCCAGAGGGGGCAGGCGTAGTGGGGACATGGGGGCAGGGCCAGCCCAGGCAGGGCTGGTGTGGGCTCGGCTGCCTCCGGGTGCTCCCCCAGGGCAGGGACTCCTCCTTGTCCTTCCCAGATGGCCCGAGGTTTCTGCTGGGCAGGGCGGGAGCTCCCTGCGTGTTGGTGTGATGTGACGCTCTCCAGACCCTTTTCCCTCTCTCCAGACCCTTCTCCCCCTCTCCAGACCCCTCCCCCGCTCTCCAGACCCCTCTCCCGCTCTCCAGACCCCTCCCCCGCTCTCCAGACCCCTCCCCCGCTCTCCAGACCCCTCTCCCCCTCTCCACACCCCTCTCCCGCTCTCCAGACCCCTCCCCCGCTCTCCAGACCCCTCTCCACCTCTCCAGACCCCTCTCCCGCTCTCCAGACCCCTCCCCCGCTCTCCAGACCCCTCTCCACCTCTCCAGACCCTTCTCCCCCTCTCCAGACCCTTCTCCCCCTCTCCAGACCCCTCCCCCTCTCTCCACACCCCTCTCCCCCTCTCCAGACCCCTCTCCCCCTCTCCACACCCCTCTCCCCCTCTCCAGACCCCTCTCCCCCTCTCCACACCCCTCTCCCCCTCTCCAGACCCCTCTCCCCCGCTCTCCACACCCCTCCCCCGCTCTCCACACCCCTCCCCCGCTCTCCACACCCCTCTCCCCCTCTCCACACCCCTCCCCCGCTCTCCACACCCCTCCCCCGCTCTCCACACCCCTCTCCCCCTCTCCACACCCCTCTCCCCCTCTCCACACCCCTCTCCCGCTCTCCAGACCCCTCTCCCGCTCTCCACACCCCTCTCCCCCTCTCCACACCCCTCCCCCGCTCTCCAGACCCTTCTCCCCCTCTCCAGACCCTTCTCCCCCTCTCCAGACCCCTCCCCCGCTCTCCAGACCCCTCTCCCGCTCTCCAGACCCTTCTCCCGCCTGGCTCCAGGCTCTGGGCTGGGGGCCGGGCTGCAGGAACTCAGGCAGGGCCACGTGGGGTGAAAGGCTGTGGGCTGCGTCTCAAGGACAGAGCACAGAGGCTTCCTCGGTGGACGGGAGGAGCGGGTGGGGACAGCCGTGCGCAGGCCTGGCGCTGGGGCGTGGGGAAGCGTGTGCGGGGTTGGGGGGGTGAGCTGGGGCCGGCGGGTGGGCTGGGCCGAGTGGGGAGGCCGGGGTCCTCCTGCACCGCAGGGCTCTGCCCCGAGGCCTCCGCTGGGTCTCACGGGCTGTCCCCTGCCCTCCTCCCGTCCGCCCCCTGTAGCCGTGGGTGGGGCCTGTGCCTGGACGACGCTCCTGCCAAGGATGTCATCGACTTCCCCTCGGTGCCGCCCGGCGTCCTCTACGACGTGAGCCACCAGTGCCGCCTGCAGTACGGGGCCTACTCCGCCTTCTGCGATGACATGGACGTGAGTGGGTGTCTGGGCGCGGGGGACACAGAGCGCCGAGGCCCAGGGCACAGCCCTCCCTGGCCCGTGGGTGCCGGACCGGGAGGGACCCGCCTGGCTGGGCTCGGCCCCCGTGTGGCACCTTGGGACGCAGAGTGGCCTGGGCAGGTGGCCACAGACCAGGTCGAACGTCTGCCAACTGTGGGGCCGTGGCGAGCCCCTTCGCCTGCCTGGCGCTGGCTCCCAAGTGCCGTGGGGTCCTGGAGCAGGTGGCCCGAAGTGACCCCCTGACGGGGTCTCTCCAGAGCAGTGGGGGGGCCGGGAGAGCTGTGGGCAGCCGGGGACCACTCTGGGCTGCAAACCTGCCTCGGGGGCCCAGCGCGGGGCCCCCCACACCCACGTGGTCCGGGAGGGGGCGGGAAGTGGGAGCAGACAGAGAATAAGTGGGACCCTCGGGGTGCTCACGTCTGCAGACCCCCCACGCAGAGGGACGGCCAGGGGACTCTGGGGACAGGGGAGGCGGGGTGAGGGGTGCACGGGGCAGGGGTGAGGTATGGCCCTGCCCTCCCCCCACAGAACGTGTGCCACACGCTGTGGTGCTCCGTGGGGACCACCTGTCACTCCAAGCTGGACGCAGCCGTGGACGGCACCCGGTGTGGGGACAGCAAGGTAGGGGTGTCCCCAGCCCGGCCACGGGGTGCGAGGCCAGACCTCCTGCTGTGTCTGTGCCCGGTTGGGGGTCCGCCTCAGCTTACGGCCTTGCTGAGCCCACGGCAGCCCCCAGTTCCCTGCGGCCGAGCCCCCACCCACTGTTCCCCAGGGACCCCCCGCCCGGCGTCCGCATGGGGCTCCACTCCGCTCCTGGCCCAGCCCCACCAAGTGGCCTGGGTCCATGGGGATTGTGAGGGGGCCTCTCCCCCCTTCGACCCTTCTCCTCGTTCTCGCTAGAGTGAGGGTGACTGACGGGCTGGGGCGGGGTTGTCCGCCTCCCCTGTCTCGGCAGTGGTGTCTCAACGGGGAGTGTGTGCCCGTGGGCTTCCGGCCCGAGGCGGTGGACGGAGGCTGGTCCGGCTGGAGCGCGTGGTCCGCCTGCTCGCGGAGCTGCGGCGTGGGCGTGCAGACAGCCGAGCGCCAGTGCTCGCAGCCCGCGTGAGTGGCCGGGCTCCGCGTGGTGGGATCGAGGGACCCGGCAGCAGGGAGCTCGCTCTGGCCCGCCCCCGGCTCTGGGCAGTGTCCAGGCCACCTTTGGTCACCCCCCGGGCCTGTTCTGGAGGCCGACAGGGCCCCACGGCAGAGGTGAACACCGAGGCCCGGACGCCGGGGAGACTCCGGCAGCCGCGCACACAGCAGCTGCGGGAGGAGAGGGCGGCGTTAGGAGCTCGGCCCCGAGCTGGACCTGGGTCCCCGTCCTCTCTGCGCCCCTTGGGCCAGGGCCTTCTCCACCCCTGCCCTGGGCCTCGGTTTCCCTGTCTGTGAGTGGGGCGGCAGCCCTGCCCGCCCCGTGTAAATGCCGCTGACGCCGGCGGCTCCCCGCACCGAGGCCGCAGTCAGCGCTCGGCAGGGGCTGACTGAAGGGGTGGCCGTGTGGCCTGGGCCTCAGTTTCCCCGTCTGAAAGGAGCATGGTGGAGGCTGCGAGAGGCAGCTGGCCTGAGGGGCTGCCGGCTCCTGTGGCCGAGCCCCTGCTCACTGGGCTCCCCAGCCAGGCACGGAGTTCAGGGCTGGCGCACCGGGGCCTGTGCTTGCCGGAGACGGTGGCCTCACCCCCGTCCGCCTCCCGGCCCCCAGGTCTGCTGCGGCGGGCCGGGTCGGCCTCGGTGGGGAGAGCTCAGGTGCCCACTCCGGCAGGCCCCTCGCTGGCCGGGCCCCCGGCGGCTCCTGTGGCCCAGGCTGCGGCGCTGCCGCCAGAGCCGGTCTGAGGGCTGGAGGGCTCCTCAGGACGCTGGGTCCCGGGGGCTGGAGACCGAGGAGCCCCTCCAGCCAGTGCCTGTCACGGGCACGCCGTGTCCCAGATCTCAGCATGGCTCTGCCCAGGCAGCCCCAGCCCCATTCACAGAGGCGGAAACTGAGGCCCACAGGGTGCCCACGGTCACACGGAGGGTGGGCAGAGCCCAGACCTCCTGCGGCCCCTTCCGACAGGTCCTGGGGAACAGGGAGAGTGTCTGGCCGGGGTGGGCAGCGCGAGGGGCAGCAGGGTCTCTGTCTGGGTGGGGGGCGGAGGCTGCTGGCCGGGATCTCGCCCTGCGACAGTGCTCCCCGCGCTCACGGCCCCGCCCTCCCCACAGGCCCAGGTACAAGGGCCGGTACTGCCTGGGCCAGCGCAAGCGTGTGCGGCTCTGCGGCCTGCAGCCCTGCCCCGCCGGCCGCCCCTCCTTCCGGCAGGTGCAGTGCAGCCGCTTTGACGCCGTGCTCTACAAGGGCCGGCTGCACACCTGGGTGCCTGTGGTCAACGACGGTGAGTCCTGGCGAGGTCAGGGCGGGGGTGAGCGGGCCCCGGGCGACCTGGCCCTGGGCCGTCCCCGCCGTCCCCGCCGCTGAGGCTCACCGCAGCCTTGCACAGAGCGCACCTGTGCTGCCCGGGGGCCCTGGCCTTCCTTGCCGTGTGTCCCGGGGCCTCCCCGATAGCCACACGGCTCCTGCCCCGGTGTCCCTGACGGCTCCGCACGCGGCCCACAGTGAACCCCTGCGAGCTGCACTGCCGGCCCTCCAACGAGTACTTTGCTGAGAAGCTGCGGGACGCGGTGGTGGACGGCACCCCCTGCTACCAGGGCCGGGCCAGCCGGGACCTCTGCATCAACGGCATCTGCAAGGTGCGCCTGGTGAGGGTCTCTGGCACCGCCCCGCCCTGCTCCGCGGGGCCCCCTCCGCAGGCTGTACCACTGGCTCCCAGCCCCTGCCTGCTGTAGCCCCCCAGGCTGGCCCCCCAGGCTGGACCCCCCAGGCTGGACCCCCCAGGCTGGACCCCCCCAGGCTGGACCCCCAGGCTGGACCCCCCGGCTGGGACCCCCAGGCTGGACCCCCCCAGGCTGGACCCCCTCCCCCAGGCTGGGGCCCCCAGGCTGGACCCCCCCAGGCTGGACCCCCTCCCCCAGGCTGGACTCCCCCAGGCTGGGTCCCCCAGTCTGGGCCCCCCAGGCTGGACCCCCCAGGCTGGACCCCCGCAGGCTGGACCCCCTCCCCCAGGCTGGGACCCCCAGGCTGGACCCCCCCAGGCTGGACCCCCTCCCCCAGGCTGGACCCCCCCAGGCTGGGCCCCCCAGGCTGGACCCCCTCCCCCAGGCTGGGCCCCCCAGGCTGGACCCCCAGGCTGGATCCCCCCAGGCTGGACCCCCAGGCTGGACCCCCAGGCTGGACCCCCAGGCTGCAGCACAGGCCCCTCCCTCGTTGCAGAACGTGGGCTGCGACTTCGAGATCGACTCGGGCGCCGTGGAGGACCGCTGTGGCGTGTGCCACGGCAACGGCTCCACCTGCCACACCGTGAGCGGGACCTTTGAGGAGGCTGAGGGCCTGGGTATGGGGGCACTGTGGGGGAGGGGAGGCCCCTGCCCCGGGCCCCGTGGTCCCCCCGGGCTGGAGCCGGCAAGCAGGGAGGTCGGGGTTCTCGTGGCGTCGGGGCGCCCTGGCCCAGGTGCAGGGCCCTGTCCTCACGGGGGTCCTCCTGTCCCGGGGGCTGCAGGCAGCACCAGCCGCTGCGCACGTCCCCTGGCCCTTTAGAGCGTAGCTGTCTTCTTACGTACGATGCCCCGGGGACCCCAGCTCCGCTCCCTGGGCCGGGCTCTGGGTGGCACATGTGGCTGCAGTGCTGACGGTGCCAGGTGACGGGGACGTGGGGCTGGAGCCTCACAGCCTGATGGGGCAGAGCTTCCTAGTGTGAGATGCTGGGCAGGGAGGCCCAGAGGGCCGTGAGACACTGAGGAAGAAAGTCTTGACCTGGGGAAATCAGGGAAGGCTTCCTGTAGGAGACAGGAGTTGAGCTGAATCATAAAGGACCCAGATGAGATGGGGAGGGGCATTCCAGATGGGGGAAGAGAGCTTGTGCCAGAGCCTGGAGGTCAGAAACACGGGCCCTGTCTGGGATGGGTAAGGGAGGCAGGGCTGGCTGCGGGGCCTTGAATGCCAAGCCAGGAAGCTTAGATTTCGTCCTGGAGAGGCAGCACGGTGTGGTGGGTGGAGCACAGCCCCTGGGCCTCCCCTCCCAGCAGGCCCCTCTACCTGCTTCCCCCTCTGTACAACGGGGCTCACGACAGCCCCTGCGTCACACGACGATCACACCTGGGCCGGGCCCCTGGTGGGCGTCACAGGACAGGACAGGGCAGGCCTGGGGGGCTGAGGGGGACGTCCTGGGAGAGAGGCCCAGGCAATGGGGTCTTCAGAAAGGTTCTGCTGGCCTGCGTTTGGAGATGGACCCCACCCTGTGACAGCAAGACCAGTGTGGGTCCCCAGGCGAGGGGCGAGGGGCCCGGGCCAGGGAGGCAGGATTTGGGGAGCCCCTGTGAGGTCTTGGTGACCCTGCCTTTTGGGGAGCTCGGAATCTTAACTACAGTGGCCTCTTTGGCAGCGGCAGGCAGGGGGAGGTCGGGGCGAGGGCAGGGAGGGGATCAGCCAACCGGGCCCCGGGCACAACCTGTGCCCACCACGGCCACCAGGGTACGTGGACGTGGGGCTGATCCCGGCCGGCGCCCGCGAGATCCGCATCGAGGAGGTGGCCGAGGCCGCCAACTTCCTGGCCCTGCGGAGCGAGGACCCCGACAAGTACTTCCTCAACGGGGGCTGGACCATCCAGTGGAACGGGGACTACCAGGTGGCCGGGGCCACCTTCACCTACGCACGCACCGGCAACTGGGAGAACCTCACGTCGCCGGGCCCCACCAACGAGCCCGTGTGGATTCAGGTGCGGGAGCCCCCCGGGCCCGGCGGGGGCAGCCCTGGGGCAGCCAGGCCTGGCTCTGGGCGGGCCCTGCTGCAGGGCCTCTGCCTCAGTTTCCTCACCTCTACATGGCCCCGGGGTGCAGCCCCAGTTCCCAGAGGCGCGTCCCTGCTGGCAGGGCCGGGGTGGGGGTGGGGGCGAGGGGGGAGGACATCTGGCGCTCACGGCCCCCGCTGGCGCTCACGGCCCCCCCCCCCCCCCCGCCCGCCCAGCTGCTGTTCCAGGAGAGCAACCCCGGCGTGCGTTACGAGTACACCGTCCCCAGGGAGGCCGGCGGCCACGGCCAGGCCAGGCCGCCCGAGTTCTCCTGGCACTACGGGCCCTGGACCAGGTGCACGGTCACCTGTGGCACAGGTGAGAGGAGGGCCTTGTCTCCGGGCAGGGGCACTGCCTCGGCCTTAGCTCACTGCTCATTGGCTGGGCCGCCGCGGGTTTGGAACGCAGCTTCTCTGAGCCTCAGTCCGCATCTGTAGAATGGGCGAGCGATGGTCCCGTCTCGGGCCGTGGGGAGGGTGAACGTGAGCTGGTGCGGTGCGGCCACCTGGCGCTGCCCACTGTCCCCGCTGCCCCGTCCTGCCCAGGGAGGCACCGGCAACCCTGCTTCCGTCCCCCCTTGGCACGCGCAGGTCGGGCCCGCGTTTCTGCTCCACGCGGGACGCCTGGCCGGCAGGTACCGGAAGCCCGCGCCAGGGCGGCCAGAGCAGGCCACAAGCCCCCGAGCACCGTCCACACTGGCGGGACAGGTGCAGGCCCGTAGGGACCTGGCCCCTCACCCTCAGCCGCGCCCCCCTCGCCATGTCAGCCTTCCCTGCTGTGGGGCGTCCCCCCGCCCCCCGCCCCGTCCCCAGCCTCTTGCGCTGTTCCCGGCAGGAGCAAGGGGCAGGGCCGACCCCCACTAGGGGACGTGTGTCTTTCTCTCCCTGGCCGGCAAGGACTGTCCCTGACCCCGCCTAGTGGCCGGGGAGCTGGGGAGGGCGCACTGCGTGAACAAAGTCAGAGCTCTGCTGGCGAGGGGGGCGGGGGGCCACGCAGGGAGCAGCGGGGAAGGCGGGGCAAGGCCAGGACAGTGACGGGGCTGGTGTCGGGGGCTGCAGAGGAGCCCCAGCCAGTGACGAGGGGCTTCTCCAGACTTTGTGAGCCTGTGGGAGGGGCGTGGTGCCGAGGTTTGCGTGCACGTGTGTGACCACGCGCAGTCTTCACACCACGGCCTCCAGGCAGCGTCACTGCTGCTCCCGTCTCACAGATGAGGACACTGAGGTTCAGAGAGGCCCCGCGAGCTGCACAGGCCTCAGCGGGGGCGCAGTGGGGCCGGGCGCTCAGCCCACCGACCCCCCCACACTCTACCGCCCCCCAGGGCGCCACTGCAGGGTGGGGTGGGGGCTGGGAGGACGGGAGGAGGAGGGGAGCCGGCCTTCATCCTGGCACGGGTGCGAGGCCGTGTCCGGGGAGCGTTCCGGGCAGAGGGTGTGTGGACGGGGCGGCCGGGCAGTGGGCGCTGTGGGTGCCGCCCCGTCTGAGGCCCGTGTCCCCAGGCGTGCAGCGGCAGGGCGTGTTCTGTGCGGAGCGGCAGGCGGGGGCCGTGGACGAGGGACACTGTGACCCCCTGGGCCGGCCCGACGACCGCCAGCGCAGGTGCAGCGAGGAGCCCTGCCCTGCCAGGTGAGCCCCCCAACACGGCCCCCCCAGGCACCTGGGTCCGCTGCAGCCCCCGAGGGGCCGGGGAGCTGGCCGTGGCCTTGTTCCCACGGCTGCGTCCCCGCCTGGCCTGGAGCGCCGCAGGCAGCTGCCACCAGGCCAGACACCCGGTCGGTCCCCTCTGGGTCCCCGATGGGGAAATGGGGCTCAGCCGACCCGGGTCCTGCCAGGGGCCGTGGGGCGAGGGCGGCGGGCAGAGGGCGGACGCTGGCCTGGGGCCGGGGCTCGGGGGGCCCCACGGGACTCGTCCCGACTCCCCCTGAGCCCCGAGGGCCTGGGCGCCACCCCTCTGACGGCCTTGCAGGTGGTGGGCAGGCGAGTGGCAGCCGTGCTCCCGCTCCTGCGGCCCGCGGGGCGTGTCCCGCCGGGCTGTGCTGTGCGTGCGCAGTGTGGGGCTGGACGAGCAGAGCGCCCTGGAGCCGCCCGCCTGCCAGCACCTGCCCCGGCCCCCCGCCGAGAGCCCCTGCAACCGCCAGGTCCCCTGCCCGGCCACCTGGGCCGTGGGGAACTGGTCTCAGGTGAGCTGGGGACGAGGGGGGCGGGCACCGGCCCTCCGCTGGCAGCCGCCGTGGGGTCCTCACTGCCGGGCAGGGGCGGGAGGGAGCCTGGGGCGCTGCAGGATCCGACCCCTGACCCCAAAGCCTCTGGGCCGGGGCCGGCGGGGCCGGAGGGGGCTGGCCGGAGCCTCTGCCCCTGTGACGTGGGGCCGCGGGCAGGTCACCGCCTTGCCGGACATCCCCGCAGCCCCACCCCAGCCTGACCCCACCCTGACCCCCCCCCCCCCGCAGTGCTCGGCGACCTGCGGGCTGGGCACTCGGCACCGAAGCGTCCTCTGCACCAACGACACTGGCGTCCCCTGCGACCAGGCCCAGCAGCCGGCGAGCGTGGCCGCCTGCCCTCTGCCCCCCTGCCCAGGGCCCCCCGACACGCCGGGCCCCGAGGGCTCGGGCAGCGGCTCCTCCAGCCACGAGCTCTTCAATGAGGTCGACTTCGTGCCCCGCCACCCAGCCCCCCGCCCCGGGCCCCCCGCGTCCCCCGGGCCGGCCACCGTGGGCAACGCCATCGACGAGGACCTGGACCCGCCGGGGCCCGTGTTCGTTGACGACTTCTACTACGACTACAACTTCATCAACTTCCACGAGGATCTGTCCTACGACCCCTCCGAGGATCCGGACCCAGTCCTGGCGGGAACAGGGCCCTGGGCGCCGCCACCCCGGAGCAGCCCCGCGGAGCCCCCCACGGGCACCCCCCTGCCGGCCACGCGGCCTCCCGTGGCGGGGGAGGAAGGCGCCCCGGGATCCAGGCCCCCCGGCCCTGCCCTGCCCCCACCCTCCGAGCGGACCCCCGAGACCCCCTCGCCCAATTTCTTGTCTGAGGAAAACGTCCCCCTGGGGGCCCCGGGCCTCGGGCTCCCCAGCCTGCCCTGGCCGCTGACCGCACCCCGCGGCGCCCACCCGCCGGCCGCCCCCCGGAGCCCAGACGAGCTCGCGGTTGGGGAGGACGGCCAGGGCTGGCCGTCCCCTCGGTGGCAGGACAGGACCAATGAGGTTTCCCAGGACGATGAGGACCCCGTGGGTGGCCGAGCGCAGCCCCTGCCCAGCCCCACGCGGCCCCCTTTGCCCTCTGCGGGCCCCGCCCCCTCCTCACCTGGCCCTGCCGTGCTGGGCCCGGGGGCCAGGGGGCCGGCTCCAGAGGGCGGCGCGGCCCCTCCGCCCGTTCCTCCCACAGCTGCTCTGCCAGAGAAGGGTGGGCACGGCCCCCTGCAGCCGGGCACCCCCCCCTCCGCGCCCTCAGGCCGGGGCTCGGGGGACCCGCAGGCTCCGGCCACGCTGCAGCCCCTCCTTTGGACTGGCCCGGGGCACGTGTCCTGGGTGACAGCCCTGAGCCCGGGACCCTCGGGCCAGCCTGAGCCCCCCAGCCCGGAGGCCACCCCGTCCACACCGGCCCAGGAAGGCCCCACCCACAGCAGTGGAGCCCCCGGGGCCCAGCCCCGGCCCCCCAGCCCGGCCGAGGAGGGGCCCCCTGCGGACCTGCCGGCCGCCGGCAATGCCAGCTGGCAAGTGGGGGACTGGAGCGAGGCAAGTGGGGCCGCCAGGGGGCTGGGAGTTTCCGCAGGACCCTGCTGACTCAGTTTCCCCATCTGAAAATGCGCAGAGCGGGACACAGCCCTGTGCATCCTGTCTCCCGGGGGCTGGGGGGCTGGGAGCCCGCGGCGGGTGGGGCCCGTGACGGAGGAGCAGTGCCCAGCTCAGCCACACGCCGTCTGCCCGTCAGGCCTCAGTTTCCCTTCTGAGGGCTGGGATGTGCTGACGTGGCCCACCCCCGGCAGCTCAGGGGGCTTCAGGGAAGGCAGAGCAGGCAGGCATGAGGGCCAGCTAGGGACGTCCCGCCCACAGCCCGGCCTGCACGCCCAGGACGGGGCTCCCCCAGACAGGCGCGCAGGGGGGACCGGCTCGCGCAGGGGGGGCAGCTCAGGCAGGGGGGACGGCTCAGGTACGGGGGACGGCTCAGGTACGGGGGACGGCTCAGGTAGGGGGGACGGCTCAGGTACGGGGGACGGCTCAGGTACGGGGGACGGCTCAGGTAGGGGGGACGGCTCAGGTACGGGGGACGGCTCAGGCAGCTCAGAGGCTCCGCCCTCCCTTGTCTCCTGTGGGGTCTGAGCCCTCCCGGGGCCCCCAGGGCGTCTCTGGGGGAAGCCGGCTCCCTCCGTTCACACCCCCAGTTCGGGGCTGGGTCTTGCCCGGGGCCACCCAGCCATTCGCTGCTGGGACTGAACCCAGACTTCTTCCCTGGTGACTGGGGGCAGCGGCGCGTCAGGACAGCCAGGTGGGGCTGCAGGGCCCCCACCCACGCGTGTCCCTGTGAGCAGGGACGGCTGGTTGCCGGGGGAGCCTGGCTCCTCCTCACGGTGTCCCTGCCAGGTGGGCGGGGGAGTCCGCTTCGCAGATGAGGGGGCCCGGCTGGGCTGGGGGTCCCGCGGCCCTCACGGCCTCTGCCCCCGCAGTGCTCCACCACCTGTGGCCTGGGCGCCGTCTGGAGGCCGGTGCGCTGCAGCTCGGGCCGCGACGAGGACTGCGCTCCCGCCAGCCGGCCCCGGCCCGCCCGCCGCTGCCACCTGCGGCCCTGCGCCGCCTGGCACCCCGGCAACTGGAGCAAGGTGCGTGGGGACAGCCGGCGGCCACAGGGGTCTAAGCTGCCCAGGGCGGCGGGAAAGGGCTCTGGAGACTCACCCGGCCGCGCGGGGCCATCTTGGGAACGTCCGTCCGCGCTGGCCGCGGCCTCTGCGCTCCGGCCGCGCTGGCCTTTCCCGCCGGCCCCTCTCTGCTCCTCCTTCTCCACCTGCCCCGCCAGCCCCGCCTGCCCCGCCTGCCCCGGGGCTCTTCAGGGCTGTGCCCTGCTTGGTGGGGTGGTCGGAGGCCTGTGCCGGCCCAGGTCACACACGTCACGCGCACACGGGTGTCCCTCGGTCCCCAGTGCTCCCGCAGCTGCGGTGGCGGCTCCTCGGTGCGGGACGTGCAGTGTGTCGACACTCGGGACGGCCGGCCCCTGCGGCCCTTCCACTGCCAGCCGGGGCCCCCAAAGCCCCCCGGCCGCCGGCCCTGCGGGGCCCAGCCCTGCCTCAGCTGGTACATCTCGTCCTGGAGGGAGGTGAGGCCCGGGGTCTGGGCGGGCGGGGAGGCCCCCAGGCCGGCCGTGCCCTGACCCTGCCTGCCTGCCCAGTGCTCCGAGGCCTGCGGGGGCGGCGAGCAGCAGCGGCTGGTGACCTGTCCGGAGCCCGGCCTGTGCGAGGAGGCGCTGAGGCCCAGCAGCTCGCGGCCCTGCAACACGCAGCCCTGCACGCAGTGGGTGGTCGGGCCCTGGGGCCAGGTGAGCCGCCCGGGGAGGAGCCGGGACGGAGGTTGGGGACACCCAGGCCGTCCTGGGTCCGCTGAGGCAGGGACTGCGGAGGGTGGGCCGGGCTCTGGGGGGCCGCCCGGATGTGGTGCCCAGACGGGGTCCTGCCCTGCCGGCGCTGCGGCCTGCCAGGGGGAACCGAGAAAGGAAGGTGGGCGTGGGGGAAGGACCGAGGAGGAGGGGCTTTGGGGTTGAGACCTGCGGGGTGACGCGGGGTGAAGAGGACGGGGACAGAGGGCACGGCAAGGGCGGAGTGCGGAGGCAGGAATGGCCAGCGGGGGTGCTCAGAGCGGGCAGAGGGACTGGGGGGCCGGGCATCCTCCCGCCAGGCCTGCTGGGGCTGGGAGTGCGGGGGCCTCAATGTGGGCCCAAGCCGGGCCTGCCTGTGCGTCCTCGTGCCCTGGCTGCTGAGTGACACGGGCAGGCGGCTTTGCCTCGCTGGGCCACCGTCTTCTCTCTGAAAGGGGGATGGGTCGGGAGGGTGACACGAAGTACCCGGTGAAGCTCAGGGCGGGCCCAGCGCTGGCGGATCAAACTTACTTTCAGGGCTTTTTAAAAGCATCAGAGCCCAGCTGGTAGGAGCACAGACTGCCCCTCCCCTCCGCCCTGTCCCTCGGGCACCGAGGGTCTCGTCCAAGCCTCTGCTCACCGGCCCATCAGGGCTCCGGCAGGGCGCCCCCCCGGGGAAGGTCCCGTGTGAGGGGCTGTCCCTGCCACACCTGTCCCCGCTGCGGGGACAGACCCTGCGCGTGATGGGGCGTCTGAGCGCCAGGCGGGCCGGCGTGGACCAGGCCTGCGGGGCTCAGAGTGGGGCCGGGAGGGCTCGGGCGCAGGTGCGGGGCGGCTGCCCGGGGGTGCCGGGTCCCCGCGGGGGGCAGCGCCAGGACACCCTCCTGCCCCTGCGCAGTGCTCGGCCCCCTGCGGCGGCGGCGTCCAGCGGCGCCTGGTCCAGTGCGTCAACACGCAGACGGGGCTGCCCGAGCAGGACGGCGGCCAGTGCGGCCACGAGGCCTGGCCCGAGCGCGCCCGGCCGTGCGGCACCGAGGACTGCGAGCTGGCGGAGCCGGCACGTGAGTGCCCAGCCCTGGGGGGGGCGGGGGGTCATCGCGCCCCGTGGCACTGCCTGGCTCCGCGTGTGCACAGCTCAGGCGCCACACGGCCATGGCCTGAGGCCATGGGAGGCCTCGCGGAAGCTGGGGCCGTGCGGGATTCAGCCAGGCGGAGTCCCAGCCTCCGGGCGTCCTGCAGGCGGTGGAGGCAGGGCCTTGGCCCGGGTGGCGGGGTGGCCCTGGGCAGGCTGGGGCTGTGGGACGTCCCTGTGTGGCCCTGGGCCAGCTGGGGCCGTGGGACGTCCCTGTGTGGCCCTGGGCAGGCTGGGGCCGTGGGACGTCCCTGGGGCTGTGGGCCGGCTGGGGCCGTGGGACGTCCCTGTGTGGCCCTGGGCAGGCTGGAGTCATGGGACGTCTCTGGGGCTGTGGGCCGGCTGGGGCCGTGGGACGTCCCTGTGTGGCCCTGGGCAGGCTGGGGCTGTGGGACGTCCCTGTGTGGCCCTGGGCAGGCTGGGGCCGTGGGACGTCCCTGTGTGGCCCTGGGCAGGCTGGGGCCGTGGGACGTCCCTGGGGCTGTGGGCCGGCTGGGGCCGTGGGACGTCCCTGTGTGGCCCTGGGCAGGCTGGAGTCATGGGACGTCTCTGGGGCTGTGGGCCGGCTGGGGCCGTGGGACGTCCCTGTGTGGCCCTGGGCAGGCTGGGGCTGTGGGACGTCCCTGTGTGGCCCTGGGCAGGCTGGGGCCGTGGGACGTCCCTGTGTGGCCCTGGGCAGGCTGGGGCCGTGGGACGTCCCTGGGGCTGTGGGCCGGCTGGGGCCGTGGGACGTCCCTGTGTGGCCCTGCGCAGGCTGGGCCTGGGTGAGACCCACCCCCGGCGCTGGCCTGTCATTCCCTGGCCAGGGGAGGTGCCGGTGAACAATGGACCTGCAGGAAGGGGACTCCTGGCCCCCACGAGCTCCCAGCTGCCGGTGGCTTCCTGGCCAGCTGGGTCCTCCTGGCAGAAGGGCCTGGGCCAGAGGTGGCTCTGGACACCCCCCACCCCCGCACACACTTCCTTCCTGCAGCTGCCGCCCCCCACCCCCGCAGTGCTGGGCAAGGACACGCGGCCCCGGCCACACCTGGGCTTCCCTTGCCCCCCGGGTGGCCTTGGCTCCTCCCCTCTTGCGCCCTCACTCCTCGTGCAGCCCCGTCCTCGCAGAAGGGTCTGGGCGGCATCTTCTCTCCCTCGTCGTCACCGTCGTCCCTCAGCACGGTCAGCCCCGCCGGTCTGTGCGCAGGAAGAGCCGCGGCTCCCGGGCCGTGGGGTGTCGCCCTGCACCGTGGCGCCCCCGGGCTCTGCCCCAGCTGCCTCCTCCCCCCTCGCCACGGCCTGGTCTCCCCGCCAGGCCCGCAGTGGCCCCTGCGTCACGGCCGTTGCCTTGAGGCCCGGTGCAAACACACCACCCGCCCTGCTGCCCCCATGGTCCCCGCACGGTCCCCGCACTGCCCGCGCCACCGAGCTGGCTTCAGGGCTGAGGGCGGCCGTGGTCCCAGGTGGGGAGGGCCAGGCAGGACCTGAGACCCCTGGGGGCCAAGGACAAAGGACAGGCAGGGCCAGGGGGCTCTGGGCTCTGCGGGGGAGGGGAGGGCTGCAGGGAGGGCCGTGGGGGGTTGGGCAGAACCATAAACTGCCCCAGGATTTCTGCCTCCGGCCAGTGGTCAGGGGCAGCCGGGGAGGCACCTTGGACCCTGAGACCCAGGAAAGCCCAGATGTTCGGGTGGTCGGTGGGACGATGTGGGACACTGGGACAGCCAGGGGACTCTGGGGCGTGTGGTCCCCACTGCAGGCAGCCGGCACGGCCACACGCGCTTGCGCAGGGCGGTGGGCTCCTGCCAGCGGGGAGCCGAGGCCGGAGGTCACGGACTGGGCCGCCTGGCACGGCCACCGGAGCGGGTGGAGGAGCCGCGTGCCCCCACAGGGCCCGGGGACGTCCCGGGGCGAGGGCTGCTGTCGTCCCTCCTGCTCCTTGTCCCCCAGGGCCCTGCCGGAGTGAGCCGGGCCTGGCGGCAGCTGGGCACCATCAGCAGCACTGGGAGCGAGGCCAGGAGCCTGGCGCAGGCACTGCCCAAAATAGCCCCGGAGGGGAGGGCCCAGCCTGCAGCCCCCGCCGTCCCCTCCCCAGCAGGCCGGGGCTCCGTCCCTGCTGCCATGGCCGGGACACGGCCACCCTCGGGGCTGGGGCTGTCCTGGGAGATGGGACCCGCCCTGGACTCTGCTCTGGTCTGTGACCAGCTGTAGCCTGCAGAGCCCTGGCAGGACAGGTGGCAGGATGGGGGGGTGCTGGTGGGACAGGTGGGCCGGAGCAGACCAGGTGGCAGGGGTTGGGGGGCCGCCTTCCTGGCTTCCCCTGGGCCGGCGGGGTGGTCCGGGGTGGGGTCTCGGGGCCTTTTCTCGAGACGCCTGAGCCCGGCAGTGCCACTCTCCGGAGTCCCGGGGGTCGGCCGAGGGCAGGTGGGACGGGGCTGCAGCTCCAGGTTCGGGGGGCCCCTCCAGCAACTGGACTGACCCCTGCCCTTGGGGGGCTGCTCCCGGAGGCTGCGGGGGGCGGAGCCAGGCTCTGGCGCCCTGACCCGCCCACCTCCGCCTGCCCAGGCTGCGAGCGGGATCGTCTGTCCTTCCGCTTCTGCGAGACCCTGCGCCTCCTGGGCCGCTGCCAGCTGCCCACCGTCCGCGCCCAGTGCTGCGGCTCCTGCGCCCCGCCCGGCCGCGCCGCCCCCTCCCGAGGCCGTCAGCGGGTGGCCCGTCGCTGACCCGACCCCAGCCTGACCCGGGCGGGTCCAGACCGACCGACACTGACCTCAGCGCCCGCCGCGGGCCGGTGGCCCTGCCCCTGCCCCTGCGCCCTGATGGTGCTAACCCCCCCCCAGAAGGGTATTTTTTTATGCTGACAGTTCGTGTAACGTTTATTATTATTTTGCATAAACGAGCATCTACCAGTCTGAAGCACAGCTTGGCTTCGTCTTGGATTCGGGGAATCTCGAGTCAACCCCCCCCCAACCTCTGCCGGAAGCCCCCGTCCCCCCCATCCCTGCGCCGGGGAGACGGCAGCTTTGCTCTCTGCTGGGGGGTCGCTGGGGAGACGGCAGCTTTGCTCTCTGCTGGGGGGTCGCCGGGGAGACGGCAGCTTTGCTCTCTGCTGGGGGGTCGCTGGGGAGACGGCAGCTTTGCTCTCTGCTGGGGGGTCGCCGGGGAGATGGCAGCTTTGCTCTCTGCTGGGGGGTCGCCGGGGAGATGGCAGCTTTGCTCTCTGCTGGGGGGTCGCCGGGGAGATGGCAGCTTTGCTCTCTGCTGGGGGGTCGCCGGGGAGACGGCAGCGACGTGGCCCGTGCGAGGCGGGTGCCTGGTGGGCGCGGCGGCCTCTGAAGCCGGGTGGGCGGCTTCCCCAGGGGGCCTGTCTGCAGAGGGGTGGGCGGCGGGGCGGGGGGCACGGCGCGGCCCCCATGACTGTGGTCCCTGCGCACAACGTGGCCCCCCCACCGTGGTCCCCGCCACACCCCGACTTGCTCTGTGCCTCCTGCCGGGCCCCCACTGAGGTCCTCGGAGACCCGTGTCACAGGGATGGAGCCACACGCACCCCAAGCAAGCCCGACGCCCACAGGAACTGCCCCCCGTGACGGGCCTGGGGTCCCCGTGGGCACCTCCCTGGCGTCTGCTGCAGGAGGTGGGGGAGGAGCAGGTACAGCGTGTCCGTCCCGTCATCTCCCCGGTGCTCACGGACGGGCTGGGCCGGGTGCAGCGACTCAGTGGCCCCTTCCCCCGGTCACCCCCCGGCCCCAGGCTCCTGCCACACTGACCCGTGGTCCAGCCACGTGGCACCCGCCTCCCCACAGCCCTTTCCTGCCCGTAACAGCGAGTCCCACGAAGCCAGGTGGCGACACACGCAGGGAGCAGGTGGACGAGGAGGTGCTTTGCAGGGGACCTGGCGGGGGGTGCACGGTCTGCCCCCCCAGGCCCGGCCCTGTGCCCGCCGGCTGAGCCTTGGACCAGCCCCTTTCCTGAGCCATCTGCCCGGAAGGTGTCATGTTTATTCCCCTTCTCCAAGTGGGGGACACTGAGGGTCAGAGAGGCCCCCTGCACACCTCTCACATTCTGCGCTCCAGCACGGGACGTCCCCAGATGGACACGAGGAGGGGCCCTGGAGCCCTGCGTGTGGCCGTGTGTGGCCACTCGGGGCGGGGGGGTGCGCTGGGGGCGGGGCTGCGAGGATGAAAACCACTCTGGGGTCGAGGCCAAGAAACAGCGTCAGAGGCTGAAGCCGTCAGAGTGTCTGTCCCCAGGCCTGGAGAGACGGAGGGGCTGTGGGCACAGGGCGGCTGCCCACCAGAGCCGAGGGGCCCTGCGTGCCCGCGCCCACCACGCCGGCTCAGGCCTCACCGCAGCGTCGACGCGCCGTTTCCAGATGAGAAGCCCAAGCAGAGTCACCGGCCCAAGGGCCCCGCCTCCCGTTCTGAGCTCCGGGCCGCCCTCAGGAGCCGCCCGCGTGAGGACGAGGTCCCCGGTGGCTCTGTGCAGAGGGCGGCCCGGCTGGGGCCACACAGAGTCACCGGGGCCTTCCATGAGTCCGAGCCCCAGCCCTGGACGTCAGGCGCTTCCTGTCTGTTTTCGGCAGCGGCCGGCAAGGAGGCCCTGGGGACCCAGGCTGAGCAACGGCCGCCCGGCCTTCGTCGGAACTGGCCTTGGGGCAGCCCTTCCGAGGGCTGGGCAGGGCCTGTCACACGCTCCTGACACACACGGTCACAGGGAGAGCCCTGGGGTCCCTGTCCCAGCTCCGCCCCTGCCGCCTTGCCGTGACGCAGGGAGCCCTGGCCTCGCCGGCTCACCTGGCTGGCTCGGTGCCCCCAGAGGACAGAGCTTACCAGGCCTGGCCTGTCCGGGACTCCTGGCGGCAGCCGCCCCCCCCCGGCCCCCCCGCTGGGAGGACATTTGGTCTGAATCATTCTGTGTTTTTCCCAGTGATGGCTGGGGGCGTCCCCAGCGGCAGCTGGGCCTGAGCTGTCAGCCCAGGCAGGAGACAAACAAGCCCATGACTCAGGCCGGGCACGGCCCGGCTGGCGGAAGGAGGGGAGCCCCTTCTCCCGCTGGGGGGCTTCTCCAGACATGGGAATCTCTGGCTGCTGGCTCTGCTGCCTCAGTGTCCCCAGCCCTCACCTGCACCGTGGCCACGGCCTCCCAGGGCCACCACGGCTGACACCAGAGTGCACCGAGGGCAGGGACACCCCGAATCGGCAGCCTGGCGGGTCAGAGGGAGCCCGTGAGCCCCGCCCGGGTGACGACAGCTGCATCTCAAGGCAGAATATTATACAAATTAGTAATTTATTTCTTCTTTTAGTTTTACAATTCCAAAATGTATATTCCAAAAATACGCCAGAGACCACCTGGAAGCCGCCGTGGTCCAGGACACTCACTCGCCCTCCCGGGGCCCACCCAGCCCCCACCCGCAAGGACGTCCCGGGCAGGCCCCGCTGCGGCAGCTCAGGGACAGAGGACGGCAGCTCGGAGAGGGGCGGGGCTTGTGCAGTGACAGGAACACTCGGTCGGGACCCAGCTGGGGGTGTCTGGACGCTTCCTACGTCGGCACAGTGTCACCGAGACCACTGTCTCCAGCGTTCCGTCATCCTGGCTGCCATCATGTGGCTGTCGGCACGGCCACAGCGCACCCAAGGCCACCTGGGGTGGACATGGGCCACCATGCGCCAGCCGGGGACGGCCGCGGCCAGAGGGAAGGCGGGCAGGGAAGGGGGAGCACTCCAGGGTTGACATAAATACACAGAAGTCACACAAAATCAGAGCTTGTTATATAAAATAGATGTACAGAATCTAGAAAAACCTTGTAAAATAGCCTATAAAAATATAAACTGTAGTGAAAATATACAAAAGCATTAACAGAGGCTCAACCCATAACCCAACCATTAGCGCCGGCACTGGGCACGCAGGTGGGCGCGGGGCCGAGGGTCAGAGCAGCAGCCCCGGCCGCTGGGGGACCTCAGGGCACCGGAGGGGACGGAGCAGCTCTGCCCACGGTGGCACAGGGGAGGGACGCGTTGGCCGCAAACAGTGGGGCCCACAGTCCGTCTGGTCCCCAGAGTGGAACCAGGCCGAGCACTCCCCGTCCCGCGCTCTGGGGGAGCGAGGAAGAGCCCCCCGTCCGTCCCTCCAGGACCCCCCTGCCCGGCCACCGCTGCCACCTGCCTGCAAACACTCCCACGGTGGCCACGGGCGAACCAGACAGAACCAGCCCAGCCCTGCAGGCGGCTCAGCCCCAGGACGCAGCAGGCTGGGCCGGCACAGCCCGCGGGAACCGGAACCTGGGCAGGGGGAGCCGACCCACGACCCCCGACCCTCGGCCCCGGCCCGTCCTGCTGCCCCCCGGGCTGACAGGCGTGGTGACCGCGTGGGGAACGGGGAGGGGTCTCCCACCTCGCCCAGGCAGACTGCAACGCCCCGTGCTCAGGCGACTTCCTGAACAAGCTGGCCCCAAACGGCCGCCCCCAAAACAATGATAAAACACGTTTTTAATACCTGAAAAGAGACAAAGGCTTTTGGCTAAATGCAGAGACCAGCTCTCTGTGGGCAGTGAAAAACGAACCGACGTCACCCAAGACAGAAAGGCACGGAATGCCAGCTCAGCCGTGACACTGCCGTGACACTGCCAGGAAGGTGACAGCAGAAAACAACAGGAAAACCCTGACAGGGAAAAGGCACTTAAACCACACTGGTTCGACTCTTGGTCTGAGCGTGTTTACGTCCATGAAGGGTCATTTCCAATTTTCCCAGGTGGTGTGAGACATTCTGGTAAAGACGGCTTCTCTCGCGTGGATGACGCGGGGCCAGAACACATTCTGTCGCGGCTGCACGTGGGAGGGTCCAGAGATGGAGTGAAAACCCCCTCCCTGCGCAAAGCCTCTCCCCAGGCTTCGCGAGGTGGTTCCCACAACCCGCCCGGGCGGCCTGGCGGGCCAGAGGCAACGTGACGCGTGTCCCTGAGGACGAGGATGCAGCCAGGGCCACACTGGGGACAGCCCACCCCAACCTCGGCCCCAAGCGAAGGTGCCTCCCGACCCTGGGGCTGGCAGCGGCCCTGCCTGGCCCGGGAGCACGGCCGCCCCGAGGAAGCCGGGTCTGGGCCGTCCCAGAGCGTCCACTCGGCAGCTGCCCCCTGCCCGCAAAGCACCCCAGAAAAGGCTCCTGGGTCCCCCCAGCCAAGGCCAGCCCAGGGGTGGGCCCGCCCAGCCGCACGATGACCCACCGTTTGCCCGGAATCCCGCCCCACCCGTCCCTGGAGAGTGACTCTGTGAGCCGACCAGTTTCCACGGGGCCCAGGGCAGACAGGCCGGGCACAGGCTGGGCCGGGGGGCAGCAGCCCGAGGGTCTCGAACAGGCTGGCAACGGCGGGGGGGGGTCTGGGCAGCCGGGGCCCCCCAGGCAGGAGCCGCTGCCGGAAGGACGAAGGCTCCCCAGAAACGGGGCACGGCTGGCCGCTTGTGGCCCCCGCGGGAGGGTCACGGGCATCCTGTGGCGGCCACTTCCACACGAATGACGGGTGCGCCCGCGTCTCCGGGGACGTCCCTGTGCCCGCACCGCCCTGGAGCCACCGAGGCAGCTGCTCTCTGGCCCACGGAGTCTGCGGCGCGGGGCGTCCTCTGCAGCCGTCTGAAAGCGCACACAGCTGCCCACCGCGCAGGAGCAAGGACGCGGGGAGACGCCGGCAAGGCAGGGTGTTCAGAGGATGGACATGGACGCCGTGGGCAGGTTCTCGCCTGCAGACAGCCGGGCGGCCCGGCCACCACCCGTCAGACGGAGCCCGGCCGGGACAGGGCGGCCAGACCCACGGCGCGGAGAGGGCTGTGGACATGTGCCCAGCAGGTCCCCCGACGTCCGGCTGCTCCCCGGCACTTTGGTGGTGGCGGCGGGAAGGGTGGCCCCCGGGCCCGCTCAGGTGTCCTCCTCCTCGTCGCTGACCAGCTGGCCCTTGTCGGGGCTGGAGTCCCGCTCACGCAGGAAGTCCTCCCGGATGGCCTCCAGCTCCGTCAGCTCCAGCCGGACCTTCTCCAGGTGGTAGGCTCGCCGGTTCCGGATCTGCCGCAGCGGGAAGGGGTTCAGGTCCCCAAAGGAGATGCTGATCAGCTTCCTGGGGACACAGGACAGGGTGTTGGCGGGGTCACACACGGCCCAGAGGCCTGGGCTGGGGGGGGAGGAGGGCGCGCCGTGCTGGTGGCCTGACGCAGCCGTGTCACCGGGGGGAGAGGACACAGGCACAGCCGCCCAGCCCAGGCTTTGAACGGCTGCCCGAACTCGGACTCCAGCTTCCCACACACGGTGTGACTTCCGTCGCACCCCGTCCCGGCCTCTGACTCCTCTGCCCACGGGGGACAACGGCAGAGCCACCTCCCAGGCTGCGGGGTGACGTGAGCCCCCACACACGGGCACGGAGAAGGCGCCTGGGCCTGCTCGGGGCAGCAGGTGCGTCGGCAGCCCTGGGCACACGAGGCCCGGCACAGAGCGGGGTTGGGGAGAGCCTGTCCTGGGACTGACCGGTGGGGACGCGCGCACGCCCAGGCCACCCCGGCAGTGACCGTCAGTCCGCTCAGCTCCGTGACAGGCGCCACGACGCCGTCAGCAGAGAACTGTGCGACCTGCAGGGCTCACGCTACCCCCAGGCCAAGGCACCAGCTTACGATAAAAATCCCAAGACTTTGACACTTGCCCCTAACCGCTGGCTGTGGTTTAATGAAGGAGAACTAACAACTGCCCAGAGGCCTGGTCGGGGCGTCCTGCCCAGCCGGGCGGCCTCACTGGTTGCTCAGGGTCACGGGACGCCGCCCTGCTGCCACCGCGGGTCACGGGACGCCGCCCCGCGGCCACCGAGGGTCATGGGACGCGGCCCTGCTAACCGGCTGCCCTCCCCGCCCCTCCCACTCTGGGCCCCGCCCGCCCCGGCGGCTTCGCCTCCCAGCAACTCGGGCTCCTGCCCTTCCTGCCAACCAAAGGCCCAGTGACCGTACAGACCCCAGGGACAGCCGTGACGAGACAGGAATGTCACGGGGACGCCCCCGTCTGTGCCAGAGAACAAAGCATCAGCCTACGTGCCCGCCAGCTCCCGAGTGGACAGAGAAGCAGGTGTGTGTGTCGCACGGGCCCTGCCCAGCCAGGGAAGGAGCAGAGTCACGTCTCTGGCAGCCACGTGGAGGGACGGGGCCGTCATCCTCAGGGCAGCGTCCCAGGACGGCACAACCGAACGCCGAGTGCAGCCCAACCGCGGGGGCCGGCCGACGGGCGCGCGGACGCGGAGAGACGGGAAGGCCTCGGGAACTGGGCACGGGACGGTGAAAACGCACCCTGGGCACAGTGGACGCTGTTGGGGGGACGGCACACCTACGGCCCAGCAACGTGAGCATTACAAAAGGCATCTGTGTAACAAAAACATCGGTGCTCCTTGATATTTTGAAACAAAAAGTATGTTTAAAATAACGATGATAATAATAAAAGCAAAAAATAGAGCCGAATGTCTGAAAGGCAAAGGGAAAAAGAACTAAAGGAAGCAAACCGTTGGCTCCTGCCTGGGCCCGACTGCCTGGGCTACGTCCAACAGAAGGCGCACACAGTCAAGAACACACAAGCCTTTGTGTGTCTTCCTCTTGTATATTTGAAAACACCCACTCCTTGGATACGCTTAACTCGAATCCCGAGGATTCTCCCGCGAGAAGGTACAAGACCAGCAGGGCTGGCTGCGTTTATGCATTTATTTAGAGACAGGGCCTCACTGTCGCCCAGGCTGGAGTGCAGTGGTGTGATCACAGCTCACTGTAGCCTCCAACTCCTGGACTCCAGCGATCCTCCTGCCTCGGCCTCCTGAGAAGCTGGGACTACAGGTGCCACCACACCCAGCTGACTTTTCTATTTTTGGTAGAGATGGGGTCTCACTATGTTGCCCAGGCTGGTCTTGAACTCCTGACCTTGAGTGATCCTCCGCCTTGGCCTCCCAAAGTGCTGGGATTACAGGCGAGAGCCCCCCCGCCCCGACTGGACTGGCTTTATTTAAATGCTGAGCTCCCCAGAGTGTTCTAGAACACGTGGGCACTGGAGGGCAGGGGTCACTGGGCGTGGGTTCCCTGGTTCTGCCTCACGCTCAGCTGTGCTGCTCGGGCCGCAGCCCCACTTGGGCGGGAGGGTCCATGTGACGCGGCCGCTGGCCGGGTCCCTGCGCCGGGAGCCCACACGGCAGCTCCTCTCCGACAGCCGTCAGCCCCCGGGCCCCACAACCCCGAAAGCTGAAGTGTCCGCCCCCTTCTTCGCACAGAACATGAATAGCAAAGCAGAACGTCTTCCTCACTCGTCCCATCGGCGACCGAGGCCCGGCCAGGCTGGGCCCCATGGGAGCCGGACGCTCCGGGAGGAGACGGGGAGGGGCCCGGGCTCGGCCACGCTTGGGAGGCCACGCCCGCTGCAGAGACCCCTTAACTTGACGCAGTGTCTCCCGGCTGCCTCTGACTACTGAGCCCCTCCCTCCTTTTCTGCAAGCCCAGACGCTGCAGAACCCGCGTCCCTGGAACCGCTGGTCTGGGGACTGATTAGAATAGCGGGGTCCAGCCTGGAGGTGGGGCTGGGGCTTCCTGGGGGCCCCACAGCCCTGCCCTCCCCGAGGGACCTGGACTCCCGCGGCGGCCTTGGTTTCTGGAGCAAAGAGGAAACCGGACCACGAGCCGCCACGCGGGGGCGCTGCGGGGCCACACGGGACCACCCGGTGACAGGGAAGGGCTGGCACCGGCTCACCTGTCCCGCCTGGCAGCTCCGCCCGGCACAGCCGTCAGCGGCAGCCGCAGCTCACATGCCATGGGGGGGCGGGTGGGATGGAGCTCCCGGAGGGTTCTCAGCGATCCTGACCCCGGGCGAGACCCACAGGCGCTCGCGGCCCACCCGGGCGCAGGATCCGCCTCTCACCGCAAGTTTGACTCTCAAACGCGCCTTCTCCTTGGCAACGCTCAGGCCGCTGCTGCTGGGTCTGTGAACAAGCCCGAAACTGTCCTAACAACCAGCTCCCCGAGAAAAGACCCTGAACACAGCGATGACTTCCAGCAAGCTGGTGAGGCTCAGCCAGCACCTTTCCCAACCCCCACCTCGGCCGCCAGGGCCAGGGCAGTCCCTAACTTGGGCTGGGACGCACGGACCAGGGTGGCCCAGAAAAGGCAGTGACTCTTTGGCTGGGGGGAGGGGCAAAATGATTCCTGAACATTCCGCTGCCCCGGCCAGAGACCCGAAGGTCTTCCAAGTTCACAGTCCTCCTCCGCTCTCTTCCACCCGCCCCCTCCCTCCAGGCCACCAGCTCTCACTGGGTCCCCCCCCGGCCACTTAGCCCCGGCCTCCCGGCCCTGCCCTAACCAACCCCAACCCCAACCCGACCCTCCTCCTCCTCCTGCCGAGCCCCACGGTGACCTCCCGGCACTGTTGGGACGAAGGGCCACGTCGCAAGCAGGGTCTGAGGGACCGGACGGCCCCACCTGCCACACCCCAGCCACGGGGCGGCCGGCCGAGCTGCCTCCGATCCCGGACACCCGTCCCCGCGGCTCGGAGTGCTGCCCCCGAAGGCCCCTGCCCAGCCCGGCCCGCTCGGCCTTCCTGGCTGGGGCCGCTGCTACCGCAGCACCGATCGCCGAGGCCCACGGTCTCCCCGACAGGTCGTCACGGCCGGGGCTGCTGCTCCTCCCGGCACAGGCCCTGCCACGCACCCACCAACGCTTCTCAGACCAATAAACCACCGCTGTGCCTGTGGGGACGTGTTTGTGGGATAAATGACAGGTCCATCCTCCGTTCTGTCCCTCTGGTCTCTGGAAGGCCACCGGGGCTGCTCCCCCTCCCGCCCCTCCCCCGGTGGAAACGCGTCCAGGAACGGGGACAGCTGGGGACAGCCGAGCGCAGACGGCGAGGACGGCCCTCGAGCGGCCGCGCCAGGCCCCCCGCCCCCCCGGCCATGACGGCTGCCCCGGCCTCACCTGGCGTCCAGGATGCTGCGCGTGAAGGAGCGGAGATACTTGAATATGGACATGGAATCTTGCAGCTTCAGGATCTCCTCTTCCTTGTACTTGAACAGCGCCAGGGCAAAGCGGAAAATGACCTGTGGGGAGACAGGGAAATCGCCCAGTGGGAAACCCCGGCTGCAGACACAGCCGGACTCCGGAGTTTCGGGGGCGGCGAGCACAGGCCCCACGGGGACAGACACCTGACCGGGGGCCACTCTCCCAGGCTGGGCCCAGACCCCTTTCTTAGGGGAAATACAGTCGTGCGGGAAGTTCTCAGCGACGCGTCAGCCCAGACCGAACCCTCCCGGGGGGAGATCCGGAGCCTTCACCCGGCCAGCATCGCCAGCCAACAGAGCTCGAGGAACCGGCACAGGAATCGTCGTCAAATAAGATCCAAACCGGGATTTTCTGATCCTGAAACTCTTAGAAAGCTCCCCTACAGAGGCAATTTCCACCTCAAGGGAACCAGGGTCCACATCACAAACTTCTGGACACGATGAGAGAGAATCAGTTTGCTTTGGGGGCCACAGCGTCTGTGGCTACAGTGAGTGACTCCCGCTGGCCTGGCCCGTCCAGGCTGCTCGGGGACAAGCTGCTGTCCCCACGTGTGAGGGCCCGGGTGCTGCGCTCGTCTGCAGCCTCGTCCTCAGGAAGCAGCATTTACAGGGCTGCAACGGCCATTTTCCTCTGGACGTCCCCACCCGGGGCCCAGAGGAACGTCTGGCCCAGGCTGAGCACTTGTTTAACAAGGACAGCCCAGAGCACAGGGCCGACAGGGACGGCGCCGGGGGAGCTCAGGGCGGCACACGCTCAACTTCGCCGGGGGGGCGGGAGGGGGGGTGTCGGTTGGGACGGGCCCCTGCGGGGCAGCCCGGCACGGTCAGAACTGCGGGGGCCTGACCCTGGCCCCACACGGAACCCACAGATGCAGTTCACGCGTGTAGAACGACGTCAGGACGAGGAGAGTCATCGCAGCGAGACTGGAAACAGCCCGAGTGCCCGTCACCAGGGGCTGGACGTACATGTCCGGTTCATCTGTGTAAGGAACTAACGCACGGACTTAAAACACACCTGGGCCGGATCCGTACACCCGGGTATGGGTGCATGAAACCCCTCGGGAAGGATGCACAGGCTGAGACGAGCAGCTAGGAGATGGGGGCGGACATCGTTTCCAGCACACTCCCGTTATGGGATTTAATGTAGGAACCTATTACTCAAAAACTGACCTTTTAAGCACATACAGCAGGCTGGGTGGCAGCCGGGCCCTGAGGTTGCCCCCTGCGTCTGTCACCTGACCCTCGCTCACGGGGTCTCCGGCCTCTGTCTCCTCCGCCCCCCGCGGGGCGGACGGTGACGTTCGGCTCCGACCGCAAACCGCAGCCGCGGGCCTGGCGCAGGCTGCGGGCTTCCCACAAACGGCAGCCGCCCGCGGTTTCCTGAGACCCAGACCCAGCTCTGCCGGCACCGCGCTGAGGTCACTCTGGGCCACGGGACCCCTCGGGCGTCCTCGGAGAGCCGGCCACTCGGCCAGCCCCAGCGCTGTCCACAGGGCCACCGAGTGTGTGTGCCCAGGACCGCCGCGCGGAGCACACCCACCTTCGGTCCCTCGTAAAGGAACGAGTCCCATATCTTGAAAAGGATGTCACTGACGACGCTGTCCACAAACACCACCAGAAACCAGTTGAACGTGATGAGGGTGTAGTCGACTTTGTGCTGCTCGAAGTGGGCGTGCAGCCGAGGCAGCTTCTCACTCAGGAGGTCCCTGAACACCCGCTGGTCCACCTGCAGAGGGGACAGAGGGGCAGGGCGTGGGGCCCGCCGTGGCACCAGGCACCAGGCACCGACCCTCCACCTGAGACCCCAGCGGAGACAGACCCTCTGGGCTCTCCCGTCACGCTGGTGTCGGACTCCCAGTGTGGAGGGGAGTAAGGCCCCTGCTGAGGGAGCTGTGTCCTCCCAGGCCTGTCACCGCGTCCATTCCCAGGAGCCAGTGAGCACGGCCGGGGGACTGATGTGCCCCTTTCGGCAGAAGGCAGGTGGCTCCGACAGCAAACCTCAGCCTGAGGACGCCCTCCTGGCCCGACACCCTTCCCAGGACCGACCGGTGGTCACGGTGCAGTCACCCGAGACGCGTCCTCCTCCCCCATCCTCCCCTCCCCCGGGCGTCCCCGCGCCTGCCCTGGTCCTGCACAGCTCTCTGCCCTCGGGCGCCTCGGGCACGTCCAATCCCGCCCTGGCACCTGCCTCTCGAGGACATGCGCTGGCACACAGGGTCCCCGAGCACCTGGACGGCAACTCAGCCCCGGGGTGGCTGGCGCCAGCGGAGCGCGGAGCAATGGCCGTGACGTCCTGCGGGTTCCCGAGTGCTGAGGGCCCGACCGGCCTCGCTCACCAGCACCTCGCTCTCTCCCGCTCTGGGACGTGCCCGCCACCTTCAGCGACCGGACGCTGAAGTCACGCACGCAAAGCCTCCCCACAAAGGTTTCATGCCAGCTGGGATTCCGGAAACTGGAGCCCGGAGCGCAGAAGTTTTAGGAGTACCTGGGAGCCCAGAAGAGTCTTCGTGTAATAGTCCCGGGGCATGAAGACTTCCACGATGGCGACCAGACACCAGAAGGCGTCTTCCTGTTCCAGGTACAGCAGGGCCACGGCCGCCAGCCTGCGAGGAGGGGACAGGGAGGTGAGAGCCCAGACCCGACGGCCAGTCTGCACAGGGACGTCTGCGTCACGCTGCTTCGTCCCTCACGGTCAAAGCAACTTCCAGCTCTCAATAAAGAACAATAAGTAGGTGTTTCTTCGCAAGGAAATCTGGGAAGCAAAGCTGTGCCCTTCCCTTCGCTTGGTTTTTGTTCAGAGATGAGCTGGTTGCCCAGGGATCAGCCAGCCTGGTTTTAAAAACTGTTTTCACTGTAAGACTTTTGCTCGTGCAGCTGATTCTCTGAAGTCACTGTTCAAGAAGTTCCAGCTAGTGCTTCTGTGCACAAAAGACGCCAGATGTGAATGAGACGGTTTAGAGCGGCTTTGCTGACACCGTCCCGCTCCCAGGCCGGAGGGATGAACCGGGGCTGCGGCCAAGGGAAGCCCCCGCGGGGCCTTCTGAGCCCCCACGGGTGTGTGTGTGTGCGTGTGTGTGTCCATGTGTGTGAAAGTGCATGTGCATGCATGTGCATGAGTGTGTGTGTGTGCGTGTGCAAGGATGGTGTGTGCATGAGTGTGTGTGTATGTGTGCATGTGTGTGCGTGTGAGTGTGTACATGCGTGTGGAGGCATCGCCCGCCACTGTCCAGCACGGAAGCCTGGCCGGCCCCTCACGCGCGTCGCTGACCAACAGGCCCCTGCGCGGCCCGGGTGGCTCTGAGGGCGGCCGGGCAGAGGCGGGGGTGGGGGGGGCGCAGCCCCTGCTCAGCTGAATCCGAACCCTCCACCCGGACACGGAGCTCGTGAGCATGACTCGTGGGAAACCGTGGTATCATTTCTAGGAATTTGCTTCATTTTCTTCCTTGGATAAAATTATATTGGACTCGGCCAGGTGCGGTGGCTCACGCCTGTAATCCCAGCACTCTGGGAGGCTGAGGCGGGTGGATCACTCAAGGTCAAGAGTTCGAGACCAGCCTGAGCAAGAGTGAGACCCCCGTCTCTACTAAAAATAGAAAGAAATTATATGGACAACTAAAATATATATATAGAAAAAATTAGCCGGGCATGGTGGCACATGCCTGTAGTCCCAGCTACTTGGGAGGCTGAGACAGGAGGATCGCTTGAGCCCAGGAGTTTGAGGTTGCTGTGAGCTAGGCTGACGCCACGGCACTCACTCTAGCCTGGGCAACAAAGCGACACTCTGTCTCAAAAAAAAAAAAAAAAAAAATTATATTGGACTCATCTCACATTAACAGAAAAAACGGCCTGGGAGGGCGGGAAGGGGGAGCCTCAAGTAGGTGCGGCCGTGACGGCAAGAGAAGGGCGACGCGGCCGAGGCAGAGGAACGACACAGAACCATCTAGAAAAGGCTGCAGTTCTACTAAAGCTCTGGGCACTCTGGACGCATGGACACACACCAAATATTATGAAAAAAAAATCCAATAAAACGGTTAAAATTCAGAGGATTTAGTGGTGCTGGGCGTGGAGGGCAGAGAAAGAGCTTCAGTGAGCTGGAAGCGCCACCTGTGTGGGAGGACTGATGTCACGACAACGCCAGACAGACAGGTCACCGGACCCCAGACAGGCTCACGTCCCCACCGGGTCCCGCGGTTCCGGAGGTTTCCAGCCTGCAGGGACTTTCAGGTCAAGCACACAGCACGACCGGATCTGAGCAGAACACGGCTGCCTTCTCAGGCGCCTATCTAGGGGCTTTTTCTTCAATGGAGACTGTCTGGGAGCGGCTGACGTCCCTGTCACCTGCCGCCCGTCCTCACCACCGAGGCAACGGCTTCCCGGAAACCAGCGAGCGCCAGGTCCCAACCGCGTCACTTCCTCCTGCAACGCTGGCATTTCAGGCGCAAAGGGACCCTCACCCGGAGGTCGGCACCCGGCACGAGCCGGCGCGAAGGCCCCAGAGCAGTCAGACGCCGCACCAACACGCGGGACTCAGCCGCACGCACTTGGCGCACAGGGCGCCCCGTCCTTCCTCTGTAGCACGGCCCGCGCGTGGTCACCTACTGTCACTGCAGGACAGGGACGCAAAGGGCAACTGCAGTGACAGCAGCAGAGAGCGTCAGCCAGGCAAGACGCAGCCGCAGCGAAGCCCGTGACAGGAGGGGCCCCCCGGGGGCAGCCCCAGCACCCCCCGAGGCCCGGGCCGTCGGCACAGCTTGGGAGGACGGGCCTGGGTCCCTGCGACCAGGCGAGCAGGCAGGAGCTGGGAGAAGATTCCGGCCCGGAAGGAACAGGTTCGGGTCCTTGTCGGGTGAAGAACTGTCTGGGGCAACTTGATTCACAAAGACCCTGTCACTGTATGAACAAGGACCGGCCAGCTTCACTCCCGGCATCATGAACGAGTGGAATCAAACTTCTGACCAAAACCGGAGTAGAATGAGAACAAAGGAAAAAACCGAGACTCCAAGTTGTTTCAAATTAACTTTTCAGCCCGGGCGCGGTGGCTCAGGCCTGTAATCCCAGCACTCTGGGAGGCCGAGGCGGGTGGATCGCTCGAGGTCAGGAGTTCGAGACCAGCCTGAGCAAGAGCAAGACCCCGTCTCTACTAAAAATAGAAAGAAATTATATGGACAGCTAAAAATATATATAGAAAAAATTAGCCGGGCATGGTGGCGCATGCCTGTAGTCCCAGCTACTGGGGAGGCTGAGACAGGAGGATCGCTTGAGCCCAGGAGTTTGAGGTTGCTGTGAGCTAGGCTGACGCCACGGCACTCACTCTAGCCCGGGCAACAGAGTGAGACTCTGTCTCAAAAATAAATAAATAAATAAATAAAATAATTAACTTTTCATGTTCTTAAAACTTTCTGAACACACGTTTGCTTCCCTGAGTTATTCTGGAACTGGGGACACGGTGACATCACAACTAGCTGCTGCAACTGCTTTTCCCCTCAAAATACCAGCTTTTCCCGGCTACCCAGGAGGGCGGGGGCTGGAGCCGCTGGGTTCAGCCGGGGGCTGCGGGTCTAACGGGGGCCGCGGGTCTAACGGGGCCGTGGGTCTAACGGGGGCCGTGGGTCTAACGGGGCCGTGGGTCTAACGGGGCCGTGGGTCTAACGGGGGCCGTGGGTCTAACGGGGGCCGTGGGTCTAACGGGGGCCGTGGGTCTAACGGGGGCCGTGGGTCTAACGGGGGCCGTGGGTCTAACGGGGGCCGTGGGTCTAACGGGGGCCGTGGGTCTAACGGGGCCGTGGGTCTAACGGGGCCGTGGGTCTAACGGGGGCCGTGGGTCTAACGGGGGCCGTGGGTCTAACGGGGGCCGTGGGTCTAACGGGGGCCGTGGGTCTAACGGGGGCCGTGGGTCTAACGGGGGCCGTGGGTCTAACGGGGGCCGTGGGTCTAACGGGGGCCGTGGGTCTACACGGGCTGGGAACCGCGGGTCTGCGTGACGGCAGAGCCCCGCGGCCAGCGCCCACCTGTTGAGGCCCTGGCAGTAGCCGATGTCCGGGTTGCGCCAGGAGAAGGCCAGCAGCACGTTGCGCAGCTTCTGCACGCCCTCGCAGGCGGGCCCGGAGTAGTGCTTGTTGTTGGGCAGCGTCCGCAGCAGGTCCAGCTCGATCTGCTTGGAGGCCGGGTTCTGCTTCTCCAGCGCCTTCTGCAGCAGGGCCTGGAAGTGGCCGGGCGCGGTGCTGTCCCGGAACTTCCTGGTGTGCCGGTCCACGCACCACTTCCACACCGTGGAGCGGTGCTCGTGCGGGATGCCCGCGCGGACCAGGCTCTTCAGCTCCGGCGAGCACATCATGTCCCTGTTCACCGTGCTGGCGAAGTAGTTTTCCCACTTGACCCCCGTGGACACCTCCTGGCTGTCCGTGAGGTACAGCGTCTTCAGGTCCAGGGCGCGGACCCTGGCCACCAGCTTCTCCTCCTCGTCGTCCTCGGGGACGGTCCTAAACCCGTAAATGTCGTACTCGCTGCGGAGAAAACCAGAAGGAAACTTTAAGTGACGCTTGGCAACAGAGGCCGGCGGAAAGAACCGGGAAACCGCCCACGCATCTGGCCCTCTGCGACCTGACCGGGCGTCTCGGATCCGCGAGCGAGGGCCGAGCTTCTCCGTGTCTGAAGCCGGGACAACCGGCTGTCTAGACAGGGAAAATTAAGTTAGATTTCGTCTGGATGCTCCACAGTGGAAAAAAGTCAAATCCAGGTGATTGAAAGCCCTGAAGGTGTGGAAAGCTCAGAAGAGCAGGCACAGGAGGGCACCACGCAAACACATGTCTGTGTATGGATCACACGTGTACCACGTACGCACGGCTCTGTGCCTCAGAAGCATCGTTGTAAAAGGTGAAAAGGAAGAAAGTATCTGTGAGGTATGAGGGATGCAGAGGAGTCAGGGTGCTGCAGGGCAGAACGATGCCCCGAAAGTGTGCAGGCCCCCAGCCCGCGACCCGTGGCCGTTCCGTGGCACACGGCAACAGCAGCGTGGCAGGTGGGGCTGAGAGGACGGAGGACGAGGAGATGACGCGGTCGTCCGCGTGGCCTGGGCACGCGCACTGCTCCCCCCGAGTGGAGAGGTGAGGCGGAGGGAGGCCGGACAGGGCGAGTTTGCAGATTTCTCCTAGTTCCGAGGTTTTACCAGGCTCATTTCCCACAAAACAGGTTACGAGGGATCTCACTCCGAGATCCATCGGGGGCTTCCAGACTCAGTGATTTCCCAGAAGACACGCCACCGTGTGTGTGCGTTGTGTGTCTTGGGGGCGGCTGAGCCCATGGGTAGCACCAGGTCCTCGGTGGGCTCAGGCTCTAAAGCAGGTCACCCAACAGCCTGCCCTGCACAGAAAGCCAGGGACCCCTGTGCTTTGAAGTCACCGTGGGAACAGCTGCCCCTCGGGAGAGGGTTTGGACTCCTCGCCAGACTGGCTCCTCGTGACGCAAGGCAGGATGGGAAGCGAGGCCACCTTGTCAGGTGAGAAACAGGCCCTGCTCCCAGGAGGCCTGGGCTGAACCCCGACCGCTCGATTACCAGGAGAGAACGAGGACCCCATCTGCCCTGCTGCCCCCAGCACCTGCCACGAGCATCGGATGAGACGCGAGCTGTGCGGTGCTGAGTGGCCACTGCCGCTGGAACGAGGACTTCAGCCGCGTCCCGCCCCCCAGTCCCGGCACCTCTACCTGACAAGGTGAGGCTTGACGAACGCTTGCTCCGGCTGCTCCTGGCTCTCCACCTGCAGGGCGTCCTCCAGCAACTGGGCGATGACCTCCCGGGCGGGCCCCTGCTCCTCCGAGCACACCGGGGTCTTCATTTCTTGAAGCAGTATCAGGTATTTGCTCTCGATCTGGCACAGCTTGGCTTCCAGGCCGGAATACTGCGGGGGGCGCGGCCGTTACCTCCCCCCAGACAGAAGCAGGAGAGCAGCCCCCAGGCACCTCAGGTAACCAACGAGCGACAAGCCCCCGGCATGAGGAAGACAAATGTGTCACAGGCCAGAGACTAATTCACGCCACAGGCCCCTGCCGTGTTCCCAGTGGCTGCCCCGGCCCTGCTTCCTCCCGGGCTCTGGCGTGGACGGGGCCACCAAGCGCATCACCCAGCCAGGGTGGGCGTGGGCAGCAGACACAGGCCGCGTGCCGCTCACTGAGGTCACGCGTGGTGCCACTTAGCCCAAGGGCCACGAGCAGTCGCCCTGGGCGAACCGATTCCTCCTCAGGACACTGTGACCTGGACCAGCTCCCAGCCGGCACCTTATCAGGCAGATCAAATCCACCCAGGAGAGCGGCAGGAGCTCGGTCTGGGAAGGTGCTCTGAGGTTTGCTCACCAAAGTACATCGGGTACATCACACTGTTGACAAGTGTCATTTGATTACAGCGGAAACGTCTGTGGTCCCTTTAGACCTTGAAAATCCCCTTTCAGCCGTAATACCTCTGACTTTCACACCAGTCCTAGTGGGTTTACAGAGGAGGCATTAACCTCGCCATCCTCATTTTAGAGATACAGAACTCAACAGCATACGTCAAAATCCAAGTAACCTGAATTTAGGGGACCTTGTAATTGTACTTAATGAGTTTTCTGAAAACGCCATGACAAACGCTGATGCAGGAATGGAAGCCGCTCCTCGGCCCTTCTCTGTCTTCATCAGCGACAACATGAAACCTGGTGCGCAGCTCCCTGTACTGTGCACGCTTACATATATGTTGGTGTATGTAAGTCACCGCATCTCTCCAAGCACGGGAGCTGAACCGGTTCTCGAGGCGTGTCTACCGTGACACGGTTTCCTGACCTCCCCTCCCGCCGGGCAAGGGACACTCGCCCCGACTCACCTTTGCCATGAGGTCCCTCTCTCTCCTTTCTGCGTTCCTCCGCAGAGCTGAGAGTTCCAGAATCTCCTTATTCAGAAACTTGTTTTGGGTTTTGTACCCCTGTAGATTGTCCTGTCGGGGAAAAGCAAGTCCATCAGTTCAGCCGGCTGAACACGGACTAATTAGCCTGTGTAATTAGCATCTTGCGGCTTAGTTAGAGCAAATTCTAAGGAACGGGGCTGTGACTTTCCGATGACTCTTTGCGGCCACCACGGCGGCAGACGGCAGACGGCTGCAAGGAAGGAGACAGAGAAGATACGTGTTTAACGGTGGTGATTTTTCTCCACTGATGACAGGAGACATAAATAGTGCTCATTTCCTAAATCCATGTATCTATCCACAATTCACTGAGGTGGCACAAAAAAAAAATCCCTTATGTTCTTTTTGTTTTAGAGACAAGGTCTCACTCTGTCGCCCAGGCTGGAGTGCAGAGGTGCAATCCCAGCTCCCTGCAGCCTCCACCTCCTGGGCTCAAGAGATCCTCCTGCCTCAGCCTCCCTGCAGCCTCCACCTCCTGGGCTCAAGAGATCCTCCTGCCTCAGCCTCCCTGCACCCTCCACCTCCTGGGCTCAAGAGATCCTCCTCCCTCAGCCTCCCTGCACCCTCCACCTCCTGGGCTCAAGAGATCCTCCTGCCTCAGCCTCCCTGCACCCTCCACCTCCTGGGCTCAAGAGATCCTCCTGCCTCAGCCTCCCTGCAGCCTCCACCTCCTGAGCTCAAGCGATCCTCCTGCCTCAGCCTCCCAAGTAGCTGGAACTACAGGCATGCGCCACCACAGCTGGTTAATTTTTTTGTTTTTTGTACAGACAGGGCCTCACTGTGTTGCTCAGGCTGGTCTCGAACTCGTGGGCTCAAGCAATCCTCCTGCCTCAGCCTCCCAAAGTGCTGGGATCACAGGCACGAGCCACTGTGCCTGGCACTTTTTTTTTTTTTAACCAGAGCAACTGAATGTATTTTCTGTAAGTTCTCAGGTTTTACTTACCCAGTTTACGTAAAAAAGGCTACATACATATACAAAAGTCCTTAACTAACGATCACACTTAATAAAAAATACCTGCAACCTACAATGTATAAGGCACGTAAGAGAACATGTTCCTCAACTTTCTTATGTTGGAAAGTTTCAAACTTAGGAAAAAGCTGAAAGGTGAACAACGAACGCAACGCGTCGCGGCTTCCACCTGAACTCGCCACCACCTGCTGCCTCGTGTGCTCCGCGCCTGCACGGGGACACAGGCAGGGACAGCGTTTGCCGGGGGCGGCCCGGAGCGCAGGGCCGGCCGAGGAGGCAGCCGCGTCGGCCCCCGGGAACCCGGAGCGAGAAAGGCGGACAAGAAAAGGGGGGCTCGTGGGAAATGCCGGGAAAACAGTTTGGGGAACATTTTTGGACCATCCTCATGGCAGATACCCTCAAGCAGCAAAATGAAAGAGAACTCGGACGGAGTGGGGGACGGTACAAAGGACGCACAATTCTGAAATCACGCGAGAGGGCAGCACGGACGGGCCGGGCACGGACGGTGCCGGGGCTGTAACAGCCGCACGAACAGCCCCAAAGTCCAGCGACTTCAACACGGAGAAGAGGAGGAAAAGCACCGGAAGAAAACGTGGAAAAATGAAGTACCTAAATCACCAGTGTGGTAAAATCCTGGGACCTACATTTATTTATAAATTTTATTTATATGTACAAATACAGGCCAAGTATGGTGGCTCATGCCTGTGGTCCCAGCACTTTGGGAGGCTGAGGCAGGAGGATCGCTTGAGCCCACGGGTTGGAGGCTGCGGTGAGCTGTGATCGCGCCACTGCACTCCAGCCTGGGCAACAGAGCGAGACCCCATCTCTAAAAATATATATGTTCAACTAGACATTTTAAATGTTGGGTCAAAAGAAGGAATCAATGTTTCTTCTCCAACCAGCCCTGTCTGGAGCTGAAGGACGAGGAGAAAATCCATCAAAACACCCGCTCCTGTCAGGGGTCTCCCTCGTCCTCTCTCAGACCTTGTCAGCTCTTCTAGAAGGTGCCACTGCAGAAGGGACCCCCGGCCCTGACGGTAACGGGGCAGTGTCAGAAAGCGCAAGGTCCCGGCCCAGGCAGGACTCTCCTGTCCCACCCGGGACCCACCCACCCACACGCAGCCTCATCAGCCTTCGCCGCTTAACCTCCCTGTTGTGACACTTCGGAGCCACAGGCGTTTAACACTGTTGAGAAACACCAGGGAAAAAATCTCATGACCGATTCAAACCGCTCCGCCCATTCATTACGCTGCAAAAACGCAAAGGGAGGGAAAGTCCAGCTCTGACCAGCCCTGCCAGCTGTCCCCGAGGAGGGCTGTCCCCAAGGAGAGCTGTCCCCGAGGAGGCGGACACGGCCGTGGAGGGCCAGGGCACCCTCCACACGCCCCAGCACGCACCATCCACCACGCCCCGGACACCAGCGCTCTCAAACCGCTCTCTACACCCCACAGACACACACTTGCACAACACGCGTGTCAGCTGACACGGGGCGGGGAGTCCCAAATGTGCCTTATTAATGGGATGCACATTTAGGGTCAGGTATATTCAAGGTTGTGTCCATTAAAAGAAAAAGGACTTCTACCGGCAACAAACCCGGACCTCTCATGAATGAATAAAAAGCAAAGGCTCTCACAGTGGATGTGAGTATGAAGCAATGAGATGCGGGTTCTGTGGTTTTGTTTTCCTCATTAATAATCCTCCGGCCTCACCTATCCCGTGGTGCTGTCGCCGTGGGAGACCACGCACACGCACCGACAGCGCTGCCAACACTCCGTGTGGAATTACACCCGCGGTCCCCAGCACGCCCGCCGGCCACGCATCAGTCCACACGCCTGGCACACGCCAGGCACACGGCAGGCACCGCCAGGCATGGGGTTAACCCTCAGCAGCAGCCTCTGCAGGGGCCGCCCTTTCCTGTTCAAGGACAGACGTCACCGGGGTCCAAACACCCGCAGAGCGGAATCACCCGTAGGAAGAGGGGGCAGGTGGGCAGCTGCTACAGACTGTCCAGGGTCTGGGGGCATCAAACGGGCTGGACCCACGGCGCCGGCTCCTGGGGCCCCTGTCCAGCTGAAACCTCCCCACAGAGCCTTAAGACTGGTGGCAGCAAGACTCGTCCGACCTTCCCTGCACCTTCCTGGCGGTGGCCAGGTGGCCCTCTCTCTGGCCCCTCCCTCTGGCCCTCCCCCTGGCCCCTCCCTCTGGCCCCTCCCTCTGGCCCTCCCCCTGGCCCTCCCTCTGGCCCCTCCCTCTGGCCCTCCCCCTGGCCCTCCCTCTGGCCCTCCCTCTGGCCCTCCCTCTGGCTCCTCCCTCTGGCTTCTCCCTCTGACCCTCCCTCTGGCTTCTCCCTCTGGCTCCTCCCCCTGGTTCTCCCTCTGACCCTCCCTCTGGCTTCTCCCTCTGGCCTTCCCTCTGGCTTCTCCCCCTGGCCCTCCCCCTGGCCCTCCCTCTGGCCCTCCCTCTGGCTTCTCCCTCTGGCTCCTCCCCCTGGTTCTCCCTCTGACCCTCCCTCTGGCTTCTCCCTCTGGCCTCTCCCTCTGACCCTCCCTCTGGCTTCTCCCTCTGGCCTTCCCTCTGGCTTCTCCCCCTGGCCCTCCCCCTGGCCCTCCCTCTGGCCCTCCCTCTGGCTTCTCCCTCTGGCTCCTCCCCCTGGTTCTCCCTCTGACCCTCCCTCTGGCTTCTCCCTCTGGCCCTCCCTCTGGCCCCTCCCTCTGGCCCTCCCCCTGGCCCTCCCTCTGGCCCTCCCTCTGGCCCTCCCTCTGGCCCCTCCCTCTGGCTTCTCCCTCTGACCCTCCCTCTGGCTTCTCCCTCTGGCTCCTCCCCCTGGTTCTCCCTCTGACCCTCCCTCTGGCTTCTCCCTCTGGCCTTCCCTCTGGCTTCTCCCCCTGGCCCTCCCCCTGGCCCTCCCTCTGGCCCTCCCTCTGGCTTCTCCCTCTGGCTCCTCCCCCTGGTTCTCCCTCTGACCCTCCCTCTGGCTTCTCCCTCTGGCCTTCCCTCTGGCTTCTCCCCCTGGCCCTCCCCCTGGCCCTCCCTCTGGCCCTCCCTCTGGCTTCTCCCTCTGGCTCCTCCCCCTGGTTCTCCCTCTGACCCTCCCTCTGGCTTCTCCCTCTGGCCTCTCCCTCTGGCCCTCCCTCTGGCCCCTCCCTCTGGCCCTCCCTCTGGTCTCTCCCTCTGACCCTCCCTCTGGCCTCTCCCCCTGGCCTCTCCCCCTGACCCTCCCTCTGGCCTCTCCCTCTGACCCTCCCTCTGGCCTCTCCCCCTGGCCTCTCCCCCTGGCCCTCCCTCTGGCTCCTCCCTCTGGTCCCTCTGGCCCCTCCCTCTGGCTTCTCCCTCTGGCCCCTCCCTCTGGTTCTCCCTCTGGCCCTCCCCCTGGCCCTCCCCCTGGCCCTCCCTCTGACCCTCCCTCTGGCTTCTCCCTCTGGCTCCTCCCCCTGGTTCTCCCTCTGACCCTCCCTCTGGCTTCTCCCCCTGGCCCTCCCTCTGGCTCCTCCCTCTGGCCCGGCTGCTCCAGCAACAGAGTCCGCCTGCCCCGCCCGCCACAAACGCCGCGTGTTTCCTCGACCTCAGGAGCTGGTCTCCACCCCAGGTAGGACCGGGAGAGTCACTTCTGTCCAGGAACCAGCCCCCGCCCTCAGGGCTGGCCCAGAGAGGGACACGTTGACTTTCTAGGTCTCAGGACCCTCTCCCAGGCCTGCCTGAAGCTGGGTCCTCGCCCAGCTGACCCTGCACCTGCTGGGCACAACACTCCCATCCCGGCCCCCCAGGGTCCCACAGCCAAGTCTGTGCGCGGAGGGGGAGGAGCAGCCTCTGACACCACGCCGGGGAGTGAGGGCTCTGGGCGGTGTGAACGGGAGGCCCTGGGCGGTGTGAACAGGAGGCCCTGGGCCGTGTGAACGGGAGAGGCCCTGGGCGGTGCGAACGGGAGGCCCTGGGAGGTGCGAACGGGAGGCCCTGGGCGGTGTGAACGGGAGGCCCTGGGCGGTGTGAACGGGAGGCCCTGGGCCGTGTGAACGGGAGAGGCCCTGGGCGGTGCGAACGGGAGGCCCTGGGCGGTGCGAACGGGAGGCCCTGGGCGGTGTGAACGGGAGGCCCTGGGCCGTGTGAACGGGAGGCCCTGGGCGGTGCGAACGGGAGGCCCTGGGAGGTGCGAACGGGAGGCCCTGGCGGTGCGAACGGGAGGCCCTGGGAGGTGTGAACGGGAGGCCCTGGGAGGTGTGAACGGGAGGCCCTGGGAGGTGTGAACGGGAGGCCCTGGGCCGTGTGAACGGGAGGCCCTGGGAGGTGCGAACGGGAGGCCCTGGCGGTGCGAACGGGAGGCCCTGGGCCGTGCGAACGGGAGGCCCTGGGCGGTGCGAACGGGAGGCCCTGGGCGGTGCGAACGGGAGGCCCTGGCGGTGTGAACGGGAGGCCCTGGGCCGTGTGAACGGGAGGCCCTGGGCCGTGTGAACGGGAGGCCCTGGGAGGTGCGAACGGGAGGCCCTGGCGGTGCGAACGGGAGGCCCTGGCGGTGCGAACGGGAGGCCCTGGGAGGTGCGAACGGGAGGCCCTGGGAGGTGCGAACGGGAGGCCCTGGGAGGTGCGAACGGGAGGCCCTGGGAGGTGCGAACGGGAGGCCCTGGGAGGTGCGAACGGGAGGCCCTGGGCGGTGCGAACGGGAGGCCCTGGGCCGTGCGAACGGGAGGCCCTGGGAGGTGCGAACGGGAGGCCCTGGGCGGTGCGAACGGGAGGCCCTGGGAGGTGCGAACGGGAGGCCCTGGGCCGTGTGAACGGGAGGCCCTGGGAGGTGCGAACGGGAGGCCCTGGCGGTGCGAACGGGAGGCCCTGGCGGTGCGAACGGGAGGCCCTGGGAGGTGCGAACGGGAGGCCCTGGGAGGTGCGAACGGGAGGCCCTGGGAGGTGCGAACGGGAGGCCCTGGGAGGTGCGAACGGGAGGCCCTGGGCGGTGCGAACGGGAGGCCCTGGGCCGTGCGAACGGGAGGCCCTGGGCCGTGTGAACGGGAGAGGCCCTGGGAGGTGCGAACGGGAGGCCCTGGGCGGTGCGAACGGGAGGCCCTGGCGGTGCGAACGGGAGGCCCTGGGAGGTGCGAACGGGAGGCCCTGGCGGTGCGAACGGGAGGCCCTGGCGGTGCGAACGGGAGGCCCTGGGCGGTGCGAACGGGAGGCCCTGGGCCGTGCGAACGGGAGGCCCTGGGCCGTGCGAACGGGAGGCCCTGGCGGTGCGAACGGGAGGCCCTGGGCGGTGCGAACGGGAGGCCCTGGGCGGTGCGAACGGGAGGCCCTGGGCGGTGCGAACGGGAGGCCCTGGGCGGTGCGAACGGGAGGCCCTGGGCCGTGCGAACGGGAGAGGCCCTGGGCGGTGCGAACGGGAGGCCCTGGGAGGTGTGAACGGGAGGCCCTGGGCCGTGCGAACGGGAGGCCCTGGGCCGTGCGAACGGGAGAGGCCCTGGCCGTGTGAACGGGAGGCCCTGGGAGGTGTGAACGGGAGGCCCTGGGCCGTGTGAACGGGAGGCCCTGGCGGTGTGAACGGGAGGCCCTGGCGGTGTGAACGGGAGGCCCTGGGCCGTGTGAACGGGAGGCCCTGGGCCGTGTGAACGGGAGGCCCTGGGCCGTGTGAACGGGAGGCCCTGGCGGTGTGAACGGGAGGCCCTGGGAGGTGTGAACGGGAGGCCCTGGGCCGTGTGAACGGGAGGCCCTGGGCCGTGTGAACGGGAGGCCCTGGGCCGTGTGAACGGGAGGCCCTGGCGGTGTGAACGGGAGGCCCTGGCGGTGTGAACGGGAGGCCCTGGGCCGTGTGAACGGGAGGCCCTGGCGGTGTGAACGGGAGGCCCTGGGCCGTGTGAACGGGAGGCCCTGGGCCGTGTGAACGGGAGGCCCTGGCGGTGTGAACGGGAGGCCCTGGCGGTGTGAACGGGAGGCCCTGGGCCGTGTGAACGGGAGGCCCTGGCGGTGTGAACGGGAGGCCCTGGGAGGTGTGAACGGGAGGCCCTGGGAGGTGTGAACGGGAGGCCCTGGGCCGTGTGAACGGGAGGCCCTGGGCCGTGTGAACGGGAGGCCCTGGGCCGTGTGAACGGGAGGCCCTGGCGGTGTGAACGGGAGGCCCTGGCGGTGTGAACGGGAGGCCCTGGGCCGTGTGAACGGGAGGCCCTGGCGGTGTGAACGGGAGGCCCTGGGCCGTGTGAACGGGAGGCCCTGGGCCGTGTGAACGGGAGGCCCTGGCGGTGTGAACGGGAGGCCCTGGGCGGTGTGAACGGGAGGCCCTGGGCGGTGTGAACGGGAGGCCCTGGGCGGTGTGAACGGGAGGCCCTGGGCCGTGTGAACGGGAGGCCCTGGGCGGTGTGAACGGGAGGCCCTGGGCCGTGTGAACGGGAGGCCCTGGCGGTGTGAACGGGAGGCCCTGGGAGGTGTGAACGGGAGGCCCTGGCGGTGTGAACGGGAGGCCCTGGGCCGTGTGAACGGGACGCAGGGGAGGGCAAAAGATTCGCAAGCGTCCTTAGCAACGGCCACGTCGCTGGGCTAAGGAAGCTCCTTTGAACACGGGTAACTATGTGACTACACGTGTGTGGCTGCTCTGCCGTCACAGCCAGTCGGCTCGGGGAGGCCAGAGCTGCTCGGGGACATCCATGGGGCTGAGGTTTGGGCCTCGGAGCCCAGACCATGCTTACTTTCAGCCTGTCCAGCTCCAGCTGGTCCCTGCTGGCGGGGGCGGCCGGGGGGGAGCCGGGCACAGCGGCGGGAGGCGACAGGCCGGCCTCGCTCTCGCTGAGCTTGATGATGACCTCGTCCTTGGCCTGGATGGTCTCCATCAGCATGCCCAGCTGCTCGCTGAGCTCGCCCACGCGGCGCTGCAGCGCCCGCACCTCCTGCTGCAGGCCGTCCCGCTCCAGGCCCAGCCGCTCCAGCTGCCCAGCCAGGCCCAGGATCTGCCCGTCCTTCTGGCGCAGCAGCTCCTGCGTGTCCCGGGGGGGCCCCTCGCAGAGCCGGCCGCTGGCGAAGTACCTGTCGTACTGCGAGGACCGCACCGTCTGCTGCAGCAGCCGCACCAGCTCCTGCAGCCGGGGGGAGGGGAGCGAGGAAGAGGAGAAGCAGAAATCACCACCGCACCGCATGGGGCAATCGTCGGAATGGGAGGAAATGCAGAAACTTTACTGCAAACACTTCAATACCGAACTTCCTCTTGGAGGATCTCAAAAATAGAGAGGAAAAAATATTGACTCCAAAAGACAGTCTGCAGAGAACAATCACAGGAAGCGGGAAATAATGGACACACATGCTGTAACTAGCAATGGTTACAAGCAAACATCCGTCAGTATTAAAAGTCCGTGCACTTCTGAGAAGTGTAATCAGGTCTCATTAGCTCAGAAGGAAACTGTGTTAACAGGATGTAGAAGCTCTTAACACGGTTAAAGAGCTCCCGGCGGGCGCTGTGTTTGCAGAGATCCAATCTCGGGGGCGGGGCTGGGCGTGGGCGCTGACAGCGGCCCCCTCTGACCTCCCTGAGGACACCCTGGCTGTCCCCGCAAATCCACACACCTGAACAGACGGTCACGGACAGGGGCCACGGCCACACGCAGCTTTCAGGGAAAGCACGTTCTGGGAAACAGACCCGCCCCCGGAAGATGCAGGGAAACGCACGCCGGGCTTTGCTCCTCGGTCCTCGGGAAGAGGCAGAGCCGGAAGGAAAGTTACCTTCTGGCTGGACAGGTCTTTCTTCAGCCGCTCCAGCTCCTCCTGCTGACTCTGCACCTGCAGCTGCATCTCGGAGGCCAGCCTGCCGCCCGACGTCCCCTCGCTGAAAGGGTCACCACTGCTGTGACGATTTCTGTACGACCCGATGATGTCTTTCAGGGGGCGTTTTCCTTTGTAGGGGTTACGTCCAAACTCGAAGGGGAATCCTGAGCCGGTCATGCCTACGTGAAAACAAAACTTGTTTAAGTGCAGGCCAAATCTTCCTCTTGGAAACTACAATAAAACGCAGCATTCTCACAAGTCATCCTCCAAGGCGTCGTGCATTCACGGAGAAAGCCGGAAAACAGAGCCGCCCCTCCACCCCTGCATCCCAGATAACAACCGACATGCTTGAACCCAAGCATGACTCCCCACTGGGTCCTTCCTCGGCAGCTTCCGCCACATAATCACTTCACAGGAAAAGTGGGACGTGCTGGGGTCCTTATTCCTGTTTCTGCTAATTTGTCCTTAGTGGGGAAACCCCCAAATACTCAAATGCATGTTTTGTGTTTGGTTTTGTTTCCCAGTGTGAACACACCTCTGGGCTCGAGTGTGTCCTGCAAAGCTCACGTGCTGGAACCTCAGGCCCCACCGCGGCAGCGCAGGGAGGTGGGGCCTGACCAGAGGGCTCTGCCCGGCAAGAGGCTCAATGTCACCACCAGAGTGGGTTAGTGACAGAAGTCAGTCCAGCCCCCTCTTGCTCCTGCCTCTGCCACCGGACGGCACAGCACGAAGGCGCCGGCCAGACTCCGCGCTCTTGGGCTTCCAGCCTGCAGGACTGTGGGCCACACGCATTTCTGCTCACTGTGAACCGCCCAGTCCGTGGGGTTCTGTGGTGACAGAACCGAAACACACAGGTGTGAAAGCACCACTATATTCTCTTCCTCAAAAATGGGTATTTGCAAATGCTGTGGGATCCAAATAGATCTTCGTGTGGATAAATTCAGATGTCGATACGTACTCAGAATACAAAGAGGAGACACAAAGGAGTTATACCATGTAGGTCTGATTTACAGAAAGTCAGAAACAGGCAGAACCAACCGACACTGTTAGAGTCGGCACAGCCGTCCCCGGGTTGGGACACAAACTGCAGGGCCCTGGGGACGGTGCTGGCATCGTCTTCCTTCTTGAGTGACTGCTGGTCACACCCGTGGTTCACTCTGGGACAATTCATGGAGCTACACGTCCCTCATTTGGGGACTTTTCTGTAGGTTGTATTTCAATAGGAAGTTTACTTAAAAACAGGGGGGAAAATACCGGGAAGGGAAGTTTACTCCCTGTGAGCAGCGTGGAAACAAGCGGTGGGCTGAGTCTTGGAGCCGGCTCAGGAAATGCTCATGAATCAAGCAAGACCAAGGTCCCGCGGCATCTTTGTCTCTGCAGGACCTTCCCACGCCCTCGGAGAGCGGATGAGGCCGGGCGGAGGCTGCGAAGGCCACTGCCAGTCACGACACCACTCGCCGCGGTGCTGCGGTTTCTCACCCCCTCCCCCAGCTCCCTGAACCCTGCTGACCCCAGTCTTGCTCCCCCCCACCCCCCACGCTCAGCGTCCACCGCAGGTCAGAGCCAGGAGTGCCTGTTCTCAGCAACCCCAGTCCCTCTTCTTCCGGAAAGCTTTCCCAGCGCGCCCAGCCCCTCCCCCCGTGCTCCCACGGGCCACGCCGGTCGCCGGTGGTCACGCATGTCCAGCTCGGCCGCACCTCACACCGCGTCACGCGGGCCCCGTGGGCTCCACGCCATGACCCTGCGGGACACAGGCCGGTTCCCGCTCAGAGCAAAGCACACCAGTCCTTCTCCAGGGGACAGGAACACGCTTCCTTCACTAAGTGGCTGCTGTCCCGGTAGATCCCCCAGAACCTTGCCTCCCCTCCTGCAGGCCGCGCTAGAGTCGGTGCAAGGCGGCATTTTGAAATCACTTGCTATTCTGCGTTTAAAACATCAACATCCCCTAAAGGAATTAACAAACCTAGGACTGTTAGCGGCTGTTCAAAGCATCTGGCAAAAGGCTGGTGGATAGTTTTGTGCCAGGACCAGGCCGACAACCCCTAAACCCGTCAGTCTGGAGGCCCAGAGAGCCGAGACCCGGCGTGACCCGGTTCCGGGTGCGAAGCAGCAGGAGTGGGCGGTGCCTCCTCCACCGAAAGGTCTTCTTGCCAAAGCTAACCGCCAGCCCCGAATCTGGGCAGGCCGCGGGTCCACCCAGCAGCACACAGGACGTGCGCGCTACGTCGCCTACAGAGGCCCAACCAGCGAAGGCCAGCCGTGCAGAGTCCCCAGCACGAAGAGCTGGTTCCCCACAACGTGGCAGAGGCCAGAAAAGCCAGGCAGCCGTTTGGACAAAAGCCCTGAAACACAGCGACTAGCAACGCGTGAGCTCGTCCGGATCCTCCTTTGAACAAACTGACCATAAACAGACACCTGTGAAACAATTAAGGCATTAGGTCAATTTAAGAGCTGACTGTAACTGTGATTAGATGTAATAATGAAGTTATAGTTTTTTAAAAAGTCATTCTCTCTTAGAAATACGTACTAAAGCATTCACAGATACAGTGGACTAATGTCTAGAATTTACTTTAAAATAGCCCGGCGGACGGCAGGGCGGGGAGGGCCGGAGTGGAGGAGCCACAGAGGGAAACACGGAGGCCGCAAGCTCACGGTCGTGGAAGCAGGGTGACAGGGACACCGGAATTTACGATCCTGTATTCTCTTTTGTACATTTCAAGTATCTATCAATAAAAAGTTTTCTTAAATCAATAGTTCCGCAAAGAGCACTATGATTTCTATATATTCTATCTTCAAAAAAGTTTATGAGCCATTGAACTGGACAGTCAGTTGTTTCTTGTAACGTTTAATTTTTCAAGCCTTTATGTTTTACGTCCCATAAAGACAACCCAAGCCCCCCTGGACCTTACCCTTCTAGAAACACCTGATAACGTGCCTCCCACTTCACTGGCGGTGAACGCTTGGCGGTGAAGAGAACGTCAGAGAAGGGAACCACGTTTATACCTTTGCTCACTTCCGGGGCTGGTTTCTTCTTCTCTTCCTGCACCATGGACTCCTCCAGGTCCTTAGGGGTCGGGTCCAGAAGCTCCCACTCCTCACTGGTGTAAAACACGGTCTTCCGGCTGTCGCTGTGCCCTCTCCCAGGACGGAAAGAGGACATCGAATTTCTGTTGGGGAAAAGCGTGTGTGCTATTAAAAAAAGAAAGTAAAAGTGTGAACTAAAAACTAGTGAGCTTGATGATACTGCAACAGAAACTACCTAAAATGAAACAGAAAAAGACAAAAGAAAGAAACAAAGGAAGGAAGGAAGACGGGTCAGGGAGCCGCGAGACGCCATCGGGTGAGCTAACGCACACGGGACTGGTCCCCTGCGAGGGGAGGGGAGGGGACGAAAGTTTGTGAAGAAATAATGACCCAAAATTTCCAAATTGGATGAAAACTATAAACCCACAGATCAGAGAAGCGTAACAAACTTCAAGCACAAGAATCACGAAGAAAACTGTATCAAGGCACATCATAATCAAATTGTTAAAAAGAAATAATTTTAAGTATAAACCTCATTTGCAAAAGAAGGAAAGGTATCATCAAATTTTTATTGCCAAACTGTCAAAAGGCAAGGTGCATGTGTTTATTATGAAGAGACAGCTCAGATTATTCAAGTTCTTTTCCTTTTCTTTAGATTTCAGGATATTAGGGGGTACAAGCATTGTGGTCACACATGTTGCCTCTGCACCACGCAGGCCAGAGCTACGTGAAACGGAGAATCATTCGGGCGGAGAGTGAGTGACGTGCCGAAGAGGACACGCTCACAGGAATCAGTTACTCGCAGACACACACGTATGTGCGTGTACCACCCTGCAGAACATATCCGTGCCTGCTGAATGCTGCCTCGGCAATGAGAGGAACGAAATAGGAAAACTCTCAGCAATACAGGGACGTCTCCAAAAGATCACGTTAGAAAACACAGACACAGAAGACTACACGCAGAATGGTGCCATTTCCATGAAATTCCTTTTTTTTTTGAAAGGGGGTTCTCGCCGTGCCGCCCACGCTGGTCTCAAGGTGCTCCTGGTCTTGCGTGACCCTCCCTCCCGGCCTCCCGAGCAGCTGGGACCAAGGCACGCGCGGCCATGACGGGTTTGTACGATGAAGTTCTCAGAAAGGCAAAGCCACAGCGACAGAGAACAGAGCGGAGGTTCCCCGGGGCCAGGTTAGGGGTCCACTGCCAGGGGCCGTGAGGGAACTTTTGGGGTGAGGAGAATGTTCCGCATGTCGGTGATGGAGTCGTTACGTCACGGTGCGTAATGTCTAAGATCCGTCCGCCTCTTCACCTGAAATAAGTGAGCTCACTCTAGGCAGATGACACCACAGCAAGGTCACTAAAATAAATAAACGCACAAACACACACAGAAGAGGAAGAAACGGCATCACTTGGTGTTTCCTGAGGGGGCTGAACAGCAAGGGGGAAAAGGCTTCATCTCCAGTTTGAATCAGACGGACGACATTCTCCTAGAGAAGAGTCATTTCTTTTTTTTTTTTTTTTTTTTTTTGTGAGACAGAGTCTCACTCTGTTGCCCAGGCTAGAGTGAGTGCCGTGGCGTCAGCCTAGCTCACTGCAACCTCAAACTCCTGGGCTCAAGGGATCCTCCTGCCTCAGCCTCCCGAGTAGCTGGGACTACAGGCATGCGCCACAATGCCCAGCTAATTTTTTCTATATATATTTTTAGCTGTCCATATAATTTCTTTCTATTTTTAGTAGAGATGGGGTCTCGCTCTTGCTCTTGCTCAGGCTGGTCTCGAACTCCTGAGCTCAAACGATCCGCCCACCTCGGCCTCCCAGAGTGCTAGGATTACAGGCATGAGCCACCGCGCCCGGCCTGTTTCTTAATGATTAAAAAATGCATGATCTTTTTGCCTTTTTATTTGAATTTCTTAGAGTACTTAAACAGTTCAGACGTGTGCGGCGAGACCACCAACACACGTTCCCACCGCAGCGTCAGCACGTAGGGACGCCTGGCCTTCCGCTCACCGCTCCAGCAAGGAGGCGTCACCACGAACGTGGCCGTCACACCTGCTACGACCCGGCCCGTGTTTCCCGCAGTTCATTGACTCAGCACCCAGCGAGCTGCCGCGAGGACGGCACAAAGCCCCTGACAGGTGCCGGCTGGCCCCACACAGCCGCACGGAAACCGCTCAGAGGGTTCTCGTCAAGCCCCACGGTGACCCCGTCGGCAGACACTGTGTAAAGCCTGATTTTACAGAAATTATAAAATTTCAAAACAGTTGCTCAGGGAGAAAAAGAAAACTCTCGCAGAGGCTTGATAACTTTTGCTCATGATTTTGACACAATGGGCCGTCCCCGCACAGAGCCCCGGCCCCGCCCACGGCCAGGACCTCGCAGCAGCGGCCTCCTCTCCGCGGCACGTCACGGCCGTCACCGCCAGGTTTAGGGGCGAATCTCCTGGCCATTTGCTCCTCAGCTCCGGTTCGCAAAGGGCGAGGGCAGGAAGCAGGGATAAGGGCAGGACACCCACACCAGCCTGGGGGGGAGGAGAGAAAGTTCCAAGACTTCCACACCCTCCTCCCCCCGAGGTTTCCGTCTCCAGCCCGCTGCAAGGCCCACCTGGACACAGCCCCGCTCTCACCTGCAGCCGGGGGCGGCCTTGCCGGGGGTGCCGCCTGCCAGCCTCGGCCGGGCTCACGGTGAAGCCTCTGGAAGCCGAGAGGCCGCAGAGCCAACCCCGTTTCCGCTCCTGGTGGCGAAACCCAGTTCTGCGATGGTGCAACACGGGGTCGGCACCGCACAGACTCTCAGACGCTGCCCGTCCACGCAGCCACGCAGCCTGCCCGTGTTCCCCCCGCAGGGCTCCCGGCCGGCGACACGGGGGGCTTTGGCCGGTGCTGGGCGCTGCTCTTCAAGGTGCCGGCTGCAGGAAGACCCCACTCCCGCCTGACCAACCTCCGAGCGGTGCCGGGCTCTCCCGGGCCGCGCGCTCGGTGTCTGCTGCGTTATCCGACCACCCCTCGCTGCTCTGATCCCACGAGGAAAGTCAGGCCCCACCCCGCGGCAAAGCGGCCGTGACAGCTGCCGTCTCCAGCCTGAGCTCTTCTTAAACACACACCAGCAACCTGGGTCACGCGGAAACCTCTCTTCCCACGCCTGCACACTCCACACGGAATTCTACACAATTCAAAATACCTGACCGAAACAGGAATAATTTATTCGGCACTCAGCGGAGTCCGACAAGCGGCCAGAACGTACGAGTCGGGAGAACTGCCGGGAAACGTTCCACGGAGTCTCTCCAGGACTAGCAGCTCCCCACGCTCCCCGCACGGTCAGGTGTCAGGCGACACCAAAGCTTCTCGGCGGCAGGACGACACCACTGGGGCACAGTTTCGGACCTGGGGGGCCTTGTGGGCGAGGGGGCAGCAGGCTGCCTCCGGGGCTGCCGTCGGGCCGGCCCTCGAGACCACAGGCCACGTTTGGGACCCTCCGACCGGCAGCGGCCATCCCAGTAGAGAGGATTCCGCGCCTCCTCCCCAGGGTCTGGGAATACGGTCCTGGAAGGAACCCCCCAGAGGTTCGTGTCAAGGAGGTGAGAACGAGGCTGTCTGAAACGGCAGGAAGTGGGAACAAGCAGACGTCCCCAGCCGGGGGACTGGTTACATAAACCAGGGCACGTCCTAACTGGCTGCACAGGACGAGGCCCCAATCGGGGCTGACGAGTGCGGACGCCCCAGACAAGTGACCGTACGAGGCCTCGGCTCAGAGGGGCAGGGCAGGGCCCCATCCGCTCCACCACCGACAGCCCCCGGCCCCCCGGCCCCCCGGCCCCCCGGCCCCCCGGCAGGTGAGCGCGCGGCTTTGGTGCAGGGGGCCTCGCGGCACGGTGGACAGAGAGAGGCCACGTCTGAGGGAAGCGTGAGTGGGACGCTGGGACGCCGAGTGGCTGAAACAGCCGTGCGTTGAGACAGGCGTGCTCTGTCCGACCCGTTCTGCGTGGGTCCCCCCCCACAGCAAACGGCAGGACACACAAGTGACTTCAGTGCCATCAGCTACTTCCGGAAACTGGACCGAGAGGAACTTTCGCTTCTACCTGTGTACCCTCAGCACCGGCTTTTCTGTTCCCAAGCTCGCCCACCTTTCACCGTTGCTCGTGTGCTGCGAACACAGCTGGGAGGGCAGGACCCCAGGCCAGAGGCGGCGTGCGCTGGTTTGAATGTCCCCTCCGAAACTCACGCTGGAATCTAACTGCCACTGCGACGGTGTCCGGGGTGGGACCACGGACAGGCGATCAGGCCATGAGGGCCGGGTCCTCACGGATGGACTGACGGAAGCCTGGTGGGGGCTTCCTGACGCACGGCGGGTTCAGCCCCCTCTTCCCTTCTGCCTCCGCCGGGGATGACGCCGCACAGAGTCCTCACCCGATGCCACCACCGTGACATCAGACCCCCAACCCCAGCCTCCAGAACCGCAAGCCGGCAAACGTCCTCTCTTTGTACATTACCCGGCTGGTGACTGAGACATCCCTCCCTGCTTCTCCGGACCCGAGGGGCAGAGCTCCAGGCACGGCCCAGCACCCGGGACGGACGCCGGTCCCGGCCCACAGAGCCGCAGAGCTCCGCTCCCTGCTGGCAGCGCCGCTGTGGCCGAGCACCTCCCACGCAAGCCGACACGCTCCGCTGCAGCCGTGCTCAGGCATGTGCGTCCTCACCCTGGCCGCACACGCCCACCCCCGGTGCCCACACACACACGGGACGTGCCACAGTTTCGCAAGAGCTCTAGTCCGTTTACCTGCTGTGATCTGGACTGTTAAAACCTTAAATGAAACAGTCGTTTAAAGCAGGAAACCATTAAAAAGGCACTAAAAACAAGCCCACGCACCTGTACAGGTGTGTGCACACGGGCACCGCGCGGCCAGGCCACCGAGGCCACCGAGGCCACCGAGACCTCCTCGCCGAGTCGGGGGCTACTCGGTGTGGCCCCGTCACCTTTCCTGGGCAAGTCACACCCATCACTTATCACCTAAACTTTCCAGTTTTGTTTTGCTTCTTTTTAAAAAGTGGAACAATGACTTACAATTGTGAAACAAATTCTAAGCACAGAATTTTACAAGTTTTTAAGAATTTTTTTCTCTAATTTTTCACAACTGTGTCACCTACATCCTCACAGTAATCTTTTTAGGGACTCACCTTTAGCAAATTTCCCCTAAGTATTCAACTCATTTTTCATAGAAACAATTCCACGCTATACTTTATAGGTCCACTAAGCATCTCATTAAATTGCACGACTACAGTAACAAGCACGACAGGCGTCACCCGGCCAGGAGCAAGCCCGGCGACTGGGACAGGTCCGTGCCTGGGCCGGCAGCAGAGCCTACCCCTCCGCGCCGTTGGGGGGACCCCGGAGCCACGGGGAACTGGAAACCTCCGTTCACCAGGGGAGCCGGTCAAGAGAGGTCCAGCCATATCGTTAAATAGAATCAAAGAACAGACAAGCACTGAATTATCCTTTAAGCCTTGACTACACTCTAATTTCGGTGGCATTCTGAGTACATGAAGAAATACAATTGTGAGCCATTCATTTATAACATAGTAATAAAATTGTTCTACTATTTCATGGTTATTAAAGTCTGTCTATGCACCTAAAGCATTTTACTGAAACCTTCACAAAGCACAGCGCAAGTGGAAATACAAACAAAAGGAGACAAAACGCCATGAAGACCCAAGTCCTCACGCCCATCGGCCCGGGGTCTGCACGGAGGCCCCGCCTCCCAGGAACGGCCCGGCCATGCGCGGGGCCTCCCAGCTGACCCTCCCTCGCACCTACTAAGCGCCAGCGCCGTGCTGGCACTGTACGCGCGCTGACTCGTCGTCACCCTCCAGCCTCATGAGGTACGCGTGGCCCTTTCGTCCCGTTGCGGATGGGAACGGAGGCGCCGTGCTCCGAGACTGCCCACCCGAGTGACCCGGCTGCTGAGTGGCACCGCTGGGCCTGACCCAGTGGCTCCCATCCCCAGGCCGCACCTCCTAGTGGTGTCCAACACAACAGCTGCCGTGTGAGTTGTATTTAACTCACGCTGGCTTGGAGCCCGGGCCCTTGGGAAGCAAAAGCTGGGTAAAACCCTGCAGTTGGTCCAGAAAAATCTTGCTTGTCGATGTTCTTACTGTTACAGTTAATACTGACAAATGAATTCTGGAAATGTGGATTAAATGAATAGAAGTCAATAAATTTCATTTTTCACTGAATTAGAAAGGACTGTTTTATTTTCGAAGTTTTTATGCTATTTTCATAATAAAACACCACGGCCCCAAAGAGACAATTTTTCTTCCTAGTGTGCAGTCAACGTGCTAACCCTGAACGGGACCCACCAGCTGTGACACACACGTGACACGCCCACGTCCCAGGCAGGAGACTCACCCCCAGGCAGAGGCGGGAACGCACCCCGAGTTACGGGTCTGTCTCCCCTCGTTCCACCGTCTCCCTGTGTGGGCGGCCGGGCTCCTGGGGGGGAAACTCTGGCAAATCGACCGTTCCCCAAATACACCGCCGTGACGAAAGGCGGCAGGAGCACGGGGCCCCCAACCCAGGGACCCGCGCATGGTTTCGGCTCTGCCACACGCTCGCCCTGCGACCCTGAGCAAGTCACTCCCCTCTCCAAGCTTCCCCTTTCAACCTGTCAGGTGCGGGACGGGCTCTCAGGGGCTTCTGGCACCTGTAGGGCACAGAGCGGGAAGCCCGACACGCTGGAACAGAGGACAGCAGGGGGCCCGGGGGAGCTGCCCCCTTGCCTCCCCCCTCCCCGGGGCTGGGAGAGCTGGGGGACCCAGCCAGGTGACACAGGGCACGGGGCGCAGACAGCAGCACGGTGGCAGAGGGGCTGCGGCGAAGGGGAAGGCACAGAATGCTCAGAGCACGGAGGCTCGCGGAGCGAGGACACGGGGAAGCAGCGGACCGGAAAGAGAAAGGACAACACGCAAAAGCTCACACGCCAGCGTTCACGGCAGCATCATTCATAAATCACCAAAAAGCGGGAACAACCCAAACGCCCATCAGCTGATGAACAGACACACAAAACACTCTGCTCACACAGGGACTCTGCCTTTGGCCACGAAAGGAAACGAGGGGCTGACGACACGCTACGGCACACACGGAACATGAAGTGCCGATGACACGCTACGGCACACACGGAACATGAAGTGCCGATGACACGCTACGGCACACACGGAACATGAAGTGCCGACGACACGCTACGGCACACACGGAACATGAAGTGCTGATGACACGCTACGGCACACACGGAACATGAAGTGCTGATGACACGCTACGGCACACACGGAACATGAAGTGCTGATGACACGCTACGGCACACACGGAACATGAAGTGCTGATGACACGCTACGGCACACACGGAACATGACGTGCCGACGACACGCTACGGCACACACGGAACATGAAGTGCTGATGACACGCTATGGCACACACGGAACATGACGTGCTGATGACACGCTACGGCACACACGGAACATGAAGTGCTGATGACACGCTATGGCACACACGGAACATGACGTGCTGATGACACGCTACAGCACGGATGGAACTTAGCATGGTGCTAAGTGAAAGAAGCCGGACACAAAAGGCCTCGCACTGCACGGCACCACTTATAGGACACGTCCAGAACAGACACGTTCACGGAGACAGAACGCGGATCAGTGGCTGCCTGGGGAGGGGGGGCGCTGGGGAGGGAGGGGGCCGGAGGGCCGTGGGGGGGAGAGGGCCGGGGGGACGTGGGGGGGAGAGGGCCGGGGGGACGTGGGGGGGAGAGGGCCGGGGGGACGTGGGGGGAGGGGCCAGGGGGACGTGGAGAGGAAGGGGCTGGGGGCATGTGGGGCGGTGGGGGGGAACTGCTAATGGATCCAGAGTTTCTCCTTAGAGATGAAAACGTTCAAAAATTGATTGTGGTGATGGTTGCAAAACTTGGATATATTAAAAACCACTGAATTGTACATTTTAAATGAGTGAATTGTATGGTATATGAATTACATCTCAATAAAGCTTTCCTTTAAAACAACAAAAACAGGCTGGGCAAGGCTGCTCACGCCTGTAATCCGAGCACTCTGGGAGGCCGAGGCAGGAGAATGGCTTGAGGCCAGGACTTGGAGACCAGCCTGAGCAAAACCAAGACCCCGTCTCTACAAAACATAGGAAAATTAGCCGGGCATGGTGGTGCACACCCGTAGTCCCAGCTACTTGGGAGGCCGAGACATGAGGATCGCTTGAGCCCAGGAGTTTGAGGTTGCTGTGAGCTAGGCTGACGCCATGGCACTGTAGCTGGGGTGACAGAGACCCTGTCTCCAAAAATAAAAATAAAAAAAGAAAAATCTAACAAAAAACCCACCTCCACTCTCACTAGCCCAGCAAGGAAACCTAGAGCACAGGCCCCAAGTCCCGGCAAGAGGGCCAGTCCCTGGGGCGCCCCAGCTCTGTGGCCTGGGAGCCTGGTGACCTCAGACACACACGCTCCTCAGCCACTTTCAGTCTCTGTGAAATGTCAACCGTGTGACCCACCAGAGTCAAGCAATCACAGCATGGGAGCGAAAGCGTCAGGCACGGCAGGGGGCAGGGATCTGTGGGAAAGCACACACTCAAGGGGGATTTATAACTTCCTACATAAAATGACAACGCACATTATCAGAAATGATCCCATTTCCATTTCCAAAGACTTACTTGAGCTCATTGCCCCACTGTTTCAAAGAGTAAAAGTTGATAGAATTTGGATGCCCAGGGGCTGGCTGGTTTGCAGCCTGTTCTCCCACCAGCTCTCCAGGCACCGTCTCCACGGCCAGGACATTTCTGGCTTTCTCTGCAGAAGCATTCGGGTGTGGGTAAATTAAATCTGAAAGAAAGGCAAACAGATGTCGGTGACTCAAAGTTTCCACATCAACCCTGACAACTACATAAGACGCTGACTTGATAGACTATATAAAAATCTAAACTAGGCCGGGCACGGTGGCTCACGCCTGTCATCCTAGCAGTTTGGGAGGCCGACACGGGAGGATCGCTCGAGGTCAGGAGTTCGAGACCAGCCTGAGCAACATAGCAAGACTTCAGAAAAATTAGCCAGGCACGGTGGTGGGCACTTATGGTCCACTCGGGAGGCCAAGGCAGGAGGATCGCTTGAGCCCAGGAGCCTGAGGTTGCCGTGAGCTACGATGAAGCCACTGCACTGTAGCCTGGTAACACAGGGAGACCCTGTGGGAGGAGAGGGGAGGGGAGGGGAGGGGGAAGAAGGAAGGAAAGAAAGAAAAGAAAAGGAAGACAAGAAAGAAGAGATAAGAAAGGGAAGAAAGGAAGAAAGAACATAAATCTAAACTATATATAGAGAGACAGGGGGGTATATTTTTAATGTGTACTATGTAAAAATATAATCTGCGGACAGCTTTGGTACCCTGAAACCATTTTCATCTAAAGAGATCTATGTTTCTCAAAGGAAGGCTGTGATACGCTTTCAACCAGCAAGTATCAACAATGTTGGCCAAGGCGGAGAAAAGGCTAGAAGTTTCCTCTCAGATCAATAAACCTTGCAAACACCTGTGACCAAGGTCCACTCACCTGTGCTGATAAGGAACAATTTCCAGGACAAACTGTTGGGTAAACGAACAATTTCCAGGACAAACTGTTGGGTAAACAAAAGCAAAGTGCAGACCAGATTATCCTACGCTCCCTTTTCTCTAAGGAAGTGGGAGGAATATAAACGTATTTGCTAGCATTTGCAAACAGCGACACTGAAAAAATTAAGTTTGCGTATCACAGAATAGTTATTTCCGTAAATTCACAGGCAAACACACTGATGCTAAAGCACAGTCGATCACATTTCGGAATATCTTTAAAACGGACACTTCTGAAACATTTAAGGCTGAGATGATGTGGTGTCCAGAATGTACTTCAAAATGACAATATTTTGTCACTTAACAAAATAATAGTATTTGCTTCAGATAACACGATATTTGCTTCAAAATAACAAAATTAAGTGGGTAGGAGTATCAATGAAACAAGAAGGGACATGAAATAATAATTGTTGAGAATGGGAGGCAATAAATAGCAGGTTATTCTCTCTCCGCCTAAGCATAAAATTTCCCATAATAAAAAGTTACTGTTAGAGAATGTTTCGACAGGAACATTTCCAACTACAAACACTTTGTATTCTTACAACTGACACACTCTGAGAAGAGGCCCCCGGCGTCACGATAACCGACCTCATCTACGTCCCCTCTTAACAAAGCACCTGCACGTCAAGACTATCGACCACCTTCTTTCTGTGACAGCAAAATCCGAGCTGAGCTGTCAGCACTGACGTTCGAGAAAAAGTCCGTCTCTGATCGGGTGAGCGCACAGTGGGGCTGTCGGGACAGGTCCCCGCCAAGGCCCCGCCCTGGTGGAGCAGCGGCGCGGGGGTCCGGGCTGCAGGGCCCGGGGGGCTGTCGGGACGGAGCTTGCACTTGGCAGGCAGGTTACTGGCGTGCAGCTCGCGGGGGAGGGGCCGCAGGGACACTCTGCACAGGGCAGGACACGAGCAAGTGACCACTGTGGACGCATCAGGGGATCTGGCCCTGGACCCGGGAGTCTGCGCCACCTTCCAAGCAGAGCTCTGGCGAGGAAGAGCAAGAGGGCGCTGGGGACAGAAGAACCATGGGCTTAGTAACGGGTGACAAGAGCTTGAGTCGAGAGGCAAGAACCGGGAGGCTGAGGCAGGAGGATCGCTGGAGCCCAGGGCTGTGAGGCCAAGGTGAGGTGTGATCTCGCCACGGCACTCGATGCCGGACAACACAGCGAGACCCCGTCTCACAAAAAGAGGCCAGAAGTCACCAATCACCGCGGGCTCCCAGTTCTCGGCTCTAGTAACTGACATGTGACGCACACGTCATTGAGGTCACCGGCACCCGAGAGGCAGAGTCCTGCCCCGGAGGGAGACACGGCCAGTAAGGAGACACGGCCAGGAAGGAGACACGGGGCGTCCAGCTCCAAGACACCACAGAACACGGGGAGCCCCTGGAGTGGAGACCCTGCGTCTGGGCCTTGGGGTTCCAGGAGAAGCCGCAGGGACCACCAGAGGGAGAGGGGGGCCCACCCTCAGCGCCAGCCACAGTGGCTCTTCTCTTGGCTGTTTTATACATCAGGACGCCCTTTAAGATTCCATCTGGAAAGAGGGTTTCCATAAACAAAGGAGAAAAGTTCAACCACCACTAATCCAGCCCAGCCCCCCCTACTTCGTGGGCCAGGGCCCTGAGGCCCAGAGCCGGCCAGGGCCCAGCCGCCTGCCCCGCGGTGCGCGAGCCCCCCGAGCCTGGCAGAAGCAGCGGGGCTGGGGCCCGAGGCCGGCCGTGGGCCCCTCTGTGAGTCGTGTCCTCTGCGGCTCCTGGTGCAGAGGGCTCTGGCCCCTTCCCTTCCCAGACGGTGGACCCGGCACCCCCAGGCTGGTCCTCCGCAGCCCCGGCCGGCAGAGCACCACAACCCCAGCCAAGCGAGGAAACAAACTCGGCAAACACACATTTGTGTGCCAGCCGAGTCCAACCCCTTCTTCCTGTGTGGGCTGGCAGCCAGGTGACAAACGGCCTCTCTGCGGCCGGCCGCCAAACGCTCTAGTGTGGCAAAGTGCCTACGACCAAGAAACCTCAGGCCTTGCAGCAGCTCTCGGCCGCACCGGAAACTTCCTGAAGAACTGGAGGCCCTGGGGGTGGGGCGGAGAACAGGGACCCAGACGGGGCAGAACACGCTGGAGAAACCATCTCTAACTCAACCTGGACAAGCAGCCGTTCCCCAGCCGAGTACACGTTTCCTGTGGTCGTCACTTTGCTGGGTTTTTGTGCTCAGAAGACTGTGGGTTTTACTCGATCCAAAGCGGAGTTGCTGGCTCCTCCTCCATGCCTGCCCTGACGTTAGCATGCAGAGAAGCTGCCCCAGAAGGACGTTAGGGAAACACAAACTAGGACACGGCGACGTTTCCTCGAAGACGTTCAAGAGGATGGATGGGTGTTCAAGAACACGTCCTTTGTCTTGCAGCCTCAGCGGGGAGGGAAAGTCCGTGCTTGATGGTTTGGTGTTTGGACCTTCTCTGCGCTTTTTAAACATTTTCAAGTGTCTATACAACAAGTCTGAGGGAGTTTAGTTTCCTGGGTTCTGATTCCAGCACAGCCTCTGAATTCCAGGGTGACCCGGGGCAGCCTCAGCCCCCCGACCTCTGACACTTAACCTTCCCGCTTAGCACTGACAGACGCGCTGGGACCCTCTGCACAGGGGCGGCCTCCTGCCCCAATGCGGACCCTCGGCGAGGCCCCCTCTCCCCTCCTTCCCTGCGGCGCCGTCGGCCCAGGTGCTCCTCCGCGGGGAGAGGAACTGCAGACTGGGGATTCCCGCACACCCAGCCCAGAGCCCTGGCCAAGGGTCGTCCCCACGTGCCGCAGCAAAGACTGCAAATCAGAGTCTGAACGTCACCAGCGGGAGGTGGGGGAGGACAGGGTGGGGTTAATCTGAAAAAACTGCTTTTCCCTTATCAAGTGAGTTTTATTCCAGATTGAGAAGCAGTGGTCAGGAGGAACAGAGATGTCTTCCAAGGGGGCCTGGTGTGCACCTAAGCATCGGAATGGACAGGCCGCAGCCGGGGCCCTGAGAGCCCCCGGGGGCCACCCCTGTGTCTGCCCCACCAAGGACACACATCTGCGAGAACCGAGCCCCCGTCTGACTTGCTACCTCGACACCTGGCCCAGAGGAGGGACTCCGTGAACACAGGTAAACGTGGGAATGAACGAATGAGTTAGGGACTCGCTCCTCCGTGGGGGGAAGCCGGGCGGAGGCAGCAGAGGCCCCGCAGTTCTGGAAGGGTCTGCACCCATCGTCCTCCTCACTCTCCTCCCCCTGCCCCTCACCGCGGACAGAGTCCCTGAATTGGGGGTGGGGGGTCACCCCCGACTCCCTGGCTCCCTCTGCTCCTCTTCTGGCTCCTCTCCCTGCTCCTCCTGCAACCCCCACCCCACCCCCTCCACACCGACCCTGAGTTCACCTGGACCAAGTCCCACCGGATCTAGGCTGAGGACGTCTCCGCGGGCACCAAACCCCAAGCCTGTTCCCAACAGTCCCCTTTCAGACCCTCCCCGCTGCTCCAGCAGGCTCCTCCCGGACAGAGCTGGACTCTACCCCCTGGTCACCTCCCTCCCGTCCTCCCTCCCACGGCCACAGCCTCCCACGGCCACAGCCTGACACGGCCACAGCCTGGCACGGCCACAGCCTGGCACGGCCACAGCCTGGCACGGTCACAGCCTCCCACGGCCACAGCCTCCCACGGCCACAGCCTGGCATGGCCACAGCCTCCCACGGCCACAGCCTTGCATGGCCACAGCCTGGCACGGCCACAGCCTCCCACGGTCACAGCCTGGCACGGTCACAGCCTCCCACGGCCACAGCCTGGCACGGCCACAGCCTGGCACGGCCACAGCCTGACACGGCCACAGCCTGGCACGGCCACAGCCTGGCACGCAGGCACCCGGCCACAGACGGGGCAGGTGTGACGTGCTCAGGGGCCGTAAGCCGCCCCAGAGACACGGCTGGGAATTGCCACGACTGATACTTTAATGTAACACATGGCCTTTTGCAGCCCACAAGGGCTACAAAGAAACACAGCTTTTCTGTCACCTTATGGGGTCAGACATTAACCAACAGCGTGTCACCCTGAGGGCCGCCCACTCCAGGTCTGCACCGCGCCGCGCTCGTCCTCCTGGCGGCCGAGACCTGCACAACTGCCCGGGGTCAAAGGGCGCAGCGAGCCCCTACCCCGGCTCACACACGCGCTGTTACGAGGGTGACAGTTAACCGTGACGCAGCAGCTTCGGAGGAGGAAGCGTGGTCACCCCCCCAGCCGCCCTCACAACACAGCACTCTGCGAGAAACACCGCCCGCGTCCTCCAGGTCTGTGGTCCCGGCCTGCGTTCCTGCGACTTCACGTGGGGGACGAAGTAAACAGGGTGGGCGGGACGCACGCCGTGCAGGGAGCCCGCCGGTCACCCGTGAACTTGCCTCCTCTGGGCTCCGGCTCCCTAAGCCTCAGCAGCCGTGAGGGTCTCTGGGCCCCTGGTTTTATCTTTGCAAATTATTCTTTTGTGCTGAAACTAGGTCTTTATCTATCCCAACGCGGAAGATGATGCAGAACGCGTAGGACGGTGTCTGAGGCGCGGCAGCTTTCAGGGGCCGGGCTGGGAGGGAAGGTGGGCAGAAAGCAGGAGTGGACGACAGGTCACCTGTCCTTCCAACACGCGACTGACCGACACAGGGCTGCAATCACAGTTAACAGGGTCTTGCTCTGAAACGCGGATTCTAGAAAAGAACCGCAGGCAATCGTGTGACTGCGCCAGCTTCCTGCTGAATGCTCACTCCAGCTTTCCTGACACATCCTGGTGTTGGGGTGGCCACATGCTCAGCTACAACATTAACACTCGGCTCTTACAACCCGCCAGCCAGGCGTGGCCACGTGACCCAGTTCCAGCTGGGGATGCCGATGCTGGGCGTCCTGGGACAGCTTCTCCCTTGGACGCAGGGCAGCCGGCCCGAGCAGGAAAGCCAGCACACGCTAAGCACGGAGAACAGAAAGGGAGAAACGGCCGGGTCCCTCCCCGGCACGGGTGAGTGGCGAGGCCAGCCCCGAGTTACCCTCCTTGTGAGACAGTCGGTCCCGTTTGTCAGTCCCCACCAGCTGGGTGTCCTGGTAATCGCAGCTGGACGTAATCCTGACCCTTCAGAATGACACCAGCTCCATGTGGCTCTTCACACTTGACAATGCAGCTTCCAGATCCTCAGACAAAGCTAGGCAGGGAGGCGGACGGACGTCACCGCCACGGCGGTCACCTGCCACCCCTGCACTGAAGCACAAGTGCCTCAGTCTGACCACGAGCACCCATCGGAGCCGAGACGCTGAGCTGCCGTCCAGGCACACGACTGGCTCTGGGTGGAAACGGTGACTCCTGTACCTCTCCCCAGGGGGACTTTGGGTGCTGGGAGGGTCCCGATGGGTGACACCAAGTGAAATGAAAATGCTCTAAACTACAAGTGAAAACGTTCCAAACAACTATGTGACTAGGAAACAACAGCAGGAAAAGTTTTGTTTTTTAATGCAAACCAAGAGTTATAAAAACAGTCCTCTTCAGTTCTAGCTGGAGCTCGCGGGGTCAGGCCAAGCTGAGCAGGGACTACGAGCACAGCGTCGGAAAAAGGTCACAGAGTCCGGCCGCGCCACACAGCACACTTGACCTTTCAACCAGTTTTTATCTGATGGTGAAACAAAAGGGGCTAAAATACAGCCTTTTCTTCTCAATTCACTGCCTTAGACTTTCGACTTCCTCAACTATTCCAGTTCGCACAAATCGCTCAGTGGTCCAAAGGCTCATTATCTGTTCTTAGAAGCTATCTAAAAATTGGTAGAGTCTAAAGTTACAGTCATTCCCATCCATAAAACCTTCAAAGGCACTTCGCTGTTCTTAGGATAAAGTCCAAACTCCCGGGCCAGCTGTGAGGCGCTGGCTCCAGGCCTGGGTGTGCCTCTGCGCTCAGCCGCGCCCTGCTGCAGTCCCGGCCACTCCTGCTCATCCTCCTGGCCTCAGCTTAGACGTCACCTCCTCAGAGAGGTCCCCAACCAGCAGGAGCTGAGCTCAGCCCGCTCCCGGGCCCTGGCACCCACACACTGCCCCTTCCCTCACTGTTTCCCTGCAAGACCACCCTGCCGGACCGGAAATTCTGCGAGGGGAAGGATCAAGCCCGCCTTGGGTGCCAACTTGCTGCACGAATGTGCAAATGCCAGACAGCACATGCTCTCAGCCCCCAGACTCACAGTCCCCCGACCAGAGGTGCCTTCTGGCTCCCAGGCCACAGCATTCTGGCTTCCAAGGAGGAAGGGCACGTGGTACAGAGGCCGCAGGGCCAGGTGCTACTTCCCGGCCCTCCTTTCAGTTTACCGTCTCCGAGTCTCTGCCGGGGGAAGCACTTTGCGCCCTCAGAATCAAGCATCCTCTGAGCCAAAGGCATCGGCCACCGTCACGATCGCTGTGGGTCCCCTGCGCACTTTCCGAACGAGCCAATGACTTTGATGCTGAGTTGTGGAGCCTCTTTTGATGAAAAGCACTGTAACGGAGGCTTGCCAAAACCTCAGTCCACAAGGACTAAGAACCTGAACTAAACATAAGGGGACGTCGACGTGGAAATGCTCGCTGACAACGCCCAGCCAGCCGCGAGAATGACTGAGAACGCGCCCACACGCACAAAGCACGTGTCGTGACCTCCCACCGACCAGCGGGGAACCCGCGAAAGATACCGCGACCAGCAAAAACAAGACTGGCAAATCTGGAGAAGAAACACTAAAGCCTGGGAAGGCGTTTGTTTCCGGAACAGATGAGTGCGCATGTGCCCACACACCCTTGCTGCGACAGGGAACTTGGATGTCACCCTGGGACCCCCGGCAGAGGGTCCCAAGGGTTGTGCGGTGTGCAGGCCACATCTCCTCGTGAAAGAGTCAGAACCAGCCCTAACTGGCTTAAATTTCAGTGTGCACGCCGTCCTGTCCTTGAAAATGCTGGCGTAACGGCCTGGACTCAGACCTTCCTGCAGGGCCAGGGCCTGTTTCTCTCTGGGCCTCTTCTCCTGCCTGAAGGGAGGGGGGTCACAAAAACAAGCCCAGCCCCGCAGTCCCTACGGAGCCGCATGCTCAGCAGGTAACTGCTGTCCTGTCCTGTCTGAAGGGCTCTGACAACCAGTCATGAGAAGATCGTGGGGCTCTCATTCCTGATGCTCCAGTGTCCGACCACAGGATCCGCACGCCGCACGTGGCCAGAGATCGATTTCCACGGGCTACGGAAATGCCACGAATCCGGAAGAGAAAGAAACCAGTGTGTGAGAGTTAAGTGCTCCCACGACACACTAGAGAATCACAAGGAGACAACTCCCAGCGTCCGCCAGCACCCGCAGCCTTGCGAGTCTCAGCACGAGCACTTGGTCCCCAGGGGTGGCAGAGAGCAGGTGGCCCTGCAGCCAGGACAGCAGTCACAGCACCACGACGGACCACGCGCTGACCTCAGTGGTGGCATCGCTTCCGCATGCTTGGGGTCACGCCCGACCCCAGGGTCATCGCTGGGCGTGAATGCAATTCGTACATGGAAGCGCTTGGTCGCTGTGACACGCTGTCGCTCCTAAGGGCTCCTCATTATTATTCTCTTTCTTTGTTTTTTTTTTTTTTTTAGACAGAGTCTTGCTCTGTTGCCCGGGCTAGCGTGCCATGGTGTCAGCCTCGCTCACAGCAACCTCAGACTCCTGGGCTCAAGTGATCCTCCTGCCTCAGCCTCCCAAGTAGCTGGGACTACAGGCATGCGCCACCATGCCCGGCTAATTTTTTATACATATGTTTTTAGCCGTCCAGATCATTTCTTTCTGTTTTTAGTAGAGATGGGGTCTCGCTCTCGCTCAGGCTGGTCTCGAAATCCTGAGATCGAGCGATCCCCCAGCCTCGGCCTCCCAGGGTGCTGGGATGACAGGCGTGAGCCCCCGCGCCCGGCCATTATTCTCTTCCTGAATTCATTTTCATTCACTGCTAAGTCCACCTGCCACATCAAACGGCTGTACACACACAAGTGACACAGGTGTGCTGCATCTCCGACTTACCTGTGTTGTCTCTGGCCACGAGCCCCTTGGGAAAATCCCCCGGAGTCGGGGAGCTCCTGCTGTCCCACTTGACCATGTCGAGATTGTTGCAATATTCCCATCTCTTCTGCTGAAGCTCCTGCAACCAGTAAGTCATGAGCTGGCGATTGGGAGCCTGGAAGGAGGGAGAGAAACAGGTTACAGCCGCCAGTGAAATGAGGGGCTGAAAACACACCGTTTCGTGAGTCCAGACTGCATAGCCGGCCGCGGGGAAGGAGGAGTCGGGCAAACCGATCGAGGGAATCTCACTTACAAGAGCAGCAGAATTTGCTCAGTCCAAGTCGGGTCGAGCAAACAGCAACTCGAACACAAAGAATTTAACCAAATTAATAGGAAATCTTTTTAAATTCTAAAATTAGAAAATGAAACAGTGTAACATTTTCTTCAGCAAGTTTTAAGGGTCGGGCGCGGTGGCTCACACCTGCAACCCCGGCACTCTGGGAGGCCGAGGCAGGAGGATCGCTCGAGGTCAGGATTTCAAGGCCAGCCTGAACAAGAGCGAGACCCTGTCTTTACAAAAAATAGAAAAATTAGCCGGGCATGGTGGCACATGCCTGCAGTCCCAGCTATCTGTGAGGCTGGGGCAGGAGGATCGTTTGAGCCCAGAGTTGGAGGCGGCTATGAGCCATGACGGCACCATGGACTCTACCCCCAGGGGCGGGGGCTGGGGGGAACAGGGCAAGATTCTGTCTCAAAAAAAAAGAGAGAGAAGGAAAACAGTTTTAGGAAGGTTTGATAATTCTGCTGCCCTTTCACTCTGACCACCTACAAATTCCACCTCAAGAAATCAACTCTTAAATGGGCATGGAAGGTAGCCTTAACCAATCATCTCTAACAATTTAAACTGTCAGCATCTCCAAGAGTGGACAAACAAAACTGCAGACTAAGAACTAGATTACAGACCTAATTAGAATGGCCAATATTCTAAAAAGCCACACCAAGTGCTGACAAGGGTGTAGAGCAACCAGAACCTTCCGGGGCTGCGGGTGGAACCCGGGAGGGCGCGGCTGCCTCGGAAGCCGGCCTGGAGTCCTTCATGCAGTTACAGGTACACCCACGTGTGACCCGGCAACCCCACCCCTGCACAGTCACCCGAGAGGAATGAAAACATATTCACAAAACACCCGAATGCAAACGCTCACAGAGCATTTATTCACAAGCACGAAACAGCGAAAACACCACGAAATGCTTCAGCTGGTGACGAGCAAACCGTGGCACAGGGCACAGCCAAGGGCCAGCCGGCGGCTCCCACGACAGGGGTGGGTGTCACGTGCGCACGGCCACGGGACAGCAGCCAGACCGGAAAGGCGACCACGTGACATTCCGGAAAGGCAACATTCTAAGGACAGAGAACAAACGTGCGGTCGGCAGGGCTGGAGAGGGCGCAGCACAGGAGGATTCGGGGCGGTGGACTTTGGTGGCAGATCCGTGATTCTGCGCGTTTGTCCCAACCCACAGAATGGCACAGCAGGGTGACGAAGACGGCAGGCGGGGGAGCCCAGGGGACCAAGCAAAGGAGCCCGGCTGTGGACAGACCAGACGGCAGCTGCGGGTCACAGACGGCAGCTGCGGGTGGCGGGTCCCCGGGCTGCCCGCAAGGGAGCCGGGAAGGAGGCGGCCGGGACCGGGCGGCGCGGACTCGGCTCGGTGGCTCCCGGGACCAGCACCGCGGAGACGCCTCCGGAGGCCGACGGCAAGAGACAGGCCTGGGGACCAACCTGCCACGACCCACAAGCAAAGGACAACCTCCGCGTGCTGTGGCTACAACCCGGGGTCTTTCCAGCGACGCCGGACGCCGGGCCCAGGCAAAGAACCCATTATCGGACCTTTGGGTTTTTACAGAAAATTCTTCCCGCTGTCAACCCAGCCACCATCGCTCCATCCGCTCAACCAACGCTGACAGCACCTGCCGGGCACCTGGAAGGGGGCGTGGCCTTGCGGAAACGAGGAAACAAACCCGCACTTTCCGCAACGCACCGCGCGCTCCGACAGAGGGTGGGCGGGCTGACAGCACCACGGAGGGACACCGGCCACGCAGGGACACTGGCCGCGGAGGGACACCCGGCCCCGAAGGGACACCCGGCTGCGGAGGGACACCTGGACGCGCAGGGACACCGGCCACGCAGGGACACCCGGCCCCGAAGGGACACCCGGCTGCGGAGGGACACCTGGACGCGCAGGGACACCGGCCACGCAGGGACACCGGCCGCGCAGGGACACCGGCCGCGCAGGGACACCCGGCCGCGCAGGGACACTCGGCTCCGGAGGGACACCCGGCTGCGGAGGGACACCTGGCCGCGCAGAGACACCGGCCGCGGAGGGACACCGGCCGCGGAGGGACACCGGCCGCGCAGGGACACCCGGCCGCACAGGGACACCTGGCCGCGGAGGGACACTGGCCGCGCAGGGCGGTGTGGCAAGGCGCAAGGTGCTCACAGCGCAGGACCTGCCACCTGCGGGCTCGGAAGCTTCGAGGTCCTGGCTTAATACCCACCTTCCCCGACAAACCTCAGAGAGCGTTTGCCAAAGTCCGCAGGCCAGAAATCGGGCGCGGGGGGCTGGGGGCGGCAGGGACCAGGCCCGGAGGGACTCGTGCGCCTTCCTGAGCAGGTGGGAGGGGACGGGGGACTCGCAGGGCAGTGACAGGGTCAGACCCTGTCATGCGAACGAGGGGGAGGGAGGCGCAGGGTTTGCGGGAGGAGGGGACCCGCGGAGGCCGGAGCCCCCTCGAGGGAACCGTGACTCGTGCCCGGCGTGTGGCCGCAGGTGGTGGCAGGGTGGACGCAGGGCTCGCGGTGGCCCCGGGGCGCAGCCAGGACACAGCCGTGTGCGGGGGGCAGGGGGGGCCCCAGGAGCAAGTGCAGCCACGTGCAGACCCAGAGCCCACCCCGTCCTCCCTCGCTTTGCAGGAGGCGAGACGGGGGCCCAGGAAGGCAGTGCCTTGTCGGGGTCACACAGGCCGTCAGCACTGAGACCCCGTCTGCCAGCCCGGCCCAGAGGGAAGCGTGTCTGGGGGGCGTCTGTGTGCTCCGGCCTCCACCCTCGGCCCCCGCCGGGGACAGCAGGACAGGGTGGGCCGAGCACCCAGGAGCCTCCGCTCAGGCCGGGACACGGCCCTGCTGCCTGTCCCCAGCCAGGACGTGCGGCCGCGTCCCTGTCCTCGCCCAGGGACAACGGGCTGCTCAGGACACCCGGACACGCCCGCGGTCAGGTCAGTCGCCGACCTGCCTCCTGTGACGTGGACGCCATGGAAAACCTGCTCTTCACAAGAAAACCTTTTCCCGTTCGACCTGCAGGTACGAAATCTCACCGGGACCAATCAGTAACCTCTCAGTCACCTCGCTGGATTCCTGGGGCAGGAGAACGTTGGGAGCCCAGGCCGTCAAGGTCTGACACGCTATCGTGCTGCTGAGATCTCGCCAAAGCAGGAAAAACTACCTCAAGATACTGATTAACTGGGTTCACTTCATTTCAAAAAGAATCTAGAAACCACTAGAAAAATCTTGACTTCAACCCCCCATTAGCGACTCAGTCTGCGGGAGCTGCCTGCAGCGGCTCTGGGCCGTGTGCTTTGGGGGCAGAGAAAACCCAGAAGGCCTTTCCTGGGGGAGCTGGACCCCACAGACGGGACACACAGCATGGAAGACAGGACTCGGGGAACAGTGAGGACGGCAAAGTCCGCAGGAACCCAGAAAGCCTCTGCGATTCCATCCGGCACCTTTTCAGCAGAGAGCTAAGCTGGGCCCGGCCTGGTTCCGTCCTGCTCAGACGTGTGATCACAAACACGCATCGTCACGGCCCGGCCCTGGGAAAGTCCGTCTGGATTTGCCCGTCCAACACGGCAGCCACCAGCCACACGTGGCTGTTGAGCCGTGAAACGTGGCCAGCGCCATGTGACAAATCTTTTAGCCACCTTGGACTTAATAAAATATAGTTTTAAATTTACTTTCACCTGTTTAATGCGGCCATTTGAAACATTTGAAGTGTGCATGTGGTCACACTGTATCTTTACTGAACAGTGTGGTGCCACCAGGCCGGCAGCCAGACTCCACCCTGAGGGCCACGGCTAGGGACACCCAGCCTGGGGGGACGGTGCCTTGGGATCCCAGCGCAGGCCGAGGGCGCGGGGTCCACACCGTCCCCACAGCACCCTGAGACTCAGGACAAACCCTCTCTCCTCTCGACAGGTACCTCCGCATCTCCAACCCCCCACGCGCTGCTGTGTGACCCAAGGAGAGGCCAACGTTCCGGAAGGACCAAGCCCCGCGGTCGGGCTGACAGCTCACAGCTTCCACGCCCTCAGGGCCCTTCCCAGAGCGGGCAAGCGGGACCCTGGACGATGTCCCTCACAGACCGCACCTGCTGTGCCTCTCGTCGGGAGTCCCCCCACGGCGTCTCGGCTCAGCGGGTGAGCCGTCCCCGCTGGTGCTCACCACCCCCCACGGCACCCACCAGGCACCCTCTGGCCGGGGGAGGGGGTCACTTCTGCCCCCACTCCTCAGACCGACCACTGGAAACACGGTGGTCCAAGTTCCGGAGGGCCAGACGGGCTTTCCCATCCGCCAGGAGGAAGCTCCGCGGCTCGGCAGAGGGCTGAGAGCCGCTGCCAGGCAAGCGCCCGGCGGGAAGCCGGTGTCAGCGTCTGCTGTGTGATGGCTCACCGGGCCACAGCCTGAGTCTCCCGTGACACCAGCTTCTCCAACTCCTACTCACCCTTCACGGCCCAGTGCAAATGCCCCTCGTCAGAGGACGTCTCCCTGCCATGAGATCTCCATGCTCTGAATGGGGGGCTCACGGCACCCTGTGGCCCAGGCAACCTTCCCACAGGGACGGGGCACTCGCTAAGGCCAGCCCTGCGGGTCTCCGTAGGACGCAAGACGCCCAGCACAGCGCCTCGCACACAGCCAAGCACCCGAGCACCGGACTCATTCTCCCCTGAGGCTCCGCGGTTGCCAAGGCCTCACGACGGCCAAATCCCAGTTCCAGCAGGTGCCGATCCCGACGTGAAAGTCCAAGCCAAACTCTGGGAAAGCGACGTTGGCTGTGACCCACACACCTGCACGGGGGGCCTGGGGGGGAGGGGCAGGGGCAGGGGACTGGGTGGGCACAGTCCTGACACAGCAGCCACCTGCTGCTCTCGGTGCCATGCCTGGGGTGCCGTCACAGAGTAAGAGCAGGCCACCCACGTTCTGCTGGAGCTGGGGACACAGATGTTAACAGCTGGCTGGGAAGGACCACGTGAGGCCCAGCTACTCCCAGAAACCTCTGTCCCCCGCTCTCCAGTGGCCCAGAAGCCAGAAGCCCACCCCTGTGTGACGCGGCCCTGGCCACCTGTCCCTGCTCTTGGGCCCCAGGGACGCCCTCCCCACCCCCGACCCCGACCTGGTGCTCAGACAAGCCCCACCGTGGGACGGAGTCGTCTGGCCACGAGCAAACTGGTGTCCGCACAGGTGCCCCCAGGGCCACGCGGGCAGGAGAGGCATCACCTGGGGACAGGCCGGAGCAGCGACCGCGGCACACACAGCGCCAGGCCTCGCCGCCAGCCGGGCTCTCGTCTCAGCTGTTCTGCTCCTGCTCTCTGACCCTTCGGCAAAGAATCAACATTTAGCACATTTTAGAGGCCACAGTAAGGCTCGTGTCCTTCGACCCACAATCCCCTTCCTGGGGATCCAAAAGAAGAAAAGGGGGAAACCAGGCACACACGGTGTCCATCAAGCTCCTGGCGACACAGGTTCCCTAAGAGCCCGGCTTGGGCCGAGTGCAGCCGTGGGCGGCGGGACACAGACCAGGTGGGTCCTGCTTGATCCCACCCCGGAGACCCTCCCAGCAGGCAGACGTCTCCCTCGACGCCGGCCGTGAGCACCGAGAGGCGCGTTCACGGTCACAGGCAACGTCAAATGCGCAGCTGCGCGACTTCGCAATCCTTACGCGTTACACAAACGTCTACGGAATCCAGTCAAAATTCCAAATGCTCCTCAAAGCACAGCAAAGAGATCATAAAATTTGTCTAAAGTCTAATCTTTGAGAATTCTAAAAAAATATAAGGGGTGTGGGCCTTGCCTTACCAAATAGTTAAAAATGTTATAAAGCCACAAGCAGCACGGTATGGCCAAAAATACAAAATATAGGGCCAAGCACATATTAAAATATTTATTCAGCATTGTAGGTCAAACCAGTGGAAAAGTATTAATTCTTAAATAACAGCATTGGGACGAGTCAAAAATCTGAAAAAAATTTATGAACGATGATCTAAGTGAAAAACCTACCATAATAAAAAATAAATTCACGTTTGATACAAGATTTAATCAATTAGTGAATTCAATAAAAACCATTAAATGAATTTAAGACATTAATGATTTTAATAAAAACCATTAAATTACTAGAAGAAAATTCCTACACAATTAAAATTAAGTATCTATCGCTTTCTTTCTTTTTCTTTTTTTGAGACAGAGTCTCGCTCTGTTGCCCAGGCTAGAGTGCCGTGGCGTCAGCCTAGCTCATGGCAACCTCAAACTCCTGGGCTTAAGCGATCCTCCTGCGTCAGCCTCCCGAGTAGCTGGGACTACAGGCATGCGCCACTATGCCCGGCTAATTTTTTCTATATATATTTTAGTTGTCCATATAATTTCTTTCTATTTTTAGTAGAGACGGGGTCTCACTCTTGCTCAGGCTGGTCTCGAACCACTGACCTCGAGCGATCCACCCACCTCGGCCTCCCAGAGCACTAGGATTACAGGCGTGAGCCACCGCGCCCGGCCATCTTTTCTGACTCTTATAACAAAAATTGTGCAGATTTCCACCAAATCTTAAAGGTGGGGGGGGGGCGGCCCAACTGAAAGTTGAGCAGTGTGAACAGCAGAAGTTCCCGGGGAAAGTTCTAGCAGAAACCTCTGAACGGCTGAAACTGACGTACAATCAGCGGCCACCAGACCCCACTCAGAGAACAAACGGCGTGTGCCCCACGCCGCGGACAAGGAAAACAAACAGCTCTCGCAAGACGGAGCCCAGAACTGAAAACCAGAAAGACAGACGCTCCCACGGGAGCCCCGAGCTGCTTCTCCCACCGGTAACCAGGGAGCCACTGACTTGGATGTCAGGACACACGAAATCGCTGTCCTCACACCTCTGCTCTCTTGGGGGGTAAAGCCCTTTCTAAACCCACAGAGAAAGCAAGCAAGGAAAATGTCTGCGCATCTAAAAATACCATAAATAAAATTAAAAGCGACGACAAGCTGAGAGAGAGGACCCCTTCCGAGTGCCGGGCGCGGTGTGGAGTCTCACCCGCCGCAGCTCGGGGTCCACACCCGGCCGGCGCTGAGGGGGGCCTGTTGCCTGGTGAGCTCCTCTTCCCTGCACCTTTATTTTTTCAGAAAGTCATATTTTAGACTTTTATTTCAAATAACAACAATGCACATTTGCTGGGAGAATTTGGAAAACACAGAAAAACAAAGCAGAAAATAAAATGAACACAACCGTATCACCAGAAATGACCTCTATCAACACTCTGGTGCACTTCTTCCAAACACTTTTTCTATCCATAAATATATATAAGTATTTTCTTTTTAAATCTGTAGTAAAATTATAGGCTCTTCTATAACGCATATTGCAGGTGATTAATGTCAGACGTCACTTAAACAACAGGTGCGAGACTCGGGGCTTCACTGTGCACAGACTGTCACCCTCACACCAGCCTCCCGGCACCCACTCGCCAGGGACCCGGGGCCCAGCTGCCTGGGCGCAGATCCCAGCCCCCACTGCTCGAGGTGTCGGGCGAGCACTCGGCCTGCCCAGGCCTCAGACCGCTGGCTGGAAAACCTGACATGGTAACAATAGGAACCTGTCTCTCGGTGCCGTCACGAGACCAGACGGGCTGACGCGTGTGAAACTCAGCACGCAGCCCGTGCTCATCACCAACCCTCGGTGTCACCCCCATCACCCAGGATGTCACAGCCGCTGGGCACGGTCAACACTCAAGCCTGGGTCTGTGCTGCCTGCTATCGACGGGAAGGAAGGGCGTGCACATCCACGACGAAACCCACCTCTCAGCAGTTGGGCAGGAATCGGAAGTTCCTCTGTGCTCGTGCTCAAATACTGAAACGCTGATGACCTCAACCAACAGCAAAGTTCAACTGAAAACCCCGTACTGGGCGGGCGCGGTGGCTCAGGCTGTCATCCCAGCACTTTGGGAGGCTGAGGCGGGAGGACCGCTTGAGGCCAGGAGTTGGAGACCAGCCTGAGCAAGAGCGAGACCCCGTCTCTACAAAAAATAGAGAAATCAGCTGGGCGTGGTGGTGCTCACCTGTCCTCCCGAGGCAGGAGGATCGCTAGCCCAGGAGTGCGAGGTTGCGATGAGCTATCATGTAACACTGCACTCCATGTCAGGAGACAGAGCGAGACCCTGTCTCAGAAAAAGAGAAAAAAAGAAAAGAAAAGAAAAGCCTGTACTGGCCTCAGGGGCAAAGACGACTCCCACCCCAGAGGCCAGGCCCCCATCAGAGCAGAGGGTGCACCAGGCGTCAGATCTGGGGACGTGGCACAGGGTCCCTGCCGAGAGCACGACCGCCAGTCTGCAAGGCGCTTCCCACGATGCTCTAGCCAGCTCTGCTGTGAGGACATTTCTTAAAACTAGACCGCCGTGAGCAGCAGCGAGACCACACGCGCACGAACACGGAGAGGAGAGGGCCAGCTCTCCAGCCTGACACGGTCTCCGGGTCTGCCCTTCCTGAGGCTCCTGCCACTCTGGCTCCCCGACCGCCGATGCTCCCCCCGGCCTCCGCCACAGCCCAGCTAGTCCTGCTGTCCCCAGCCCCTCTCCAAGCCCGCCCTGACACCTCGCCAACAAGTCATCTGTGTCACATGCTCACAGCTCTCTGAGGGCTTCCAAGTGCCACGCAATCTGGCACGGTGACGTGGCCCACACTGCCCGAAACTCTGCGGGAGTGTGACCGTTCTCCCGCACGGCCACCCACGCCAGCGCTGCCTCCGCAGGCCCCGCCCCCACTGCACTCACAGACGCCTCCTCGCTGGAGACCCAGTTCAAACGTCCTCCCGACGTCCCTCACAGAACCAATCACTCGTCCGTCCCGCATGCTGGACACGGCGACGCGCCACCTCCGTCACCCACTTAGGGGGCCAGCGCCGGGTTCCTCCCCACAGGGCCAGGTCCCAGCATGGTTGCAAGCCAGAACGAATAACCAATGGTCACGCAGGAGCCACAGAAAACAGAGCACACACACACACACACACATACACACACACACACGGGTTGAGTCTGCACACCTCACGGAGAACAGCTAAGGCTGCGGAGAGTTTCACGCACTCGTATTTCTTAAAAGGATGCAATGGCTGCTCAGAATGAAGGAATTTCTTTTGTTTCTTAAGCTTAAGGAAGGGTACCTGGATTTATAAGAAACGTCTAAGGTAATTTCTTCCGTAAGCAACAGAAAGCACCGGACTATTGTGAGCAGCCTGATAACACAAAACGAAATTCAGACAGAAAACAGACTACAGCCCCGGATCTGATAAATAGCTTTAGGTTCCAAATCTTCTCCGGAGTGTTTCAAAATCATGCGCCTGGAAACAAGCTCAAGGGATCTGGCCCAGCACCAATGGAAAAAAAAAAAAAATGTATTTTTTCCCTGGGAAGGTTTTGAAATCTTCTGTTTCAGCCCAGTTAACAGAGACTAAGAAGGCACATACAGGACCGCTTGGCTCCTTCGAAAACGGAATGCAGCTTCACAACGTCCGTTCCTCTAGTGAACACAGTAAATTCTCACTTGGTACCTTCTGAAATTGCTCTTAAAATCAGCATTTTCATATATCTCATCAAAATAATCAGGTATCTCATTAAAATAATTCCACTCGAACTCCGTTCCAGAGGCTGAGCGAACACTGGAGGCCGCCGTCAACCTCCCCCCGGTGCGAGTGGAGGGTCGGTCCCCCGGGGGTGCGGGGTCCTCACCCGCCGGGCAGGCAGCAGACAGTCAAACACCCGCTTCTAAAGCGCGGACGCCTGGAGAGAAAATTCGTGTCCGAAACCCACCTTCAGCTAATACTTTCCTACGCTGCCGTCCATTCAGCAGAGACTGGCAGCTGGGAGCCACTGACCCGGGGAGGAGTCCGCACACGAACACGGAAAGGCCGCCGTGTGTTCACAGGGAAAGGGGCCATGCAGACAACCGTGCTGGGGGCCCCTCGCAGCGCAGGCGGCCACCGGGGGCCACAGACCTCGTCAGGACAGGGGCCAAGGACAAGGCCACTCCCGGAGCCGGCTCTTCCCCCAGGAAGTGTCAAAACGCTTTCTGTTTCAGCGAGAAGGGAGCACGTGGCCGGCGAGTGACCGCAGGCCTGCATTCCTGCGGCCCCACCAGCTCCGCGTTGCACAACACGGGAGAGCTCAGGACACACGAAACACGCAGGGCCACGGCCTCCCAGGCAGCTCTGCTCCCCCTGCCCACGACGGCTCCGCACACCACGCCGCACCGCGCCATTCCGGTTTGGTGGCTTCCTAACTAAAACTGGGACACGGGTGACTAACTTCACATGAAGTTTTAGGGACCGAGGGTGGGAGGGGCAGATTCCCAGGCTCCCCCCGTCAGAGCCCCGGGGGCAGGGAGCCTGGCACGGAGCCTGCCTGGCCTTTCCGTGGGGTTGCAGGGCTGTCTGGGAACCCTGTCGAATTCTGACGGTCCTTTCAGGCAGAGTTGGTGTCTCCAGAGAGCACCGGAGGGTCCCCCACATCACTCTGCTGCCCACCCCTCTCTGGGCACAGCCGGGGGCCCTCAAAGCGCTTGCCAGCTCTGTGGCGGTGGCAATCAGTGAAACCCACGTCTCAGAAGCACCTGAAGACGCCAAGCGCACAGCTGCCCTCCGGAACGCGCCCTGCAGGCCCACGGACGAACCCTAGCACGCGGCGTCCGCCAGCCACTGAGATCGGCACAGGGGACAGAAACCACAGAGCCTGCGGAGAATTGGGCCAAAAACCGTTGTTCTGGAGCAGAGAGGCGCAACATGCAAAGAAGATGCACAGCTGTGAACCACAGAGGGCCGAACCAGGGGGAACGGCTCACACTCCAGTGCTCTCCACCCACAGAGCGGTTTCTGGTGCCCAGAAACCCGCCAGCAAGCGGGGCCGGTCTGCGCCTCGCCGCCAAGCAGGATTCGGACCTGGGGGAGCCCTGTGTCTCAGAGAGGCCCGAGATCTGCCATCTAGGGCTGCACGCTGGACACACGTGTGGCTCCCTGAGGCCCACCCGGCCTGCTACCCAGGCAGACTCGCCGGGGCGGGAACCCCCAGTCTGCATTCTCACGGGGTCCAGGGGTGTCTTTCCCGCACTGGAGCTGAGAGCCCCAGGGCTCAGGGAGACGCCTCCCTCTGAAAGGCAGAGATGAACAAAGTCCTCACAGTGCGTCGGCTCTGGGACAGTACGTGCGAGACAGCCGTGTAAACCGGGAAGCCTAAACACTGGTTCCTGCCGAGGCCAGAGGACACGGCTCACAGAGCAGAAGAGCAAATGCAGCCAACTGCCAGGGACCCAGCTTCCCCAGTGGACCAAAGAGAGAACCAAAGCCACCTTCCCAGAGACGCGTCCTGAAGACGGATGCACCAGGGGTCATCGGTGACGCTTGCCGCCAAGTCAACCCCGCTGGAGTCTGTAGCCTACGCTGTTAATTCCCAGCCTCGTGAGACTAAACGTCTTGAATCTGGGCCCAACATAAAACAGTTGGTGTACGATTTGAGCATTTGTATGCAACCCTTAAAAAGAGAAGATGCCTAATTTCCCGCTAACCGATTACGTTGGGTGCATGAAGCAGCATCATGAAACTTCTGGGCTCAAAGACAGTACAACGTCGTTCATGTGTCTGGAGAGGTTTAGTATCAGGGTTGCCCTAACGAGCTGTGCGACTCAGTTTCCTCACTGTGCCACTCAGGGGCAGGACAGGCAGACCTCTGAGGGCCTCTCCAATCCTGACTTGGGGATAACGACCCTCGGGGCAAACACACCCAATGACATCGTCCAGCTCACAGAGCCAACTACCCACAGAGCCCTAATCATCACACCCAGGACGGGCTCCCTGGGGCCAGGGGCAGCCAGATGCCAGCAGGGACAGCAAAGCCCGTTAGGCAAATGGCTGGCTGTGCTCGTTTAGAAAGCTGGGCCACCTTCCCTGCAAGCACAGCCTCCCCTGAACACTAGAGAGCTGGGAAGGGAAATGAACACTGGGCTTGCTGCCCGGAAATAATTCCTATAACGTAAGATCAACATCTCTGATAACACTGGCCTGCCCACCTCTAGTCCCCGCCAGGCCTGGCGTCCAAACGCGTACGGACAAGTCCTCGCCGGGGGCAGCCTGCTCCTTCAGTGGCCCTCACCCCGGAAAGGGGCAGAGAGGAGCCCAGAGGATCCCGGCTCCCTAGTCCCCTTCTCACACCGGGTTCCAGTTCTCCCACATTCTGCAAAAGGGAAGAAAATGGCCAAGTGCTCAAACTGACTAACAGTGCTTCCCCCTTCCTGGGAACACATCCTGCTGACCCCAGAGGAACTAAGTCTGAGCAGCTACACAATTACCCAGACTTTACCAGCTCCCCCACCCCCTCTCTTCCAGGGCGGGTTTTCTTGATAATCAGTCACAGAGATCTCCCCAGCTCCATTATGCCTATAGAAATTATTACGCAAACCACAGATTTCTGGCCCTGGGCCACACCCAAATTAGTATTTTATATACAGACGTTCCCTGCTCTTCATTTACTATGGACAGGGGCCAGACCTCTCTCAGAATCAAAAAATTTGCAGACATTGGATATTTACCTTCCAATGCTGAATACTACAGACAAATGCGGTCTCCCTTCAACATTTGTTTTTCAAAATTCTTGCAATTCTTTGATTATATCAGGTGCTAAGCTATTTTTAAAGTCTTAATGCTCTAGTTTCTCAAAAAAATGGAAAATTGTCCCTGCTCCATCTGCAGCAAGAGTCACGGTGCTTGAATATGGCGGAAGCTCAAAAATATTTGCTAAATACAGGGACGCTGCGGATCTCCCTTCGACCGTGAAATAAGAGCATCATCCTCCCCCCACACACACAGCAGGAGGGGAGAGGCTTGGAGCGTTCCTGTAACCAACAAGTACACGCTGAGCATCTAACAGCCGCCTGGCATTCCTCTGAGCACTACAACTACGGTGGCAAACTTATTCAGAGAAAAATCTCTGCCCTTACGGAGTTTCTGCTCTAGCTGAACACATCAGACGCTCAAAGACGAGAGCAGGAAACAAAACCACCTTGAACCTCCTGCGGGCTCGGGGCTTCCCGTGCTGCCTGGTGGGTCACTGCTTATCGGATGATCACAGAAACTGCAGCCCCCAGGGGCCCTCTCGGCTTCTCGCCCCTGGAAGGCCTCACACATACAAGGGCGGGGTGCTCACCGCTCCAGGTAGAGGATCTGACAGACACTAGCCGGAAGCACCACTGTTCTCCAGTTCACCATTTCCATGGTGCGTTCACTCGGTGACGGCAAACAAAACCCGGCGGAGGACTGCCCCGATAGGGTCTAGGCAACACCCACTCGGAATGTCCCCACCGCATAAATTCTCTCTACTATCACAACCAACATTTCCTAATCAAAACTCCTCCCCCTCCCCCAATCTGAGTCACTCCTATAATATCAGAGTTCTTTTCCTTCTTTGAGGGGGAAAAGGTCCCTGTTTCTGTTCTGCTCTGACTGGAGGTGGGCAGTCCGCAGCCCAGGGGCCCACGGGGAAAGGCGAGTTGGTGCATCTGACCCCTCCCTCCATTCCTCCGGAAATACAGCAGTCACCCCCACAGGGGAAGGAAACCGTCAGTGCTCACAGGAGCAAAGCGAGTGCAACCGAGGTAAGTCAGCAAGGTTAAGGCAGCCGTAAGGTAAGGCCGGGCGCGGTGGCTCTTGCCTGTAATCCCAGCACTCTGGGAGGCAGAGGCGGGAGGTCTTGAGGTCAGGAGTTCCAGACCAGCCAGAGCAAGAATGAGACCCCGTTTCTACAAACAAATAGAAAAATTAGCCGGGCATGGTGGAGTTTGCCTGTAGTCCCAACTACTCAGGAGGCTGAGGCAGGAGGATGGCTTGAGTCCAGGAACTTGAGGTTGCTGTGAGCTAGGCAGACGCCAGGGCACTCTAGAACAGATGACAGAGCAAGACTTGGTCTCAAATAAACTAAGGGAGCCATCAGGAACACTTCAGGAAAGGAAGTCCACCAGGGTGAGGCAGGCCCCAGCCACACACAACCCCCAGAGCCAGCTTCAAAGACCAAAGCACGGCCCACTCAGAAACAGTGGTGCTCCAGAAGCAATTGGCTGAGGTATCTTCAACTTTGCACTCATCTCATTTTAGACCTGTTTGCAGGTACGCAACATATAAATGCTTCAACTCTTTATACGCAGACAAGACGATCCTCCCACATAGTTAAATGAAAATACTATGCAAGACCAAACCATCAGCGCTGTAGTCCGAATGTGTGTGTCCTGCGAAAATTCGTACGTTGAAACCTAATCCCCAATGGGACAGTATCAAGAGGTAAAGCCTTCTGGGAGGGGACTAAGTCACGAGGGCAGAGCCCTCAGAAATGACATCAGTGTTGTTACAGAAGGCAGACGAGGCCTGTGTGCTCCCTTCTCCCAGGGGAGGGCACAGCTGGACGGCACCGTCTCTAAAGCAGAGAGTGAGACCTCACCAGACATAGAACCTGCTGGCACCCTGAGCTTGGACTTCCCGGCCTCCAGAACTGTAAGAAATAAATTTCTGTTGTTTACAATCTACCCAGTCTATGGTATTTTGTTCCAGCAGCCCAGACAGACTAAGAAAATCAGTTTGGGATGAAAAAAAAACAACTATTACTCAAACCCTGCTTACAACTCTTCACTGACTCTACAGCTCTTAAGACAGAGATCAAAATCCTGCCCTGACCCTAAGGCCTGTCCCTTCCGAAGTCCAGGCCCCCTCCGCCCCCAGCCGCTACCTGGCGCCCCCCGAGCCCCCAGCCGCTACCTGGCGCCCCCCGAGTCCCACATCAACCTGCCGTCCATTTCCTCTCCCTCCCTCTCTGCACCCCCCACGTAACACCCCCTCCTCCATCAGGTCTCTTGGCTCGGATGTCACTTCCTCAGGGAAGTCTCTCCCCTCCCCCAACTGGATCCAAATCCCGTCATGTACGGTGGCATCTCCGCCCTGCCACACCTCCCGGCGCTGGTCTGTGTCTCCCCACGGCACGGAAAGCTCCACGAGGACAGGAATGGTGTTTGTCTCGCCCAGTCTGCAAGCTCGGTGCCTCGGCACACACAGTGAGTGAATGAGTGAAGTTCCTGAGTCCTTCCTAAAACACAGGAGTCAGTGAGCCACAGTGCGGGGGTCACGTGCAGCCCACCGCCTAGTTCCGTACAGCCTACAAGCCAAGAACGGTTCTCACACTTTTAAAGGCTTGAAAAAAATCAAAAGAAAAATATTTTGTGAGATGTGAGAAGGACACGAAATTCAAACTTCAGAGTCCATGTATAGAAACTAGAACCCAGCTATGCTAACTCCGACGGTTTCGCTACTGCTACTGCAGAGCAACGACAGGGCCGGCTGGGCCTGCAGGACCTAAAACGTTTACGTCACGGCTCTTTACGTTAAGAGCTCGCCCTGCTGCGGCAGCAGCCTCAGATCCCGCCCACGGCAGGAAGTAAAAGACCTGAAATTACAGGGACTGCCTGAAATCCCCTCCTGTAGGGACAGGGGAGTCACAGCCCTTCTGGATTCCTGACACCTGTCATACTCGCTGGGCAGTCACTGAATGGCTGCCAGCTCCGTGCCGTGCGGACATTTATAACAACATATCTGTGTACTCGGGAGTCTGGCCGATCCCCACTGCCTACTCGGTGACCTCCTTGCATTTATTCATCCGACAAATGTCTACCCGGGGGCCTTGTCTGAGGTCAGGCCGCTGTAACAAAAACACCCCAGACCGGGCGGCTCAAACACAGCAACTCATCCCGCAGTTCTGAAGGCTGAGACGTCCGAAATCCAGGGGCCGCCGATGCCTGTCGAGGCCCCTTCCTGGTCTGCAGGGAGAGGCCTTTCGCTGCGTCCTCGGAGGTGACGACACAGAGACCGTCTCTCCGGGGCCTCTTTTCACGAGGGCACAAACCCCACTCACGACCCTGTACCCTCACGACCCAGTTACTTCCCGAAGGCCCCCACTTCCCAACGCCGCCACGCTGGGAGCAAGAGCCCCAAGGTGCGAATTCTGCGGGGACACGAACGTTCTGTCCTCGGCGCCTCCTCTGTGCCAGACGCTGTTCTGGGAGCGGAGGACGCAGAGAGGAGCCCTCGGGAGCTCACCCCGGCAGGCAGGCCGTGGAGCCGAGACCCCCCTGGGACGAAGACGGCGTGACAGGCAGTGACAGCCACCGTGACACCATGAGCAGGACACCGTGCTTGGCTTTGAAGAACTCACTAACCGGGACGCCAGTGAACAGTTACGCCCCCATACACGGCCTCAAGACCCCTGCGCAGGCGCCGCAGGGCGGGATGGTGTGGCAGAGCCGTTCAGCTATGTGTGCCAACACGCGTGTCCATTTGCATGCCACGTGCCTACAAGCGCGGGAGCAGAGAGGGGGATTCGTGTGCTCACAATCAGTGATGCTCCTTGCTCCAGAGACCGCAGAGATCTGGAAGAACAGGGTTGTGCAAGCTTCACCCCCGGCCAGTCACATGCTCTCCTCCCCCTCGGGGCCTCAGATTCCAGCAAAGCTCGAGAGGAGCCTTCAGCACCCCCACCCCGCCACACACACACACACACACACGCACACGCACACGCACACGCGCGGCATCAGCCGCTGCCAGGTCCTCGCGGCAGTTTCCAGATGTGGAGTCAAATGTCCCATGCGCTGACCTGTCAGAACAGACGACACAAGCTACGCGCTTCCCGCTGTGCACACTCAGCGCTCCCACCCTCTGCTTGCAAAGAGGGTCTCAGACTAGCTTCACGCTCTCGGGCAAATCACAGCCCCTCGCTGGCACATAAGGCACTAGACCAGATCCTGAGTTTATCCAGGACAGAGTTTACCAAGAAATTCCAGTATCGGCTTTCGTTAAGACTCAAGCAGTAAAACATTTTGGAAAAGCCCAGCAAAACCACAGCTTCTCCAGAGAAGGCTGAAAGATGTTTTAAAATAAGAAACATATGACGATAGAATAAGCAAACTGCTCATTTTTCTTTACTTTTTAACCCATCTGTCAGAAGAAATGGTATCTGTAAAATTATATCCCACTGGCCGAAGTCTGCTCAGTCCTCTCTAACCCTATCACAGAATCACTGGAAACAGGGGCTCCCCTATGGCCGGGCGCCCCAAAGGGAAGCATTAAAGCTTATGGGAATCAGTTCTTGGATTGCCAAGGTGAAAAGGAAGATAAATTGCTAATTTCTACTTTTACCACCATAAAATTTTTACTTCTATAGCGCAAAAGGAATTACTGTACACTGAAATTTACCTCTTCAAGCACAGCCTTACTCTGAAGCCCTGCGCCCCTGAACGCACTTCCTGTGCCCCGCTGTTCCACACAGCCAACACTTGGCCCAGCCTGTCTCATTCTGTAACCAATTTAATTTTACACACTACGATATTCCTGCATAGTCAGTAACACACAGGAAAATGCATTTTAAAGAAATATTGTGCTCTCTGGGAGGCCAAGGCGGGTGGATCGTTTGAGCTCAGGAGTTCAAGACCAGCCTGAGCAAGAGCAAGACCCCATCCCTACTAAAAATAGAAAGAAAATAGTTGGACAACTAAAAATATATAAAAAAAAATTAGCCGGGCATGGTGGCGCATGCCTGTAGTCCCAGCTACTCGGGAGGCTGAGGCAGGTGGATCATTTGAGGTCAGGAGTTCGAGGCCAGCCTGAGCAAGAGCAAGACCCCGTCTCTACTAAAAATAGAAAGAAATCATATGGACAGCTAAAAATATATATAGAAAAAATTAGCCGGGCATGGTGGTGCATGCCTGTAGTCCCAGCTACTCGGGAGGCAGGAGGATCATTTGAGGTCAGGAGTTCGAGGCCAGCCTGAGCAAGAGCAAGACCCCGTCTCTACTAAAAATAGAAAGAAATTATATGGACAGCTAAAAATATATATAGAACAAATTAGCCGGGCATGGTGGCACATGCCTGTAGTCCCAGCTACTCGGGAGACTGAGGCAGGAGGATCGCTTGAGCCCAGGAGGTTGAGGTTGCCGTGAGCGAGGCTGACGCCACGGCACTCTAGCCCAGGCAACAGAGCGAGACTCTGTCTTGAAAAAGAACAAAGAAATATTGTGAATATACAAAAAGATGGATAGCATAACATAACGCTGATGCGCCTATCCCCAAGTTCAGGAAAGAAAACACTGGAGAACAGTGGCAGCCCCAAGGTGCCCGTTCCCAGCCACATCCGCTCTCGTCCCCCCAGAGGGACGCAGGGCTCTCCCCCCCCCCCCCCCCCCCCCCGCGGCTCTCCCTCCCGACAGGGCAGCTATCCTCACGCTCTGGAGTCCTGTTTGGCGTGATCTTCTCAATCTCCACGTAAACGGGGTCAGTCTGAACACAGTCACTCTGCAACGTTTTACGTCTGAGAGAGCAATCCACACCGACACAGACAGGGCCCGTTCCTTCATGGTCACCGCCGCGTAATGGTCCATTATCTGATCACACCACACACGTGGCCAGACACGCTGTTGATGTTTCGCGTGGCTGCCAGGCAGTGCCATCCCCATGCCATTTTCCAGAACCCTCCCAGCCGCCCAGCGCGGAGGGTAAGATTCCCACCAGACCACACAGGAAACCGAGGCAGAGAGGAGGGGTAACTTGCCCCACACAGGCGAGCAGCAGGCTCCGGCTGCAAGGTCAAGTCCACCCAAGTCTAAAGCCACGTTCCTGACATTACACCACGTACCCCCACTTGCGCAGACACCTCCACTATTCAAAAACCTTTTTAATGAAAAAACTCGTAGAGGGCTCTAAAGTCATCTGAAAAAACCTGAAACAGGACACCCCACTTTCTTTGTTAATAAACAGTCCCGCGGGAAATTCGTCTGGCATAGGGACGGTCCACGTGGACACGGAGGACAAGCCTCTGCCGTTGGCAAGAGTCCCTCGCTGGGGTCATTCCCAGGTTGACACAGACACCCCAAGGAATCCGAGCGGAGCTGCCACCCTGCTTGGCGTCCTTTGGAGAAACGGGCGGCTGCACCCACTCAGAGACGGAATCGGACCCTGCTCGGATTGGCAACAGCTGCGTCCACGGGGTTCTGAGGATCACCCCGGGGAGCGGCTTCAGCTGCGGTGGGCTCTGGAGGTCTGGGGGACAGGCCCGCGCCCACAGGGCAGGCGCCTGCCCACCCTGCTCCCCACTGGGCCAGCGCTGAACATGCGTCGTGCATCCCAGCCCTGCGGGACGCAGAAAGCCCAGCTCGCCACGCGGAAGAGAAGTGAGGAGGAGGAGGGTGGAGACTCACAGGAACCAGGCAGCGGGCAGAGCCTGCAGAGGGGCAGCTCCAGGCCTGGGCCGGACCCCCCAGGTGCTCGGGGCAGCAGGGCTCCTCGGAGACGGCGGGGGTCTGGCACCCGGGCCAGTCCCAGGAACAGGGGAGGCCTCTGCGCCCCAGCTCTCCTGACTCCGCCCCCACGTTTCTACATGTGTCGCCCACACTGTGAGTCTCTGCTGGAAGATTCTGGAAGCCTCCGATGAGTGAGGCGTAACTGCTGGAGCCTCGCTCCCACCTCTCCCAGCCAAAACAAAAGCAAGAAAACAGGCCCTGCCACTCACCGGCTGTGGGACCCTGGCTGAGGCACCCTGCCCACTCTGGTGGGGGCCGCGGGGGATCCTCCCTGAGAACCCCGCCAGTCTGGCTCTTTCTATCCACAGCGTTAAAAGCACCCACATCGGCCGAGCAGTTCAGAGTCTAAGTTCTCTCCTGCCCACCCGCCTAGGAGGCGGCTGCTACTGCTACACCCATTTTACAGGAAAAGCCGGACGCACAGAAAGGTTAAATAACCAGCCCAAGGTCACAGGCAGAGTTAGAAGGAGGCCCCGAGGGCAGTGCGTGCCCGGAGGGCTGAGCCGCACCCCCGCGCGGTGGAACGGGCGGGGGGACAGGAGAGGGACCGAGAGGGCGCGGGGGACACGAGAGGGGCCGAGAGGGCGCGGGGGACAGGAGAGGGGCCGAGAGGGCGCCGGGGGACAGGAGAGGGGCCGAGAGGGCGCGGGGGACAGGAGAGGGGCCGAGAGGGCGCGGGGGACACGAGAGGGACTCGAGAGGGTGCGGGGGACAGGAGAGGGGCCGAGAGGGCGCGGGGGACACGAGAGGGACTCGAGAGGGTGCGGGGGACAGGAGAGGGGCCGAGAGGGTGCGGGGGACAGGAGAGGGGCCGAGAGGGTGCGGGGGACACGAGAGGGGCCGAGAGGGCGCGGGGGACACGAGAGGGGCCGAAGGCAGCGCCGGGCGAGGCTGAGGGTCACCGTGCGGGGCAGGGCGACGAGAGCGGGCGGCTCCCGCCACGCTGGCCCCCACCCAGGTAAAGGGCGCGAGACCGGAGGGGCCGGGACGGGCCGGGAGGACGTGGGGAAGGGAAAGCGGCCCGGGGACGCGGGCGCGGGCGCGGGCGCGGGGAGCCAGCGGGCGCGGGCGCGGTCCCACCTTGAGCACCGTCACGGCGCCCGCGCTGTGCACCTGGAAGTGCGCGGGCGGCTCGGCGCCCGGCTCCGCGGCCTCGTCGGGGCCCTGGTAGCTGAAGCAGGCGTCCGCGATGTCCAGGTGGCCGAGCGGCAGCGCGTCCTGCGGGCTCTTGAAGTAGTAGAGGTAGCAGCGGCGCGCGTCGAACACGAACCAGCGGCTGCGGTAGCCGCGCAGCGGGCCCTTGCCCGACAGCTTCTGCAGGTACCCGCACAGCCGCGCCGGCTCCCGCCCGGGGCCCGCCCCCGGCGCCGCGCCCTCGCCGCCGCCGCCCTCCTCCGCGCGGGCCCCGGGCCCCGGCATCGTCCGCCCGCGGCCGGCCCGCGCCCGGCCCCGGCCCCGGCCCCGCGCGCCCCCGCCGCCGCCGCCGCCCCGCGCGCCCCCGCGCCCGCCCCCGCCGCACGGCCCGCGGGCCGCAAGGCAGCCTGGGACTTGTAGTCCCGCCCCCGCGCCCGCCCCGCGCCCGGGTTGCCGGCGCCTCGGTGGCCTCCGGGCGCCGGGTCCGGTCCGCGCCCTGCCGGGGAGGCCGGGCCCGTCCGTCAGCGAGCCGGGCCGGTGGCGTGTGCGTCCCCCGGACCCGCCGGAGCCCCCGGAAACCGCGAGTCTCTCTCGCGCCTCGCGCCTCGGTGGGGAGCCGGAGTGCAGGTCCCCGCCCCGCCGCTTCGGGCCGCGCTGCCGACTCGGAACCGCGCGCAGCGGCCGCCCTCGGGACGGAGCCGGCGTCCCCGCTGAACGCGGCGCGTGTGCCGGCCCGGCGGGTGCGGGCCGGCGGGTGCGGGGCGCCGGGGCGTGCGGGCCGGCGGGTGCGGCCGGACGAGCCCGCGTTTCCCGCCCTGCTGGAGGCTATATATAGCCCACTAGGTGGCTGCGACCGATTTCGGTTTCCGACCGTGAATTTTAAATCATAACCGGGCCCAAACACATCTTTATTAATAAAAATGGGAACCGTTACAATCAACATATTTTGCCCACGAGAAATAAGTGCGTTTATTCCTGTGACGTAAAAATCCGTGTTTCGGGTCCCCAAGCTCTTGGGAAGCGTTTGCTGCGTCCTGCTGGGCGCGGGGGCGTCTGCCCTGCACGCAGTTGCGACACCCTGAGGAAGTGGTGGGCGCCGGGGCGACGGGGCAGAACTTGGTGGCCCAATTGGGAGGCGGAACTCGCGGCCCGATGCGGAGGCGGAACCTCGCGGCCTGATGCGGAGGCGGAACCTCGCGGCCCGATGCGTCCAGCTTCGGAAGCGTCGGTTGTGCCGCGTGCGGTGGCGTCGGAGAAGAATCGGCCCTTTCTGCTGAGCGATGCGCTGCAGGCCTTGCGGTTTTCGGCGCGTCCCACCGATTTTGAGCAGAGGTCTCGGATGTGCCGTCTCGCAGTGATTCCGAAAGCTGCAGTGGATCAGGGCGGCCGCAGACCCCAAACGGTGACCGTCACCTTTTCTGGTGCAAGTTTGGCTTTGAGAAACGAAGGGCTTTGGAGCTTTTTCTCGGTCCAACCACTGAGCTGGTCGTTGCAGGTTGTCGTATAAAATCCACTTTTCGTCACAATCCCATTGAGAAAGGGTCCCTTGTCGCGTACAGGAAGACGACACTTCAAAACGACGATTTTCTTTTTTTTATTTTCAGTCAGCCCACGAGGCACCCACTTATCGAGCTTTTTCCCCTTTCCAATTTGCTTCAAATGCCGAACAGTCTGATCGTAGAATGGTCGACGTTGAATTCTCTGGCAACTTCTCCTGTAGTTGTAAGAGGATCAGCTTCGATGACGGCTCTCAACGGGTCATTGTCACCTTCCGATGGCCGCCACTGCGCTCCTCATCTTCAAGGCTCTCGTCTCCTTTGCAAAACTTCGTGAACCCCTGCCGCACTGTGGGTTCGTTAGCAGCTCCTGGGCCAAATGTGCTGTTGATGTTGCCAGTTGTCTCCGCTGCTTTACGACCCATGTTGAACTCGAATCAGAAAACTGCTCCAATTTGCTTTTTGTCTAACATCATTTCCATAGTCTAAAATGCATATAAAATAAACGGCAAGTAGTAAGTCATCAGCAAAAAAAATAGTGAGAAATGCACATTAAAATGTACAACATGCCCACATTTACTTAAGAACGTGTTCTAGTAGCAAACGGCACATGTCAACGATGCTAAAACCACAATTACTTTTGCACCGGCCTTCATAGCAAGGGTGCTATGGGTGATACACAGAAGCAGATGAATATAATGCACGCCACGCTATATAAGGGCCGTGGTGGCATTTAAACGATTGCCACTCAAGGTCACGCGTATAACTTACCAGTGCTTTACAGATTAACTCACGTGAGCTCCCACAACCACCTCAAAAGGCAAATTCTACTGTTTTGTGACAAAGTGTGGCGAGGGGCTGCGGTGATGGAGGGCGGGGCTGTCCTGCGGGGGAGGCTGGTCTGAGCCTGTGGCGTCGCGCAGAGACCTGGGGCCTGTGGGGGACGGGGGCCACCAGAGACTGGGGCAGAGCTTGCCAGGCAGAGGGAACAGAGAGGGCAAAACTCGCTTTATTCAAAGAGAAAAGACCCAGGCTGGAAACCAAGCTTTCCGGGCTGGACGGGGGCACCAGTGAGACTGCCTGCTGGGAGCCACCCAGGTAGGAGGCACGCTCCGGGCCTCGCCCCGCCAGCCGGGCCTCTTCAGCCCAGCGGCAGCCAGCTCGGGAGCAGCCCTTTCCTGGACCCCTCGGAGGTTGGGGCCTGGGGGCCACCGCCGGGGCCGCCCGCCTCGGCCCTGCTGGGCTCTCTCTGAGCACGAGCAACACAGTGTCAAGGACGGAGGACGGAGCTCTGAAGTCAGACGGTCAAACTCTGGCCCCCAGCTCTGCTGCTTACCGGAGGCGTGACCTTGGGCAGGTCATTTAAACTCTCTGAGCTCCAGTCCCTTCGTGTCTACAATGGGGGCCGTGCGGGTGGCTGCCTCGTGCTGCTGTCACTGTGAGGGCCACGCGAGACTCGAAAGTGCTCAGCACGCGCCTCACACGTAGTCAGCGCTCAACACGCCTCACAAGTAGTCAGCGCTCAACACGCCTCACACGTAGTCAGCGCTCAACGCGCATCAGCTGTTATGATTCTTGTACTGACACTGACGTCGTCCTCGTCCATCAGCAGACTCTGCGAGGGGCATGTGGCAGGCAGGCCAGCCCCCACCGAGAGAGGCCAAGGCGGTGCTGCTGCAGGGTCGGGCAGGCTGTCCCTGGGGGGAGGGGACCGGGTTCAGTGTGGGCCTGGCCGTGCGGGTCAGAGGGGCTGTGACTAATTGGCTTGTGGAGGGTATGACCTTGAAATACCGTGGAAAGGGGAAGCGTGGGGGAGCCGGGTCTGTGCAGCTGGGGTGCCGGGAGCCCGTGGGGCAGGCCAAGGCAGCCCATCTCTCCCACGCTCGGTCACTGAGTAGTGAGGACCTGGGAGGCCGTGGCCCGTGGGCCCAGAGGGCGGCTGGCCCGTGGGGGCAGATGTCCGCTAGGCGCGGGGGGGGGGGGGGGTCCTGCCCAGGCAGAGGGAGTGAGCCCCTCCCTGGAGTCCAGTCTGGGCTGGCTGGCCAGGGGCGGCAGGCCGTGCGCGATCCGACAGCCCCTCCCAGAGCTGGTGTCTGTGCTCAGCGGGCAGGTGACCCCAGCCCACACCCGAGACTCTCCCGCACCCACCCGAGACGCTCCCCCTACCCGAGATGCTCCCCCTACCCCAGACGCTCCCCCCACCCGAGACGCTCCCCCTACCCAAGACTCTCCCCCCACCTGAGACTCTCCCCCACCCAAGATGTTCCCCCACCCGAGACGCTCCCCCCACCCCAGACTCTCCCGCACCCGAGACGCTCCCCCTACTCCAGACGCTCCCCCCACCCGAGACTCTCCCCCTACCCGAGAGGCTCCCCCTACCCCAGACGCTCCCCCACCCCAGACTCTCCCGCACCCCAGACGCTCCCCCACCCGAGCCCCCCTCCCCTCCCCCACCCGAGCCCCCCTCCCCTCCCTGCTCACCCACCACAGAGGGGCTGGGGCCGCCGGAAAGTGCTTGCCGGCCCTGCCCTCTTCCTTGAGGACACGCCTCACGCCGTAGCGGACATGTTAAGATGCCTCCACGTCCCATGGGAAACATACATAATTTTTGCTATAAAAATGATGGAAGGAATATCCATAATTATGTCCTTGATATTATCGGACTGTGAGTTATTCATTTTAGCTTATGACTGGCTGTGATTTCTTGGCTATCATCATGTCTATGTGAGGAAAACCCACCCTCCAAATTGTTTCTAAGGATAATGTCATTTTTAGGATGACCACGAAGCTGACAAAATGTTACACTTTGTAGACATTTAATGAACTGTGTATTAATGTTGATTTTGTTCTTTTTCTTGGGTTTTGGAGTCAGTCAATACATCTCCCTTAGGCCACAGGTATGTCGTAGGTTCCTTGGAGCAGGCAAGTCCGGGCGCTGCGTCTGTTAGTTTCCAGGGGCCGGCCCGGAACGTGGCCCGGAACGTGGCCCTCGGAGGAGGAGGCTGAGCAGCCTCAGGCCCTGAGTCCCCAGTAAAAGTGGTGACGTATGGAGGCCGCGAAGCCGAAGCCAACAGAAATGTCTCAGGGGGCCCTGAAGGGCCCTGAGTCTCTGTCTGCCCGGGTGAGCCTGGGGAGTGGCTCCCTAGAGCTTCCAGATTGGACCCCAACACCCTCTTGACCCTCCGGGCCTCCCCTGGGCCCCTGTACCCCACCAACTCTCCCCAGGCCCCTCCGAGATGCTGGTTATTTCATGAACAGACCTGCCCCTCCCCAGGGCCGTAGCTGAAGGGAGCCAGGCCACAGGGCTGTAGCCCATTTCTCCAAGCTCCTCCCACCTTCAGTCTGGACACTTTTCATGGTTTGTGGAAGGAAATGCAGGTTCAGTTCCCCCCGGGCCCTCATACGTGGAACTTCCGGAGCAGTCTCTGGAGGCTCCTGATTCCCTAGAACCCTTCTTAAATGGCTTGTTGACATGTGCAGTCCCTGAGGCCTCTTAGATTAAACATTAACCTCCCGTGGTCGGGGCCAGCGTCACACAGCCCGTGCACCTCCCCTGTGTCTAGGGCGGGCATGTGGTGTCGGGGGTCTGCCCGGCGTGCCCACGTGACCCCCTGCCGCCTCGGGCCTTCCAGGAACCCAGCGACCAGAGGGAAGTGACCATTCTGGGAGGAAGTAGCCGCTGTTTACTGAAAAGGGGAAATTTGGGCAGTGACCCTGCTCCAGCCTCTGGGCAAACCCCAGGGGACGCAGGGCCAGTGACTCACCCTGGGCCAGTTTCCCCGAGGGGGCAGGGTGTGCCCAGAGGCCTCTGAAGGGCACCCACCACAGGCTGCTTTGTGTCTGGCAGGCCCAGGGACGCAGAGCTGGCCAAGAAGCCGACCTGCTCACAGTCCTGCCACCTACGTGCTGTGTGACCTTGGCGTGTCCCGCCCTCTCTGGGCCGCAGTTTCCCTCGTACAGCAAGGGGCTGGGTGCCAAGTGGCTGCAGGTAGCAGCGGCGTGAGACTCGGCTGCGAAGGGGCCTGGCCGTTCTGTCCACGGCTGCCCCGGCCGGTGGAGGATCTGCTCCTCCGGCCTCCGTGCTCAAAGCCCCCGGATTTTCCAGCCACGACAACCAGACTGTCCCGTCCCCTCGGGCCCTGCTCCGTCTGTGGCACTGGCTGCCCAGTGTCCTGAGCGCGAGAATGGCCCTTTGGGGTGGATTTTGCATCATCCCTGGGCCCTGACGGAGAAGCTGCCCCAGCCACCACCACCGTCACCGCCATCGCGAGGCAGAAATGGAGGCCTGTCCCCAGGCAGAGAGGACAGGGGTGGCGCGCTGACTTGGGGGCGGGAAACACAAGGCCGGGCTTGCCGCAGCCGAGCACATCCGGAGGAAGTGGGCCTGGAGGGGAGGGATTGGAGCTGGGGGGGGAGGTTGGGGGCTGGAGCCAGGCGGTCCTCAGAGCCAGGCAGCTTTGCCCAGAGGGAGCAGCTCCCACAGGGAGACCCCAGACGAGGGAGGGGGCTTTCCGTGCACGTCCACTGAGAAGGGGGCCCTGCACCACCCAGCCTCCTGCCCTGGGGGTGGGTAGGGCACTGGGCAGGGCAGGGAGGTGGGGGGAGTTTTAAAATAAAGAAGGGGCCGTGTGACCTTGGGCTGATCACCCAGCCGCCCTGGGCCTCAGCTTCCTCATCTGCACAGTGGGGCGTAGGGACAGCACCTACCTCCCAGAGCTGTTGGCCCCATGAGCTAATAAATGCAAAACACTTGGCACAGTCCGGGACACACAGCGAGTCTCCGTGTCGCTAATTCATCCCGGCGACATCACAGCGTCTGCTCTTTGCCTCCGGCTGGTGTCGGAGGTGTGAGAGCCCAGGGCAGGACCGGGCCTGCTACAGGAGCTCTCAGACTCGCCGGGTGGGGCGGTTCAGAGCGCAGAGCCCACCAGGGGAGCGTGGGGCCCCGGCCCCTCTCGGACCTGGACTCTGGCCTCCAGGACGCCTCATTTGCCTACCAAATTCGCAAGCAAATCTGCACACCTTGCGGTTCTCTCTCCAGACAGGAAGGCGCTGAGGGGCTGGCCTGGCTCCCAGCCCGAGGGACGGGGGACAGGGCTCCGACGGGGCGGGGCCTGGGTGTCCCTGGGAAGGGCCTGTGTGTCCCTGGGAGCTGACGGAGGGCAGAGGGTGGCCGGGGGCTGGACGCCAGGCAGGCAGGGCCAGCACAGGAGCCAGGCAGAGCCACCTGCCCAGGGGGCAACTCGGACTGGACCCCGGGGAAGAAATGGGCCGCGGCTGCTGAGGCGCCGTGCCCTGCTCGGTGCCCTGTCTCCAGAGCCCGGCACCACGCCTGGGACTCCAGGGTCCCCTCTGCCTTCACCTCCGCCCCCTTCCTGGAGGCCTCACACTGCCCCTTCCCAGCACCCCACGCTCAACCAAACTGATCTCAGATTCTTCCTCCCTTCTCGCACGAGTGCCAGGGCCTGAAGCCCCTCTGAGGCCCGGTCGGGGAGCCAGAGGCATTTTCGCTGAAAGCTTGAGGGGTGCTGTTCTCACGGTGTTCAGGCATCTTTCTGGTTGAGGGAAGGTCTACAAAAGGAATTTCTCTGCAAGATAACAGGGCAGAGAAAAGGCCCAGAGGGAGCAGATCCTTGGGTGGGGGAAGTGTTTTAATTTATTATTTATTTATTTTGAGACAGAGTCTCGATCTGTTGCCTGGGCTAGAGTGCCTCAGCGTCAGCCTCGCTCACAGCAACCGCCAATTCCTGGGCTCAAATGATCCTCCTGCCTCAGCCTCCCGAGTAGCTGGGATTACAGGCGCCACCATGCCCAGCTAATTTTATATATATATATATATATATTTTTTTTTTTAGTTGTCCATATAATTTCTTTCTATTTTTAGTAGAGACGGGGTCTCGCTCTTGCTCAGGCTGGTCTCGAACTCCTGACCTCGAGGGATCCTCCCACCTCGGCCTCCCAGAGTGCTGGGATTACAGGCGTGAGCCACCGCGCCTGGCCTGTACCCTACCTTTAATGTAAGAAAGGGTGGGCCGGGCACTGTGACTCACACCTGTAATCCCAGCACTCTGGGAGGCCGAGGTGGGAGGATCGCTCGAGGTCAGGAGTTCGAGACCAGCCTGAGCAAGAGCGAGACCCCGTCTCTACTAAAAATAGAAAAACCAGCCAGGTGTTGTGGTGCGCACCTGTAGTCCCAGATGGCTTGAGCCCAGGAGTTTGAGATTGCCTTGAACTATGATGATGCTCACTGCACTCTACCTGGGGTGACAGAGCAAGACTCTGTCTCAAAAAACAAATAAATACATAAATAAAGGGCAGAAAATAAGAATATATTATAACACATATTTATCTGGATATACAGAAAGAAACCCAGGAAGGACATTCAGGAAACAAGGAATGGTGGTTACCTGTGGGAGTGAGCTGGGGCTGGCACCCGGGTGGATGGGGCTTAATGCTTGGAGGGACAATATTTTTACTGATAACTGTTTGTATTTTGTCTCCATAAAAACCATGTGGGTGTATCATCTATTTGGATAATGATTTAAAATATACCCACTGGGCATCTACGTGGGCCAAGCACTGTTCTGGGCACAGAACCCAGTGGAAAACAAGGCAAATACTTTGAGAAAAAGCAATGGGATTGTCCATTCTGCACTCCCCGGTCCTACGGAACAAATTCATGCCCACAAACGGAGTAACTTGGCGCCACGAGGGTGTCGTGTTCACAGACTAAAGCAGGCGCAAGACGGGCACTCACTGGGAAGTCCGCCTGGGCATCCACCCGCAGGGCCGGCTGCCCCTGCACAGGCTCGGAAAGCAGACGTGACAGTCAGTCCCGGGTCTCGCCACGCTCGGTGGGCCCCAGTCGGAATGGCTGGAGAGACGCGTCTCTAAGCATGTTCCCGGGGGAACCGCAGCCTGCGTCCTGGGAGGGCAGGCCCGGCTGAGCTCCTTCAGGGAGAGCAGTTTGCCGGATAACCCTCTGTCACCTGTTTGTCCCATAGGACGAGCAGGACCTTGAGAGAGGAGAGCCCAGGACAGGGAGGTTTTGATAGGGTTGGGGACATCGAAGTCTGGGGACTTCCCAGTCCGGGGATGACTCGCTGCTGGGCGTGAGTCACGATTGCCAGCTAACGCTGGTGGCCTGTGCTCCAGCCGCTGCCCTGTGCGGGTGAGCTCAGAGGACCGGCACCTGCTCCCAGGTGGGTACTGTCTCTCCCCTTTATTTTATAGGCGAAGACGCTAGACACAGTGAAGCCACCGAGCCAGCAGGTGGGGGAGCTCCAGAGCCTGCAGCCTTTTAATCCCTCCCTACACCTCTGGGCCCCAGGGTGCAGAGGGGGGGCAGGGCTCCTCCAGCGACCTCTCTGCGCCCAGCGCCCAGCAGGTGACCACGGTACTGAACCGAGCCACAGCCTGCAGAGCCCTGTCGGAACATTTTCCTACCCCCAGGTCTTCACGGAGCCCCCCTCCCCTAAACCTGGCCCTTGCCCTGCTCAGCACCAAGTTTTCTGAGTACAAGTAGAGACCCCCTTATTTGCCTGACTCCGGAACCTTCACCTCTGGCCTGCAGCCATCCCGGGCTCTGCCTCCTCTTGTACACAAAGCCTTTGTCTCCTTAGGAAAATGACCAGGTTCTGCCCATAAAAGTATCCAGCCTCAAAGGGAGGTGGAGAGACAACGCGTCGTGGAAAATCATAGAGACGTATTTCTTTGTATTTGAATACTTCCAGGACCTCACTTTGGCAGCAAACCAACTCTGGCTGGGACCCCGGCATCCTCAGCCTTTCTGCACCAGGGACCTTTTTGGTATCTGAGGAAGCCTGTGAACTTCTCAGAATATATTTTTTAAGTGCACAAAACAAAATACATAGAAGCACAATGGAAATAAATTATATTAAAAAGGTTTATCAAAGTATGTGTGATGTAGTAACACAATGTGCTTCTTTACTGGCATGTTAAATAACAAGATCGAGCATTGGGTCTAATCACCATAATTTTTTTTGTTTTTTTTTTGAGACAGAGTCTCACTCTGTTGCCCAGGCTAGAGTACCGTGGCATCAGCCTCACTCACAGCAACCTCAAACTCCTGGGCTCAAGCGATCCTCCTGCCTCAGCCTCCCGAGTAGCTGGGACTACAGGCATGCGCCACCATGCCCAGCTAATTTTTCCTATATACATATATATATATATTTTAGCTGTCCATATAGTTTCTTTTTATCTATTTTTTTTTTTTTCAGTAGAGATGGGGTCTCGCTCTTGCTCAGGCTGGTCTCGAACTCCTGAGCTCAAACGATCCACCCGCCTCGACCTCCCAGAGTGCTAGGATTACAGGCGTGAGCCACTGCGCCCGGCCCAAAGCTGTTTTTTTAAGTAAACTACTTTATCGAAAACGGTGCATAAACCGTGAGTGCAGAGCCCAGTGGATTCTCACGCGGTGAGTACAGTCATCAACCCTCAACCCAGATCAAGAAAAAGAATGTCGTCAGCACCCAGCGGCTCCTCACCCTGTCTCGGTCCCCGAGGTCACTGCCATCCTAACTTTTATCACCTTTGATTAGTTCTGCCTGTTTTTGAATGTATATAATAATAAGTGTTCCTCATTCCTAACCATTTGCTATCTCACTAAGTTCTCATGATGACCCAGAGTCTACAAAGTAGCGTCTTGTTATTCTCACTCCACAGGCGAGGAACTTGAGGCATCTGCAACAACTTAGCAATGTCCCCGAGGCCCGAGCCAAGGTGCCATGGAAGCAGGACTCCGACCCAGATCCATGGGGCTGGCTGTGGGCCACGTCTGCTACCTCCCTGCCGCCCATGCTGGATGTCTGCAGGGAAACGTGGACGCCCATCAGAGATTCAGGGATGTTTGGATGAACGAACGGTCCCATTGCCCTAACTGGTCCCCAGCTTCCTAGCTGAGGTCTATCCTGGGCCTTCTGGGGCTGTGGTCCCCAAGCCCCCTGGCCGCTGACCAGTACCGGTCGGTGGCCTGTTGGGAACCGGGCTGCACAGCAGGAGGTGAGGGAGGGAAGTTTCACCTGTATGGACAGCTGCTCCACCTCCCGTCAGCTCAGCGGGGGCATCAGATCCTCACAGGAGCACGAACCCCACTGCAAGCCGCGCACGGAGGGATCCGGGTTGCAGCTCCTTGTGAGAATCTAGCGCCCGATGATCTGAGTGGAGCTGAGGCCGTGGAGCCTGGGGAGCAGCCCTGGACCCTTCAAAACTGCTTCGCCACACGGAGACCAAGCACCCTGCACGAAAAGAAAAAAATGTGCACACGAAGAATAGAAGCAACTATTGAAGGCCACCCCTTCATCAAATGTGTCTGCACTGAGAGCATCGTTCCTGGCGGCCAACACAGTGCGAAAGCCGGGAAGCCCTTCGCTACGGGGAAGAGCCGATCCTGCTGCTCGTTTGCCGGGAACTCGTAGGAGGCTGCAGTTCAAAAGGCGGCAGGTGTTGCTCTCTCGGCCAGCACCGTAACTGCACGAATTGATGGAACAGCAGAGGATACTGAGGCACGATCGCTAGAGAGGGTTAGTGAGTCACCACGGTACACAATCCAGGCTGATGAGTCTACTGATGATGACAACAAGCAACGATGCTTGTTTTTGTGGGATGTATTTTTCAGGAGGACGCGCATGAGGATGTGTTATGTGCACTTTCGTTGCCAACCAACACCACGGCTGCAGAACTATGCAAGTCTTTGCACGATCACATATCAGGAAAACGGAACTGGTCATTTTGTGTCACTATATGCACGGATGGAGCAGCTGCCGTGACCGGTGGCTTTCTGGTTTCAGTACTTGGGTCGAGGAGGTGGCTTCTGAACGTGAGTCTACAGTGTGTCATCCATAGAGAAACGCTGGCCGAAAAATGTCACCTGAACTAAACAACGTTTTGCAGGATGTGATTGAAATTATCAACCACATTAAAGCACATGCCCTTACTCACGTCTGTTCACGCAGCTCTGTGAGGAGACGGACGCAGAGACCATTTGTGAATAAGCCAGGTGAATCGCCTTTGCCTCTGATAGACAGAAGAGGATCAACTGCTTGAGATCACAAATGACGGTGGCCTTAGATGTATGTTTGAGACAACTTCAAATCTCCGTACGTTCTGGATTGAAGTGAAGGTGGACTATCCCGAGATTCCCCCAAAGCACTGAAAAGGCAGGTTCTGTTTCCAGCGTCCTGTCTCTGTGAGGCCGGGTTTTCTGCAGTGACAGCCACCAAAGCGAGATTGCGGAGTAGACTGGACACAAGCAACACACTTCTCGTGTCCCCGTCTCCCATCGCCCCAGACAGGACCGTCTAGTTGCAGGAAAACAAGCTCAGGGCCCCACTGATGCTGCGTTATGGTGAGTTGTATAATTATTTCATTATTATTACAATGTAATACTAGTAATAGAAATAAAGTGCACAATAAATGTCATGCACTTGAATCATCCCGAAACCATCCCTCCACCCCCGGTCTGTGGAAAAACTGTCTTCCATGAAACCGGTCCCTGGTGCCAAAAAGGTCGGGGACGGCTGTCCTAGGGGCCCGTCTACTCCGCGGTCCCCCTCTGTTGCCGCCACAGGAACTTCTGGTCCTGCCCCTGGTCCTGCTCTCCCCTCTGCTTCTAGCCTCTGTGTCCCCAGGCCCCTGCTTGGCTCCCTCTTCCATGGTCCCCTGTCCCTCCGGGGCCAGCTGACCCAACCCCACCGTCTCTCTGAATAATGCCGCCCACGCGCTATCTTGCTCCTCTCCCTTTCTCTTGGAGTGTTTGTTGCAATGGACGCTCTGGTCCACACGTTTGTTCCTTGTCTGTCTCCCTCCCTAGACTGTATGAGCCCTGAGGGCAAAGTTCGCTGCTTTACGCCCAGGGCCCGGATTCACACGGCCTGTGGTGGGCACGAAATACCCTTGAGTGTCGGGGGTGTTAATCAGCACCGGGCTTCTCCACCAAAACACGAATAGCCTCGATGAGGGAAGGATGTGCAGAATTTCAACCCACCGCCTTGCTGATGGGTGTGTCGTGGACGTTAGCCAGGGTCCGGTCTTAGCTGTGACAAAGACGGGGGGTCAGGGGGAAGAGGCCAAACCCAGGGGGGCAGCTCGTCTGCTGGTGGGAAGCCAGGGAGGACCTTCCCTGCCCCTCTCAGGCCGCCGTGGTGACCCTCCCCACAATGTCTCCGCCAGCCAAGGTGCCCACCCCAAGCAGCAGAGAAAACAAGCTACCTCGGACGCCCGGCTGTCCGTGGATCATGAGGGGTGACCTGGGCAGACGTACATTTCGCAGGACCCTTCAGGAAGCCTAGGGAGAGAGGCTGGAGGTCAGAGGCTGCAGGTGTGGGGCCACGGGGACCGGTGCAGCTGGCTGGAGGTGAGATGAGGGGGTCTGGCCTGGGGCAGGGCAGTGGGGACAGAGAGGAGGAGACAAGGTGACCGAGACCAAGGCGGAGACGATGGCAGATGCCACCCGGAGAGCAGGCTGGGGGGGTGACAGGGGGTGGTGACGGTTGGGCTGTGTGGGCTGCGGGCGGCTGGGCAGGGCACGGGCTTAGGCAAATGAGCCGGAGCACCCACATATAGAGGCCGGCTGGGCTCCCGCTTCAGTGCTCGAGGGATGGAGGGCGGCCTGGGGCCGGGGCCGGCGGGGGCGGGGCACAGCCACGCCCTGGCGGAGCTCCAGGAGCTGGCCCTGGCGTGGTTCATGGAGACGCAGGCCCCCTTCATTCTGCAGAACGGCGCATTGCCCCCCTGGTTTCACGGATTCATCACCCGCAAGTAAGGCTGCCCTGTCCACGTGCCCCGCGTGGCCCGTGGCCCCTGGGGGTTGAGAACGTGGCCCCTGGGGGCTGTAAATCTGACCGATTACTGTCCTTTCCCTGAGCTAAGCGGGGGCCCCGGGAGGTGGGGGAGGGGGAACAGACAGAGGAGTGCTGTGTCCTCTGGTGGTGGCTTCTAAAGGGGGGCCGGGTGGGGGAGGGTGCAGCCCCCACTCTGATGCCAGTCAAGGGTGGATGGGGCTGCCAGGCCCCCAGAGGACAGAGAGGGCTCGGCCCTGACTTGATGGGCAACGTGGGGACTGTACCATTTATCGTGCAAACTGGAACACTGTTAGTAACTGCAGGCTGTCCCAGGCGAACCTGGACGGAGAGTTATCCTGGGAAGAAAGGCCCAGATAGGGATTAGCTTTCTGATCGGGCTGGATCTGCAAGCCGCCAAAGGGTAGATGAAGGAATGACAAACCCAGCCAGTGATCTCGCCCTGGCACGGCACCTGCTCAGAGCCAGGGCGGCTTGTGAGCACCGGCGTGTGCAGCTGCACAGGGCCCGCGTTGGGAGGGGCCCCGCGTTGGGAGGGGCCCCCCGCGTTGGGAGGGGCCCCGCGTTGGGAAGGGTCCCCCGCGTTGGGAAGGGCCTCCCGCGTTGGGAAGGGCCCCGCGTTGGGAAGGGCCCCGCGTTCGGAAGGGCCCCGCACTGGGAAGGGCCCCGCGTTCGGAAGGGCCCCGCACTGGGAAGGGCCCCGCGTTGGGAGGGGCCCCGCGTTGGGAAGGGCCTCCCGCGTTGGGAGGGCCCCGCGTTGGGAAGGGCCCCGCGTTCGGAGGGGCCCCGCACTGGGAGGGACCCCGCACTGGGAAGGGCCCCGCGTTGGGAAGGGCCCCACGTTGGGAAGGGCCCCGCGTTGGGAGGGGCCCCCCGCGTTGGGAGGGGCCCCCCGCGTTGGGAGAGGCCCAGCGTTGGGAAGGGTCCCCCGCGTTCGGAGGGGCCCCGCGTTCGGAGGGGCCCCGCGTTGGGAGGGGCCCCCCGCGTTGGGAGGGGCCTCCCGCGTTGGGAGGGGCCCCGCGTTGGGAAGGGTCCCCCGCGTTGGGAAGGGTCCCCCGCGTTGGGAAGGGTCCCCCGCGTTGGGAGGGGCCCCGCGTTGGGAAGGGGCCCCCGCGTTGGGAGGGGCCCGCGTTGGGAAGGGTCCCCCACGTTGGGAGGGGCCCCGCGTTGGGAAGGGTCCCCCGCGTTGGGAAGGGTCCCCCGCGTTGGGAAGGGTCCCCCGCGTTGGGAGGGGCCCCGCGTTGGGAAGGGGCCCCCGCGTTGGGAGGGGCCCCGAGTTGGGAAGGGCCTCCCGCGTTGGGAAGGGTCCCCCGCGTTGGGAAGGGCCCCGCGTTGGGAAGGGCCTCCCGCGTTGGGAAGGGCCCCGCGTTGGGAAGGGCCTCCCGCGTTGGGAAGGGCCTCCCGCGTTGGGAAGGGTCCCCCGCGTTGGGAGGGGCCCCGAGTTGGGAAGGGCCCCGCGTTGGGAAGGGCCCCGCGTTGGGAAGGGCCTCCCGCGTTGGGAAGGGCCCCCCGCGTTGGGAAGGGCCTCCCGCGTTGGGAAGGGCCTCCCGCTTGCCGTAACGCTCTGCGATCACTGCCGTGGGAGTCCCGATCATTTCCGAACCCGGGGCCCCGAGTTTCTGTTTAGCACCAGGCCCTGCAGATTACGTAACTGGTCTTGCAAACAGCAGGCACTCAGTAAATATTTGGCAAGTGAGCTGGCGAGGGAACACGTGTCTGGGCTGTGCACGGCCAGACCAGAAGACAGCTGGAATTTCCCAACGTGGCTCCAAATGCTCGGCACCATGTGGAAAGACCCACAGCTGCCTGGGGTTGGAAGGGCCCTGAGGCCGAGCGGGTCCCTGTGAGCTGCTGCTGCCACCAGGCTGCAGACAGCAGCAGCTCCTCCCTGCAGAAGCCTTTGTTCAGTGCAGATCCTGCACAACTGTACACAGTGGTCCTGAGGGAAGGGCCCCCCCACCAAAGAATCTCCAGCTGTATGGATTTGCAACATGGCCACCCAGATGGAGAGCGGGTGGCCAGGGCTGGTGGCCGGCGTGCCTGCTGGTGAGGCTGCTGTGGGGCGTGGGGGCTACTTGCGGCCTTAGCACCCCAACTCAGCCCCAGACTGAGTCTTTTTTTTTTTTTTTGAGACAGAGTCTCACTCTGTTGCCCAGGCTAGAGTGAGTGCCGTGGCGTCAGCCTAGCTCACAGCAACCTCAAACTCCTGAGCTCAAGCGATCCTCCTGTCTCAGCCTCCCGAGTAGCTGGGACTACAGGCATGCGCCACCATGCCCGGCTCATTTTTTCTATATATATTTTTAGCTGTCCATATAATTTCTTTCTATTTTTAGTAGAGATGGGGTCTCGCTCTTGCTCAGGCTGGTCTCGAACTCCTGAGCTCAAACGATCCGCCCACCTCGGCCTCCCACCCAGACTGAGTCTTGAACTTGCTCATTTGGGCCTGGACAGACCACAGACCAAGCCCTGATGGGCCACAGACCCAGCCAGAGGGCTGTGTCGTCTTCTGTGAAGGGCTGGGGGTCTGGGACCCCAGGGCACGGCCGGCGGATTCTGGGGCAGCCTCAGGCTGCTTGTGCGGTCAGGGCACAGCTGACAGAATGTCCTGTGTCCAGGCAGACGGAGCAGCTACTCGGGGACAAAGCTCTCGGTTCCTTCCTCATCCGCCTCAGTGACCGAGCCATTGGCTACATCTTGTCCTACAGGTAAGAGGGGAGCCCTCTGCGGGGGTCGGGGGCGGCAAGCCGGCTCAGCCCCGCAGAACCCAGCCTCGCAGGTTGGCTCGAGCTGCCCCCAGCCCGCCTGGCTTCCGGGGCCCCGACTCCCTCTCTGCCCCACTCATCGGCCACGCGCTCAGCAGACACAGCCCGAGCGGCACTGGCCATCCGCCAGAGACGAAGCCGCAGCCTTCAAAGCGGGTGAGTGGGGCCAGGGGAGAACATCCCCCCAATGGGAGGCTGGGGAAGACTCCACAGAGGTGAACTCTGAGCCCAGGAGACTGAGGTTACAGTGAGCTATGACGACGCCAAGGCACTCTAGCCCAGATTATAGAGTGTGACCCTGTCTCACCAAAAGGAAAAAAAAAAAAAAAAAAGACACCATTAAGAGAAGGAGAGGCCAAGGCACAGTCTTAGAGAAGTTGTATACAACTATACATATATCCATTGTTAGACTGGCTTCCAGAATATATGAAGAACTCCTGCAAATAAATAAGACAAAACAGTTCAGTAAATAAAAGCGAAAGACTTGAGCAGGCACTTCACCAAAAAGAAATATTCAAAACACCCATAAGCATAGGAAAACGTGTTCAGCATCATTAGTTATCACAGAAACACAAACTAAAGCCGCAGTGAGCGGCCGAAATGAAACAGATGACAGCAAGTGTCTGTTAAGGGTGTGGAGCGACTGCAGCTCTCGTCCAGTTTCAGAAAACATTTGGCAAAATCCACCGACACGAAACACAGGTGTGCCCTTGACCCGTCAGTTCTGCTTCCGTTATCTTCTCACCAGGAAGGAGGACGTACATTCACCAAAAGTCACGTGCAAGAATGTTCTCGGCAGCTTTGCTTATAACAGCTCAAACCCAGAAATAATCTAAATGTCCATCAGCAGAGAAAATTGTAGATGTTTCATCAAATGGAATACTACGTATAAATGAGAGAAAGTGAAACTAATTATGTGTGGACATGACTCAATCCCAAAGATGCAATGTCGAGTCAAAGAAGCTGGACACGAAAGAGAAACAGTATATACTTTCACTGACATAAAGTTCCCTGCTGGGCAAAACTGGTCTGTGGTGACAGAGACAAGAACGGTGGGTTCCTTTGCAGGGTATGGCGGGAAGGGGCGCAAGGTGGTCTTCTGGGAGCCGGGAGGTTTCCTCTCTTGCTCTGAGTGGTGCCCACATGCAAGGGCTCACATGTGGGAATTCGCCGGCTGCACATTTATGGCGTGTGCACCTCACTGTGCGTGAGTTATCCTTACAGGAAAAGCGGAATGCAAAGGTGGGACCTTACAGGGTGAAGTGGGGGTGGGAGCTGGAACCCCACTGTTTCAGCGGGGTGGGGATTAGGGTGAGGCTGTTGTAAAGGTGCAGGGTTGAATCCCATTTTTATGTAAAACGTTGATATTTTGTTCATCACGGGTTTTTCTGCGTTCATTTTGATTTTCTGAAACATCACATTATTAGTCATCTTGATGTCTTTTTTTGGGCCCCTTTAAATTTCACGACCAAGAGGAGTGCCCCCCCTGCCTCCCCCCAGGCCTGGCCCAGCCCCCCCTGCCCCCCCCAGGCCTGGCCCAGCCCCCCCCACCCCCCAGGCCTGGCCCAGCCCCCCCCACCCCCCAGGCCTGGCCCAGCCCCCCCTGCCTCCCCCCAGGCCTGGCCCAGCCCCCCCTGCCCCCCCCAGGCCTGGCCCAGCCCCCCCCACCCCCCAGGCCTGGCCCAGCCCCCCTGCCTCCCCCCAGGCCTGGCCCAGCCCCCCCTGCCCCCCCCAGGCCTGGCCCAGCCCCCCCCACCCCCCAGGCCTGGCCCAGCCCCCCCTGCCCCCCCCAGGCCTGGCCCAGCCCTCCCTGACGCCGCCAGAGCCGGCTTAGAAACTTCCCACAACCTCAGGGTCCCTTGGTTTGAAAAACTGTCCCTGAGCTTCCTGAGGAACACGCAGTGGCTCCAGGTGGGACACGGTGGCCCCAGGTCACGTGAGTCTGTCCGGGATCTGGAGCTGAGGCCCCTTTCTATGCCCAGGCACCGAGCTTGGACCCCGGGCCAGGCCGGGCTGCCGGTGACAGCAGCTGCAGGCCACAGGTGCTTGTGTTGCAGGGGCCGTGACCGCTGCCGGCATTTTGTCATCAACCAGCACCCAAACCGGCGCTACTTCGTCTCAGGGGACACGTGCACCCACGGCTCTCTGGCGGAGCTTGTGTGCCATTACCAGGAGAGGCAGCTGGAGCCCTTTGGGGAGACGCTGGCTGCCGCCTGCCCCCGGGTAGGCACCTCCCGGCCCGGGGAGGGGGTGGGGCAGGGTACCTGGGTGTCCATCCCTTGGCACACGCTTTTTCTTGCCTTCCCTATTTACTCTCACCCCGGGGCACTCAGTGTGGGGTCATGGTCCCTCTCTGAAAGGGGAACCGGGGCAGCATCTTGCCCGAGGTCAGGGACCTGCTGGGAGTGTTTCAGTCCCTGCCAGCAGTCTCTGGCAGGCCGCTGGAGGCCGTCTGGGGGTGTGTGACCACGTGCCTGCCCTGTCCGCCCGCCCCAGCCAGAGGACAATGATCTGTATGATGCCATCACCCTGGGCCTCCACCAGACCAGCCTGGGCCTGGAAACTCCAGCTGCCACGGCGTCCCCTGCAGTGGCCTCAGACAAGGCCGCCAGCCCCCACCGCTCTCCAAAGCCCCGGGTCTCCTTCCTCCGTGCACAGAAGGGCCTGGGTGTGAGTCCCGGGAACTCTGAGGACGAAGGTGTGGAGGTGAGGATGGTTCATGGCCAGGCCCTGGGAGGCCGCGCTGGCCACGCCCCTCATGCTGCAGGGGCTGAGCCCGGCCTGGGGAGGGGCAGGCCCGGCCTGGAATCGCCCTGCGGCGCAGGCCTGCCTGTGGTCAGCTGGGTTTGGTGCAAGCCTTGGCTTGGCCATTTTCTAGCCACGAGGCTTTGGGATAGTCATGTAATCTCTCTCAGCCTCAGTTTACCCTTCCTGAGGATTTGTGAGCATTGAATGAGAAAATGCATATGAAATGCCCGAAAATCCCTTAGTAAGCTGTAGGGTGGCTGTCTGTGAGTCAACACAGGGTGCCGTGGGAAGGACTCCAGAGGTTTTTCTTAGTGTATATTGGATCACAGCATACCAGGGGCTTCTCCTCATACTTAGAATAAAATCTAAACTCTTCACCAGGGTCCACGAGAGCCTCACCAGTTGCCTGCTCCCCGTCCGCCTCCCTCACTCCTCTCTGGCCGCATCGGCCTGCTCCTCCCTGAACACAGCAAGCTCGTTCCCGCCGCAGGGCCTTTGCACTGGCTGCACCCCCTGCCTGCCGTGCGTGGCTCCCACTCTCTCTCCCTAATGTCACCCCCTCAGAAAGGCCCACCTACGCTATGGAAACCCCCTTCCCACCTGTCGTCCCCTCATCCCCACCCCGTGTTGTTCTGCGCAGCCCTGACGCTGCGCTATGTCGTGGCGCAGTGGTCACGGTGTACCCTACAGTACCTCACACCGTGTCACGAGGGGCAGCAGGGCGGTGTGGCGCCACCTCCTAGATCAGACACGAACTCCCGCGGGGGGTCCTGCTCACGGCCGGCACACAGTGCTCTCTGGCCATCTGCTGAATGAGCACGCAAGTGAGGGACGTGGGGGGGGCCACTCTGAGGGGGCGGGAGGAGTAGGGCGGGGGAGCTTGGTGGGAGGTAGGGCTGGTGACCCAAGGCCTTGAATGCCAAGGTAAGGATCGTACTCAGAGTCCGCGAGCAGGAGCGTCGGTGGGGACCCTGAATGTCACGCACCCAACCCTTGCACGTACAGCAGGCAAACCGTGGCCGAGCCAGGGGACCTCAGCTCATCTGAGAGCTCAGCTGGCCTGGGGGCATCTTAGCGACGGGGTGCCCCTCAAGGGCTTCTCTCTGTCCCTGTCCCTGCAGGCCCCCGTCACAGTGCCCCCCCTCCCTGAGAGGAAGGCCTCCCTCTTGGACGAGTCTCTCCGAGGCCCTGGGGACATCGTCTACGCAGACCTGAGGAGGATGACGCAGGCGCGGCTAGGCCTGGGCACAGAGGCAGCCGGCAGGCCCGGGCCCGTTCCAGCTGGCGGCCAGGCCTGCTCCCGAGGCAGCGAGGCCCAGAGGAGACTCTCAGACGGAGACCAGAACAGGCCTGATGGCCCAGGGCCTGTCCTCTCTGGAGTCAGCCCAGACCGGGGCCCTCCTGGTTCTGTCACTTCCTGGGGGCTCCTTGAGCCCCCCAGTTCTGATGCCCTGGGATCCCCGACTGTTGCCGGGAGGCAGGGGTTTCTGAAGCCGAGCCAAGGGGCTCAGCCCTGCCCGTATGAACTGGTCAGGACAGCAGGGCTCCCACTAGAGGCCGGGGATGCACCAGACCGAGGGGGCAGCACCTACGAGCAGATCCCAGTCTGCTGGGGGGGCCCGAGCAGGCCCCCACATCCTGGGGCCAGTCCCACATACAGCAAACTGTCAGGGCCCAAGGACTGTGCCTACGAGAGGATCTTGGGGACCACAGGGCCACCAGAGCCTGGGAACACTTACGAGCAGATCCCAGCAGCCAAGAGCAAGGAGCCGGCACGGACACACAAGGTGAGCTCCGTGGGTGTGGGGGGCGGCTGCCAGCCCTGGGGGGCACCTAGTGGTAGGAGGGGACCTGTGGCTCTCAGGCATGGGCAGGTCAGGTCACCAGCACTGCCTGGAAGTGCCCAGAAACTTCAGCCCTCACATGCCTGGAGGTGGTGGTGGAGGCAGAGGCAGCTGCTGGATCCGGTGGAAGACGGGCTTCCACCCCTCCCGGCCGCTCCCTGCAGCAGCCCCGGGCTCCTCCCCTTCCTGTCAGCACTGCAGGGGCGCAGAGCCCCCGAGAGGTGGAGGGGGACCCTCAGCCCTCATGACGGCCCAGCCGCTCCCTGGCCCTGTGGCTTTGGGCAAGACAGTTTTCTCCTGGTTTCCCTGACAACTAGGGCTGCCAGATTTAGAAGCTAAAATATAGGACATCTAAAGAACTTTGAATTTCAGATAAACAACAGATACTTTTTAGTGTGTCTCAAATACTGAAATTATTCCTTGTTTATCTGAAATTCAAGTTTAACTGGGCAGCTAAATTCTTATTTGGTACCTCAACCTGGAACCTCCACTTCCTCATCTGTAAAATGGGGGGACCGCCTGGCTGTGTCGGGGGGGCTGCCCCGAGGGGGGACTGCCTGGCTATGCCGGGGGTGGGGGGGGCTGCCCCGAGGGGGGACCGCCTGGCTATGCCGGGGACGGGGGGGGGGGGGGGGGGGGGGCTGCCCCGAGGGGGGACCGCCTGGCTATGCCGGGGACGGGGGGGGGGGGGGGGGGGGCTGCCCCGAGGGGGGACCGCCTGGCTATGCCGGGGACGGGGGGGGGGGGGGGGGGGGGGCTGCCCCGAGGGGGGACCGCCTGGCTATGCCGGGGGTGGGGGGGGCTGCCCCGAGGGGGGACCGCCTGGCTATGCCGGGGGCGGGGGGGGGGGGCTGCCCCGAGGGGGGACCGCCTGGCTATGCCGGGGGCGGGGGGGGGGGGCTGCCCCGAGGGGGGACCGCCTGGCTATGCCGGGGGCGGGGGGGGGCTGCCCCGAGGGGGGACTGCCTGGCTGTGTGTGGGGGGGGGCTGCCCCGAAGATAAGGCCAGACGTCCTCTCCTGCTCAGGACACAGCCCAGAGGTGGCTGTTGGCGAACAGAGCTGTCATTTCTGAGGATTTCCGATGAGGAGGGAGAAGAGGGCATGAGGCTGGCTGCAGGGGCTGGTACGGGGTGGGGCTGGCCCCGGGTCCCCAGGGAGGCAGAGGACCCCTGCTGAGCCCTCAGGCCCAGCCACACTCTGCCTACGCCCTGCGTCGGGGAGGCCAGACAGTCCCCTGCCAGCGGGCACAGCCCATCTCGGCACACGCGGACCTCGTCCTCGGCCTCCCCAGGAGGCGCGGCCAGCTCCTCCCCAGGGCAGGGCCGGGCCCACACCCCAAGCGCAGCGGCCTCCGAGATCCCGACTGTCCCAGGACCACAGAGCCGGGCAGGGGACAGTCCTAACTCAGAAGACACGTCTGCTCCTCCCCGGCTGCTGCCCACGACCTCTCCCGTCCTGGCGCTGTGGCCCCACGCCCACCCTGCATCCCGAGGCCCCAGCTGGGGGCGGGGGGCAGGGCACCCCGGGGAGGGGAGGTGGGCTCGTCTGCACCGCCCACCCCATTCTACGCTCCTTGCCTGTCCTCTCCTCGGCTGGAAGAGGGCAAAGCCTTCAGCCACACCTGGAGGGCGGAAGGTGGAATTTCAGGCGTGTGGGAGCAACCCTCAGTATCCCGGCCTGGCCTCGTTTCCCAGGCTTGGGCTCCCAACCCCAGGCCAACGAAGGGCCCTGCGAGCCCGGGTCTCGCCTTCCCTGTCCGGCGACACCAGACCTCAGTGTCTTCTCCGTCCCTGCAGCCTGACAAGCTCCGGAGGCTCTTCCTCACCGACAAGAAGCACAAGTTCTGAGGGCCTGGCGCCCAGCAGCCCACCGGCGGCTTTCCCGGTACCCAGGCCGTGGCAGGGGTCACTGCGAAGCCTGAAGACAGCCTTGGACCATCACCCAACCAGCCTGCCATGGAGCCAGGCTGAGACGCAGTCTGGGCGCCTGCCTGGAGGTGACCTTCCAACCACCTGTAGCTCCTGACTGTGTCCTGCCTCCCCGGTGCCTCCCATCCCTGCAGACGAGAAAATCAAGGCCGGAGAGGAGAGGGGACTGGCCGAAGGCAGGGGTCAGCACCCCCATTTCCCAGATGAGCATGCTGAGGCCCAGGCTGACTGGCTGAGCCACCCTGAACACTTACTGAGCAGGCAGGAGGCCTCGCGCTAGGACAGACATTTTCCGAATGACAGAGTGACACCATGCAATTGCTACTGAGAACAAAACGTTTCCCTCCTTGTGGCCTCTTCAGCGGAAAGGAGGGTGGACCACGAGCGACATCCTCTGCTTCTGCCCTGTGGGGACTGGAGGGAGAAGCCAGGAAGTGGCAGCGAAGGCCCAGCCTCAGAGACGATGGCTGTGACCCTGGGGCAGGCGGGGCTGCCAGGGACTGGCCCCTCAGCTCCTCTCTGCCCCCAGCCTTCCTGCCAGCCTCGCTGTGCAAGCTGGGAGATCCTAAGGGGCGTCCAGCCCAGCCCTCTGACGCTGCAGAAGAGGAGACTGAGGCCCAGGGAGGAGCAGCAACTTGTCTGGGGCCACACAGCTGGTCAGGGCCTGAGCAGACACCCTCGGTGAGGCAGGCTCAGGCCAGGCTGGCCGCCGGGGGTGACTGCTGGGCCCTGCCTGGAGCCAGCCAGTGGGCATGTGGTGGCCGTCCCTACGTGACCAGGTCACTCTCATCTGCCCTTTGCCTCTGGCTGGCCCTGACCTTTAGGGGCGGCTCTCAGACCCTGCCCACGGGACCCAGCCCCAACCGGGTATGGCCCTGTCCTCCAAAAGCCCTTGGAGCCTCGCCCAGGCCCTGGCTTTGGACGCAGGCACTCGGGCCTCTGCTCCTGCCCCGCAGCTCACGCTGGCTCCCCCGGTCTCCTTCCCTCAGGACCTCACTGTCTTCACCCACAGGACCCCCGCCCCCCAGGGTGAGCAGCCGGCCTGCGGCCCCACTGCCCAGCGCCCCGGGCACGGGTGGCGGGACACAGAACGGACCACCCCAGGGAGATGCCCCCTCCCCGCCCGGCTCCGGCAGGGTTGGCTCAGGTCACATCGGTGTGACCTACCCTCGCGGCCACCCAGCGATACAGTGTCTGAAACCTGGGCCGCCCAGAGTCCCGCCCACCTCAGGGCCGTAGGGATGGAGGAGAGCACGGAGCCCTTGCCTGACGCTCGGCCAGCACCCTGTAGGCGCCGACCCGAACCACTGTGGCCGTGGGTACGGAAGCAACTCCCGCCCAGCGTCCTCCGTGGGGCGGGATGTGTCTCCCTCCAAAGACACAAGCACTGAAGGCAAAGTTAGTTCCTGAAGCGGGACAGCAGTGCTTGACCCCAGGAGGTGACACACCAATGGTGGGATTTCAAGCACCAGGAGCACAGGTCCCAACGGCGAACATTTCCAACACTGGCGACACGGAGAGTGCGGGAACACGAGCGTGTTTTACTACCGGGATTCACAGATCTGAGGACAGCACACACCGGTGAAGACGCCACAGCACCGCGGAGCGTGGCCGGGTGGTGCTGGTGACCGCAGTGCAGAGACAGGGACAGAGCCCTTGTATCCCACAGCTGCACGTCGTGAAGGGGGTGGGGACAGGGAAACAGGCGGGGGTGGGCGCAGCCCAGCCTCGAGTTCCGGGAGAAGATTGCATAGCGCGTTAGAACTCTGACCTTTCCTTTTCCCACCCTGCCCTGGGCGACCTCGGTGTCTGCCCAGCACCTGGGCGAGTCGGGTCCCACCACCTCCTGTCAGGCCTTCTGCCCTCCCCTCCAGGGCCGCATTTCTGGATGGGGACAGGGCCAGGTCTGGGGCGGCAGGGAGGGCCTGCGGAAGAGCTGTGGTCCTGGGGCTGGACCCCAGGCAGCCTGAGAAGGGTCCTGCTCCTCACACACCCCTCCCCCGGCTAAGGGTTTTTGCTGAAAGGGCCCCGGAAACGTGACCCTGAGGCCACAGCTCCTCTCCTGGAGAGCCTGGAGGCCACGGCCATGTGGACGGTGGGGCTGGAGGGGTAGTGGGTTGCCAGGGCCCTGCAGCCTCAGCCGTGTCCTCAGATCCGGATGTGGAATGTGCTGGAAAGAGAAAAAGGGCAAGAGAGGGTGAGAGGCCCTGGGCTGGGCAGGTGAAGTCCCCCAGGGAAAGCCAACCAGGCCCCGGGCCCAGCCCTGGACGGTCCCTCAGGGAACCCTGCAGAGGGTGCAATTGGTCACCACAGAGGGAAGGAACACTGGGAGGGGCAGCTGTCTCCAGGGCTTCCGGCCCCCCAGGCATTACCTAAGGGCCCCCCATGGGATTCTGGCCCTGCGGGGTACACGGCCAGTCACACACCGAAGGGAGCTGGGCCTTGCACGTCACCTCCTGCCTGCTGGCCTACACACCACTGCTCCTGAACAGCGAGTGACGGGGCCCCGAGGGGCCCCACAAGGCCAGACGCCGAGCTGCAGCCCCGCCCAGGCCTGCCCAGGCCCGCCCCCGCGTGGCGGCACCTGAGAAAGTCAGGGGCCTTGGCAATCATGTCCTCAAAGTCCGCGAAGCCCAGCTTGCCGTCGCCATCCAGGTCAGCCTCCTCGATGACCTTGTCGCACACGAGCACCACCTCGTCCTCGTCCAGCTCCGACTTGGTGAGCTTGGCCAGGGTCAGCTCCAGGTCCTCCTTGCAGATGAAGTTGTCAGTGTTGAAGTCTGTGGGCGGGAGGGTGGCCGTGCTGGAGCCGGCGCTGGGTCAGCCCGGGGACGCAGGGGTCCCGCCCTACGTTACCTCTCCCACCCAGCTGGTCGCATGGATACGTCCACCAGCCTCTGACGCCCCAAAGCATCTCTGGGGACACTGGATCCTTGTCCCCAGCTGAAAGGGACCACGTAGGCTCACCCACAGGCATAGCTTAAACACCCACATTCATGGCACCCACAAAAACCCACAATGACTGTGTGTACATAACAACATCCTAAAACAGTGCAAAAAGTCCACATCTGAGGCTCCCTGGGAACTTTGGGCTCAGGTCAAATGGCCCTTCTGGCCTTACCCACAGTGGACCCTGTGTTCCCTCTGGACGTCTAGAGCTAAGGGAGCCAAGGCCAGAAAGGCCATGTGATTGAATCGAGCTGCGGGGACTCTGGTTCGGGCCATTTGACTCCGAGACCTGCATCTTCTGAACTGCACCATGTTGCCTCGAGCAGGCTGAGTCAGACACGAGAGGGCAGGAGGCTCAGAAGCCCCTTAGACAGACCCCACCGCCAGCCTGTGTGCGTCTGGAGCAGAACACACGGTTTGGTTCCACCTGGCAAAAGGCACCACTGCCCCAAAGCACGGCAAAACGGTTCTGAGGACTGAGCCACGCGTACATAGTCTCATCATGGGGAACTCTAACTCTCCTCTTACCACTTTCAACCCAACCACCAGATGTTTGCATATGCTGTTTCTTCCACCTGGGGTGCCCTTCCCAGCAACCCCCTGGTCACCCTGTAAGTCTCAGCTCAAACGTCCCTTCCCAGCAGGGGGCCTTCTAGACATAAGGGTCCCCCTCACTGAGCTCCTCCTGCCCCCTGGCCAAACTCTGACAGTAACCGTAGCGACAAAGACCAGAGCTGCCAATGTGAACATTGCATGATTTTTCTCATTTAAATTTCAAAACAAGGCCGGGCGCGGTGGCTCACGCCTGTAATCCTAGGACTCTGGGAGGCCGAGGTGGGCGGATCGTTTGAGCTCAGGAGTTCGAGACCAGCCTGAGCAAGAGCGAGACCCCATCTCTACTAAAAATAGAAAGAAATTATATGGACAACTAAAATATATATAGAAAAAATAAGCCGGGCATGGTGGTGCATGCCTGTAATCCCAGCTACTCGGGAGGCTGAGGCAGTAGGATCGCTTGAGCCCAGGAGTTTGAGGTTGCTGTGAGCTAGGCTGACGCCACGGCACTCACTCTAGCCCGGGCAACAAAGCGAGACTCTGTCTCAAAAAAAAAAAAATTTCAAAACAAGCCTATCAGGTAGGTACAGCCGGGATTCCCACCACGCACATGGAGAAACACAGAGGGGGCAAGGGCGAGCAACCTGCCTGAGGTCACACCCCTGGGCAGTGCTGGACACCGGGGCCCAAGCTCTTGGCCTGATGCCACCGTCTCTGCACTCGCCTGGGAGTGACTCCGGGCAGGCACCAGCTGGGCCTCGTCTCTGCCCTTGAGTGAGACGCAGTGGGCACTCCAGAAGGATGCGCTGGCTGGCTGGGCTCCTCTGACCATGTTATATGAGGAAACTGACACCCAGAGGGGGTGATCCTTGCTACAGATGAGAGCCCGAGACCCCAGGGCAGGAAGGGAACCACAGGTACCCCTTCTCGTGCTCCTGAGCCTGACCAGCCCCCGTGCTCTGAAAGTCCCCCTCGCACAGACAGCAGCCTCCCCAGGAGCAACGCCGCAGGGTCTGAGACAGGTGGGATGTGGGTGGAATTTGAGCAGCTTTTCACGTGAACCACATGGGCAGAGTGTGGAGGGTAGACAGGCAGGTACTGTCTTTCCGATACGCAAGCACACGTGGGTGCTCGGCTGTAAACCACAGTCCTCTGAAATAAACGTGACACCTAGAAAAGGAAAGGCCCCCACAGGCCCTGCTGCCTTGGGGTCCAGCGGCTGATGGACGGTGCTGAGGACAGGAGGCTTGCCCTGGACTCCTCTCGTCCAGGATGGGTCCCAGCCCTTTCCTGGGCCTCAGTGTCCCCAGGTGGGGACTGTCTGAGGATCTGACACCAGTGCCCGGGGCCTGTCAGGCCACACAGTGGGTGGAGCTCCGAGGGTGTGATGTTTTCCGCCTCCGACGGTGGGACGATCACGAGTCCTGTCCTGGTTCGTGAGCGCCTGCTCCCTCTGGTGGCAGCTGAGACGGTGGGACCAAGGGCTGGGCTGGGGGAACAGGGCGGGGAGCCGGCCTCCCAGCCCACCCGCCATCACGCCCGCATCCTCCTGTCTCCTCCATTTCACACTTCAAAGCTACCGAGGGATCTTTCTAGAACACAGAGCCGCCCTTCCCCACCTGAAACCTGAGCTCTTTGGTGGGTTCCTCACAGCCTGGCCCTGTCCAGACGCAAACGGCCCCTGCCCCACCACGTCCAAATCCCTCCCAGCTCACCCAGCCGGGCACTTCCTCACCGCCGTCCCCAGGCCCCGCCCCCTGCCAGGTCCGCCAGCCCACATCTCCAATCCGCCAGCCCTCGCCGTCCCCCAGGCCCCGCCCCCCGCCAGCCCGCGCCGTCCCCCAGGCCCCGCCCACCCGCCAGCCCGCGCCGTCCCCATGCCCCGCCCCCTGCCAGGTCCGCCCGCCCACATCTCCAACCCGCCGGCCCTCGCCGTCCCCCAGGCCCCGCCCCCCGCCAGCCCGCGCCGTCCCCAGGCCCCGCCCCCTGCCAGGCCCGCCCGCCCACATCTCCAACCCGCCGGCCCTCGCCGTCCCCCAGGCCCCGCCCACCCGCCAGCCCGCGCCGTCCCCAGGCCCCGCCCCCTGCCAGGCCCGCCCGCCCACATCTCCAACCCGCCGGCCCGCGCCGTCCCCCAGGCCCCGCCCACCCGCCAGCCCGCGCCGTCCCCAGGTCCCGCCCCCTGCCAGGCCCGCCCGCCCACATCGCCAACCCGCCGGCCCGCGCCGTCCCCCAGGCCCCGCCCACCCGCCAGCCCGCGCCGTCCCCAGGTCCCGCCCCCTGCCAGGCCCGCCCGCCCACAGCTCCAACCCACCAGTCCGCGCCGTCCCCCAGGCCCCGCCCCCAGCCAGCCCGCGCCGTCCCCAGGCCCCGCCCCCTGCCAGGCCCGCCCGCCCACAGCTCCAACCCGCCAGTCCGCGCCGTCCCCCAGGCCCCGCCCCCCCGCCAGCCCACATCTCCAATCCGCCAGCCCTCGCCGTCCCCCAGGCCCCGCCCACCCGCCAGCCCGCGCCGTCCCCAGGCCCCGCCCCCTGCCAGGCCAGCCCGCCCACAGCTCCAACCCGCCGGCCCGCGCCGTCCCCAGGCCCCGCCCAGATGTCCCCGCCTGTGGATCCCCCCACGCGGACCACCCCATCCCTCCTCTGCTCTCAGGGTCCCGCAGAGGCCCCTCAGGCACTCTCCAGAGACAGGTCGGCCTTGCCGTTCTCGTGTCCCCAGCGTCCCCCAGGCGCTCGGCGCCAGGCCCCGCCCCGCCCGGTACCGTAGATCTTGAAGGCGTAGTTGGCCTTGAGCTCCCGCGGGGCCGACTCGCACAGCACGGAAAACATGTCCACAAAGTCGTTGAAGGTGAGGTTTCCCTCGCCATCCTCAGAAAAAGCCTCCACGATCCTTTCTTTGAAGGGATTCTCCTGCAGAAACAACTGCCGCAATCACCATGGGTGTGGGGCACGCGGGGGACCCCAGAGCCAGGCTGCCGGCAGCTCACGTGACCTCGGACGAGGAGCCTAATCCCGCTGAGCCTCTGTTTCCCCATCTGTAAAATGGGAGTAACAGCACCTACTCAATCGGGCCGTGAGAGGACTAAATGAGCGACAGTACGGAAGGCGGTGGCACACGCCAGAGCTCAGCAAGTGTTCTGCTGGGTCACGTCACGCGGCGGACACGGGCACAGCAAGGTGGGCACGGCCACCATGTGCTGCCTCGTCCAGGCAGGAGCACGGACTGGTCCCCCTGTCCAGAGGAGCCCACGGAGGCGCTGCCTCGATGTGGCTGTGTAGGGCTCTGTCCCCAACAAGCAGCGACCACAGCCCAGGGCCAGGGCAGCCCTCCGCTCAGGCCGCCAGGCCAGGGTCGCCGCTGGTGGAGGGAGGCCCCCAAGGGCGGGAGGAGTGGGCCAAGGCAAAGGGCAAGAGCCGGCCAGGCCCAGGCCTGCATCCTTCTGCTCCTACGGGTTCCCCAATTCTGGACCTCCCGGGTGCTGCCTCCCACCGACTCTTTCCTGGGGCCCACGCCATGGGGGCCGCCTCTCCTGCAGGCCCCTCACCCCCGCTGGCTGGCACTTGGCCGGCCCCACCCCCAGCCCTCTCCAGGCCAGGCTGGCTGCTTGTCCACGGCTGAGCCCGGGCTCCCGTTTCTCAGGACGGAGGCCACAAGCAGGGGGCAGGCCTCAAGCGGATGCCATGCGGCACTCTGACCCCACCTTCCAGCCACACACCCCGCCTCCAGCGACGGGCTATTTGCAGAGCCCTGCAGCAATCGGGACTTGCACACCAAATGCCTTCTTGATGCTGGAGCGCACTTTCCACATTACGGGTGAGGAACTCATGCAATGAAACGTTCGAATATGCATGTGCTCTGGGGACCAGCGCACCAGCCTCCCCTGGAGGCTTGTTAGGAAAACAATCTTGACCCTACCTAAGACACGCTGCACCTGAATCTGAGTGCAGATGAGGAAACTGAGGCACAGAGCGGTTCAACGATCTGCCCAGGGCCGGACGGCCACACAGGGTGGAGCCAGGCTCAGCCCAGACCCAGGAGCCTCTGCTACCTGTCCAGAGGTGCAGACCCCCCGGCCCCCGGCCCAGCCACCGCCCTGCCCGCTGCAGAGGCCTCGGCGCACCCGAAGCTCCGGCATCTGGATGATGAGGCTCATCGGCACGTGGACGATAGGGCTCTTCCGGTAGTCCATGGGGACGAGGTTGGGGGCCAGCTCGTAGAACCGTGCGTGGAGCCTACAGGGAAGCAGAGGAAAAGCACTGGAAGGGCACCACCCCGAGCCCCCGCAGACCGATGCCGTCCCGCCTGGGCCTCTGCCTCTGCAGACCCACCCACGCCAGGGCCGGGTGAGGGCCCACGGGAGGCCATCTGCTCTGCCCACAGGGGTGGGTCTTGGGAGGGCTGTGGGATCTGCCCAGACCCCTGTGCTGATGGCCTGACTGTGTCCAGGCCGTCCCTGTGTCCACCACACACATACGCACACACACCACCACCCCCTGTCCCCACCCCTGGGGCCTGCACGCAGAGCATTTTATTCTTGTCCCTTTGGGCTCTCATGGGGTCTTCCATGCTCCAGGCACTGCGCTAAGCACCTGATTTAATCCTCTCCCATCACCATGCAGAGAGAAGCCTCAGGACCCCTGTTTACAGCTCAGCAAACCGAGGCTGAAGACATTTCGAGTGCTGTGTCCAAGGTCACACACCAGGAAGTGCTGAGGGCCACGTCTGGAACCAGGCCAGGCCGTCCAGAGCAGAAACTCTCAGCCACCCTCCTGTTCCACTCCTGGGGTCCATCCAAGCCCGGCCCCACTACCCCCAGCTTGGGCCGAGGACGGGGCCTCTGCAAGTGCTCTCTGCAGCCCTCACATCCCCGGGAAGCCCCTGCGAACAGGCCACCCACACTTCTCTCTAGCTGGAGGCCATCGGGAGGGACCCAGCCTGCTGCCTGGGCGTGGCCCTCCTCGCTGATGGGTCAGGTCCCCAGCTCCTGTCCCATCCTCCTGACACAGGCCCGTCTCCACGTGCTGCAGGACCCGCAAGGGTGTGAGGCATCCTGGCGTCTCATTTGGAAGCCCCTCCCCCTCCCCATTATTCAGTCCTCCTCTGTCCTGTGTCCCCACGTCCAGGTCCTGCCATCCCAGAGAACAGCCCTCCATCCCAAGACAGGCACAGAGTGTGTTCAGATGAAACTGTGTCCAAAAAGTGCTGCCGGAGGAGGAGGACAAGCATCAGGGGCCTTGCCTAGGGGTCAGGGCAGGTTAGCTGCCTGAGGTGAGGCCCAGGAGGCCCAAGATGATCCCGCATCTTCTGGGCCCAGGCCTGCCCTCCTACCCCGAAAGCCAGCGTCTTCCTCTAAGTGGCCAGACCCAGTGACACAGCCCCAACTTAACAGGCCCTTCAGCACAGGCCCCCAAGCCTCCTGCAGGTCCCCTGCGTTCCCGGGGTCCTGCTGCCTAGCCCTCCCCACAGGACACCTGGCTACTCCCCCGGCTCACACAGGTAGCGGCACCAGCACCTGGTTAGCAAGAGCTCACTCTGTGCAGGCCCTGGGCTGATCCTCTGTGTGGATCACTTTACTCACTTTAATCCCCAAACCACCCTGAGAGGTAGATACTAGTCTCCCATTTTTCAGGCGGGGAAACAGGCTCAAGGGCTAAGTGCCTGCCCCAGCTTACGTAGCCAGTAAGTGGCGGGCACAGGACGTGAACCCAGGACCTCGGGATTCTAACTGCGTGGCTCCTCCCTACAGGTCAAGCCCCCCTGGTGAGCGTCTCGTCGCCTGGTTCAGAGCCCGCCCAGGGCAAGTGAAAAGAGCGTGCCACAGGCCCCTTCCCAGTCACACGTCCCTGTGAGAGGCCCGATGGCCTGGAGACCCAGACAGAGGGAAAATCCCCAAACCTGTGTTTTGGAGAGGAGGCAGATGGCAGATGGCAGGATCAAGCTGGGACTATCCACTCGGGGTCCCTCGGGGACTTTCTTTGCTCCTATTTCCTATGTTGAGGAAAAGTCTGCCCTTTCTTACACTTTCTCTAAATATGGAACCACGACTTATGTTTCACAATTCGTGCATCTACCTGGTTACCTGTTCTTTTGACAGATCCACTGTTTCCAACTCTTGCATTTCCCAGTAACCTTGACCCCCCACTCTACCTGCTGGGTGTGATGTTGGGGCGCTGCTGGGGTTGGCGTGTACCTCCAAAGTTATATGGTGTGGCTGCAGCAGGAGCCTGAAGCTGTAATAAGCACAGCAGTACAGAACAGACACCGGCACTGACAAGGACGGCCAGTGGAAGAGGCAGACCCAGACACAGACGAGAATCAGCCCATGATAAACAGCATTTAAATCAGTGGGGAAGGCCGGGCGTGGTGGCTCACGCCTGTGATCCCAGCACCCTGGGAGGCCGAGGCAGGAGCATCGCTTGAGCTGAGGAGTTCAAGCCCAGCCTAAGCAAGAGGGAGACCCCGTCTCTACAAAATAGAAAAATTAGCCGGGTGACATGGTGTGTGCCTGCGATCCCAGCTACTCGGTTGCTGTGAGCGAGGCTGACGCCACGGCACTCTACTCAGGGCAACAGAGTGAGACTCTGTCTCAAAAAAATAAAGAAATACATTTTAAAAAATAATAAATAAAATTAGTGTGGAAAAAATGGATTCTCCTGAAAGACACAGACCAGTGGGCCACATTCATGCCTGGCTTTCACATAGTATTTTTAAATAATTAAATTAAATTCAATGAATTAAAATTTAGCTTTTACTTGCCAGCATTTACAAATTAAAAGATTTTACATTATAAACTTGGATTTCCTGACCAAGCTGGGCCTGGATTCCCCAGGCAACAAGCAGCTGGGGCTGAGGAGCAGCCGTGTCCGCAGGTCCCCGTGCTGCAGAGCGGCCCCTGGCCCGACAGCTCCGCTTCTCTGCAGTGCATCTGGGCTCTCCAGGCAGCTGCGTTTCGGACCCATGGGTCGTTGTAAGAGCAATGGGAGCAAAGATCAAAGTCTTCAAAATGTCCATGCCTTTGGTCTGGAAATCTCCTAGAGATCTACGCTGAGCAATAATCGCAGACGCGCGCAGTTTTGTGACAGTGCCACAAGCATGTCCACCGCAGTGCTAATGACAATGGTGAAAGGCTGGAGACCTACACGTCCCACTAAATGAATTCGGGCACAGCCACTAAATGCAGCCACTTAAAACATGACAGGATGTCTGCCAATACTGAAAGCTGTCACAGTGTAAGTGAAAAAAGCAGAATGCACAGTACGATCCCACTTTTAAAAAGCTTGGGGACATTTATCCACCTACGACTGAGAGGAAGGCTGGTCACTAAAATGATACTAGGTGATTATCTTGGGTGGTGAGATGGTAGTAAGACAACTCTTTTTCTTTTTTCTATTTTTTTTTCTTTAATTTTTAAAAGTTGAGCAGCTGGGCGCAGTGACTCATGCCTATAATCCCAGCGGTTTGGGAGGCTGAGGCGGAGGATCGCTCGAGCCCAGGAGTTCAAGACCCGTCTGGCAATATAGCGAGACTCCATCTCTATTAAAAAAACAGTTGTGATAAAATGTATCATCTTAACCGTTGAAAGTTTTTTAAAATTGTGGTAAAATGCACACGACATAAGATTCACCGTCCTAACCATGTTTAAGGGCCGAGCTCAGTGGCAGTAGGCACAGTCACACTGTGGTCCACCGTCCATGTCCAGACATCTCTTCCTCTGGCACAACAGAAACTCTGTACTCGTTACACAGCTGTTCCCCGTGTCCCCTCTTCCCAGCCCCTCGCAACCACCACGCTACTTTCTGTCTCTGTGGATTCGACTACCCCAGGTGTACAAACCTCTCTTCAGGAACACAGGCGTACAGATGTCTTTTCAAGACCCTGCTTTCGATTCTTTCGGGCATATCCCCAGAAGTAGAATTGCTGGGTCATATGGTGATTTTATTTTCAATTTTTTGAGGATCCATCATACTGTTTTCCATAGCTTGCTTGCTTTTTTCTTTTCTTTTCTTTTTTTTTTTTTGAGACAGAGTCTTGCTCTGTTACCCGGGCTAGAGTACCGTGGGGTCAGCCTAGCTCACAGCAGCCTCCAACTTATGCACTCAAGCGATCCTCCTGCCTCAGCCTCCTGAGTAGCTGGGACTACAGGTGTGCGCCACCTCGCCTGGCTAATTCTTTCTATTTTTAGTTGTCTGGCTAGTTCTTTCTATATTTAGTAGAGACAGGGTCTCACTCTTGCTGAGGCTGGTCTCGAACTCCTGACCTCAAGCGATCCTCCTGCCTCGGCCTCCCAGAGTGCTAGGATTACAGGTGTGAGCCACCGCGCCCGGCCTGTTTTCCATAGCTTTGCTATCTAATTTTTACAACATGCCTAAGGAAAAACCATCTCAAGCATATTACAAAACACCAGGATCTGAGTTTTTTGATAAACACATACAAAAGAAAAATACTGGCACAACATACACCAACAGATTAACAGTCATTATTTCTTGATGGTCAGGATTACAGGTGTTTTTTGTCTTCTCTTAACTGGATTCATTTCTAATTTTTCTACACTCACCATGTATATGACAAAAAGTTAAAAGTAATTAAAATAGATTACACACAGTGTTTAAAAGGTAGGAAAATAATAAAGTAACAAATAGGCAAACACCTTGGGGTGCTGGCTGCCGGCTGGGTCAGCCTCTCTCTCTGCTGAGGGGACAAGGACTCCCGCTGCATTTACCTAGGAGACGCCCTAACGGGGCGAAGGGACCCACAGAAAGCGGGTGGCTGACGGTGGGGCCCCAGGGGCGGCTGCCGCTGGGCTCAGTGAGCAGCAAGGGCAGCGTCCGTCCGGGAGCAGCTGGACCTGCCTGGGCGGGCAGGGCGGAGGGAAGGAGGGGGGAACGGCAGGGGGTTATCGAGACTCAGTTTCACTTCCCGAGGCTGCCAGAGAGCTGGGCCCCGAGCTGCAGGGAAAACCTCCTGCTCAGGTTTCCTCCTGGCCATGAGGGGTGGGGCGCAGCACGGAGGGACGGTCGGGAGGGCCGCAGACCCGCGGGGCCTGGGTCCCGCCAGCCTGGCTCTGCTGCGGCCTCAGGTGTGCGGCCTGGCCCTGAGGCCTGGACGGTGCGGAGGGCTCACCTGGCAGGGGCGGTCGGTCGCGCCACCTCCCCTGGAGCCCGGAGAGAAGGCTGCAGAAAAGGGGCTGAAACTGGAATCGTGCTACTGTGGCTACGCTTGGTCCCCCCAGGGACCACCCCGCCTTGTCTCACACCCTCCCCGAGGGTGGACGGGGCAACAAAACTCTAAGCAGCCGTGTTGTGTTTACCGAGACTGTCCCCCGCCCTCCCAGTCACAGTGAGCACTGTCATTCCCACGCTGCGGATGTGGCACCAGACACAGAAGGTGCTGCACCACGGGGACGAGACCCCAGAGACACTCTGTCCTCTGCCCACTCCCCACAGGACCACGTGGCAGAAAAAGCCCGAGGTCCAGTCCCCTGGGTCCCCAGTGAGCGCTAACCCAGGCATGGGCGGACGGCCAGCGGCGGGACAGGCAGAGGGGGCTCGACAAGGGTATCCAGCCGCCCGGAGGGTCCTTCACCCCTCGTGGGAGCTCAGGCCCGGCCTCTGCTCTGGTGCTGAGCTGAGAGCCTGGGGCCACAGGCCAGGGCTGGGGGAGCCAGGGTACCCTCCGCAGTCCCCTCACCTGCCTGGAGTCCCTCGTTTGGAAAGGGTCAGGGATACCCCCAAAGGCCTATCACATCAGACCCAAGTCCTGGCCTGGCCTTTGAGCCACTCTCCCCTCGTCCCCTGGCCGGTGACCCGGCTGCTCTCAGCAAGAACACGGAGGCTGGAGCTGAGGGGAAGCAGGCCTGTGCCCTTGTCGCTGCTGCTCCCCAGCCTGGAAGGTTCTCCCCTGGCCAACCCCACCTGTCCTTCACCCACGTACTCTTCAAGCACTCGCTGGCGGCTGACAGGCGCCATGCCCGATGTCCGTCCCGCCTGAGGGCGGGTCCAGTGGGGAGCCGCGCACCGGAGCCCACCAGCCCACAGAGCCCCGGACCACCTGTCAGAGCAGCCGGCTGAGTGCTGGCGTGGCAGGAGTTAGGGGCCACAAAGGAGATGCCCCCGGAGCTGGGTCTGGAAGGGTGCACAGCAGTGCCGGGCAGAGGAGGGGACGAAGGGCACTCCAGGCAGTGGGGACAGCCAGCCCCAAGGCGGGGGGCAAGGGGCTTTTTGCCAGGATGGAAACAGTCGTGGGCCTCAGAAGACAAGCAGCTTGGCTTGGTGTCTGCAAAGGTGGGGGACGGGGTGTGCGGAGCTCCCTGGCGAGGCTCAAACGAGGACTCGCGCCAAGAACTGTCAACGGTGAGAGGAGCGCAAGACGCCAGGGCCGACGGCTGTGTTGGCGCCGTCCCGAGAGCTGCCCTGTCCAAACGAGGACCTCACCTGCCAGTTCGCCCAAGCTGTGGCCCAAATCTCACTCACCAAACACCACACCTGCTGTTAGTGCCGCTCAGCAACGCTATGAGGGCAGGTGTCACTGTTCCCACTTTACAGAGGACCGTGAGGCTCGGGGACGGTCCAACACGCGCCCAAGGCCACAGAGCTGGGAAGGGGGAGCCCAGCCCAGGCCACCGACAACAGCCTCTCTGAGTGGTGGGGTGGGGTGTTCGCTGCCCACGCGGAGGACAGGTGGCCGTGGCAGCCGGGGCAGAGGAAAGGTCGAGTGGCACTGCCCGTCCCAGCAGAGTGGTCTGGGCGGTGACAAAGTGCATCACAGATCTAGTCCCGGCCTGTCCATCGGGAAAGTGACCCCGAGACTTTGCCGGCTTTTAGAGCCACCCGATAGCCCAGGCAGAGGGGCCGGCACGGCCGTGGGGCAGGTTTCCCAGCATCCTGTGCTTCCTGCTCCCATCTGGCCCTGGGGATCCGAGACCACCAGAGCCCTTTGTCTTCCTCATCCACGTCCACCCCCAGGCCCCCAGGAGAGGGGCTGTCCTGGGAAGGAAGGAGACCCCAGGGGGCGGGCGGTGGGCGTGCCCTGACTTGCAGGCGTCCAGGAGTGGAAGGACAGCAAAGCTGGAGCCAGACGGCCCTTCGGGGCCCCCAGTGTAACAGGCGGGGACTCTGCTGTGGCAGCCCCAGGACGCAGTGAGACAGCAAGGGACCTGCAGCCAGCGGCCGGGGCTTCGACCCTTGGGTGTGTGACTTCGGCCACGTTGCTGAGCCACACGGGGCTTTAAAATGGGGTTAAAAGGATTCTCTCGTCACCAGGTCACAGCGAGGACCTAAACAGGTGCCCGAAACCGCCCACCCCAGAGGCCCCCATGCAGTGAGGGATGCTCCGTCCCTGGCAGAAGGGTCCGGGCCCCGGGGGGGCGGGGGGGGAGCTCTCAAGTCCACACAGCAGCCCAGGGGGACGCCGCGGCCCCAACGTGGCCCCTGACGAGGCCGAGGCTCTTCCCCGGCTCTGCCAGCACAGCAGCCCTCGCGGGGGCCCAGCCCGGCAGGGCGAACAGGAAGCCACACTTACTTGAGGATGTCCTTCTTGTTGAAGAAGGTGCAGTCCTGTGGAGGGAAAGCACACACAGCTGGCTGTGCAGGTCGGGGCTCCTTCCTTCCTCAGAGCCCTCAATGCCACGGGGCCCCGCGGGCGCAGCCCCGGACGGGGGCAGGAGAGGCCCTGCTGCCCCTCCCCACCCCGCTGCCTGGGGCTGGGCGACGCCAGTGGGCCCAGAAAATGCAGCCCGGAGGCTGTGTCCGTGCGCGCTGGGCTGGGGAGGGGAGTGCACGGGCAGAGGTGCGCACTGGGCACACGCTTGGGAGGGAGGCGGAGAGCTCACAGGCCGACAGGGCTGGCTGGAGGGCCAGGGGCACCCTGTGGGACGGCGGGGAGCAGGGGCACCCCCCATGGGACGGCGGGGAGCAGGGGCGCCCCCCGTGGGACGGCGGGGAGCAGGGGCGCCCCCCGTGGGACGGCGGGGAGCAGGGGCGCCCCCCGTGGGACGGCGGGGAGCAGGGGCGCCCCCCGTGGGACGGCGGGGAGCAGGGGCGCCCCCGTGGGATGGCGGGGAGCAGGGGCACCCCTGTGGGACGGCAGGGAGGTGGCTGGGAGACAACTCCAGAGTGAGGACCCACAGGGCCGCGCCAGGCAGCTGCAGGAGGCAGCGTCCACACTGCAGCCCTGAGAACGGTGGTCGTGGGGCCGTGTGGTGTGTGTCCCAGGAGGCCGCGGGCTGCAGCCCCGTGCTCAGCGGCTGCGAGTCCCACGCACAGAGACCAGGGAAGCAGCGGCGTTACCTGGTGTCTGAGCCACAGACGAGGCCCCTGGTGCCGGGAGAAGGAGGGTGGGCAGGGAGGGGCAGTGGCGTGGGGACAGAGGTGAGGCTGGAGGCTGCCAGGGGGCCGCAGGTGGGCATTCCTCGGGGAGGGGCGGCACCGGGCTCCTTCCTGACTTTTCCTCTCAGGGGTCCTGTCTGCTGCGGCTTGGCTGCCGAGGTGCCAAGCCCGGAGGCCGTGACAACGGCTGCTGCGCCAGGCCTCGGCGAGAAGCACGGAGGTGGAGAGGACCCAGGGCTCAGCAGCACGCTCAGCTGTGAGGGGCTTCTGTGCTTCTGCCCGCTGTTCAGCTGCCCCACCTCTGCCCACCAGCCCGGCACAGGAAGAAGCCTCGTAGGCCCTGCGGAGCCCAGAGCCCAGAGCCCGCGGGGCCGTGGGGCTGAACGCCGACCAGAGCCTGTGGGGCCGTGGGGCGGAACGCTGACCAGAGCCTGTGGGGCCGTGGGGCCGTGGGGCTGAATGCTGACCAGAGCCCGTGGGGCCGTGGGGCGGAACGCTGACCAGAGCCTGTGGGGCCGTGGGGCGGAACGCTGACCAGAGCCTGTGGGGCCGTGGGGCCGTGGGGCTGAATGCTGACCAGAGCCCGCGGGGCCGAACGCCGACCAGAGCCCGTGGGGCCGTGGGGCTGAACGCCGACCAGAGCCTGTGGGGCCGTGGGGCTGAATGCTGACCAGAGCCTGTGGGGCCGTGGGGCCGTGGGGCTGAATGCTGACCAGAGCCCGCGGGGCCGAACGCCGACCAGAGCCCGTGGGGCCGTGGGGCCGAACGCTGACCGGAGCCCGCAGGGCCGTGGGGCTGAACGCTGACCAGAGCCCGCGGGGCCATGGGGCCGAACGCTGACCAGAGCCCGTGGGGCCGAACGCTGACCGGAGCCCGCGGGGCCATGGGGCCAAACGCTGACCAGAGCTGCCGCTGACGAGGGCGATGGCCACAGCCAGGCCCGCCCTGGGCGAGACCTGAAGCTGCCGGCCACCAGCACAGCCGGACTGCGAGCTGAGGAGGGCCAGGGAGAGGACGCCCACAGGCTGCTCACAGCACCTAGGCTCTCGGGTGGGCACCGTGGGAGAGCCGAAGTGGGGAGAGCTGGTGGGAGTTTCCGGGCCCCATTTGGCCTGACAAGTCTGTGCCCTAAGTCACCGGCTGCTCTGTGGGACTTAGACGAAGGACCCCAGGCTGCCTTGCCCTTCTTGGAAACGCAGGGGCTTCTCCTGGGGGGCAGACTTTGCTGTTGACAGTGGCTCCTCTGCAGGAGCCAGGAAAGGCCTAGGCTGGGGAGGCGGCCCTCCGCTCCGCACCCAGCGTGGAGGGAAACCCCTGCCCAGGACTCAGACAGGCTGCGGACCACGTGGGCCGACCCCTCAGCAGACCCCGGAAACCTGGCGCAGGCGGCCACGGCAGCCCGCGGAGCCTCACCGGCGCAGACCTCCCTCCTGCCCAGCGCCGTTGCCACGGTCTGAGGGCCCCGTAGAAGGGTCGGGCCCCCCAACTAGCTTAGAGGGGGCTGCCAACAGAGCTGGGGATGCGGAGGGGTCCTTGCCCCCCTCCCTCTCCTCTCTCCCATCTCCTGGGTTGGAAAGGAAGTCCCCAGGTCCTGCCCTGAGGGTTCTACTCGCAGAGGACGCAAAAGCTTCCCCCGTGGCCCGGCTCCCGCCTCACGGCTACCTGCAGCTCTGCATCAGCGGTGCGTAAGGTGTGGCTCCCGGCCCGGCAGCGCCGGCCCCACTGGGCACTTGGCGGCAATGCAGATTCTCAGGCTCTACTCCGGATCCACTGAATTGTTATACGAACGCCAGGGGTGGGGCCCAGGAATGTGCGTTTTAAAAAGCCCTCCCAGTGACGCTGACACACGCTGAAGTGTGAGATGTCTGCTCCAGAGCAGAATCACCGGGCGCTGTTGAAAATACCCCTGCCCCCCCCCCCCCCCCGCAGACCCCCGACCCATGAAACGGGAATCCCTGAGGATGGACCCGAGCACCAGGGGCTTTCAAAGCCACTCAGGGCCAGGTGCAGTGGCTCATGCCTGTAATCCCAGAACTTCGGGAGGCCAAGGCGGGAGGATCCCTTGAACCTACGTGTTTGAGACCAGCCGGGGCAACACAGTGAGACCCTGTCTCTACAAAAAATGTCAAACTTCGCAAGGCCTGGTGGCACACACTTGTAGTCCCAGCTACTTGGGAGGCTGAGGCAGGAGGACTGCTTGAGCCCAGGAGTTCAAGGTTATAGTGAGCTATGACCAGGCCACTGCAGTGTAGCCTGGGCAACAGGGCAAGACTCTGTCTCTAAAAAAATTAAAAATTTAAACCATTTTTTTAAAAAGCCACTCAAGTTCCAATGTGCAGTCCGGGCCGAGAACCACATCACAGCCACTGTATGATCCACGCACGTGGCACCTGGGGCTCTGAGTGTCCAGTTTTATTCAACCCTCATGACTAGCCTGTGGGGCAGGCCTTATCTCCCCATTCCACAGATGGGGAAACTGAGACTCAGCGAAGTTTAACAGCTTGCCCTAAGCTGTGCATGCAGCCCAGGAGGGCTGGGAGTGGAACTCAGGCCCGTGAGCGTCCTGACCCTGCCCGTGACAAGAGCGGGAGTCCCCCCGCGACCGCCGTGCACCGCCCGCTCCACGTCCCGCACCTGGCACTGCGGAGTGAGTGGCGTTTTGCACGCACCTCCCAAGGCAGCTGTGTCACCCTCTCGGTGCCCGCAGGCTGCCTCCCTGAGGGATCGCCTCGCTTGGCCTGGCCTTTCCCCTCCTCCTCACCATGAGGGGGGCTGTTTCTTGGCGCCAGCATCGCTGAGGAAGCTGCCGTGGACCTGCTCGCCCACTGACGTGTTGCTTTTCCTCTCGCGGACCCGTTTCCCTGGGACTCGGCCCCCAGAGGCAGCTCACAGGGGACGAACACGGCAGGTTCCCTGAAAGCTTCTCAGGGCCCGGGCGGCCTGGCACGGAGGCAGGGAAAAGGTCTGGGGTCAGATTCAAACCCAGTCTTGCTTCAGACCCGCAGGCACGTCATCCTCCTTTCTGAGCCTCAGTTTCCGCATCTATAAAATGGGATTCAGGGCCCGTGTGAGGAGCCGGCGGGATCAGGGACAGGAAGCCCATGTGCCACAGCGGACAGCAGTTCTGTCCCCGCTTAGTGCAAGGCCCAGAGGCACCTGCCCAGGGTCTGCAGCTGCCCCCACGCCGGGGCCGCCCCGCGAGGACCCGCCCGCCCCTCCACGCTCAGCTGCCCAGGGAGCTCCAGCCACACGTCTGCAGGACTCCTCCCTCGTGCTCCTCTGACGGCAAACGACCCCATCGCTGCTCGGCGCCTGACAGGCCGCAGGGACACAGGGACAGGTGTTCAGGCCAAGGTCCCACTCAGGTCAGGGTCTTGACGAGTGGGAGGGGACCCGGCCCAGGAGAGGGGGCCCTCAGGGCTTTGGCAGCAGAAAACAGGACAGGCTGGGCCTCTACAGTAGGAGCCCAGATGTCCTTCCGGTCAAGGCTTGAGGCCTGCCTCCAGGCCGACTCCAGCCACGCTCCCACCTGGAGTCCCCCCCCCCTCCAGCGGGTCCACGTCCTCTGCACCCTCCACAGCTCAACTCGAGGGCTGCGGCTCCAGGCGGCCTCCCTGCCTCCCCTGTCCCGCACGCCTTGTCCGCCTGTGCCGGCGTCAGGAGCCGAGCCACAGCCCTCCCAGCGGGAGCAGCAGCGGCTCTCCGTCCCGCTCTGCCGGCTCAGGCCTCGGCACTGCCCAGCTGCCCACCCCAGGGCTCGCGGTCAGGTGCCAGGGTGATCTCAGTGATCTCAGCAGACCCCCACAAGAGCCCTGCGACGTGAGCACAGCTGGGTTAGGGTTATTCCCATTGTAGAGGTGGAGACGTTGAGGCCCAGAGGGGACAGTTGCTTGTACGGCCACAGCCTCCAGTGCCCAGCTGACCTGAACCGAGGACTTCAGAATCCTGTCTGGCATTCTTTGCCCTTACAGACCCACGCGAGTATCTGTCCACTCATTCACCTGACACCATCCTCCAAGTGCCTCTACTGTGCCAGAGCCGGGGCTGCACAGGAAGGGACGGAGTGTACAGAGAGTGGCACGCCAGGGGGACGAGGGACGTGTGTGCTGTGGGCCCACTGAGGACTCCCAGCCGCATGGGCTTGGGGAAAGAGTCAGGGAGCCCTGGCCAAAGAGGTGAGGCCTGGCCTGGGCAGAGATGGGCCAGACGAGGCTCGCGAGCAGTGAGGGGCGGGCACCCGGAGAACAAGCCAGGGGTGAGCGTGTGCCTGGCTAGAAGCCCTTCAGCGTGCTTGGAATTTGGGGTGCAAAAGGCAAAGAAGTGAGAAATGAGGCTGGAGGCTGGCTGAGCCCAGACGAGGCTGGGGTGAGCCTGGACGCCACTCAGGCCGTCGTCCCAAGACTCCACGGAATTACCGGGAGAGGAGGGGTCATACCTGTGTTTTAGAAAGTTCTGTCCCATCCTTTGACCCTGCGCTGCTGCCGCTGCTCCAGGGTCCCTATCTTATGGACAACTGCCTAGCACCTCCCACCGCAACAGGGGACTGGGCCGCTCTGTCCACGGATTATTCTTACAGAGAAAAAATTGTTTTGCAATAGTGATGAATATTGTGTCTGTAGAAATAAATGGAAGGAAAGAAGGAAGGGAGGGAGGGAGGCAGGGAAAAAGAGAGAAGGAGGAAAGAAGGAAGAGAGAGGAAGAGTGAGACCGAGGGGCTGTGCAAAAGAGTGTGGGTGCTGGAGGGGGACAGAACGGAGGGCGAGGCAGGAGGCAGTGAGACCTGCAGCGCCTGGGAGACTGAGGAGGCCTGGCCTGGGGGGACAGAGGACGGGATCTCCAGGTGAGACACAAAAGAGGTTCAGTCACAGGACGTGTTGTTAACTGAACAGGGGCTGAGGGTGAGCAGAGAGCTGGAACGGCCGGAGGGGCCGCGGTGGGCTCTGGGCAAGGCTGTGCGCCCTGGCCGGGTGTAGAGGGTCGGGGGTGGAGGTGCAACGCAGAGGAGTGTTCTGGGCGGGAGGTTGAACTCTGAGAGTCACTAGCATCTGCGGATGCCCTGCCTCGGGAAGGGAAGACTGCTAGGCTGGGAAGTCCCATGAAACCCCAAGGGTCACTTGGGCAGGCGGTGCTGTACCTCAGGGTCACCCCCACCTGGCCCTGGTTGGTACCTGGCTGGCCGAGAGCCAGAACGAAGGAGACGTGGAGTTCTCAGGTTTCGCAGCTCTCATTTCTCCCCCTGGCCGGGCTCTGGCCAAGGATCAGAACCGAACGCTGGGACTGGCTCCAACACGTAACCCAACGCCAGGCTGAGCTGAGAGGGAACCCAGGCTCCCCACCCCACAGAGCCATCCTCACTTCTGGGCATGGTCTGCCTGCTTGTCTGTGCCGCCTGCAAGCCTTTATCCAAGCGGTCCCCTCCACCTGGAACGCCTCCTTCCGGGCCCTGCTGGGCAAAAGCCCACCTATCTCCCAAGGGCCTGCTCAAGCGCCGCGCTGTTTCTGAACCTCCCAGTCAGAGCAGAAGCACACGACCCTCCCCGCTGGCCTCCCAGCGCCCGCCGTGCCTGGCCCTAGAACACACTCCCCTCCGGCCTCTGTCAGGGCCGCCCGGGGGTGAGAGTCTGTCTCACTGGACCTGAGCGTCTTGGTGAGAAGGAGCACACACGGCCCGGCCCAGCCCACTCCTGACCACAGGAGCGAGCCTTGTTCTCAAGATCCAAACTCCTGGCCGGGCGCGGTGGCTCACGCCTGTAATCCTAGCACTCTGGGAGGCCGAGGCGGGTGGATTGCTCAAGGTCAGGAGTTCGAGACCAGCCTGAGCGAGACCCCGTCTCTACTAAAAATAGAAAGACATTATATGGACACCTAAAAAAAAAAATCTATATAGAAAAAAATTAGCCGGGCATAGTGGCGCATGCCTGTAGTCCCAGCTACTCGGGAGGCTGAGGCAGTAGGATCGCTTGAGCCCAGGAGTTTGAGGTTGCTGTGAGCTAAGCTGACGCCACGGCACTCACTCTAGCCTGGGCAACAAAGTGAGACTCTGTCTCAACAAAAAAAAAAAAAAAAAAAAAAAGATCCAAACTCCTGTGTGAGCCCTGATTGCTGAGAACACCAAATGGCTCCTCAGCCTCTGTTTGCTCTTCTGTAAAATGGGACCAATAATCCCCCTCAGTGCGATAATGAAATGAGTTGATGTCTAGAGGGCGTGAACTACTGTGCCTGGAACACAGCAGGCGCTCCCTGCACGTGCCTCCCCTCTTCCCGCCCAGGGCCCCGCAGAGGGGTCTGAGCAATCCGTGTCACGACGACCAGGGCTTCCAGGAGGAGAAGGGGCCCTTGCTTTACCCTCAGGCACACCAGAGGACGCACACCTCGGGCCTGCTGTGCTTCGCAGCCACAGCCAGCGCTCACAGGGGCCACTGGCACCCGCAGAGACCCTGCTGGTGTTCTCTCCCAGCCACACAGGTGACAGCGCGGTCCTGCCCCCCACGGGGGAAGTCAGGGAGGGGCATCAGACTTGGGCCCTGAAGGATGGGAGAGATCCCCTGGAGAGGGGGGAGCGGCACCCCAGGGCCAGGCAGCAGCATGGCAAGGGCAGGGAGGGAGGATGAGCCCGGGGCAGGGGCTGCAGACTGTGGGGAGGTGGCCGCAGTGCAGAGGGCAGGGCAGGAGGACGGAGGCTGCAGAGGTGGGCCGGGCACCAGGCCGGGCTGTGGGCGAGCGAGGGGGTTGGCCTTCACTTGCACCACACGGACGTTCTTACACGTGTGGGGGGCATGCGGACGCCAGATCTGGACAGCTGCTTCTGGAAGCAGGAAACCTAGAAGGGTCTAAGCTCGCGGCTGGGGAGGCCGGCAAGAGCTTGGAGAGGTGGCCATGTAGGGCTGGTACCTGACTTGCCTTGTTGCTCCAGTTACTTCCAATTGGGGTCAGAGGGAGAGACAACAAACAAACAAGACGCCCCCAACTGAAGACCGCATGTGCGGACGGATGCGCCGCTCCCGGCCCGGATGGGACCTCGGCGCCCTTTTCTGCTTTACCGAGACTCGCTCTCGGGGCTGTTTCCCGAGATGTGTCGGGTGGGGAGGGGGGCGGTCCTGGCCCAGCCCAATGTACTGACTCCCCGTGCCAGGGCGGGTTTCGGCCCGGGCGGGTCGGGGAGGTTCGGGGCCGGTCCGGGGCGGGGAGTGGGAAGACGGGGTCGCCGGAGTGAGCTGCGCCCCAGAGAATCCTGCACCTGGAAAGCGCTCTCGTTCTCCGGGTGGGGAAACTGAGGCTTGGCGAGGGGGAGTCATCAGCCCCCGGTCACGCTGCGAGCTGGAGGCAGAGACAGGGTCTGACCCCGTGACCTCCTTTCCGGAGGCCCCGGCAAGAGCCGGGAAAGAGCGCGAGGGGTGCGGGGCGCCGCTCGGGCCGGGTGCGCAGGCTCACCTGGTAGTTGTCCAGCTGCTCTTCGGTGAAGATGGTTTGCTTGTTCCCCATGGTGGCCGCCGCGCTGTCGCTCGCCCGCCCGCCCGGGCGTCGCCTCCCCTCAGCGGCCGCCGGAGCCCGGAGCCCGCGGCCCTCGCCACCCCGCGGCGGGCAGCGCCTCGCGGCCGGTCCGCCGCCTCGCCCCGCGCGCCCGCTGCTCGCCCCGAGGCCGCGCGGAGGCTCGGGGGCGGGACGCGACCTGTGCGCCGGCGACTCCGCCCCGCGGCGGGAGGAGGGCGGGCGCGTCGCGCGCGGGGCTGCCGGGACTTCCGGCCGCGCGGGCGGGGGCGGCCGTGGGCGCGCGGCGTGGGGCGCCGGGACTTCCGGCCGCGCGGGCTGAGGCGGCCGTGGGCGCGCGGCGTGGGCCCGCCGGGACTTCCGGCCGCGCGGGCGGAGGCGGCCGTGGGCGCGCGGCGTGGGGCGCCGGGACTTCCGGCCGCGCGGCGTGGGCGTGGCGCCCTCATCGCGGGGCGGCGGCGAGGAGCGGGCGGAGAGCCCGGACTGTGAGGGCGGCGGTCTGGCCGGCCGGCTCTGCCGTCGTCTCCCGTCGCGACAGGAGCGACCTCTCCCCCTGGGCCCCTCCCTCCGGCGGCCCCCCAGCGTGTCTGACCTTTGACCGCCCGCGCGGGGCGTCTCGGGCCCTCCGGGCTCCTCGGGAGCGGACAGGATTTGCTCGGCTTGCTTGGCGTCCTAGGACAGGGACGTGAGGTGTGAGAGCATTAGAGGACGTGGCTGTGTCTGGAGACGGGACAGAAGCCGAGACGTCTCTGCGCTTTTGCGCACATGCCGTTGTTAGGGAGGCGGAACTTGACCTCTGCCCTCCGAGGGAGTCTGGCTGGCCCGAGGGTTAATTTGGGGTAAAACATCAACAGGAGAACAGCGCACAGGTCTGTCGGAAACGAGAGTCACCCGACACGGAAGCCGTCGAGGAAATGCAGCCGCAGAGAGCCGGGGAAACGGGATACCCCTGCCCCGGGCTGCGGAAAGTAGCTGAAACACACGCGGAGGCTCAAGGGTAAGAATTACTCTGACAGAGTCGCACAGAACTCGCGGGGTCTCGGCCGCTCGTCCCGCATGAAGAGACTGTTCCTTTCCTCCTGGTGCAGGGCCGGCGGCGCGCACGAGGGCATTGCATCGCCTGTTTTTAAGGGGAAAACGGGGATCTGGAGTGTCCTTTTTCCATCTGCTGTTTTCCGAGTGCCCTGAATGCTCCGGGGACCAGGCAGCGCATGTGGGGCGGTGTGTCGTGAACGCCGTCGCCGTCGCCGTCGCCGTCGCCGTCGCCGCCCAGCGCGTGGAGCCGGTGCAGCCGCCGCCCAGTACCGAGGGGTCGGCCTGCGCAGGGCTGCCTCCGACCGGCCGGTTCCGTGGGTGTTAGCTCCATTGTGCGGGGAGGAAACGGGCTGAGACAGGTTCGGTGGCGGCCGGGGCGCCACCGCTGGAAAGGAACGGAACCTGGGGTGGGCCGGGCGCCGGCTCAGCCCACCGCTCCGCACCTGCCGGCGGGCTTTGATGAGAAGGGCAGGACTTTATGCTTGAAACCTTACGGTTTCTTTCTTGGGATTGTGGTTCTGAAACCACTGGGGCGGATGCGTCCTCCGAGCTTTTGATTTAGTGCGTCTGCGGTGGCCAAGCAAGTGTCTAAGGTTCCCAGGCACTGCGGGCACTGCCGGCCCTGGGACCACACTTGGAGAACCGTTGCTTAGGCTGGAGGTTGTGGGTTCTGACAGGAGCAGGGGTCCAAGTTTGGCAGGTGATCCCTGCGGCTTTTATGACTGTTTGGGGTTTTCCGACTTGATTTTGCCGCCCTCTGGTGAGAGCAGCAGCCAAACAGATAGATATGCCACCCTGTTGAAATCACAAGGGTCCTCAGAGGCACAATCAGTTGCTATTGGATGGGCAGGAAGCAGCTGGTTAGCCGAGGGGATTGTTGATCAGCCTTCGGAGGCCACCTCACCCTCTCTCCTTCATTGTGGACACGTGGATGCAATAGGGGGCAGGGAGTTAGCTACGCTCCCGCAAAGAGGTTTTTTCTTTTCCCATCAGGTCTCTAAGTTGACCACGCCTGTTTGCAGGGAGTTAGCTACGCTCCCGCAAAGAGGTTTTTTTTCCTTCCGATCAGGTCTCTCAGGCAGGAGTCATCGCAAAAGATGAAAAAAATAGTAGGAAACAGAAATAAAAGTAAAATAATGATGATAATACACAGAGCCAAAGATATAGTTTATAAAGTAAAGGTGTATGAAAATAGATAAAGGAGGGTATCCGGATGGATATATTTCTTCCCACATAAAATATATCCCCCACTGAAACTCCACACAGGTATTATATAGGGTACATACAGGCTCCCATTTGCATACTAACAGGCAGTTTGCTTTAGGGTCAAAGTCTCCTAAAAGGCTACTACAGATCCTTTAACTAACTCTAACTAGGGGAACAATGAGTTATAAAATGCAAACTTCTAAGTTTTATGATAAGGCTATTACTTTAGCAACAGAGACATCTTGGCTCCGGTGATTGTGTTCTTGGGGACAGAGATGATCCCAGAAGTCAACATGGGCTGTGCTTTGTGTTAATTACTTTAACTGCATGGTTCCATCTGGGCCCGGCTTGGGCATTAGCATATCTATCTCATCAGCTCTCATCTCCGAGGGTCTACGCCTGTCAGCTCCGCAACCTTTTGGTTCTAAGGGAGAGGCCTGCCTTGTCTTTCAAAACAGGTGAGGACCCTAGGCCCAGTTTACAGCTGTCTCTTTGAAGTGCAGCTATTACTGACCAACGAGATGCCCTCCTGAGACGAGGCAGCTTTTGAACTAACACATTTATTTTTTCTTTAAGGCAAAGCCTTATTTGACTTCTGAAATCAAATCTTGTCTCCAGAAATACAGGGAGCATTTCTATAACTCAGTATTCTTAGGCTCAACAATAGGGGCCTCAGTATTGGGGGGAAATGGCTGGATACATCTTCAGAAATTCAGAGGATGTGGAATTTTAGAGCAGAGATAGGCACCTTTAAAAGATTTAATCTGCACTTCCCCTTTCTCCCATGTTGGAGTTGAGAAAACTGAAGCCCTTTCCAAAGCACATAAGCGCTATTACAAAGGTTTACCTTCTTCCCATCTTAGGTTCTACGTTTCCCATGAACAGGCCAGAATTCCGTGTATCCCGATCCTGCTCTGGTACATTCTGATATAACTGCTCACATGCTGCGTGGTCTGGGTAGGGTGAGGGGGGTGAGGGGTATGGCCCAGATAAGACCAGTGGGGTCCTTTGGAAGAAGTTGACTTGGGTGTTAGAAGAGAAAGCATTTCTCTCCTCTGAGACGGAGAGGTTTTGGCATGAATTATTTCTGGAGCTTCCTGGGGTCAGTTCTGCAGCAGGGAGAACTTGCCAGAGAATGAACATAATGCCACATGTACTCGCCATCCAGTTGGTACTAACTGATCAACACCCAGGTGCTCACATGGTAGTAATATTCTTTGGGTGCCGGTCAGGTGGGTGCGTGAGGGTGGGTAAACTCACAACTAATAGAGACAGAGAGCACTGTATGGGGGAAGGGCACGCTTCTAACCCTGGCTTGGGTGAAGCAAAGGCATTACAGGTAACCAAAATGTTTGTATCCCCTAATATTCTGAAATTAAAAAAAAAGAAAAGTAGAGGATTGCTACTTAAATTATGTTACATCCATACAACAAAGCTGTATGCAGGCATCAAAATGATATTGTGGAATACTACTTAACAACTTAAAAAACATGTTAATAATTGGTTGTTAAGCGACAACAAGCTATAAAATAGTATGTATAGCAGTCTTCCATAAAGAAAGGAAAAAAGGGCCGGGCGCGGTGGCTCACGCCTGTAATCCTAGCACTCTGGGAGGCCGAGGTGGGCGGATCGTTTGAGCTCAGGAGTTCGAGACCAGCCTGAGCAAGAGCGAGACCCCATCTCTACTAAAAATAGAAAGAAATTATATGGACAGCTAAAAATATATATAGAAAAAATTAGCCGGGCATGGTGGTGCATGCCTGTAGTCCCAGCTACTCGGGAGGCTGAGGCAGTAGGATCGCTTAAGCCCAGGAGTTTGAGGTTGCTGTGAGCTAAACTGACGCCACGGCACTCACTCTAGCCCGGGCAACAGAGCGAAACTCTGTCTCAAAAAAAAAAAAAAAAAAAAGAAAGGAAAAAAGGAAGGAAAAACATCAATGTTAATAGTAGTTTATGTTGGATAGTAGAAATTTGGGTGATTTTTAAAAATTTGCTTTGCTTTTTATAATTATCTGTATTTCTTACAACTATGCAATTTTGTATTAACTGTAATTTTGAAGCTATTTTTAAAGGAACAATAAATTGTCCAAGTATCTCAATCAATTAAAAAAAGAAAGAAAGAAAGAAACAGAGCTAAGAGATAAAAAGAGAATGATTTCATTTGAGGTCCTGGATTCATCCATGCCTGAAACCTTTAAATTTTTTGTTATATAAAGTAAAAATTTCTCTGCTTAGGCCAAGTTGCTCAAGTTGCAAATGGCAGAAAACTAACTCGAAATCCAGATAGATAAAATTCCTTCAAGCTACAGCTCAAGCTCCACCTCTCCCAGGAAGACTTCCCTGACTACTTTAACCTCAGGGTTCCGTATTTCTACTGAACTTAGATTGTATGTTTGTATCAGACAGAGTCAAGGCAGGAAACAAAAGTCACCCAGGATGGTTCAAATGTAGAGACTATGATAAAGGGACAACCTATAAAGTTGCGGATAGGGCAAAAAAATCTAATAAGAAACATGGCGCCCAGAGACTAGCAACAGGCTGTTCCATCGCTAGGGATGAAGACATAAGGGGAGGAATCACGTTCCTGGAGGGCAGTGAGAGCTTGAAACATCAGGGAGGGATTATACAATAGCAGCTGCGGTCCTGGAAGAGTTAACCACTGAGAGAAACATGGATCTCAAGCAGGAATGGAGAATGGCAAAGAAACACCTTAACTTCTCTCCTTCTGCCCCGTATCTCCTGACAATGCATCTTGTTATTAAAACCACATAGAAAGGCAGAGGGAAGAAAGCCCAGGTGCTGCTGTCTGCAATAACAGGTGTCTGAGCACAGAACAGGTTCTAACCTGTCCTGTGGAAGGGTGGAAACTGAATTCAGGGGTGTGGGGGTGACAAAGGACATGCACAGCATGTTGGGGTCTCACTTCCCAGTTTGGTTGGGAATAATTAGTGTACTTCCCAAGGTCTTATAGGGCCAGTGATTTTGTCCCAAAGATCGAATCTATGGTAGGAAGAACAGGCATTGCCCAAGGAGAAGTTTGCAGGGCACCTGGTGTCTCCATTTCCCTAGCCAGCGTGTAGGAAGAGTTACTTACAGACTCTGATAATGGACCCTCATCAGATATATAACGTGCCTCTGTGGGTTGTCATCTTACTTTCTTGGTGGTGTGTTTGGATTCCCAGAAGTCTTTAATTTTGAGGAAATTTTTCTTTACTTGCTGTGCTTATGGTGTCAGATCTAAGAAACCATTGTTATCTCCATGTTTTCGTCTAGAGTTTGTGTTTTTATCTCTTACATTTAGGGCTTTGGACCATTTTTAGTTAAATGTTTCTGTGTGGTGTGATGTAAGGGTACAGTTTCATTCATGTGCCTGTGGATAGTTCTCTAACGTCACTTGTCGAATTTAACGACCTCAGGCCTTGTTTACAATCACTTGACCGTAAAGGTATGGAATTCTTTCTGGACTCTCAGTTCAATTCCGTTGGTCTATATGTCTACCCTCATGCAGGTATCACTCTGTTTTGGTTGCTGCTGCTTTGTAGTAAGGGTTAAGATTTAAAATTGAGAAGTGTGAGCCTCCAAGTGTGTCTTTGTGTTTCAAGAAGATTTTGTTTATTTGTGTTTCCTTAAAATTCCATTTGAATGTTAGGATCAGTTTGCCCATTTCTGCCAAAAGGCCGTTTTGGATTTTTGTAGGAATTGCATTGAATTTGAGAACACTTTGTGTAGTATGGCCATCTTCAAACACATTCAGTCTCCAGTCCATGAACGTGGAATGTCTTTACATTTATTTAGATTTTCTTTAATTTTTTTCAGTAGCATTTTGTAATTTTCCACATACAGGTTTCACCTTGGTTAAGTTTTTTCCTAACTGGATTATTGTCGTTGATGCTATTCAAATGGAATTTATTTCTTAATTTTATTTCCCAGTTGTTGATTACTAGTGTAAAGAAATAAAATAGATTTCTGTGTATTGATATGTTGTTCTGTGACTAAGCTGTATTTGTTTGCTAGCTCAAATAATTTTTTTGAATTCTTTAGGATTTTCTATACTTAAGATCATGTGATTTGGAATCTGTGAATAGTTTTACTTTCCTTTCACATATGGATGCCTTTTATTTCCTGTTCTTATGTAAATGTTCTGGACAGAACTTTCAGTACAATGTTATTTTTTATTTCAAACTGCTAATTAAGGTGCTACAAGTGTTTTTGTCACATGGATGTCTCGTATGATGCTGAAGTCAGGGGTTTCGGCGTGTCCATCCCCAGAATAGTGTTCATTGTGGGCAAGTTTTTATCTTACAACAACTCCCCCTTTCTCCCCCCTTATAGGTTTCTCATGTCCTTTATATCGCTTTGTGCCCATGTATATCCATCTAGTAGCTCCCACTTATTAGTGAGAACATACGGTTTTCGGTTTTCGATTCCTGAGATAGTTCACGTAGGATAACGGTTTCCAGTTCCCTCCACATTGCTGCAAATGACCTTACTTCAATCCTGTTTTTTTAGAGACTGGGTCTCGCTCTTGCTCTGGCTGGTGTTTCCCTCCTTTTTATGGCTGAATAGTACTTCATGCTTTATACACACACACACACACACACATATACACACATTTTTGTCCCCTCACGAATTGAAGGGCACCTACGTTGATTCCACATCTTTGCAATTGTGAATTGTTCTGCCATAAACATTCCAGTGCAGGATAAAACGACTTCATTTCCTTTGGGTAGATACCCAGGAGTGGGGTTGCTAGATCGAACGGTAGGTCTACATTTGTTTCCTTGAGGACTCTCCATTCTGTTTTCCGTAGAGTTTCTACTGATTTTCAGTCCCCCCAGTGATCAGCGTTCCTTTCTCTCTGCATCTGCGGCAGCATCTACTGTTTTTTGACTTTTTAATAATGGCTGTTCTGATTGGGGTAAGGTGGTACGTTGCTGTAATTTTAATTTGCATCTCTCTGATGATTAGTGATGTTGAGCAGTTTTTCATATGTTTGTTGGCCATTTGTCTATCTTCTTTCCAAGAACGTCTGTTTCAGTCTCTTGCCCATTCTCGGATGAGGGTGTTCATTTTGTTATTGCTGATTTGTTTGAGTTCTTTGTAGATTCTGGATGTCAGTCTTTTGTCAGATGTGTAGTTTATGAGTATTTCTCCCGTTGTGTAAGTTGTCTATTCAGGGTGTTTGTTATTTCCTTTGCTGTGTAGAAGTTTTCTAATTTAATTAAGTCCCATTTCTTTATTTTTGTTGTTGCTATATTTGTCTTTGGGGTCTTAGTCATAAATTCTTTGACTTGGCTGATGCCTAAAGAGTTTTTCCTACTTTTTCTCCAGAAGTTTTATGGTTTCATGCTTTTCACTTAAGTCTCTAATCCATCTTGAATTGATTTTTGTATATATTGAGAGAGGGATCCTGTTTCCTTCCTCTGCATATGAATATCCAATTTTCCCAGCACTATTTATTGAACAGGGCTTCTGTTCCTCAGTGTATGTTTTCTGCTTTATTAACAATCAGTTAGCTGGTGCTAGGTAGACGGTTTAATGCCTGGGTTCTCTATTTTGTTCCCTTGGATTAGTCTCAGTGTTTTACACCGGTACCGTGGTGTTTGGGTTCCTGTGGCCTTGTAGTATAATTTGACGTCAGGCAATGTCCTACCTGCAGATGTGTTGTTCAGTATAATGTTGCGTGCAGAGGGGAAAGTGAGCATCTCTGCTTTGTCCCTGATCTTAGTGGCAAAAGCTGTGGTTAGGGATTAGGGTTTTTAGCGTTAGGGTTAGTGTTAGAGTTGGGGTTGGGTCCTGTTAATAATTTAGTATCTTATGGTCACAAGGGTTCTGTTTTGTTAGTCTTATGATCTCTGGGGTTTTTGTTTGTTTGTTTGTTTTTAACATAGCCACTTGCCACAGGAACAGGGTTTCCGGAGAGCCTCCCCACAGGCAGCCCCGCTCCGCAGGGAGTGGACGGCGACCGGGCAGCGCCTGCCCCTCCGCCTGGGCGCTCTGGGCTGGGGCGGGAGCGACGCCCACCGGGAGCTTCCGCGTCTGCCCGAGGGTGACGCTCTCGCTCCGAGGACTGTGGCGCTGCGGACCCCAGACGGGCATCCGAGCTCTTGCCGGGGGTCTCGCTCATTCTGGGACCTTTCTGTGGCCGTGGAGCTCCCCAAATCTGCCTGTGGGAGACGGGCTTCATTTCAAACCCTGGGGCCAAACGTCCCGCCTCACACTGGCGGCGGCTCCCCTAGGCCTGGGCACCGGTAGACGGGCGGGCGTGGGGCGGGCCCGGAGGGAAGAGGCTGCAGGGGGCGTCGTTTGTCGCCCAGAAAGGCCAAAGCGCCACAGTAGGGCCCAATTACAAACCTGTCCGTTGCGCCCCGGCAGCTGCTCCCCCCCCCGCCCCAGCTCCCAGCGCAGCCTCCCCGCCTGGCAGCCCGGGCGCGGGAGCGGGGGCCGCGTGTCCCCGGGCGCGGGAGCGGGGGCCGCGTGTCCCCGGGCGCGGGAGCGGGGGGCCGCGTGTCCCCGGGCGCGGGAGCGGGGGGGCCGCGTGTCCCCGGCCCCGGCGCAAGTGTCTGGCACAGCCCCAGGGTGGGGGCCGGCGCGCGCCCGCAGGACCGAGCTCCACGCGCGCGTACGTCGGAGATGCAGCGACCGCAGTGGCGGCGCCTCCGCGACTCGGCGGCGCGATCCGGGGTCCCGCGGAGCTCGCGCCCAGCCGGCCCCGCCACCCCGCTCCGCGGCAGCCGAGCCGCCTCTGCCTTACAGGGTCCGCTCCGCGCGGGGCGGGGAGCGCGGGCCGGGCGGGAGGCGGCGCCCGCACCTGGCCCTGCTACGTCACCGGGACAGCGGGACCTGGGTCTCCGCGCCGCAGGAGGCGCGGGCGTGTGCGGCGCTGCGGGAGGATGCGCGAGCGTGGCCGCGGCCTGGGGGCGGGCGGGTGTGCGCGGGCGACGGTCCCCCGTGTCCTGCTCTCCCGGGCCCGCGGCCTTGGGGGGCGGCGGAGGGTGCGGCCGGGAGCAGGTCTGCGCCGCCCCGCCCAGCGTCCCGCAGCAGCCTCTGCCACCTTTCCCCTCTGTCCTCTCTCGGGGACACCTGCTGCCCGTCCCGGCCCGGCCGGCCCGCCCGGCCTTTCACCGCGGGTTGCTCCGCAGGTGCTGGGGCTGTGGTGACAGGCACCTACTATGGTGTTGGTGCTGGAACCTGGGGCGCAGAGGGTCCCCTCCAGCCTCAGGCCCCCGCCCTGGAGGAGGCTCCCCAGGCTGCTTGGGGGTGCAGCCCCTCCCCCGGGGGGAAAGGTCACCTTTAGGTCACTCCCAGCTTTGCTGCGGTTGTTCGGGTGGAGCTGACCCAAGTCCGCCCCACGGCTGCCCCTGTCTCCTGGCCGCAGGACCTCACCACTCCCCGGAGTGCAGCCAGGCCAGGGAGCCCCACAGGCAGCAGAGGACACCGGATGCTGAACCGGAGAAGGGGTGAGGGGTGCTGGCGTCCAACAGGCCATGCCGCCTGCGAGGACCAGCACTGACGCCTCGGGAACCTGGGGGCAGCGTGGCCCCCACAGTGGCGGGGCCTCAGCTTCCTCTCAGCCCCTCTGGAGTCTCCTCTGCAGCCGCCGCCCAGACTGACCCTAACTCTTGCTGTTCTGAGAAGTCCCCTCCAGAGCGCAGGCAAGGCACAGAGCAGGAGAGCGCCTAGAGTGGGGTCACACCGGGCCTGTCCTGGGACTCAGTTTCTTTTTACGTCTGTTGTGGCTGGCTACGCTTTCTTTCTCTGCCCATGGAGCCCTTGCCTTCTGGAAGTTAGTACTGACAATATAAACCAGGTAGTGAAAAGATCACCCTGGTTGTGTTCCTTTTACCATTTTAGTCAAAATGTGACTCACTGGTCCATTTTTCAAAACGAGTACAAATGCTCTTGACATAAATTCAGTGATTTTATCAATAGAATCACAGCTAGAGGTGGCCTCAGCTTCGGGAGCAGAATTATTCCAGGACAGGGAGGCAGGCAGTCGCCGTCCAGGGAGCTAAGCGAGTCCCCTGCCCAGGGGAGAACCAGGCCGGCCGTGCAGCACCACCGGAAAGCCTGGCCCCGCTCCGGACAGGGCCCCGGTGCCACGCCAGGAGCAGCCAGCTCATGAAGACCATTCCTGACTCTGCGAATGGAATTGATTTTAGATGGCAGGTGTGTCATTTCCTAGCAGGCAGTCAGCTCAGTCTGCACTTAGAAAATCAGCTAAAATAGTGGCATAGGGCCTTGCTCAGCTAGGAAAATTAGATCCTGGTTTGGGAATTAGTGGCCCTTCACCAGCCATGGCCACCGGACCAGTGCGCCCTTTGACCCTGCTCTGGGCTCTTGGTCCATTGACAAGACCTGGACAACTTCCACGGATTTACCTTCCAGTTTTTAAGGACCGATTCGCCATCAGTGAACGAACTTCTTCACAGAAGTTGTGTTTGGAAAACCCGGTGGCTTAAACAACAGGAGCTTCCTGTCTTCCAGCCAGCAGGCCAGACGTCCAGGGCCATGTGCCCCCTGGAGGCTCCAGAGAAGGACCCTTCCTTGTCTCCAGTGTCTGGTGGCTCCCTGCATCCTGGGCTTGTGGCCGCCAGCTCCTCTGCTCTGTCCTCGTGGGGCCTCCTCCTGGGGTGTCTGTTATAAGGACACTTGTCACTGGATTTAGGGGCCCCCATCTCAAGATCCTTAACTTAATTACTTCTACAAAGACCCTATTTTAAAATAAATTCCTATTCTGAGGTTCCTGGTGGACATGAATTTGGGGGGCGCTATCACACCAGCTGTACCAGCGGCACGAGTTGCCAGGGGTGTTCACCGGAGGGCCAGGTCCCCAACTGCCCTGCTCAGCTCCCTGCCCAGGGTCCCTGTGCACAGCTGGGAGCTCAGAGGTCCCCGCAGGAGGCCGGCTCTCAAGGGTGCCCATTCCCCTGCCCTCTGCTCACACCTGAGCTGGCTGGTGCAGGCCCACTCCCTGCCTGTCAGGTTCTGGACTCTGTGGCTGGCCTTGCACCTCCTGAGAGAGACAGAGACAAGAGAGTGAGGGAGACAGAGACAGACAGAGACAGAGATCAGGGGAAACAAAGAGGTGGAGATGGACACACATTCAGAGGAGGGAGGGGGCAAGTAGGAGGTGTGGCCACCTGGGCGGCACAGCGACACCACATAACATCTTGAGAGTGCCACCTGCCCTGGAGCTCCGTGGATGGAACTGACTCAGTTTGACCAAAGGATGGTCACAGAGGCCCACTCTCCTCCCCAACCATGTGAACCTGGTAGAAAGTCCCAGGGCCTTCCTGAACCAGCGGGATCTACACAGCCAGGTGTGGGGCAGGCCCTGGTGGGACCAAGCCTCCCAGGGAAGCCCAGAGAGGGGAGCTGGGGGACCTGTGTCCACACCTGTCCTACCCCTCCGCCCTCTGCAGCAGTGGGGTGGGGAGGGGGGCAGCTCTCCCTCCTGGAAGCCTCTCTGGCTGACCAGGCCCTGCGCTACTGCTTTGGGCCAGGAGGGTGTCAGGACGCTGACTTGGCAGCGGGGTGGGGTGTGGCTGTGGGGTGCAGGAGTCTCGGGGACACAGGGCTCCTGGGCAGCTCCCTGTGTCCAATCCACAGGTATGGGACTGGGCAGGGGCTAAGGGGCTCCTGCCCACCCCCCAGGCCCTGCAGGCCCCTCTCTGTCCCTCCTGCATGGTCTGACTCTTCCGTCAGCGTTCACCCCCCTCCCCCACCAGGGGGCTCCGGGGTTTGGAGTTTCATTCCAGGTGGCCTGGGGCTGCTGGCAGTGGGCGGTCGGTCATGCTCGGCCACAGCAACGCCTGGACGTCTGTTCAGCCTCTCCCTGGAGAGGCAGCACCATTCACACCCTCCCCCTCCGCAGAGCCAAGGCAGGACCAGCCCATCGGACACCACCCGGCCCACAGCACACCTGGCCCCTGGCCCTGGGGTTTGGCTGCCCGCAGCCTCGGGCCTGCTGAGCCCCTCCCGGGGACCTGGCCCAGGGCAGGCTCTGTCCTCAAGCGGCAGTGCCAGGGCCCTCTCACTGGAGCCACGTGGGGCTCAAGCAGCCGGATGCCAGAACAGGGGCCTCTCAACCTGGTTCCTGTTTTGGGCACAGAACCACCCAGCTCAGCACCTCGCCTGCCTGGTCCCAGCCCTGCCTGTGTTCCTGGGCTTCCCCAACGTGCCCCATCATTTTGTTTGGAGTGGGCAGCTGCTGGGGGTCAAGAGGCTGAGGTAATATGGCAGCGATCAAAGCTCCTGCTTGTGAGCACCTTGCGAAGCACCTCAAAATCCACCAGGGACACAAAAGCCAAACTCAGGAGACGCTCGAGACACACATGGGGGCCTCAGACCTTGGCAGGCGGGGACTTAGTGGGAATTGGCTGGCCGCAGGGCAGACAGCTGACCCTTGACATCGGAAGGCTCCGAGTACATGCAGTAGGCACAGCAGGCCAACAGTCCCCCACGTGCCGGGGCTGTGAGCTGGCCCGACGCCTGCCAGCCTCAAGATGCCCAGGCCCCTGGAGAGGAAGCTACCTATGCTAGAGCACCGGCCTGGCCAAGCAGGGTCCTGGCGGGAAGCAGCAGAGGTGTTGGGGAGCAAGGGGAAGTGGCCCCTGGGACGTTCCAAAGTCCAGCCAAAGACACTGGCAGGAGGCAGTGGGGAGCTGTGCGGGTTGCAGGCAGGGCGCCACGTGGCAGAGGAAGCTGGCACAGCTGGCAGCTTTCAAGCTGCATCGCAAAAGGCCACCAGCAGGGGTCCCAGTGGGGACTCAGGGTCTCTGGCCTTGAGCAAGGATTCTCAGCTGGGGTGCGGTGGCTCCCCAGTGTCCCAGGCGGCCAGAGGATGGACCCTTTGATGAGCAGGAGCTGGGCAGCCTCTGCCAGGCACGGCGACCATGCAGCCCACTGCCGAGCGAGTGAGGTCCGTGCCCTCGGGGCTCCAGTAGCTCCTGTGGGGCCCGGGCAAGGATGAGCTGCAGCCTGAGCGGGAGGCCTGGGGAGGGTGCAGGGCGGGGCCGGGCGGGCCCGCGGGTATGGACAGCTGGGGGAAAGTCTGTGGGACCCCTGCGTGCCGGGAACAGAAGTTCTCTAAAAAGGAGTCTGGAGGAAAGAGACTCATTCCAGAGACCCCGCCTTCCGTGTCATAGGGTGGCCGTTCCAGAGAGCACAGGGAAGGCTCAGGTTACACAGTGGAAGTTCCCGCCCAGGCTCCAGTCAGGTTCATTATACAAATGAGGGATTTACTGGCTTTGTCTGATAGATCAGTGCAGCTGAGTCCTGATTGGTCAATGCAGCTGAGTCTGATTGGTCATGGTGGCTTACTTCTAATTGCTCAATGCAGCTGAGTCTGATTGGCCAATGTAGCTGAGTCTGATTGGTTAGTGTGGCTGAGTCCTGATTAGTCAATGAGCTGTGTCAGATTGGACAGTGAGGCTGAGTCCTGATTGGCCAGTACAGCTGAGTTTGATTGGTCAGTGAGGCTGAGTTCTGATTGGTCAGTTGACCTGAGTCCGATTGGTCAGTGTGGCTGAATCCTGATTGACCAATGTGGCTGAAGCTGATTGGTCAGTGGAGCTGAGTCCTGATTGGTCAGTCTGGCTGAATCTGATTGGTCAGTACAGCTGAGTCCTGATTGGTCAGTGTTGCTGAGTCTGATTGGACAATTTGGCTGAGTCCTGATTGGTCAATTTGGCAGAGTCTGCTCCATCAGTGTGGCTGAGTCTGATTGGTCAGTGCGGCTGAATTCTGATTGTACAGTGTGGCTGAATCTGCCTGCTAAGTGTGGCTGAGTCCTGATTATTTAGTGTGGCTGAATCTGATTAGTCAGTGTCGCTGAGTCCCGACTGGTCAGTGTGGATGAATCTGATTGGTGAGTGCAGCTGAGTCCTCATTGGTAAACATGGCTGTGTTTCATTGCTCAATGCGGCTGAATCCTGATTAGTCAGTTTGGCCGAATCTGATTGGTTAGTGTGGCTGAATCCTGAATAGTGAGTGTGGCTGAATCCGATTGGTGAGCGCAGGTGAGTCCTGATTGGTCAACGTGGCTGAGTCTGATTGCTCAATGTGGCTGAATCTGATTGGTCAGTGTGGCGGGGTCCTGACTAGTAAGTGTGACTGAATCTGATTGGTCAGTGCTGCTGAAACCTCATTCGTCAACCTGGCTGAGTCTGAATGCTCAATGCAGCTGCGTCTGATTAGTCTGTGTGGCTGAATCTGACTGGTCAGTGTGCCTGAGTCCTGACTAGTGAGTGTGGCTTAATCTGATTGGTCAGTGCTGCTGAGTCCTGATTGGTCAAAGTAGCTCAGTCTGATAACTCAATGTGGCTGCTTCTGATTAGTCAGAGTGGCTCAATCTGATTGGTCAGTGTGGCTAAGTCCTGACTACTAAATGTGGCTGAATCTGATTGGTCAGTGCGCCCGAGTCCACATTGGTTGAAGTGGCTGAGCCTGAATGCTCAATGTGGCTGCTTCTGATTAGTCAGTTTGGCTGATTCTGATTGGTCAGTGTGGCTAAGTCCTGATTGGTCAACGTGGCTGAGTCTGATTAGTCTGTGTGGCTAAATCTGATTGGTCAGTGTGGATGAGTACGGACTAGTCAGTGTGGCTGAATCTGATTGGTCAGTGTGCTTGAGTCCTGACTAGTGAGTGTGGCTGAATCTGATTGGTGAGTGCGAGTGAGTCCTGATTGATCAACGTGGCTGAGTCTGATTGCTCAATGCAGCTGAGTCTGATTGGTCAGTGTGGCTGAATCTGATTTGTCAGTATGGCTGAATCCTGACTAGTAAGTATGGCTGAATCTGATTGGTCAGTGCTGCTGAGTCGTCATTGGTCAACGTGGCTAAATCTGAATGCTCAATGAGGCTGCGCCTATTATTCTGTGTGGCTGAATCGGATTGGTCAGTGCTGCTGAGTCCTGATTGGTCAACGTGGCTGTGTCTGAATGGTCAATGCAGCTACCTGTGATTAGTCATTGTGGTTGAATCTGATTGGTCAATGCGGCTGAATCTGATTGGTCAATGTTTCTGAGTCATGATTCGTCAACGTGGCTGAGTTTCATTGGACAATTTGGCTGAGTCTACACCGTCAATGTGGTTGAATCTGATTGGTCGGTTCGGCTGAATTCTGATTAGTCAGTGCGGCTGAACGTGCTTAACCAATGCAGCTGAATCTGATTGGTCAGTGCTGGTGAGTCCTGATTGGTCAACGTGGATGAATCGGATTGCTCAATGTGGTTGACTCTGATTGGTCAGTGAGGCTGAGTCCTGATTCGTCAGTGTGGCTGAATGTGATTGGTCAGTGCAGCTGATTCCACATTGGTCTGTGTAGCTGGATCTGATTGGACAATTTGGCTGAGTCGTGATTGGTCAATTTGGTTGAGTCTTCTTCCTAAGTGTGGCTGCATCTTATTGGTCAGTGCGGCGGAATCTTGATTGGTCAATGTGGCTCAATCTGATTGGTCAGTGTGGCTGCGTCCTGATTAGTCAGTTTGGCTGAATCTGATTGGTCAGTGTGGCTGAGTCCTCATTAGTCAGTGTGGCTGAATCTGATTGGTCAGTGCGGCTGAGTCCTGATTGGTAAACGTGGCTGAGTCTGATTGCTCAATGCGGTTGAGTCTGATTGGTCGCTGAGGCTGAGTCCTGATTGGTCAGTGTGGCTGAATGTCATTGGTCAGTGCGGTTGAGTCCTGATTTGTCAGTGTGGCTGCGTCTGAGTGGTCATTGTGGCTGAATCCTGATTGGTCAATGTGGCTGAATCCTGATTAGTCAGTGTGGCTGAATCTGATTGGTCTTGCAACTGAGTCCTGATTGGTCAACGTGGCTGAGTCTGATTGGTCAATGCGGCTGAGTCTTATTGGTCTGTGAAGCTGAGTCCTGATCAGTCAGTGAGCCTGAGTCTGATTGGTCAATGCAGCTGAGTCTGATTGGTCAGTGTGGCTGAGTCTGATGGGTCAGTGCAGCTGAGATCTAATTGCTTAATGCAGCTGAGCTCCAGACGTGCTAAAGCTGATCCGAGGCTCAGTTTCTGGGGTACTCCAGTGCGGTGCGGGCTCGGCGCGGGCACGGCCTCCAGTCAGCAAACTGCCTCGGGGCTCCATGTTAAAATCAGACCTTGCGGCTTCTCGGGTCCGTCTTGAAGGATGGGCTTTCAGGTACACATTTGTTCGCATTCTGCCTCTGAGCCAGACCCGTCTGGTGCAGCAGCTGCAGCCGGCCCGGTCCCCCTATTCCACGCGGGACCCCAGGGGCAGTGGAGGGGCCGGGCAGCGCCACCAGCCCTGTGCCTGGGAAACACCCAAGCGCCTGTGAAATACGGATGGGTTCTGGGTCGCATCGGCTGCGGAGAGTCGGCTGGCGCGGTCCGGGGCCTCCCGCAGAGGCCTGTGACAACGGCTGAGGCAGGGTGGGGAGGACGCCGAGCCCAGCCCGGATGAGAGGAGGCTCATTAGGGCCCGAGGGGTGGGGCGCCGACGGGACCTGGAAACAGCTGAGAACGGGAAATTGAGTCCAGTGCGTTGGGCCAGGTCGGGAGGCTTTCTGAAGACGCGTCTGTCAGAGCGTCGCCGCCGCAAGATCTTAGGTTTGTCACGCGAGCCAGGTGCAGCGGGAGTGTGGGCAGCGGCAGCGACGCCACCTGCATGGCCGGGCTGGTCTAACGCAGGCAGCGGCCGGGCTGCGACGACGGGCGAGGGCGTTTGGGCACCCCGCTGCGCCCTGGTGGCTTCGGCAGCTCTGTTCACGGCATGGGAAAGGTTTCTGACCACACGGTCATCCCAAGCAGAACCTCGTCCAACGCAGGACCCCAGAAACCTTCCCCGTCTCGCTCCTTCACTGGGGTCGACTCCTGGGGTGAATCGCGTCCTCGGGAGTGTACACAACTGTCATCTTCACAACCTGAGGGTTGTCCTCGGTGTTGGATTGTGCCCAGACTCCCACGTGGCTCTTACGGAGCAGGGTGGGTAGTGGTGGCGAGGCTAACTGACTGGATGGGAATTTGGGTAAAAGCCGTTGTGTGGCAAAGTCTCCTAGTGAAAATAACTCAAGCGTTATTTCCCCTAGTTGGGAGAAGGACGGATGGGCCTGGGAGGTTTTTAAGAAGTCCCTGTCCAGGAGATGTATGGGGGCTGACGGGACAAGCAAAAGGCCACGGCTGTCACGAGGGGTCCTAGTTGGAGGATAGGTAGAGATTAGGAACTGTCATAGATTCGTTGGCCACTGCAACCATCTAGATGAATTCAGAACCCCAGGGAGGGCACAGAGACAGTGTGCCAGGGCTAAGGATAGACAGCGTAGCCCCAGTGTCACCCACACCTCCAGTCTTCATATCTAACTCCTCTCCAATCTTAATATTTAATTCTCTTAGTTGGTTAATCTGAATAGGGGTCGTGTTCCATGAATGGCCCTGGAGTATCCCTGCTTTGCTGCTGGGAGAGGTCCCAGGGACTTTAGCAGGATTTGGTTGTAGCCAAATACTGGAGGAAATCAGGGGATTTAGGATCCATTCCAGGCTACAGGTAGATAACAAGGACTCAAACACAGTGCACAGGGCTTCAATCTACTAGCAGGTGTGCTTTAGTTTTCCTTAGAAGCATGGTTTTCTCTGTCCACGTGATCATATAGAAATCTCAGATTTTAGAACTTCTTGAGAGGAGGAAGCCAAACCAAGGCAGGCTTTAGGTTTTACTTATAGTCTTAAGGTTCCTGGACCTGCCAGGAAGTGACAATGTTTACTCATTCACTGTAAGGCTGGGGACACTGGCATTTTGTGCATATTCTTAAATATGACACTTCAGTCAAATCCTTGGCAATATGGCCAGTGTTTCCAATTGTATCCTGCTTGTAAAGAGACAGCATATTTTTATTGAACTTATATAAATAAAGATAAGGATATTCACAAATACTTCCAGAATTTTGAAGAAATTGAGTAGGGAGAAAAAGCAAATGCTTTCATCTTTGTTCACAAAAGGATACTTTACGAAATTGTTGCAAACTATACAGAGCTTATGAAAGAAAATTTCCTTGACTCTGGAAAACATTTAGGTAAAGAACCAACATTTTAAATAAAGGCATAAAAGCAGTATTGTTATCAATTACTTAGTTTCATGTAATCAAGATTGTTTTTCTCAATCTTGATGAACAATTTTGGACTATAGCTGATTGAAAATGCTTCCATCAAAGAATTTAAAATAATAACTGTGGAAACCCAGAACAGCCAAGGTCAAAAGTCTGATGAGAGTTTACAATTGGCAAGAAAATATAGGTATTTCTGTGGCATATAACAGTTTAACATAGTAATCATAATGACTGATAGCACATAACACAACACATTAGAATTTTCAGAATCACATAATTTTGGAATACATTTTAATAACACATTTACAGAAATATGACCAAGTTAAATATCATTTCTTATTTGGCAATGCTTCCTATACGATTTACCAAATTAGCCTAATAGTTTAATATCTCCACAAGAAGAGATATACATTCTTTGATGCTCTCCTGGGGTCCAACTGGAAAATCCCAAAGTTAATTTTAGGTCAAAAAGATTTAATTTAGGATTTTGATCCCAGGAAAGCCTGCCAAAGATGTTAAAAGGTTTGAGGTACTTCATTAAACAGAGTCATGGGTCACTAACAGACTCAGATAACTTTTGTTTCTTTGAAATAAGAAGTCAAAAGTATATGAGTCTAAACTCTTATTCAATTAATGTTCAATTGCTGTTTTAGAATTATCTTATTTGGATAATATCTATATATTCAATGAATATTCATCATTTAATTTCACTTAGTAAAACTCTAAGGGTATGTTTACTTAAAATATTTGAGAAACCTCCCCAAGGAAACATATTACAAAATATAACCATTATCAAAAATTTATTTACAAACTTTTTTGCTAGCCACATCTACCCAATTTATTCATTCTTAACAATTATGCCTGGAAAATTTCATGAGACATCAGACAAATATAGCCATCATCCCAGGCTAAATTTTCATGCCAAGAAAGCATCATAAAAGTAAGAACTTTAAAGTTAAATATATGCATATCTAGCTGAAGACCTGGCCATTCCCATCAAACCAATATTAGACCAGTCTCATCTGCCAAAAGATTACTAAGTCCTGGCCGGGCGCGGTGGCTCACGCCTGTAATCCTAGCACTCTGGGAGGCCGAGGCGGGTGGATCGCTTGAGGTCAGGAGTTCAAGACCAGCCTGAGCAAGAGCGAGACCCCGTCTCTACCAAAAATAGAAAGAAATTATATGGCCAACTAAAAATCTATATAGAAAAAAAAAATTAGCCGGGCATGGTGGCGCATGTCTGTAATCCCAGCTACTCGGGAGGCTGAGGCAGTAGGATCGCTTAAGCCCAGGAGTTTGAGGTTGCTGTGAGCTAGGCTGACGCCACGGCACTCATTCTAGCCAGGGCAACAAAGCGACACTCTGTCTCAAAAAAAAAAAAAAAAAAAAAAGATTACTAAGTCCTGTGCATTTGAAAAGCATCTGGGTTTATTTGCATAATTTACGAATACTCATTTATTTATAAGCCAGTTTGGTACTATAGATGATATACAAACAGACCTTTGTAGACAGTCCCATTTGTTGAAGCCGTCATTTCTCCCCATCCAATTATCTTGATATCCTTGTTTAAAATTGATTGACCAGAAATGAAAGGTTTAAGTCTGGACCTCTATTCTGTTCCACTTGTCTGTAGGTCCATCTTTATGTCAGCATCACACTGTCTTTATTGCCATAGCTTTGTAGTAAAATTGGATGTCTGGTTGTGTAAGTTCTTCAATTTTGTTCTTTTTTCAAAATTGTTTCGGCTGGTATATTGTCTAGATGCTCTGAATTTCCATACACATGTTAGGGTCAGCTTGTCATTTCCACTAAAAAAAGGTGCTGCCAGGGTTCAGTAAGGATCCTGGTTAGTCTGTAGGTCAGTTTAGGGGAAAACTGCTCCTTAATAATATTTTTTTGCAATCTGTGAATACTGTATATCGTTCCATTTAATAGACTGTCTTCAAATTCTCTTAGCCATGGTTTACAGCTTTCAGGGTATATATTTCCACCGATTCTGTTAAAATTATTCTTTTGGTAATATCATGAATAGAATAGCTTTCAAATAGAACTTAGATTTTTCATTGCCAGTGTACAGAAATGACTAAGTGTTGTATCATGATATTATGCCCTGCACCTTGTTAAGCTAATTTGTTATTTCAAGTAGTTTTCAAATTTATTTTTCAGGATTTTATTGCCTGAAAATAAACATAGTTTTGCTTTGTGTTCTGTATGCCTTCATTTTTCCTGCTCTGTTGTGCTGGCTGGAACGTTAGTGCAACATCAAAAGTGGTGGGAGGGCACACTCTCGCTGTCCCCAGTCCCAGGAGAAGCGTTCAGTCTTCCCTGTGACCACAGAGCAAACTGCTATAGCCACACACATAACCTCACACACCACACAGACACACACGCAGCCTCACACAGAGACAGGTGCACACACATCACAGAGTCCTAGGGCCATACCAGGAGGGAAGCAAAGGACAGTGGCTGTGGGGTCCCCAGCCCTTGTCAGACTTGAGGCCGAGGGACAGCAGCACCTGGTGAAGTCCTTCCTCCACGTGCACTGCTGCTCTCCAATTGCTTTTTCTGCTGTTCTGGGTGATACAGTCGAATGTGCTCAACTTCCTGGACACGAGACAGGGGAAGGGGGACGGGGCAGGGTCATCAACCGTGTGTACAGCACCCACACGACAGCTCAGCTCTGCCCGCCACGCGGCCCCGCGAGGCCCCTCGAGGCCAGGACAGGGTGCAAGTGCCTTGTGGTCCCTGCTGGCTGCGATCTGAGTAGGCAAGTGGGCACACGGGCGGCCTGGGGCAGGGGCTCTTCTGTGCCTGCCACCCCACGCAGGGCCACACCTGACGGGCATTGCCAGTGTGGGGGGCAGCACTGGAGGGCAGCTTCGGAAGGCCCACTCTGTCCGAGGGTCCGGGAAGCCAGTGGGGGGTCCTCACGTCTGGACACTCCGTGCTGTGCACCGGGGATGCGCGGACAGAGGAGTGTGGGTGGGGCTGGCTGCACAGGTGCCGCCACCAGCCTGAGGCCACACCGCTGGGTCCTCGGGTCACACACCCCTGCGGGTGCTCGTGTACTCGACCTTGCAAAGTGACCCCTCCCTAAGGCACTTTTTGTTCTCTCCCCAGTACCTCAGCCTTTCAGACGGGGCAGCCCAAAGAGCAGACTTGACCAACTTCTGCACAGGACCCTGGCGACTCGCCACCGTCACCAGCAGCCCACTCTCCAACAGGACGCCCGCAGACCCCACGCCTTCCAGCCCCACGAAACGTGGCCCGCTGCAGATGCCCTCGCCCTCCCCTCCCGGCTCCGGCTGACATCACTCGCATCAAAGCTTCCTTCCTCCCCCTCCCCCCGGCAGTGCTCCTGGCCCCACTCTTCGGCTCTCTGTGTGGACAGCACAGGCCAGGCCGACCCCCTGGGTTTGGTGGCAGAGCAGACGCAGGCCCGTGAGGTGAGTCTGGACCCTGGAAAGTGCCGCCAGCTCGGTCTCTGCGTCCCGCGGGGGCAGAAGAACCCCAGGGCGTGAGACATGTTTATCAATAAAGGAGCAATGTTGGTAAAAATGGGCCTGTGCCTATTGCAGCCATGGGCTTCCTTGGACAAGCTAAACTTTTTTCTTCCCCTAAAAACCAACGAACGTGAGAACAGATGGTTTATAATTTTTTCTAGATAGTGAAGAGGGCCAGCCACGGAAGCCTATTTGCAGCTCAGGGAGCAGATGGAGGTGGCCCTGGGCTGCCCCGGCCCGGCCAGCAGCTCAGCCTGGGCCTGGAGGGTTTCTGCAAAGGTTCTTGGGCCTCACTTGTCTGTCTTGATTAACTCCTGGGCTCTCATTTCTTCCACAGCCCCTCAGAACCTGTGTCATGGCTTGAGCACGTAAGCTTGCACTTGTTTATATTCTGTTTAAAATATTCGTTCTTGTGCCTGGATTTGCACAAATACCATCAAACCCAGATGGTCAGCACGCCCTGGAACCTCCTGGATGCTGTGCTCTGCCTGGTAAGTTCCATGTGAAACATTTAACACCTGACTGCCACACTAAAAAAAAATTTCCCTGGGGCCATGGTGTTTTATTAAAACTAAACGATCCATTCTAATTTCTTATTTTTTATTGTTTTCTGTGCATGAGTTATATGCAACTCAACCCACATTTTTTGAATGACATTGTCAGTATTAGTTGTAACAATGAGAACATCAAGATTTTCATGAACCAGCTGCAGGGTTTTGCTTCACACAGACCTGGGCTCAAACCTAGCCTGAGTTAAATGCAATTCACATGGCGGTCAGTGTGTTGACCTGATTAGGCAGAGGGTGAGAGGCAGCCGCAAAACTGCAGACCTTCCAGCAGGAACCTGAGGCCAGAGCGCTGCTGAGCCGGGCGACTGTCCCCCAGCGTGACTGGACGCTCACTCCGGCTCCAGCGACTGGGAGACCCTGTGTTTCCCCGACTCAGCCAGTGAGTTTTCTCCTCTGCTGGGCACACACCTGGGGTGGCACACACCGTCCCACGGGATTGGGTCCTCACCATGTCGAGCTGAGGACTCACTGGGGTGACTGTCCCCCAAGCTTCAGTGACTCCCAACAGCCCACCCTGGGTGCTCAGGCATTGTAGCCCCACACCCTGGAGTGGGGGCTGGGCCTAGCTACTGCAGCCCCAGGAACAGGACACAGAGGTGGTGCTGGGACTAGAGGAAGAGTATCCCAGGAGACCAACCACGCTGTCCTGGCTGGAGCTCTCTGGCCTCCCGCTCGCTCCCTCTGATGGGCTGTTGTCCTGGTGCCGCTCACCCCAGGAGAGCCCCCGAGGCTCGGAGCGGAAGGAGAAGGTGGCGCCCGGCCAGCGGCCCATGAGGACCTGCACTGGCCCCCGCCTTGTGGGGACTCGGGTTCAGACCCCTGCCCGCAGGTGAGAAGGTGACCGCACCGGCACCTGGTGGAAGCCTCGTGAGGGACCCTGTGTGGAAGGCCCCACTCCGCGGTGCTGGCCTCCTGACTACGCAAACTGCTGAGGAATGAACAGGTGTAGTTTTAAGCGGCTACATTTTGGGGCAGTTTTACTGCAACTAACAGTAACTAAATAATATATCAACTTTGTCCTGGCAATCTATTCTTCGATGTCCAAACACCCTGACATCAGTGTGTGCCGCCCTGACTGGGCTGTTCTCCGTCTCCAGGGGGAGCGGGCCCCACGCCAGCCTGCCCACCCTCACCTGGACCCCCACCCCCCGGCCACTGAGCGCTGCTGGGTTGAGTCCCTGACAGTCCTCCCATCTCACGGTATCTGTCCCTGTGAACTCATCACCCCTCCAGGCCAGCTTGCTGTCCCTGGTCTGTCCCTCCATGCTGGGGACACAGGGCTGCAGGTGCTTGCTTCCAGGGCCACCCGTCACTGTTCTCCTACACCACCACTGGGCACTGATGCTTCAGGCAGGGCTGTGGCAGCTGTTACCTCGAGGGGCCCTGGGGCAGGCAGCGGTCAGGACCCAGGGCAGTAGCAGCAGCACCAGGACGCTGGTGACACTGACCACCAGGCTTTGGAACTGGCCCCCGGGCTTGGGCGGGGGGCTGGGGTGCGGTGTGGGAGATTCCGCAGCTCTCTCTGGAAGGGCACAAAGGACGAAGGTTAGGGGCGAGGTCCTCGGGGGCTGGGTCCTCGGGGGCACCCTCTGCGTGCTCCCTTCCCCTAGGGTTTCCTGCCCCACCCTCTGCCTGACCTGAGGGGCCTTGGGGGACCCCAGCCATGCAGTGACAGCTGTTACCTGGTCTGCTCCTCAGAAGAGTGCCCACCTGGCATACCTGCCCCGTCAGGGGTCAGTCGCTGCGGCCCTGAGTGGCCGGCAGAGCCCCTGCCCCCCACACCCCTGCGGCTCCTGTTCCTGCGGGGGGGGGAGGGGGCTGCCCACCCCGGCCCTGTCTCGGGGGCCGCACCTGTCACCGTGAGCCCTGCGCGGGGGCTCTCTTTGATCTGCGTCTTGGGGGTCAGGACGATGGCGCCACAGAGGTAGATGCCACTGTCATTGCGCTGGGCGGCCACCACGCTCATCTGGAAGTCGCGCCCGTTGGGCAGCTGCGTGACGCGGAAGCGCGGGTCCTGGCCGGGCTGACTGCGGTCCTTGGGGAAGGCGGCCAGCTCGTCGGTCTGGTTGCTCGGGCTCATGCGGTACCAGTTCAGCACGAAGCTCTCCGACGTGTTGGCGAAGCTGCAGGTGACGGTGGCGTTGGCCCCCTCGGGCACCGAGAGCCGGGCAGGGGAGAAGCTGAGGGGCCTGTCGGGGGCGTCTGAGGGGTGGAGAGGGAGCAGAGCCCAGCATGAGGGAGGGGCTGGGCAGCCGGGGAGACCCCCAACTTGCCTCAGCCCGGTAGCATCCTGGGCGGACCCTCTGCCAGGGCCGTCGGGGCGGGCGCTCTCCTTCGACTTCACTGAGCCTGAGGCCCGGGGCTTGTCCCCAACCCTGTTTCCCCAGGAGCCTCCCCCTCCCCTCTAGGCTCCAGGCCCCCAGAGAGGGCTGTGCAGGGCCCGACCCCGCAAGTCCCAGCTCTGCCCACCTGGGCCCTGCCCCTTAGATGCCCTGCCCTGGGCCCGTCTGCTCTGCTCTGGGGGGCCGACGGGGGGCTGGATGGAGACCCCAGCCTGGAGGCAGTGGGTCCTCGTGGTAGGCTTAGGGCCCAGCCTCTGCCCTGCGTTCAGGACAAGTTCAGAGCTGGGACCCTGGGGATGGGAGTCGTCAGCAGGGCCATCGCGCTCCTGTGACGGCAACGGGGCCTCACGATCCCGACCCCCTGCATGAGGATGTGGTGGTGGCTGCTCTCCCGCCAAGGACGCTGCCTCGTGGACACACACGCGTGTGCACACACACATGTACACTGCCCCCCCCACATGCACACCGCCCACGCGTGCTCACACACACACGCACACCGCCCACGCGTGCTCACACACACACATGCACACCGCCCACGCGTGCTCACACACACATGCACACCGCCCCCCCACACATGCACACCGCCCACGCGTGCTCACACACACATGCACACTGCCCACGCGTGCTCACACACACACATGCACACCGCCCACACGTGCTCACACACACACATGCACACTGCCCACGCGTGCTCACACACACACATGCACACCGCCCACGCGTGCTCACTCACACACATGCACACCGCCCACGCGTGCTCACACACACATGCACACCGCCCCCCCACACATGCACACCGCCCACACGTGCTCACACACACATGCACACCGCCCACACGTGCTCACACACACACATGCACACCACCCACGCGTGCTCACACACACATGCACACCACCCACACGTGCTCACACACACACATGCACACCACCCACTCGTGCTCACTCACACGCACACCGCCCACGTGTGCTCACACACACACACACACGCACACCACCCACACATGCTCACACACATGCCCACCGCCCACACGTGCTCAAACACGCACACCGCCCACGCGTGCTCACACCCTTTCACGCTTACCCTCACCTACTCACATGTGCTCTCTGGCACATGGGAGACGAGGAGCCCCCATCTCGGCCCATGTGACCAGCGGTGGCGTTTCCTGCCCACAGCTGGGGGTCCCGGGAGGGCCAAAGAGCCCTCACCTGCCGGCTTCACCCCCAGACTGCACCTGGCTCTGCCGTGGTCCCGGATTTACACGTGGGGAAACCGAGGTGCAGGAGGAAGTGCAGGCTGAAGCTGCTGCAGACCCGAGCCCTGGTGTGTGCTGGTGCCGGAGTGACGGTCAGAGCGGAGCAGACCCCGCTGCCCCCGTGGCCCCGCCGGCCCCCCAGCAGCGTGGGAAAGCGGCCTCCTCCCGGGGAGGCACCGACCAAGACCGAGACCTGAGACATCTGCCCGCGGCGCAGCGAGGTGACCTTCCTGTCCACCCCAGTCCTGTCCCCCGCTGGCCCCAGGTGCTGGCCCAGCCCTGCGGTGTCAGTCCCGGCTGTGCTCTCTCGACTCCTTCCCCCCCGCAACGCCGGCTGGGCTTGGCCCCCAGCGCGTGGTGACAGGAAAGAGGCTGCAGCTGCCACAGCTACTACCGGTCCCTCTACTGCCTCTGGGCAGCATGGGGACCACTCACGGAGCAGTCACGACTCCGAGGGGGCAGGGGGCAGCCAGCCTCAGTGCCCGTGGCTAGGCCGGCCCAAGTGGCGAGTGAGCCACGCCAGGGCGCGTGAGGCCAGGACCGATGCGTGGCCGTCCCCACCGGGCACCTCGCGTGGGCGAATGAGGTGTCTGAAGTGACCCCTCTTGCTTAGGAAGGAAATCAGAGATGTCTGGAAAGTGCTGGATGACTGCGAGAGGTGAGACCAGGGAGGATCCTGGGGCGGCTCCGCCACAGCCCTGCCCGGGACGAGGGCGAGGACCCTGGGCTCCCCATGCCCCAGCCACGAGCGCAGCCACGGCCGCACAGGCTTCCCGCGGAGCCCGCCTGGCGCCCGCTGGGCATGGGGCGGGGCAGCCTGAGCCGGGGCCCGTGGAGGGGCTGGGCAAGACCCAGGCGGCTGTGCCAGTGTGGCCCTGCACACGGCCTGTCACACCCACCAGGAGGGACGGGGGTGTAGGGGAGGCCACGGTGGCCTAGGAGGGGCCAGGCCTGGGCTGCGGGTGGCCGGAGCACGTGGGGGGCTCCCCTGGCGGCGAGGCCCCCTACCCCGTGGAGCCGGGGGCTGCTCTGACCCCACTCAGGGGCGACACGATCACCGCGAGGCCTCAGGGAGCCCTTTCTTCATTCCGACATTGCGTGTCTGAGCCACACGCCACCGCCCATCCCAGCACAGTGGGGCCAGACCCCTCGCAGCTGCTCGTCCCCCTGGCAGCCTCCTGCAGCCACACTAACACGCACCTCAGGCTGCTCCCTGGCCCAGAAGGTCGTTGGGACGGGGTCTCGGACCCCAGTGAGGCCCCAGCCCCGCGAGGGTGCCGGGTGTGCCTGCCCTTCGTTCGGGCAACCTGGAGGCTGGAAGGGATGAAGCCCCGCAGGTCTCCTTCACTGTTCCCAAGGAAGTGAGAGGAAAAGGGTGGAGCTGGTGTCCCAAGCAGGTGTCCCCAGACGTCTGCACACTCCCAAGGACAGCCCTCACCAGGGAGCACACCCCGGGACCCCACTGCTCGCCAGAACCAGGTGTGGCCTCAGACCCGCTTGGAGACCAGGGGTGGGCAGTGGACGGGACAGGACAGGCCGGAGAGGGGAGTCCGGGCAAGGAGCCTTCCAGGAAGGGAAACTGAGGAAGGCAGGAAGGCAGGGCCTGCGGCAGGGGCGGCTGGTGGGCATCTTCCACCCCCAGCCCCTCAGAAGGAGATATGGATGCGCAGGGCTTCCCTGGCCCACAGAGGCCTCCCGGCACCCAGCCACCTGGCGCCCTCAGTCCCCAGGAACCGCACTTGGGGCTGAGAACAGGCTCACGGCAGGGGTGACCGCTGGAGCCACCTGCGCCCAGACCTAAGGTAAGAAAGCGAGGACAGCCGCTCCTTCTCAGGTTGTGGGGGTCGAGAGGAGACCCTGCCAGGTCACATGGCAATGCCCTGTCCCTGCATGGGAGCATCAGGATTGGAAGGTGGAACATTCCAGCACTCGAGTCACCCACCAAGGCTGTCCTCACTGGCCTGTTATCCAGCCCACAGATGCCCGGGCACCGGGGACGCCCAGGAGCACCAGTTACATCACTAGTTGGACACAGGACGGAGCAGCGAGAGAGCACGAAGGCCTGTCTGCAGGTGGCACCGCGGCCGCAGGTCCCGCGCTCAAGACCCACAAAGGCAGCAGAGGACGATCGGATGCTGAACCGGAGAAGGGGTGAGTGGTGCTGGCATCCAACAGGCCGTGCCACCTGCGAGGACCAGCACTGATGCCTCGGGAACCTGGGGGCAGCATGGACCCCACAGTGGCCAGGCCTCAGCTTCCTCTCAGCCCCTCTGGGGTCGCTTCTGCAGCCGCCGCCCAGACTGACCCTAACTCTTGCTGTTCTGAGAAGTCCCCTCCAGAGCGCAGGCAAGGCACAGAGCAGGAGAGCACGCGTGGGTGGGGTCACACCGGGCCAGTCCTGTGACTCGGTTTCTTTTTATGTCCGTTGTGGCTGGCTGTGCTTTCTTTATGGGCCACGGAGCCCTGGGCACTTGCCTTCTGGAAGTTAGTACTGACAATATAAACCAGGTAGTGAAAAGATCACCCTGGTTGTGTTCCTTTTACCATTTTAGTCAAAAGGTGGCTCACTGGTCCGTTTTTCAAAACGAGTACAAATGCTCTTGACATAAATTCAGTGATTTTATCAATAGAATCACAGCTAGAGGTGGCCTCGGCTTCGGGAGCAGAATTATTCCAGGACAGGCAGACAGGCAGTCGCCGTCCAGGCAGCTAAGCGAGTCCTCTGCCCAGAGGAGAACCAGGCCAGCCATGCAGCACCCCCAAAAGCCCAGCCCCGCTCCCGGAAAGGGCCCCGGTGTCACAAGAGGAGCAGCCAGCTCATGAAGACCATTCCTGACTCTCTGCGAACGGAATTGATTTTAGATGGCAGGTGTGTCATTTCCTAGCAGGCAGTCAGCTCAGTCTGCACTTAGAAAATCACCTAAAATAGTGGCATAAGGCCTTGCTCAGCTAGGAAAATTAGATCCTGGTTTGGGAATTAGTGGCCGTTCACCAGCCATGGCCACCTGACCAGTGCGCCCTTTGACCCTGCTCTGGGTTCTTGGTCCATTGACAAGACCTGGACAACTTCCATGGATTTACCTTCCAGTTTTTAAGGACCGATTCGCCATCAGTGAATGAACTTCTTCGCAGAAGTTATGTTTGTAAAACCGGGTGGCTTAAACAATAGGAGCTTCCTGTCTTCCGGCCAGCAGGCCAGACATCCAGGGCCATGTGCTCCCTGGAGGCTCCAGGGAAGGACTCTTCCTTGTCTCCAGCGTCTGGTGGCTCCCTGCCTGGGCTTGTGGCCACCAGCTCCTCCTCTGCTCTGTCCTCATGGGGCCTCCTCCTGGGGTGTCTGTTAAAAGGACACTTGTCACTGGATTTAGGGGCCCCCATCTCAAGATCATTAACTTAATTACTTCTACAAAGACCCTATTTTAATATAAGTTCCTATTCTGAGGTTCCTATGGATGCGAATTTGGGGGGCGCTATCACACCAGCTGTACCAGTGGCACGAGCAGTTGCCAGCGGTGTTCACCGGAGGGCCAGGTCCCCAACTGCCCTGCTCAGCTCCCTGCCCAGGGTCCCTGTGCACAGCTGGGAGCTCAGAGGTCCCTGCAGGAGGCCGGCTCTCAAGGGTGCCCATTCCCCTGCCCTCTGCTCACACCTGAGCTGGCTGGTGCGGGCCCACTCCCTGCCTGTCAGGTTCTGGACTCTGCGGCTGCCTTGCCCCTCCTGAGAGAGACAGAGACAGGAGAGTGAGAGAGGCAGAGACAGAGAGAGAAGAGAGCAGGGGAGACAAAGAGGCGAAAATGGACACACAGGCAGAGGAGGGAGGGGGCAAGTAGGAGGTGTGGCCACCTGGGTGGCACAGCGACACCACATGACATCTTGGGAGTGCCACCTGCCCTGGAGCTCCGTGGATGGAACTGACTCAGTTTTACTAAAGAATGGTCACAGAGGCCCACTCTCCTCCCCAACCATGTGAACCTGGTAGAAAGTCCCAGGGCCTTCCTGAACCAGCGGGATCTACACAGCCAGGTGTGGGGCAGGCTCTGGTCGGACCAAGCCTCCCAGGGAAGCCCAGAGAGGGGAGCTGGGGGACCTGTGTCCACACCTGTCCTACCCCTCCGCCCTCTGCAGCAGTAGGGTGGGGAGGGGGCAGCTCTCCCTCCTGGAAGCCTCTCTGGCTGACCAGGCCCTGGGCTACTGCTTTGGGCCAGGAGGGTGTCAGGACGCTGACTTGGCAGCGGGGTGGGGTGTGGCTGTGGGGTACAGGAGTCTCGGGGACACAGGGCTCCTGGGCAGCTCCCTGTGCCCAATCCACAGGTATGGGACTGTGCAGGGGATAAGGGGCTTTTCTGTTCCTCCTGCATGGTCCGACTCCTCCCTCAGCGTTCACCCCCCTCCTCCGCCGGGGGCTCCGGGGTTTGGAGTTTCATTGCAGGTGGCCTGGGGCTGCTGGCAGTGGGCGGTCGGTCATGCTCGCCCACAGCAACGCCTGGACGTCTGTTCAGCCTCTCCCTGGAGAGGCAGCACCATTCACACCCTCCCTCTCCGCAGAGCCAAGGCAGGACCAGCCCCGTCGGACACCATCCGGCCCACAGCACACCTGGCCCCTGGCCCTGGGGTTTGGCTGCCCGCAGCCTCGGGCCTGCTGAGCCCCTCCCGGGGACCTGACCCAGGGCAGGCTCTGTCCTCAAGCGGCAGTGCCAGGGCCCTCTCACTGGAGCCACGTGGGGCTCGAGCAGCTGGATGCCAGAACAGGGGCCTCTCGACCTCGTTCCTGTTTTGGGCACAGAACCACCCAGCTCAGCACCTCGCCTGCCTGGTCCCAGCCCTGCCTGTGTTCCTGGGCCTCCCCAACGTGCCCCATCATTTTGTTTGGAGTGGGCAGCTGCTGGGGGTCGGGGGGCTGAGGCAATATGGCAGCGATCAAAGCTCCTGCTTGTGAGCACTTGTGAGCACCTTGCGAAGCACCTCAAAATCCACCAGGGACACAAAACCCAAACTCAGGAGATGCTCGAGACACATATGGGGGCCTCTGACCCTGAAAGGCGGGGACTTAGTGGGAATTGGCTGGCCGCAGGGCAGACAGCTGACCCTGAACATCAGAAGGCTCCGAGTACATGCAGTAGGCTCACAGCAGGCCAACAGCCCCCCTCATGCCAGGGTTGCGAGCTGGCCCGACGCCTTCCAGCCTCAAGATGCCCAGGCCCCTGGAGAGGAAGCTACCTATGCTAGAGCACCGGCCTGGCCAAGCAGGGTCCTGGCGGGAAGCAGCAGAGGTGTTGAGGAGCAAGGGGAAGTGGCCCCTGGGACGTTCCAAAGTCCAGCCAAGGACACCAGCAGGAGGCAGTGGGGAGCTGTGCGGGTTGCAGGCAGGGCGCCACGTGGCAGAGGAAGCTGGCACAGCTGGCAGCTTTCAAGCTAGATCGCAAAAGGCCACCAGCAGGGGTCCCAGTGTGGACTCAGGGTCTCTGGCCTTGAGCAAGGATTCTCAGCCGGGGTGCGGTGGCTCCCCAGTGTCCCAGGCGGCCAGAGGATGGGCCCTTTGATGAGCAGGAGCTGGGTAGCCTGTGCCGCGCACCGTGACCATGCAACCCACTGCCGAGCAGGCGAGGTCCGTGCCCTCGGGGATCCAGTAGCTCCCGTGGGGCCCAGCCAAGGATGAGCTGCAGCCTGAGCGGGAGGTCTGGGGAGGGTGCAGGGCAGGGCTGGGTGGGCCCGCGGGTATGGACAGCTGGGGGAAAGTCTGTGGAACCCACGCATGCCGGGAACAGAAGTTCTCTAAAAAGGAGTCTGGAGGAAAGAGACTCATTCCAGAGACCCCGCCTTCCGTGTCATAGGGCGGCCGTTCCAGAGAGCACAGGGAAGGCTCAGGTTACACAGCGGAAGTTCCCGCGCAGGCTCCAGTCAGGTTCATTATACAAATGAGGGATTCACTGCTAGGTCTGATAGACTAGTGCAGCTGAGTCCTGATTGGTCAATACAGATGAGTCTGATTGGTCAATGCAGCTGAGTCTGATTGGTTAGTGTGGCTGAGTCCTGATTAGTCAGTGAGCTGTGTCAGATTGGTCAGTGAGGCTGAGTTCTGATTGGTCAGTTCACCTGAGTCTGATTGGTCAGTGTGGCTGAATCCTGATTGATCAATGTGGCTGATGCTGATTGGTCAGTGGGGCTGAGTCCTGATTGGTTAGTCTGGCTGAATCTGATTGGTCAGAACAGCTGAGTCCTGATTGGTCAGTGGCGCTGAGTCTGATTGGACAATTTGGCTGAGTCCTGATTGGTCAATTTGGTAGAGTCTGCTCCATCAGTGTGGCTGAGTCTGATTGTTCAATGCGGCTGAATCCTGATTATTCAGTTTGGCTGAATCTGATTGGTTAGTGTGGCTGAGTCCTTATAGTCAGTGTGACTGAACCTGATTGGTCAGGGCTGCTGAGTCCTGATTGGTCAACGTGGCTGAGTCTGAATGCTGAATGCAGCTGAGTCTGATTAGTCAATGTGGCTGAATCTGATTGGTGAGTGTGGGATTCAGCCACACTGACCAATCAGATTCAGTCACACTGACTAATCACAGGCACCCGCATGGACCATTCAGACTCAGCCACGTTGACCAATCAGGACTCAGCAGCACTGCCCAATCAGATTCAGCCACACTGACTAATCAGATTAGCCACGTTGACCAAACAAGACTCAGCAGCACTGACCAATCAAATTCAGCCGCATTGGTAAAGCATGTTCAACCGCACTGACCAATCAGATTCAGCCACACTGACCAGTCAGATTCAGCCACACTGACTAATCAGACGCAGCTGCATTGAACATTCAGACTCAGCCAGGTTGACCGATCAGGACTAAGCAGCACTGACCAATCAGATTCAGCCACGCTGACTAACCAGACACAGCCGCATTGGGCATTCAGACTCATCCACGTTGACCAATGAGGACTCAGCAGCACTGCTCAATCAGATTCAGCCACACTGACCAGTCAGGACTCAGCCACAGTGACCAATCAGATTCAGCCATATTGACTCAGCCGCAGCCGCATTGACCATTCAGACTCAGCCACATTGACCTATGAGGACTCAGAAGCACTGACCAATCAGATTCAGCCACACTGACTCGTCAGGACTCAGTCACACTGACAAATCATATTCAGCAACACTGACTAATCACAGGCAGCCACACACCATTCAGACTCAGCCACGATGACCAATGAGGACTCAGCAGCACTGCCCAATCAGATGCAGCCACACTGACTAGTCAAGATTCAGTCACAGTGACCAATCAGATTCAGCCACACTGACTAATCAGATGCAGCCGCATTGAGCATTCAGAGTCAGCCACGTTGACCAATGAGGACTCAGCAGCACTGACCAATCAGATTCAGCCACACTGACTAGTCAGGACACAGCCACACTGACCAATCAGATTCAGTGACACTGACTAATCAGACGTGGCCATATTGAGCATTCAGGCTCAGCCACGTTGACCAATGAGGACTCAGGAACACTGACCAGTCAGATTCAGCCACACTGACTAATCAGACGCAGCTGCATTGAACATTCAGACTCAGCCACGTTGACCAATGAGGACCCAGCAGCACTGACAAATCAGATTCATCCACACTGGCTAGTCAAGACTCAGCCACACTGACCAATCAGATTCAGCCACACTGACCAGTCATGACTCAGCCACACTGACCAACCAGATTCAGCCACACTGACGAGTCAGACCCAGCCGCATTGAGCATTCAGACTCAGCCACGTGGACCAATGAGGACTCAGCAGCACTGATCAATCAGACTCATCCACACTGACTAATCAGACGCAGCTGCATTGAGCAATCAAACTCAGCCACGTTGACCAATGAGAACTCAGCCGCACTGCCCATCAGATGCAGCCACACTGACTCAGCAGTGCGGCTGAGTTCTCATTGGTCAACGTGGCTGAGTCTGAATGGTCAATGGCGCTGCCTGTGATTAGTCAGTGTTGGTGAATATGATTTCTCAGTGTGGCTGAGTCCTGAAGAGTCAGTGTGGCTGAATCTGATTGGTCAGTCTGCTGAGTCCTCATTGGTCAATGTGGCTGAGTCTGAATGCTCAATGCGGCTGCGGCTGATGAGTCAGTGTGGCTGAATCTGATTGGTCAGTGTGGCTGAGTCCTGACTAGTCAGTGTGGCTGAATCTGATTGGTCAGAGCAGCTGAACGGGCTTTACCTATACGGTTGAATCTGATTGGTCAGTGTTTCTGAGTCATGATTGGTCCATGTGGCTGAGTTTGGACAATTTTGTTTAATCCTGATTGGTCAATTTGGCTGAGTCTGCTCCGTGAATGTGACTGAATCTGATTGGTCAGTGTGGCTGAATTTTGATTGGTCAGTGGAGCTGAATCTGATTCGTCAATGTGGCTGAGTCCTGATTTGTCAGCGTGGCTGAATCTGATTGGTCAGTGCTGCTTAGTCCCGATTGGTCAACCTGGCTGAGTCTGAATGCTCAATGCGGCTGCGTCTGATTAGTCAGTGTGGCTGAATCTCATTGGTAAGTGTGGCTGAATCTGATTGGTCAGTGCTGCTGAACGGGCTTTACCTATGCGGCTGAATCTGATTGGTCAGTGCTGCTGAGTCCTGATTGGTAAACGTGGCTGTGTCTGATTCGTCAGTGTGGCTGTATCTTATTGGTCAGTGCTGTTGAGTCCTGATTGGTCAGTGTGGCTGAGTCTGATTGGACAATTTGGTTTAGTCCTGATTGGTCAATTTGGCTGAGTCTGCTCCGTCAGTTTGGCTGAGTCTGATTAGTCAGTGTGGCTGAATCTGATTGGTCAGTGTGGCTGAGTCCTGACTAGTCAGTGTGGCTGAATCTAGTAGGTGAGTGCGGGTGAGTCCTGATTCGTCAACGTGGCTGAGTCTGATTGGTCAATGTGGCTGGTCTGATTAGTCAGTGTCGCTGAATCTGATTTGTCAGTGTGGCTGAGTCCTGACCAGTCAGTGTGGCTCAAATTGACTGGTCAGTGCTGCTGAGTCCTCATTGGTCAACGTGGCTGAGTCCAAATGCTCAATGAGGCTGCGTCTGATTAGTCAGTGTGGCTGAGTCTAATTGGTCAGTGTGGCTGAGTCCTGTTTGGTCAATGCAGCTGAGTCTGATTGGTTAACGCAGTTGAATGTGATTGGTCAGTGGTTGAGTTTGATTGGTCAGTGCAGCTGCGTTCTAATTCCTTAATTCAGCTGAGCTCCAGACGTGCTAAAGCTGATCGGAGGCTAGGTTTCTGGGGATCTCCAGTGCCATGCGGGCGCGGTGCGGGCGTGGCCTCCAGTAAGCAAATGGCCTCCGGGCTCCATGTTAAAATCAGACTCTGATGCTCGGGGTCCGTCTTGAAGGATGGGCTTTCAGGTACAAATTTGTCCACATTATCCCTCTGAGCCGGACCTGTCCAGGGCAGCGGCTGCAACCGGCCGGGTCCCCCTAGTCTACGGGGGACCCCAGCGGCAGCGCAGGGCCCAGCCAGCGCCACCAGCCCTGTGCCTGGGAAACACCCAAGCACCTGTGAAATACAGATCGGTTCTGGGTCGCATTGGCTGCGGGTGGGCTGCAGAGGGTCAGCCGGCGCGGTCCGGAGCCTCCCGCAGAGGCCTGTGACAATGGCTGAGGCAGGGTGGGGAGGACACCCAGCCCAGCCCGGATGCGAGGAGGCTCATTAGGGCCCAAGGGGTGGGGCTTCAACGGGACCTGGAAACAGCTGAGAGCGGGAAATTGAGTCCAGTGCGTCGGGCCGGGACCGGGGGCTTTCTGAAGACGCGTCTGTCACAGCGTCGCTGCCGCAAGATCTTAGGTTTGTCACGCGACCCAGGTGCAGTGGGAGTGTGGGCAGCGGCAGCGACACCACCTGCGCGGCGGGGCTGGTCTAACGCTCGCAGCGGCTGGGCTGCGACGACCCACGAGGGCGTCTGGGGACGCCGCTGCGCCCTGGTGGCTTCGGCAGCTCTGTTCATGGCATGGGAAAGCTTTCTGACCACACGGTCATCCCAAGCAGAACCTCGTCCAACGCAGGACCGCAGAAACCTTCCCCATCTCGCTCCTTCACTGGGGTCGACTCCTGGGGTGAATCGCGTCCTTGGGAGTGTACACAACTGTCATCTTCACAACCTGAGGGTTTTCCTCGGTGTTGGATTGTGCCCAGACTCCCACGTAGCTGTTATGGAGCAGGGTGGGTAGTGGTGGCGAGGCTAACTGAATGGATGGGAATTTGGGTAAAAGCCGTTGTGTGGCAAAGTCTCCTGGTGAAAATAACTCAAGCATTATTTTCCTAGTTGGGAGAAGGACGTATGGGCCTGGTAGGTTTTTAAGAAGTCCCTGTCCAGGAGATGTATGGGGGCTGACGGGACAAGCAAAAGGCCACGGCTGTCACGAGGGGTCCTCGTTGGAGGATAGGTAGAGATTTAGGAACTGTCATAGATTCGTTGGCCACTGAAACCGTCTAGATGAATTCAGAACCCCAGGGAGGGCACAGAGACAGTGTGCCGGGGCTAAGGATAGACAGCGTACCCCAGTGTCACCCACATCTCCAGTCTTAATATCTAACTCCTCTCCAATCTTAATATTTAATTCTCTTAGTTGGTTAATCTGGGTAGGGGTCGTGTTCCATGAATGGCCCTGGAGTATCCCTGCTTTGCTGGTGGGCGAGATCCTGGGGACTTTAGCATGATTTAGTTGTAGCCAAATATTGGAGGAAATCGGGGGATTTAGGATCCATTCCAGGCCACAGGTAGATAACAAGGACTTGAACACAGTGCACAGGGCTTCAATCTACTAGCAGGTGTGCTTCAGTTTTCCTTAGAAGCATGATTTTCTCTGTCCACGTGATCATACAGGAATCTCAGATTTTAGAACTTCTTTTTTTTTTTTTTTTTTTTTTTTTTTTTGTTGAGACAGAGTCTCACTTTGTTGCCCAGGCTAGAGTGAGTGCCGTGGCGTCAGCTTAGCTCACAGCAACCTCAGACTCCTCGGCTTAAGCGATCCTACTGCCTCAGCCTCCCGAGTAGCTGGGACTACAGGCATGCGCCACTATGCCCGGCTAATTTTTTCTATATAGATTTTTAGTTGTCCACATAATGTCTTTCTATTTTTAGTAGAGACGGGGTCTCGCTCAGGCTGGTCTCGAACTCCTGACCTTGAGCAATCCACCCGCCTCGGCCTCCCAGAGTGCTAGGATTACAGGCGTGAGCCACCGCGCCCGGCCTTGATTTTAGAACTTCTTGAACCATGCTTGGCTAATTTTTTTTTTAACTTTTTGTAAAGATGGGATCTCACTGTTGCAAAGGCTAGTCTTGAACTCCCACCTGGGCTTCCCAAAGTGCTGAGATTACAGGTGTGAGCCACTGAATGCGGGAAATCAACAGCTTTTTAATTGATGCCTTAATGTTCTAGCTGATAAATCTTTGCCCACCCCAAAATCATAAGTATATTCTTCTATGTTTTCAGAAATGTGATAGGTTTGTTTTTCACATTTAGAAACATGACTCATCTTGCTTTTATTATTGGGTGTGGTATGAGATACAGGTCTAGGCATTTATTTTCCTCTAGGAAAAAAAAAAAAAACTACATTGTAAAATCTAGGTGTGCCAGCACCATTTATTGAATATACCTTATGCTTTCTTTTCCACATTGAATTGAAATAGTGACCGTCTCAAAAACAAAGTGACCATACACATGTAGCTCTCTTTCTGGACTCAAAATTTGTTCCATTAATCTTTTAATCTGACATACTATACTGTCAATAGCTATAGCTTTACAATTCTTGAAATATATGTCATCTAACTTTTAGATTGTTTTCCTTATTCTAGGTTCATTGCATTTCCGTATTAACTTGCAATAAATTTGTCAACTTCTAAAGAAATTCTTCTGCAATTTCGATTCTAACTGTGTTGAATCTACAGCTCCATTTGCGGAGAACAGATCTCAGCGATGTTAAGTCTCTTGGTCTGTGAACATGGTATAGCTCTTCATTTATTTTAGTTCCTCCTTAATTTCATCAATGTTTTATAATTTTTAATATAGAAGTCTTGCACATATTTTATTACCTTTAATCACCAAATATTTTATATTTTTATAAATGGTAGGTATTATTTTACATTTTCATTTTACAATTGTTGCTAGAATATAGAAATATAGTTGATTTTTTTGTATATTGACCTTTGTATCCTTCATCCTTACTAAATTGACTTATTCGTTCCAATAGTTTCTTTGTATGTCTCCGTTTTTTCTCTGTACATTATAATGTGACCTGTGAATAAAGGCAGTTTTACCTCTTTTCCATTGTTGCACTGGCCAGGACCTCTGATATAATAAATATAAGGGGTAAGAGAACAAATTTATTGTTTTTGACAGAAATTATTCAGTATTTCAGTACCCAGTGTGATGTTGGCTATAGGTTTTGAGGTTTTTCTTGTAGATAGCCATCATTAGATTGAGAAAGTTTCCTACTATTCATGATTTGCTGAGAGCTTTTGTCATGAATTGGTTTTGAGTTTTAACAAATGTTATCAAAATTCTTTTTCTCCATCTGTTGAAATGATCATGTGATTTTTTTCTCCATTATTCTTTTACTGTCGTGAATAACATCAATTGATTTACAAATTTTGGACTGCCCTCATCTTCCTGGGGTAAACTCCACTTGATCTGGACGTACTAGCCTTTTTTTTGCTTTGTAAAAAAGTTAGCATATAATAGTCTGTGTATAAAAGGTATTGCTTTTTTTTTTTTTGGAGTGTTCTTTTCAGGTTTTGGTATCAACATTATGCTGGCCCTGTGAAACAAACATACTGAGAAGTCTTCCTTCTTCCTCACTTCACTAATGGAGTTAGTTAAGATTGAATTCCTGCTTTATTTCTACATTAATTGGTAGATGGAATTCAATGAAACCATCTATGCCTGCCATTTTCCTTGAGGGGGAAATTTTTAATTACAGATTTAATTTCCTTAAGAGACAGGACTGTTCATATGATTTATTTCTTCTTGTATCCATTTTGGAAGGTTGTGGTTTTCAATGAACTTATGTCCATCTGAGTTATAGAATTTATCAGATGAAGTTGTTTATTATACCCTCTTATTCTAATGTCTATATGTCTATATGTTCTGTAGTAATGTTCCCTTTATTGTTCATGACATTCATAATTTGTGTTTTCTCTTTTTCTTAGATAAGTTTTGTGAAGTGTTTATAAATTTTATTAATCATTTTAAAGAAACAACTTTTGGTTTTGTTTATTTTCATCTATTCATATATTTTTGTGTACTTCTTTTTCTATTCCCATCCTACTTTTCTGGGCTTAATTTTTCTGATTTTTCTAGTTTCTTAAGATAGAACCTAAGATCATTGATTTTTAAACCTTTCTTCTTTTCTAATATAAGCATTTAAAGCTATAAACCCTCTAAGCACTGTTTTAGCTGCAGTCTACAAATTTTGATATATAGTATTTTCATAATCATTTAGTTCAAAATAATTTCTTTCATTGTGATACATTCTTTCACCCATGGATTATTTATAAGTGTGTTGCTTAATTTCCAAATATTAGGGAAGTTATCTTTTTTATTCTTAATTATACTGTAGTTAGAGCACATACTCTCAAGCATATTGAGGCTTCTGTCCATGATAAACACACCAGACAACAGGCAGTATAGGACCATGATCTCTGAGAGAAAGGAAACATCCACCGTTAGCCCTGTGGCAGTGTGGCTTCCTGCTTGGAAGCACCCTGCAGACCGTGGAGCAAGGAGAGACTTCAAGCAAAGCAGAGGTCTCCCTGAGTAAGGCAGAGATTGGAGTTCAGAAAGGCTAAGGCAGATAGAAATTGTAGGGTGGTTTTCCTGAGAGAAGGGAATTATGTAGAAAAAGAGCTCCAGAAATCTGCAGGGAGACCCCCTTGATCCTTGACAGATACTAATGTGTGTATTTGTAGGTAAAACTCCATGAAGCTATTCTATGCTTTAACCTTAAAATAATGTACATTTCTTCTGCTCAGAGCGCTCTGCCGAGAAGTAGTCACCCGGCAAGGAGTTTTGAAAGTGTGGTGGGGACTATGGGGAGCAAACAAAATGTTTTGAGTCCCACTGTTGCTGCTGTAATGTCTACTTTTTAATATTTCTCAGTTTTGTAAGGTTGTTAAATCATTTTCATAAATTCTCTAAAATGCCCATTTCTGTTTATAAGTGAACTTAATATTCTAAAAACAGATCATTTAAATAGTTAATCTTTAAATCAAGAGATTTTACTTGTGTCACATGAGAACTGTATTTAAACTTTTAAAAGTAAGGATAATGGCAAGCTAAGTAATTAGACCTCCTACCCATTGAAGACAATTGAAAAACCTAGAAAAAATATTTTTAAAATCTTCCTAAAAGCACCTAAGAACTGGCCAGATAAGGAGAAATTGCCAGGCCACAACCTAGGAAAGAATGGGAACCGCGAGAAGTAAGCCTAGCATTAGGAACAATTTTGCCTTGAAAAGCATAGCCTAACAGAGAGTAGGCTATGCTTTTGACAGCCTTCTGACAATAAAAGGACAAAAATCAGAGTCCTTGGTCTGTCAAAGGTGGGATCCAGGTAATGTACCCCTTCCAATGTGCTTATGAGGATGGGATCCCAAAGGGCTGTGCCCTAGAATTAAAGTAAGCCAGCCCTTCCTCAGACTATAGTTATCTGAGTAGCCTAGAGAAATCTCAAATTTTGGTCAGAATAAAGGGATTCTACATAACTAGTTCCCTATGCCACCTGGCAGTAGCAAACAAAATTTCTCTCTGAGGAAAAGTGACATCATCCTTGGGTTCAAATTATTTATGTGCACAACTTATCAAATACAGTGTCTAGCACTTAATCAAAACATAACCAGGAACCCAAAACGACATCATGAGCCAGAAAACAATAGACAATACAAACAGATCCACAGGGATTCCACTTACTGGAATTATGAAATACAGGCTGTAAAACAACTCTATTTACTATCTTTTAGGAGAGAGCAGCTAACGTTAAAAAATTTACCACAAACTAGACAACATTAAAAATGGCATAACAGACTTGGGAAAAACTGGGTAAAATTCTAGAACGGAAAAATTCAGGTAAACAAACTTAGGAACTTAATAGATGGATTCCACATCAGAATTAGTTACAACTGTAGAAAGAATTTGTGAAATGGAAGGTAGGTTATAAGAAACTGTCCAGACTGAAGCATGGGGGAGACAAAAGGATGGAAAACTACAGAAGCAAAGAGATGTGATGGATATTGAAAAGATCTAACACGGGTTTATCTGAAGTCCCATGAAGGAAATTACTTCTAAAAATCCTCAGTATTTTATAAACATGTTCCATGTCAGTAAATAAAGATCTATCTCTTTTGTTTATATAAGCTGCATGATAGGTATTCCATTATATTTAAAAGGGTTGGGAGAATTTAAATTCTCATGATGTATGAATGTCCATTTCATCACCCTTAATAATACAACATAAGATCACTCTTTGCCAATTTGATAAGTAAAAATCCATCCATTTTAATTTGCATTTTTGATAGTAATGTGTTTATACATCTTTTAAAAATATATTTGAGCTTACGAGTCTTAGAAGTTGTCCAAACACAGCTTTTATATATTTTTGGCATATTACTAGTTTGCAGGAACACTTTATGCCTTAAGTCTATTACCTCCTTGTTTGAAATAATTTTCCTTAGTTTAGCATTTTGTTTAATTTTATTCTTGGTTCTAATTGTTTCAAAGAAATTTTTAAATTATTCTTGAACTCCCTTTCACATCTCCTTATTTCTTTGTTTCCCTTTACAGCAAAAAATTTTGAGTGGGTTGTGTGCACTCACTGTCTCCAGTTCTTGTGAATCTCCTCCCAACAGGCGTTCGTTCCTATCATCTGACCAAGTCGGTTTCTGTGGGTTATAAATGACTCCTGTGCCGCCAAATTCCGTGACGAGTTCCAGTCTTCATCTTACCCCACAATCATCATCCGCTCCTCCTTTGCACACCCTCTTCTGTTGTCCTCCACTGTTCCATGTCTGCATCTACTGGTTTTCCCTGCTACACGTATTCTTCCTTCTCAGTCTCCTTTGTTGGTTCCTCTTCATCCCTTCAACCTTTTTCGACTTTGGAGTGCCTCAGTGCTTAATCCTCGAGTCTCTTCTGTCTTTCTGCAGTCAGGAGGCGATTATATTCAATTCATAGATTTAAATCTCCATTCTAATGAAGCCCAGATTTACATCACTAACTAGGTCAGTGTTATCTAGTGGAAATATAATATAAGCAATATATATGACTTTATATTTTCTAGTAGCCACATCAAAAAAGGTTAAAAGATATGGGTAGAATTAATTTTAATATGTTCTGTTTAATCCAGTATATCAAATATTATTTCAACATGTAATGAAATAAAAATGAGATTTTATATCTTTTGTCATATTAAGTCTTTGAAATCTGGTGTGTTTTACATTTACAGCACATCTCAATTCAGATTAGCCACATTTCAAGTGCTTAATAGCCACATGTGGCTACCAGACAGTGCAGCTCTTGTTAACTTCACTGATTTCCAGACCTCTGTCTCTCCATTTGAATGTCTAATATGTATTTCAGCATTAATGTGTTTCTCGGAATTCATATCTATACCAACAGAAACAAATGCTTTAAGTTCTAACCTCAATAGATCCAGAATCTAATCAGTTCTTACCTCCTCTGCTGCAGTCGCTGTGGTCCTGGCCATCACTGTCTCTTGCCTAGGTTATTACACTAGCCTCCTGACTGGTTAGATAGCCACGTGACTCTCTTCCTCTCCTCCTTCAGTTTTTTCAAGTCTCACCTTATCAGAGAAGTGTTCCTTGACTCCCTTGTTTAAAGTGCAAACCTCACTGGGCACAGTGGCTCATGCCTGTAATTCCAGCACTTTGGAAGGCCAAGGTGGGAGGATCACTTGAGACCAAGAGATTCGAGACCAGCCTGGGCAACAAAGCGAGACCCATCTCTGCAAAAAATTAGCTAGGTGTGGTGATGTGCACCTGTAGTCCTAGCTACTTGGGAGGCTGAGCCAGGAGGATTGCTTGAGTCGAGGAGTTTGAGGTTACAATGAGCTACGATGATGCCACTGCATTCTAGCCGAGGCAACAGAGTGAGACCCTGTCTCAAATAAATAAATAAGAAAAAGTGAAAACCTCTTCTCCTTACACATATAAATACGTACCCATGTAAATTGGTATTTCCTTCTCCCTTCAATGCTTTATTTATTTATTGTTTTAGGGTTTTTGTTTTTGTGGCAGTTTCGAACTCCTGGGCTCAAGTGATCTTCCCACCTCAGCCTCCCTGGTAGCTGGGACTACAGGCACATGCCACCCTGCCCAGCTTAGTTTTTAAGGTTGCCTGTCACCATTTCTCTTTGTTCAAAGAAGGTTTGATAGGACTTTTTACAGGATATATCTTTAGCCTTTTCAGTTCTCTCTGTGGTTGATTCTGTGTTCACCTGTTTCTGAGTCTTTTTAAAAATTTGTTTTCCTGAGCAACAAAGAAGTGTGGCTTGTAATACAGAGTGGTCATAGGGTCAAGATTGTGTAGATACTCAGGCGGCTGTGATAGAAGGATCAGGAAAATCTCCCTCAGTTGACAGTTTAAAACCTAATGGAAATTTTCTAAATAAGGTAAAATCAATATGATTAATAACAAAATTTTATTTGACTTTATAAAGAGACAGTATATGCCAGCAAATGTTTTTGGTTCATTGATTATATTGAGGCTTTTGTGAGAAAATGCTAGAAGAGGGAAAGGGTACATAGATGTTACCAGCTCTATGCTCTCATGGCTGCTATTGCCACAAAGTGCATTAGAAGTTGAATTTTACATTTTATTAATACTAGTTTGGAACTCCAGATAGACCATGTGTTATTTATCATATATTTATAATTTAGTTTAAAATCATGTTTTGAGGATTCCCCGGAATTAAGAAAAACATCTGATATCACAGAATTAAAGAAACATCCTGAGAGGCACGTCAGATGTATGAGCTTGCAGATACCTGTCGGGGGAAATCGAAATAGTATTTGTTTTCTGTGTAGCATATGTAACCATACAGAATAATAGCTAAAAGGGACCTTAAGAAATCATCTGCTTTAGCCATTTGCCTTCAAACAAATACATAAAACAATATAGAGTATTAAAGCTCTTCATTTATTGAGATTTCAGTCTCGGTTTCATCAGAAACTCCTGGCATCTTACCTGTTCAACCCAAACTCATACTGATTGAATTTTCCATTTTCTTTCATTTTATTCCCCTATAGAAAAAAGCAAAAAATGTTTTTTGAAAATGTCATAAATTTGAAGAAGTAGCTACTTTCACTGGTGCATTTTAATCTTGATTTTAATTTATTATATAATTTGCTTTGCATTTATTAAGATACCCTTATAATTCAGAGCACAATGAAGAATGAGGAAGTGGGAAGGTAGAGAAACAGGGAGGTGTTTAAGAAGCCAAATTAGTTATAATGTTCTGAGGTCATTTACGTTTTCCTTCCATCATTCATTCTTCTAATGAGTTTATTCTGGCATCTCAACTCCAGAAGCAGAAGTATTGAGAACAGCTGAAAGTGGCAACTAGAAACAAGGGAAGACTTCCAATAACAGTAATACTCAAAAAGATGTAGTGACTTGGGGCTTTTCGATGGATATATTGTAATAGCACAGCAAAATATTTGCTTATGTTAAGGAAAATGTAAATTATTTTCTGTTAAAAAGATAATATGTTTAAGAACAATTTCCATGCAAAGTGCTTACAACTTAAAAAAATCTTGGCCAAAGTTTGATTTAGGTTGAAAAATACATTGATTCTGGATAAAGTTACTACCTTAGATTGGAATCCTTTTTTGGTAAAAGAAAGTATGAATTTGAGAATTGTATACTTCCTTGACTTCTAGAAAGAATATATTTAGTCATAATTCTTTTTTTTTTTTTTTTTTTTTTTGAGACAGAGTCTCGCTTTGTTGCCCGGGCTAGAGTGAGTGCCGTGGCATCAGCCTAGCTCACAGCAACCTCAAACTCCTGAGCTCAAGCGATCCTCCTGTCTCAGCCTCCCGAGTAGCTGGGACTACAGGCATGCACCACCATGCCCGGCTAATTTTTTGTATATATATATTTTAGTTGTCCATATAATTTCTTTCTATTTTTAGTAGAGACGGGGTCTCGCTCTTGCTCAGGCTGGTCTCGAACTCCTGAGCTCGAGTGATCCACCTGCCTCGGCCTCCCAGAGTGCTAGGATTACAGGCGTGAGCCACCGCGCCCGGCCTAGTCATAATTCTTGATGTCCTTGTTTTCTGAAGCTGTTATGTGTTCCCACAGCCTCTCTATCCTGAGTAGAATCCATTTAAACTAGACAGAGAATCACAAGAAATTTAAAATGTTTCTAGAGGCCTGTCATTGCTATAGAATAATGTTTGGAATCTTAACCTAATCCTTTTTTTATTTTAAAGGGAATTTCAACTTTTTAAAGAGATGGAGAATTTGCCATCAGTGTGCTGTCAGAAAATAATGCAGAGAGCCACGAAAGCAGAGCTGCAACTTTTAAATGTTCACTATCAGATGTGTCATCATCATTGTTGTGATATTTACAAACTTGTAATGGAAAATGGGAAGGGATTAAATAGGTGTTTATTGATTTTAAATCTGCATTTTTTAAGAAATGTATCGCTACCTTCAAGTTTATTCTGGAAATTTTTCTTAATTTTCATTTGTGAAGGGCAGAATGAGGGGTAGATTGTAACTGGGCTTCTTAGCTGGCCTAGGGGTAACGGACTTTTCCTAGAAAAAGTAATATGTTTGAACTTTATATAAAGTCCAAGTAAGAATGAAGTCAGGAGGTTTTTGCATGACATTCTACCACATTCTCTCTGATTTATCCATTGAGAGATGTTTGTGCCGCCCTTAGAAAAGCACATTAATTGTGGTTCACTTTCTTTTACTCACCATTTAAAAGAAAAAATTTAAGATCTAGAGAGTTACAACTAAGCATATATTATATTAATATTAGTGTTCAATGGATGACTTAGGCCGAAATAATTTCGTTTTGTGGACTTACATTTTGAACAGGAGTTTACAAAGTAACTCTGCTAAGAAGGAATTAGGGTCGGCACTGCTGTCTTTTTTGGGAGACGTAGACGTGTGAGTTTGAAAGAAAAACCACGCGCGGGCGCAGCACTGGGAGAGCTGCCCACCGTCAGTGGGATCAAGATCGCCATCCGCCTGCTCTGCTTTCGCTTCCCGGGTATGCGTGTGTGTTTTAGGAATGAAAACTTTACTTCATTTAGACAGAAAACATTTTAAACAGAGATTTTTCTTTTCTGTCTTTACAGCTGATGAAAGAAGAGTCACATGTGTGAGTTGATTTCATCTAATTTAGAACTCATTACATCTTTAAAATCACTTAATCCAGTTAACTTTAAATTTTCTGTTTTGGTCCCTATTGAAAACATTGGTGGATTCTTTCATGAAGACTTTATTATCTTTTTTACTGATATGTAATATTTGTACATATTTATAGGGTACATGTAATATTTTGTTACATGCATAGGATGTGTAATAATCAAGTTCAGGGTATTTAGGATATCCATCACTTCATATATTTAATATTTATTATTTCTGTGTTGGGAACATTTCAAGTCCTGTCTTCTAGCTATTTTGAAATATAAAATATATTGTTAACTATAGTCTGCTATCAAACATTAGATCTTATACCTTCTGAAGTGTTTGTCTGTTTAGCTTTTCAGGAGCAGATTCTGAACTAGATGATCAAACTGCTCAGGATGTTGATGTTTCTTTGAACCTAAAAAAAAAACTCTCTGAAGTAAGATTTTTAGAAAGTTCATCTGTATAAATCTTTAATTTTATGGCTTCAGCAAATTATAATTTTCAGAGACTCTGACATCCTTCTTTTCACTCAACTAGCTTACTTTATATGCTTACTTTATAGCTTACTTTAGTTAGGAGGAACATAATGGTGTATTTAAGCCTATTCAAACAAATCAGCAATATGTGTTGAGTAGAGTAAGCATATAGTTTATCACCAAATCAGTAGACTTCTGAGGATGAAAGAGAGTAATAGTAATGTTAATCATTCACCACAGCAGTAGGTATAAATCTGGACTGTCCCAGGCAGATCCATGATATATGGCCACCATCATGTTGCGTGAGTGCAGTTAAAACTAATATCTTGCACCTTCATGTCATGAGGTAGAATAAAGTAATGTTCTATTTGTTTTAGGCAGGGCAAAGTTTTAATTTCTCCTTTGTTGAAATGTTCCCTAAATCCCTGGGGGGACTGACCTACAGACCAGGGCTTAACTCTGGGATATCCCAGGTTCCCTAAATCCCTGTATGGGACTGGCCTATAGACCAGGCTCATCTGTGGGATGTCCCAGGTTCCCTAAATCACAGGGGGGGACTGGCCTACAGACCAAGGCTCAACTGTGGGACGTCCCAGGTTCCCTAAATCCCAGAGGGGACTGGCTTACACACCAGGGCTCATCTGTGAGATGTTCCAGGTTCCCTAAATCCCTGCAAGCGACTGGCCTACAGATCAGGGCTCTTGTGAGGGATGTCCTAGGTCCCCTAAATCCCTGGGGGCGACTGGTTTACAGACCAGGGCTCATCTCCAGGCTGTCCCAAGTTCCCTAAATCACCTGGAGGGGGGACTGGCCTACAGACCAGGGCTCATGTGTGGGATGTCCCAGGTTGCCTAAATTCCTGGGGGGGGGGCTGGCCTACAGACCACAGATCATTTGAGGACTCTTCCAGGAGTACAAATGGGTGGGCGACTGTGACAGCCACTTAGGTTACCTTAATGCATGTCTTTCTTTATTTTCTGTAAGAGATCAGGAACTCGCTGGGCAGGGCATCTAAGAAGGCTTTTTCTCCCTGGCTCCTGCACATCCCAGGGTGGGGTCCGGACTAAGTGATGAGCAGAGGGCCGCTGAAATTCCTGGGCTGACCTGGAAGGGAGGAGCAGCCCTTACCTGTCTCTTCCTTGTTATCAGGTGTGGAGCCTGTGTGTGATGGCCGGAGCCCCTGCTGCTGCAGTGGGCCAGGAGGCTTTTCCAGCGGGAGCTGTGGGAGGCAGGAGGAAGGCGGCAGGACACCGGGGTTGGCTCTCCCTGCCCACACAGTGCACCTCAGTCATTTCTGGACATGTCCAGGCTGCTGTCTCCCACCCTGAAGTCTCACTCCTCTGAGCTCGTTCGTCGGGAATGTGGCTACATCTACCCTATGTGCTGTACTGAGGGAGGTGAGTTGCGTTAAAAACCTCAAAAACTGTAGGTAAAAAGGCTCCTCATCTGTTTTCTATCAAAGTGTCTTCCCCAAACTTCACTTGAATTCAGAAGAGCAACCTGCATGCAGCCCCAGGCCCCTCCCAAAGTCACACAGTCCTGGGTAGCTGCTGGAGCCCTGGGCAAGGGAGCTGCCGGGAATTTGCAAACTGTGGGCACCCCGCTGGCTGAGAGTGGGGCTCTCTGCCTCCTGGTCACTCCCTCCTGGCCACCCCCTTCCCTACCGCTTCCCCACCTCCCGTAACCCCCACCCCCGGCCCTCCCTAGAGCTCCTCCCTGCCCCCTGCCCAGTCACTCCCTCCCACCCACCTCCAGCTCTCCCTACAGCTTCCCCGCACCCTGCACACCTAGTCCCCCAGGCCCCTACCCAGTCACTCCCTGCGGGCCACCCCCCACAACCCTGCACACCTGGTCACTCCGGCCCCGCCCAGCCACCCCCTCCGGGACCCCCTGCCGCCCCTCTCTTCCTACCGCTCTCCCCAAATCCGGGCCACCCGGCCCCGCCCTCATCGCTGCCGGCCGCCCGGCCACTCTCCTTTCCTCCCTCCGTTCTTTCCGTTCTTTCCGTGCATCCTCGGAGCCTGGGCTGCAGCGCCCGCCGCACATCCGCCGTCCGGCTCTCTCCCTCGTCCCTCGGTGGTTTCCGTCCATCCTCGGCCCTCTCCGTCACAACTCGGTCCTCGCTGAGGCCTTTCGGCTCTCTGCGCCAAACCTCTTCAGCCCTTCCCGTGGTCCCCCGGCCTTTGTCGCCAACTTTCGGCTCTTTCCGTCACCCGCGGGGTGCACAGTCCCGGCCCTGGGTCTGCTTGTGCAGGCCCTGCGGTTTCTCGGTGGTCTTGGCGGCAATGGCACCTTCTGGAAGAGTCTTCCTGTTGTCCAAACTGCGGGGGGTTTGCGCCTAGATCCAGGTGCTCCTCGCACAAAGATCCAATGATTGAGAGAGGGCTGCCAAGGAAGGAAGGAATTTTTAACTGGAGAGACCTGGAGAAAAGCAGCTGCTCAAATCCGTCTCCGGCTAGAGGAGCTCTGGGGCTCTCGGGGAGGGGAGGGAGCCCCGGCAAGTGGGGGGGGTCAAGTGGGGGGAGGCCGGTGAGTCCCGGGGCGACAGAGGTGAGGGGATGGCGAGCCCCGGGGCAGGAACTCTGACCAGTTACCCGGAGGCCGAGGCGGGAGGATCACTGGAGCCCAGGACTTCTGGGCTGTGGTGCGCTGTGCCCATCAGGTGTGCGCACTAAGTTCGGCATCAACATAGTGACCTCTCTGGAGCGGGGGACCAGGTTGGCTAAGGAGGAGTGAATCGGCTCAGGTCGGAAAGGGAGCAGGTCAAAACTCCCTGGCTGGTCAGAATCTCAAATCCTTTGTCTTGCAAAAAATCCTTCTTTTCTGGGAAACTCCAAAGGTCCAAGAGTTAGTTAAGGGAGAGGATTACATTAGGGTCGCCAAAATTTGCTCAGTGAGGGGCAGGTACAGTCTCTGGCCACACAGCTGTGATTTTACTGTTGGTGTCTCTGTCAACTAAACTAAAATCTTAAGAACCCCTCCCCCACCTGCTGGCCGAATGGACCCCTCCTGGCCAAGCGGATGCCCTAAAACATTCTGTGCAGAACCACCGTTGTTTCCCTGGGCCATATTTAGTCCAGAATCCTCTTTTCTAGACCCACACAGCCTAGCTGGCTGCTCTGGAATCTTCTGGGCATTGGAAGTGATGAAAACTACATGGAAGAAAGAAAGGAGATATTATGTCTTGTTTTCCCCTGGAGCAGTAGGTGCCAAGGGGCCCTGGGGTCTGAAGCCACCCTCAGAGGCCTGGCGGGCAGCTCAGAGCCCACCTGTGAGCAGGGGTCCGCGCCAGCTGAGACTCTGCCCTGTGTCGGGAGCCCCCCCCACTCCTGTTGGGAGCTGGGTTCTTGTGCAGATGGGGGGCAGATGGAGGGACCTCCCGGCAGGCGGGGCCTTTTCCCCTTGTTTCCTGCACTGCAGTGTGTGTGTGGGCCTGTCACCCTCCCTGGAAACTACACCCCCTCCCCATTGTCATGTGGGGGCTGAGCCTAGAGACTGGCTGCCCCCCAGGGGGATGGGACGTGGGGACATCTGCATGGGACATGCACACTGGGGGTGTGACGGTGGGGTCCCACCGGGCACTCGCCCTCTCCTGGGAGAATCTCTGTCTCCGCTCCCCCCCCCACCCCCCGCCACCCCCCCCCCCCCCCGCCCACTCCATGGTCAGCCTGTCGCCATTGGCAGTTTTTAGGGGCCAGAGACCTCTCCTGGGGGACTATGGCCCCCACCCGCAGGGAGCCACTCCTGTGGAGGGTGGGGGTGGAGCTGCCCAGTGCTAAGTCCCTGGGGGCTTTGGGGGGCACCTGTGGCAGCATGAGCCCACCTCCAGCCCCCAGCCCAGAAGGACCCTCAGCCCCCAAGAGCCTCTGCTGCTTCAGGGGCTCGTCCCAACAGCCCTGGGTGACCTGAGGAGCTGGGCCCAGCATACGCTGTTGGGCTGATGGGCGTGTGTGCACCCCGGGTGGAGGCATGGGGTCAGCAGGGCCATCATGGGTGGGTGCAGATGTCCAGTTGGAGCAGTGATGACCAGCGGGGGGCTGCCCAGGGCCAAGGGCGGGGTGGATGGGCTGCAGTCAGGGAGGGCTTCCCGGAGGCAGTGTCCAAAGTGCCCTGTGAAGGCTGTGCTGAGGAAGGGCCTTACTAAGCCCCAGGGGCACAGGCACATGGGACAGCCCAAGATGTGGTCCTCCGGCCAGAACAATGAGAAATGAGGCTACGGGCACCTCCCTGGGATCAGGCAGGGCCTTGGGGAGAAAGCAGGAGAGGCGGTGCAGGACCCCCTGGGCAGGGCCTAGGGGTTCCAGGTGCCCCTGGAGGAACAGCTTCCCTTTGCCCTGGGCCAGGGCTAGTGGGGCCTCCCAGCTTGGCTCAGCACTAGAAGGGCCCATTTGCCAGTCTGTCTCCCCCCAGGGCTCTGATGGCAGCACTGGATCCCAACTCGCTCCATGCCACCTGGCCCGGGACTCAGTGGCTGGGGGCCAGTCAGTGGGTGACAGGACAGAGCCCGTCCTGGGACAGCACTGACTGTCAGATGTTCTGGGGGCTGGACTTGCTTGGTGGTGGGGGCACTGTCTGGCCACCTGTCCTGGCTGGACATCATGCTGTGGGGACACTGGAATGTGCTCCTGTCTCCACCTTGGTCAGGCCCACTGCCTGGGACCTCCCCCCGTGAGCCCTGTCTGCAGCCACAGAGCCTGAAGGATCAATGTGACCCCGAGCTTCCAGCCAAGGCACCCCAGGCTCAGGAGGGGGTTTCTGAGAGGGCTGGTAACTATCTTCATCACTGTCCCCAGTGCAGGCCCGTCCCCTGCGTCCTTCTGCCCCTGGCAAGCAAACCCACAGATGCCCCTGTGGGGCACCTTTGTCTTGCGTCACCTGCTGTGGCCCTCCCAATGAGCAGGGGCACCCTGACACCCTGGGTCCCCACAGGTTTTCCACGTGGCCTATGTGCTCATGAAGTTTGCCAACTTCCCCCCCCCCCCCCCCCCCCCGGGCCAGACCTCTGGGTGCTGGAGCAGTCCAGGGACTTCGGCCACACCTACCAGCTGTGGCAGTTCTTCGCCTGTGAGTCTCGGGAGCTGTGGGGCCTGGGGGGTGTCCCCAGCGGGGCTGCTGTGACCATGGCTTCTTGAGGTCTCGGTCACCAGCCCGGCCCTCATGCCCAACCCCTGTGTGGGTCAGGACCATCTGTCTGAGGACCAGGAGCCAAAGGGGAATTCATCAGGTCACCCCTGACTTCCGGCACAGCTGGGCCCAGGGGCTGGTGGTGGCAGGAATCTCGGTGCCATCTCCTGGCTCCCTCTGGGCTGGCTTCATGTTCGACAGCTCCCTGTGGTGGTGACACAGGGCCCTGGCAGCTCCCAGCTCGCTTCCTACCAGCTCAGATGCCTGTCAGGAGAGCCGGGTCCTGGCACTCACGGTGCACGTCCAGCGTGGCCGGTGGGGCAGGAGCGCCTCCCTCAGCAGGGTTCAGTGACCTCTGCCCCAAGTCCTGCTGGCGGGTGGAGCCTTGGCTGGGTGACCCATCGAGGGCGCAGCTTTCCCACCTCAAGATGAGGTGGCCAGGCTCAGGCTCAGGTGACCCGTCCCAGAGGCAGCCTTCCGGGTGGTCAGGCTCAGGGAAGTCAGGGAGCCCAGGGGCCCCGCCTCTGGGCCTGCGGGCTTTTCTGGTGGCCTCAGCCGTCCCTGTCCGCCCTTTCCTGCGGCCTCCAAGAGGGACTGCCTGGAGCGATCTGGGCCGCGGACGCTGGAGCGCATCACGCGGGATGACGACGCCATCTGCCCCACTGAGCACTCGCGCATCGCGCCCCGGAGAACGGCGAGGTGGGCCGGGGACAGCGTGCTGGCGGTTCTGCCGGTCTGCTCCTGGCGGCCACACCTGGCCTCGCCGCCCACGCCGTCTGCGGACCGTGGTGTCCCTGGGGGACGGCGAGGTGGGCCGGGGACAGCGTGCTGGCGGTTCTGCCGGTCTGCTCCTGGCGGCCACACCTGGCCTCACCGCCCACGCCGTCTGCAGACCGTGGTGTCCCTGGGGGACGGGCGCCCGGGGACCATGACCTGCTCCCACTCGCCGCTGCTGCGCAACTTCACCAAAGCCACCAACGTCCGCCTACGTTTCCTGCGCACCAACACGCTGCGGGGTCACCTCACGGGCAAGGCGCTGGGGGACCCCACGGTCACACCCGGGTGAGCCCACCCTGTCTGGCGTGTGGGGCAGCCCTGGCGGACGGGGCAGGAGCTGGCTCTGGGGGCAGCCTGGGCCCGAGGCCCTGGGACTGGGGGGCGGGTCTGGGCCTGGCGCTCCGGCCGGCAGGGCAGGGTTATTGCGGCATCAGGGACGTCGGCGTCGGCGGCCGCTGCGTCTGCCACGGCCACGCGGATGACTGCGATGCCAAGGACCCCTCGGGCCCTCGCAGGAAAGGCCGTTTCAGGAGAGGCCCTTTCAGCCGAGGCCCCTTTTACACGAGGCTCCTTTCTGATGAGACCCTTAAAGGTGACCCCCCCAGGTGAGACCCCTCTTAGGTGGTGCCATTTCAGCACAGGCCCCTCCCAGGGGCCGCCCCGTTTTTCTGAAAGACACAGGACAGTGAGCCCATCTGACTTTCCATTTCCAGATCCTGGCTCCCAAGACGCTGAACTGGGAGTCTCACTGGTTCTCCGGCAAGGCCAGGAGGGCTCCCTGGCGCCGCCGTCCCCGCCCCATGAGCAGCGAGGGCTGCAGTGCCGGCGCGAGCCACCAGGTGGCGCAGCGCCCTTCATGTCCCGCGGCGGCTGTGCCCGCGGCGTGAGAGGACGCGGTGCCGCCACGTTCGCGTCGTCCCGCGGAGGCCGCCTCCATGCCGCCTGCCGGCCTGGCCTCAGACCCGAAGCGACCGCGACCTCCTCGTCCGCCCTGAGACGCGAGGCCCCGAGGGTGAGTGCGACCTTCCCGTCCGAGCCCCGCGGGCACCGCCCTCCCGTGCGCAGCCGCCTGCTGAGGGGCGGCCGGTCCTCAGAGACCCGGGAGGGGCTCCGTGGGGACATGTGGAAACGGGGCACCCGCACTCTCCACCCCACCGAGGTCCCCCACGCCCAGGACGCGGTGGCCACGGGTGTGACGTCCACGCGGTGGCCTCTCCGCCCCAATGGGGTAGCGGCCTCTGAGCTGGACGTGGGTCTGGCTCAGCCTCTGTCAGGGAGGTCGCTGTCCTCTCTGTGTCACCGGCAGGGTGTTCAGGTGGTTGTTCATGAACGCAGTTTCCTTACAGTAATTCCGTCCTTCCAGGGAAAGAGGCGTCGCCGCGCAACGTCCTCTGTCTCCCGCCTTCAGAGTCTCCTGCGTCCTTGCCTGTGAGGTCCGCTGCTTCACGGTGAGTCCTCCCGTGTGTTTCACCGTGTGTTTGGCAGCAGCCACACGCTCCCAGGTCGTCACCGTTGACCCCAAATCAGGAAATACACCATTGTCCCCGACCGTCCCATCCCCCAGGCCCGCTTCTCCGCCTTCCCCAACTGGGGGAAAAATGTGTCTTTCCCTTCCCGGAACCGTTTCTGAGACTGTCCCTCAGTTTCCCCGCCTTGGCAGATCTAAAGGGCAGAGATGACTCCAAGGCGGGTGTGGGCAGCGCTTCCTCCTGAGCACACAGGCCTGGCCACGGCCTGCAGACCCTGCGCCGTCCTGCCTGCCGCCCTCTCCCGTCGCTCTACCCCAGCTGCCTGCAGTCTACTCTGCTGTCATTTTCAGCTGCACAGCAGGCTGTTGGTGTCTCAGGGCTTTTATTCGGGTTCTGTCAACCTGTCCACACAGTGGACACCCTTAGCAGATTTTCTAAGGCTTTGCCCAGCTAGATACTTAAAGTCACAGCAGTTTGTCATATCTAACAGTAGAAAAAGTGGATGATGTGATTTTTCAAAAGACAAAGAATTTCTGTTTTTCTTTCTTTCTTTTGAGACAGAGTCTCGCTGTGTTGCCCGGGCTGGAGTGCCATGGCATCAGCCTCGCTCATGGCAACCTCACACTCCTGGGCTCAAGCCGTCCTCCTGCCTCAGCCTCCCAAGTATCTGGGACTACAGGCATGCGCCACCATACCCGGCTAATTTTTTCTATATATTTTTGTTGTCCAGCTAGTCTCTTTCTATTTTTAGTAGAGATGGGGTCTCGCTCTTGCTCAGGCTGGTCTTGAACTCCCGATCTCAAACAATCCGCCCACCTCGGCCTCCCAGAGTGTAGGATTACAGGCCTGAGCCACCTCGCCCAGCCCCCCCCAAATTATTATCTGATATATCATGTGCAAGAATCACCTTCAATTTATACATAAACCAAGGAAATAGTAGCTAAACACAGAGTTCATATTTGAGATAATTAGTAAAGAAAAATTAAATCTCACTGCCAAATGAATGGCAAATGGCCCAATTGATCATGGAAATTTCATAAGAATTTACTGAACCACATGTTACCTTACTGTAATTCTCTGGCCATGTGTGTGCACACTGGTTGCAAGGTATCTCAGGTTTGCCCACTGATGTTTACATCACCAATCGATATAGTTAAGTGATAAAGTCCCAGTCCATATTATGACAACGTATATAAATATCTGAAAGCACCTTTTACAATTTCACCGTTTTTACCACTTGTGAATATATAATTCAATGGAGTGTCGGACATTGCCCGGGTTGTGCAACCATCTATTTATTAATAGTTCCAGATGTTTTTCTTCTTCCTCTGAAGGAAACTCGAAGCCCGTTACGAAGTCGCTTTCGTTTCCCTGTCCCCCAAGTCCCCGGCAAGCACTAATCTGCATTTCATCGCTGTGGAGTTGCCTGCTCTGGACATTTCATACAAATGGACTCATATAATATGTGGCCTTTGTGCCTGGTTTATTTCACTTAGGACGTTTTCGAGGTTCATCCGTGTTGTGATATACATCAGTACTTCATTCCTTTTTTTCCTGTATGATTCAATACACACAGCATTCACCGTTCCTAAGTGCCCACTGCAGTGGCTTGAGCCACGTGAACATCGCTGTGGAACCATCACCACCATCCGTCTCCAGAATTTCTTTCATCTTCCCCAAGTGGAACCTGTACTCGTTAAACACCCACTTCGTATTTTCTCTTCCCCCAGCCCCTGGCAACTACTCCAGCTACCTCATAAGTAGAGCACACTCTATTTGTCGTTGTGTGCCTGGGTTGTTTATCTTAGCACGATGCTGTTACGTATGTCAGAATTTCCACATTTTTAAGGCTGAATTGTAGTTCACTGTGTGGATGGCCCACGTTTTATATATCTGCTCATCTGTCAGTGGACACTTGTGTTGCTTCCACCTTTTGGTACCGTGAATAATGCTGCTCTGTCCTCATGGGGCCTCCTCCTGGGGTGTCTGTTATAACGGCACCTGTCACTGGATTTAGGGACCCCCATCTCAAGATCCTTAATTTAATTACTTCTACAAAGACCCTATTTTAAAATAAGTTCCTATTCTGAGGTTCCTGGTGGACGCGAATTTGGGGGGCGCTATCACACCAGCTCTACCAGCGGCACAAGCAGTTGCTGGGGGTGTTCACCGGAGGGCCAGGTCCCCAATTGCCCTGCTCAGCTCCCTGCCCAGGGTCCCTGTGCACAGCTGGGAGCTCAGAGGTCCCCGCAGGAGGCCGGCTCTCAAGGGTGCCCATTTCCCTGCCCTCTGCTCACACCTGAGCTGGCTGGGCCGCCCCACTCCCTGCCTGTCAGGTTCTGGACTCTGCGGCTGCCTTGCCCCTCCTGAGAGAGACACAGAGACAGGAGAGTGAGGGAGACAGACAGAGAGAGACAGAGAGCAGGGGAGACAAAGAGGCGGAGATGGACACACACGCAGAGGAAGGAGGGGGCAAGTAGGTGTGGCCACCTGGGTGGCACAGCGACACCACATAACATTTTGGGAGTGCCACCTGCCCTAAAGCTCCGTGGATGGAACTGACTCGGTTTTACCAAAGGATGGTCACGGAGCCCCACTGTCCTCCCCAACCATGTGAACCTGGTGGAAAGTCCCGGGGCCTTCCTGAACCAGCGGGATCTACACAGCCAGGTGTGGGGCAGGCCCTGGTGGGACCAAGCCTCCCAGGGAAGCCCAGAGAGGGGAGCGGGGGGACCTGTGTCCACACCTGTCCTACCCCTCTGCCCTCTGCAGCAGTGGGGTGGGGAGGGGGCAGCTCTCCCTCCTGGAAGCCTCTCTGGCTGACCAGGCCCTGCGCTACTGCTTTGGGCCAGGAGGGTGTCAGGACGCTGACTTGGCAGCGGGGTGGGTTGTGGCTGTGGGGTGAAGAAGTCTCGGGGACACAGGGCTCCTGGGCAGCTCCCTGTGCCCAATCCACAGGTATGGGACTGTGCAGGGGATAAGGGGCTTCTGCTCACCCCCCGGGCCCTGCAGGCCCCTCTCTGTCCCTCCTGCATGGTCTGACTCCCCCCTCAGCGTTCACCCCCCTCACCACCCGGGGAGCTCCGGGGTTTGAAGTTTCATTCCAGGTGGCCTGGGGCTGCTGGCAGTGGGCGGTCGGTCATGCTGGGCCTCAGCAATGCCTGGACGTTTGTTCAGCCTCTCCCTGGAGAAGCAGCACCATTCTCCCCCTCCCCCTCCGCAGAGCCAAGGCAGGACCAGCCCCGTCGGACACCACCCAGCCCACAGCACACCTGGCCCCTGGCCCTGGAGTTTGGCTGCCCGCAGCCTCGGGCCTGCTGAGCCCCTCCCGGGGACCTGGCCCAGGGCAGGCTCTGTCCTCAAGCGGCAGTGCCAGGGCCCTCTCACTGGAGCCACGTGGGGCTCGAGCAGCCGGATGCCAGAACAGGGGCCTCTCGACCTGGTTCCTGTTTTGGGCACAGAACCACGCAGCTCAGCACCTCGCCTGCCTGGTCCCAGCCCTGCCTGTGTTCCTGGGCCTCCCCAACGTGCCCCATCATTTTGTTTGGAGTGGGCAGCTGCTGGAGGTCAGGGGGCTGAGGCAATATGGCAGTGATCAACAGCTCCTACTTGTGAGCACCTTGCAAAGCACCTCAAAATCCACCAGGGACACAAAAGCCAAATTCAGGAGATTCTTGAAACACACGTGGGGGCCTCTGACCCTGGCAGGCGGGGACTTAGTGGGAATTGGCTGGCCGCAGGGCAGACAGCTGACCCTCGACATCAGAAGGCTCCGAGTACATGCAGTAGGCTCACAGCAGGCCAACAGCCCCCCACGTGCCCGGGGCTGTGAGCTGGCCCGACGCCTGCCAGCCTCAAGATGCCCAGGGCCCTGGAGAGGAAGCTACCTATGCTAGGGCGCCGGTCTGGCCAAGCAGGGTCCTGGCGGGAAGCAGCAGAGGTGTTGGGGAGCAAGAGGAAGTGGCCCCTGGGACGTTCCAAAGTCCAGCCAAGGACACCGGGAGGAGGCAGTGGGGAGCTGTGCGGGTTGCAGGCAGGGCGCCACATGGCAGAGGAAGCTGGCACAGCTGGCATCTTTCAAGCTAGATCGCAAAAGGCCACCAGCAGCGGTCGGTGGCATTGGGGACTCAGGGTCCCTGGCCTTGAGCAAGGATTCTCAGCCGGGGTGCGGTGGCTCCCCAGTGTCCCAAGCGCCCGGAGGATGGGCCCTTTGAAGCGCGGGAGCTGGGCAGCCTCTGCCGGCCAGGGCGACCATGCAGCCCACTGCCGAGTGAGTGAGGTCCGTGCCCTCGGGGCTCCAGTAGCTCCCATGAGGCCCAGGCAAGGATGAGCTGCAGCCTGAGCGGGAGGTCTGGGGAGGGTGCAGGGCGGGGCTGGGCGGGCCCGAGGGTGTGGACAGCTGGGGAAGGTCTGGTGTGTGGCAGGAACAGAAGTTCTCTAAAAAGGAGTCTGGAGGAAAGAGACTCATTCCAGAGACCCCGCCTTCCGTGTGATAGGGTGGCCGTTCCAGAGAGCACAGGGAAGGCTCAGGTCACACAGCGGAAGTTCCCGCCCAGGCTCCAGTCAAGTTCATTATACAAATGAGGGATTCACTGCTTGGTCTGATTGATCAGTGCAGCTGAGTCCTGATTGGTCAATACAGATGAGTCTGATTGTTCAATGCAGCTGAGTCTGATTGGTCACTGTGGCTTACTTCTAATTGCTCAATGCAGCTGAGTCTGATTGGTTACTGTGGCTTACTTCTAATTGTTCAATGCAGCTGAGTCTGATTGGTCACTGTGGCTTACTTCTAATTGCTCAATGCAGCTGAGTCTGATTGGTTAATGTGACTGAGTCCTCATTGGTCAATGAGCTGAGTCGGGTTGGACGGTGAGGCTGAGTCCTGATTGGCCAGTGCAGCTGAGTTTGATTGGTCAGTGATGCTGAGTCCTGATTGGTCAGTGTGGCTAGGTCTGATTGGACAATTTGGCTTAGTCCTGATTGGTCAACTTGGCTGAGTCTGCTCCGTCAATGTGGCTGCGTCTTATTGGTCAGTGCAGCTGAATACTGATTGGTCAATTTGGCTGAATCTCATTGGTCAGTGTGGCCAAGTCCAGATTAGTCAGTGTGGCTGAATCTGATTGGTCACTGTGGCTGAGTCCTGATTAGTGAGTGTGGCTGAATCTGACTGGTCAGTGCGGCTCAGTCCTGATTAGTCAGTGTGGCTGAATCTGATTGGTCAGTGCGGCTGAGTCCTGATTGGTCAACGTGGCTGAGTCTGATTGCTCGATGCGGCTGAGTCTGATTAGTCAGTATGCCCGAATCTGATTGGTCAGTGCGGCTGAGTCCGGATTGGTCGACATGCATGAGTCTGATTGCTCAATGAGGCTGAATCTGATTGGTCAGTGTGGCTACGTACTGATTGGTCAGTGTAGCTGAATGTGATTGGTCAGTGCAGCTGATTCCTCATTGGTCAGTGTAGCTGAGTCGGATTGGTCAAGCTGGATGAGTCCTGATTGGTCAATTTGGCTGAGTCTGCTTCGTCAGTGTGCCTGCGTCTGAATGGTCAGTGCGGCTGAGTCCTAATTGGTTAATGTGGCTGAGTCTCATTGGTCAGTGTGGCTGAATCCTGATAGGTCAGTGTGGCTGAATCTGATTGGTCAGTGCTGCTGAGTCCTGATTGGTCAACGTGGCTGAGTCTCATTGGACAGTGAGGCTTAGTCCTGATTGGTGAGTGTGGCTGAATGTGATTGGGTAGTGTGGCTGAGTCCTAATTTGTTAATGTGGCTGAATCTGATTGGTCAGTGTGGCTGAGTCCTAACTAATCAGTGTGGCTGAACCTGATTGGTCAGTGCTGCTGAGTCCTGATTGGCCAACGTGGATGAGGCTGATTGCTCAATGCGGCTCAGTCTGATTGGTCAGTGTGGCTGAATGTGATTGGGTAGTGTGGCTGAGTCCTTATTAGTCAGTGTGGCTGAGTATGATTGGGCAATTTGGCTGAATTCTGACTGGTTAATTTGGCTGAGTCTGCTTCGAAAGTGTGGCTACGTCTGATTTGTCAGTGTGGCTGAGTCCTGACTAGTCAGTGTGGCGGAATCTGATTTGTCAGTGCTGCTGAGTCCTGATTGGTCAACGTGGCTGAATCTGATTTGTCAATTTGTCTGAGTCTGAATGGTCAGTGAGGCTGAGACCTGATTGGTCCGTGTGGCTGAATCTGATTGGTCAGTGCAGCTGATTCCTTATTGGTAAGTGTATCTGAGTCGGATTAGTTAGTGTGGCTGAGTCCTGACTAGTCAGTGTGGCTGAATCTGATTGGTGAGTGCGGCTGAATCTGATTGGTCTGTGCGGCTGATTCCTCATTGGTCAGTGTAGCTGGGTCTGATTGGACAATTTGACTGAGTCTGCTTCCTAAGTGTGGCTGCGTCTGATTGGTCAGTGTGGCTGAGTCCTGATAGGTCAACGTCACTGAGACTGATTGTGTAATGCGACTAAGTCCTGTTTGGTCAGTGTGCCTGCGTCTGATTGGACAACTTGGCTGATTCCTGAATGGTCAATTTGGCTGAGTCTGATTCATCAGTGTGGCTGCATCTGTTTGGTCACTGAGGCTGAATCCTGATTGGTCAATTTGACTGAATCTGATTGGTCAGTGTACTGAGTCCTGATTGGTCAATGTGGCTCAGTCTGATTGGTCAGTGTGGCTGAGTCCTAATTAGTCAGTGTGGCTGAATCTGATTTGTCATTGTGGCTGAGTCCTCATGAGTCAGTGTGGCTGAATCTGATTGGTCAGTGTGGCTGAGTCCTCATGAGTCAGTGTGGCTGAATCTGATTGGTCAGTGTGGCTGAGTCCTTATTGGTCAACGTGGCTGTGTCTGATTGCTCAATGCGATTGAGTCTGATTGGTCGGTGAGGTTGAGGCCTGATTGGTCAATGTGGCTGAGTCTGATTGGACATTTTGGCTGAGTCCTGATTGGTCAATTTGGCTGAGTCTGATTTGTCAGTGTGGCTGCGCCTGAGTGGTCATTGTGGCTGAATCCTGATTGGTCAATGTGGCTGAATCCTGATTAGTCAGTGTGGCTGAATCTGATTGGTCAATATAGCTGAGTCCTTATTGGTCAACGTGGCTGAATCCTGTTTGGTCAATGCAGCTGAGTCTGATTGGTCAGTGTGGCTGAGTCTCATTGGTCAGTGCTGCTGAGCTCCAGAAGTGCTAAAGCTGATCCGAGGCTCAGGTGTCTGGGGAACTGCAGTGCGGTGCGGGCGCGGTGCGGGCGTGGCCTCCAGTCAGCAAATGACCTCTGGGCTCCATGTTAAAATCAGACCCTGCGGCTGCTCGGGTCTGTCTTGAAGGATGGGCTTTCAGGTACAAATTTGTCCGCATTCTGCCTCTGAGCCGACCCGTCCTGGGCAGCGGCTGCAGCCGGCCCGGTACCCCTAGTCCATGCGGGACCCCAGCGGCAGTGGAGGGGCCGGGCAGCGCCACCAGCCCTGTGCCTGGGAAACGCCCAAGCGCCTGTGAAATACGGATCGGTTCTGGGTCGCGTCGGCTGCGGGTCCAGCTTCGGAGAGTCGGCTGGCGCAGTTCGGGGCCTCCCGCAGACGCCTGTGAGAACGGCTGAGGCAGGGTGGGGAGGACGCTGAGCCCAGTCCGGATGCGAGGAGACTCATTAGGGCCCGAGGGGTGGGGCGCGGACGGGATCTGGAAACGGCTGAGAGCGGGAAATTGAGTCCAGTGCGTCGGGCTGGGCCCGGGAGGCTTTCTGAAGACGCGTCTGTCAGAGCTTCGCTGCCGCAAGAGCTTAGGTTTCTCACGCGACCCAGGTGCGGCGGGAGTGTGGGCAGCGGCAGCGACGCCACCTGCGCGGCGGGGCTGGTCTAACGCTCGCAGCGGCTGGGCTGCGACGACCCGCGAGGGCGTCTGGGGACCCCGCTGCACCCTGGTGGCTTCGGCAGCTCTGTTCACAGCATGGGAAAGCTTTCTGACCACACGGTCATCCCAAGCAGAACCTCGTCCAACGCAGGACCGCAGAAACCTTCCCCATCTCGTTCCTTCACTGGGGTCGACTCCTGGGGTGAATCGCGTCCTCGGGAGTGTACACAACTGTCATCTTCACAACCTGAGGGTTTTCCTCGGTGTTGGATTGTGCCCAGACTCCCACGTGGCTCTTACGGAGCAGGGTGGGTAGTGGTGGTGAGGCTAACTGACTGGATGGGAATTTGGGTAAAAGCCGTTGTGTGGCAAAGTCTCCTGGTGAAAATAACTCAAGCGTTATTTCCCCTAGTTGGGAGAAGGACGTATGGGCCTGGTATGTTTTTAAGAAGTCCCTGTCCAGGAGATGTATGGGGGCTGACGGGACAAGCAAAAGGCCACGGCTGTCACGAGGGGTCCTCGTTGGAGGATAGGTAGAGATTTAGGAACTGTCATAGATTCGTTGGCCACTGCAACCATCTAGATGAATTCAGAACCCCAGGGAGGGCACAGAGACAGTGTGCCGGGGCTAAGGATAGACAGCGTAGCCCCAGTGTCACCCACATCTCCAGTCTTAATATCTAACTCCTCTCCAATCTTAATATTTAATTCTCTTAGTTGGTTAATCTGGATAGGGGTCGTGTTCCATGAATGGCCCTGGAGTATCCCTGCTTTGCTGGTGGGCGAGATCCCGGGGACTTTAGCAGGATTTAGTTGCAGTCAAATATTGGAGGAAATCAGGGGATTTAGGATCCATTCCAGGCTACAGGTAGATAACAAGGACTTGAACTCAGTGCACAGGGCTTCAATCTACTAGCAGGTGTGCTTCAGTTTTCCTTAGAAGCATGATTTTCTCTGTCCACGTTGATCATATAGGAATCTCGGATTTTAGAACTTCTTGAGAGGAGGAAGCCAAACCAAGGCAGGCTTTAGGTTTTACTTAAGGTCTTAAGGTTCTCGGACTTATAGTCTCTTTACTTATATTCTGAAGGTTCTCGGACTTATAGTCTCTTATAGTTCTCTTTACTTATAATCTTAAGGTTCTGTCACTGCCAGGAAGTGACAAATTTTTACTCATTCACTGTAAGGCTGGGAACACTGGCATTTTATGCATATTCTTAAATATGACACTTCAGTCAAATCCTTGGCAATATGGCCAGTGTTTCCAATTGTATCCTGCTTGTAAAGAGACAGCATATTTTTATTGAACTTATATAAATAAAGATAAGGATATTCACAAATACTTCCAGAATTTTGAAGGAATCGAGTAGGGAGAAAAAGCAAATGCTTTCATCATTGTTCACAAAAGGATACTTTACGAAATTGTTGCAAACTATACAGAGCTTATGAAAGAAAATTTCCTTGACTCTGGAAAACATTTAGGTAAAGAACCAACATTTTAAATAAAGGCATAAAAGCAGTATTGTTATCAATTACTTAGTTTCATGTAATCAAGATTGTTTTTCTCAATCTTGATTAACAAGTTTGGACTATAGCTGATTGAAAATGCTTCCATCAAAGAATTTAAAATAATAATTGTGGAAACCCAGAACAGCCACGGTCAAAAGTCTGATGAGAGTTTACAATTGGCAAGAAAATATAGGTATTTCTGTGGCATATGACAGTTTAACATAGTAATCATAATGACTGATAGCACATAACACAACACATTAGAATTTTCAGAATCACATATTTTTGGAATACATTTTAATAACACATTTACACAAATATGACCAAGTTAAATATCATTTCTTATTTGGCAATGCTTCCTATATGATTTACCAAATTAGCCTAATAGTTTAATATCTCCACAAGAAGAGATATACATTCTTTGATGCTCTCCTGGGGTCCAACTGGAAAATCCCAAAGTTAATTTTAGGTCAAAAAGATTTAATTTAGGATTTTGATCCCAGGAAAACCTGCCAAAGATGTTAAAAGGTTTGAGGTACTTCACTAAACAGAGTCATGGGTCACTAACAGACTCAGATAACTTTTGTTTCTTTGAAATAAGAAGTCAAAAGTATATGACTCTAAACTCTTATTCAATTAATGTTCAATTGCTGTTTTAGAATTATCTTATTTGGATAATATCTATATATTCAATGAATATTCATCATTTAATTTCACTTAGTAAAACTCTAAGGGTATATTTACTTAAAATATTTGAGAAACCTCCCCAAGGAAACATATTACAAAATATAACCATATCAAAAATTTATTTACAAACTTTTTTGCTAGCCACATCTACCCAATTTATTCATTCTTAACAATTATGCCTGGAAAATTTCATGAGACATCAGACAAATATAGCCATCATCCCAGGCTAAATTTTCATGCCAAGAAAGCATCATAAAAGTAACAACTTTAAAGTTAAATATATGCATATCTAGCGGAAGACCTAGCCATTCCCATCAAACCAATATTAGACCAGTCTCATCTGCCAAAAGATTACTAAGTCCTGTGCATTTGAAAAGCATCTGGGCTTATTTGCATAATTTACGAATACTCATTTATTTATAAGCCAATTTGGCACTATAGATGATATACAAACAGACCTTTGTAGACAGTCCTGTGTGTTGAAGCTGTCATTTCTCCCCATACAATTATCTTGATATCCTTGTTTAAAATTGATTGACCATAAATGAAAGGTTTAAGTCTGGACTTCTATTCTGTTCCACTTGTCTGTAGGTCCATCTTTATGTCAGCATCACACTGTCTTTATTGCCATAGCTTTGTAGCAAAATTGGATGTCTGGTTGTGTAAGTTCTTCAATTTTGTTCTTTTTTTCAAAATTGTTTCGGCTGGTATATTGTCTAGATGCTCTGAATTTCCATACACATGTTAGGGTCAGCTTGTCATTTCCACTAAAAAAAGGCGCTGCCAGGGTTCAGTAAGGATCCTGGTTAGTATGTAGATCAGTTTAGGGGAAAACTGCTCCTTAATAATATTTTTTTGCAATCTGTGAATACTGTATATCTTTCCATTTAATAGACTGTCTTCAAATTCTCTTAGCCATGGTTTACAGCTTTCAGGGTATATATTTCCACCAATTCTGTTAAAATTATTCTTTTGGTAATATTGTGAATAGAATAGCTTTCAAATAGAACTTAGATTTTTCATTGCCAGTGTACAGAAATGACTAAGGGTTGTATCATGATATTATGCCCTGCACCTTGTTAAGCTAATTTGTTATTTCAAGTAGTTTTCAAATTTATTTTTCAGGATTTTATTGCCTGAAAATAAACATAGTTTTGCTTTGTGTTCTGTATGCCTTCATTTTTCCTGCTCTGTTGTGCTGGCTGGAATGTTAGTGCAACATCAAAAGTGATGGGAGGGCACACTCTCCCCAGTCCCAGGAGAAGTGTTCAGTCTTCCCTGTGAGCACACAGCAAACTGCTGTAGCCACACACGTAACCTCACACACCACACACACCACACAGACACACACGCAGGCTCACACAGAGACAGGTGCACACACATCACAGAGTCCTAGGGCCATACCAGGAGGGAAGCAAAGGACAGTGGCTGTGGGGTCCCCAGCCCTTGACAGACTTGAGGCCGAGGAACAGCAGTACCTGGTGAAGTCCTTCCTCCACGTGCACTGCTGGTCTCCAATTGCTTTTTTCTGCTGTTCTGGGTGATAGAGTCGAATGTGCTCAACTTCCTGGATATGATACAGGGCAGGGTCATCTACCGTGTGTACAGCACCCACACGACAGCTCAGCTCTGCCCGCCATGTGGCCCCGTGAGGCCCCTCGAGGCCAGGACAGGGTGCAAGTGCCTTGTGGTCCCTGCTGGCTGCGATCTGAGTAGGCAAGTGGGCACACGGGTGGCCTGGGGCAGGGGCTCTTCTGTGCCTGCCACCCCACGCAGGGCCACGCCTGACGGGCATTGCCAGTGTGGGGGGCAGCACTGGAGGGCAGCTTCGGAAGGCCCCCTCTGTCTGAGGGTCCGGGCAGCCGGTGGGGGGTCCTCACGTCTGGACACTCCGTGCTGTGCACCGGGGATGCGCGGACAGAGGAGTGTGGGTGGGGCTGGCTGCACAGGTGCCGCCACCAGCCTGAGGCCACACCGCTGGGTCCTCGGGTCACACACCCCTGCCGGTGCTCGTGCACTCGGCCTTGCAAAGTGACCCCTCCCTAAGGCACTTTGTGTTCTCTCCCCAGGACCTCAGCCTTTCAGACGGGGCAGCCCAAAGAGCAGACTTGACCAACTTCTGCACAGGACCCCGGCGACTCGCCACCGTCACCAGCAGCCCACTCTCCAACAGGACGCCCGCAGACCCCATGCCTTCCAGCCCCACGATTCGTGGCCCGCTGCAGATGCCCTCGCCCTCCCCTCCCGGCTCCGGCTGACATCACTCGCATCAAAGCTTCCTTCCCCCCCCCAGCAGTGCTCCTGGCCCCACTCTTCGGCTCTCTGTGTGGACAGCACAGGCCAGGCCGACCCCCTGGGTTTGGTGGCAGAGCAGACGCAGGCCCGTGAGGTGAGTCTGGACCCTGGAAAGTGCCGTCAGCTCGGTCTCTGCGTCCCGCGGGGGCAGAAGAACCCCAGGGCGTGAGACGTGTTTATCAATAAAGGAGCAATATTGGTAAAAATGGGCCTGTGCCTATTGCAGCCATGTGCTTCCTTGGACAAGCCAAACTTTTCCTTTTTCTTCCCCTAAACACCAACGAACGTGAGAACAGATGGTTTATAATTTTTTGTAGATAGTGAAGAGGGCCAGCCACGGAAGCCTATTTGCAGCTCAGGGAGCAGATGGAGGTGGCCCTGGGCTGCCCCGGCCCGGCCAGCAGCTCAGCCTGGGCCTGGAGGGTTTCTGCAAAGGTTCTTGGGCCTCACTTGTCTGTCTTGATTAACTCCCGGGCTCTCATTTCTTCCACAGCCCCTCAGAACCTGTGTCATGGCTTGAGCATGTAAACTTGCACTTGTACCATCAAACCCAGATGGTGAGCACGCCCTGGAACCTCCTGGATGCTGTGCTCTGCCTGGTAAGTTCCATGTGAAACATTTAACACCTGACTGCCACACTAAAAAAAAAATTTCCCTGGGGCCATGGTGTTTCATTAAAACTAAATGATCCATTCTAATTTGTTATTTTTTATTGTTTTCTGTGCATGGGTTATGTGCAACTCAACCCACATTTTTTGAATTAAATTGTCAGTATTAGTTTCTGGGAATGCGGGGCAGGGCGGGGTCCTCGCGGCAGCGGACACCTCGGGCAGCACTTGTGGGTCCCCATCGCTCACGCAGGGGCGGCCATAGGGATGCAGGGGTGGACTCAGCCAGCACGTCCCCCCGCGCGTGTCCGGACCAGCGCACCAGGATGGGGGCGGGGTAAGCGCCACCCGCGTGCTCAGAGGGCCCGGCGGGGTCAAAGCCGGGGCGCTGCTGGGCGCCCAGCTTGGCGGGAGGCTGCTCTCTCTCCCCGCACACGGAGTGTCAGGTGCTTGTCTGTGGAACGGACCCTCGCAGTGTCTGCTTCCCTGCAGCAGCGGGTCCAGGGACCACCTCTTCCTTGCTGTGTGAGTCCCAGGGGCCCCTTCTGCTGGGATCCCGCTGGCCCGGCCCTGGCTCCCTGCCGGCGGCATCGGGTTTTGGACCCACCCAGGGCAGCGAGTCTGGCTGGGCCCCCGCCAACTGCCAGGTGGGGTGAGGGCCCGGACTTCCCGGGAGCTCACGCGCCCCCCTCCCCACCCCAGCCTGTCCCCGCACCCCCTGCTCCCGGGGGCCCAGCGTGGGAAGGCTGAGGGGGACCGTCTGGCCCCTGCCCAGCCCACCCGGGAGCTCCCACCCAAGGCACCTCCCACCTCCTCCAGGGAGCCTTCCTGGCCGCCTTAGCTGTTAGAGTCCCGCCAAGAAGGTGAATATTTTGAAATGAGCGCTGGCTGATGCTGGGTGCGGTCATATTTGTGGGGTTTCCCAGTCTCTTTCAAGCTTCTCACTGGGATCGCGTAGCGGTGGGAGAGGGCCATGCCCCGCACAGAGGGGGCGTGAGCGTGGCCGGCTTTGAGGCGAGCTTAGAAGTGGGGGCGCCGGCTCCACAGAGGGGCTGCCGTTGGCCTCGCGGACAGCACATTTCCCAGGCACCGCCTAGCACCTCGTTTAGGCCAGAGCCATCTTGGGGAGCCAAAGGCACCACCTGGAAGACTGTCAGGCTATTACCTACCACAGAGGGAAGGGCGCCATCATGGGGTCCCCCGAGGGCACCCCAAGAGGGACTGACACCCGTGTGTGGTGTTCCTGGCCAAGATGCAAGCCTGACGCCCCTCGGGCAAATGCCGGACACATCCCTGGACTGTTCCGGAACACAGGAGTGGCCGCAACAGAGAAGGCAGGGCCCGGTCTAGACTGGAAGAACCTGCGGACTCACGGCCCCGACAGAGGCCGGTCCTGGCCCGGTAGACGGGTGTTGGGGGGGCGGGAGCCGGTCTGGCAACAGTCCCGGGTCCCCCCGCGGTCGGAGGGAGCGAGCGCCGTGAGCAGCTCTCTGTCCCCAGCAGACCTGGCTGAGTGTGAGGAGCAGAGTGTCCCAGCGTCTGTGACGGACCCGCACGTGGGTCCCAGCGTCAGCTGCGTGCGGCAGACGGGACGTGCCGTGGGCACCCGGGGAGGCCCCCAGCCCCGGGCTCAGAATCGACCCCGCTGGGAACAGGGCCTTGCGGACTGCGCTGGTTCAGAGCAGGTCACACGGAGTAGGTGGGCCCTAATCCAGTGTGACTGGTGTCCCGTAGAAAGGGGACATTTGTGCAGAGTCACACGTGTGAAGACGAAGGCAGAGACTGGGGTGACGCTTCCACAAGACCATGAACGCCAAAGGCTGACGGCGAACCCAGCACCGGGAGAGGCCTGGGGCAGCCCGGCCCCCAGAGCCTCGGGAGGACAGACCTGCCGACACCGCGGCCGCGGACACGCTGCTGCCCACTGACACTGAGAGTCACGTGCCGGTGTTACCAAGCAGGTTCCGGGTGAAGGATGCCCACGGTCGTGTCAACTTTTCCCTGTGATCGTTTTCAAAACAGTAGGTTGAAAACAATAAAAAAGTCTGACTTTAACACTCGTGTGCTGGGCTGTGCTGGGCGGTGTCCGCAAATGATCCGGTCTGACTCTGGGGCCCTGCCAGGCCAGGGTCACTGTCCCCAAAGCCAGCGAGGAGACAGCACAGAGGTGGCCACAGGTCACCAAGCTGAGGGAGCAGCCGCAGCCTGAGCTCAGGGTGGCCGTACTCTTGTTCACCCTCACGCACGAGGACAGGCCCCGGCAAACTCTGGGGTTTGGGACGTCCCCGCAAACACCAGTGACAAGCGCACTCTAAGGAGCGGTTGCCCGTGGGAAGGACAAAGGAATAAACACAGTGAACAAATTCGGAAGGAAAAAGGCCGTGTCACAGAACAAAGATCCCCGCGGCCAGGGCAGGCCAAGTCTGGGACCGGACGGACAGGGCCCCAGCAACACACGCCGCACCCTGCTGAACTGCTGTGTGCCGACTGGTGCCCGTGGGGAAACCGAGGCATACTGCGTTGGAGCATCCGGCAGGGACAAGTGGCAGCGGGAGAGTCTGGCTGCAGCATCGGGCACCCACCGTCCCGGCCGGCAGCCCCAGGGGCACGTTCCCCGCCCACGAGGGCAGGCTGGGGGGCAGGTGAGCAGTCTTTACTCGTGGTTACACTTTTGCTACATTAGGAAAATGCCCCCAGCTCATCTAACCTTTGGTGTCACAAAGCCAAGCTCAGTCCCCATGTGGGGCAGGTCCCATGCACAGGAAAACACAAGTGAGGACAGTGGGCAGAACTGTGACACGGAGCCGCAGGGCCCAAGGTGTGGGGCTCTGGCCAGCCCGACCCCCTGTCCCACAGAGGAGGACACCAGCTCGCCCCATCCCACGGGACGCTGAGGACCAACTGAGACAGGACAGAGGTCCTGCCTGCCCCAGAGCAAAGAGAAGACCCTTGTCAGGTGAGGATTTGGAGCCCAGAGAGGGCACTTCACCTTCACAAAGCCACACAGCACTGCCAGGCAAGTGGCTATGCTGGGCTGTCCCGGGTGCTGGCCCCAGAGCCCTCCTCACCTGTCAGGGACCAAGGCGGGAGGTCCCTCCAGAGCCCTGATCTGACCCCAACCCCTGACTCCTGACCCCACGTACCTAGGAGCCATCCTGGTCACCAGCCCAGCTGCAGCAAGGCCCACACGACGGGCCAGGGAGCCTGTGGGGTCCACACGCCTGGAGCGCCAGCCTGCGCCTGCCACGCTGCTGCCCTCACCTCCTGGGCTGCTCAGGCAGATGTGGCCGCGTAAAGGAAACTGTCCCAGGTCCCCAGGTTGTGATGGAGGGTGGGCACCCGCCCCTCACCCCACCCCCTCTTCCTCCGGCTCCCCGTGGGTGGGCGGAGGGCACAGGGCTGGGGGCGGGCTGGGGGCGGGCTGGGGGAGGGGAGGGAGACCAGTGGACAGGGAGGGAGACAGGGGCGTGGGCCCTCAGGTGGGCCTCTGGGGGGACCCACCAGACAGGTGGGCTTAGTGGGGGGTGGGGGGACCCGGCAGTGCCCCCTGCTGGCCAGACGGGTCGGGCGGCAGAGGCAGGCCTCTCCTTGCTGGGCTCTCCGGAGGTGGGTCACCAGCCGGCTGGGCTGGGGACGCCCCAGACCCGCAGGTCCCTGACAGCCCCCCAGGCCTCCTGCAGGAGGGCTGTGGCGTCTGTGGCCCTCCGAGGACCAGGTCCAGCAATGCCACTGCCTGTGCAGGAGGGGCCGGGTGAAATCGCACCTCGACACAGGTCAGCAGCACAGGGCGGACTTATGACAGTCCTCAGCCTGGTTGTGACGTTGTCCTGCAGTGTTGCAAACTGCTGTCACTGGGAGACACGGATGGCGCGTGCGAGGGGAGAGCTGTGTAATTTCCGGTAAGTACATCTACAGCCACCTCACTGCAAACAGCACAACACTGGATCACAGCATAAGCAGCCCTTCCCTGCGGTGCAGACCCAGCCCCAGGCCGGCCGCTGGGAGGAAGGAGGGGCAGGGGGAGAGCAGGGTCCCGCAGCCCCCCTGGGACGGCTGCCACCCCCTCATGGCCGGTGAGGAAGGAGCCAGGCAGGGCGGGAGCCCCACGGCCGAGGTGCCCCCACCCCGTGCAGCCCCTTCATTTCCTCCTGGGGGTGGAAGATGGGAGGGGGACACCTGAGGCCCCGCTTGTTGAAGGATAGAGAGTGTGTGTTGCAGGTGTGTGTGTAGTGGGGATTGTGTGTGCATGTTGGGGGTTGTGTGTGTTGGGGATTGTGTGTGTGTGTGTGATGTGGGCTGTGCATGTGTTGTGGGCTGTGCGTGTGTGTTGGGGGTTGTGTGTGTTGGGGATTGTGTGTGTGTGTGTGTTGTGGGCTGTGCGTGTGTGTTGGGGGTTGTGTGTGTGTGCTGGGGGTTGTGTGTGTGTGCTGGGGATTGTGTGTGTTGGGGGTTGTGTGTGTTGGGGGTTGTGTATGTGTGTGTGTTGTGGGCTGTGCATGTGTGTTGTGCAGAAGGATCATCTGGAAACCGCTGCCGCAGCGCAGGGCAGCGCAGGCGGAGGGCACCAGCGACGTCCGCCGAGGCCGCCCTGGGCGAGGGCTTGGTGGCCAGCAGGCAGCAGCCCGGTTCTCAGCTGCTTCTGACGTTGAGCGGGAAATGGTTAATTGTGTTTGCAAATAAAAACTTTCTGTTCTGTCCTGTTTTTGAAACATTTTCCAGAAGTCAAAATAGAACGCTTGATTTATCTGCCCAGTTTAAGAACAAAATGTTTAAGAACCGAATGAGATAGTTCCACAATTTATCATACACAAGAATAAAGCTAGACGGGCTGTGTGTTAAGGTGCGGTGTCACAGGTGATTGCTACCCTCCCCGGTATTTTGTAAACTTTCTAGAATGTGGTTACTAGTTTAACTGTGAGTATTTTAAATCTCCCAATGTGTGTGCGTGTTTGTGTGTGTAGGTGTGTGCAGGTGTATGTGTTCATGTGTATTGCGTGTGTTGTGTGTAGTGTGTTTTCGTGTGGTATGTGTGCATAGTGTGTACAGTGTGTTTGTATGTTGTGTGTAGCTGTGTATCTGTGGTCATGTGTACAGTGTGTGTTGTGTACAGTGTGTGTTGTGTGTAGTGTGTGTGCTTGTATGTTGTGTGTACCTGTGGTCACGTGTACAGTGTGTGTGGTGTGTGTGGCACTTTCCTGCCCTCTCACCCCACCGCCATGAGCGTCACTCAGTCTCCTGCTGGTGACCCAGGTGGCCGAGGTGCATCCCTGCCTGAGCTCTGACATGCAGCCGTGCCCTGCGAATGCAGAATGCCCCCCAAAAGGCCGCCGTCCCCACCCGGACATGCAGAAGGGCCCCTGTCCTGTTGCTTCTGGGGAGGCCTCCCCAGCTCCCAGGGCCACAGGCTCGGCTGGATGCAGGGGAAGGGTCCCCGGGTGCAGAGCTGGCTGGACAGAAGCTGCTCCCCAGCTGTGGGCTCTGGGACCCCCCTGCCCGGGGCAGCCGGCGGCAGCAGCCACACAGCACGCTGGACTGAGAACATGCACCTGCCCACGGTGGGCCACCGGCCTGGGCCCAGGCAAGGTGGCCCGGGTGTTCCTGCAGCTGCACCCCTCTGCTGAGGTTCGCGGAGCAAGGGCTCGGTGCACGCTGAACTGCCATCATGCCCCTGGCCTCAACCCTCCCTTGCTGTGCTGCCTCGCCACACACAGGCTCAGGGGGACGGGCCCCTGCAGGGACTGGCCGGACACAGCTCACTGCGGCCCAGTAGGGAGGGCTGACCCGCCTGCCTGCAGCACCCAAACCCGGAGGAGCGGGCGGAGCTCTGGTGGGTGAGGTTCCCTGTCTTCTCTGGGTCTGCGGTCCCCAGTGCCCGGGCTGTGGACTGGCACTGGGCCATGCCTGTCAGGGACTGGGCCTGGAGCTCCGCTGCCGCCCACCCGCCCTCACCCCCGTCCGTCGAAAAATTGTCTTCCATGAAACTGGGTCTCTGGTGCCAAAAAGGTTGGGGACCACTGCCCTAGGTGATCCAATTTTTATAATAATTTGTGAAGCTGCGCATTCATGGTTTAGGCATTTTTATGTAAATGTTATATATTTCCCACTAATAAAAAGTTTAAAAGGAAAAACCACGGGAACATGTGCAGTGATACATGTTCCATGAAGCTCTTCTCGGCTTTGTGGCCAGTGGCGAGAACGAGCGTGGCCGGGCGCGGGCAGAGCCGCGTGGATCACAGCACAGCCGTGACCCAGACAAGCTCCAGTCGTTCCGGAAGGGCTGAGCACGGAACACGCGTCATGATGCGCTGTGCAGTCAGAAAAGCAGGCTATAGCGTGATGTGTTTAGCATGATCTCTACTTGTGAAGACACACGCGACTCTTCACGTGTTCTGTGCTTGGAGACACGGATGTCGGCACGCAGGCTGCATGTCGCATGACTGCAGACATGGGTGTGGGATCAGGGGAGGTTTCACTGGACTGTGTTTTCCTTGCCGCTTCCCGTTCTCTGAGACAAACCGGTTGTCATGGAGACCGTGCTGTTGTCAAGGCGCCTCGTCACTGCTGGTCATGACCCCTGTTCAGAGACCAACGCCAGTGGCCTCACTTCGAAGGATAAGGGCTCCCTGGCCACCTCGTCCTTTCCTGATGACATCAGAGGCAGAGACTCTTTCACTGACGTCACCAAAGGCAGAGAGAAGGAAGATGGCAGCCAGGGCCCTGTGGGCCACGAGTCCCGCCCTCCAGCCAGTGCCCACGGCCCCGTCCGCGTCAGTGAGGGCTCCGTCACCATCCCCTTCTCAGCCCTGGATGTAATTCGCGAGGGCCCCGGCCACATCGCCCACGGCCCCCAAAACAATGGCTTGGTCACCTACAGCTATTACGGGAAGGGACGGCTGAGGTCCAGGCGCGGCAAGTCCAGCCGTGGCAGCCGCAGAGAGGCAGACCTCCGCTCTGGCTGCGCCTGCCGAAGGCCACGTGCTGAGCCCTAGGAAGACGTGTGGATCTGGGTTTCCATGACCCTCTGTATCCTCTGGCTGCTGCGCATGTGCAGACTGAACCCCGGCATCTTCCCCCGGCAGGTGTGACACCTCCAGCTGTGCCTGCCCTCTGCCCCCCAGCAGGTGCTGCTGAGCAAAGCCACCTCTGAGCGCCCCCACCCCACCAGCAAGCCCGGGCCCCAGCCCCCTCCTCCCACCTCTTGCCTTATGGTGGTTTTGTGGGTGTCTATTGTGATTGTTCTTTGAGCTGCACGTGTGTGTTCCAAGAGCTTTTCTGTGTGTGTAACCCCAATAAAACAAACAGAACCAAGTGTGTAGCTCTCCATCCAAGGGGACTGCGGCCACCGCCTGAGCTGGGAGGAGCGTCATGGGCCCATCCTCCCCGTTTCTGGTGCATCTTCTCTCAGTCCTTGCAGGGAGCCCCCCGCCACCCCCCCCCCCCCCCGCCCCATGCCCAGCCCTTCTTCCTCCCAAGAGCGCTTCCCCTTGGGGAGTTCTGAATTCCTGGTCACGTGTACGTCCTGTGACGGGACAGGACGCTCTGGCTGGCAGGTGCAAGTTAACATCCTTTCTGTGTTGACCCATGGGGTTATCCGGGACAGGCCACCTGCCCCCCCGCTCTGGGAATGATTAATGTCCCGAGCCGAGATGTGGTTGGTAAGCCTTTCCCTGCTCCCTCCAGCTTTCTGGGAAGGAGCCACAGGAGGGCCCAGAGACATCTGGGTTTCAGAAATGCCACACAGTGCAGAGGACACATATCTAAGAGCCCGGTTTCCATCTCCAAGGAGCAGGGAGCTGTGGGGAAACATACTGTCCCAGCCAGGCAGGGACCTGACCAGAGCCACAGCCGTGGCCTGCCACCCTGTCCCTTCTCTCCCGGGGCAGGGCCGGCCCCAAGGCTCAGACCCTGGGTCCGAGATGTGGGTGGCCTTGAGGTCTGCTGAGGGACTTGGGAAGCCTCGCTCTGCAGAGGGAAACCTTCATCCTTTGTCGAGAGCAGAGAAGATTCTCCCTGTTGGGCTGGCCTGAACCGCACAGGTGTGTGTGCTGAGTCATAGCGGGGAGGGGACTGGCTCAGATGGAGACGCCGTGCCAGCTCAACGGGGTGGTGCACCGGGCAGACGGGCTGGAGACGGTCCCCAGGAAGGAGCCTACGTCCCTGCCCTCTCACCAGCCAGTGCAGTGTGGCAGCAGCTGCCCTCATCCTGGGGTAGGTTCGGGAATCTGCCCTGAGCCACGGACCCAGCGGGGTGGGGCTGGGCAGACAGCAGCGCGCCATCTGCACCTGGCCAGGCGCCAGGGGGCGGGGCCTGGCGTGCCCTGGGCCTGAGAGGAGCACCTGGTGCCCCGCAGGGGCCGCAACACCCACCTCCTCCGCCTTCCGCGGCCCGCCAGGCCACAGGGCCACCTGAAGCCTTAAACACGGAGGAGGGAAAGGCCCCGCCTCCCGCTTCCCAGCGCTGCCTGGGCTTTCCCAGGTGGGCCCGGCGCCCCCAGCTGCACGCCCGGCTCTGGGACCCTCTGCCCGCGGCCCGGGGCGGAGCAGCCTTGGCAGGAGCTCCCGAGACCCCGCACCCCTTCCAGGGGGCCGTGGGGCCCAGCGCACCCCCAGCCCTGGGAGGGTAAGGCCGCGGGCTGAAGGCTCCGCTCCCGGGGACCCCTCAGGGCTTCCCCCCAAGTTCCGCGCGAGGCCCGACCTCCTGGGCCCGCCTCCCGCCCCATCCTCCACCTGATCGCCCATCCCCACCCTTCCCATCCCCCACCTGCCCCTTCACACGCCAGACCCCCGCCTGCCCAGCGCCCCCTTCCCCGCCCCGCCCCCTCCTATCCCCATCCCGGTCCTCCCGCCCCGCCCCGCCCCGCCCTCGCCCTCTGTCCGGCTGCGCCCCCGTGTGGCCGCGGGGGACGAGCGGAGCCGAGGCGAGGGGCTAGGGAGGGGGCGGGGAAGACAAGGGAGGGGAGTGGGGGGGCCGGAGCGGACGCGAGAGGGGAGTGCGGGCGGGGACGGGGCACCCGGCGGTCAAGGGCGGGCTGCCGGCTTCTCCGCCCCATGGGCCACTGGGCTGAAGCCTGACACTCCCCGTGAGCAGAATCCTCACGGTTGTTGTAATGAGTCGCTGAATGTCGCTGGCCGAAACAGATCATGCAGCGCGTGCTCCTGGTTCGCGGGGACAGCGCTAACACGCACTGGCTATTCTGGTCGTCCTCGTGGGGAAACTGAGGCACAGGACCCAGTGAAAAGGCCAAAGGAGGCCTGGGACTCAAACCCTGGACAGCACAAACCAGAGCTGGGCCTGAGCCCTCACCCAGCCCTCGCCTGACACTCGTCGGGCCTGAACGTGAGGTTAGACCCTCCTAAATGTGACGCAGCAATAACTACTGTGGACGACTGAACGGACAGACACTTGGAATGTCAAAGTCTCAGGTAAGAATAAAGGCAGACACGTTTTTTAAACGCAATTACTATTAGTTTAGCCAACGTTGAGGGGACTCAAAGTGGTGAGCAAGTTCCTGATTTTAGGTAAATTTCCTAGTGACGGGGGATCAGCCTGCTCAGGGTCAGCCAAGTCCGCCCAGAGCTTGAGACAGAGCCCGGGCTTTGGGTGCCTTGGACGCATCTGGCGAGAACTTCGATCACAGGTTCTGTCACTGCTGGGGACAAGAGCCAATGCAGCCCTAAATGACCACGTGTGTGCCCGTTGCAGGCCTGGGGTGAGGGCCAGGTTGGTACCCCTGTACCCTGGGGATGGGATCCGTGCTGGCCCTGCGGTCATTCAGGTGGGGAGGCAGGCACTGGCCTGGGACAGCGCCCCCCACCTCCCGGGAGCGTGCAGCCCACCCTGATTGGCAGGGACTGCTCCATCTGCAGCGTTCGCTGAGGGGGGCAGAGGCCAAAGAAGTCCTTGCGGGGAGCGGGATGGGCAGAGCTTTGGCCTGATCCCTGCCACAGGCTGGCTGGAGGTCCGTTGCCTAAGAGAACTGAGGGTCACGCCCCCTGGGCCAGAGGCCCGGCTGCAGCGGAGGTGCAGGGATTTCCTTCCCCGGGCTGCTTGGGGCCTGGAGACTCTGCACCTGTGTGCAGGAGACCAAGAGGGGCTGGGACTCGGGCGCCCCCAGCCTGCTTCCTTGGTCTGGGAGGAGTGTCTCCATCTGTCGTGGCAACTGTCCCTGTTTGCCTGGGACCTTTGGTGCTACACTGGGGGCTTTCCCCTGTTCCCCCAAGTTCTGCAACACGCTTCGAAGCAGCTCCTGACCGCCTACACTTGACTACAGATGTAACTGTAGGTGACACTTTTAGTATTTTGCCACTATTTGCCAGTCCTGTGGGCAATGAGCACCCAGGACCTCGGGAAGCAGAGTGTGAATGCCCTCCAGGTCGGAGCAGAGAACCTATTCCAGACACCGAGAGGTGATTCAGAGAGCCTGTGCCTGGGGTCCTGCCCCAGGACCAGCCCTGTGTGTGTCCAGGTGCAGTCAGGGAGCTCAGCGAGGGTTGTGGATGTGGGGTTGGCACAGGACTTCCGAGCACAGGGTGGGGCAACTGCAGCCTTTACAGCAGGCTGGGGTTGCTGGGGTCACCAATGCTACCCAGGCCTGACCCTGCTTAGCGGCCGAGATCAGCCAAGGCCGGGCGCGTTCAGGGTGGTACGGCCCTGGACAAGGAAGAAAAGGTGGTGCAGTGCTGGGGAGAGTGAGGGCACCCTGGGGCCCACATCTGAGAGCAAAAGGACGTCACCGCTCTTCTGCCCGAGGTGGCCTTGGTGGGGGCAAGTGGAAAATGGCTTTTTCACACCCAGTTGTAACCCAGGCTGGTTTCCAGACCCAGAGCCCACCCAGGGAAGGGGGACCAGGGTCCCGCAGCAGTTCCTGCAAGGACAGCGCGAGGTGACTGGCAGACCCCGCCCCTGGCTCACCTGCGGACCTCCGTGGGCCCTGGGCGAGTCTCTCTGCAGGAGAGCAGCGGGAGGGGTGCTGCTCTGCTGTGGGGGCTCCTCTCACGGGTAGTTTTTAAAATAGCAAATGGGCCGTGAACATGGGCACCCACGCCGCCTCCCCACGCCTGAAGGACCTGCCACCCCTTCTCAAGGCCCTGGCAGCCCCCTGGTGGGGGTGACACATTCTTAATAATGTGTCAGGCTGTTGACAGCCTGCTCTCTGGTCCCCGAAGTAAAAGGCGTTTGGAAATAAGATGCCTTCCCCCGATTGTCTGACCCTGTCATCCTGGACACTTATGGCAGACCGTGTCCTGCAGTCCCAGGAGTCCCCATCATGTGCTCTGTGACATTGGAAGGATGACTCGCCTGTTCACCTCTGGCGTCACGTTTCTGCTCCTTTCCTTTGCAGCCTCGGTGACATAGGGGCGAAGGTCAGGGTATGGCAGGACCCTCCCTCAGCCTCCCCAGAGCCCACCTGGGTGCTGATGCCTCAGCCCGGTGCGCAGAGGCCACCCTGGCCGGCTGCACTGCGGGTCCCTTCCACTCCCGAAGTGCAGGGGGGCGCCCTCCACACTGTGATGGGGGTCCCGGCAGGCGGGAGACAGGGCTGGACAGAGCACCTGGGCCCGCCCCACCCCCGGCCGCAGGGGACCAGGCACAGGTGGCACAGGTGGATCCTTCTGGCTGGGGGCTGAGGCGGGACCAGCTGCGGGGCAGAGTCCCTGGTGCTGGGTGGTGCCGGCAGCCCAGTCCCACACGGTCCCAGAACCATCCCGAGTGGGCTGTTCCTCAGCTGAGGCGCTCGGGTTTCTCCAGGCCTTGCCGTGGCAGGAAGCAGGTGCCGCTTCCCGGCTCCCCTGCTCTGCCGGCCTGCGGGTCTCAGCCTCGGACGGCAGGTGGGAGGAGGGCTGCTTCCAGGACCCGGAACGCCGCTGCTGGAGGCTGCAAGCCGCCGCTGGGCTCTCCCGGGCCGGGGGCCAGTGGCCCCGTCAGCTCGGCTGGCCCTCTCCGCACACCGCCCCGGACCTGACCCCTCCTCCTCCACCCACCGGGATCGCCCAGGGCCACGGGATCCCGCAGGGCCGCGACAGCCTCCTTATTCCTGCTAAGGTCTACTTAGCGTTTGCAGGGGAGCGTGGCCCACACAAGACACAATCATAGCCTGCCCTGGAGAAGTTGTGTTTATTTTCCGCCAGGGAGCTGCGCTGGAAGCGGCTGCTCAGGAAATACGCAGAAGCCCCTCTGATCCAGACCCTGGCTCCCCACAGAGGCCCCTGCCCGCCTGCGACTGACCCGGTGCCGGCGCCGGAGCCGGAGCCTGTCAGCTTCAGTTTGCGTTTCCTCAGTGACCACTGAGTTGAACAGCTGTTCCTGAGCTGATCGGCCATTTGTATACTTTCCTTTTGCAGTCTCTTTTGTATTTCAAGTGACAAATCTTCCTTTAACATGATGCCACAAATTTTATGTATTTTGACTAATATTTGAACTATTTGCTAATTTTTCTTGTGATTTCTTCTTTGAAGAGGGGCATCCGGGCTGACTGGCCTCCTGGTCAGGCACGGAGCTAAGAAGAAACAAAGAATCAAAAGTCAGACCAAGAATCCCCACCGCATGGCCGCCTCGTGGCCGGGCTGCCGCCGCGGGCAGGTCTCTCTCCTGCTCCCGCTGCGTGTGGGGTCACACACACTCGCCCGTGCTGGGGAGCAGAGATAACAGGTCCCACAAATGCCTCCGTGTCCCCAAAACGCAGGTGATGCAAGAGCCACATCTGGTCGCTGATGGCATTTCATTACGCTGCAGTCTGAGGCCACCTCACGGCGATTCATGTGTCATTAAATAGCTCATGTTCAGCTTTGTTTAGAGACCAGGAATTTTGACAAAATACCTGAAATTAAAGAGGGCAGATGGAGGAGGAAGCTCTAGATAGAATGTCATTTTAAAAAATAAATTTGACTTTAAGATCATAAGAAAAGTGGTGTCTAATCTTTATTCTTTGGTATTTATTAGGCTGATATTTATTGAGCATCTGGCGTGATGGCGAAAGATCCACCCGGAAGGATTAGCAGTAAACGAGCCAACGCTCACCAGGCAGACAGAGGAGAACACGTGATGCACAGCACTGCGGACATGCCTAGAAGAACCTGCCTGAGCGTGGAGACGATTAACCCCCCAGGGGAGGGCCCCACCTAACATATCGCAAAGGATCCAACTGTTTCCAAGAAGCCCAGCTGCATCCCAGAGCAAACTGAGGGGTCTTCGTAGCCTCATAAGAACGCTTGGCACCCAACAAGGTAAAATTCACAAGGTCTGGCATCCAACGAAATGTCCTGTTTGTCAGTGCAGCTGAATCCTGATTGGTTAGTGTGGCTGAATCTGGTCAGTGTGGCTGAGTCCTGATTGGTCAATGTGGCTGACGCTGATTGGTCAGTGCGGTTGAGTGTTGATTGGTCACTGCGGCTGAGTCCTGATTTGTCAGTGCAGCTGAATCCTGATTGCTCAGTGTGGCTGAATCTGGACAGTGCTGCTGAATACTCATTGGTCAGGGTGGCTGAATCTGCTTGGTCAACTTGGCTGAGTCCTGATTGGTCAACGTGGCTGAGTCCTGATAGGTCAGTGTGGCTGAATCTTATCGGTCAGGGCGGCGGAGTCCTGATTGGTCAACGCAGCTGAGTCTGATTGCTCAGTGTGGCTGAGTCCTGATTGGTCAACGCGGCAGAGTCTGACTGGTCCATTAGGCTGAGCCTGATTGGTCAGTGCAGCAGAATCCGTTTGGTCAATATGGCGGAAGCTGATTGGTCAATGCGGCTGTGTCTTGATTGGTCAGTGCAGCTGAATCTGATTGGTCAGTGCGGATGAGTCCTGATTTGTCAGTACAGGTGTATCCTGATTGGTCATTGTGGCTGAATCTGGTCAGCGCCCCTGAGTCCTGATTGGTCAGAGTGGCCGAATCGGATTGGTCAGGGCGGCGGAGCCCTGAGCGTTCAATGTGGCTGGGGCCTGATTGGTCAGTGTGGTTGAATCTGATTGGTCCTGGCGGCTGAGTCCTGGTTGGTCAACGCAGCTGAGTCTGATTGGTCAGTGTATCTGAGTCCTGATTGGTCAGGGTGGCTGTTTCCTGATTGGTCAATGTGGCTGAGTCCTGATTGGTCAGTGTGGCTGAATCTGATTAGTCAGGGCGGGGGGCGGGGGGGTGGCGTCCTGTTTGGCCAAGGTGGCTGAGTCCTGACTGGTCAACGTGGCTCAGTCCTGATTGGTCAGTGTGGCTGAATCTGATTGGTCAGGGCGGCTGAGTCCAGATTGGTCAACGTGGCTGAGTAGGTTGGTCAACGGCGGTGGGGGCTGGCCGGGGGACGGACACGGGAGGGGAGTGCGGGCAGGGACGGGGCACCGCGCGGTCCAGGGCGGGCTGCCGGCTTCTCCGCCTGATGGGCGACTCGGCTGAAGCCTGACACTCCCCGCGAGCAGCATCGTGACGGTCGTTGTAATGAGTCGCTGAACGTCGCTGGCCGAAACAGATCATGCAGCGCGTGCCCGTGGTCCGCGGGGACAGCGCCAACACGCACTGGCTATTCTGGTGGTCCTTGTGGGGAAACTGAGGCACAGAAACCAGTGAAAAGGCCAAAGCAGGCCTGGGACTCAAAGCCTGGACAGCATAAACCAGAGCTGGGCCTGAGCCCTCACCCAGCCCTCGCCTGACCCTCGTCCGGTCTGAATGTCAGGATAGACCCATGTAAATGTGACGCAGCAATAACTACTGTTGACGACTGAACGGACAGACACTTGGAATGTCAAAGTCTCAGGTAAGAATAAAGGCAGACACGTTTTTTAAACGCAATTACTATTAGTTTAGCCAACGTTGAGGGGACTCAAAGTGGTGAGCAAGTTCCTGATTTTCAGTAAATTTCCTAGTGACGGGGGATCAGCCTGCTCAGGGTCAGCCAAGTCCACCCAGAGCTTGAGACAGAGCCCGGGCTTTGGGTGCCTTGGACGCGTCTGGCGAGAACTTCGATCACAGGTTCTGTCACTACTGGCGACAAGAGGCAGTGCAGCCCTAAATGACCACGTGTGTGCCCGTTGCAGGGCTGGAGTCAGGGCCAGGTTGGTACCCCTGTACCCTGGGGATGGGATCCGTGCTGGCCCTGCGGTCATTCAGGTGGGGAGGCAGGCACTGGCCTGGGACAGCGCCCCCCACCTCCCGGGAGCGGACAGCCCACCCTGGTTGGCAGGGGCTGCTCCATCTGCAGTGTTCGCTGAGGGGGGCAGAGGCCAAAGAAGTCCTTGCGGGGAGCGGGATGGGCAGAGCTTTGGCCTGATCCCTGCCACAGGCTGGCTGGAGGTCCGTTGCCTAAGAGAACTGAGGGTCACGCCCCCTGGGCCAGAGGCCCCGCTGCAGCGGAGGTGCAGGGATTTCCTTCCCCGGGCTGCTTGGGGCCTGGAGACTCTGCACCTGTGTGCAGGAGACCAAGAGGGGCTGGGACTCGGGCGCCCCCAGCCTGCTTCCTTGGTCTGGGAGGAGTGTCTCCATCTGTCATGGCAACTGTCCCCGTTTGCCTGGGACCTTTGGTGCTACACTGGGGGCTTTCCCCTGTTCCCCCAAGTTCTGCAACACGCTTCGAAGCAGCTCCTGACCGCCTACACTTGACTACAGATGTAACTGTAGGTGACACTTTTAGTATTTTGCCACTATTTGCCAGTCCTGTGGGCAATGAGCACCCAGGACCTCGGGAAGCAGAGTGTGAATGCCCTCCAGGTCGGAGCAGAGAACCTATTCCAGACACCGAGAGGTGATTCAGAGAGCCTGTGCCTGGGGTCCTGCCCCAGGACCAGCCCTGTGTGTGTCCAGGTGCAGTCAGGGAGCGCAGCGAGGGTTGTGGATGTGGGGTTGGCACAGGACTTCCGAGCACAGGGTGGGGCAACTGCAGCCTTTACAGCAGGCTGGGGTTGCTGGGGTCACCAATGCTACCCAGGCCTGACCCTGCTTAGCGGCCGAGATCAGCCAAGGCCGGGCGCGTTCAGGGTGGTACGGCCCTGGACAAGGAAGAAAAGGTGGTGCAGTGCTGGGGAGAGTGAGGGCACCCTGGGGCCCACATCTGAGAGCAAAAGGACGTCACCGCTCTTCTGCCCGAGGTGGCCTTGGTGGGGGCAAGTGGAAAATGGCTTTTTCACACCCAGTTGTAACCCAAGCTGATTTCCAGACCCAGAGCCCACCCAGGGAAGGGGGACCAGGGTCCCACAGCAGTTCCTGCAAGGACAGCGCGAGGTGACTGGCAGACCCCGCCCCTGGCTCACCTGCGGACCTCCGTGGGCCCTGGGCGAGTCTCTCTGCAGGAGAGCAGCGGCAGGGGTGCTGCTCTGCTGTGGGGGCTCCTCTCACGGGTAGTATTTAAAATAGCAAATGGGCCATGAACATGGGCACCCACGCTGCCTCCCCACGCCTGAAGGACCTGCCACCCCTTCTCAAGGCCCTGGCAGCCCCCTGGTGGGGGTGACACATTCTTAATAATGTGTCAGGCTGTTGACAGCCTGCTCTCTGGTCCCCGAAGTAAAAGGCGTTTGGAAATAAGATGCCTTCCCCCGATTGTCTGACTCTGTCATCCTGGACACTTATGGCAGACCGTGTCCTGCAGTCCCAGGAGTCCCCATGATGTGCTCTGTGACATTGGAAGGATGACTTGCCTGTTCACCTCTGGCGTCATGTGTCTGCTCCTTTCCTTTGCAGCCTCGGTGACATAGGGGCGAAGGTCAGGGTATGGCAGGGCCCTCCCTCAGCCTCCCCAGAGCCCACCTGGGTGCTGATGCCTCAGCCCGGTGCGCAGAGGCCACCCTGGCCGGCTGCACTGTGGGTTCTTTCCCCTCTCTGGGCGCAGGGGGGCGCCCTCCACACTGTCATGGGGGTCCTGGCAGGCAGGAGCCAGGGCTGGACAGAGCACCTTGCCCTGCCCCTGCTAGGGCCGAATCCTCCTGAAGACGCAGGCCTGGTGTGGCCCTGCCTGTCCCGGGGCTTGTTAAGCTCCAGTGCCAGGGGCTTCTCCCAGCCGTGTGCTGACCACACAGCAGCTTCCAGTACCTGTCGGCTCCACCTGGGCCGTAGACGAGGAGGACGCAGCAGGAACCCGCACCCAGGTCTGAGCAGCCTGTGGGGGAACTCCTGGGTCACCTGGGGAGTTTCTCACCAGGTGTGAGCAAACTCCTCTTTACAAACAGGCACCTGAGGCGGTGAACCTCTCCCTGGCCTTTGAAGGTAACAGCACAGCAAACCTGCAGCTCAGCTGAGAGGCCGCTTTCTGGTCTGGAGGCGTCAGGCACAGGCGGAATCCAGAGGCTCCTGGGACAGCTGTGTGTGACCGGCCGGCAGTGGGTGCTGAGAGGCTGTGGTCTCCTCTGCCCTCCTCGCAGTGCGGGTAACGTCTGCCTGATGGCGGGCAGTGGGGGGGGGCGAATGCCGCGGCCTGGCCATGAGGTGGCAGATGGCACCAGGCTGGGGGGAAGAGGGCGTTGCCTCTGGGGCCTCAGCTGCTGGACCACCAGGTCCCTGCCCTGGAGATGTCCCCTCTTGCTGAGTGACCAGGGGGGAGCAGGGCCCTCCTTGGCTTCTGACTCAGTCTCCCTGTCTGCTTGGCGTGGGGGGAGCAGTGTCCGGACGGTGCTCCGCTCTCGCGCTCTGCACACAGTGGCTGTGGTGTCGCTTCCCAGAGGGCCACAGCCAGAGCGTCTGGGAGGAGGCGGCTACGGCTCAGCCGGCCTTGCCTGCGGCCGCGCGGGTGTGGGGACACACCGTGAAGCCCGGACTCCCCTTGGGCTCCGGGGAGGTCGTGCTCTCGTGACCCGTGGGAAGGGCTGAGGTGCCCGGGCAGAGCTGCCGCCCCTGCCTCGACCCGCGACTGCCGAGTCTGTGTCGCCCCGTGTCGTGGGGACCAGGCGGAGCCTTCACCGAGGTTGGCGCTTGCGCGCGTGGGCGAGCCGGTCCCGCCTCTGGGAATCTGCGAGTTGGTCTGAAAACGCAAGGTCGCTGGATGGGGACAGGGCATCGTTCTTGGTCAGCCTCGTTGTTTTGTGCAGATCCAGCTTTCCAGCTGGTTAATTTTTCTTTTGCTTGAAGAATTTCTTTTAATTTTTTTTTTTTTTTTGGTAATGAGAATCTGGTGGTGGTAATTTCTTTCATTTTTTGGTCTGAAAAAGTTATTTTATTTTCTGTTTTGATGGTATATCAGATATACCATCTGTTTGCTCCTCCCTCTGGTGTCCCACCCTGCGTGAGAGGACGCGGCTGCCAGTGAGTGAGGCCTTCCCGTGCCCAGACCTGTGGCCCCGAGGGTGAGTGCGACCTTCCCGTGCCCAGACCTGTGGCCCCGAGGGTGAGTGCGACCTTCTGGTCCCAGCCCCAGGGGCACCGCCTACCTGTCCGCAGCCGCCTGCTGGGGGGCGGCCGGTCCTCAGAGACCCGGGAGGGGCTCCGTGTGGACATCTGGAAATGGGGAACCCACAGTTTCCAACCACATTGAGGTCCCCCACGCCCAGGACGTGGTGGCCACGGGTGTGACGTCCACGCGGTGGCCTCTCCACCCTAATGGGGTAGCAGCCTCTGAGCTGGACGTGGGTCTGGCTCAGCCTCTGTGAGGGAGGTCGCTGTCCTCTCTGTGTCACTGGCAGGGTGTTCAGGTGGTTGTTCATGAACGCAGTTTCCTTACAGTAATTCCGTCCTTCCAGGGAACGTGGCATCACAGTGCAAAGTCCTTTGTGTCCTGCCTTCCGAGTCTCCAGAGCCATTGCTGTGTGAGGTCTGCGGCTTCACGGTAAGTCCTCCCGTGTGTTTCACCGTGTGTTTTGCAGCAGCCACACGCTCCCAGGTCGTCACCGTTAACCCCAAATCAGGAAATACACCTTCCTCCCGACCGTCCCATCCACCAGGCCCGCTTCTCCGCCTTCCTCAACTGGGAGAAAAATGTGTCTTTCCCTTCGGTTCCAGTTTTCTTTTCCCGGAACTGTTTCTGAGACTGTCCCTCAGTTTCCCAGCCTTGGCAGATCTAAAGAGCAGAGATGACTCCAAGGCGGGTGTGGGCAGCGCTTCCTCCTGAGCAGACGCAGACCCCACATTCCCGGCAGGAGCACCCACTGTTCATGCCCTGCTCTCTCAGCGCAGCCCCCCAGGGGGAGCGCAGATCCCCCCTCACTGAGGGTCTCAACCTGACAAAGGCAAACAGCGCTTCACAGACTCAAGTCTCGTCATGTCGCTCTCCTGATTTATAACTTTGCCAGTGGTTTCCTACTGGCCTTGGAGAAACCACACAGGCCTGACCATGGCCTGCAGACCCTGAGCGGTCCTGCCTGCTCCCCTCTCCCACGCGGGCTACCCCAGCTGCCTGCAGTCTACCCTGCTCTCACTTTCAGGGACACAGCCGGGTTTTGGTGTCTCAGGGCTTTTATTCAGGTTCCCTCAACGCATCTACCCAGTGGACACCCTTAGCAAATTTTCCAAGGGTTTGCCCAGCGAGAGCCTTAAAGTCACAGCAGTTTGCAGTATCCAACAGTAGAAAAGTTGATAATGTGATTTTTTCAAAAGACAAAAAAATCCATTATTTAGTATATCATTTGTGAGACTCAGCTTCGATTTATATGTAGACCAAGGAAATAGTAGCTAAAAACAGTTTATAGTTTAGATCGTTAGTAAAGAAAAATTAAATCTCACTGCCAAATGAAAGGCAAGTGGCCTAATTGGTCATGGAAATTTCATAAGAATTTACTGAGCCAGGTTACCTTGCTGTGTTCTCCAGCCGTGTGTGCACATGTGTGTCCACCGGTTGCGAGGTATCTCAGGTTTGCACACTTATGTTTACATCACCAATCAATGTGACAAAGTCCTAGTCCATACTATGACAATGTATATAAATATTGGAAACCACCTGTTAAAATTTCACCATTTTTACCATTTGTAAGTATATAATTCAATGGAGTGTCATACATTGGCCGTGTTGTGCAACCATCTATTTATTAATAGTACCAGATGTTTTTTTTCTTCCTCTGAAGGAAACTCAGAGCCCATTACAAAGTCACTCTCCTTTCCCAGTCCCCCAAGCCCCTGGCAAGCACTAATCTATTTTTCATCGCTGTGGATTGGCCTGCTCTGGACATTTCATACAAATGGACTCATATAGTATGTGGCCTTTTGTGCCTGGTTTCTTTCACTTAGGACGTATTCAAGCTCATCCATGTTGCAATATACATCAACTTCATACCTTTTTTCTGTATGATCAAAGACATACAGCATTCACCATTTTAACCATTTTTAAGTGCACACTTTAGTGGCATTAACCACATACACGTTTTTGTGTAACCATCACCACCATCCGTCTCCAGAATTGCTTTCATCTTCCCCAAGTGGAACCCTGTACTTGTTAAACACCCACTTCGTATTTTCTCTTTCCCCAGCCCCTGGAAACTACTCCAGGTACCTCATAAGTAGAGCGTACTCTATTTGTCCTTGTGTGCCTGGGTTGTTTCACTTAGCACGATGTTGTTACGTATGTCAGAATTTCCTCATTTTTAAGGCTGAATTATATTTCACTGTGTGGATGGCCCACATTTTATTTATCTACTCATCTGTCCGTGGACACTTGTGTTGCTTCCACCTTTTGGCACAGTGAGTAATGCTGCCATGAACGTGGGTATTCAAGTCCCTGGTTTCAGTTCTTTTCAGTATATACCCAGGAGTGGAATCACTGTGTTGTAAGTGAATTCCATGCTTAATTTTTGAGGTACTGCCGTATTGTGTTCCATAACAACTGCTCCATTTCAGTTTTCTCTTTCCTTTTTATGGCTGAATAATATATCAGGTTATGATATATGTAATTTTGCTTATCCATCCATCTGTTGACAGAGGTTTGGGTTGATTGCACCTTTCAGCTATTGTGAACATGGCTGCTATAGATGTTCATGTACAAGATCTTGTTTGAACACTTGTTTTCTAATCTTTGGAGTATATACCTTGGAATGGAATTGTTGAGCTGTGGTAATTCCACATGTAAATTTTTGAGGGAAGATTCATCTAGTTTACACACAGCCTGTACCATTTTATATTTCTACAAGCAGTGTTTAAGAGTATCCAGGTTTTCTGTATCCTTGCCAACAGATATCTTTAATTTTTTTTTTTTTTTAACAATAGTCTTTCTAGTGTGTGTGAGTGGGTATGTCATTGTGGTTGGAATTTGAATTTCCATTATAACTAATAACGTGTAGTATCTTCTTATGTGCTTGCTGGCCAATTGCTTGTGTGTGTGTGTGTGTGTGTGTGTGTAGTGTGTATTTTAAACTCTTTATCCATTTTGTTATTTGGTTGTTTGTCTTTTTCCTGTTCAGTTTTCAAAGCTACTTATATATTCTGGATAGCATACCCTCATCGGATATATAATGTGCCTCTGTGGGTTGTCATCTTACCTTCTTGGTGGTGTCTTTGGATTTCGAAAAGTTTTTAATTTTGAGGAAATTTTCTTTACTGGCTGTGCTTATGGTGTCAGTTCTAAGAAACCATTCTTACACCCAATGTTATGAAGGTTTTTCTCCATGTTTTCTTCTAGGGTTTGTGTTTTTACCTCTTACATTTTGGCCTGTGGACCATTTTGAGTTCACTTTTTCTGTGTGGTATGATGTCAGGGTACAGTTTCATTCCTGTGCATGTGGATAGTTGTCTGATGTCACTTGTGGAATTTAGGGACCTTGGGGCTGGCACACAATCAATTGACCGTAGAGGCATGAATTTATATCTGGACCCTCAGTTCAACTTCATTGATATATATGTTTACCTTCATGCCAATATCATCCTGTTTTGATTGTTGTTGCTTTGTAGTAAAATTTAAGATTTATAATTGGGAAGTGTGAACTTCCAAGTTTGTCTTTCTTTTTCAAGAAGGTTTTGGTTATTTGTGTTCCCTTAAAATTCCATCTGAAGGCCGGGCGCGGTGGCTCACGCCTGTAATCCTAGCACTCTGGGAGGCCGAGGCAGGTGGATCGCTCGAGGTCAGGAGTTCGAGACCAGCCTGAGCAAGAGCGAGACCCCGTCTCTACTAAAAATAGAAAGAAATTATCTGGCCAACTAAAATATATATAGAAAAAATTAGCCGGGCATGGTGGTGCATGCCTGTAGTCCCAGCTACCCGGGAGGCTGAGACAGGAGGATCACTTGAGCCCAGGAGTTTGAGGTTGCTGTGAGCTAGGCTGATGCCACAGCACTCACTCACGCAAGTCAGGGCAACAAAGTGACACGCTGTCTTAAAAAAAAAAAAAAAATTCCATCTGAATGTTAGGATCAGTTTGCTCATATTCTGCCGAGAGGCCTTGTTGGATTTTTGTAGGGATTGCATCGGGTTGGAGATCACCTGTGTAGTATGGCCATCTTGAAACATATTAAGTCTCCAGTCGATGAACGTGGAGTGTCTCGACATTTGTTTAGGTTTGCTTTAGCTTTTTTCAATAATGTTTTGTAATTTTCCACATACAGGTCTTGCACCTTTGTTAATTGTTTTCCCGAGTGGGTTATTTTTGTTGATATAATTCAAATGGAATTTTTGTCTTCATTTTATTTCCACGTTCTTGATTACCAGAGTACAGGAATAAAATGGATTTCTGTGTATTGAAATGTTGTTCTGTTACTTATCCATTGTTGTTTGCTGGTTCAAATAATTTTTTTGAATTCTTTGGGATTTTCTATATTTAAGGTGATGTGATTTGGAATCTGTGAATAGATTTACTTTCCTTTCACGTATGGATGCCTTTTATTTCCCGTTCTTCTCTAATTGTTCTGTATAGAACTTTCAGTGCAATCTTATTTTTTTCTTTCAAAATACTAATAAGGTGGTACAAGTATTTTTGTTACATGGCTGTCTTGTGTCGTGCTGAAGTCAGAGGTGTTGGTGTGTCCGTCATCAGAATATAGTGTTCATGTGGGCAAGTTTTTATCCTACACCCACTGTCCATTCCTCCCCCTTCTAGGTTTTCATGTCCTTTATATTGCCATGTGCCTCTGTGTATCCATGTAGTAGCTCCCACTTATTTGTGAGAACATATGGTGTTTGGTTTTCCATTCCCGAGATAGTTCACTTAGGGAAATGGTCTCTAGTTCCCCCCACATTGCTGCAAATGACATTATTTCATTCCCTTTTGTTTTTAGAGACAGGGTCTCCCTCTGGTGGCCGGGATAGAGGGCAGTGGCATGATCATAGCTCAATCCAACCTCACACTCTGGGCTCAAGTGGTCCTCCTGTCTCAGCCTCCTGAGTAGCTGGGACTACAGGTATATGCCACCATGCCTGGCTAATTTTTTTATTTTTTTAGAGAGTGAGTCTCGCTCTTGCTCAGGCTGGTATTTCATTCCTTTTTATGGCCAAGTAGTACACCGTGATATTTATACATATATGTGTCTACACACACACACACACACACACACACACACAGATTTTTTCCCCTTATGAATTGAATGGCACTTAGGTTGATTCCACATCTTTGCAATTGTGAAGTGTGCTGTCCTAACCATTCGAGTGCAGGTGTCTTTTGGATAAAATGACTTCATTTCCTTTGGGTAGTTACCCAGGAGTGGGATTGCTGGATTGAATGGTAGGTCTACATTTCTTTCTTTGAGGATTGCCCATAATGTTTTCCATAGAGGTTCTACTAGTTTGCAGACCCAGCAGAGTATCAGCGCTCCTTTCTCTATGCTTCTGTGGCAGCATCTGTTGTTTTTTGTCTTTTTAATAATGGCTATTCTGATTGGGGTGAGATGGTATCTTATTGTAGTTTTAATTTGCATTTCTGTGATTAATGATGTTTAGCAGTTTTGCATGTTTTTTGGCAATTTGTCTATCTTCTTCTCAGAAACTTCTGTTCTGGTCTTTTGCCCACTTTTTGATGAGGGTGTTATTTTTTTCTTGCTGATTTGTTTGGGTCTTTGCATATTCTGAATATCATCTTTTGTCAGGTGCATAGTTGCAAATATTTTCTCCAATTCTGTAGGTTGTGTATTCACTGTGTTGATTATTTCCTTTGCTGTGCAGAAGTTTTCTAATTTAATTATTCCCATTGATTTATTTTTGTTGTTGCTATGTTTGTTTTTGGGGTCCTAGTCATAAATTCTTTGACTTGGCTGATGCCTAAAATGTTTTTCCTCCTTTTTTCCTAGAATTTTTATGGTTTCATGCTTTTCATTTAAATCTTCAATTCATCTTGAATTGATTTTTGTATATAGTGAGAGAGGGATCCTGTTTCTTTCTTCTTCATATGGATATCCAATTTTTCCAGCACTATTAATTGAATAGGGCTTCCTTTCCTCAGTGTATGTTTTGTGCTTTGTCAAAAATCAGTTGGTGCTAGGTAGACGGTTTTATGTCTGGGTTCTCTATTTTGTTTCTTTGGATTAGTCACAGTTTTTTACACCAGGACCATGGTGTTTTGGTTACTATAGCCTTGTAGTATAATTTGACGTCAGGTGATGTCATACCTCCAGATTTGTTGTTGAGTATAATGTTGCATGCAGAGGTGAAAGTGAGCATGTTTGCTTTGTCCCTGATCTTAGTGGCAAAAGCTGTGGTTAGGGGTTAGGGTTTTAGAGTTAGGGTTGCTGTTAGAGTTGGGATTGAGTCCTGCTAATAATTTGGTATCTTATGGTCACAAGAATTCTGTTTTGTTAGTCTTATGATCTCTGGTTTTTTTTTTTTTTTGGTTTGTTTTTAAACATAGATACTCGTCAATTGTATCTAAACTCCTGAAACTCAGTTGTAAGGTTTCTCTGAGGTTTGCTTGGCCAAGAGGGGTCCATTCAGTTGGCATGGGGCTTAGGGTTTTATTTTAATTTACATTACCATGCTTTCACTAGTATAATTTAGTAATGCTTTCCTTATGTATGCATGGGAGGAAACAGCCAGGAAAAATGAGTAAATCTCCAAGAGGTGGCTCTGAGTTCAGGCTTACACACTACCTTCAAGTGAAACAAGGAAAGAATGGGTGTCGTGGGGGTCAGTAGTGGGGAGGTAACCAGGAAAAGCAAGGTAAGCAAGAGCAAGCATTGTTGTTCAGACTTAAGTGGTGCCTTCCGCATTGCTAAGAATCCCTCAGGATTTAGTCATCCTTCTCTTCTTGCTATGAGAGGGAGACACGTTTACAAATGGAAGTGGGTCTCCTTCACGGACGTAAATTTCCCTGACAAAAAGGTAACTTCTGGCCTGTTTTCAGAGCTTCTCCTGTGTCTGCAGTGTCTCAAAATATTCAGCTCAAAATAATCCTTATGCTGGGCTGGGCATGTTGGCTCATGCCTATGATCCCAACACTTTGGGAGGCCAAGGCAGGAGGCTCCCTGGAGCCCAGGAGTTCAAGACTAGCCGAGGCAATGTAGCAAGGACCCATCTGTACACACACAAAAAAAATTATTTGGCAGTGGTGGCTCATGCCTGTAGTCCCAGCTACTTGGGAGGCTGAGGATCTCTCCAGCCTGGAAGTTCAAGGTGGCAGTGATCTGTGTTTTGACCGGCGCCTTGCCCTCGACCAGCCGGTGCATCTCGTGGATGGCCTCCTGGGCACTCCTGTCTTTGAACCTCTTCTTTCCGAGCTCCTCCAGCGCCTCCTGGAACTGCTCCAAGGTGATGGTCTGGCAGGACTTCCCCCTGTGGGCAGCGTCTGGAAGCTGACAGGGGGCTGGGGAGAGGAGACGGGGACGGGGAACAGCCCCCAGCTAAGTTGAAAGCCAGCTTCAGCACCAGAGAGGGAGGCTGGGCCCTGGGGCAAGGGGAGGTCCTTCTGCTCACTGAGGCACCTGCCAGCCCATTGGGCCCAGGCTGCTCTGGGCTCTAGAGACCCCTGGTGGTCACAGTGAGGCCTGGGGACAGTGAAATGGAAAGACCACAGCAGTCTGGAGTCAGGGAAGGGAGGCTCCCTACTGCCCTTGGTGGGAGGAAGTGGCCGGCATCCCTGAAGAGCTCACCTCCCCATGCTGCATCCCCGAGCCCAGCGCTTCCCGGGTCCCCAGGGCCCGAGTGAACAGGCCCAGTGGACAAAGGCCGTTCAGAGGCTGTGGGCGCCCCGGGCAGCACCAAGCTCCCCACACCGGGCGTTCTCAGCTCTTCTGTCCAGTCCAGCTGAGCGCAGTGGCCCTGGGGCGATTGTTCGTGTTTCTGTCACAGCAGGGCACTCCTCCGCCTCTCCTCGGGACACTCCATGTGAGTGGCCACTTGTCGTGGCTACGGTTGCTGCCCCAGACAGGGAGAGCTTCCCAGGGTGACACCAAGTGGCACTGGCTGTCTGTGCCTCCCCCGCACACCCAGCAGGAGCCACAGCGCTGTCCCCACAATCTGCGGGCACAGGCCAGCCAGGGGCCAGGCACCGCCGGGCTGCTGAGCTCTAGCCCATCCCAGGGGCCCAGCCTCAGGCTGCTGGCTGGCCCAGAAGGTCGCTGGGGTGGGGTCTCGGACCCCAGTGAGGCCCCAGCCCCGCGAGGGTGCCGGGTGTGCCTGCCCTTCTTCTGGGCAACCTGGAGGCTGAAAGGGACGAAGCCCCCCAGGTCTCCTTCACTGTTCCCGAGGAAGTGAGAGGAGAAGGGCGGAGCTGGTGTCCCCAGGACATCTGCACACGCCCAAGGACAGCCCTTGCCAGGGAGCACACCCTAGGACCCCACTGCTCGACAGAACCACGTGTGGCCTCAGACCCGCTTGGAGACCAGGGGTGGGCAGTGGACGGGACAGGACAGGCGGGAGAGGGGAGTGCGGGCATAGAGCCTTCCAGGAAGGGAAACTGAGGAAGGCAGGAAGGCAGGGCCTGCGGCAGGGACGGCTGGTGGCCATCTTCCACCCCCAGCCCCTCGGAAGGAGATATGGATGCACAGGGCTTCCCTGGCCCACAGAGGCCTCCCGGCACCCAGCCGCCTGGCGCCCTCAGTCCCCAGGAACCGCACTTGGGGCTGAGAACAGGCTCACTGCAGGGGTGACCGCTGGAGCCACCTGCGCCCAGACCTAAGGTGAGAAAACGAGGGCAGCTGCTCCTTCTCAAGTTGTGGGTGCCGAGAGGAGACCCTGCCAGGTCACATGGCAGTGCCCTGTCCCTATGAAGGAGCATCAGGATGGGAAGGTGGAATGTTCCAGCACTCGAGTTGCCCACCAAGGCTGTCCTCACTGGCCTGTTATCCAGCCCACAGATGCCCGGGCACCGGGGACGCCCAGGAGCACCAGTTACATCACTAGTTAGACACAGGACGGAGCAGCAAGAGAGCGAGAAGACCTGTCTGCAGGTGACACCGCAGCCCAGGGCCCGCGCTCGAGACCCACAAAGGCAGCAGAGGACATCGGATGCTGAACCGGAGAAGGGGTGAGTGGTGCTGGCGTCCAACAGGCCGTGCCGCCTGCGAGGACCAGCACTGACGCCTCGGGAACCTGGGGGCAGCATGGCCCCCACAGTGGCCAGGCCCCAGCTTCCTCTCAGCCCCTCTGGGGTCACTTCTGCAGCCGCCGCCCAGACTGATCCTAGCTCTTGCTGTTCTGAGAAGTCCCCTCCAGAGTGCAGGCAAGGCACAGAGCAGGAGAGCGTGCGGGTGGGGTCACACCTGGCCAGTCCTGTGACTCAGTTTCTTTTTACATCTGTTGTGGCTGGCTGCGCTTTCTTTATGGCCCACGGAGCCCTGGGCACCTGCCTTCTGGAAGTTAGTATTGACACTATAAACCAGGTAGTGAAAAGATCACCCTGGTTGTGTTTCTTTTACCATTTTAGTCAAAAGGTGACTCACTGGTCCGTTTTTCAAAATGAGTACAAATGCTCTTGACATAAATTCAGTGATTTTATCAGTAGAATCACAGCTAGAGGTGGACTCGGCTTCGGGAGCAGAATTATTCCAGGGCAGGCAGACAGTCGCCGTCCAGGGAGCTAAGTGAGTCCCCTGCCCAGAGGAGAATCAGGCCAGCCATGCAGCACCACCAGAAAGCCTGGCACCGCTCCGGACCGGGCCCCGGTGTCATGCCAGGAGCCAGCCAGCTCATGAAGACCAGTCCTGACTGTCTGGGAACAGAATTGATTTTAGATGTCAGGTGTGTCATTTCCTAGCTGGCAGTCAGCTCAGTCTGCACTTAGAAAATCACCTAAAATAGTGGCACAGGGCCTTGCTCAGCTAGGAAAATTAGACCCTGGTTTGGGAATTAGTGGCCCTTCACCAGCCATGGCCACCTGACCAGTGCGCCCTTTGACCCTGCTCTGGGCTCTTGGTCCATTGACAAGACCTGGACAACTTCCATGGATTTACCTTCCAGTTTTTAAGGACTGATTCGCCATCAGTGAATGAACTTCTTCACAGAAGTTGTGTTTGGAAAACCCGGTGGCTTAAACAACAGGAACTTCCTGTCTTCGGGCCAGCAGGCCAGACGTCCAGGGCCATGTGCCCCCTGGAGGCTCCAGGGAAGGACCCTTCCTTGTCTCCAGCGTCTGGTGGCTCCCTGCATCCTGGGCTTGTGGCCGCCAGCTCCTCCTCTGCTCTGTCCTCATGGGGCCTCCTCCTGGGGTGTCTGTTAAAAGGACACTTGTCACTGGATTTAGGGGCCCCCATCTCAAGATCATTAACTTAATTACTTCTACAAAGACCCTATTTTAAAATAAGTTCCTATCCTGAGGTTCCTATGGAGGTGAATTTGGGGGGCGCTATGGCACCAGCTCTACCAGTGGCACAAGTAGTTGCCAGGGGTGGTCACCGGAGGGCCAGGTCCCCAATTGCCCTGCTCAGCTCCCTGCCCAGGGTCCCTGTGCACAGCTGGGAGCTCAGAGGTCCCCACAGGAGGCCGGCTCTCGAGGGTGCCCATTCCCCTGCCCTCTGCTCACACCTGAGCTGGCTGGGGCGGGCCCACTCCCCGCCTGTCAGGTTCTGGACTCTGTGGCTGGCCTTGCACCTACTGAGAGAGACAGAGACAGGAGAGTGAGGGAGACAGAGACAGAGAGAGAAGAGAGCAGGGGAGACAAAGAGGCGAAAATGGACACACAGGCAGAGGAGGGAGGGGGCAAGTAGGAGGTGTGGCCACCTGGGTGGCACAGCGACACCACATGACATCTTGGGAGTGCCACCTGCCCTGGAGCTCCGTGGATGGAACGGACTCAGTTTTACTAAAGGATGGTTACAGAGGCCCACTGTCCTCCCCAACCATGTGAACCTGGTAGAAAGTCCCAGGGCCTTCTTTAACCAGCAGGATCTACACAGCCAGGTGTGGGGCAGGCTCTGGTGGGACCAAGCCTCCCAGGGAAGCCTAGAGAGGGGAGCGGGGGGACCTGTGTCCACACCTGTCCTACCCCTCCGCCTTCTGCAGCAGTGGGGTGGGGAGGGGGGCAGCTCTCCCTCCTGGAAGCCTCTCTGGCTGACCAGGCCATGCGCTACTGCTTTGGGCCAGGAGGGTGTCAGGACGCTGACTTGGCAGCGGGGTGGGGTGTGGCTGTGGGGTGCAGGAGTCTCGGGGACACAGGGCTCCTGGGCAGCTCCCTGTGCCCAATCCACAGATATGGGACTGTGCAGGGTCTAAGGGGCTTCTGCTCGGCCCCCAGGCCCTGCAGGCCCCTCTCCGTCCCTTCTGCATGGTCTGACTCCTCCCTCAGCGTTCACCCCCCTCCCCCACCAGGGGGCTCTGGGATTTGGAGTTTCATTCCAGGTGGCCTGGGGCTGCTGGCAGTGGGCGGTCGGTCATGCTCGGCCACAGCAACACCTGGACGTCTGTTCAGCCTCTCCCTGGAGAGGCAGCACCATTCACACCCTCCCCCTCCGCAGAGCCAAGGCAGGACCAGCCCATCGGACACCACCCGGCCCACAGCACACCTGGCCCCTGGCCCTGGGGTTTGGCTGCCCGCAGCCTCGGGCCTGCTTAGCCCCTCCCGGGGTCCTGGCCCAGGGCAGGCTCTGTCCTCAAGCGACAGTGCCAGGGCCCTCTCACTGGAGCCACGTGGGGCTCGAGCAGCCGGATGCCAGAACAGGGGCCTCTCGACCTGGTTCCTGTTTGGGGCACAGAACCACCCAGCTCAGCGCCTCGCCTGCCTGGTCCCAGCCCTGCCTGTTCCTGGGCCTCCCCAACGTGCCCCATCATTTTGTTTGGAGTGGGCAGCTGCTGGGGGTCGGGGAGCTGAGGCAATATGGCAGCGATCAAAGAAAGCTCCTGCTTGTGAGCACTTGTGAGCACCTTGCGAAGCACCTCAAAATCCACCAGGGACACAAAAGCCAAACTCAGGAGACGCTCGAGACACATGTGGGGGCCTCTGACCCTGGCAGGTGGGGACTTAGTGAGAATTGGCTGGCCGCAGGGCAGACAGCTGACCCTCAACATTGAAAGGCTCAGAGTACAAGCAGTAGGCTCACAGCAGGCCAACAGCCCCCCACGTGCTGGGGCTGCCAGCTGGCCCGACGCCTGCCAGCCTCAAGATGCCCAGGCCCCTGGAGAGGAAGCTACCTATGCTAGAGCGCTGGCCTGGCCAAGCAGGGTCCTGGCGGGAAGCAGCAGAGGTATTGGGGAGCAAGGGGAAGTGGCCACTGGGACGTTCCAAAGTCCAGCCAAGGACACCAGCAGGAGGCAGTGGGGAGCTGTGCGGGTTGCAGGCAGGGGCGCCACGTGGCAGAGGAAGCTGGCACAGCTGGCAGCTTTCAAGCTAGATCGCAAAAGGCCACCAGCAGGGGTCCCAGTGGGGACTCAGGGTCCCTGGCCTTCAGCAAGGATACTCAGCTGGAGTGTGTTGGCTCCCCAGTGTCCCAGGGGGCCAGAGGATGGGCCCTTTGATGAGTGGGAGCTGAGCAGCCTCTGCAGGGCACCGCTACCGTGCAGCCCACTGTGGAGCGAGAGAGGTCCGTGCCCTCAGGGCTCCAGTAGCTCCCGTGCAGCCCGGGCAAGGATGAGCTGCAGCCTGAGCGGGAGGTCTAGGGAGGGTGAAGAGCGGGGCTGGGCGGGCCCGCGGGTATGGACAGCTGGGGGAAAACCTGTGGGACCCCTGCGTGTCGGGAACAGAAGTTCCCTAAAAAGGAGTTTGGAGGAAAGAGACTCATTCCAGAGACCCTGCCTTCCGTGTGATAGGGTGGCCGTTCCAGAGAGCACAGGGAAGGCTCAGGTTACACAGCAGAAGTTCCCACCCAGGCTCCGATCAGGTTCATTATACAAAGCAGGGATTCACTGGCTTGGTCGGATTGATCAGTGCAGCTGAGTCTGATTGGTCAGTGTGGCTGTATCCTGATTGGTCAATGTGGTTGAAGCTGATTGGTCAGTGTGGCTGAATCCTGACTACTAAGTGTGGCTGAATCTGATTGGTCAGTGCTGCTAGGTCCTCATTGGTCAAGGTGGCTGAATCTGAATGCTCAATGCGGCTGCTTCTGATTATTCAGTGAGGGTGAATCTGATTGGTCAGTGTGGCTGACTCTGATTGGTCAGTGCTGCCGAGTCCTCATTGGTTAACGTGGCGAGTCTGAATGTTCAGTGCAGCTGCCTCTGATTAGTCACTGTGGCCGAATCTGATTGGTCAGTGATGCCGACTCCGCCTTGGTGAACGTGGCTGAGTCTGAATGCTTAATGTGGCTGTGTCTCATTAGTCAGTGTGGCTGAATCTGATTGGTCAGTGCTGCTGAGTCCTCATTGGTCAACGTGACTGAGTCTAAATGCTGAATGCTGCTGCGTCTCATTAGTCAGTGTGGCTGAATCTGATTGGTCGGTATAGCTGAGTCCTGACTAGTCAGTGTGGCTGAATCTGATTGGTCAGTTATGCTCAGTCCTCATTGGTCAACGTGGCTGAGTATGAGTGCTCAATGCAGCTGCATCGCATTAGTGAGTGTGGCTGAATCTGATTGGTCAGTGCGGCTGAGTCCTGACAAGTAAGTGTGTCTGAATCTGATTGGTCAGTGATGCCGAGTCCTCATTGGTTAACGTGGCTGAGTCTGCATGCTCAATGCGGCTGCATCTGATTAGTCAGTGTGGCTGATTCTGATTGGTCAGTGTGGCTGATTCCTGACTACTCAGTGTGGCTGAATCTGATTGGTCAGCGCTGCTGACTCCTCATTGGTCAACGTAGCTGAATCTGAATACTGAATACGGCTTCGTCTCATTAATCAGTGTGGCAGAATCTGATTGGTCGTTGTGACTGAGTCCTGACTAGTCAGTGTGGCTGAATCTTATTGGACAATGCTTCTCAGTCCTCATTTGTCAACGTGGGTGAGTCTGAATGCTCAATGTGGCTGTGTCTGATGGTCAATTTGGATGAGTCCTGATAAATCAGTGTAGCTGAATCTGATTGGTCAATTTGGATGAGTCCTGATTGGTCAACGTGGCTGCATCTGATTAGTGAGTGTCGTTGAATCTCATATGTCAGTGTGGCTCAGTCCTGACAAGTAAATGTGGCTGAATCTGATTGGTCAGGGCTGCGGAGTCCTCATTGGTCAACGTGGCTGAGTCTGAATGCTTAATGCGGCTGCGTCAGATTAGTCAGTGTGGCTGAATCTGATTGATTGGTCGGTGTCGCTGAGTCCTGACTACTCTAGGTGGCTGAATCTGATTGCTCAGTGCTGCCGAGTCTTCATTGGTTAACGTGGCTGAGTCTGCGTGCTCAATGCGGCTGTGTCTGATTAGTCAGTGTGGCTGAATCTGATTGGTCACTGCGAAGGAGTTCTAAATGGTCTGTGAGACTGAGTCCTCATTGGTCAACGTGGCTGAGTCTGAGCGCTCCATGCGTCTGCGTCAGGTTGGCTAGTTCAGCTGAGTCTGATTGGTTTATTTGGCTAAGTCCTGATTGGCCAGTGAGGCTGAAGCTGATTCGTCAATTTGGCTAAGTCTGATTGGTCAGTGCTGCTGAGCTCTGATTGGTCAAAGTGGCTGAGTCTGAAAGCTCAATGCGGCTGCGTCTGATTAGTCAGTGTGGCTGAATTGATTGGTAGGTGTGGCTGAGTCCTGACTACTAAGTGTGGCTGAATCTGATTGGTCAGTACTGCTCAGTCCTCAATGGTCAACGTGGCTGAGTCTGTATGCTCAGTGCGGCTACGTCTGATTACTCAGTGTGGCTGAATCTGATTGGTCAGTGCGGGTGAGTCCTCATTGGTCAACGTGGCTGAGTCTGATTGCTCAATGCAGCTGAATCTGATTGGTCAGTGTGGCCGAGTCGTGACTAGTCAGTGTGGCTGAATCTGATTCGTGAGTGTGGCTGAACCTGATGAGTCAATGTGGCTGAATCTGATTGGTGAGTGTGTGTGAGTCCTGATTGGTCAACGTGGCTGAGTCTGAGTGCTTAGTGTGGCTGAATCTGATTGGTCAGTGTGCCTGAGTCCTGACTAGTCAGTTTGGGTGAATCTGACTGGTGAGTGCGGGTGAGTCCTGAGTGGTCAACGTGGCTGAGTCTGAGTGCTCAATGCAGCAGAGTCTGATTATTTAGTGTGGCTGAATCTGATTGGTCAGTGTGGCTGAGTCCTGACTACTCAGTGTGGCTGAATCTGATTGGTCAGTGCTGCTGACTCCTCATTGGTGAACGTGGCTGAGTCTGAATGCTCAATGCGGCTGTGTGTGTTTAGTCAGTGTTGCTGTATCTGATTGGTCAGTGTGGCTGAGTCCTGACTAGTCATTGTGGCTAAATCTGATTGGTCCGTGCTGCTGAGTACTCATTGATCAACATGGCTGAGTCTGAATGCACAATGCAGCTGCGTCTGATTAGTTAGTGTTGCTGAATCTGATTGGTCACTTTGGATGAGTCCTGGTTGGTCAACGTGGCTGCGTCTGATCAGTGAATTTTGCTTAATCTGATTGGTCATTGTGACTGAGTACGGACTACTGAGTGTGGCTGAATCTGATTGGTCAGTGCTGCTGAGTCCTCATTGGTCAACGTGGCTGAGTCTGAATGGTAAATGCAGCTGCGTCTGATTAGTCAGTTTGACTGAACCTGATTGGTCAGTGTCGATGAGTCCTGACTAGTGAGTGTGGCTGAATCTGATTGGTCAGGGAGGCTGAATCCTGACTAGTCAGTGTGCCTCAAACTGATTGGTCAGTGCTGCTGAGTCCTGATTGCTCAACGTGGCTGAGTCTGAATGCTCAATGCAGATGTGTCTGATTAGTCAGTGTGGCTGAATCTGATTGGTTAGTGCAGCTGAACCTGATTGACCAATGCGGCTGAATCTTATTGGTCACTGTGGCTGAATCCTGAATGGACAATATGGCTGAATCAGATTGGTCAGCGCTGCTGAATCTTGATTGGTCAACGTGGCTGAGTCTGATTCGTCATTGTGGCTTAGTCTTGATTAGTTAGATAGGCTAAATCTGATTGGACAGTGTGGCGGAGTCCTGAGTAGTAAGTGTCGTTGAATCTGATTGCTCAGTACTGCTGAGTCTGATTAGTCAGTGTGGCTCAATCTGATTGGTCAGTGCTGGTGAGTCCTGATTGGTCAGTGTGGCTGAGTCCTCATTGGTCAGTGCAGCTGAGTCTGACTGGTTAATGCAGCTGAGTCTGATTGGTGAAACTGAGACCTGATAGGTCCGTGCAGCTGAGTAAGATTGGTCAATGCAGCTGAGTCTCATTGGTCAGTGCAGCTGAATCTGATTGGGCAGTGCAGCTGAGTTCTGACTGGCCAGGGCAGCTGAGTCTTATTGGTAAATTTGGCTGAGTGTCATTGGTCATTGCCGCTGAGTCTGATTGGATAATGCAGCTGAATCTGATTGGTCAAGCTGAGTGCTGATTGGTCCGTGTGGCTGAGTCTGATTGGTCAATACAGATGAGTCTGATTGGTCAATGCAGCTGAGTCTGCTGGTCGCTGTGGGTTACTTCTAATTGCTCAATGCAGCTAAACCTGATTGGTTAGGGTGGCTGAGTCCTGATTGGTCAGTGAGGCTGAGCCCTGATGGGTCAGTGTGGCTAAGTCCTCTTGGTCAATGTGGCTGAGTCTGATTGCTCAACGCAACTGAGTCCTGATTAGTCAGTGTTGCTGAATCTGATTGGTCAGTGTGGCTGTGTCCTGACTAGTCAGTGTGTCTGAATCTCATTGGTCAACATGGCTGCGTCTTGATTGGTCAATGTGGCTCAGTCTGATTGCTCCATGAGGCTGAGTCAGAGTAATCAGTGTGGCTGAATCTGATTGGTCAGTGTGGCTGAGTGCTGACTAGTCAGTGTGGCTGAATCTGATTGGTGAGTGCAGCTGAAACTGATGAGTCAGTGTGGCTGAATCTCATTGGTCAGTGTGGCTGAATCTGATTGGTGAGTACGGGTGAGTCCTCATTGGTCTACATGGCTGAGTCGGATTGCTCAATGCGGCTGCGTCTGATTATTTAGTGTGGCTGAATCTGACTGGTCAGTATTGCTGAATCCTCATTGGTCAAAGTGGCTGAGCCTGAATGTTCAATGTGGCGGCTTCTGATTAGTCAGTGTGACTGAATCTGATTGGTCAGTGTGGCTGGGTCCTGACTACTCAGTGTGGCTGAATCTGATTGGTCAGTGCTGCTGAGTCCTCATTGGTTAACGTGGTTGAGTCTAAATGCTGAATGCGGCTGCAACTGATTAGTCAGTGTGGCTGAATCTGATTGGTCAGTGTGGATGAGTCCTGACTAGTCAGTGTGGCTGAAACTGATTGGTCATTGCTACCGAGTCCTGACTGGTGACCGTGGATGAATCTGAATGCTCAATGCGGCTGCGTCTGATTAGTCAATGTGGCTGAATCTATTGGTAGGTGTAGCTGAGTCCTGACTAGTCAGTGTGGCTGAATCTGATTGGTCCGTGCTGCTGAGTCCTGATTGGTCAACGTGGCTGTGTCTGAATGCTCAATGCGGCTGCGTCTGATTAGTCTTCGTGCCTGAATCTGTTTGGTCAATGTAGCTGAGTCCTCATTAGTCAGTGTGGCTGAATCTGATTGGTCCATGATGCGGAGTATTCATTAGTCAACGTGGCTGAGTCTGAATGCTCAATGCAGCTCCGTCTGATTAGTCAGTGTTGCAGAATCTGATTGGTCAGTTCTGCGGAGTCCTCATTGGTCAAAGTGGCTGAGTCTGAATGCTCAATGGAGCTGCGTGTGATTAGTCAGTGTGGCTCAATCTGATTGGTCGGTGTAGCTGAGTCCTGACTAGTCAGTGTGGCTGAATCTGATTGGTCAGTGATGCTCAGTCCTCATTGGGCAACGTGGCTGAGTCTGAGTGCTCAATGCGGCTGCGTCTGATTAGTCAGTGTGGCTGATACTGATTGGTCAGTGTGGCTGATTCCTGACTACTCAGTGTGGCTGAATCTGATTGGTCAGGTCTGCTGACTCCTCATTGGTCAACGTGGTTGAGTCTGAATACTGAATACGGCTGCATCTCATTAATAAGTGTGGCAGAATCTGATTGGTCGGTGTGACTGAGTCCTGACTAGTCAGTGTGGCTGAATCTTATTGGACAATGCTTCTCAGTCCTATTGGTCAACGTGGGTGAGTCTGAATGCTCAATGTGGCTGCGTCTGATTAGTCAATTTAATGAGTCCTGATAAGTCAGTGTTGCTGAATCTGATTGGTCAATTTGGATGAGTCCTGATTGGTCAACGTGGCTGCGTCTGATTACTGAGTGTCGTTGAATCTCGTTGGTCAGTGTAACTCAGTCCTGACAAGTAAATGTGGCTGAATCTGATTGGTCCATGCTGCGGAGACCTCATTGGTCAACGTGGCTGAGTCTGAGTGCTCAATGCGGCTGCGTCTGCTTAGTCAGTGTGGCTGAATCTCATTGGTCAGTGTGGCTGAATCTGATTGGTGAGTACGGGTGAGTCCTGATTGGTCTACGTGGCTGAGTCGGATTGCTCAATGTGGCTGCGGCTGATTATTTAGTGTGGCTGAATCTGATTGGTAGGTGTGTCTGAGTCCAGACTAGTCAGTGTCGCTGAATCTGACTGGTCAGTGTTGCTGAGTCCTCATTGGTCAAAGTGGCTGAGCCTGAATGCTCAATGTGGCTGCTTCTCATTAGTGTGGTTGAATCTGATTGGTCAGTGTGGCTGCGTCCTGACTACTAAGTGTGGCTGAATCTGATTGGTGAGTGCTGCTGAATCCTCATTGGTCAACGTGGCTGAGTCTGAATGCTGAATGCAGCTGCGACTGATTAGTCAGTGTGGATGAATCTGATTGGCTGATTCCTGACAAGTCAGTGTGGCTGAATCTGAGTGGTCAGTGCGGGTGAGTCCTCATTGGTCACCGTGTTTGAGACTGATGTCTGAATGAGACTGCGTCTGATTATTCAGTGTTGCTAAATCTGATTGGTCAGCACGGCTGAACGTGCTTTACCAATACGGCTGAAATTGATTGGTCAGTGCTGCTGAGTCCTCATTGGTCAAAGTGGCTGAGCCTGAATGCTCAATGTGCCTGCTTCTGATTAGTCAGCGTGGCAGTATCTGATTGGTCAGTGTGGCTGATTCATGATTAGTTAGTGTGGCTGAATCTCATTGGCCATGGCTCCGGAGTCCTGATTGGTCAACCTAGATGAGAATTATTGGTCAGAGTGGCTGAACGTGATTGGTCAATGCGGCTGAATGTGATTGGTCAGTGTTTCTGAGTCATGATTGGTCAACTTGGCTGAGTTTATTGGACAATTTTTCTTAATCCTCATTGGTCAATTTGGCGGAGTCCTCACTAGTCAGTGTGGCTGAATCTGATTGGTCAGTGCTGCTGAATTCTGATTGGTCAGTCGGGATGAATCTGATTCGTCAATGGGGCTGAGTCCTAATTAGTCAGTGTGGCTGAATCTGATTGGTCAGTGCGGCTGAATCTGATTGGTCAATGCATGTGAACGTGCTTTACCAATGCGGCTGAATGTGATTGGTCAGGGCTGCAGAGTCCTGATTGGTCAACGTGGCTTCGTCTGATTAGTGAGTGTCGCTAAATCTGATTGGTCAGTGTGGCTGAATCTGATTGGTCAATGCTGCTGCATCCTAATTGGTCAAAGTCGCTGAGTCTGATTGCTTAATGCGGCTGCGTGTGATTAGTCAATGTGGCTGAATCTGATTGGTCAGTGCTGCGGAGTCCTTATTGGTCAACATGGCTTAGTCTGAATGCTTAATGCGTGTTGCTGAATCTGATTGGTCTCTGCGGCTGAGTCCTAATTGGTCTGTGAGAGTGAGTCCTAATTGGTCAAAGTGGCTGAGTCTGAATTCTCAATGTGGCTGCGTCTATTGTCCAGTGCAGCTGAGTCTGATTGGTCTATTCAGCTGAGTCCTGATTGGCCAGTTAAGCTGAATCTGATTGGTCAATTTGGCCGCGTCTTATTGCTCAGTTCTGATGAGTCCTGATTGGTCAACGTAGCTGAATCTGATTGGTCAATGCGTCTGAATCGGAATAGTCATTGTGGCTGAATCTGATTGGTCAGTGTGGTTGAGTCCTGACTAGTCAGTGTGGCTGAATCTGATTGGTCAGTGCTGCTAAGTCTGAATGGTCAATGTGACTGCGTCTGACAAGTCAGTGTGGCCTAATCTGCTTGGTCACAGCGCCTGAACCCGATTGGTCAATGCGGCTGTATCTGATTAGTCAGTGTGGCTAAATCTGATTGGTCATTGTGGCTGAGTCCTGACTAATCAGTGTGGCTGAATCTGATTGGTCAGTGCTGCTGAGTCCTCATTGGTCAACGTGGCTGATTCTGAATGGTCAATGTGGCTGCGTCTGACTAATCAGTGTGGCTGAATCTGATTGGTCAATGCGGCTGAATCTGATTGGTCAGTGCTGCTGAGTCCTCATTGGTCAACGTGACTGAGTCTGAATGGTCAATGTGGCTGCGTCTGACTAATCAGTGTGACTGAATCTGATTGGCCAGTGTGGCTGATTCTGATTGGTAAATGAGGCTGAGTACTAATTGATCTCTCAGGCTGAGTCTGACTGGTCAGTGCAGCTCAGTTCTGATTGGCCACTGCAGCTGAGTCTGATTGGTCTATTCGGCTGAGTCCTGATTGGTCAGTGTGGCAGCGTCTGATTGCACAGTGAGGCTGAGTCCTGATTGGCCAATGCAGCTGAGTCTGATTGGACAATTCGGCTGAGCGTGATTGGTCAGTGTGGCTGAGTCCTGATTGGTCAATGTGGCTGAATCTGATTGGTTAGTGTGGTTGTGTCCTGATTGGTCAACGTGGCTGAGTCTGATTGGTCAATGCAGCTGAGTCTGATTGGTCAGTGCAGCTGCATATGATTGCTCAGTGTGGCTTACTTCTAATTGCTCAATGCTGCTGAGTCTGATTGGTCAGTGTTGCTGAGTCCTGTTTGGGCAATGCAGCTGAGTCTGATTGGTTAATGCAGTTCAATGTGATTGGTCAGTGTGGCTGAGTCTGATTGTTCAGTGCAGCTGAGTTCTAATTCCTTAATGCAGCTGAGCTCTAGACGTGCTAAAGCTGATCCAATGCTCAGGTTCTGGGGAACTCCAGTGCGGTGCAGGCGCGGCTTGAGCGCGGCCTCCAGTCAGCAAATGGCCTCTGGGCTCCATGTTAAAATCAGACCCTGCAGCTGCTCGGGTCGTCTTGAAGGATGGGCTTTCAGGTACAAATTTGTCCGCATTCTGCCTCTGAGCCAGACCCGTCCAGGGCAGCGGCTGCAGCCGGCCTGGTCCCCCTAGTCCACGGGGGGAACCCAACGGCAGCGGAGGGGCCGGGCAGCGCCACGAGCCGTGCCTGGGAAGCGTCCAAGCACCTGTGAAATACGCATCAGTGCCGGGTCGCGTCCGCTGCGGGTCGGCTGTGGAGAGTTGGCCGGCGCGGTCTGGGGCTTCCGGCAGATGCCTGTGAGAACGGCTGAGGCAGGGTGGGGAGGACGCCGAGCCCAGCCCAGATGAGAGGAGGCTCATTAGGGCCCGAGGGGTGGGGCGCGGTCGGGACCTGGAAACAGCTGAGAACGGGAAATTGAGTCCAGTGCATCGGGCCGGGCCGGCCGGGGGCTTTCTGAAGACGCGTGTGTCAGAGCGTCGCCGCCGCAAGAGCTTAGGTTTGTCACGTGACCCAGGTGCGGCGGGAGTGTGGGCAGCGGCAGCGACGCCACCTGCGCGGCGGGGCTGGTCTAACGCACGCAGCGGCTGGGCTGCAACGACCCGCGAGGGCATCTGGGGACCCCGCTGCGCCCTGGTGGCTTCGGCAGCTCTGTTCACGGCATGGGAAAGGTTTCTGACCACACGGTCATCCCAAGCAGAACCTCGTCCAACGCAGGACCACAGAAACCTTCCCCATCTCACTCCTTCACTGGGGTTGACTCCTGGGGTGAATCGCGTCCTCGGGAGTGTACACAACTGTCATCTTCACAACCTGAGGGTTATCGTCGGTGTTGGATTGTGCCCAGACTCCCACCTGGCTCTTACGGAGCAGGGTGGGTAGTGGTGGCGAGGCTAACTGAATGGATGGGAATTTGGGTAAAAGCCATTGAGTGGAAAAGTCTCCTGATGAAAATAACTCAAGCGTTATTTCCCCTAGTTGGGAGAAGGAAGTATGGGCCTGGTAGGTTTTTAAGAAGTCCCTATCCAGGAGATGTATGGGGGCTGTCACGAGGGGTCCTAGTTGGAAGATAGGTAGAGATTTAGGAACTGTCATAGATTCGTTGGCCACTGCAACCATCTAGATGAATTCAGAACCCCAGGGAGGGCACAGAGACAGTGTGTCGGGGCTAAGGATAGACAGCGTAGCCCCAGTGTCACCCACACCTCCAATCTTCATATCTAACTCCTCTCCAATCTGAATATTTAATTCTCTTAGTTGGTTAATCTGGATAGGGGTCGTGTTCCATGAATGGCCCTGGAGTATCCCTGCTTTGCTGGTGGGCGAGATCCCAGGGACTTTAGCAGCATTTAGTTGTAGCCAAATATTGGAGGAAATCAGGGGATTTAGGATCCATTCCAGGCTACAGGTAGATAACAAGGACTTGAACACAGTGCACAGGGCTTCAATCTACTAGCAGGTGTGCTTCAGTTTTCCTTAGAAGCATGATTTTCTCTGTCCACGTTGATCATATAGGAATCTCGGATTTTAGAACTTCTTGAGAGGAGGAAGCCAAACCAAGGCAGGCTTTAGGTGTTACTTATAGTCTTAAGGTTCTCGGACCTGCCAGGAAGTGACAATTTTTACTCATTCACTGTAAGGCTAGGAACACTGGCATTTTATGCATATTCTTATATATGACACTTCAGTCAAATCCTTGGTAATATGGCCAGTGTTTCCAATTGTATCCTGCTTGTAAAGAGACAGCATATTTTTATTGAACTTATATAAATAAAGATAAGGATATTCACAAATACTTCCGGAATTTTGAAGGACTCCAGTAGAGAGAAAAAGCAAAAGCTTTCATCTTTGTTCACAAAAGGATACTTTAGGCACCAGAATGGGGGCGGGGTAAGCGTCACCCGCGCGCTCAGAGGGCCAGGCCGGGTCAAAGCTGCAGCCCTGCTGGGCGCCCAGCTTGGCGGGAAGCTGCTCTCTCTCCCCGCACACGGAGTGTCAGGTGCTTGTCTGTGGAACGGACCCTCGCAGTGTCTGCTTCCCTGCAGCGGTGGGTCCAGGGACCACCTCTTTCTGGCTGTGTGAGTCCCAGGGGGCCCTTCTGCTGGGATCCCGCTGGCCCGGCCCTGGCTCCCTGCCGGCGGCATCGGGTTTTGGACCCACCCAGGGCAGCGAGTCTGGCTGGGCCCCCGCCTACTGCCAGGTGGGGCGAGGGCCAGGACTTCCCGGGAGCTCACGCGCCCTACTCCGCACCCCAGCCTGTCCCGGCACCCCCTGCTCCCAGGGGCCCAGCATGGAAAGGCTGAGGGGGACCGTCTGGCTCCTGCCCAGCCCACCCGGATCGTCCACCCAAGGCACCTCCCACCTCCTCCAGGGAGCCTTCCTGGCCGCCTTAGCTGTTAGAGTCCCACCAACAAGGTAAATATTTTGAAATGAGCGCTGGCTGATGCTGGGTGCGGTCATATTTGTGGGGTTTCTCAGTCTCCCTCAAGCTTCTCACTGGGATCGCGTAGGGGTGGGAGAGGGCCGTGCCCCGCACGGCGGGGGGGGGGGTGAGCGTGGCCGGCTTTGAGGCGAGCTTAGAAGTGGGGGTGCCGGCTCCACAGAGGGGTTGCCGTCAGCCGGGGGCTGCCGTCGGCCTCGCGGACAGCACACTCCCCAGGCACCGCCTAGCACCTCGTTTAGGCCAGAGTCATCTTGGGGAGCCAAAAGCACCGCCCGGCAGACTGTCAGGCTATTACCTACCACAGAGGGAAGGGCGCCATCATGGGGTCCCCCGACAGGCACCCCAAGAGGGACTGACACCCGTCTGTGGTGTTCCTGGCCAACATGCAAGCCTGACGCCCCTCGGGCAAATGCCGGACACATCCCTGGATTGTTCCGGACACAGGAGTGGCCGCGACAGAGAAGGCAGGGCCTGGTCTAGACTGGAAGAACCTGCGGACTCACGGCCCCAACAGAGGCCGGTCCTGGCCCGGTAGACGGGTGTTGGGGGGTGTTGGGAGCCGGTCTGGCAACAGTCCCGGGTCCCCCCGCAGTCGGAGGGAGCGAGCGCCATGAGCAGCTCTCTGTCCCCAGCAGACCTGGCTGAGTGTGAGGAGCAGAGTGTCCCAGAGTCTGTGACGGACGCGCACGTGGGTCCCAGTGTCAGCTGCGTGCGGCGGACGGGACGTGCCGTGGGCACCCGGGGAGGCCCCCAGCCCCGGGGTCAGAATCGACCCCGCTGGGAACAGGGCCTTGCGGACGGCGCTGGCTCAGAGCAGTCACACGGAGTAGGTGGGCCCTAATCCAGTGTGACTGGTGTCCCATAGACAGGGGACGTTTGTGCAGAGTCACCTGTGTGAAGACGAAGGCAGAGACTGGGGTGAGGCTTCCACAAGACCATGAACGCCAAAGGCTGACAGCAAACCCAGCACCGGGAGAGGCCTGGGCAGCCCAGCCCCCAGAGCCTCGGGAGGACAGACCTGCCGACACCGCGGCCGCGGACACGCTTCTGCCCACTGACACTGAGAGTCACATGCCGGTGTTACCAAGCAGGTTCCGGGTGAGGGATGTGTCCGCTTCTGCCCACTGACACTGAGAGTCACGTGCCGGTGTTACCAAGTAGGTTCCCGGTGAGGGATGCCCACGGTCGTGTCAACTTTTCCCTGTGATCGTTTTCAAAACAGTAGATTGAAAACAATAAAAAAGTCTGACTTTAACACTCGTGTGCTGGGCTGTGCTGGGCGGTGTCCGCAAATGATCTGGTTTGACTCTGGAGGCCCTGCCAGGCCGGCGTCATTGTCCCCAAAGCCGGCGAGGAGACAGCACAGAGGTGGCCACAGGTCACCAAGCTGAGGGAGCAGCCGCAGCCTGAGCTCAGGGCGGCCGGACTCTGGTTCACCCTCATGCACCAGGACAGGCCCCGGCAAACTCTGGGGTTTGGGACGTCCCCGCAAACACCAGTGACAAGCGCACTCGAAGGGGCGGTTGCCCGTGGGAAGGACAAAGGAATAAACACAGTGAGTAAATTCGGAAGGAAAAAGGCCGTGTCACAGAACAAAGATTCCCCGAGGCCAGGGCGGGCCGAGTCTGGGACCGGACGGACAGGGCCCCAGCAACACACGCCGCACTCTGCTGAACTGCCGTGTGCCGACTGGTGCCCGTGCGGACACCGAGGCATACTGCGTTGGAGCATCCGGCAGGGACAAGCGGCAGCGGGAGAGTCTGGCTGCAGCATCGGGCACCCGCTGTCCCGGCCAGCAGCCCCAGGGGCACGTTCCCCGCCCACGAGGGCAGGCTGGGGGGCAGGTGAGCAGTCTTTACTCCCGGTTACACTTTTGCTACATTAGGAAAATGTCCCAGCTCATCTAACCTTTGGTGTCACAAAGCCAAGCTCAGTCCCCATGTGGGGCAGGTCCCATGCACAGGAAAACACAAGTGAGGACAGTGGGCAGAACTGTTACACGGAGCCCCATGGCCCAAGGTGTGGGGCTTTGGCCAGCCCGACCCCCTGTCCCACAGAGGAGGACACCAGCTCGCTCCGTCCCACGGGAGGCTGAGGACCAGCTGAGACAGGACAGAGGTCCTGCCTACCCCAGAGCAAAGAGAAGACCCTTGTCAGGTGAGGATTTGGAGCCCAGAGAGGGCAATTCACCTTCACAAAGCCACACAGCGCCACCGGACAAGTGGCTATGCTGGGTTGTCCTGGGTGCTGGCCCCACAGAACCCTCCTCAGCTGTCAGGGACCAAGGCGGGAGGTCCCACCAGAGCCCCGCTCCGACCTCGACCCCTGACCCCTGACCCCACATACCTAGGAGCCAATCTGGTCGCCAGCCCAGCTGCAGCAAGGCCCACAGGACGGGGCAGGGAGCCTGTGGGGTCCCAGCCTGCGACCTCCCCCCCACCACTGCCGCCGCCTCCTGGGCTGCTCAGGCAGATGTGGCCGTGGAAGGGAAACTGTCCCAGATCCCCAGGTCCTGATGGAGGGAGGGCACCCGCCCCTCCCCCCACCCCCTCTTCCTGGGGCTCCCTGTGGGTGGGGGGAGGGCACAGGGCTGGGGGCGGGCTGGGGGAGGGGAGGGAGACCAGTGGACAGGGAGGGAGACAGGGGCGTGGGCCCGCAGGTGGCCCTCTGGGGGGACCCACCGGCCAGGTGGGCTTAGCGGGGGTGGGGGGGACCCAGCAGTGCCCCCTGCTGGCCAGACGGGTCGGGCGGCAGACGCAGGTGTCTCCTTGCTGGGCTCTCTGGAGGTGGGTCACCGGCCAGCTGGGCTGGGGATGCCTCAGACTCGCAGGTCCCTGACAGCCCCCCAGGCCTCCTGCAGCCGGGGCTGTGGCGTCTGTGGCCCTCTGAGGACCAGGTCCAGCAATGCCACTGCCTGTGCAGGAGGGGCCGGGAGAAATCGCACCTCGACACAGGTCAGCAGCACAGGGCGGACTTACGACAGTCCTCAGCCTGGTTGTGACGTTGTCCTGCAGTGTTGCAAACTGCTGTCACTGGGAGACACGGATGGCGCGTGCGAGGGGAGAGCTGTGTAATTTCCGGTAAGTACATCTACAGCCACCTCACTGCAAACAGCACAACACTGGATCACAGCATAAGCAGCCCTTCCCTGCGGTGCAGACCCAGCCCCAGGCCGGCCGCTGGGAGGAAGGAGGGGCAGGGGGAGAGCAGGGTCCCGCAGCCCCCCTGGGACGGCTGCCACCCCCTCATGGCCGGTGAGGAAGGAGCCAGGCAGGGCGGGAGCCCCACGGCCGAGGTGCCCCCACCCCGTGCAGCCCCTTCATTTCCTCCTGGGGGTGGAAGATGGGAGGGGGACACCTGAGGCCCCGCTTGTTGAAGGATAGAGAGTGTGTGTTGCAGGTGTGTGTGTAGTGGGGATTGTGTGTGCATGTTGGGGGTTGTGTGTGTTGGGGATTGTGTGTGTGTGTGTGATGTGGGCTGTGCATGTGTTGTGGGCTGTGCGTGTGTGTTGGGGGTTGTGTGTGTTGGGGATTGTGTGTGTGTGTGTGTTGTGGGCTGTGCGTGTGTGTTGGGGGTTGTGTGTGTGTGCTGGGGGTTGTGTGTGTGTGCTGGGGATTGTGTGTGTTGGGGGTTGTGTGTGTTGGGGGTTGTGTATGTGTGTGTGTTGTGGGCTGTGCATGTGTGTTGTGCAGAAGGATCATCTGGAAACCGCTGCCGCAGCGCAGGGCAGCGCAGGCGGAGGGCACCAGCGACGTCCGCCGAGGCCGCCCTGGGCGAGGGCTTGGTGGCCAGCAGGCAGCAGCCCGGTTCTCAGCTGCTTCTGACGTTGAGCGGGAAATGGTTAATTGTGTTTGCAAATAAAAACTTTCTGTTCTGTCCTGTTTTTGAAACGTTTCCCAGAAGTCAAAATAGAACGCTTGATTTATCTGCCCAGTTTAAGAACCAAATGTTTAAGAACCGAATGAGATAGTTCCACAATTTACCATACACAACAATAAAGCTAGACAGGCTGTTTGTTAATGTGGGGTGTCAGAGGTGATTGCTACCCTCCCCGGTATTTTGTAAACTTTCTAGAATGTGGTTACTAGTTTAACTGTGAGTATTTTAAATCTCCCAATGTGTGTGCGTGTTTGTGTGCGTAGGTGTGTGCAGGTGTATGTGTTCATGTGTATTGCGTGTGTTGTGTGTAGTGTGTTTTCATGTGGTATGTGTGCATAGTGTGTACAGTGTGTTTGTATGTTGCGTGTAGCTGTGTATCTGTGGTCATGTGTACAGTGTGTGTTGTGTACAGTGTGTGTTGTGTGTAGTGTGTGTGCTTGTATGTTGTGTGTACCTGTGGTCATGTGTACAGTGTGTGTGGTGTGTGTGGCACTTTCCTGCCCTCTCACCCCACTGCCATGAGCATCACTCAGGCTCCTGCTGGTGACCCAGGTGGCCGAGGTGCATCCCCGCCTGAGCTCTGACATGCAGCCATGCCCTGCGAATGCAGAATGTCCCCTAAAAGGCCGCCGTCCCCACCCGGACATGCAGAAGGGCCCCTGTCCTGTTGCTTCTGGGGAGGCCTCCCCAGCTCCCAGGGCCACAGGCTCGGCTGGATGCAGGGGAAGGGTCCCCGGGTGCAGAGCTGGCTGGACAGAAGCTGCTCCCCAGCTGTGGGCTCTGGGACGCCCCCCTTGCCCGGGGCAGCCAGCGGCAGCAGCCACACAGCACGCTGGACCGAGAACATGCACCTGCCCACGGTGGGCCACCGGCCTGGGCCCAGGCAAGGTGGCCCCGGTGTTCCTGCAGCTGCACCCCTCTGCTGAGGTTCGCGGAGCAAGGGCTCGGTGCACGCTGAACTGCCATCGTGCCCCTGGCCTCGACCCTCCCTTGCTGTGCTGCCTCCTCCTCCGCCTTCCACGGCCCGCCAGGCCACAGCGCCACCTGAAGCCTTAAACACGGAGGAGGGGACAGGCCCCGCCTCCCGCTTTCCAGCGCTGCCTGGGCTTTCCCAGGTGGGCCCGGCGCCCCCAGCTGCACGCCCGGCTCTCCCGAGACCCCGCACCCATTCCAGGGGGCCGTGGGGCCCAGCGCACCCCCAGCCCTGGGAGGGTAAGGCCGCGGGCTGAAGGCTTTGCTCCCCGGGACCCCTCAGGGCTTCCCCCCAAGTTCCGCCCGAGGCCCGACCTCCTGGGCCCTCCTCCCGCCCCATCCTCCACCTGCCCGCCCACCCCTCACCCCTCCCATCCCCCACCTGCCCCTCCACACGCCAGACCCCCGCCTCCCCGGCGCCCCCTTCCCGCCCCTCCCCGTCCTCTCCCCATCCCGGTCCTCCCGCCCCACCCCGCCCCGCCCTCGCCCGCTGTCCGGCTGTGCCCCCGTGTGGCCGCCGGGGGACGAGCGGAGCCGGGGCGCGGGACTGGCGGGGGACGGATGGGGAGGGGTAGGGGCGGGGCCAGGGCAGGGGGGCGGGGCCGAGGGAACGGGGGAGGGGAGTGGAGAGCGGGGGACGGAGGCGGGGCCCAGGGCGGACACGGGAGGGGAGTGGGAGGCGGGGGCGGGGCATGGTATGGTGGCTCATGCCTGTAATCTTAGCACTCTAGGAGGCTGAGGCAGGAGGATCCCTTGAGGTCAGGAGTTCGAGACCAACCTGAGCAAGAGTGAGAGGCAGTCTCCACGAAAACTGGAAAGAAAAATTAGCCAGGTGTGGTGGCGTGTGCCTGTAGTCCCAGCTACTCAGGAGGCTGAGGCAGGAGGATCCCTGGAGCCCAGGAGTTGGAGGTTGCAGAGAGCTATTATGACGCCACTGCACTCTAGCCCAGGTGACAGAGCAAGACCCTGTCTCAAAGAAAGAAACAAACAAACAAACAAAAAAATCCAAACTGTACTGTATAATCTGTGGCTTTAAATTGTTTTGTTTTAAATCTTAAAGGCTAAATTAAATATGTAAAGAGAGTGTTATGAATATAATAGTGACCAAATTAACTGATAGAAATTGAAAGCAAGAGGAAATTTAAAACACAAAACGGGTCATTTTTTTGTTGCTTTACACTTTTTATTATCTCAGGGAATTTAAAAATTTTTCGGCCGGGCGCGGTGGCTCACGCCTGTAATCCTAGCACTCTGGGAGGCCGAGGCGGGTGGATGGCTCAAGGTCAGGAGTTCGAGACCAGCCTGAGCAATGAGCGAGACCTCATCTCTACTAAAAATAGAAAGAAATTATCTGGCCAACTAAAATATATATAGAAAAAAAAATTAGCCGGGCATGGTGGCGCATGCCTGTAGTCCCAGCTACTCGGGAGGCTGAGGCAGGAGGATCGCTTAAGCCCAGGAGTTTGAGGTTGCTGTGAGCTAGGCTGACGCCACGGCACTCACTCTAGCCTGGGCAACAAAGCGACACTCTGTCTCAAAAAAAAAAAATAAATAAATAAATAAAATAAAAATAAAAATTTTTCATTTATTCTAGGCACTTGGGATACATCAGTTGAACAAAACAGACAAAAATCCCAGCTTCTACCGGTGAAGACAAGAGAGACACTAAAAGATAAACATGTAAAATAAATACAGTCATACCTCAGTATCTTTAGGGGATTGGTTCCAGGATCCCCACCAATACCAAAATCTGTGGATGCTCAAGTCCCTTATATAAAATGGCATAATATTTGTGCATAACTTATATATATCCTCCTGTATACTTTAAATGATCTCTAGATTACTTACAATACCAAATGCAATGTAAATGCTATATAAATAGTTGTTATACTGTATTTTTTGTGTTATTTAAATTTTTTTCCTGACTATTTTTGATCTGCGGTTAGTTGAATCTCTGAATGCCTAACCATAGATCCGGAAAGCTGACCATAGAAATTGCTACCAGGTGTGAAGTGTCATGGGAAGAAAAGAAAAAGAATGAGGTAGGAAGGATCGAGAATTAGTGTCTGGCGGTTGCAATTTTAAATACCTGGCTCAGGCTAAGTATCAACGCTAAGTGACATTTCCTTGTGAGAGGATATTCCGGCTGGTTTGACAGTAAACAGAGTAGATGATGGGCAGGGAGGCCCTGCGGTTTAGTAGGTCACTGAGGTATAATTGAGATGCTGGAAGTAACGCAGGTGAGAACTAGTCTGATTTATTTTGGAAGTGGAACCAACGAGCTTTCTTGGCAGATTGGAAGTGAAAATGAGAGTGTGAGAGGGACCAAGGATGACGCCAAGGTCTGTGGCCTGAGCAGCTGGAAGGATGCCCTGACACCGGCACCTGGCTCTCTCTGTCCCTTTGACCACAGGCAGAGTTTGGCGGGTCCTTTGGTGGAGTGCTGGCCGCTAGACTGGGACACTGTCATGTGTCCCGACTTCTGGGACGTATGCGATCCGGGGAGGAGTCACAGAGGTCTGGGGCACGAACAGTTTTCGCATTGCAAATGCCAGCTGGATGTGCCGGGCCTGAAGCCAGCGAATGACAAAACGATTCTGACTGTGACATTGAAAAAAACAGTGGTCGGAGGGTTTCAGGACCTCGAGGTCGCAACTGCTAGGGACAGACACCTCGCCCCCCGCCAGCTCGCACCCCGCTTCCTCCTCAGGGCGCGGCCGCGGCCCACACCGCGCGCAGACGCCGCCCCTCCTCGGCCGGGCGGGCGCGAGCCGCAGCCGCCTGCGGGCCGGGCTGGGAAGAGGCTCCCGCGCGCTCCCGCCCAGGCTCGGTCGCCATCTTCCGCGCGCGCTTTCCCGCGCAGGCTCCACCCCCTGCCGTGGGCGGTCGGTTCCCCACAGCAGCGGCCGCCCAGCCTGCGCCGCTCCAAGGTGGGGGTGGCGCCGCCCGCCGGCCGGCCCATCTCGAGGCGGGGCCTGGCTGGGGCGGGGCCTGGCTGGGGCGGGGCCTGGCCGGGGCGGGGCCTGGCTGGGGCGGGGCCTGGCTGGGGCGGTGCGCGATGAAGCCCCGCCCTCCGCTGCTCTAGGAGCGCGCGAGGCTTGTGGCTGCGCCCGCGCACGAGGCGGGGCGGAGGGAGCCGGGAGCGCAGCTGCGGGCGTCGGGGCGGCAGGAGCTGTGGAGCCGGCCGAGAGCGGCGCTGCGGGAGCGGGCGGCGGAGACAGAGGCGACGGTGAGTGCAGCGCAGGCCCCGCGCCTCGCCCTCTCGGGCCCTTGGTCGGCGGCCTGAGGCCCTGAACCGCGGTCCCCGACGGCTCCGCGGTGAGCGCGGGCTGCGGGCTGCGGGCTGAGCCAGCGGCTCCGTTTCCAGGTTCGGGCGAGGTCTCTTCCCCGGGGACCCGCCCTTTGGGTTTCGTCCCTTCTCTCTGAGGCAGGGACCCGAGCTCAGCTCGGAATTCAGGCAGGCGGCGACCGAGGTGCCCACCGCCCGCCGCGGTAAAGCGGAAACGCAGACCCCTCCCCCCACTTGGCGGGTCTGGCGGTCGCGAGGGTGGCGCGAGGGGCGGGCGGGGACGGCCCGGGGTCTCCAGGTGAGGGTTGGCGGGACGGGGACCCGGCTCCGGAGCCGGACTGTCGCCCGAGGCGCCCGGCGCGTCCCGCCCGCGGTCCCGCAGCGGAGCTCGCTGGGCTCGGAGCAGAAGTCCCGGCCGCCTCCTCGGAGGAGGAGCGCGGACGACTCTCACAGGTGGTTTCACCGGCTGTGGCTGCTGGTTGGGATTTTGGGTCCCGGGTGTGGTGGGTAGCGGCTCGCTGATGCCGCTTTGACGGCTGAAAAAGCGCCCCAATCCACTGACTTAATGTGTACAAGAAACAGTGTTGAGATTCCTTATTACCTTGCAATTATTTTAAATGACAAGGCTTCGTAGAGGAATTCGGTGGTGGTGTGCAGTTTGCAAATTTAAACGTTAAAGGGCTTGGAATACAGTAGATGCTCATTAAAATATTTGTTGGGCCGGGCGAGGTGGCTCACGCCTGTAATCCTAGCACTCTGGGAGGCCGAGGCGGGTGGATCACTCAAGGTCAGGAGTTCGGGACCAGCCTGAGCAAGAGTGAGACCCCGTCTCTACTAAAAATAGAAAGAAATTATATGGACAACTAAAATATATATATATACAAAAAATTAGCCGGGCATGGTGGCACATGTCTGTAGTCCCAGCTACTCGGGAGGCTGAGACAGGAGGATCGCTTGAGCTCAGGAGTTTGAGGTTGCTGTGAGCTAGGCTGACGCCACAGCACTCACTCTAGCCCGGGCAACAGAGTGAGACTCTGTCTCAAAAAAAAAAAATAAATAAATAAAAAATAAAAAAATAAAATATTTGTTGAACGAATGAATCTGGAAACATCAGACCAAGCTGGTCTCACATCTAGTAAAATTTAGGCACATATCCTTTTGACTAAGATTAAGGAAAAAACGTTGGCAAAAAACATGTAGTTTTGTTTATATGCTTGTTTTTGATTTTTACCCAATATATGCATATTTTGGAACAATCAGTTGTGACTCTCAATACTACTAACAGAAAATAAATTTGAAATGTGAATTTTTTTATTTTGAGAAAAGTTGGTATACATTATCTATTTCTTAAAAACAGGCTTTATTTCTCATTTTCTTTAAAAATAATGGGGAACATAAAGAGGCGCTGGGATTGTATTTTGAGACCCAGCTTTATTTTTCATTGTGAATAAAGTTGTTTATGTGTTTTTGAGGGACTGCTATGGTCTTGAGTGTCTTTTCCAAAAAGGGAGAACTGTAAATTGAAGGAAGAAAAAAAACTAATGTTCCACTAATACAATTAAACATTACCATTTATTCAACAGGTATTCATTAAACATCTATTATGTGCTGAGATCTGTGTTGAGTGGTGTTTCTGGGGACGAACAAAACTCACAATAATCCTTTTTTAAAATGAGCATAAAGTTCTTTCTTATAATCGATGTTGCAAGTGGAGACTGTCTTTAACCCCTAGCACCTGCTTTAAGTTGGGAAAAGTGGCAGGTGAACTGCAGGAACTGTAAATTCATAACAGTCTATTTAAAAGTTAATAAGTAACTTAAGAGGGCTAAGATTATTGGGTTCCACTTTCATATTGTCAGTTTAGTAAAATCTATCTACATTTTAAAAAGAAGGGAGGAAGAGCTTTAACAGACTGGTGTTTTTATTATCTCTCTCTTACAAGAAGATTTTAGTACAGTGTATTTATTGAGAGGTCATGGACTTCTGGTTCTGTGTTCTGTAAATCTTTGCAACAACAATATTTTCTATTTTTAAAAATCACTGATGATAAACATTGGATTTCTTTTCCATAAGAAACGTTTTTAAGTAAAGCACCGTTTCAGGAATTTTATTTTGTCCTTTTCTTTACTATTAACAAACAAATACAGTATATGTTTAAAAACAATATTTGGCCTCTTCAGAAGTCTGAGTTAATGTACTCTAAAGCCAATCATGATCTTTACAAAATAATGTAGATTACTAATTTTTTTGCAGTTAGCTTTTGAATTTTGGTGGACCCTTTTGACTTGTCAATGCTTATAATAGTTTATACATTGTTGAAAATAATGTATACATTCAAATAGAAGTTTTAGATTTTAGACTTACTGGTTATTAGCTCTTTGTGATTGTTGTTCCTAGGAATAGTAAGGGAAGGAATCCCTCAAATTTTAGTGGTAAAGAGTTGTGATAGTTTTTCTTTAAATGTGTATTTCTTGGAGGAAGAAATGTGTATTTCTTGACAATTTATCACTATCAGTCTGGTGTTGATAAGAAATCTAATAGTGATGATAAAGAACAATGTAAGCAGGCTGTGATATGTTAAATAAAAAGTGCCTGGCATTCTTTTTGGATAAGCACATCATCAGAATTCTTGACAATCAACAGCATGGAGACATGTTAAAATAATTTTTTCCAAGAAATCAGGATTCATAATGAATATTTTTTGTACTTTAGAAAACACTGTAAATGTTTTTAAAGTATTATTCCTGTGTTGGAGTAGTTCATAATGTTTTGAGGCTGAGTAAATTCCAGGATTATCCTATTTTGTAATTGTTGGAATATTTGAAATGTTGGTGTTTTCTTCATCGAGGTAGATGTGGCTGCTGGGGGGGGTTCCTTTTTTTGTAAGACCCTTCAGAGTGATCTAGAAGGAATTTCTTTTCTCTCAGATGTAATTAATCAAGTGATTAAGAATGATGCTAAGAAGGCATTTGCAGCTGTGCCCATGTTTGTGTAGATTGTGAGAGTTTATTAGCATTTGTAGAAAACATTTTTGAATTTTAAACTTTTTATTTAAATGCTATATAACAAATTTCTCAGGTTTATTGTCTAGTATAGGTTGCTATTATGTTTTTCATTCCCAGTTGTCTTTTTCAAAGACATGAAAACGTTTAGGTTTCTCATCTGTTTTAGGATGAATCTGGGACTTTTTAAAGGTTTTATAAGATTTTTCACTTACAATGAAACATGCTTATTGGTTTTGATTTATTGTAGGTTTTTTTTTTTTTTTTAAATTTTAGAGACAGGGTCTCACTCTGTCACCCATGCTGGAGTGCAGTGGCATGACTGTCACTCACTGCAACCTCAGACACCTGGGCTCAAGCAGTGCTCCTACCTCAGCCTCCCGAGTAACTGGGATAATAAGCTGCACTGCCATGCCCGGCTAATTTTCAAATTTTTTGTAGAGACGAGGTGTTGCTATGTTGCCGAGGCTGGTCTGGAACTCCTAGCCTCTGCGTCCCAAACTGCTGGGATTACAGGTACTAGCCACCCCACCTGGCCTGTTTTAGTGTTTTCTTATCTCAGTTTTTATGAAACAAATATTTTAACATTTTATTGAATGTTAAATGTTAGTAATGTTTTAGGTCTGTGTCAGAATGGGGCATTGTAGGTTCCCTGTGTATTCTTGAGAGGAACTGAGTAAAACATGTGCTTATCCTTAATGCTTGCTTGCTAGTTAGGTGATAGCATTTTTTCTGATTTTTTTTTTCATACTTCCTGGAAAATCTTGGAATTTAGTATATTAAATATTGACTTGCTGCCTCAGTTCAAAGCTTAAGTATGCTTGACTCTTGCTGTAATACTACCAAATTATGAATGGACTAGAATTTAGTTGAGACTGCTCTGTGACTGCATCCAGATGGGGTTTCTGAATTGAAATGCCAAAAAGACTTGGTAATAAATTGTCTTTATCTTGACACTGTAAAATACCTGTAAATGTATTTCAGTCAAAATTATAGTAACACATACTCCTTTTCCTAGAATGCATTAGATAAGTCCACATTAAATAGAGGTGACTTTGAAAATGACTAAATGGTGAGCCCTGATATTTCTATTTTGTTACTTGCCCACTTAGAAACTCATGCTAAGATTTCTTATGACATCTTCCATGATCAAATTTTGTACTTGTACGCAAACATAAAATGACTTTTGTTTTATTTGACTTAATAATTGACTTTCACTTTTTGCTTAGTAAAGCAAAAATGAATTTTTACTACATCTAGCATTGTGTATATTTTATACCTTACATGTAGTGGGAATTTATGGGTATCTGTGGAACTAGTATGTTCAGTGGATGGGACTTGGTAAGGTTTAAGCAGAAAACAGTTTTCACTGTGCCTTCAGACCCTCTATAGATTCAGTCTCTACATCTGCATGAGCTCTTAGTAAGATCAGATAGCTTTTCCAGTAATTTTCAGGTAATAAAAACTCTTGTGGTTACTTGTCATTCGTAATCTTATTTTAGTCATTAGAAGGTGCAGTTCAGTATAATCTGTGTTGAGACTCTCACACAATTCTGAACTCTTCTTTGGTTCCCACTGTTTCAGACCTAGAAGCCTGCTTTGGAGGAAGATTCCTACTTGATTTCTCTTGTTACTTTGCCAGATTCTCTTCAATATGACGTCCTCACCTGCTCAGGGTCCAGCTCCGTGCGGAAAAGGGATCGAGGGGAAAGGTATGGTTTATTTTAGGTCATCTGATTGTGATCTGGCATTTTTGCCTTCTGGGTTGGACAGGTTGTTCAAAGCTGACGCCCTAGGACTGCTGGAAATAGTTTTCTTGAGAATTCTATGTCTGGGACCCCCAGCTACAATTCCTGTGATATAATTCTCTATCTTTAATTTCACTTCCCAGCTTTCCTTATCTGCGGGCCCACTTTGCCCAGGGTGACGTTGTGCTTTAGTGTTTAAGGTAGTTCTATAACATTTTAACCAGAACTGCCCATACTTTACTAAGGATATTTCATTTGGCATAATTCCACTGGGGCCTCCACATCCTCTATTTCCAACTTCTGTCAGATACAGTAGACCCTCTGTGTCTGTGGGTTCCACATGTGAGGATTCAACCAACTGTGGGTCAAAAATACTAAACCCTGTTTCTAAAACAAAATACAAATTTAAAAACCATAGTATAACAGCTACTTATGTGGCATTTACATATAAATAATCTAGAGATGCTTTAAAGTCTAAGGATATGTATAGGTTATATGCGAACACCTACCCATTTTATATCTGGTACTTGAGCATCTGGGGATTTTGGTATGGTGGGGTTCCATGAACCAAACCCCCGTGGGACAACTGTAACCCCCCCTTGACAGTACTTCTGTCTGTTTGGGACCTGCAGTCCATTGCTTCTGCCACCTCTGTACTGTCCCCCTTCCTGCACATCCTTACTTGAATATTTTCCCTGCCTTGAAGCCATGGTCCACTATTATAATGTCTCCCTTTCATACGCCCGCAGTTCCATGTAGGGCGCTCCTCCATTGCACTCCCCTGGCCAGCCCTCCACCCCACACCGTTTACATGCAGTTCTCCGTCCGGTTCAGCCTGCACCTGGGCAGTAGACCGTGCTCTGAGGAAAACACAGCCATGCTGACCCGGGTCTCCCGTTCAGTGCCTGACCGCTGACCTCAGGAAGGCCCTTTGTGTTGCTGACAGTGATGTAATCCCAGGACATTTCCCTGGTTGAATCACTTTAGCATTCCCCTAAATGACTATTTTACACCTCTCTCCTCAAACCTCTAACCTTTTCTCCATTTTCATCTGATAACGTGTTTCCCGTGTGTGAAAAATGAAAGCGATCAGAAAGCGTTTCCATGTCCCTCAGGCCTCTGCCCATGCTCTTTGCATTTCCTGCTGGTCTTCCCCCTGGTCTCCACGGCTGCCCTGGGTTCTCTCCCTTCCTCCTGTCAAGGACACTGCGTTGCTTCCATGTCCATCCCCTCGTGCATGCCAACGAGATGCGTCAGTGTCCTATTTTTACCGGATCATTCCTGTCAGCATATAGATATATATGCAGCATGTAGATACTGATATCTCCCATCTTTAAAAAAACCTTGTTCAACACCACATCTTTCTTTAGTTACTGCTCTCCAGAAAAGTTGATACTTGTGGTCTTTAGTACTCCTTCTCTCTCTTGGATCCACTACAGTGAGGTTTTTTTTTTTTTTTCTCTTCCATTCTACCATGGCAGCTCATTTTTGATGTTACTAGTGACCTCTTTGGTGAATTCTAATGTCAGTGAATATAGCAGCAGTCACAGCCTTTGATGTGGTTGATAATGTTCTCTTGTTTGAAACCTTCTTCCCTTTGCTTCTGGGATATTACTGCTTATTTTCAGTTTCTTTTGCTGGTTCCTTTTCATCACTCCAACTTCTAAAAAATGAGGCAGTGTTCCAGGGATATATGTTTAGACCTCTTCTGTATTTATATTTAGTCCCTTGTGATCTCATCTTATCTAGCTAGAATTATATATTTCTAACTAAAAATTTTGTCTTTAGTCTGAATTTCTTTCCTAATCTCCAGACTTGTATGTTCATCTGCGCACTCAACATTTTCAGCTAGATGTCTAATTTAACTAGACATCTAGATCCCAAATTTAACATGTCACAACTGAACAACTTGTCGCCTCCTCCTTCTCTCCCACCTCCTCCAATAATTGTTTCCATTCAATTCTTCCTCATCTTTAATTTTTTTTTTTTTTTTTTTTTTTTGTTGTTGTTGTTGAGACAGAGTCTCACTTTGTTGCCCAGGCTAGAGTGAGTGCCGTGGCATCAGCTTAGCTCACAGCAACCTCAGACTCCTCGGCTTAAGCGATCCTCCTGCCTCAGCCTCCCCAGTAGCTGGGACTACAGGCATGAGCCACTATGCCCGGCTAATTTTTTTCTATATAGATTTTTAGTTGTCCATATAATGTCTTTCTATTTTTAGTAGAGACGGGGTCTCGCTCTTGCTCAGGCTGGTCTCGAACTCCTGACCTCGAACGATCCACCCGCCTCGGCCTCCCAGAGTGCTAGGATTACAGGCGTGAGCCACCGCGCCCGGCCTTTCCTCATCTTTTAAATGTCCACTCCCTCTTTCAGTTTCTCTGGCCCCAGACCTCATAGACATCTTGATACTCCCTTCTGATACTCCCACATCTAATCAAATAATTATGAAAGTACATTCTTTATATACTTTAAATGCTGCCTTAACTATAAATGGAACGACAATTTGCTGCCACCCCGTAAGCAACCGTAACCTCTTGCTTGTGTTATTTTCATAGTCACTGGTCTCCCCGCTGCTTCTGCACTTTTCTATTCTCAACCCAGCAACCAGGGTGATCCTTTTAACATGAAAGTCTGATTATTTCACTCCTGTGTTCAAACAGTTCAGTGGCTTTTTATGTCCTTGAGAGTAAAAGCCAGAATATTTACTGTGCCTATAAGCACCTCCGTTGATCTGTACCTCCTGCCTCTCTGGTTTTGTGTCCTACACAATCAGGTTTCTCCTTGGCTTCCTCTACTCTGGCCCCCAGGCATCCTCCAGGCGCAGTCTTGCTTTTGTGCCCTCAGGGATAGAGCATTGTTTTATTCACTGCAGAGTCCCCAGGACCAAGGCTGGCTCGTGATGGGCACTCACAGTTCCTGAATGAATGGCTGCTTGTCTTGTTACTCCTGATGCTGGTTACAGCCTATATGCATGTTTCTATAACAAAAGTATTTGAACTTCACCTAAAACCGTATAGTCCTCTAAGAATTGAGTAGAAACAAAGAAAAGGAGAAATTACTGAGAAAGCCTAATGGTATTCTTAGCAGTTTTTACTTTTTTTGTAGAAACCTCCAATAGAAGTCTTATAGTTTTAAGGAGGAATTTTCAGTGTGCAAAAATGTATTGGTATGCCTGTCCTCTTGGTACTGTGCCGCCTATTTAGTCCCCCCTTAAAAAAGGAGAGGAATATAAGTACAATTATTGTTTTGCACGGTAAACTAGCAGCTAGCTACAATAATCACAAGTTTATTTGAGTAGTATTAAATGCGTATACTTATTTGTGCTCTTAAATGAAAAAAAGAAAAATGCTTGTACGGACTTAAATGCATAGTCTAAAAATGCAGTTTTATACTCTGGTTTCTCTTCAGATCATATAAATCCTTCGCCTTTTTAAAATGCAGTTTAACTGATATTTAGTTGGGAAATGAGAGCGCAAGGGGAATTAATGATATGCAGATTTTTAGTATTTAATTCTGCTGAGACAAGATTTTTTTTCTTTTAACCTTTTTTCCCTGAGCTGTAGGTCTCCTTTCCTGTTGGTTGATTAAAAAGAAAAATCTTTTAGATAAATTGTTGAAATGAGTAGTAGTTCCTGAATGAATAAATAATTTTATGTGGAAGTATAAATTCTCCTTAAAGCAGTCTACACAGTTTCCTTTTTTGTGTGTAATATGCAAAAATTTGTCTTTATTGACTTCTGGGACTTTTATGTGGCCATAATGTGGACTTGGTTTTCACGGCTATAGGGAGTGTGGGTGAGTATGTGTGTGTATATATCTTTACAGTTTTTGTAATATGAACATGTAATTTAGACTGATATGCTGATATTTTACTTTAACTCCTAAGCAGTAATTTGAACAAAAATCAGATTTGGTATTATATTTTTCTTTCACATTTAAATAAACATGACCTTTATAATTCTTAAAAAGTCTATTTACATACCAAATAAAATGATTTTCGATGATCCACTAGAAATGTTTGCCTATGGTTTTGAAATAGTCCTAGCCTGAACAACATAGTGAATCTATTTTATAGACTAATTAGGTCATCTTCATTAGAATTCAACATTGACGTACTTGAATTCATATGTTAGCATTTCACATATGAAGTAACCATCTTGGGTTAATAAGATCCTTATTTCTGAGCTGGTGTGTAGTCCTACCACTAAGTTTATTTCAGCTATAGTCACGGGTTTTTTTGTGTTTTTTTTTTTTTTTAAGAGACATGGTTTTGCTCTGTTGCCCAGGCTGGAGTGTAGTGGTGTGATCATAACTCCTGGGATTGCTGTAGCTAGCTGCTAGTTTACCGTGCAAAACAATAAATGTACTTATATTCCTCTCCTTTTTTAAGGGGGGACTAAATAGGCGGCACAGTACCAAGAGGACAGGCATACCAATTTTTGTACACTGAAAATCCCTCCCTAAAACTATGAGACTTCTATTGGAGGTTTTTACATTGGCAATCTCCTGCCATTGCTTCTTTAGTAGCTGGGACTACAGCCATGTACCACCGTGCTCAGCGGAGCAGAATTTTTTTTTTTTTTTTTTGAGATGGGGTCTTGCTGTGTTGCCCAGGCTGGTCTTGAATTCCTGGGCTCAGGAGATCTTCCTGCCTCTGACAACCTCTCAGACAATCTCACCTTTGCTCATTAGGCTCTATGCAAGTTAGTCTGTTCACTTTTTCAAACATGCCATGCTTGGTCTTGCCTTAGGACTTTTACACTAGTCGTTTCCTTTGTCTGAATGGTCTTTCCCAGATCTTGAGCCTGGCCCCTTAACTATAAGGTCTCAGCTTAAATATCACCTAACTCACCATGCAGTTTAAAATAGCTTCCCCATTACTGTTTTAATTTCTTCATGGCATTTCTCAGTCCTTGAAATTATATATTTTTATATATATTTGTTAGGAGAGCAGGGACCTCCTTTGTCTTGTTCCCTGCTGTTCACAATGCCCAGAACGCTACCTGGCACCAAACAGGTGTGCAGTAAAGTGTTAAATGGATGAAACCAGCTACCGGTCTCATCTGTTCTTTGTTATGAATGATTTCAGTGTACTAGTATTTTAAACTGTCAACAGCATATTTCTTCTAACCTAGGGAAGACAGAAACTGGATCAATCAGACAAAAGCCTGGTTTTAGAACAGGGTGGGACAGTTTGGGACCTGCTCTGATCCTCAGCGTGTTCCGTGGAGCCATGGTGTGCTGGAGTTGGGGAGGTGCCTGTGCCTCTCGCTCCGACTCCGCGCTCGGTGCCATCGTCTGGCAGCTTGAAACTGGCCGTGGTGGGACAGTTCCAACATGGGAATGGGCAAAAGCTACCAATCAGGGCTCTTTTTTTCAAAAGAGGTTGTGGTTCAATATTTATCAGGAGACCACTGGGTGGGCCCATGTGAAATTGCTGGTTTTTGCTCGAATATTGGCAATTTCTTATGTTTTAACCTAGTAGAGTTACCTGTTTTGGTTTACAGGTAATTTCTTCGTAGGAGTTACTGAAATTACCTCAGTGCTTTACTTTCTTTCTTTTTCAAAATTATGTTCCCTTCACATCTGATGATTACTTTGAGATTCATTTAATGCATAAAATTTGATATTTATATGTTTGTATGTTGATTATTTAACTGTATATCTAATAGTTTAGCTTATTCCAACGCAGGCACAGAAGATCTTCAGATTCCTCTGAGAGTGTTCTTGGTTTTGCTACTGAGTGGTAAATAAGCCTTTTGAAAGGTGTTCCTTTTCTGTCAAGAAAGCAGATCTGATTCAGTTAGTGATATAGCGTTATCTACCCTTTTTTCCCCCAGAATGATTTACATAAATATGTCTGAGTTCAGTTCTTTGGGGTTTTCTTTTCTGGCTTTTCTCTTCTTTTGCCCATTATTACTCTCGAAGTGCTTGCTTACATTTTCTGATCATTTACTTCTGCTACTCCATGATTTCTTCTACGAATAAATGTCACTAAATCAATGAAATGATTCTGTCTTGTTTCTCGAGTTTTTTCCTATTATCTTTCCTATAGTACCTGGACATTCCAGCCCATTTCCAACCCTCCCCCCAGCTCTCCAGTAAAGAGACATGAAATTACAGGCATCATTTTCTTATCTGAGGAAGTTTATTGTTTAAAAATTGAACTTTGTTGGCTCAGGGGAATTTATTGGTATTTCTTGAGCAACATTTGCTGTATGTTAATTCTGAATAAGTGGATTTGAACTGGTGGTATTGAATTATTATAAAATATGACACCTACGTTTCCTATCCTCTAACTCAAATTGTTCTCTCTCTTATGTACATATAAAAAAAAAAGTGTTTAATATAGAGCATCAGAAAGTACATATAAGGTAAAGAAGAAACCTTTACTCCTACCACCGCAAGATAACCAATCACTGGTAATATTTTGATGAATGTCCTTCCAGATAAATCAGTGAATATATGCTTTTTCACAAAAGATCTTATTATACATACTATTCTATAACATTTTACCTTAGCAAATATTATGATCCTATAAGCATTGCTTTTTATTACTTCAGTTTGAAAGGGTCTTCTTGGAAAGTGAAAATTTTGTCTGACAAGGGCAAAGCTGTCAGTAAAGTTGTGATTAAAAACGATGGTGTTTATGGAGAGCAGAATGTGGCAGAGTCAACTGGAGACAGGAATTACTTAAGCAGTAATTTTTTTCTCAAGAGCTCTGTCACCATTGTACAATAGCCTGATTGTTTTATACTAGCTAACAAAAACCGTTCCTGACTCTATCTATGTAAAGTAGAATTATTTTAAATAGCCCTATGGTGAAATATGGGCCTGTAAATATGTTCATATTTTTTAGACTGCCCAAGTCCTACTGATGTCTTAATATTAAAATACTTCTAGAAGAAAAATGTGTTTTTTTGACAGCTTTCATCTATGTGTAGTATGTCAGTTTTATTAGATATTGTTGCCCTTGTTATGTGTCAGAGTGAGGGAGTTCTTAGAAAAAGAAAATTTAGCATGTAAGAATTCTTATGTTAATGTTTGATTTGACTTTTGTTTTATGACTGTGAAAATTCTTGTGGAAGAATTGCTGATATGTATTGGTGTATTGCATCCTTGGAAATTACCAGTCCCAATCTTGTCAAGTAATTGTTTGGGTCTTAAGGTAGCAATTTTTGTTTGAGACAGGTCTTACTCAGTTGCTGGGGCTAGAGTGCCGGTGGAGTCGTCATACATATCCCACTGCAATCTCGTACTCCTGGGCTCAAGTGATCCTCCTGCCTCAGCCTCCCGAGTAGCTGGGACGACAGGCATGCGCCGCCATGCCCGGCTAATTTTCTCTGTTTGTGGGAGAGATGGAGTCTCACTCTTGCTCAAGCTGGTCTTGAACTCCTGAGCTGAAGGGATCCTCCTCCTTCGGCCTCCCAGAGTGCTAGGATTACAGGCACCAGCCACTGTGCTGGGCCTTAAAGTAGCAATTTTTAAAGCCAATCAAAGATCCTTTAAGGGTTTTATAATTTAAATGTTTTTTCCTTTGCCACAGGAAAGGTACCTGTTACCTAGGGTAGGGTAGGCCGTTGATGTTTTGCCTTGTTTTTAGCTATGCCCTTGTCTGTGCTGTATTACTGCTTGCTCGCAAGCTCTTGGAGTCTTTTTCTGTTCAGTGGCCATTTCTCTTACCCCACAATGCTACATCCCGGACGGTGCATGTGTTGCGAAGAGCACTTCTCACAGGGTAAAGAAGAATAAAAAGCAGTGTAGTCACTGTGGACTTTTTTACTGGGAAATGATGTATTTTTTGTTTAGAGACTGGCAGTGTAGTCACTAAAAAATGTTTTTCATCCACATTCTATGTTTGTGAATGGATATGCAGGTGTCTCTGTTGGAAGGTAAAGTGAAAATTGAGATAAATTCGAGAAAAGTGTTTAGAATTATTCCATACATTTTGCTGTTTTAAAAAAATGTTATTTTTTAAAAAGTTTCATTCCACAGTGAGTTTTTAGCCTCCTCTTTTTACATTTGTTTTGTTTTTGTAAACTGTTCTAAAGCAGCTTAGAAACTAGTCACACAGTAAGTGGCAGAACTCACGTTTGAAGTCCTTTCTGATTTTTGAGAGTCAGTAAGCTTGGGAAGCACTGTAAAGTGGCAGAGAGAATATGGACTTTGGAGTTAGACACACTTCACTTTGATCCCTAACTCTGGCACATATTTGCTGCATGGCAAATTCTTACCCTGGGTGATTTTTATTTTCCTTTTCATTTAAGTGAGGGTAATAGGCTTATTAAGATTAAATGAAGTAATACACATAAAGCACTTGGCTTGTAGAAGATGCTAATAAATGTTTCATTTCCTTTCTGCTGCACCTTATGGTTTTAAAATATCTTGGGAGCCACTTGGACATTTCACTTGAAAGTGAATTGCAGTCAGGAAACTGGAAATAGACATAACCCAGGTGGACTCGTACTGTAGTGACCTTCTTAATTTCCCTGTCTGAGAAGCAGAGTGGTTCTTATAACTATTCAAAATATTTGACTTCAAGGCAGGTTTTATTGTTAAAAGCTGAAATGGAACCCATTGGGATGAGTTAATTATTGCTGACGAAAATGTCAAGAAAGTAACTATTTCTACATTTCCTGAGAACTTGAAGCATTTGTGCTGTATCCATAAGGATGGTAAATTTTATAGGCTAAGAACTGACCCTTTGGAAAGAAATATATGATGAAAATAGGAGGGGAAAGTGTTCAACCAATAATAAAAATTTTTTTTATCAGATTTAAGAGATGGTGCTGATTCAGACATGCGCACAGTGACACAGGTGCTGAATGCAGTGCTGGAGGGAGTACAAATCTGTGGAACCTGTTTCAGAAGCACTTTGGCACATGTCACAGAGCAGAACTTAGTACTTCCAAGAGTACATCCTAAGGAAATAACCCATTTTTCTGTTTTGCAGGAGTGAGGGAAGAAATTATTTTTTTGGTTGTAACAGCCTTATTGAGATTATTCATATAACATAAACACCTTTTTCAAGTACATAAGTTAGTGTTATACAGCCCTTGCCACTATCTAATTTTACAATATTTTCATCACGCCCCCCCCAAAAAGAAATTAGCAGTCATTCCCCGTTCTTCCCTCTCCTCAGCCCCTGGCAACCACTAACATATTTTGTCTTTCTAGATTTGCCTCTTTGGACATGTAATATAAATGGAATTATATGCTGTGTGGCCAACTGGCTTTTTTTCATTTAGAATAATGTTTCAAGTTTGATCTGGACAGTGTATATCGGTACATCATTTTCTTTTATGGCTAAATATTATTCCATTGTAGGATATGCAACGTTTGACTTCTCTATTCACTAATGAATAGATAGTGAGTGAGTGAACCCAAACAACTGTGATGAACAACGCTGCTATGAAAATTCACGTACAGGTTTTTTTGTGTGGATATGTTTTAATTTATCTTGGATATATACCTAGGAGTGGAATTGCTGGATCATATGGTAATTCTACGTTTAACATTTTGAGGAGCTGCTAGACTGTTTTCCAGAGTAGCTGTACAATTTTACATTTCTGTCAGCACAGTAGGTAATATGTGGCCTTTTGTAACTGTCTTCTTTCACTTAGTATGTTCAAGGTTTATCCCTGTTGTATCAGTACTTTCTTTTTATAGCTTTATCATAAACCTTGAATTCACATAGTATAAGGTTTCAAATGGTATTCTTTTTCAAAGTTATTTTCACTATTCTATCTTTTTTGCATTTCTATGTGATTTTAGAATCAATGTGTCAATTTCTACAGAAAAGTCTGCTGGAATTTTAACTAGAATTGCGCTGACTCTATTGCTTAAATTGGGGAGAATTGCCATGTTAACACCATTGACTGCACTGATCTATGAACATAGTATCTCTCTCTATTTGTCTTTGCACATCATTTGATAATTGATTAATAATTCATATTTTTCATATTATAAATGTACTTTTTTTTACAGTGTCAGTTTCTGATTGTTCTTTGAACAGTTGTTTTATAGAAATAGAGTTCGTTTTTGAGTATTGATCATGTATCCTGCAACGTTCCTAAAATCACGTTAGTTCTGCTAACAGTAGTCTTTTGGTTTTCCCAATTTCATTATAAGATTTAGCATAGCCTCTGAGTTCCTTGTCAGCTTAGAGTTGAAGAATTGCATAAGCTTATGAATTGTGATATCAATACCTTGCAAGGAGTGATGTGCAGCAACCCCATTATTTGTCTTCGTTTTTCTTTTAATGAAATATTAATATTCCTCATAATATGGAACCTTGACATTTCAAGCTACTATTATTTAAGTAGTTGAATTTATAGGCAATCTCAGCAAAGTATTTGATTCTGAGGGAGGAATTGCTGTTTGTTTTCAAGGCTGGAATTCTAACCATCTGTTCAAATTATATATTTTGGAGGGCGAATCAATTACCTTGCTGATGATTTTGGGGGACAAGGAGAGTATATGGTAAGGACTTTCATGTTTGTGGCTTGAGCAGGACTGTGTGGATCATGGTATGATTTATTGAGATGAGGAAAAATGAGGAAGCAGTGGATTTAAGATTATCAATTTAACTTAGACAGGTTAGATTTTAGGCCTGTTTGCCTACTGTGTTAAATGCTTATAGGTTTATTTGGGTGCTTGTAAATGAAGAAATATATTTTAGGTTAAAAACAGGCCTGAGGTCCCATAGCTAGTCATTTACAGAATTGGAACTCAGGTCTTGGGTGCTCTGACTAAGCCCATGTTGTTATTCCCTTATGCTATATTATATCCTCAAGGCAGAAAAACATGCCTGGCTTTGGCAATAATAAAATGTTCCCTGGGAGCTACTAGAAATACGTAGCAGAGTGGAAGCTCAGCTGCCTGTGGAGTCCAGGCAGGTAACCGTGAGCCAGGTTGTAACAGGAAAGAGTGGCGTTGTCTTTGGAGAACTGCGAAGTCCATGCCCCACCTAGAGGGTTAACTGTTAATCAGCTCCAGCAGATTATTACCATGTGGGAACGTGGTACAGTATTGCCAGATTTTCTGATTTTTCAAGAGAGCTAGAAGTGTTGATTTTTCACGTGAAGTCTTCTGATTTATAAATGTAGGTAGCTATCCTTTAACACACTGTGGAGACCAACCTTGCGTGGGTCCAACAAAAATATCTGTCTGCTGAATTCTGCTTACTGGCAATGTTTGGTAGGGTTGTACCGGTATACTGTGGAAGCAACAACAGATTTACATGATGGGAAAAGGGTGGTAACCACATATAATAAGCACATTACAAGTGTTGAAGTGTAGGTTGCTTAGTTTAAACATGGTGCTTAGTCTGATGTTTGAGTTCAGTTTTCATATGGATCAGTTAATTATAGATGGGGGAGGGGGAATTGCTCCCTGCAGCTTTTTGCCTCTTAATTGCATGCTTTCATTTGCAGATAGGGCCGGTTTGGAGTGTGTGGATTTTTGAGTGAAACCTCTTCCCCAGATGAGAAGAAACCTTCAAGGAAGAGCTACTGGCAGTGAGTCTGCAGAGTCATCTGGATGCATAGTATGGAATGTTCTAAGCCCAGATGTAGCTGAATGGGTGGCTCCACTGATGAGGAGTGGTAAGTCTGATTGTCCCCGCTGATAATTAAATAACCTCAATCCTTTCCATAAAAATAGGACGACTTCTGCATTCTTAGCATTTACTGATGTACAGTAAGTTAATTTTTGTATCACTGGGAAAGACAACAGTGCAGTCTAAGAGAATTCTTTATCCCTACAATGTATTTAATGTATGATTTCAGAATTTGGCTTTCTTCTTCCAGTTAGGCACATCTCTTCCTTTGCTTATGTATTTTTCTTTTTTATTTCTTCTTTATTCCAAGGCCGGAAATATTCTTGAAATAGCCAACTCTGAAGGGATGGTCATGATGGTTACCGGTATCCATGGTAATCTTAGTTGTAGTGGATCTCATTCCCTCTGGAAGTGACTGTTCCAGTAATGGATATGAGAGACAGTCTTGGCTGATGGGAGATAAAAGAGAACTCTGCAAGAGGCTTCTGGGGAAGGTTTTCTTGCATTTGAGAAAAGGAAGAAAAAAGATGGTCCCTCTTCTCTCCGGGGCTGGTTTTATCTGGATGTGACATCTGGGACTGCTGTAGCCGTTTTTCTAGTAGCTCGAAGGCGATGCCTCCATGACAGAGGGCAGCACCAACAGGATCGCAGAAAAGTAGAACTGGAGCCCCGTTTACTGTGCCTACAGCCACCCTACCTGAATTGCTTTATTGTTTAAGTAGTTTTGCCTTGAGATTTTCTGTTATTTGCTATAGAAATCATCCACATTCGTTTGATTTCTTCCTTTTCTGATTACCCAAAGCCCTATCTTTTAGTGTCTCAGGCATTTCTACTTGATTATGTTTTATGCTGTTCAGGAATGTTTGAAGTCAAAGGCTATGTTTATATCCCTATCGTGTCTGACATTAATGCACTCTTCTTAGTGAATTCCTAAGTGCATATTTGTTGAACTGAATTATTTGAATGGAGGAGTATTTGAAAAACCAGTCCACGGAATTGAATAGAGATTTTCTTCTAATTCACGTCCTTTTCTTTAACCACACTACTTCCCTCTAGGATTATTAGTGAAGTTTGACTTTTTATTTAAGATGACTAGTGTGTAATATATGTTCAGGTGGTTAGTTCTACTCTAAAACATATTGCTTGGATTTTGCCTTTTGTTTTTGTGCAACTTTACCATCAGAACCAGAATACTCCTACATGTTTGAGTATTGGCTTTCAGTCTAATAAAGGCAATTTTGCTTTCTTCTCCATTATAAAATCTGAGAATAAACTTTGTGTTTTCTGTGCTAATTGTAAGAATGAGGGACGTGAACAGTAGGAAACATAGTTCAGGAATGATTTGTGTTTGGCTTTGGAGTGCGCATTCACAGTAAGATTCCCTAAAGTGTGCATCCCCCACTGTGTTCCTAGGACCTGTGTTTTGGGCGGGGCAAGAGAAGAGGTGTGGTGGTGAGTATGGTAAGAGGGGTTGTGAGCCATAGGATGGATTATCTAGTTGCTTATATTTTAAGGCTGTATGAAACAAACCACTTCTTTTTTTTTTTTTTCCTTTCTTTCTTTTTTGCCAAAGTCAAGATATTCCTGTACTGTTCTATCTTTTAAGTTGTTATTATAATCTCAAAAAAGTATGGGGTAAGGAGGTCTTTTTCTTCTTGAAAATCTATGGTGTTGCTTTCAGTTATGTTAAGAACAATCATAAACTTGTGGTTTTGATTTTACCAGGTAATCTAGTAGTACATTTTGAATCCTTCAAAAAGTGATTTACGTTAAGGGAAAATTTTAATTTTTTTCTTGATAGGTTGTGATGAAAATCTGGGAGAGTAACTTTTTAAGAAGATAGGGAAAGTTATATGATGTGCTTTACCCATCAGTTTCAATGCAGTAATATCATTTTTTAGTAATATGAGAAATTTAAATCACTAAGGTCAACTTTAATGTGCTTTGTTTCATATAAGTTTTGATGGGTTTGTAGGAATGGATCATGTGTCTTACCTAAACCAATCACAGCAGGCATGTGACTTAAGCCTGATCAGTCAGAATGAATCTTAGGACATTTGCTAGGAATGCTGGGATGAAGGCACTTTTTTTTTCTGAATTTCAACCTGAAAGTGTAGTCATTGACCTCCTGGCAGTTATCTTCTGACCATCAAAGGAAAGCTAGTTGAATAAGAAGTCAACACTGAAGGAACAGAGTGGAGAAAAACCATGCCCTGGTCACCTCAGTTGAGCTGCTAGCTCAAGCCTTCCGTGAAGGTGCTATGCCTTTTTTACACTGTCAGTTATAGGAGTCAGTAAACACCTTGTTTAATCCAATTTGCTTTGGATTTTTCTCTTACACGTATGTGAAAATGTCCTGATACATCCTTCTCATCACTCATTCCATACCTTTATATTAAGAGCTCAAGCAACTCGCTAAATCTTGAATTGTGAATTAGGCAAGTAAGCCTCTAATACAGTTATGCGGGGTAGCAGACAATGCAATCTACTCACTGATTTTTTTTTTCAGTACCAAATACAAGGACTAAGGTGGTAAACAAATATGTAGTCCACGCCATTGCAAATGGAGTTTGTTGTTAATTCGATGAGACTGACGTTATGTGAACAGTCTTACCATGAATGTATTCTTATCAACGGAAGTTAGGGTTCTAGAAAAAAGGAGCATGTGTTCATCTACAGTGATTGGCCCTTTGGCAGGGACTCCTGCTGAACCCTTGGCACCTGTAGAACTGTAAAATAAACAATTATGGGCAACTTGGAATCTGGCTGACTTAAAAAAATAAATACAATAAGTCATTATTAATTATTTTTCCATAAGAAGAGTTTATAAAGGTGCAGGACCACAATCACTTATTCAAAATCTTGGGGCCCACATGTGTTTTTAAATTGCAGAACTTTTTATATTTTAGAAAGTTTAATTTGGTAGACATTCCTCATTATCTGTGAGAAATTGGTTCCAGGACCACAGATGCTCAAGTTCCTTATATAAAATGGCATTGTAATTACATATAACTCACACACATCCTCCCATATACTTTAAATCATTACTTCTGATACCCATTATGATGCCTGTATATCACTTTATTCATGTGACAAATTCAAGTTTTGCTTTTTGGAACTTTGTGGAATTTTTTGCCTGAGATGTTTTCTATCCATGCTTGGTTGAATCCCTGGATGCAGAACCCCTGGATCCTGAGGGTGGACTGTACATACTGTGTATTTAATGTGACTTCTCTGCTGTGGTTTGGATGTGATTCGTCCCTGCCAAAACAATCAGTGAGGCAGTGTTGGGAGGTGGGGCCTGGTGGCAGGTGTTTGGTCAGGGAGGTGGATCCCTCCTGAGGGGACTAATGCCCTCCCCAGGGAGCATGTGCTCTCCCTTGTGGGAATGGATCAGTTCCCCAAGAGTGGGTGCTGTAAAGTGAGGGTCCTCTCCTGTTTGGTCCCCCTTCACACAGGCCTGCTTGCCTTTCCGTTCCTCCATGTGCTAGTGCAGCTGAGGCCTTTACCGGCAGCTGAGCTGGTGCTGGTGCCATGCTTTTGGTCTTTATAGCTACTGGAATTATGGGCCAAATAAACTTCTTTTATTTATAAATTAACCCAGCCTCAAGTATTCTGTTATAACAACACGAACAGGTAAGACAATCTTTTTTTTTAAGGAATGGACAGGTGGCTTTTTTTTTTTTTCGTAATAATACAGATAATAATATCTTAACATTAGTTGAACTACTAAACAAATGCCAGGCTCTGTATCAAGTACTTTTCTGTATTATCTTAACTTACCTGTTTAATAAACGGTATTCATTTATATACTTGAGAAAATTTAGAGAGGTTAAGTGACTTTATCAAGGTTCATTCAGCTAGGAGATAGGAGAATTGAGGTTGTAACCTAGAGCGTTTGGCTCTGAGGTCTGTGCCCTTAACCGCTGTTCAGACTGTGGATTGTGCTGTGCTGCTCAGGGCCAGTGCGGAAGGCGTCATGTCTTGCCCACGGGGTTACTGTTCTTTTCAGCAGGGCCTTTCTTGAGTACATGGTGAGAGAGGAAGGGAAGGGGGAAGAAGGGACTGTCTTGAAATCTTACTGTACAGGGAAAAAGAAAATTTTTAAAATGTACTTTTAACCCATCACATATGACAGCTACATGATGTGCTAAAAAAATTGAAACATATCTCTGATGCCACATTTTCTAAAATAAAATTCTATCGTGTTGTCTATCAGAAACATGGGAAGGGTAATCGCAGCCCAGTGTCCACTCCCAGGTTCAGTCTGGGCACATCCGTATTTTCTGAAACTTGATTCCTGGGATTGGGATTCTAGGGGTAAGGATAACGGCACGTTATTTAGTCTTTTAAACTTTAATTATGAAGTTCTGGTCTGTAATCCTAGGACTATTCACTGAACTCATGAAATCTTTAGAATTATAATATTTTTTAAGTCTGCCCATTTGAGCAGAAAATATTTCTTATTTTCTTCATTTTTTTTCCTTTAATTGGTATTGAGATTTAACTTTATGTATTTTTTTTTTTTTTACCTGTTTTCATTTTTCCTTCAGGATTTTAAAAGATTTTAAGTGGTCTTCATAAATCTATTATTGTTTTTGAAGAGAGATGTAGAAAATTAAAAGGAATGGACTCTGGAGCCAGATTGTTTATTGCATTGGCTAGAACTTCTAGAACATTGTGATTATAATGAGCATCTTGTCTTGTTCAATAATTAATGCTTCTAATGTTCCATTAAATGCTTACATTTTTGGAATGTTTATAATATTTTGACATAGAACATTTTTTTCTTTTTTAAGATGCACCTATGTCCTAGGAACGATTAAGCATTATGTCTGCCTTTGAGTGTGCTTTATAAATGTGAAAGAGATCGCTTTGCTGGTTAAGACTTTTTAAAATCAGAAGTATATGTTGAATATCGTCAATTCAATTTTGACATCTGTATAGGCCAGATTTTAAAATGTGTTTAAAATGATCTTAAAAAGTGTTTGTCACTGTGTTGCAGTTGCTACAAACTAAAAATAAAGTTACTTTTATCTAGTTAAACTGCACTGTAGTTAATCTCTGGTAGTCTACAAATATTTTGCTTCTATGGTTTTTTCAAGAATATAGTGCTTATTTTTGTGCTTTTAAAAATATAGTTTTAGGCCGGGCGCGGTGGCTCACGCCTGTAATCCTAGCACTCTGGGAGGCCGAGGCGGGTGGATTGCTCAAGGTCAGAAGTTCGAGACCAGCCTGAGCGAGACCCCGTCTCTACTAAAAATAGAAAGACATTATATGGACACCTAAAAATCTATATAGAAAAAATTAGCCGGGCATAGTGGCGCATGCCTGTAGTCCCAGCTACTCGGGAGGCTGAGGCAGTAGGATCGCTTAAGCCCAGGAGTTTGAGGTTGCTGTGAGCTAAGCTGACGCCACGGCACTCACTCTAGCCTGGGCAACAAAGTGAGACTCTGTCTCAACAAAAAAAAAAAAAAAAAAAAAAAAAAAAATATATAGTTTTATAATATGTTGACTTATTTAATTTATATATGTCTTATTAAAATATCTATGTGGTCCTAATATGTAGGAGCTCAGTGAATATTTGTTGAATAAGTTAGTTTTTGTAATTATCTGATTAGTGAGTTATCTTGATAGCTTATTTTTTCACTGGTGATAGGAAAAGAATATAGCAATTTTAGAGATGGAAAAAACTCAGAAACTTCCTGGTTTCGTGGTCATATGGCTGACTTCTGATCCTGATTTCCCATTCTGACTTCATAGCATCTTGCTATGCGTACCAGTCTACTAGAAGCAATCTGTTGGGTTTAGGTATTGAGCCCCCGCCCCCCACAGAGACAAAAGGAATAATCTGTTCACCAAATGTGAGAGAATGTACACATTGTAGAAATTGAAATTTTTTTAAACCCAGAAATACAATGGGATATTTTTTCACACATCAGCCTTAATGGCTCTGAGTTTCTCCCTTTCTAAATGTTAATATCTAGAAAGAAGGAGTTTGGGAAACTTTCAGGGAATAGAATGATTGGTATTAGCTCTTCAGTTTTGGGAATTTGATCCAATGTGAAAATCTTCATCTATAGCTAGAAAAAAATGTATATAAATATATATATTTTTAAGAGACAAGGTCTTGCTCTGTCATCCAGGCTGGAGTATAGTGGTACAATCATAACGCACTGTAACTTTGAACTCCTGGGTTCATGCTATCCTCCAACCTCAGCCTTCCAAGTAGCTAGGACTACAGGCATGCACCACCATTCCCAATGAATTTTTAAATTTTTTTGTGGACATGAGGTCTCACTATTTAGCCCAGGCTGGTCTTGAAGCAATCTTCCTGCCTTGGCTTCCCAAAGTGCTGGGATTATAGGCATGAGCCACTATGTCTGGCCTATAGAGAGAAAATATTTTAAAGTCCGATACTAAAGTGTAGGGAATGGAAACTGATATTAAATTTCCAGTTTTATAGTTAATGGTCCAGTTTAGAAGTATCTGGAAATAATTGCCATCTAAGGGAATATGCTTATGTAAATAGTATTGGTGATCCTAATTAATTAGCTGGCCATTGTTAGGGTGAGTGCTTTTCGTACACCAAGGCTCTGCCTGTCACTTCAACAAGCCATTTTGGGGCAAGACATGGTAGCTCACACCTGTAATCGTAGCACTTTGGGAGGTGGAGGCGGGAAGATCGCTTGAGCCCAGGAGTTTGAGAACAGCCTGGACAACAGCAAGACCCTGTTTCTTTAAAAAAAAAAAAAAAAAAAATTAGCTGGGATCATGGCGAATGCCTATAGTCCCAGCTGAGCTAAGAGGATTGCTTGAACCCAGGAGTTTGAGACTGCAGTGAGCTATGATTGTGCCTCTGCAGTCCAGCCTGGGCAACAGAGCAAGACCCTGTCTCTTAAAAAAAGAAAAGCCTTTATTTTTTTTTTCCTTGTGAGACAGAGTCTCACTCTGTTGCCCGGGCTAGAGTGCCATGGTGTCAGCCTCGCTCACAGCAACCTCAGACTCCTGGGCTCAAGCCATCCTTCTGCCTCAGCCTCCCAAGTTGCTGGGACTACAGGCATGTGCCAACACGCCCGGCTAATTTTTTTCTATATATTTTTAGTTGGCCAGATAATTTCTCTCTATTTTTAATAGAGATGGGGGTCTCGCTCTTGCTCAGGCTGGTCTCGAACTCCTGACCTCGAGTGATCCACCCACCTTGGCCTCCCAGAGTGCTAGGATTATAGCTGTGAGCCACAGCACCCGGCCTAGAAAAGCCTTTTTGAGCCCATTCCTTTCAACTGAGACTTACTTAGTCACATAGGTTTTAATTTTATGCAACTTAGTGTATTTACCTGAAATGCTGATCTTTTAAGTGAATTAGGAGTGGAAGGTGGGAGAATGATCTTTTCAAGTCACAGTGTTAATTTTTCCTTCCCACACCCAGGGTCTCATGTCATTCTGGTTCTCTTAAACCTATAATAAACCACTGATTTTTAAGTTCCTGTATAGAATGGAATTCTGAACCACTTCAGCTGCAGTTGTCCTCTACCCTAGGGCCATAGAAAGTGGTTTGGAGTGCAGTTTCTGCCGCTGAGAAGAACTATTGATCTCTCTAACAAGGATAACTTTGCACTGATACATAGGCTGCAGCCCGCTGCTAGACGCGGCCTGCACTGTGTGCAGTGGCTTCCCTCGCCCCTTGTCAGGCACCACTGTTCTGCAGTTGGATGGGCAGGGCTGTTTCTCAAAATGCAGGTCACCTATAGCAGAATCATCTAAAACCTAAAAGATGATATAGAGAATCACCATCATGATTCAATATGTGAAAAATGTTATTCTTCTTTAATCAATAACATAGCATGATCCCAATAAAAATACCAGCAGGATTTTTAAGGATTAGACCAGCTGAATCTGAAATTTTGTAAGAAAAAAATAAGATTATCCAGAGAAATTCTTTAAAAAGGGAACTTTTAAAAAGGAACTAGTTCTCCCAGATATTAAAAGTGTATTCTAAAGTTACAGTAGTCAAAACACCATGATTCAGGTATATGATTAGATAGATTAGTGGTACAGAATAAAAGTAGTCCCAAATTCATATGGAAATTTAGAATATAATGAAGACACATTTCAGTGTGAAAAGGAGATAAGGATTTTTTTTTTTTTTTTTTTTTTGGCAGCTGGGTAGTCATCAGGAAAAAATCAGATCCTTGAGAGAAGGAATACAGATTTTTTTCCTTTTTATATTTGAAATTAGGGAAGCCTTTTAAGAAAATATTTTTTGAAAGATAGAAAATACAGGTACTCTGATGCATTGTTAGAGGAAGTATAGGTTGGTACATTCTCTTAGGAGATTTGGGAAATGTCTGCCAAAATTTAAAAATGCCTACCAAAGTTTAAATGTATGTGTCCTTTGATTAATCATTTTCACTTCTTGGTATTTATCCTGCAGATAAATCCTTTAGGTTTGGATTTACTTCATCATATTTCCACATGTGTGAATATACAGGTTATTCTTTGCAACATTTCTTACAATAGAAAAATATTAGAACAACTTACTTTTCCATCTGTCAGAGACTATTTCTACTGATATAAAAATGCAGCCTTTAAAAACTGAGGGAGGGCCGGGTGTGGTGGCTCATGCCTGTAATCCCAGCACTCTGGGAGGCCAAAGCAGGCAGATCATTTGAGCTCAGGAGTTCGAGACCAGCCTGAGCAAGAACGAGACCCTGTCTCTACTAAAAGATAGAAAGAAATTAGCCACACAACTAAAAATATATATAGAAAAAATTAGCTGGGCGTGGTGGCGCATGCCTGTAGTCCCAGCTACTTGGGAGGCTGAGGCAGGAGGATTGCTTGAGCCCAGGAGTTTGAGGTTGCTGTGAGCGAGGCTGACGCCATGGCACTCTAGCCCAGGCAGCAGAGTGAGACTTTGTCTCAAAAGATAGATAAATAAATAAATAAATAATTGAGGGAGGTAGTTTTTAAAAAGTTATTGCTATTGCCTGATTTTCAAGATGTAGTATGAAGTGAAAAGGTAGGGTGCCAATGATATATGATACTATGTAAAAATATTTTTACCTATATTGACTACCTGTGAAAGGCTACAGAAGAAGCTAATATTAGTGGCTGTGTTAGAGGAGAACTGGGTGGCTAGGAGTAAGGTGGGAAGGAAATTTAGTTTTCATAATTAATACCTTGAATCTTGAGTTTTGTGCCATGGTGATATAAGACCTATCTGGGGGAAAAAAAAGTGATAGTTGGTAAAAGCAAAAAAAAAAAATTCCACCAAATTTTCGTCTTTATCAACTTATCAGAATCTCCAAGGGTGAAATCACCCTGAATCTCCTTTGGAAAAATTTTTTCCATAGTACTGGTAAAAACCACATAACATTGATGTAGTTGAAGAATAAATTTTTAAAGACTCCACTTAACATGAGATTTATCATGGTAATCATTTCTAAGTGTATGGTTTAGTAGCGTTAAGCATATTTACATTGCTGTGAAACAGATCTCCAAAACTTTTTTATCTTGTAAAACTAAAACTCTATACCCATTAAACAGTAGCTTTCCTTTTCCCCCTACCACCATCCCCTGGTGCCCACCTACTTTATGTTTCTATGAACTTGGCTACTTTAGAGACCTCATTTAAGTGGAATCATGCAGTATTCGTGACTGGCTTATTTCACTTGACATGATGTCCACAAGGCTCATTCATGTTATAGCATATGGCAGAATTCCATTCTTTTTTAAGGCTGAATTATACTCCATTGTGTATGTACCATATTTGGTTTATCTCTTTATCCCTTGGTGGACGTTTGGGTTGGCTATTGTGAATAGTGCTGGTATTATCATGGGCGTATGGACATCTCTTCAAGACCCTGCCTTCAATTCTTTTGACTCTATCCCAGAAATGGGATTGCTGGATCATGTGGTATTTCTATTTTTAATTTTTCGAGGACCTGTAATCATGTTTTCCGTGGCACCTGCACCATTTTACAGTCTCTCCAACAGTGCACAGGGTTTCCGATTTCTTCACATCCTCACCAACACTTATTTTTTGTTTTTTTGGTAATAGCCGTCCTAAGGGGCATGAGGGGATCCTAATCTATATTTTTAACAAGCATTTTGATGTATTTCTCAGTGAGCTATGATGGCACCGTTGCACTGCAGCCTGGGTGCCAGAGGAAGACCACATCTCTTAAAAGAAAAATCATGTATTTCTCATATACTTTAAAAAAGCTTTATGAAGTTATGAAGTACACTTAAAGATTTTAGTTTGATTACCTAAAAAATGCAACTAATAGTCACTTTTTAGAACTGTTATCTGTGTGCTTTGTTTCTGTAATTTAAAGTACATGTTGTATAATCAGATTGTCTAGGGATAATACCCTTCACTCTCCCCCTCCCCCATTTTTTTCTTTTATTTAGTTAGCTGTAAAGGAATTGCCCAGGGAACAGACTCAGCTGTGTGTACTTAACCCCAAGATGTTTTGCTCACCTTAATTCTTTTCTCCAATATAGTTAAAATTCTAAGGTTCTACATGTTATAAGAATTCCAATGGTATACCAACATTCAAAATATTATGTTTTAATAAAAAACTGACTGTCCTTTTTACTTGGCATGAGAGAATTTGAGCTGTTTAGTTTTAATTGAAAATACTAAGATCCAGGTAAAAAAGGGAAAAGAAGTATAAATTGTCCTTAAATTTTTTTCCTCCATTTCCAAGAAAATTTTAGGGTGTGAGTGTTCTACAACAAAATTAATAGCTTATGCAGTATTTTGCATTTTGAGTAAATTCCTTGTGGTTTTTGTTTTCCTCACTTGAAGTTCCTGAAATTGTTATTCTGGAACTGTTATTGCAGAGTGTCCATTCTTTCTGGCAGGTATTTATTCTTGAGAAGTATTATTTCTAAAATCACATCACTGTATGAGTATCCAGCTATAACCTATGACTACATCATGAGTATTAGAAGTCATTTTGAAATAACTTTTACCAGACTTTAAGGTTCGTTACTGTGCCATTTTCTCCTTTATGACTGTTTTTATTTGGATATTTTAGACTGAACTGCTACATTTATTCTATCTGGTGTGTGAGTTGGTAGAGGAGGGTTCAGGTAGTTGTATGGCTTGGGAAGAGTGGGAGTTCAGTCCTCATGGTGAATTGTGAGAAGATGATGAAATCCTTTATATCAGTTTCCACAGACCTGCATTTCATAGACTCACATTTTAATGAGCATTGGTTGTGCAGCTGCAACGCTGGCAACAAAGCCTAGGAGAAAAGCCTTGGGGCAGCATTCCAGAAATCAAGGCAGGCTCTGGTCTCATGTGGAGCTGAGCCAATGAAACAGATAAAATATAAAGCATTTAGTACAATTAAGACCAATACTTTCTTTGGCATAGTGGAGTTGAAAATTTTCCACACGTTTTATTTAAAAAGTCCAAAGCTGTCATAAGTTGCACACTCAATAAGAGTAGCTATATTACATTCTCTTTTAGTATAAAAATAAAATACTCTTGGAAGCTAATATTTCTGTGAATTATATCTAAAATGTCATGATTACTGGCCCATTCTTGGTGAAGTCTAGACATTTTCAAAACACAGGGCACCAAATTTGTCAGATTTTTAAACACAAGCTTTGAGGTTTTAATAACTTTAAAAATTAAATGGTCATGGCCGGGCGAGGTGGCTCACGCCTGTAATCCTAGCACTCTGGGAGGCCGAGGCGGGAGGATTGCTCGAGGTCAGGAGTTCGAGACCAGCCTGAGCAAGAGCGAGACCCCGTCTCTACTAAAAAAAAAAATAGAAATTATATGGACAACTAAAATATATATACACAAAAAATTAGCCGGGCATGGTGGTGCATGCCTGTAGTCCCAGCTACTTGGGAGGCTGAGACAGGAGGATCGCTTGAGCCCAGGAGTTTGAGGTTGCTGTGAGCTAGGCAGACGCCACGGCACTCACTCTAGCCTGGGCAACAGAGTGAGACTCTGTCTCAAAAAAAAAAAAAAAAAAAAAAAAAATTAAATGGTCATAGCAATTTTAATGTGAATGTTGCATGGTTATTGGACTCCATAGATTCTCCTAAATAATACAATTTATTAAATATATTCTCCTAATACTATGACAGTGACTATATAATCTATCATTAAAGCATAATTTCATTATTACCTGGTTTTTATACAATTATGTTGCATCTGGGTTTTCCCTCCTATTATAATAGGAAATACTACAATAAAACATTTTTGTCCATATAGGTATTTTGCTTTCTTTTGGATTACTCAGGATTATTTCTGTATTTCCAGAAGTGTTACTAATGCATTAAATGTAAACATTTTCAATAATTTCTGACAGTGTGTATGCAATTAGTAGTTTCTCTACTTCTTTCCCTTTATTGATTACCACATTTTAAAATTCATTGCATAGATGTGAAATGGCAGTTGCATTTTTTGTTTTTAATTTTAATTTCTTTAATTAGGAACTTTGAACATTTTAAAAGAAGCCTACCAGCTTCTCCTCTGTGGATTGTAAATTTTACATCCTTTTCCCATTTATCTATTGGAAATCCATTAGTTGTTTTAGGTAATAGTCCTAAGAATCTCTCAAATTGAATGTGGTAAACTTCTCATTCATTCTGTACATACATACCAATATGTGCCAGACCCTGTTACAGCTTGAACAAAACATCATGATGTAATTGCAAACTCCTCGAGCTAAAAGGACTCTTAGATAGTGTTTTCATTTTTCACCTAAGAAAACTGAGATCCCATCCCAAATTACATGATCAGTAATTAACCTTAGGGAATTGTGGCCGAACTGGAATTAAAGCTCTGTAGGCATCATTGCCTCCATTCTCTTCCATGTATCTCCTCTTTGCTCTTCCAGATACGATACCAGATTTCTTCCCACTGCCCCTGCTGCTTCTGCTATACTTGCGGATTCCTGTGGCCTAAGCAAATCAGCCTAATCCTAGTCTCCTGGTTTAAAGAACCCACTGGTTTTTACCATTCCTTTGGCCGCAGTGATTGGTTTGGGAATGACAAGTCAGCCAAGTTGATCCAGTTAGAGGGTAGCCTTGAATTTTCATTACCATTAAGTGCTAGTAAGTATTTTAAAAAATGTTTACGTTTTTACCTTTTAATTTGAATTATCTAGTTATGTAGTTTCCAAACATGAGATTTTAAAAACCATCTTTTTGTCATTAATTTCATCCTATTTTTGTAAGAGAATATAGTCTGTCTGGTATTGATCCTCTCAAGTGTTTTGAGGCACGCCTTTTCTATTATATGACCAGTGTGTGTATGTGCTGTATGCTCATGAATATAATAGATATTCTCTAGTTTTTTTGCTGGGATCGTCAATATCTCTACTTATATTGTTCTCTTCTTGATGAATTGATGTTAAAATTCTCAACTACACTTGAATTTTTACACCTGTATTTGTGGTATTTATTCCTTATGTATATTGAAGCTTTCTTGTTTTCTATGGATGTGTTCATGATGATAATACATTTTTGTTATATCAGTATATAGTATCTGAATTTGTCCTTTATGATATTTTTTGCCTTAAATTTTATTATGATTGCTACTGTAGCTTTATTTTGATTCATACTCATCTGATGTATCCTTTCTTAAATATGTCTCTTGTAGGGACTATATTGCTTTATCATTTTTTAACCCACCATAAAATTTTTGGCCTAATTTGTTTTTAAATTGGCAAGTTTAACTCATTAACATTATTGTAATTCCTTTTTTTTTTTTTGAGACAGGGTCCTGCTCTGTCTCCCAGGCTAGAGTGCCGTGGCATCATCATAGCTCACAGCAACCTCAAACTCCTGGGCTCAAGTGATCCTCCTGCCTCAGCCTCTGGAGTAGCTGGGACTATAGATTCATGCCACCATGCGCAGCTAATTTTTCTATTTTTTGTAGAGACGGGCTCTCATTGTAGCTCAAGCTAGTCGTGAACTCCTGGCCTGAAATGATCCTCCTGCCTCAGCCCCTGTTGTAATTACTCTAATTGGGCTTACTTTTGGTCCTTTCCCCCCTTTCCTGCCTTTCATTGCATAGGTTGGGGTTTTGTTTTTTTTTTTTCTATTATTGTTCTCATGCTTGTTGTCCTTTAGACCCATTCTTGTTTATTTCTGCATATTGATTACACTTAAAGTAGCTTTTTCTTCCTCCACATATGACAGATACTCTAGCGCAGTCTTATGTTCTCTGGGTGTATGTCCTGACTCCGCGTCCCCAGTGAATGTATTGCTAGTATTTTAGATCAGAGTTTTGTTCGATATCAAGGCATTTGACTACTTTTACTTTGTCCCTCCCTTTTTCTTTTTCTTTTCAATATTCCTCCAAGATTGTGCTTAGTGGGCTTTATATGACATTCTGAGGCTTTGTGTTCTTGAGAATATTTTTGCCTAACATATTGGAATGATATTTTGTCTGGATGGAAAATTCTAAATGTAAAGTTCTTTTAATTCAAGACTTTTAAAATAGAGGTAACAATCCTTTACCTGGAATTCCAAAATCAAAAAAAGATCTGAAAACCAAAGGACTTCTTGTAACTCATTTGGCAACAAAACCCAACAAGCTGACGTGAGGCTGTTTATGGCTCATTTGACAGAAGAACCCAACCTTAACTGACATGAGGGTATTTATGGCTTTTATTCATCTCATTTAGTGTATTTATAGATTTTTGCTTCAAAATATTAATGAGTTCAATTATGGGTCAGTGCCTTAGACACTGCTCTGGATGTTACATAATATATGATATATACCATATTACTTTTGTAAAATCTGAAAAATTTTGTCTTAGTCTGTTTTGTCTGTCTGTAACAGAATACCACAGACTGGGTAGTTTATAATGAATCAGAAGTTTATTGGCTCACAGTTCTGGAGGATAGGAAGTCCAAGAGTGAGAGGCTGGTATCTCGCTGGGCAGAGAAAGCGAGGCAGTGGGGGAACTCGCCCCTTTACAATGGACCCTTCCTGATGGACGCACTCTCAGGCAGGGCCAGCATGAATCCGTCCGTGAGGGCTGATCCTTAGTCCCAATACTGTTGCATTGGATATTGAGTTTCCAACACATGCTTTTTAGAGGATACATTCAAGCTATAGCAATTTTAAATTCTGAAAAAACCCTTGCCTCAAGAAGTATGGATTGTGGGCTGGGCGCGGTGGCTCACGCCTGTAATCCTAGCACTCTGGGAGGCCGAGACGGGTGGATCGCTCGAGGTCAGGAGTTCGAGACCAGCCTGAGCAAGAGTGAGACCCCGTCTCTACTAAAAATAGAAAGAAATTATATGGACAACTAAAATATATATATACAAAAAATTAGCCGGGCATGATGGTGCATGCCTGTAGTCCCAACTACTCGGGAGGCTGAGACAGGAGGATCACTTGAGCCCAGGAGTTTGAGGTTGCTGTGAGCTAGGCTGATGCCACGGCACTCACTCTAGCCTGGGCAACAAAGTGAGACTCTGTCTCAAAAAAAAAAAAAAAAAGTATGGATTGTGAATTTGGGTTACTCCATCTTGTATCCAGTGTTACTTATTGCGATATATATTAATCTTATTCTTTTGCTTTGGCGTTGGTCTATTCTTTTCTTTCAGTGTTTTTGAATTTTTTCTTTGGTGAACTTAAATTTTCTAGGAATAGTTTCCTCTGTTATTTGGCTCTTTGAGCCATTATAATATTGACTTCTTTTACCTTTAATTCTGGGAAAGTTACCCTCATTATTTCTTGAAATGCTTTATTTCTCCCCTCCTTCTGAAACTCCGATTATCTGGATATTGTCTCTTTTTCATGCTCAATATTTCTACTTGATTCTTTTTCGTTGTTTCTTGTTTTCATTTCGTAGTGCTTACATCTCTCATTGACTTCTCAGGGCTGTATTCTTGGATCCTCCATTCCAATAATTCTACTTCAGATGGCATAAATTGTTTAGTGTGTTGTCTTTCTTTTACAGTAGTTTTATGCTCCAGATGTATCTGTTTGTCTATGCCCCTTGGGGGGGGTATTAGTTACTTACTCTAATGTGCATTGGAATTTGTGTCAGTCCAGGTGAGTTTAAGGAGAGGAAGGGCCTGAGTCTCAGGTCAGCCAGCCGCCTGGCACCGCTGAAGCTGTTGAGTCTCCTCTTGGCTGATGCTGCATCAGGCAACTTCTGATGAGGGTTTGCTTCGTACACTCTCAGAATGAGTAATATCAGGAAGAGGCAGTGTCCTTAGATCGTAACTCCCTCTCGGCTCCGTACCCCTGGCCTTGCTGTGGGAGCCCGAGTGGGGGCAGGAAGGGTGAGCGCCGAGGGCACCGCACCTGTTTCCACAGCCTTCCCCCACAGGGCTTTTGTGTTGTCTGCATTTTATCTTGCTGTCAAAGACATCTAGGCTGTTGCTGCTAATTTCTGTGGTGAAGGGACAATCAAAGGAGAGACAAGGGCAGAATTCAAAAAAGCTTTTAGCTAATCTGTCTTTTAACTCCAACTTCTGCTGCCCTTTGCTTCTGGTCACCAGTTTCCTCTCAGATAAGTTCAGTACAGCTTCTGGTATCTCCAGCAGTTTCTGTTTGTTTTTGTTGCTGCTGCTGTTACTGTTCCTGGAATCTGGATTTACTTCTATGCTTTTTCCTTCCCAGGGTTGATTCTGTTGGGATCAGAAGCCTGTGACAGTTTGCAATCTTGATAGGAATTGGATGACCTCATTTTGGCCAATAAGGATAGTTACACAAAGATTTCCTCAAGAAACATGAAAATCTTTAGTTAAAAAATGTATGCAAACAAAATATATACAAACTAAATGAAAATAATCATGTACGGGTTCCTGTTATCTATTGCCATATAACAAACTATCTTAGAACTTAGTGGTTTTAGTGAGCAATTCTTTTATTAATAATTTACCTCTCATTTTTGAAGGTCAGGAATTTGGGCAGGTATTGGCACTTCTTCTTTTATTTATTTATTTATTTATTTATTTTTGAGACAGAGTCTCACTCTGTTGCCCAAGCTAGAGTGCCATGGCATCAGTCTGGCTCACAGCAACCTCAAACTCCTGGGCTCAAGCGATCCTCCTGCCTCACCTCCCTAGTAGCTGGGACTACAGGCATGCTCCACCACGCCCGGCTAATTTTTCCATTTTTTTCTAGAGACAGGGTTCCACTCATGCTCAGGCTGATCTTGAACTTCTGAGCACAAGCAATCCTCTTGCCTTAGCCTTCCAAAGTGCTAGGTTTATAGGCATGAGCCACAGCGCCCAGTCTCATATTCTTTTAGTAAAGTTTTAAAATTTTATTATGTAAGTTTGCATATTTCTTGTTAGATTTGTTCTAGGTATTTTATGGATTTATTTTTTCTATTTGAAGTCCTATTGTTATATTTTCCTAACTGATTAATATATAGGAACCTAATAATTTTTATATGCTAATTTTTAATGCAAACACCATGCTGAACACTTGAATTAGTTTTTTAAATTTTATTTTTGTTATTATCATTTTCTTTTTTGTGATGGGATTTTGCTATGTTGCCCATGCTGGTCTTCAAACACGTGGATGCAGGTGATCCTCCATCCTCAGCCTCCCGAGTAGCTGGGACTACAGGCATGCACTGCTGGGCCTGGTTCTCAGTTAGTTTGATAGTTGAAATGCTTATTGTCTTCCAAATATCTCCAAATAGTGGCATTTTTTAGTTGTTTTCTGATATTTAAACTGTTTATCCTTTTGGAACTTAACTGAATTAACTAAGACCTCTAGTATAATGTTGAATAGTGCTAGTGTTGGCTGAATATCCCTGCTTATCCTGACTTTTTATAATCGACCATGTTATCAAAGATTACATTTTCAACAGCGTTTTAAAAGATTGTGGAACACTTGAGTCCTATTGCCATATTAAGTATGCCTTGTAATTTTTTGTTGAACATGATGATATACTGGGTAAAAGGAGCCATGGTAAATACACATTTGTTGTGAGGTTTTATGTTTATCTGGTTGGGTTTAGGCCGTTTTACTATTTACTTTTACTATTTTCTATTTACTAGCTTTAGGTGTTGGAGGATAAAGTTTCCTCTTGTGCCCTTATGTTTGTCCTCTCTTGTCTTTGAGTTTGAGAGTAATAAGGCGCTTGTTTCTTTTGTCATCCTGTTATGTGGTAAGGAGTGGGGGGAGGGGAGACATTAGATAGTGCCATGGTTAGTTCTCAGGTTTTCAGTGAGTCTGTGCCCCTGGCTGTGACCTACACAAAAGTGCTTCTCAGTTTTGTTTTGTTTCTACCCCCAAGTGAGACAAAAAGGCTGGAGCAGACTGGAGTGGGATATTTATTTCCCCTCCCCCAACTTGGTTAGTTTTTGGTGAAACCCGGTTGGTTAGGCTCCGGTGAAGTTTCTCTCCAGGGCCAGCCTTACTAGGAGAACAGAATGCTCTGGTGTGTTGCACCATGGCTGCCTTCCCTCCCTTTGCTGAGGCACAGGAGACTTTCTCTGACCTTCACTGTGGGAACCTGGTAGGACGGTTCCTGGAGGTGAAACCCACAGCTGTGTGGGGGCCTGCCTAAGACCAGGCACCCCTGGAGTCTTTAACTCTTAAACTTGTCTACGCTGAGCCTCCAGCTAGGCATAAATTACAGTTTAGATTTTCCTGGCCTGGTACTGGGTCCTGCAGAGTTTCTGCTTGTGGGTTTCTGTTCTGGCTGAGTTGTGGTTCTCTGTCTGCCTGCCTGTCTCTCTCATTTGGGGAACAGCAGTTTCCTGTGTACCCTCATTTCTCCAGTGGATCTGAGATGTTGGGTTTTCCATTTGTTCAGCCTTTTTCTTGTTCTGTGGATGGGAATGATGACTTCTAAGCTCCTTACAGATCGGAAACCAGAAGTCAGATTGCTATATTTTTTGAAGATTGATTGATTGTTTGCTTGCCAGTATTCACATTATAATAAAGTGACTTCTATTCAGGCATGTTATAAAGATATACTTATCAATAGCTAAAGTAGAAAGGCACAGATTAGAAATTTAAGTAGCAGGAACATGAAGCCTTAGAGTTACAAGAATGAAACATCAGAAATACATTTTCTGCTGAGGATTTGCAACTTGTTTTTTTTTTGCATACAGTATTTAACATGTCAGCATTGTGTTGTTTAATAAATACATGTTTATGTGAAATATTCCACAGAAACTCCATGGACATCTGATTTCTTAACCTTTTTGGCCTGCAGGGCCTGTGGTCATCATAGTGAGATAATACCTTGCTTGTTGGCATCAGGAAACAGATTTAAAGAAAGCATTAATAATTTTATGTCTCTTTACGTTCTGCAAAAATATCCTTAATGTTCTACTGGACTGTAGCAAGACTGCCTTATCTGAAAGCTGCTTGGTCATCTCTGAAATTATCTTTTCTAAAGTATTTACTGAAATAAAGTGCTGCGTGCCAGTTCTCCCACTTGTTCTTTTATCACCCCTGCTCTTGCACATTCCATGTGTGAAAAAGGAACAACCTGATATTGAGAAGAAAATAGAATGCATTTTTCTCAGTAGTAGCATAAGAATCATTTTTCTCTTCCTACTCCTTCATTTTAATAAAGTACAATACAGAGTATAATAAGGTCCCAATGTTTTGAGCCGTGGTAATCTGAAACTTTTTAACTGACTGTAAGTGCTGGAGTTGCTGTTGCCAGATACAGCAAAGGTTATGGATTTTAAATTGGGTGGTCACTGCCTTGCAATTTAGTTTGAAACAAAAGAGAAAGATCTGTTAGCTGTTTACAGAACTGTAGTGGATTCTTTACCTACTTACTGTTGTGCATCACAGTGCTGGTGAACTTCTAAGGTGAGCTTAAAAACAATGAACACTGATTTACAGGGGGAAAAATGCCACTTTTCTGTTTATATTATCTGCCTTCCCATCTAATGTTTCCCCACATGGCACTGATAATTTGTGATACTGTTTGTCTCTGAAATGTATCATTTTAGACACATATGCAGTTACCATACATTTGTACAATTAGTAACACTCTGGTATTTCTATAATGAGCCAGGTATTGATGAAATAATAATAAAACAGACATCATTTCTCCCCTCATGGCTCTCACTCTAGTGGAGAAGATGTTTACTGTACAAATGTGTATGTGATATCAGGGGATGATAACTGCTCTGTGGGAAAAGAAGATAGAGAATGACAAAAGCATCCATGTAACCAAAACATCTGTACCCCTGTAGTATTCTGAAATGAAATAAAAACAAGGAAGATAGAGAATGTGTGAGAAATGATGATGTTAATTTAAATAGGGTGTTCAGGGAAGGCATCAGTGAGGTGAAACACAGGCAAGGGTTTAAGGGCGTCAGCCACAAAGCTCCGGAGGGCGGAGCATTTTCATCAGGGATTAGGAAGTGCCAAGCTGTGTGTGCGAGAGGAACACTGAAGAAGGCAGAGTGGCTGCGAGCCGCGGGGCCAGGGGTGGGAGTGAGGCCAGAGAGGTGACCAAAGGCAGTTCATGTTTGGCCTTCCAGGTCATGGAACGTCTTTGGTTTTTATTCTTTTTATCATTGAATGGTTTTGACTAAAAATGAAGAGGAAGGACATGCACTTTTTCTAGTGGTTGGCTCACCATGCGTCCGACTGAGAACCAGCACTGACTGGCCGCGCTGTCCCCTCTGGCCACGCGAGCCACCTTGCTCCTTCCGCACACTCCCCCCGGGACCCCTCAGCTGTCTGGAACTGAGTGTAGAGCACGTTCTGCAATAAGGTTGTTTATTCTTGGTGGTGGCTTTTCTTTCTGCCATTTATTGTTCTGCTGTACAGTTTTAACCTATAATGATGGGGTGTGCAAATGTGCGCTGGTGCCGGTGGAGGACCTGCCCTGGTGAAGCCAAGGGAGAGCACTGTGCTCACTGTGTGGACAGCTCGAGTTTTCTTCAGGGGAAGCGACTGAGGAAACGGAGGGGGACAGAACAGTAGAGAGCTGGGGTTGCTGTAAGACCATTAGACATTCTGGAAACATCAGAGCCATTCGTGCAGCCCGAGGGGATTAACCAACAATTCTATGACAGGTGGCCAGAGACACTCTAACTGGGGCATTCCCTGATTTCAGGGATTTGTGTAAAGCAGAGGAGCGGCTGGTCAGTGCGCTGTGTCTCCGTAGCGCTGTGCTGAAGGCGCCCCGGACGGCGCAGGCTCGCTCAGCACCTCCACTTTGGGGAACCACGTTCCACACCCTAAGTGAGGCGTGAGTGTAATAGAAATGTCTTTTTTTCTTTTTCTGAAAACACAAATGTGCATGTTCTTGATTTGTTTAATTTCACACAAAACCACATTCTATAACCAGTCATCTCAAGACAATAAATCAGTTCACTTAATAAAAATAGAAAATTATCAGTTGAGAAATGAAAAAGAACCGTACGTTCTAGAAAGGCATCTTAGAGGACCGACTGAAATGTTTTACCTGTACTGTTAAACCTAGAAGTTCCAAAGGCCATTTAATATACTGGAACTGTCTCTGCTGCCTTAGGAGTGGCCACCGTGTTTTGTTGCAGACAGTCCCTTTGGGGTGTAGCAGATGGTATTCCTTGTGGATTACACCTCTGCAGCTCCTTTAATATAACTGTGAAGAAAGTTCAAATTTGGCCATATGTACTTGAAAACAAACTAGAAAGTCTCTTGGCAAAACAGTGGAACAGACAGGTTTTGGTGTGCCCACCCTGTCGTTTGTGTCCTTAACCAGCTCGGAGCTGTCCGTTGTGATCTAATGTCCACAGCATTCAGTGTGAGTTCAATATGGGGAAGGGGGTAAGAAGTTAGTAGAAAGCCTTTTATTTTTTGAAATCATAATGTCTTTGTAGGTTTGTAAGTGTCAGGGGAAATTTTGCTTTAATGCTTTTCTTAAATTGATCTTTATTCAGTTCAGATTGGAGTTTTTAAGCTACATACCTCAAAATGAAGCAAGTCTTTTTTTTTGTTTGTTTTGTTTTGAGACAATCTCACTCTGTTGCCTGGGCTAGAGTGAGTGTCATGGCATCAGCCTAGCTCACAGCAACCTCCAACTCCGGGGCTCAAGCGATCCTCCTGCCTCAGTCTCCCGGGTAGCTGGGACTACAGACATGCGCCACCATGCCCGGCTAATTTTTTCTATTTTTAGTTGTTTGGCTAATTTCTTTCTATTTTTAGTAGAGATGGGGTATCGCTCTTGCTCAGGCTGGTCTCGAACTCCTGAGCTCAAGCAGTCCTCCCGCCTAGGCCTCCCAGAGTGCTAGGATTACAGGAGTGAGCCACCGTGCCCGGCCAAAGCGAGTCATTTCTTAGCAAACATGAGGTTGTTGCAATTTTTAGTTACTTAAAATGTGACATCAGATAAAGTAATCAATAATATTTAAAATAAAAGATTTAATTCCTTTTGAAACTTTTATACAAAAAAAATAAAACTTATGTAATGATGCACACCAATAAACAGGTATAAGCCACCACCCAACACAGATGTCCTAGTGGCGGACAGTTGAGTAGTTTCTAGTTTTTAGTTTTTTCTGTTACAAACTATGCTGTAAATTCTTGTACCTATATCTTAGTACCCCCCTGACTTTTAGTATCCTTGTTTCTCTAACATATATCTAGAAGTAGAATTCTCAGTTGTGAGGTGTGGGCATGACCAATTGTACAAGATAGTGCCACATGATTTTCCAAAGTGATAATTGCTCCCACGTCACTGTGTGTAAGTTCCACTTTCACATCTTCATCAATGCTTGATTTTTTCTGACATTTAAATTTTTGCTAATCTGATGGGTAAAATGGGATTTCATGGACTTGTTCTTTTCTGATTGCTAAGAGGTTAGGCATTTCTTTATGTGCTTAATTGCTTGGTATGGTTTCTTCTGTGAAATCATGCTTGTTCATGTCTTTTGCACATTTTTCTGTTTTTTCTTAAGCCTCCCTTTATGTTCTGAAAACAAATTCTTTGTTGGTTATATGTGTTAAAACATACTTACCTAACATCTTCTCAGCGTATGTTTTTGTGTTAAGAATGTTTTCTTACACTCGGTAATGAAGATTTCATCCAGATTTACTTGTAAAAGTTGAAAAATCTTGCCTTTTACACAGAAGCCTGGAATTGATTTTTGAAGAAGGGATTTAATTGCATTTATTTTCTATGTGGAGAACCCTCTGTTCCACAACTACTTACTGAGTAATCTTTCCTTTCTCCACTGGTGTGCAGTATAGAATAGTATATCAGGCTCCCATACATGATGCGTTCGATTATAGATTGTATTAGCCCACTGGTTCAGCATCGTGCCAACTCCACAGTATCTTCTGCAGTTTGCTTTACAGTGTCCTGATACCTGGGAAGGCAGGTCCCTTTCTTTTTCTTCTTCTTTTGTAATGTTTTGGCAATTCTTAAAATGTATATGGCCACTCTGTATAAATATTTATACAGAATATAAATATTTATATTTATATATTATATTTACATGGAATGGCCATGTAAATTTTCAAATTAGTTTATTAAGTTTTCCAAAAGCCCTGTTGGACTTTGGATTAGACTCGCACTAAATCTATAGATAAGAGTATTCCTATTTATGAAGCTAGTGTATGTCTTCATTGTTTAGTTATTTCCATAAAGGCTTTTAAAAAACTTTGTACTAATGAAAACTTTTAAACATATTCAAAAGTAGACAGTAGTATAATGAGCCCCACGTATCCATCTCTCAGCTTCAACAATTTCAATTCTTTACTTTATTCTATCCACTCTCTTCCTTTCCGCTATAATTTTGAAGGCAAATCTGAGGCATATCAGTTTATCCATAATTATTTCAATATGTATTCCTAAAAAAGACTTAACCACAATACCATTATGATACAAAAAATTGATAATTTAAAAGGGTTTATTTACACATAAATGTACATATGATAATTATGAAACAAATGTATTGTGAAGCAAATATTATTCAAGGTAAGAAATAGGACATTGTCAGCACCCCAGAAGCCTCCTGTGTCCTTTCCAATTACATATGTTCCTGTTCCAACATCTGGTGGAATTGCTATCCTGATTTTTATGGTAATTACTTCCTTCCATGATTTTTACCATCTATATATGTATCCCTAAACAATACAGTTTAGCTTGCCTATTTTGACTTTAAATGGAGTCATAACTGGAGGTGATCCTTTGTGTTTTCTTCTTTAATTCAATATTATATTTATTTATAAGATTGATCCATATTCATGTAGGCAGCTAAATTTCATGTTCATTTTTCTTTATTGTTTTGTTGTATGGCTGGTACCATAATAGATTTATCCATTATAGTTTTTTTATAATCTGGGTTGATACCCAATGCGACCGACCATTAAGAACATTGCTCTTTTATGCATTTGTGTGTGTGTAGCCTGGTGAACATGTGCATGAGTTTCCCTAGGGCTGTGCCCCCCATGACCAGGTGGCAGAATAGCGCCCCCTGCCACCCAGTCTGTGGGAAAAATTGTCTTCCATTAAACTTGGGAACTGGGGGGCTGCATGGCAGGAGATGAGCGACTTCATCATCTGTGTTTACAGCCATTCCTCATGGCTCCCCACACCCCCCCTCTGAAAAATTATCTTCCATGAACCCGGTCTCTGATGCCAAAAACGGTTGGGGACCCCTGCTCTAGGGCATATACCTAGGAGTGAAATTATTGGCTCTAAAGTCTAAAGAGTTCACCTTGACCAAGCAAGAGCAAATTGTTTCAAAGTTGATGTTATTCTTTGACATTCTCATCAGCAGTTTGAGTGTTCCATTATTTCGTATCTTCAGACTTTAAAATCTTTAGCAATTGGGGAAGAATGTAGTAGCGGTTCTTTAAGTTTAGCCTTGTATTGTCTTACATTTTAATATGAGAGTGAACAGGCTGGTCTGAAGGTAGTCAGTTATCTCGATTGATTGTTCACCGTCAGTTATAGACTGAACGCCTTGTTCTGCTCTTTCCCCTCTTCTCACTACTGCACTTGTCTTAAAAAAAAAAAAAAACCAAAAGAGAGAGTGAACAGTAAGCCTGACTTGTTTGACTAATACCTTGTGAACCTCAAGATTATACACATAAATTAGAGATTTCTTAAACTAAAATTCCCCAGTTGAAGTCTTCCACACTTTTGTTAATATTCCATTTATATTATAACATAAAATCAGTTCTTTCAAGGTATAGAAAAAGGCACATTTAGATAAATTGAAGCAGATTAATTTAAGACATTATATACTATAACATCTTTTGTTTTTATGTTTATTTTCCAGTATGGTTAGGCATGAATCTAATTTGGCACATTCTCCTTATTCTGTTCCTAGTAACTCTTGTAGAAATAACATAGTAGCCACCAGGCATCTTTGTCACTCTATATACTAATCATTATTACAGCTTAATATTTTAAAAGATGAAAAATAAAAATGGAAGTTCTTGGTGGCTCACGCCTGTAATCCTAGCACTCTGGGAGGCCGAGGCGGGCAGATTGTTTGAGCTCAGGAGTTGGAGACCAGGCTGAGCAAGAGCGACACCCCATCTCTACTAAAAATAGAAAGAAATTATATGGACAGCTAAAAAATATATGTATATAGAGAAAAAATTAGCCAGGCATGGTGGCACATGCCTGTAGTCCCAGCTACTCGGGAGGCTGAGGCAGGAGGATCGCTCGAGCCCAGGAGTTTGAGGTTGCTTTGAACTAGGCTGACGCCACGGCACTCTAGCCCGGGCAACAGAGTGAGACTCTGTCAAAAAAAAAAAAAAATAGGAAAAAGGAAGTTCTAGTATTTTCCTCTAACTTCCCAGTAGATCATCTTGATCCTCCCTCAGGCGAGCATATCCCACATTGCAAACCATTGATGACAGAAGTCAGAAGTTTAGAGCACCCAGCCCCAAATCTTTAATTTTATGGCGTAAGTAAATTATAATTTTTAGAGACTCCGACATCCTTCTTTTCACTCAACTAGCTTACTTTATAGCTTACTTTAATTAGGAGGAACATAATGGTGTATTTAAGCCTAATGAAACAGATATCAGCAATATATGTTGAGTAGGGTAAGCATATAGTTTATCACCAAATCACTAGACTTTTGAGGATGAAAGAGAGTAATAGTAATGTTAATCATTCACCACAGCAATAGGTATAAATCTGGACTGTCCCGGGCAAATCCATGATATATGGCCACCATCATGTGTTGCATGAGTGTAGTTAAAACTAATATCTTGCACCTTCATGTCATGAGGTAGAATAAAGTAATGTTCCATTTATTTTAGGTAGAGCAAAGTTTTAATTTCTCCTTTGTTGAAATGAGGAAAATAGTTTTTAAATGCCCCTCATAAGTTTTTTCATTCTGTCTTTTTCCACCAAGGGAATCTTGGTCAGATGACAATCAGGAAAGATGGTTTAATCTATATAAGAACACCCTGCAAATTATAAAGTGTTATAGTAACATAAGTTACATTCCATTATCAGGCCAGGAGGCAATGGAATAGGAAAGCTGAAGTTTATTTCTGCTTTTCTGACTTTGGTCTTAACTTTAAGGTTTCATTCTTTGAGTGGCCTTAGGTAATCCCCCAAGATGGATTCCCAAGTCCAAAGTGAAATACTTGATTAATATATGTTCCTTTCTACTAACATGAATGATAAAAAGTAAATTGTTTTAACAAATTGTTCTATCGTTAAATTCATTTTTTAAAAAACTCAGTTATCCACAAAGAATTAACAGATTCATAACGAGATTTTCATGTACTTAAATTTCTTACGTATTAATACTTTGCTTAAACAATTTATACATTTAGTACTATATGATAATTCTTAAGGGCTTTATTTTCATTGCAATGGTACCAATGGTATAAACTGCTTATTTAGGAAGAATAAATTATTTTTAAACGTACAAGATGTAGATGTAACAATTTTTATAATCATACTTTTGGCTATAAAACAATATCTATTTTAAGTTGGGATTACATTTTAGTCCCTGTCTCATTAAATTAACTAGTTATGCATGAAAGCCAGTATAGTGTAGTATAGTATTTCTAAATTTCAGCTATTCATGTACCATATTCACAATTTACCATAGCCCTATGTTACCTGTAATGTTATTCTGTATTTTTCTTTAAATGATTCTCCTTTTCACAAAAATTTAAGTGTGAAGAATAATTCACTCTTACATATAAGAAAGAAATATTACTTCCCATAAATAAAAGATATACATAAGCATACACTAAATACATAACTGTTAAAGGTTAATGTTATTAATATTTATACATACCTCCCAAAGTTATCTCAAGTACTTCTAGTGTGTATCTGCCACACTTTCCAAAATACTAGTGTTAGCACAGAGTGACTATACACAGACTGGATTCAAATCCTAATTCTTGTTAATGTGACTTGGCGCAATGAGTTTCTTAGATTCAGTTTTCTCATCTGTGAAGTCAGGTTGATGGTTTTACTCTCATAGCCTTCGTTATTGTACGGGCTAAACAATGCCAGTGAAGAGTGCCTGTCACATAGTAAAAGCGCAATAATTGCTAGTCCTTATTACTGTTTTTATTATCTTAATCCTCAGATATCTTTGTTATCTGACAGTAGTCATCCTAAACAAAATACGTCACCCAAGAAAGACATTTTAAAAAATGGTGATATAAATGTAGACTTTGATCAACTGAAAGTTGATGATAAAAGTTAGTATAAAAATATATTATCTTTCATAGTTGCCAGAAAACAGTCAAGGTTTAAAATATCTCTAGTGTTTATTCATTAAATCAAAATAAATATTTTTAATTGACTACAATGGCATCATTCTGATTGTGAATGTTAAGTATGTTCTTATTTTTGCTTGACTTGTCTTTAAAGTCACCTAATATATCCGATAATGCTGAATAATAATACGGACTTTTATTCTGCTTCATGTTTCCAATTTGAAAACTTTCTTTCTTGTGTCTAATTGTATCTCTGTAAATTGTGTACATTTTTTTAGTTTTCTCCTCTATGAAAAGAGATTATGGTCATTCCAAAAAGATCATTAATTTTAATGATATAAAGAGCTGCAGCACTACTTAGTCCTTTTAAAGAAGTTTTCTCTTATTCTGTATATAAAGATAATGTCTTTTTTCCAATAAATAACAATTAAAAATCAGAATAGTAACAGTTTTAATAAACTGGGAATCAATATTAATTAAAGGGAAACTAGGAAGCAGATCACTCAAACTGAAAAGAACTTTTTATTCCGGGACTGCTGAAATCCCTTATTCACAGAAACCTTATGCTTGGTTCTCTTATTTTGCTTAATATTCATCTTTAGATTTGTATATAAAACAAGTAATTATCATAGTGATTCATCATGCTTTTTAGATAACTTTTCAGAGGGTTAAACATTGTAGGTAATTCATAGCTCGTTGTTTTCAATTTATGAGACTGTAGAAATTACCAAGAAATAAGTGAAGACTGGTTTGATGCTAAAGAAAACCTGACAGGATTTGACTTCTGAGGAAGGAAAGAAAATCAAATAGAACAAGATAGATGGAATCTGAAGTTTACACCAGGTTGGTTTAACAATTTACTGAGGAATCCTAACCTATTTGTAAAATAATACTTACCTGCTTCTGGGTTGTGTTGGCTGCCTGAGCTGTTTTAATATTTTATTCCTGTTTGCGGCTTTTCTTTATACAAAATGAGAAATTGGCCAGTTGGAGGTCAACTTTTTAAAGAGCAGAAAATTGCTAAAAGCTTAAACCCAAGATTTAGTTAGCAAGTAGATAAGCTGCATTCTTTTCCACTGAGCCCTAACTGGACACTTTTCCAGGTGCGGTTACCTGGTGAACAAAACCAACTTCTCAGTTTTCCTCAGGTAACCAGTACTAATCTATCAAATCGGTATTAGTGATGGAAACTATTTGCTTTCCCTCACTTTAATAATTTCATCTATTTCAGGAATATTTTCAACTTTAGATAGCCCTTAAATGCTTATAATAGTTAGAATAATCACAGGCACTAGAGAAAATTCTATCATTTCTTGTGATAGTTATGCGGTTACCTCTCTTTATTTTTATCTGTATGTTTCTGTGGGTTTTTAAATTTTCCATGTTAGCGATGGTTTTATTTTTTTCTGCTTGTATACATAATGGCTTACTAAGATTTTTAAATAAAATATGAAAATATAAGAAGATTAAAATTACCTGAAGTTTCTGCAACCTTCAGTAACCACTATGAATATTTTAGTGAGCATTTCAATGCATTTCTTTATGCATATATTAATACATATACACAACTTAAAATATTATATCATCTGGTTTAATTGTAACTGTTTTTTTCTTTCCTTGCATTATTTTCCACCATATCACTTGTCACAAGACTGTGTGTCTTGCTTACTTGATACTTGATTGATTACTTGGTTCACTGCTTTCCCACCCTTACATACTAGCTCAGCAAGATCAGGGATTTTGTTCACTGCCAAGTACAGCGTGCAGCCCATAGGGTATCCAGTAGATATTTTGTATTGAATTAGTGAAGGGTTAGGTGATAGGTGTAATGTATACCTTCTGACTCCTTTAGTGTACTATATCTCTTTACTTCTTTTTCACTGCAATATAAAAATGTAAAGCTAGGTAGTTTCACTATTTTCTCTGTAGAATACATTTATAATCCAAAGAGATTAACAAATTAAATGAAGTAAGTTAATGAAGGTTAGGTATTAATTACCTAAAGATGAAAGACTCTGCGTGAATTCTAGCACTAATACTTAACAGATTTGTGACCTAAACTCCTATGACCTCAGTATCAACATCTGTAAAATGGAAATAATATTAATAATAGCTCCCTCACAGAGTGGTTGGGAGAATCATGTGAGGTGATGTGTATATAAACTGCTTAGCGTGTTGCCTGGAGCAGAGCATTCAGTAAGTGCTAGGCTACTCTTGTTACTATTATTACTTAATGAACACAATAAAATTTACAAATCTCCCATTATTTAAAAATTATTAAAACATAAGTAAAAGTACTCATGGATTCATTCAACAATATTTGTGTACTCCCTCTGTGCCAGGTATAGGATTTGCTAGTAATTCAAGTCTCAATTCAGTGAATCTTTGATTTCAGACCAGGTTCCCTTCACAATATTGACTATGAGATGACAGCCTAAGAATTTTGATTTTTTTTGTCAAGCAAGAAAAATAATTATCTATAATCCAAGTATTTGTGGTTTCCAAGATCATGCTGTCTAACTCAAGTAATTTGTCTGTTTTTTTCTTATGTGCTCTTAACATTATCACAAGCTATATAATACCTGCTGTTGATATTTGTCTGATTGAAAGGTTTTCTTGGTACATTATTTCCCGAACAAAGGAATGTGTGTAAAGAGGTCTCTGAAACCACTAGCTCTAGCCAGCACTAACACTACGGAGTTAAGATCCTGTGTACATCCAGTGTTCTCATAGCACTTCTCTGAACCAGGGACAAATGACAGACTTTTTTAGTCATGATGTACAGTCAGCCCATGGGTTCTGTATTTATGGATTCAACCAACTTTCTTGTCATTATTTCCTAAACAACGCAGCATAACAACTATTTACATAGAATTTACATTGTATTAGGTATTGTGAGTAATCTAGAGGTAATTTAAGGTATATAGGAGGATGTGTGTGGATTATATGCAAATACTATGCCATTTTATATAAGGGATTTGAGCATCCTCAGATCTTGGTATCCGCAGGGAGTCCTAGAACCAGTCCCCCAGGGATACCAGAGGACAGCTGTAACTGATTACTCCATTTAGATGTAATTTATTCATTTGAGCTATGAGAGACTTAATATCAACTAATCCATACCCATTTATTTTTCAAGATGATACGATTAAGGCCCAGAAATCTTAACACTGTACTCCAGGCTTTTGGTCTTCAGTCTGGTCATGCTGATATTTGTTGATAACTTTTTGACAAGCTTTGTGATAGTAAAAAGAAAGCACAAAATATTTAGCAAGTTTTCATTTTCTCTTAAACATCTCAATACAATGATGATCATTTCTGTGGTATATTCTGTTTTTCTACAAGCAGAAATGTATGCTGAACCCTTACGAAGAGATAAAGGTTATTTGGTACATGTTGGTGGCCTCTGCCCTTCAGTATCTGAGGTATGCCAAGATTTCTTTTTGAACTTCATATTATTTCTTTTTTTAGGCTGATTGAAGGTCTCATTTCCAGAAATACCTAGTTTCTGAAATTTCAATTTATGATTCTTCTACTAACTACAGGTGTGTTTCCCAAATTCAGTCCAATGTGCATTACTGTGTGCCTGCTGCTCACTAGAGGTTCTGTACCAGACATCAGCCACAGTGGGGATAAAGTCAAAGGCCATTCCCACAGGAGGGTCCCAGGCTAGTACAGGGGGCCATGCAGACAAATAGTTGCAGTCATTATAGACAAATAGCTGCAGTCATTAGTTCGTGCTGTTCTTAATCAGATCTTTCTTGGATTATACTTTGTAGCTTGTTATTAATGGTATGTAGCAGACTGATTGACTTCCGTGTACTTTATCTTGTTACGCACTGTTTCACAGGGAATGTAGAGAGCCTTAGTTAAGGAGAACGGGCTCCAGAAAGAGAGAACTTTGGCTCAATTCCCAGGTCTGTCAGCAACTTGATGAATAAATTTGGGCAATTTACTTGACCTTTTTGTACCTCAGCCTCCTCTTTGTCTATAAAGTGAGGTCGACAGTACTGTCATAGCGATGTTGTGAAACTACTATGAGTTAAATATGTAAAGCACTAGGAGTAAAGCCTGGCACATAGTAGATGCTCAGAAAATTGTATTCTATTATTTCTGAGTTTAATTACTTTTTAGATGACACTTTTATACTTTTTAGGTGGATAGCTACATCATCTATATATAATCTCTTCCAATCTGTCTGTTGCTACTTTCTATTTTGTGACATTGTCAGATCATTCAAATCACAATGGTGATGGAAATAACTTTGCTGTCTGCTGATAAAAAATGATGGCTGTTTATTTCAGATATGAAAATCTTTATCAATTAAGAGAGAATCCTGTTTGTAGTTGGGATTGAAATTTGTTAGAAAATAGGTGTTTAATTTTATTTAATGGAGTCACCTAAGAGTATATGCTTTCTAAATTTTACTCATTAATGTGGTATTAATACAGTTCATTAAAGTAGTATTATAATCCTAGTAGTATTTACCTGATGTGAAAGATTCTTTTAGCATCTTGTTGAATCCTTAAAACAAGCTGTGGGGTTTTCTTTTCTTAAGTATTATACATACTGTGTGGAAATTTAGAAAATACAATTAAATGCAAAAATACAAGGAGGCTATAAAAAATTATCCATAGTCCCATCATTTGAAAACAACCACTTTTCAGATTTGGTATGTATCCTTCCACTGACACTCTCTAGGTCTGGTGCTTTTATGGGAATAGCTCTTGCCTGACTTTCTCAATTATATGGTTAAAGTTCTGATTCGATGTTTCAACTTTTCTTGTTTTTTTGGTCTAAATATTTCCCCACAACAAGGCCATAAAGATATTCTCTTAAATATTCTGGTAAATGTTTTAAATTTTGACTTTCACATTGCAAGCCTTTGAGTCATCTGGAGGTTATGTTTGAACATAGGAATTAATTTTAATTTTTTTAGTATAAATAGTCCCCAGATTGCTAATTTCTGTAACTTTATCATATATCAGCTTTGCAAATGTTTTACATTAAATTTTAATATAAAATTAATAGGAGATAATTCATGAGAAATGCTTAGTGTCTTTTATTTCTCATCTTTAATTTGGTTTTTATTTAGTTATCCTAAATAAACATTCTTCCTGATTTCAAACTAAGTATATCAACCTTTTTTTTTTTTTTTTTTTGACAGAGTCTCACTCTGTTGCCCGGGCTAGAGTGCCGTGGTGTCAGCCTAGCTCACAGCAACCTCAGACTCCTGGGCTCAAGCGATCCTACTGCCTCAGCCTCCTGAGTAGCTGGGACTACAGGCATGTGCCAACATGCCCGGCTAATTTTTTCTATATATATATTTTTTAGCTGTCTATATAATTTCTTTCTATTTTTAGTAGAGATGGGGTCTCGTCCAGGCTGGTCTCGAACTCCTGACCTTGAGCGATCCACCTGCCTTGGCCTCCCAGGGTGCTAGGATTACAGGCGTGAGCTACCTCGCCCGGCTTAGTATATCAACCTTTATAAGAGCATTTATTATTGTGAAAACTATATTTGAGCCAGTGATTACAAAATTAAGTTTGAGGTAATGTAAAGTCAATGAAAAACCTTTTGGTTTTCTGCTTTTCTGTTTTAGATATGCAACTCTTGCTTTCCAAAAAAACGAAACAAGAAACAGTGATACAAAGATGGCTGTGAAGGAAATGAATGGTGCCAAAAAGGTGGGGGCCTGCTGCTTTCCAGTCTTTTTTTTCTTCTTTATTCTTGAATAGTGCTACTCTGTAAGTAACTAATTATTATACTTTCATCACTTTTTATAGCTAGTGTTATCTCATAATTATTAAAACCATAAAAGGTAGTCATTTTATTTTTTTATGCCCTCATCTGTACCTCACTGAGGTTTTAAACACGATGTGGAAAATGATGGAGGTTTGCTCTGCCTCCTGCTCATCCTGTGACTCTGCGAGAGCTACCTCACTCTCTGAGCTTTTTGTCTTCAAATGAGGATAATAGTTACCTCAAATATTTAGAAGTTTAAATGAGTTTAATATGGAAAAATTCTTAGTACAATGTACTGAGGATGTACTCAGTAAGTACAGCTATTATCGTTGCTATTACATACCAGTAATTTGGCTTTTTCTTGGAGAGCTCATTTTTTCTGTGGTTTCAACTATCACTTTTAACTATCACATTCCAATCTTTTCACTTATTTACTGAACAAAGAGTTATTACATACCAACTGTGTACATTATTCTAGGAACTGGGAAAGCAACAGTGAACAAAATAGACAAAAATCTGTGCTTTTATATGAAGCTTAAATCTAGTGGGAGAGATAATGGCAATAAGTAAAAGTAATATTCTAGTGTGACAGAGCTAATATTTTATGTATTTTGCCCTGACTTTTCATCTAGGATTTAAAGTCTGAGCCCTTCCTTTGTTGAGTTTTTACAGGATTTACAGTGGTTTCACACCATTTATAGTCTACTTGCATGGTTAATAGTAACTAACTGATCATTTTAATTTTATCTTTCACAAGTGAAGGAGGCTGCACTTTATATTACTAGTTCCCCTCCCCCCCATAACCTGTGATACAATTCTGGGCATGTAGTTTGTGTTCATTACATAAAGTATTTAGTAAATAAAATATAGAATATTTATAATTACTCTTCAGACCAGCCTTTATCAGGTGGGTTGGTTATGTCCTGTCTTTGGGAGGGTTGAGAAAATAGTTACACCATTTGCTGTGTTCTGGGGTTCAGAGGAAGAATCCCAGTTGAGGAAGGCTGATTTAGACATAGTCTCATAGACTTTATCATTACTATAAAAAATTATGTTGGGCATGTTTTCTTAATACATAGCCCTGAGCACCGCTGAAGTAAAGTTACTTGGTATAAATAATCTTAAAGTAAAATTTTCAGAGCAGTTTATTTTATTTATAATTTTAAAATTTATTTTAATTGAATAAGCTAGATTATCACTATGTAATGGTGTTAAGAAAACTTTTAAAATGCTTATTTAGGGTGTCAAGAATTGTAAACAAATTGAATCTGCTAAATTATTACCTGATGCACCTGTTAGATTCATACCTCCAAATACTCTGAACTTGTGTTCACCAAGATCATGAAGTGACTGGCTGAACTACATCCAGAAGTCAGCAGGTAAGAACTAAAATTATATTTTAATTGGTTTTAAGCTTTTTATGTAAAAGCATAGTTCCATTCAATAACTTAGCTATAGTCAGATTGTGTTACTTTGGAAAAGACAAATGCTCGCGTATGTTTTCACTTTGCCTAGAGACCATATTATAGAAGCTCTTCAGGAAGTAAGAATAAATCCTAAAGGGTTTCTGAATGGCTTATCTGTTAATACTATTGTGGAAATGACTTCATCCATTCTGAAAAACTCTTGTTTTTATTCCTAACTGGAAGCAGAGATCATACAACGTATTCTTTTTTATTTAAATATTACTTTAAAATTTTAAGCTATTGATTTCCTTTTTCACATAAAATGAATATTAAATTAAAAATAATAAAACATAAAATTTAAAAACAAACATATTACTATTAATGTAAAACCATTTACCCCAAAATTGCTTGGTTTAACATTCGTCATCTCACAGTTTGCAGATTAAGATTCAAGGCTGGCTTAGCTGGGTAGTTTGAGTTCAGAGTCTTTCATGTTGCAGTAAAGAAGTTGGCCTGGACCGTAGTCATCCAGAGGCCACACTGAGCCTGGAGGGTCTCCTAAGACGGCTCATTCACATGGCTGTTGGCAAGAGGCCTCAATGCCTTACTGCATGGGCCTCTCCACAGGACTCCTTGAATCCCTTTACATTGTGGCAGCTGGCCTCCCCTGAGCAAGAGAGCAAGGGGGAAGCTGCTCTGACCCACCCTCAGGAGTCACAATCCATCATTTTGCCACATTCTATTAGATGAAGGTCACTACATGCAACTCATACTCAAGGGGAGGGAAATGTAACCCCACCTCTTAAAGAAGGGCATATCAAAGAATTTGTTTATATATTTTAAAATGACCGCCAGTGAACATATACAATACCTTTTTACAACATAGGTGAGACTTCTGTTTCCAGTTATAGGTGTGCAGATGACTCAAGCCAACCGTCCACTGAGAACAATTAGAAAACCTGAATAAATATTAAAAAAAAAAAAAAATCTGCTTGAAGGCACTGATGAGCTATCTAGATAATGATGAATTACTGGATCAGGGTACAAAGAGGAGTCTCAAAGTATGCCCCTTGTTTGGGGGTACTTTCCCCCCAGTATTATTTGCAGAGGGGAAGCTAGGAGGGCATGGGCCATTTTCATAGCATTGCAGCCAGGGGGATGGGTGTTGAGCCTAAGAATACTGAGTTATAGAAATGCCCCCTGTATTTCTAGAGACAAGATTTGATTTCAGAAGTCAAATAAGGCTTTGCCTTAAAGAAAAAGTAAATGTGTTAGTTCAAAAATTAAAAAAGAGAAAAAAGAAAAAAGAAAAAAAAAGGGGGGGTAAACTTTTACTTTAAGCAAGAGCTCTCTGTGCGGCTCAAGCCAGCCGCTTTAAGCTTGGAAACTGCTGCTTTCTAATGTAAACGATTCCCAGAAGCATGATCCACCCTTGAGAGAGGCTGATTAAAAAACAAACAAACAAACAAAGATCTTAAAAAAGATAATCAAGTTATTGCTCAAATTCAACAGTGCTATATTAGAGCATAAGAGAAAATAGCTTCTCCTAAACAGTCTGTGTTTTCTTGTGTAAAATGTTAAAGAAAATGTTAATAAAACTTATGCAGATTTCATAAGTTTTATTATGAAACTTATGAATCACAAGATGTGCAAAAAACGGTTAGTCCGCCTGACTTGAAAAATTTAATGTTACATATATTGGCTTTTAATAATGCTAATTCAAAGTGTTAGCGGCTTTTACATCCGCTGCTCAATATTGGCAAACTTTTATTAATGATCAAAGACCTCAATTAGAAATTAAGTTAAATGGCAAATCTTTTGTTAGACTTATAGATACTAGAGCGGATGTTACAATTATTTCTAAAAGTTTTTGGCCAAAAGCTTGGCCTTTACAAGTTCCTACTGTTCTTACCAGAATAGGAACGATGACTGACATATTTCAAAGTCGACAAATTTTAAATTGTTCAGGCCCTGATGGACAGACAGCCACTTTAAAACCTTACATGGCTAACATCACTATTAATTTGTGGGGAGGAGATTTGTTACAGCAGTGGGGAGCATACGTCAGTATACCTAATACATCTGCTAAACAGGTTATGCTAAATATGAATTATAACCCTTGTTTTGGTTTGGGTAAAAGGAGCCAAGGGGCTAAGACTTTCGAGGCACCAAAGGCACATACTTCTCGGCACGGTTTATGCTATCCAAATTTTGGATAGCGGCCACTGCTACTGAAAAGCACCATTCTGCTCTGGCTTTAAATTGGATGTCCCAAAAGCCTATGTGGACAGAGCAGTGGCCACTAAAACAAAACAAACAAACAAAAAAAAAATTGGGTGCTCTTCAAATATTAGTAAAAGAACAATTACAAGCAGGACATATAGAGGAGTCCACCAGTCCGTGAAATTCTCCTATATTTGTTATTAAAAAAGAAATCTGGCAAATGACAAATGTTAACTGATTTAAGAAAAGTCAATGCAATTATACAATCAATAATCAAGCCAAACATATTGTTTCTCATTGTCCCACTTGTCAATTAATTAATCAGCCTAAATTTTCTGCAGGAGTTAATCCTCGAGGTCTCTCACCAAATAAATTATGGCAAATGGATGTTACACATATTCCTGAATTTGGCAAGTTAGGTGTTGTACATGTTACTGTAGATACTTATTCCGGTCTTATTATGGCTACTCCATCCTCTGGAGAAACTGTTAGACATATGTTCTCACACTTACACTCCTGGTTTATATACATGGGAGTCCCAGCCACCATTAAAACTGACAATGGCCCTGCTTACACTAGTCATTCCTTTACAGCTTTTTGTATTAAATGGGACATCAAACACATTACTGGCATTCCTTATAATCCTCAAGGACAAGGCATTATAGAACGTACACATCAAACTTTAAAAAAACATGTTATTAAAACAAAAAAGGGGAGGTACACAGTCTCGCAAAGATAGAATAAATCAAGCCTCATTTACCTAAAATTTTTTGAATATTCATAAGGAAAATAAATTAACAGCAATAGAAAAGCATTGGAATAGGAGTCCACAATCAGACTCTTTCCCTCACCAGCCTATCTGGTGGAAAGATGATGTAGAAAATAAATGGGAAAAAGGATGTGCAAAGGTGTGGAGGAGAGTTTTTCTTGTGTTTTGACAGATGACAGACCAACAGTTTGGATTCCAAACAGAAGAATCAAACCCAGAGTGGAAACTCGAGGGGAAAAAGCGGAAGACACGTCAGGCACAGACCATGACGTGGGGACAGCTGAAGAGAACATACAAAGAAGCAGATGGGATATTGAACCAGACATCTGTACCTAAAACATCTGTAAATCTTTTTCTTGCCGTGATCTGCCTGGTGAGCATGGTGGTAAGAGTGTCTGGCAACCAGACACATCACTATTGAGCATTCTAAAATTGCACCCATAGATATACCCCTTTGTAGGAAAGTAATAATTTCTGACCCTAAAACTTGGGTACAATGGGACAATTGTAGAGCTCACACGGGGCGCATTCTTGCTGGGTCCACATCTTATGGTGTTGTCCTAGACTGGAGTCCCTATGGACATCCTGCCTTCTCTCACAATTTTAAAAAGCTTCATTGGAATAAAACTGCCACCTCGATGTCTGTAAAAGACACTGACCTTAAAAGTCATATTACACGGTTCAATGATGGTATGAGCTCTTCAGCTCCTCATATTTTAGATGGCCCTATTCATGATCAGTTGTGGAAAATATCAGCTGCTTTGCACCCTTTGCAGGCCTGGATTAGCACACACACTTTGGATCCAAACAATAGCCGAGAATGGACTTTGAATTTAAATTCTACTCATTATATTCAAGTTTGTGTTAGACTGCCTTACTTATTTATGATTGGACATGCTGTTTATAACGAACCTTCTTTCCTTCTGACCTGTGACAACTGTTCTCATTATACCTGTATTAACAATTCTATAAAGTTCTTCCTTATAAAGAAACATTTTATATTCTCAAAGCCAGAACAGGACTGTGGTTACCTGTTAAAATGAATAGAGTCTGGCAAGAAACACCAGCAATGTTCCTTTTGGACAAACTTCTTAACCACATTCTTAAATGTACAAAAAGATTTATTGGTCTCTTAATAGCAGCTATTTTGGGAATCATTGCTGTCACTGCTTCTGTGGCCACTGCAGGTGTGTCTCTGCATCAGACCGTTCAGACCACTGAATTTGTTCAAAATTGGCACCATGATTTAAATCAATTATGGTCTACCCAAAATCAAATTGATTCTAAATTAGCTATTCAAGTGGCTGACTTACAACAAGCAGTCACCTTGTTGGGAGACCAGGTTATAAGTCTACAAAAGCAACTTAGACTTCATTGCGATTGGAATATCACTCAATTTTCTGTTACACCTCATATATATAATCAAACTCGGTTTCCTTGGGAAAACATCTACTTAACCAAGCAAATCTGACTGAAGAGATTGGAAACTTACAACAAGAAATATTAAGTACCTTCAGTCACAAACTTAAATTGCTCTCTGAAGCTGACATTATTAATGACATCTCTTCTGGTTTAGAGTCAGCTGATCCACTTTATCATCTTAAGATCTATGGGAGTTCCACTGTTGTAACTTTTGGCATTATTTTAATCCTTTGCTTGTGTTTATTTATAGTCTGGAGAAAACTCCAAAGAAGACAAGAATCCGGAGACCAACGTCTTGCTGTGATGGCTGTCCAACTCCATCCACTTTCTTCAAAAAATAAAAAAGGGGAAGATGTTGAGCCTAAGAATACTGAGTTATAGAAATGCTGCCTGTATTTCTGGAGACAAGATTTAATTTCAGAAGTCAAATAAGGCTTTGCCTTAAAGAAAAAATAAATGTGTTAGTTGAAAAGCTGCCTCATCTCAGGAGGGCATCTCGCTGGTCAGTAGAAGCTGCACTTCAAAGAGACAGCTGTAAACTGGGCCTTTGGTTCTCACCTGTTTTGAAAGACAAGGCAGGCCTTTCCCTTAGAACCAAAAGGTTGCAGGAGCTGACAGGTAGACCCCCAGAGATGAGAGCTGATCACATAGATATGCTAATGCCCAAGCCGGGGGCCCAGATGGTACCATGAGGTTTAAGTAATTAACACAAAGCACAGCTCATGTTGACTTCTGGGATCATCTCTGTCCCCAAGAACACAATCACCGGAGCCAAGATGTCTCTGTTTTTTGTTAAAGTAATAGCCTTATCATAAAACTTACAAGTTTGCCCCAAGACGATTTTATAACTCATTGTTCCCCTAGTTGGAGTTAGTTAAAGGATCTGTAGTAGCCTTTTAGGAGACTTTGACCCTAAAGCAAACTGCCTGTTAGTATGCAAATCCTGTTGCCCTTGGCAACGGGGAGCCTGTATGTACCCTATAAAATACCTGTGTGGAGTTTCAGTCAGGGATATATTTGATGCGGGTAAAAATATATCCATTCGGATACATTCCTTTATTTATTTATTTTCATAAACCTTTACTTTATAAACTGTATTTTTGGCTCTGTGTATTATTATTGCCAATACTTTATCTTTTATTTCTGTTTCCTACTATATTTTTCATCCTTTGCAATGACCAATGACTCCTGCCTGAGAGACCTGATCGGAACAAAGAGAAAAAAAAACCTCTTTGCGGGGAGTGTAGCTAACTCCCTGCAGATTGAAAGGAGAATACAATGAGTAATTCCAAGAAGAATCCTTGGAATTACATCAGCAGCATAATAGCTGGTAGTTTTTCAAACTAACTTATTGACAAAGAAGTAACTTAGGAATGGCCATTCTCCTCCTCTCTAATAATTCTAAGACAGAGAGACATAGCAAACTTTAACTTAAATAAACAGTTCCTGGAAATTGGGCTTCAACGAGTTAAATTATAATACATAAAAAAAGAAATAATATGTACCTAGTTGCAACTTCAAAGTCAACATACACATGAAGAGGACTTACAGTTTGGGCTTATGTATATCTGTAGTGACAGGAAGAACTCCAGGAGAACTCAGAAATTTCAATGCCAAACATGTCACGAGAAGTCAGAGGTCACATTTTTCTAACTGGGGTTTGACCCTAAAGTAAGCAATACATGTAATTAATTGATGCCTTATTCTGAAACATTAACTTGAATGGGACTAGTCTACCAATCCGCTGTTAGTCTAATCATGCTAGTCACAATGTGATCACCTCTAGAAACACAAAGTCAAAGTTACTCAAGACAGAAAGGAAACATACAGGTTGACTATTTTGATTGCTTTTTCCAAGTAGTCAATAAAAAATAAGTTAACCTCCCCAATCACACTGCCTAGGTAATAATGCCAGTAGAGACTAGTAAAAAATCCATATCTGTTTCAAAAGCATGTCTTTAAACTATAACTATTGCTTAAAATAATTATAAACTTCTAATGCCATGTTATAATTGCCCAAATTAGATGTGCATAATTTGTTTGGATTAAAGAAGAAAAGGAAGTGATATATGTAACTTGATTTTATTGGACATTAAACTACACATGGTATTTAGGGAAATAACATGACAATGAGTTATGAATCATTAGGAATCTGCATGATTGAAGGATTAAATTTCACTTGTTACTGATTTTTTGTTATATGATTCTTCACCCTTTATATCTTGATTAGAAATCTGTAAAACAAGGGCTAACATCGTCTTAAGCATAAAAATATTTTATAAATATTTAACAGAAATGTTAAGTAACTGAGTATTTCAAAGCTTTAATGACACCTATCCAAATTACATAAAAGTGATGAATTCATGTGACAACTATAGTGTTACAGACATTTAAACTGAAAAGAGGACTACTATTACCTATGCGTATCTTCATACAACCCTCAACTGACTACCGTATTTCTTTTTAACGATAAAATGACTCAACTCTTTCAATTTTATGATGATTATGTAGAGCAGGAAGGAAAACAGGAGTAACTCCATGACAGACTGGACCTCTTAGGAAAGGCCTAAGTTTTGGTTTCCCCAACGCAGGCCCTCCCCCTCCCCGGAATGCCGCTGGTAACAACTGAGGGCCCTGGCTTGGAAACTGGCCAATTAGGAGCCCAAGCCCCGGCTTGGAAACTGGCCAATCAGGAGCCAAAGCTATCGGCCACTTTTGAGGGAACAAATGAACTAAAAGGGGGGTGGGGGGGGTGTGCCCGATACATGTAACCTATCGATAAGTATAAAAGCTTTGTTTCCACCCCAGGGCGGGGTCCGGGCTCGTGGAGAGACCACTGCGCTGGTGCTCTGAGCCTTGGACCCTAGCCTAGGCTAGAAAATAAACTCCTTTGTCTGTTGCAGCCTTGGTGACTCTGCCTATCTGTTCCTGGGACTGAGGGTAACCGGTTCTTACATTTTTGGGGGCTCGTCCGGGATTCCGAAACCCCTGGAACAGAATCCAGGCCCAAGGAGGAGTTGGAACTTTAAAAAAAAAAAAAAAAAAATCCGCGTGGTGCAGGTAATTGGTGGCCGGCCAAGACCTAGGTGGACGCACTGGGAGGTCGCTGGCCCGGGAGTGAAGGGAGACGTCCCTCGCCCCCCTCGGTAGGTTTCCGGCACGGGCCGGTAAGGTTCGTTTGAGAGGAAAACTAAGCTGGCCACAGGGCCAAGAGTTAGGGATTTGTGAAACGTCTTGTCGTTGTCTCTCTGCGTGATTGTCTGGTGACCATTGTTCTGTGTTTGAGTCTTCGGTGTTCGTTCAGCGGCCCATCCCCCAGCAGCAGCAGCAGCAGCGGCAGCGGCGGCGGCGGCGGCGGCGGCGGGGGTGGGGGCGGAGGCGGAGGCGGCGGCGGCGCGGCGGAGGCCCGAGCGCGCGCCCGCCCACTCTCCGGTGGCGCGGCGGCGGCCCGAGCGCGTGCGCCCGCCCACTCTCCAGTGGCGGTGGCGGCGCGGCGGAGGCCCGAGCGCGCGCCCGCCCACTCTCCGGTGGCGGCGGCAGCGGAGGCCCGCGCGTGCGCCCGCGCACCCACGCTCCGGCGGCAGCAGCAGCAGCAGCAGCCGTACACCCTCCCGTTGTCCTGCCCGGAGGCGGTGGCGGCAGCGGCCTGGTGCCCGCCCTGCACAAAGGCGCCACCCACTTGCTTCACTTTTAGTGTCAGATTGTGGCGTATCTCGCCGCTTTTGTCCGTGTTTTATGTTTCTTCTTCACTCACAGGAGCGTGGATTTGATCTGATGTGCAAAGAAAGCAGCTCTATCTTTAGTCCCCAAAGTTTCCCGATTAACAACGGAGTTAAATGTCCTGTTTGTCGCAGAGGCGGCAGACAAGGGTGGACCAATAACTCTCCACCACACCCAACCCCCCAGCCCATTCCCCCCGCTACTTCTCTTTATTCACTGCAGCCCACAGCGTCTCCCAGCTCTGGGCCCGTGGCCCCGCCGAGGCCCCGGAACCCTGTCGCCTAGGGTCATCCTTTCGATGATTCCCTCGGTCTCTGGAGTTACTGCTTTTTGGTTGCAGCTTATTCTTGTGGGCTCACTGGTTCTGGTATTTGGTATCGGTCTATACACTGTTGCCCCTCCTTCTTGGGGACCCCCACAGAGGTGCGCCCTCACACTTTTCTACTGGATAGTAATAGGAATCCTAATGTGGCTCCGAATAGACCCCCCCACATAAAGTCTGTCTGCCTGATTGAATGAGTGAAGCGTGACTGTATAAGGTTCCACGGCCACGGCTACGGAATCTGAGTGGGTCCTAACCTGCGATTCTGTGGCGGCATCGTATGGCATAATGGTGATTCACTCCCCTAAAAAGGAGTGACCAGGCCCGGGGTTTATACGGGTACACCTTAGCCAAGACGCGCCTAAGTTCCCGCGAGGGACGCAGCCAGGCGGACACCTGAGAGAAACCCCCTTCCCCCGTTCCCTTTGTGAGCATGGGGCAGACACAGACAACGCCTCTGTCTATCCTCATAGATCATTTCAAAGAAGTCAAGGATAGGGCTCACAACCTCGCTATAGAAATCAGGAAAGGCAAATTTATTAAGTTTTGTAAGTCTGAGTGGCCAACTTTCGGGGTTGGATGGCCCCGGGATGGAACGTTTGACTCTGGTATCATTTCCAAAGTAAAAGAAAGGGTGTTCGACAAAGGGCCCCACGGTCATCCTGACCAGATTCCATACATTATTGTCTGGCAAGACTTAGTCCAGGACCCCCCACTCTGGTTGAGGAAAATCCTGCTCCCAGTAGGAGACAGCAAGATCATGGTAGCAAAGGAGGCCAGGAAAGAGGGGGAGTCCAAATCGGGGACTACAAAAGGCACCCCTTTGGACTCGCCCTCTGTTCTTCCGGACTCCACTCCCTATCCTGACCTAATAGACCAGGAGTGTATTCCACCCCCACCTTATAACCCCGCTGCAGCCGCAGCCCCAGCCACTGCAGCCGCAGCCCCAGCCACTGCAGCTCCCTTAGTGGATGGCCCGGCGTACGGGACCCGGCAGCGGGCCGCTAGAACACTGGACCCAGAACCAGTCATGGCTCTTCCCCTGCGTGCAATAGGGCCCCCGCAAGCTGACGGGGAACAGGCTTACCAATATTGGCCTTTTTCGACTAGTGATCTGTATAACTGGAAGTCTCAAAATACCAACTTCTCAGAGAATCCTAAAGATCTAATTAACCTTTTAGATTCTGTTTTGTTCACTCACCAGCCCACCTGGGATGACTGTCAGCAACTACTAAAAGTTCTTTTTACCACTGAAGAAAGGGAAAGAATACAGGGAGAAGCACGGAAACTGGTTCCAGGAGATGACGGCAGACCCACCACTAATCCAGGGATCATAGACCGGGCGTTCCCACTTGAACGACCCCCCTGGGATTACAATGAGGCTGAAGGTAGGGAGCGTCTCCGGGTCTACCGCCAGACTCTAATGGCCGGTCTCCGGGCGGCGGCACGAAAGCCGACCAATTTGGCTAAGGTAGGGGATGTTCGGCAGGGGCCCGAGGAAAGTCCAGCGGCCTATCTGGAGAGGATTATGGAGGCTTTCAGACAGTACACTCCCATAGATCCTACGGCAGAAGAGAGCAAGGCGGCAGTAATGATGGCCTTTGTAAACCAGGCAGCCCCTGATATAAGGAGAAAAGTACAGAGGATGGATAGATTATGTGAAAAGACTATACAAGATCTATTAGAGGTGGCTGAGAAAGTCTATAATAATAGGGAGACCCCGGAAGAGAGGCTAGAAAGGATTAGACAAGAAGATAGAAAGTTCCAGGCTGGGGAAACTAGAAAAGCCAACAAAGAGATGGCCAAGATTCTTCTGGCAGCTACAGGGAGCACGCTCGGGAGAAAAGAGTTTGGGGAGGAGAGAGGAGGCCGCCCCCGGAGGAGAAGGCTAGAGAAAGACCAGTGTGCAAATTGCAAGGAGAGGGGGCATTGGGCTAGAGAATGTCCTAAGAAAAAAGGGGGGCTAGGGGGGAAAGCATCGCCTAAGAGAGTCTTAATAGCAGGGCAGGGAGAAGACAGTGAATAGGGAAGACGGGGTTCGGATCCCCTCCCCGAGCCTAGGGTAACTATAGAAGTGGAGGGGAACCCAGTCAGTTTCTTGGTAGACACAGGAGCAGAACATTCAGTAATCACTGGAACCACTGGAAAGTTGTCCAACAAGACTAGTTGGGTGCAAGGGGCAACCGGAACCAGACCCTACCGATGGACTACCCGGCGAAAGCTAGACCTGAGCTCAGGGCAAGTGAGCCATGCCTTTATGGTCATTCCGGAGTGTCCCACCCCCTTGTTAGGAAGAGATATACTTACAAAGCTAAGAGCCCGTATCTATTTTGAAGACAAAGGAATAATAGTAACTGATGCTAAAGGGAACCATATCAGCAGCCCTCAGGTTACTCAAGTCCTGACCTTGGCCCAGGCGGATGAGTACCGACTATACCAGCCTGTGGGGATCCGTCAGGAAGGAGAGATGGAACACTGGTTTCGAGATTTTCCTAAAGCCTGGGCTGAGACAGGGGGAGCAGGATGGGCAGAGCATCGGCCTCCTCTTTATATTGAGCTGAAACCGGGAGCTGAACCGGCCCGAGTCAGACAGTATCCCATGCCCCAAGAAGCTAGAGTGGGAATAACGCCTCACATTCGAAGGCTCCTAGACGCCGGGATCCTCCGGAGGTGCCAGTCAGCCTGGAATACTCCCCTGCTGCCAGTGAGGAAACCGGGTGGAAAGGATTATCGGCCTGTGCAGGACCTCAGGGAGGTCAACGCGCGCGTCCTAGACATCCACCCTACGGTTCCCAACCCCTACACCCTGCTGAGTTCCCTTCCTCCAACACAAACCTGGTATACTGTTCTGGATTTAAAGGATGCCTTTTTCAGCTTGGCAGTAGCCCCGCGCAGCCAGGAAATATTTGCCTTTGAATGGCAAGATGAGGAGAGGGGAATCCGAGGACAGTTGACGTGGACACGGCTACCCCAGGGGTTTAAGAACTCACCCACCCTGTTCAACGAGGCCCTCCATGAAGACTTGGGTGAGTACCGGGCCAGTCATCCACAGGTGACTCTGCTACAGTATGTAGATGATCTGTTACTAGCTGCCCCAACCTCACAGACCTGCTTAGAGGGCACCAAGGACTTACTCAGGGCGCTGGGCGAGATGGGGTACCGGGCTAGTGCTACGAAGGCCCAGATCTGCAAGGAAGAAGTCACCTATCTAGGATATAAAATAAAGGGAGGACAAAGATGGCTAACTGAGGCAATGAAACAGACTGTGTTAAGAATACCCACTCCGACCTCATGTCGGGAAGTAAGGGAGTTCTTGGGATCAGTAGGGTACTGCCGCCTCTGGATCCCAGGGTTTGCAGAAAAGGCTCGACCCTTATATGAGGGGTGTAAGGCAGGTCAGGCTTGGGAATGGACTAGGCAAATGGAGAGCGCCTTCCAAGCCTTGAGAACAGCCATGCTAGAGGCCCCGGCCCTAGCCCTCCCTGACCCCACGAAGGAGTTCCACCTCTTTGTGGATGAAAAAAAAGGAAATAGCCAAGGGGGTGCTCACACAGATGCTGGGACCGTGGAGGCGGCCGGTAGCATATCTGTCCAAGAAGCTTGACCCCGTAGCGGCAGGGTGGCCGGCGTGTTTGCGTATCATCGCAGCCGCAGCCCTGCTGGTCAAAGACGCCGACAAGCTCACCCTGGGTCAGCATCTGCGAATTACCACCCCTCATGCCATAGAGGGGATCCTGAAGCAGCCACCAGGGCGATGGATTACAAATGCGAGGTTGACTCACTATCAGGGGCTTCTGTTAGATACTCCCCGTATCGAGTTTCGAGCTCCTGCCATCCTGAATCCAGCCACGCTCCTGCCAGATCCTGGACCGGCAACGCCTGAGCATAGCTGCCTTGAGATCCTGGCGGAGACCCAGATGGCCCGGAAGGACCTGCAGGACCGCCCCCTTGCGAACAGCGACCTGACCTGGTTCACGGACGGGAGTAGCTTCGTCAGGGAGGGACACAGGTACGCAGGAGCAGCCATAGTAGATGGACAAGGCAACCTTATCTGGGCTGCACGCCTTCCACAGGGAACGTCCGCCCAGAAGGCTGAGCTGATTGCATTCACGGAAGCCCTTCGCCGGGCCCAGGGAAAGAGGCTGACGGTATATACTGACAGCCGCTACGCCTTTGGGACAGTACACATACATGGAGCCCTCTATAAAGAAAGGGGCTTCATCACGGCAGAGGGCAAAGAAATCAAACATAAGCCTGAAATACTTCAATTGCTAGAAGCTATCCTGTTACCAAAGGCAGTGGCTGTAGTCCACACTCCGGGACACCAGAAGGGGGACTCCCTAGAAGCTCGAGGCAACCGGGCCGCGGATGCCGAGGCCAAGAGGGCTGCGGAAGGACCTACACCAACAGATGTCCTACACTTGAGCCTGCCGCCCCCAGGAATGGGAGAGATACCCCCTCAACCGGACTATTCCAGTATGGACATGGACTGGGCCAGAGAAAAACTTCAGGCAACGCAGGGTAAGGATGGTTGGTTCCAAGACAGAGAGCATCGCCTAGTAGTTCCTGAAGCCTTGGGGAACCATCTGCTGAGACACTTGCACCAGACAACGCATCTAGGCAAGAAAAAGATGTTGCAGCTGCTGGACACTGCACAATTCAGATTCAAATCACAAGGAAAGACAGCAGAAAGCATTGTCAAGGACTGTCGTGTCTGCCAGGTCATGCAGCCGGGGAGGATCAGAGGGACCCATGCAGGTATCAGGGAACGGGGGAGGCGGCCAGGATTGTTTTGGGAAATAGATTTCACGGAGGTAAGGCCAGGGAAATATGGGTACAAGTACTTGCTGGTTATGGTAGACACCTTCTCAGGGTGGGTAGAGGCTTTTCCTACTAAAAGAGAAACTGCTTTAATAGTAGCCAAGATGGCCGGGCGCGGTGGCTCACGCCTGTAATCCTAGCACTCTGGGAGGCCGAGGCGGGTGGATTGCTCAAGGTCAGGAGTTCGAGACCAGCCTGAGCGAGACCCCGTCTCTACTAAAAATAGAAAGACATTATATGGACAACTAAAAATCTATATAGAAAAAATTAGCCGGGCATGGTGGCGCATGCCTGTAGTCCCAGCTACTCGGGAGGCTGAGGCAGTAGGATCGCTTAAGCCGAGGAGTCTGAGGTTGCTGTGAGCTAAGCTGACGCCACGGCACTCACTCTAGCCTTGGCAACAAAGTGAGACGCTGTCTCAACAAAAAAAAAAAAAAAAAAAAATAGTAGCCAAGAAAATGCTGGAAGAAATAGTTCCCAGATACGGGCTGCCGGAGAGCATAGGGTCTGACAACGGCCCAGCCTTCACAAGTCAAGTTAGTCAGGGACTCGCCCGGGCTCTGGGGGCAGATTGGAAACTACATTGTGCATATAATCCCCAGAGCTCAGGGCAGGTAGAGAGAATGAACAGAACTCTAAAGGAGACTTTGACTAAATTGGTTCTGGAGACTGGCGGGGACTGGGTGACGCTCCTTCCCTTTGCCCTGTTCCGAGCCCGGAACACCCCCTACCATTTAGGCCTAACCCCCTTTGAGATAGTATACGGTGCTCCTCCACCGGTAATTCCAAAAATGAAACCTGAGACCCTGCCTGAACACCCTATAGAAGTACTACAGGCTGTGCAGGCCCTGCAAAGGGTTCAGAGCCAGATCTGGCCTGCCCTTCGAGCCATTTATCAGGTCACCCGACCGGCAGGGGAAAAGGCTAACGGGCACCCTTACCAGCCGGGAGATTGGGTATGGGTAAAACGGCATAATAGCAAGACCCTGGAGCCCAGGTGGAAGGGACCTTTTCAGACTATTCTTGTTACCCCCACTGCCCTAAAGGTTGACGGAGTGGCGACTTGGGTACACCACTCCCACGTAAGACCTGCCAACGAGGACGAGCGGGAGCAGCAGCAAGTTCAGTGGAGGGCCTCAGCGGATCCTGAGAATCCACTAAAGACCAGACTGACTCGCGTAACAACCAGACCACCGCGGGACTCAGGATAAAGACAATACGAAATAAAAATGCTTGTGGTGACTGCTATATACATAACCCTTATGGGAAAAGTAATGACTGACCCAAATCCCTACATGCCCTATAACCTCACCTGGGAAATCACTAACTTAGAAACTCATGAAGTTTATAGTAGGACTTCAGGAACGGCCCCACTAAACACTTGGTGGCCGGACCTGTACTTCACCTTAGAACAATTGCCAGGCATGGATAATCTGCAGTATAACCCTAAGCGGCAAGGATTGGGCTATGAATATCAGTATACCCAACGCCAGGCCCGGATAGAATTAAGTAGGAATGGTTTTTTTTTGCATGTCCGGGATTTAGAACAGGGGAAATGAGGCGCGCGTGTGGGGGGATCGAGTCTCTCTACTGTGCAGCCTGGAAGTGTGTGACCACCAATGACGGAGAGTGGAAATGGCAGGTCCGACCTCTTTTCATTGAGATGTCTTATGTTCGGCCATGCTCACGAACCAGGTATACCTCTGACTGTAACCTGATACGTGTAAGGTTCACAGAAGAAGGAAAAAAAGACAGACGGTGGGTCTCGGGACTATACTGGGGAGTAACTCTCTATGATCGCCGCTGGGGGGGGTGAGGCACTGTAATACAATTCAAACTGAGGGCTTCTCCCATCTCGGGCGCTGTAGGGCCCAATCCAGTGCTGGGGGGAACCGGTTCTGACATTTTGGGGGTGCTGGGAGATAAACAAAATAGCCCACGCCCGACTGTTGCTCCACCCTCACTCTTAAGGACCCCGGTGGCAGAGATAGAAACGCAAATAACCCCCAGGACAAAGGGGTCAGGAGATCCCTTATAGAAAATGCTGACAGCAGCATATGAGGCATTAAATCGCTCCGATCCCAATGCTACAAAAGCCTGTTGGTTATGCTATGACATCAGACCCCCTTTCTATGAAGCAGTAGGAATAGATGCCCCCTTCAACCGCACGGGAGAGGAGGCCCCCAGGTCCTGCACATGGGACCGCAAGGGCCCGGGGCTAACACTTCAGGCAGTCACTGGAAATGGGACCTGCGTAGGGAAGGTGCCCCCTAGCCATGCACAACTTTGCGCTATAGTCCACCCATCTATAAACCGGAATGGAGGAACAAAATGGGTGATTCCGGCACTCAATGGATGGTGGGTTTGTTCTAAAACAGGTTTGACCCCATGCCTTAGCCTGTCTGTCTTTAATGAGTTAGAAGAAGTCTGCATCATGGTACTAGTATTCCCTAAGGTTATCTACCACCAAGAAAATATAATATATGATGCATGGGAAAAAGGCACAGGAGGTGCCAGGTTAACTACAAAAAGAGAGTCCTTTACAGCAATAACCTTAGCCACCCTTTTTGGTCTGGGTGCAATAGGAACAGGGACAGGTATCTCATCCTTAGCGGTGCAGCACAGGGGGTTCAATAGCCTGAGGGCCGCTATAGATAAAGACATATCCAGGATCGAAGAATCCATCTCCCATTTAAAAAAGTCACTGACCTCACTGTCTGAGGTAGTGCTGCAGAACCGGAGGGGACTAGACCTACTACTCCTCCAACAGGGAGGGCTGTGTGCGGCCCTAGGGGAAGAGTGCTGCTTCTACGCTGACCATACCGGGGTAGTAAGAGAATCCATGGCTAAAGTCAGAGAAGGACTGGCTAAACGGAGGCGAGAACGTGAACAAAGAGAAGGGTGGTTCGAGTCATGGTTCAATAGCTCCCCTTGGCTGACTACTTTGCTTTCAACTTTATTAGGACCCCTAATTGTGCTTTTGCTCATCCTCACTTTCGGACCGTATATTCTAAATAGGTTAATTACCTTTGTAAAAGAACGAATCAACATGGTACAACTGATGGTACTGCGACAACAGTACCAGAAGCTGAGCTATGACTCTGGCTTACAAAAAGGGGAAACACGAGGCCCCATGTCCGAGCAAGAGTGCTAGAAACAAACAAACAAACAAAAAAAAAAAAAAAAGGGGGAAATGTAGAGCAGGAAGGAAAACAGGAGTAACTCCATGACAGACTGGACCTCTTAGGAAAGGCCTAAGTTTTGGTTTCCCCAACGCAGGCCCTCCCCCTTCCCGGAATGCCGCTGGTAACAACTGAGGGCCCTGGCTTGGAAACTGGCCAATTAGGAGCCCAAGCCCCGGCTTGGAAACTGGCCAATCAGGAGCCAAAGCTATCGGCCACTTTTGAGGGAACAAATGAACTAAAAGGGGGGTGGGGGGGGTGTGCCCGATACATGTAACCTATCGATAAGTATAAAAGCTTTGTTTCCACCCCAGGGCGGGGTCCGGGCTCGTGGAGAGACCACTGCGCTGGTGCTCTGAGCCTTGGACCCTAGCCTAGGCTAGAAAATAAACTCCTTTGTCTGTTGCAGCCTTGGTGACTCTGCCTATCTGTTCCTGGGACTGAGGGTAACCGGTTCTTACAATTAAACATTAGAAGACATCCTTCCATTTCTAGAAATGTAAAACGTTTTTATTGAGAGGCCAAAATTCATGCTTATTTAGTTCCCAAATGAAGTCATCTATAGAATTTATGTTATCATTAATTTCTAAACATGAGCTTTAAACCAGAGGGACAGCTTCACCATTAATCAAAACATCAGACTTTATCCCAGATATGTTTTTTGAGCTCAGATTGATCTTTTCAGTAAAAATACTTTCCATAGCAAAATAATAAAACTTGTGAAAGAAGTTTCCCTTAGGTATATTTTTTTAAAGATTTGAATTATTGAATAAATCTCAGCAGTGATTCTGTAACTTACAGCACCTTTCCTACTTTCTTGGGTACACTAGCAGTTCTTTTAAAAAAGGAAAATTAAAAGAAAGTGGTAAAAAGGACTCAGAACTCTCTTTCCTGGGGAGGTGTCATGGACAGGTACTGCTATGAACTCTGAATGTTGGATATCATCATACTTAGGTGGAATAAACATCTAGAATGAACGCAGATACATTCTCCTATTTTGTTATTGAGATAAGAAGATTATTATTAGTTGCTAAGAGTTGAATCAATTATGAGGATATGAGGCTTAACTGCTTTAAAAGGCCACAAATTCTACTCATGGAATTTCCTTTTAAAATTGCAACGTCAGTCTTACTACATTAAGGATCCTGTATTTGATGGTGATATTGCTGTGGATTCTGTGGTGTCCAGCGTTATATACAAACATAAAGAACATGCCTTGGGTTTGTTTCTGCTAAAAGGGATTTTCTTTTATTCCTTTTAGCTCTGCTTTTGAACTTCAGAAAATATCCAGTGCCTTTAGTAACAACTTTTTTTTTTTTTTTTTTTTTGAGACAGAGTCTTGCTCTGTTGCCTGGGCTAGAGTGAGTGCCATGGCATCAGTCTAGCTCACAGCAACCTCAAACTCCTGGGCTTAAGCAATCCTACTGCCTCAGCCTCCCCAGTAGCTGGGACTACAGGCATGCACCACCATGCCTGGCTAATTTTTTTTCTATATATATTTTTAGTTGGCCAGATCATTTCTTTCTATTTTTAGTAGAGACAGGGGTCTCGCTCTTGCTCAGGCTGGTCTCGAACTCCTGACCTTGAGAGATCCACCCGCCTCGGCCTCCCAGAGTGCTAAACAACTTTTTTTTTTTTTAAAGAAAAATCACAAGATTGTTGTCAGCTGGGAAGATGGTGGAGGTAACAGTTTTAAACTCGCCCCCAAACCTCCTAGACAGAGTTACTGGAGGAGTAGCCAACAAAACAAAGCAAAAGGCCCTGGGATAACATATACAGTACCAAAAAATTAAGCGATAAGGAGTCCTGTGAATCCCAAAATTTGAGCAGTCAGGACAAATCTGCAAGAGCTACAGTTGCAATCGGTACTGACAGCTATGTAGGACAAGGAGGGACATGGCGGGGAATCTAGAGGAGCTGAGCACAGGAGGACCAAACTCGCAGCTGCAATGGACAGGGTGAGACACCCTCACGTGAGACGATCCACAGTAACGCACGGATCCACGGCAAAGTCCCAAGGAGCTGGAGCATGACAGCCCTCTGAACACTCAAAATTAGGCAAAGCTCCCTTCCAGGACAAAGCCCCATATCATAGAGAAGTGTGAGGAATTAAAGTATCCAATACTACTGGAGTCAGTTAAAAAGACCTTTAGTATAAGAAAGGGTGGTTCAAGGAAAAATGGGGGAAAGATAGAGAAAAACCTAGGAAATCTCAAGAAATATGAGGCCATATTTTTAGCACTTCATAAAACTGGCATAAGAAGAGCATTAGAGTCATGAATCTAGTAAGAGGATTCAGACCCACTTCTCCCTGCTACAAGTTTGGGAAAACAGATTTTCACACCAGAATGACAACAGGAAGGACTGCAGCTCACAGGACAGAGCGACACCCTTATGATGAAAGCGTGTCAGAAAGATACGCCTGCAAAACAGAAGAAAACCAGGGTCCACTGTTTCAAGAAATGAGAAAAGACATTAAGAAAATGATATAATAGGAAAGCTGTAAATCAGAATTAGAAAAACTCTGGAATGAGTTAAACATTTGAAGTAAATGGAAAAGAAATCACTTCAGAAGTGAAGTCCAAACTAGAAGCTACACAAGAGTGATTATACAGCAGATAATATCAGATAAACAGAAGTTGCAAAGAATGAAAAAATTAAAAATCAAAACGAAAAATGATGAAAAGAATTCAATTGAAAATTACAAACACAGAAGACAGGAAAAGAAGACTAAACACACTAAGACAGGCCTCAAATAATAAAAACTAAATATATATAACAGTAATATAATCATAACTATATATAATTTTAAGTTTCTTATTCTCAGATAGCTGTGTATATAATGTTGAATAAAATATTGACTATATGATATTCTAAAACTTTATTGTTCATGATATCCACGATTCTCACCATGTCAGAGGAAAGGTAAGATTTTAGATAGAAGAGATACATAAAACCCAGTAGCCATAAATTTGAATGGAAAATATCAGTATGAATTAATGAGGTGTTTTTATCTTTTAAAAGTATATTGATTTCCTAACTCTGTCCATTCCAAGGCCTAGAGAGACAACACGGTAGCAACACGGAGTGGCCAGAAAGTACTGTTGAAATACAATTTCAAACTAAAAGAAACCAGAGCCCCTGGAAGAAACTAGTGGTTTAGGATGTGTACAAAATGGGCCTTAAACCTTGTCACCTGAGAAAGCAGCACGAACTTCGGGAGCCAACACAGAGGCTCCCGCTGGTCAGAGATGGGAACACCTCAGCATCAGTAAGGGTTTTGTCAAAAACGGACTCAAGTATCTCAAGTGTGTTTAAGTCCATGGATTGCAAATGACAACTAAAAGAAAAAACCCAGCTGGTTACCACTGGAGGATGCTATTTTGAAAACTGATAAATAGGCCGGGCGCGGTGGCTCACGCCTGTAATCCTAGCACTCTGGGAGGCCGAGGCGGGTGGATTGCTCAAGGTCAGGAGTTCGAGACCAGCCTGAGCAAGACCCCGTCTCTACTAAAAATAGAAAGACATTATATGGACAACTAAAAATCTATATAGAAAAAATTAGCCGGGCATAGTGGCGCATGCCTGTAGTCCCAGCTACTCGGGAGGCTGAGGCAGTAGGATCGCTTAAGCCGAGGAGTCTGAGGTTGCTGTGAGCTAAGCTGACGCCACAGCACTCACTCTAGCCTGGGCAACAAAGTGAGACTCTGTCTCAACAAAAAAAAAAAAAAAGAAAAAAGAAAAAGAAAACTGATAAATACATAAAGAGAAGGAATTAAACACTTCTCCTACTTTTCCCATGTGAACCACACCACAGCGTGACCAAATAGCAGATAATGGGAAGCCTATGTCCTTACAGAAGCATTCCAGTTAGCAAAGGAAAGATAAAATTAGATTACCACCATTTTGCAATTCTTAATGAACTACTGGATCTAGCATCAATAGCTACATATATCACAAAACGAGACAACTGACACATGTGCCTCCTGAACACACAACTCTCCGCAGCCTGTGCAGCAGCCTCGACCCACCCACAGCCCCTGGACCAACCATCAGTTTCCAGGAAATACAGAGGACTGAGCAGCAGGTCAAACTGGACCACAGGGCTGCGATCCTCGAAAGCCAGACTGCAAGAAACCAAATGACCCAGTTTCCCCAATCAATAAATCCCAAATGAAAGCCACAGCAAAAAAGATGGATGAGAAATCCATGGATCAAAAGAACAGAAACAAGCAGAACGAAGCCATTATACCAAAGTAAACGATAATGTTTAGGACGCAGGATGCAGGACTGCCTAAGAGGCAGTCACACCAAACCCCATAACTTTGAATGCATGACTCAAACTATGTAGCTTTCAATTTTTTTTTATAATGGAGTCACCAGTCAAAATAAAGAGTGAAACTTAATGACAACATATGCAATCCTAACAATAATTCTTCTGCAGCCTTCTGTAACTTCAGCCATTTCTAAAGTTTAAAAGTCACCTCTATGTTCAGACTTAACTGTAAATAAGCAGAACAACTTGACTTAAAATGAATGCAAGGCTTGAAAGTACAGAATAGGAATATCAGGCTTTACAGCAAAAGATGGGACTTCCTGTCCTCGTCCCTTGCCACTTCCTAACTGACCTCAGGCAAGCGCAGCAGGCAAGAAGCAAAGGCACTGGGTAAGGCAGTTCTCTGCACAGTCCCCCCTGGAGCCAACTGTCCAGCAGGGAGATAGTCAAGACTGTGACTGATGTTGGGAAAGAAGCACAGAATGCTTGGACGTGAGCCACTGTGATGAGAGGAAATGCCGCACAGCTCTCAGAGGGGACGAGGCAGAGGACACACGGGGAACCCCTCCTGAGCACTTAACCTCGGGTTTTCTTCCTTTCTTTTCGTCCAGCTTTATATGACACTAATAAAACTAAAACTATTTACAAGGTAAAATTAATTTATTGATACTTAATTTAGGAGCTATGAACCTCAAAACATGAAGGAAGATAACCCTTGGCATCATTTAAGGCTACACTGATGAAGCAAGGAGAGAAAGGAACACTTACCGACAAGCCGCGATACAACAGGAGAAGGCATGTGCAAGCCTGTTTAACAATCTTTGCATCTTTTGCCCCAGTTTAACTTGCGCACACACAGGTGCTGTGATAATCCAACAGACCTCTGCCCCTGGCACTGCGGGGTTAATTCTCTGACTCCCACACGGCAGGTGGTCACAACCTAACAGCAACATTCACTAGGAGAGTCTGACAGCTTCCTAGGGAACATCCCTAGAGCTTCTAGAAGGATGCTACACGTGAGATCTAGAAAGATGCCACACGTGAGAAAAAGGAGTAGTCTGAAAAACTGAAATGGTTCAGTCAAGCTTACATGATTTTAATTTTTAAAAACGAATCCAAAGAACAGTATTGCATTTCAGCAGCCTTCTGTGAGCAATTTTGATATACAAAAACTGTTTTGTTAAAAGTCTCAACCAGGCCGGGCGTGGTGGCTCACGCCTGTAATCCTAGCACTCTGGGAGGCCAAGGTGGGTGGATCATTTGAGCTCAGGAGTTCGAGACCAGCCTGAGCAAGAGCGAGACCCCATCTCTACTAAAAATAGAAAGATTATATGGACAGCTAAAAATATATATAGAAAAAATTAGCCGGGCATGGTGGTGCATGCCTGTAGTCCCAGCTACTCGGGAGGCTGAGGCAGGAGGATCCCTTGAGCTCAGGAGTTTGAGGTTGCTGTGAGCTAGGCTGACGCCACCGCACTCACTCTAGCCTGGGCACAGAGTGAGACTCTGTCTCAAAAAACAAACAAACAAAAAGTCTCAACCATAAGAAAATACTACTTTTAAGTCTTCGAGATTTTTTAAATGTTTGTATTATCAACATCACCTCTCTGTAATTTGTATTTAGCTACCACACCTCAAATTATTTGCTTTAATTAAAAATATAATAATTAAAACAACGTACTTTTTATTCTTATTTTTCATACAGTATTATTTTGTTCCTTCCACTAACCTACAGGAGCTAAGAGTTGTGCATGGTCAGCTTTAAAGTATTCTGAGCGTGAGTGTAGAGTAAGAGCCACACAGAGCCTGAACCCTTTCTCTATCTTCTGTTCCTTCCCTTGCAGGTAATTTTATGGTCTTCCTCACCAGAATACAGGGAAGGGACAAAAATATATGTAATTCAATTTTGTTACTTATTAACAAAGGCCAAAAAAAAAGCATCTAAGTGAGCTTTTGTAAATTATCTGTTTTCCATTTTTACACATAGCATTTAAAGAATATGGAGATATAGGCATAAAGAAATTTTATCTAAATTAACAACAACAGCAATAACAACAACAAAACCAACCTCCAAACATTTAAAAGGATAAATTTGGCTTTTTTTTATTTGTTTTGTTTTGACACAGAGCCTCACACTCTGTTGCCCGGGCTAGAGTGCCGTGGTGTCAGCCTAGCTCACAGCAACCTCAAACTCCTGGGCTCAAGCAATCCTCCTGTCTCAGCCTCCAAAGTAGCTGGGACTACAGGCATGCGCCACCATGCCCGGCTAATTTTTTCTATATATATTTTTAGGTGTCCATATAATTTCTTTCTATTTTTAGTAGAGACAGGTCTCACTCTTGCTTGGGCTGGTCTCAAACTCCTGAGCTCAATCTGCTCGCCTCGGCCTCCCAGAGTGCTAGGATAAATTTGGCTTTATTCCTTTAAAAATACCCAGAGAAACAAAATAAAACCAAGTTCTTATTTTAAGACATCCTTATAATTAATATATAACAAGTAAATAGAAGAGTCATAAATTAGTTTGATTTTATTTTGTATCCTGAATCTTTGTCTACCAATATAAATAGCATTAGAAACTGGGGTGGGGATGAACTTTCTTTTTAAAACTGAGGGGTTTGTTTAATAATTTCTAAAATATACAATGAAATTGTTAAAAATTCTGTCAGTAGGCTACGACCTCATGCAATTTTGCTTTGTTTTGTTAAGAGGGTCTTTGAGGGGCTCTGTGGCCCCGGTTAGAGTACAATGCCATCATCATAGCTCACTGCAGCCTCCAACTCCTGGGCTAAGGTGATATCCTCCTGTCTCAGCCTCCCAAAGTGCTAGGATTACAAGCCTGAGCACACAGGCAAGATGTTATTTACTTACTGCACATACCATGCTTGTCCTGTATTACAATGAGTAACGAACAGTATACTATTTTTAGACAGCTTCACTACATAAAAGCAAATGATTAACTAAAAGCCATTTTAATAAAAGACCTAAATAAAGTTACCAACAGTTAAAAATTCTGATAACTGCAAAACAATTATAAATAGTACATACTGATATTTTACTTATCTAATATTTATTTTATAAACACAAGCTGCTTGTGTATGTTTCTGTATTTGTTTTTCTAACAACTATATACTCCTGCAAGGTAAGTGACTTCAGTCCTTTGTAATGTATGTTGATTAGCATAATAAAGTATTTTTGGACTTTTCCCCCAAGGTCTCACATGAAATTTTACATGGATTTTTTTTGTTTGTTTGTTTAAATTTACTTACTTTGTAATACGGTCAATGTTGGCAATTTGCTTCTGGTTCCGTGTAATCTCAATGGCTGCCCAAAGATGCTGGATAGCTTTTGTATCCGCCTGTCATCTTTTTGTTAAACGTGCCATGACCTGTTTACTTCTTTAGCTGTAGTAAGACATAAAAACATAAGGGAAAAAAACATTACAAATTGAATTATTACCAACACAAGTGAGTAACATCATCAGTGCCTCTTGACTACTGATCATACCAAGGTAGCAGGTAGCACTGCCAACTTTCTGCCTCATTTTAACCACCTTCTTCATACAAGTTACCATTTGCTTCATTACTTCATAAAAAGTGAGAGTCTAAAAACGAAAGGGTTAAGGTTTTCCCAAAGAGGACAAGTGGCTACCTTATGCCAACATGTTTTATTAAATATATTTAAGTTTTATTCTAATGCACAGAAATATTACAAGACAAAATTTCATTTATCAATAATGCATTGTTTGTAATTTGATCAATATAAAATGGAATTTAAATGCCCTAATTGTTTGTACTTTGGTTTATTATAATCATGGCTTAAAAAGTCCAATTCTGTATGCATATATTGATAAATGGAAGCACTTCAATAAAATAAAACCATGAACAGAAAATGCAAAGAGTACTAATAGTTACTTCTGGGGTAAGATGGGAAAAGCTGGCAAACAGGATACCAGAGGGCCACAAATTATTAGGAACAATCATATTCTTGAATAGATGTTAATTTCAGGGGTATTTATCACATTATTAAGAAACAAGATTGCTATTTATTCAAATTTCAGTATTCTGGAGTAACTCAAGAAAATAGCCACCCGACCTCCAGATGATTTTCCACCTGTGCCTGGCAAGACTGGGGAAAAGCCTGGGGCCACAGCTTGGGTGTCTGGTGACTGAGGGTTTTACAAAAGAGGCCTCTCCTGACTCAGCTTGGAGGGACTCATCTGTTAGGAACAGAGTGAGCCTATGAAACCTTCACCACGAACTTTGTGTTAGATCATGAATCCCAGCATTTGGCAACAACTGAAACATATCTCTAAATCTTACAGATTATAAAGCTAAGTCTAAAATCCAGGCCTTAAAAATACAGTACACGTTAAAGCTTCTGGGATTCCTAAAATCTCCTTGCCTGGACCTTTCCTGTCCTGTAAGGGAAGAGAATGAGCGAGGGAAGCTCATTCTCGGCACTTCACTGTGCTGCGTGATTGCCAACTGAGCCCTGTGAATCTCCTCTTTCTCCACCTCCACACTTCTTTTCACAGCCCCCTCAGTTCTCCCTTTCCTTGACAAACCCAAGTAAACCCCACAGCTGCTATCAAAGCTTATCCTGAGAAGACTCACTTCCAGTCAGTCTGGGGTCAGTGGGGCTCCTAGAATGAGATGGTTTTCAGAATTACACTACCGACAGAATACATTCTGAACATGTTTTAAAAGGTATTCTTGAATATCCTACTTCTTCACACTTTTACTTATAATAGTTACAGACTTTGCTCCAAGAAAATAAATAAAAAATAATGCCAGTATTCAAATTTAAAGAAAACTTAAGGAAAATCAGTTGGTTCTGTACAAACTCAGATGTAAAACTAAAAGATAATAAAAATTACAATTAAGAAACACTTCTGTTTTAGAGTAATCACTTTAAGATGAAAGAAACTTTAAGATGAAAGAAGACAGAAACTTCTCAGTTTAAGTGCACTTATAGAGGAGTGCCAACTTTCAGGATCGGATCAGCTGTACAGCAGGAATTCAGTGGTAAGAACATATGTTAGAAAGTGACATCTAATGGTGAACTGTAATAATACAACTTAACCCTGTGAGATTACACAAAGACTCAGAAAAAAACAACAAAATTTCAGTCATTCTTACACACTTAAAAAAATACATAGTTGCCCACTTTGTGTAAAGCACTGTGCTAGACATAATGAAGTATTTAAAAATGTATAAATAATGGCCAGGCATGGTGGCTCATGCCTGTAAACCTAGCACTTTGGGAGGCCGAGGCAGGAAGATTGCTTGAGGCCAGCAGTTCAAGACCAGCCCGAGCAAAAGCAAGACCTCATCTCTATAAAAATTAGGAAAAAAAAAAATTAGCCAAGCATGGTCGCACATGCTTGTAGTCCCAGGTACTCAGGAGGCTGAGGCAGGAGGATCACTTGAGCCCAGAAATTTGAGGTTGCTTTGAGTTGTAATGACACCACTGCACTTTAGAATAGGTGACTGAATGAGATCCTGTCTAAAAAAAAAAAAAAAAGGTAAAAAATACCGATGCTTGCCAAAAAGTAACCTAAAACCAGTAGAGAAAATTTGGCATATGTATGGAACTATGGATTGTACGGTAATATATGACATATAAATTGTCCACAATATGAAAATTGGAATGGCGAGACATTACTTCTAGCTTCAGTAAAAATTAAGCAGAAAGAAAGAGATGTCTTCTGCAAAATGGGAAATATATGGAAAAATATAAGAGCCAATCTTTTCCTTTGTGGATTTCTTTAAAAGATAATTGGCTGCTTAAAGCAAAGATAAAAATAATTGGTAGGTGTCATTAGGTTTATAATGCATGTAGAAGTAAAATACATGAGAACCACAGCAAACAGATGGGAAAGGGGGAATAAACAGAATGATACTATTGCAAATCTCTTACATTTTTTGTGAAGTGGTATTATGCTACAATGTTATATATTATATATTGTAAATGAATTATATTAATTCATGTGAGACTATGGTACATTAAGCATGCATATTGTAATTTCTAGAACACTAAGGAATAATACAAATAGGTATAGCTAATATATAATGAAACTTGTAAGTTTTTTCAAAATACACATATAAAATTATAAATAATTTATTCAGAACTATCAAATATGAAGCAGCAAAGCTAACATTTCTAAATAATATTAAAATAGGAAACACAACTATTTATAGAATATAAACAAGCAGAAGAACACAGTGGGAACCAAGAGGCAAAAACGCTAAAAGTGATGTCACATATTTCTAGAAATGATTAAAATCGAGATTAAAGAATGATGCAATGCTACACACCTCAGGAAAAGAGATGTAATGTTAAAATCAAAGATTTGTGAGCTCTGCCTGAACCAAGATACAGACAGCAGGTACACCTCGCAATACAGGTGCCCTGTGGGGAGGGTCATTCGCACTAGAAGCCCAAGTAGGGAAGCAAAAGCGACAGGGCCGGGAGGAGGAGGAGGAGAAGAGCGACTTTTTCACGCTGCCTTCGCGGGAGCGAGCGGCCGTGGAAGCTTCTGGAGGGCGGGGAGTCGGCCCCGGCTGGGGGAGGCGGCCTCTCGGCTCCGGGGCTGCAGAAACTTCTCAAGGACGCGGTTTTGTCCCGGCCGCCTGCGACCTGCGCGGGGACAGGAGACGCTGGCGCGGTGCGGGCGGCCCTGACCCAGCGGCGGGAGCTGCAGCCCGAGGCGCGTTTCGCTTCCCAGAACCGGAGCCGGACTGAGCTTCCGCCGCGCAGTGGACGCGGCTCCCGGCGCCCCGGTGCCCTCGGAGGAGGAGAGAGGCTGCGGCTCCAGCCGGGGCTGCGGCTTCTCCCGCCCGGAGTCCCGAGTCCCGGGGACGAGGCCGAGGTGAAGAACAGGAATTGATAGTAGGAAAATGTGTGCTCTCTTTGATTCTAATTGATGCTATTCGCTTCTGTGACTATGCTTGCTTTTAGTTGTTTAATAAATATAGTTAATCAGAATGAAAAACAGAGATAAGAACAAAGGTAACTGCATGATAGTCTAGGCTTCCTGGATGTGAGAAGCCTAGTTCTGCTTCTGTATATATGGCTTGCTGGCTTGGTGCTTAGCGTAAGTGGAGCCATGGCAGGCTTCACTAAAGTAAAGGAAAACAAAGCCCCGGGGAGGTAACTGCAAGTTGCTTTCTGATAAAGGACTGGAGAATCCAGGTGCCCTCCAACCAACTAAGTAAATAAGAAGAGCAAGACATGATCAGCGCATGAATAGCTTGTGCAGGGCGTGTGTTCCCAGTATCGCTTGTAACCAAAAACTAGAAGGTATGCAACAACAGCTCCCCTCCCCCGTCGGAGACCCTCCTCTTCCCCTGGATGATGTTAACTACAACTGGCGCCAGTGCAAAAAGTCCGAAACTTAGAGTCAACAAACCTAAAGCCAACGCGATCAGCCACTTCTAAACAAAAGGAACAAATAAACTGAAGGGGGATAAAGTGCAGACTAGTGTGTCGTGTGCAGACTAGTGTGTCGTGTACAGACTGGTATGTCATGTGCAGACTAACGTGTTATGTGCAGAATAACGTGTCGTGTGAAAACTAGCATACAGAAAAGTATAAAAGCCTAATCTTTACCCCAGGGCGGGGTCCTAGTTCCTGGAGAGGCCACTGCGTTGGTGCTCTGGAATTTGGACCCTGGCCCGGGGCTAGTTAATAAACTCCTTTGCCTTTTTGCAGCCTCAGTGACTCTGCCTCTCTGTTCCTGGGGCCAAAGGGAACCGGATCTAACAGAGGAGCCGGACCCGCGCGAGCCCTTCTGACCGAATCGAATCGAGCAATGCGCGGTCGAGCCGGGGCGACCCCAGCACCCTGGGCTGACCAAGACCCGCGGCTGCCGGCTGCCCTGCGGCCCGGGTCGCCTCCGTGTCCCTGGAGGACCGCAGCGACGGCGTGCTGGCCGTGGCCCGCGACAGCTCCGCGTCATGGCACGGGGACACCCGCGTCTTCCTGCAGGTGGTCAGCAGGGCCATCGCGGGGGCCGCAGTGGGATCCAGTTCGCCCCTTCCACCTGGACCCACCCGGGAATGGACAGAGACCTCGAGGGCTCTGGTTTAGACAGGAGCAAAAATAACTGGAACGACGCAGACGATTTCACTGGCTCGGCCGGGATGTGGCCTCCCCAACCCGGAGTGTCCTTCCTAGAGATGAGCCAAAGATCCAGTGGGACCAAGCAGTCGCCACTCTGTTCTTCACTCCTGCCACACGCTTTCCATGTGGGACTGGCTCCAGCGAATGGGGGCCCCAACTTACCTACTGTTGTCACACTGTAACGTATTCAGTATTTTAAGGCTTGAGATTGTGACAGGCTCCGAATTGTGATTTACATTAAATTCATGACAGGTAAAAAAAAAAAAAAAAAAAAAAAGCCCAAGTAGAACATGACAAAGAACGCAAGAGAAAGACAAATCCAAGTGAGGTGAATACAATGAAGTTTGGGGCATACTATAAAAGTATCCAAAACAGCTTGACCTATTACGACAAGATCTCTTTAAGGTATAACCACTGACATTCTTCTTACAAAATCTAAATTTATTCCTTGATTTAACATATAATTCACATTCGCCTGTGACAACACCAGGAGCTCTTCTACGCTCTAAGGATACAGCAATAAGCAAAGAGACAAAAATCCTTCTCTAATCTAGTAAATATGATTAATGACGTGACTAGATACAAGAAAAGAATTGTAATTTGGGTGTTCACCAATAAAAAGAAAATTAGATCCTATGTGTAGACAGGTGATCATTTAAGGTCCTTGTTGATGCAGCCAAACCAACTTTTCAGCCCCTCCTTACCTGGATGTGTATTCTATCACTATTAAACTGTACTATTCACATTCCCAAATATGCCCCCAAACCTCACACCTCTAGCCCTTTGTTTATGCAGTTCTCTCTTCTGGAATGTTCTCCCCTGCCCCATTACTAATTAGTAAAAACTGTCCTTTCTAGGACTTACTCTAATCCAATCTTCCCTGACCAAACTAAATCAAACTCAATTGTCTTTTGTGTTCTAACAATAATTTGTTTATAGCTCTCTCACAAATTTATTGCCTGTACACATAACTACATATTCCTCAAAAGAATTCTTTTAATTCAACTAAGACAAGACATGTCGTTTATTTTTACAGCTAATGTCTTTCAAGGTGCCTAGCACAGGTTTCAACATGTTAAATCTGCAATACAAAATTTTTAAACTCACCTTTTTCAGCTGTTATGTAAACAACAAGATCCTAGAGTAAGCCTTCATTTCTGTTTTATCAAAGAGTGAGACATCAAAAAGGAAGACCAGGACGGGAAGACTTGCAGAGATCATTGCTATAGTCCTCAATCTTTTTTCTGCTCAAATGCATTTGAGGAATACAACAGACTCCTTTCAGTAAAAGTAGCTCGTGACCCTCAAAAATAAAAAACAGAAAACTTGTGAGTAACTTTAATGAGGCCCCAGGCGACACTGACACTCTCCACCCTACAAACGCAGGCTCAGTGCAGCCCCTCGGTCACAGCAGCGTCGTATTTTGCACCCACACCAGCTTTACACAAACAGCAGGGAAAAGGGGAGAGAAAAGGAGAAAGCAAGTCAGGAAAACCTTTAAAATGGGCAAAATTGAACAATCTGCTTGGGGATATACATGTATGTGAAAATTGCTTTAATGCAAGAGAATGATAAACACAACAGGCAGGAGAGCAGCGAGGGGACAGGAGGGGACAGGGAGGAGACAGGGAAGCCACATGTGAATTCACACCATCAAACAGGTTCTGAGTTTTACTTGTAATGGTTTCAAGTTTTTGCTTTTTTATTATGTCGCATAAAATGAATATAAAAATATTTTCAAACATTTGCATCAAATATTACATAAAATTAAAAAATTAATCCCATTTGTTTTGGATGTACATTTCATTGTTACTTCGGTAAGTCTCAACTTTCCCCAAAAGTCTACTAGCAATTTTAAATTATTTTTCATTCCTCGTCTATTCATACCATTTTCCCATTTATGTGTTAATTTTTCATATATTAACATTACTCATACTTTTCTCTCTTTGCCTCTTAAGAAACATTAAATAAAATTATACTGAAATCTAGCTATGTATCCCTTTATCACCGTGAGTCTTGCAGTCGGGTACTGTCAGTCCTCCAACTTCGTTATTCTTCAAAATTGTGTGGACTAGTCTGGGTCTTCTGCCTCTGCATATAAACTTTAGAATCATTTTTTTTTTTTGCATCCACTTATTCCTTCTTGAATGGTCTTCCATTCTTCAGGAAGATCCAGGTTTCTAATCTATATAATTTTCCTCTGAAGAACTTCTTTTAAAATTTCTAATAAGGCAGGTAACTGGCAAGAAATTCCCTCAATTTTGTCTGTCTTATAAAGTCTGTATTTTTACTTTTTATGGAAGATATAGCTTTACTGGATACAGAATTCTAGGTGGGTGGATTTTTTTTCTTTCAATACGTTCAATATTTTCACTCCACTCTTCTTGCTTAGTTTCTGAGGAAAAAGACATAGTTCTTAACTTTGCTCCTTTCTAGGAAAGGTTTTTTAATTTTCTGACATTTGAATATCATATGCTTAGGTATTTTTGGCATTTATTCTGCTTGATGTTCTCTGAGCTTCCTGGATCATTGGTGTGGCGTCGACATTAATTTGGTGAAATTCTCAGGCACTAGTGCTTCAAATATTGCTTCTGTTCCTTTCTTTCTTCACTTCCAGCATTCCCATTACACATACGTTACACCCTTTGTAGCTGCCCCACAGTTCTAGAATATTCTATTCTGGGTTTGGGTTCCCCCACGCCCAACTTTTTTCTCTTTGCTTTTCAGTTTTGAAAGTTTCCAACCGTCAAGCTGTGACAGTCTATCCTCAGCCCTGTCCTGTGAGCCCATGAAAGGCAGTGTACATTTTGCTATAGTGTTTTTTATCTCTAGCACTTCTTTTTGGTTTCTTCTTAGAATTTCTACCTCTATGCTTAGATCACAAATCTGACCTTGCATGTTGCTTATTTTTTGCCTTAAAGTCCTTACCATTTTAATCATGGCCTTTAATAATTCCTGGTCTGATTATTCCAACATTTCTGCCATATCTGACTCTAATTCTTGTGGTTGTTTAGTCCCTTCAAACTATTTTTTACCTTTCAGTAGGCCTTGCACTTCTTTGTTGAAAGGCAAACATGAGGTATTGGGTACACAGGCCTTCAGTAACGCAGTGTGAGGTGTGGGAGGGAGGCATTCCCAGCCCTGTCATCAGACTGCAGTCTTTGGTGAGCCTGTGCCCTGCACTGCGAACTTCACTGGTGCTTCACAGTCCCCCCTTGGGTGGGGCAGGACGGCTGGAGGAGGCTGAAGTTGTTTATTTCCCTTTCCCCCAGTAGAATGATAGAGAGGGCTGGAGTTGGGTACTTCCCTTCCCCTAGGTAGGTTAGGCTCTGCTAGAATCACCTCTCCAGAGGGGAGGCCTCGTGAAGAACAGAGTGCTCCAGCATCTATCAGAACGGTCCATCTCTCCTTTCTCATGTGAGAAGCACAAAGGGGATTTTCTCCAGTGTTCACCGTGAGGTCCTGGCTGAGCTCGTGGAGGTAAAACTCAGCAATGCACAGAGGCCCTCCCCTGTGACTCGGTCCCTCTGGAGTCTGTAACTCTGAGTTGTCCACATAGAAGGTCCAGCAACTCACCAGTTACAGCTCAGGTTTTCCGGCCCCAGCACTGGTTCCAGCAGAGGTTTCTGCTTGCAGGCCTCTGCTGTGAGGAGCTGGGATTCTTTGTATCTGCCTGTCTCTTCATTTTTGGTGCAGCACTTTGTCCTGTGGTCTGACTCCTCTAAAAGAGATAAGAGTTGAGTTTTCTTGACTGTTCAGCTTTCCAGTTGTTGTTAGGATGGAGTGGGGACTTGGGAGCTCCTGAAATGCCAGACTGGAAGCCACAAAATTACTTTTTTATATGACATTAAATGAGAATATGCAGTGTTTTCCCAAAGAGGCAACAACTGAAGTAGCATGATTTACTGAAAGATTTCCTTCTTCTCCAACAAAATGTGATACATTCCTAATCGTATATTAAACTCTTTTTTATTTAGAGACAGGGTCTCACTATGTTGCCCAAGCTGGACTCGAACTCCTAGGCTCAAGTCGTCCTCCCACCTCATGCTTCGGAGCAATGGGGACTACAGGTGTGCACCACTGCCCAGCATCATAATTAAATTCTTTTCAATGCTGGCATTACTTTCTTTGATCTGTTTGGTCTCTTATTAGTGCCCCATAATTTATTACAACTTGCATATACAAGCTACATATTTAAAAGCTACAATTATAATTCCATGTTTTCATTCATTCCTATATAATTATCGTATATGTATTATCTGCCCAGCAATATTGTCAGTGTTTTAAAGCATGCCATGCTTTCAACATTCTTTATGTCCCTAATAATTTTTACCATTAAATAGACACTAAATAAACACTCACCAATTGAATACTCTCCCCAACCAACCCTGAGATAGTAATGAGTGGGTGGCTGCCGGCGGCCGGGGCAGGGGAGGGCAAGCTCCTGCTTAGTGGGTGCAGAGCTCCAGGGTTACCAAACAGCAGCGCCACTGAGGTGGATGGTGGTGAGAACTGCGCATTATAGATGATGTAAATACACTCAACTGTACACTTCAAATAATTAAAATAATAAATTTTGTTACATGTATTTTACCACAATAAAACTAACTGAAAGAAAAATAAAGGGAGGAGAAATAAAGTTAGTTCTTAACAATAAGAGCCGGTAACCAGCCATTTTTTAAGAAGAATAACTATCAATAACACTTCCCCAAGAACCTCCAAGCAGTCAGTGTGGCAAGCACTGAATGTGGACAGTTAGCAGAGTACTTAAATTAGACTTCCTGGTGGGTTTTTGTTTATTTATTTATTTTGGCATCAAAGTACATTAGATTAAGAACAGGAAATAACACTATGCAATTTATTGATCAAGGTTCCTGATAGCAAAACAGATCATTTTGAATACTTTATTCGGTTTTATAAAATGTTTTAATTATTTTTTTAGTTAAACTAGTAAAGCAAAAGTTTGTTTCCAGGCTTTTGGATTTGACAGAATAGCAGTTTATAAAACAAAATGATGGGTGGGGAAATTGTTGATCTTTCATTTCTTAAACAGCTACATTGAAGCATAATGCACACTCCATGCAATTTAACTATTTGAAGTATACAATTTAGTACTTGTTATATATAACATTTTTAATTTTTTTAGAAGTGTAAAACAGCATATTTTTTATTGACTACAAATATATCTGCCTCATTTAACTGCATAGTATTCCATTGAATTAATATACCATTATTTATTAAGAATAAGCATCCAAAAAGTATTCATTGGAAGGAAGGAAGGAGATGCTGAGTTGCCACTCATGACAATGTCCACCAGATTCTCTGATCCAGATTCCTGGAGGTGGCTTATGAAACAGGCCCTCCCCATCTGGCCTATTACATCACTGGAAGGAGTTGTCATTCATGCAATCAGAAAGAAAGTAGCCAAAAAGCTAACACTGAAGTGCAGTTTGTCCATCTAGTGGACTGTCTTGCTTAAGCAGTTATCTTGGACAATATCTTTAACTGTTTTGGGGTAAACTCAAGTAATACCAAATTTAAAAGGGTCTTCTAAAAAATTAAATGAAGTAAGAGAATTCCTGTAGCCTCTCCGAAAAGTTAGTTCTGTTTCCAGCTGCCTGCAAGTTAAATTGAGAGAATAATGTTTCATTGCCATATTTGTCACTATGTGCAATTAAGTCAAACCTAGATTGGAAAACAAAAAAAACAATAGCTGGACTGGAGAAGAAGTCTCAGCCAGCACAGCTGAGTTGGCAGTGCCAAAGAGGAGGAGACGGCCATATGCTCAGGCGATTGGTTACATGTAAAAGGACTAAGCAGGCCTGGTGCAGTGGCTCACACCTGTAATCCTAGCACTCTGGGAGGCCGAGGCGGACAGATAGTTTGAGCTCAGCATTTCGAGACCAGGCTGAGCAAGAGCGAGACCCCGCCTCTACTAAAAATAGAAAGAAATTATATGGACAGCTAAAAATATATATAGAAAAATTAGCCAGGCATGGTGGCGCATGCCTGTAGTCCCAGCTACTCGGGAGGCTGACACAGGAGGATGGGTTGAGCCCAGGAGTTTGAGGTTGCTGTGAGCTAGGCTGACACCATGGCACTCTAGCCTGGGCAAGAGAGCAATACTCTGACTCAAAAAAAAAAAAAAAAAAGACAGAAAAAAAAAAAACGACTAAGCAAATATGTCAATACATTGAGTGCCTACCCTCTCTCTCAGGGAAGGCAGGTACAAATATAAAAGGGGGAAAGACTAGAATTAGAAACATCTAAGATTGGATTGTAATTGGAACTATCAGTAAAAACTCCTGGTTTCTGATTAATAGATGATAGATAGAAAAACATCTATCTGTGTATAGACATAGATACATACACAGTCAGGCCTCTATCTGTGGCCTCTGCATCCATGGATTCAACCAATTGTAGATCAAAAATATTTGAGAAAAAAATTGTATCTGTACTGGACATGTACAGACTTTCTTCTCTAGTCATTATTCCCTAAACCATGTAACAACTATTTGCATAGTGTTTACATTACATTAGGTATTATATAGGTCTTATAAGTAATCTAGATATGATTTAAAGTATATAAGAGGATGTGCATAGGTTATATGCAAATACTACACCATTTTATATCAGGGACTTGAGCATCCATGGATTTTGGTACCTGTAGGAGGTCCTGGACCCAATCCCCCACTGAGGAACAAGGGACAACTGTATATGTATGTATGTATGTATGTATACATGCACACACATACATACATACACACATAAACACAAAGATGAGTATACCAGCAGCAATGAGCATGCCAGACATCCAGACTTTGGTTTCTAAATCCTATTCTCCTCAAAAGGAACCAGAGAAATGGCTAATTTCAGGGCTCAGGCAGGGAAAGTATTTAATAAGCCTAGAACATCATGTACCATAAAGTATGGAAATTCCCAAAAGATCATGGAGATATATCAAAATGACACTGGAGCCAACCAAGGGGCTCCCACTGGCTAAATCTGGGACAATTTGAACATCAAAGAAATGATATAATGAGAGCAATCGTTTATAAACCATTGAATAAAATAGGAACCTAGGAGCCCATACTGACATCAATTAATAGATAAACAAATGGGGGGTGGATACAGAGGCAGGAGAGCTTTCCCTTACAATAGAAGGTCAACTAATAAATGTAGAAGGATGATGGAAGGGATGGTTACCATTTGGTAACCCTTATAATAATTGTTTTGGTCCAGGAGCAAAACTGGATACTAATATAAATGGGTGAAAGTGTGATCAGGAACAGGATTTTTACATAGTCTCAAAATATCTCCAGACAATATTTATTCAGTAACTTTCCATTGCAAAGTCTGGCAGACATCATCTTACCAAATGATGAAAGTAAATTTCATCAGCAATGGGACAAATCAACATCATGTGCCTTCTGATAGATGCATTGAGAAGAACACAGCATCACCTCTGTGGTATTCCTGCCAAAAATGCCTGTCCTGAGTACATTGGGGGTACAGTGGTGAGCACAGCTGCCTTTCAAAACGCATGTCCTAAATCCAGCCATGAGGAAACATCAGACAAACACAAACTGATGGACATTTGGCAAAGTAATTGGCCTGTCCTCTCCAAAATATCAAGGTCATGAAAGGAAGGAGAGACTCGGAACTGCTCCAGATAGAAGGAAACTAATGAGACATGACAGTGAAATGCAACGTGTGATCCTATATTGGATCCTGGATCTATAAAAGACTTTATTGGAGAAAAGCAGTAAAATTTGAATGAGGTTTGTGGATTAGAATGTGCTATGGTATTAATTTCCTGATTTTGATGGACATGATGTGATTCATGTAGAAAAGTGTCTATTTTTTAGGAAAAACATTGAAGTATTGAGGGGTGCTGTGACATCATGTCTGTGACTTACTGCCAAATGGTTCAGAAAAAAATGACTTGTATCTACACAGAGAGAAAGAGAATGATAAGGCAGATGTGGTAAATTTCTAACAACTGGGAAATCAGGCTGAGGGAACACAGGATATCTTTGTACTATTCTTGAAACTGTTTTGAAGAGTTTAATTATTTCCACTTTAATAGTTTTGAAATATTTTTAATAACCCTATTGTAACATCCCCTTCAGCAATTTAATTCAAGATCAGTATAAAATAAGAGCATGAAGCTAATAAGAAATAAGTCATGCACAAAGTAAGAATTTATAAAGATAAATAAATAAGAGTTACTAAATATATTAAGACCTATGAATCTTGGATTCTATTTTTTAATTACATACTAAATTTTACTGTTAAAGAGCCATGGGGGACCAGAAAAGTCCTAAGAGGTCTTTTCTTCATATATTTTTACATTAGGATCAAGAATAAAGTACAATGATCCCAAGAGGATTATGTATCAGAGAGTTCTTCTGGAGTTAACTCATATAAGGTTTTTATTTTATTTCATCATAAAACAAGTCAAGCAAAAAAAAGCCTAGCTCTCTTTTCCTGCTGTGACAATGGGTCTGGTCGTCATCTGTGGCCTATGCATCACACTCTGTAAAACTGTATCTTGCTCTTGCCCTATAATCCCATCTTTCTCTCCTCAATAAACCTCATTTCCATGCTTGCCTTACAAAAAAACAGCAAAGCCTAGGAAATACATTATGTAATATAATGAACACCTACCCAGCCTAAAATAAAACATTTCTAAACACAACAGACTCTCTTCTTCTCCCTACGTGTTCCCAGGACAATATTCTTAATTTAGTATCTGTCATTCCCTTTTAAGTATTTATACTTTTGCTGCACAAGTATATATTTCTTAACAAAATATAATCTTGTTTAGCATGATATTTGACTTTACAGAAATTGTATAATACCATATACATCTTTCCAAGCTTATTTTTCTCACTCAAGTGTTTTAGATTTAGTTAGCTTGATACACATAATTTTAATTCATTCGTTTTAACTGCTGTGTAGTGTTCCATGGTTTAAATATATTATTTTTATTCTGTATCATATTGATGAGCATTTAAACTGTTATCCCATCTACCCTATTACAAACAATGCTAAAATGAACACCAACTCTATGCCATACACTGATTTGCAAGCATTTATCTTGGGCCGGTGGTTCTCAAACTTTGGAATGCATCAGAATCCCCTGAGGGTTTTGTTAAAACAGAGATTGTTGAATCCCACCCCCAGAGGTTCTGATTCATTTTCTAAAAGAGGTTTTTAAGTGATGTTGATGCTGCTGGCCTGAAGACCACACTTTCAGATCCACTGCCCTAGGATGCACATCCTGGAGTAAAATTGCTGGGTCAAATAATTGTGCATCTTCAGCTTTACCAAATTGTGCCAAATTGCTCTGCAAAGGAATTTTAATGATATGCTCTCCCACAACAAGCAAGTTGTCTCTCTCAAATCCACACCACACTTGATGTCACAACACGTTTAAGGTTTTACCAACCCAAAGAATATGGAATTATGGCCGGGCATGGTGGCTCACGCCTGTAATCCTAGCAGTCTGGGAAGCCGAGGCAGGTGTATCATTTGAGCTCAGGAGTTCGAGACCAGCCTGAGCAAGAGCGAGACCCCATCTCCACTAAAAATGGAAAGAAATTATAGGGACAACCAAAAATATATATAGAAGTACTTGGGAGGCTGAGGCAGGAGGATTGCTTGAGCCCAGGACTTTGAGGTTGCTGAGCTAGGCTGATGCCATGGCACTCTAGCCCAGGCAACAGAGCAAGACTCTGTACCCCCCCCCAAAAAAACAACAACAATATGGAATTGTGGTTTTCATTTGAATTTTTCTAATTACTAATGAGGTTGGGCATCTTTTTATATATCTGTAGCCATTCAGGCTCGGTTTTCTGTTGTCTGCATTATCTGTTCATTCCTTTGTTTGTTATTAGGGTGTTTAACTTATGTCAAAAGACAAAATTACAACAAATTTAAAGATCCAATTAGCTTTTATTTGTGCTTCTAGAATTGGGCAACACCTCACTCTGTGAGAATAGAATGAGTGTTCCAATGAACTGAGCAGAGAAGTCTGGCTTTATAGGCAGAAAAAAATGCTGCAGAAAGCAGAAACAACACAAAAAATGGATTGGCCATTTCAAAGTTACTTTCCTTATAGGGTTAAAAAAGAGGGAACTTCCTTACTATGTGACTCAGGTTGGTTGACTGATATTCACCTGCTTTTTGGGAAACTGGTCTGTTTCAAAGTTCTATTTAATTGTGGCACTTAGCACAAGCAAACCCATTCTGGTTTGGCCTGGTCTACTGGGGCCTAGTGCAGGCGGCTAGTCCAAAACAGTGGCCTCCCATAAACCTTGTTTAACTCTTATATAGAGTAATAGTTACTAAACTGTCATCTTTAGAACATGATGTGAGGACAATGCACCTATAATACATTTTTGGGAAATTCAACATATATATTTACACTCAATTTATTATAATATAAAAATTTCTGTGTTATATCAACCTAAAAGTAAGAAGTTCATAAAAAATTAATATAGAGCGTTTATTTGGGCCAAGGTTGAGGACAGTAGCCTGGGAAACTCTTCCAAGTTGCCTTGAGGAGCCTTCCAGGGAGCAAGGAAAAGTTCAAGATTTTAAAGAAACAAGGACAAATCAGGAGAGGGGACAATTACAAAAGTTGTTCAGCACGAATTCTCATTGGTTTACAGATACAACAGTGGTTAGTGATTGGCTATAGACTGTTGAACTATAGGGTGTGTGGCATTTTTATGGCTACTTGGCATCAGGTTAGTCTAGAGCCTCACAGCAAGTGGCTTCAAGAGGTAATTATTTTGCTCAAGGGGGAGTGAGAGTGACCGCTGTTATATTTTAAATGCCTCTCCTGGCCTGATAGTTTAAAAGTGCTGGAATTTCTCAGATTAAAAGGGTTGTTTTTTTTTTCTTTCTCAGTTATAATACGAGAAATAAGAATACAAAATTACATATGTATCACAATATACAAACTAACACCCCAAAACACAATACTTAGAAAAGAAACTAAAAGGAAATATTCTATCACTGTATGTTCAAGTTTACAGATAGGTTTTTTTTTTATGGCTTTAAGTATGTACACTTTCTTCCAATTTTCTATATTTTCAAATTTTTAAATTAAAATAATGAGGTTTCATATTCCATGGAGATTCAGCGCCAAGCTAACACATAAAACAAAAGTCATGTATGTAATATTACCCTGAACATCCCTTAAATTGCGCTGTCTCTCAGAAAGTCCAATAGTGATTGAAGAAATGTTCAGTGTAATTTTGCAATACAACCCATTTTCTGTCTACCATTGGAATTATTGCTGTTTCTTCAGTTGAGTACCAGATAGAGCAACAGAAAAGCAATTGGATAACATAAGAAAAATCTATGTTGTATCTCTTCTTAGAATCACACTTAATCTAGTGAGATGATAATATCAGAGACACCCCAGAAACTGGGATCAGTGAAGAAAAAGCAGGTTTACACATTTCATCTCATGCTCACCCTATGGTTCATTGAGTGGAATGTTAGGCAGTATAATGCACCATTTAGACTGTTGCTTTCTCCCTCTCTTATTTTTGTGTGGCTAAGCTCATACAGTTGAATTTGCATAAGCCAAATTTGTATATGAGGAGACTCCATTGTACATAGTTTGTTTATAATAGGGAAAAAGACACCTTTTTCAAAGGAACAGATATTCTAGAATACATAAATATATACATGCCCCCTGTTTTCATCATTTACTCAGTCATTCAACAAATATTGCATCTGCTATTTCCAGCACTGGGCTACATAATGGAAGAGATAGAGGAAAAAGTAAAACAATCTCTGTCCCTACCCTCATGGCGCTTAATCAATTAATCAATCAGTCAAATAAAAAATTATTCTGTGATAAAAAAGAGGTACATAGTATCTTGAGAACATATAATAAGGATATTGATGTACACTGAGGGTTTTAGAAAGGCTCCCTGTGAAAGTGACTACTGAGCTGGTTAGGAAGTATGGGATGCTGTGATGTAAGCTGGAGCCAGATGACACTGCCTCATGAGAGCCAACAGTTTAATTTTCAGAAATTTTGAGACAGGTTTTAAATAGCCATTATTAAACATTAAATTATGTAAACTTATAATTAAATTATATTAAAAACACAGATCATAAATACTCAAAACTCATCACTTCTTAGTTTTACATTTTACTCTTATCTATGCTCTTGAGGTTATCAACTATGCATCTTTTCCCATTCTGAGTAGCAGAATGAAATCATCCTGTCCACACCTCTGCACTGCATATGCTACCTGCCCATTAGTGACTTAGTAGCCACGTCAGTTATCAGATCGACTGCCACAGTGTCACAGTGCTTATGTTCAAGTAAATCTTATTTTACTTAATAATGGCCCCCAAGCTCAAGAGTGGTGATGCTGGCAACTCAGCTATGCCAAAGCCACAAAGTGCTTCCTTTAAGTGAAAAAGTGAAAGTTCTCAACTTAATAAGGAAAGAAAAAAAAAGTAGGCTGAGATTGCTAAGATCTACGGTAAGAACAAATCTTTCATCCGTGAAATTGTGCACAGTATATTGTTATAATTGTTCTATTTTATAAGTTATTGTTAATCTTTTTACTGTACTTAATTTATAAATTAAACTTTATCATCAGTATGTACGTATAGGAAAAACATAATATAGGGTTTGGTACTATCTGAAGTTTCAGGCCTCCACTGGGGGTCTTGGAACATATCCCCTGAGGATAAGTGAGAACTACTACATCCATGGAAAAGCTGCTTCAGAGCAGTGACGAGTATAGAAGTAAGGCTGGAATGGGTTAGGAAGTGAGTAGGAAAAAAGAAAATAGAGACGCTTTTCCTTCTATTACAAAAAACAATTGTAGGAAATGTACTTACTTACGTTGGCCTAAAAGAAAAATGTTGTGATTTTAACCAAATCAGAAATGTTAAATGAATTCAAGCTCCACTTAGGACAAAAGTTCACCTCAATTTATCCATGTAATTTTACCTAGTTCTCTGAGTTCCAGAGGATGAAACTAACTCTGGAAAAACACAATGGTTATAAAACAAAAACTCAAAGTAAAAAATAAATAAATATTTTTTAAAAACCACAACAGTAAGTTGTTACCACTGCCATTCCACTTAGGAAACAGCAATTCTACAAAGAAATTGTTACCAAAAAAAATTGCTGCAAAAAAGTCAGCTGGAGAAAGTGAAGCAAGAACGTCACTCTGCTGAGTCTTACCTGGCCCACCCCATTCTGAGTCGATGATTACCACCAGATGCAAGCAAAAGACATGGATATTTTTATCCAAATTTCATAAATAAACATAATACTATGAAAATCCTGAGTTTAAAACCCCAGTACAGCCGATGGAGTATTGTACCTTTGTTTTTATTTGCCTGAAATGGGAGCATATGCATCTTTAGCTTTTAATGGTCACACCCTCCTCTCACTCTGTGTTCCATACAGAGGACGCCTTTCTTTCCTCGGATGCCTTTCTCTCATATCAAAAACCTTATCCAAGTTTCAGGTTGAGTTCTGTCTACCAGTGAGTCTTTTCTGGTTATCACACCTTATTTGGGAAATCTTAGCATTTGTGCTTTTAATGTGTAATACTGCCAACTAGGCCTTGCTCTCAAATTGTTAAATATTTTCCACAAAAGATTATAAAGTTCTAGCACGTAGAGACTGATGCCTCATTCTTTCACGTTTCCAAGGCTCCTTGTATTCAAATTAAGTAGAGTACTGTAAACTATTAATAATTATAACTTATACTGCTCAAAGTCCCATTTTCATCCCCAAATCTCCATTCTAAAATTTCTTTCAATAATAAGAGTTAACATTTATTGAGTAATACTATATAGCATTCACTGTTCAAGATACTTTTCACATATTAACACACATAATCTTCCCAACAACCCTATGATATAGATACTACTATTCCTATTTTACAGATAAGAAAACTGAGGTACAGAAAGGCCAAGTGACCGACCCGAAGTCCCACAATTAGTAAGTGGCAGAGTTGGGATTCAAACTAAGACTGACACAGGAGCTCACATTTCTAAATTTTTAGCAACACAAAAATAACTCTTACAAGGCCTGGTCTTCCCTGGCCTTGTTTTAAGATGTGCCTGGATAAGTAGCACAGTTTCACAGCCAGAATTTAAAGAAATTCTACTCTTTTCTTTTCAAAAAGGGATAAAACATAGTGTACAGCAACACTTAACCAAATCGCCTTCCTTCTGCTGTGTTCTGACCCCAGGCACTTCAATTCCAAGGCCTTTGTCTAGCGATCACTATCAGTTTTCCAGCCCCCAAAGGGAAAACCACAAAGGCATTCTTTTGACAGATGGCCCCAGGCTCCCTGCTGGCAAAGAGAATCCTTCCTTCAGAAATGTTTAGGTTCAGTTGTCAGGGTGGGAGAGAAGGACATAAAGATACCCACAATCACCCCTAGAAACTTGCCCTGAGGTAATTTGCGGAGAAGGGAAACTTTGGCCAAGTACAAGTTTCTCCTCTGCAAAGTCCATCGAGAGAGTTGTTCAAAAGAAAAGTCCGGCCCACTATTTGCAATAGATTCTCTACATATTGAAACACAGTTATTTCTCTGGGGGTCACGAGCACTTCTAAGACTTTGGCTTTTTTGTTGGTTTGTTTTTTGCCCGGGTTAGAGTGCCGTGGCATCAGCCTAGCTCACAGCAGCCTCAGACTCCTGGGCTCAAGCGATCCTCCTGCCTCAGCCTCCCGAGTACCTGGGACTACAGGCACACACCGCCGTGCCCTGCTGATTTTTTTTTAATATTTTTAGTTGCCCGGCCAAGCTTCCTTCTATTTTTTAGTAGAGATAGGCTCTCACTCCCGCTCAGGCCGGTCTCAAACTGCTGAGCTCAAACAATCTCACCGCCTCGGCCTCCCAGAGTGCTGGATCACAGGAGCCACCGCGCCGGGCCGAGACTTTGGCTTTCTTATCAGAAAAATGTTGATTCATACACAAACTTTGAGGAAAAGCGTACGTCACAGTCCTAAATTAAGAAATCCTGGCCATGCCTGGCGGCTCAGGCCTGGAACCCTGGCGCTGTAGGCGGAGGCGGGAGGGTCGCCCGCGGCCAGCAGTTCGAGACCCCCGAGCCGGGCAAGGCTCCGTCCCTACCTGGAGTCAGCGAGGCCGGCCGGGCGCGGCGGCGCCTGCAGCCCTGGCCACTCACGGAGGCCGACACAGGAGGCCAGGGCCTCGCTGGAGCCCAGGAGTCTGAGGCTGCAGCGAGCTGTGAGGACGCCATGACACTACTCTAGCCCGAGGGACAGAGCGAGACTCTGTCTCAAAAAGGAAAAAAAAGAGATCCCTAAGGCGGAGGAATTGTGAGCTTTGTTGAATCACAACTTGTACGTTTTCTTAAGCCCCCGGTCATGGCACCTAGGGAACACCGGGACCCGCTGTGCCAGTGGCGGCCCCCAGGCGGCGCTGCGGGGACAGCTAAGTGGGCCGCCTGCGTCCAACCCAAAGGCTGATGGGGACGGGGATTCGATTTTAACTTTTTGAAATTGTGGTAAATATGTTATCATAAAACTTGCCACCTTAACCATTTTTGAGTATACAGTTTGGTGGCATTAATTACTGTGCATTCTCAGTGTTTTGCAACCATCACTATTTTCCAAAACCTTTTTGTCACCCCAAACAGAAATTCTATAACCATTAAACAATAATTTCTCATTCTCCCCTCTTCCCAGCCCCTGGTATCCTCAAAGCTACTTTCTGTTCCTATGAATACGCCTATTCTAGATACTTCATGAGTGGAAACATACACTATTTGTCCTTTTCTGTCTGGTTTATTTCACTTAGCATAATGATTTAATGTTCATCCATGTTGCAGCCTGTGTCAGAACTTCATTTATTTTCATGGATGGATAATATTCCACTGTATGGGATATCATACTCTGCTTACCCATTCCTCTGTTGGACACGTGGGTGGCTTCTACCTTTCAGGTACTGTGAGTAGCGCTGCAGGACACAATGGCACACAAGCATCTGCTGAAGTCTGCTTTTAATTCCTTTGGGTATGTACCCAGAAGTGGAGTTGCTAGCTCACATAGTAATTCTATGATTAACCTTTTAAGGAATCAGCAAACACTTTTCTACAGCAGCTGTACCATTTCACAATCCTACCAGCACTGTACAAGTGTTCTAATTTCTCCATATTACCAACACTTGCCATTTCCCATTTTTTCTTTTTTTTCCTCAAAAAACTAAAACAGCCATCTTAGTAGGTGTAAAGCAGTATCACATGGTAGTTTTGATCAGAATTTTCTTAAAGACTAATAGTGTTGAGCATCTTTTCATGTACTTATTGGATATCTGTATATATTCTCTAGAGAAACGTCTATTCAAGTCCTTTGCCCATTTTCGAATTGGGTTGCCTGTTTGGTTGTTGTTGAGTTGTAAGTGTTCTTCATAGATTCTGGATATTAGTCCCATGTCAGACATAAGCTTGGTAAACATTTTATCCCACTCTGTAGGTTGTCCTTATACTTCCTTGATAATGTTCTTTGATGCATAGCAGTTTTAAATTTTGATAAATTATAACATCTATTTTTTCTCTTGTTGCTCATGCTTTTGGTGTCATACCTATGAATCCATTGCAAAATCAAAAGTCTGAAGATTAACTTCTGTTTTCCTCTAAAAGTTTTAGGGTTCTGGATTTTATATTTAGGTCATTGATCCATTTTGAATTAATTTCTATATATGATGTGAGGTGGGAGGTCCAACTTCATTCTCTACAATGTGGAAATCAAGTTATCCCAGCACCATCTGTTGATGAGACTATTCTTTCCCAATTGAATGGATTCAGTGTCTTGTCAACAATCTACTGGCCATATAGATCTATGGGTTTTTTCTGAACAATAAATTCTAATTCATCAGTCTATATGTCTATCCTTATTCTAGTGCCACACCGTTTTGATTCCTGTAGCTTTGTAGTAAATTTTGAATTGAGGAGGAGGAAGAAGAAGAGGAGGAGGAAGAGGAAGAAGGGGAGAGGAGGAGGAAGAGGAGAGTTGTTGAGAAAAAGCAGGACAAGGAATGGAAGACTAACTGCAGTTTTGGAAAATGATAGTTTTTTTTAAGTTGCTTCCAGCTACAGGGTGCAAAATGAAGAGAAAACATCACTAGGACTTAATTTTGGATGGGGAATGAGATAGAGGCAAGTCTCAAGGACAAAGCTTCCATTTCTGGCTTACACAGGGTACTGAAGTAAGGACTGTGGGAAGAAGACTAAGTTTGCAGAAGGCAGTGGTGTGTGCATGTGTGTGCTGAGTTTGGTTTGGGCCAGACTAAGTTCAGATGCCTTTTAGAAATCCAAGGGAAGATGCCAAGCAGCTATGTGGAGACACAGCTGAGGACTTCAGGAGAGCACATGCTGAAGATCTGTGAGACATGTAATAGTAACCAAAACCATAAATGCAGATTTGACTTCCCCAGGACAGAATATGGCAGAAAGAGACCTAGGCCCCAAGAAATAAGACCAAATCCAGGAGAGCTATCCTATAGAAATCCAGTGAAGATAGGATTTCAAAAAGTGCAGAGTATCACTGAAAAGTCAAAAAGCAAAAGGAACTGAAAAGTCCACTAGATTTAGCAAACTGTTGGTCACTGGTGACTTTAGCAAGAGTAATATTATTTTGTTGAAATAATATTGTTCCAAACCAGATCAGGGTAGGGTGGGTTAAGAAGTGACAGGTGGAGAAACTGAAACAGAAATAGAGCCCTTCCTAGAAGACAGACTGAACAAAGGGAGGAGGCAGATGGGAAAGGACCTGGAAAGAGATGAGAAGGCACAGGAAGGTCTACAGTTATGCAAATTTTATCCTCATTTTAATTAAAATACGTACATATGATTTTTCAAAAATCAAACAATCCCAAACCCCGTACCCCTATTGCTGCTACCCTATGGCAATCCCTGCCCTCTATTTTAGTTTTGTTTTTTGGTACTTACCTCTGTATCTATAAGCCCCACCCTTACCTACTGACGTCCTACCTCAAGTCAATTAATCTCTTCCACATACACCCACCCCCAACACAAACGCACAGACACTATCCTTCCTCTTATCTTCTCAATAAAGTCATACCCCACTTTCTAGTTAAACCAGCATTCACTGTTTTAATTACCAGGACAATGTGCTGACACTTCACAACTGCTCTGAACTCTTATCACATCTCCAGCTCCCCAAGACCCAGCCCAGACATTTCCCCAGACACAGAGCAGGGCAACTGTGGGCTCATCTCCTCTATTTACTTCCTCTCGGGACCACAGTCTTATACTGCCTATTGCCCAGTGCTGGAAAGCAATAGCCTCGTGTATTTTACCCAGTTTCATCATGGATGGTGGGAATGTAAGTCCATTAGTAGTTGCTCTGCCTTGGCCAGAAGTAGAAGTCTAGACTGTCTCCTAGTACCGCTGTTTCTAGAAGGGCATCACCCACTTTCAAGACAGTCTAAATGAGACCTGTTCTCATTTGCCCTTTTCAGAAAATACACCTCAAGGCTTTTGCAGTATAGAAAAGGGTAGTGAGCTGGCTGCAGGTGCTGGGGAAGGGCTGTGTGCACGTAACTACCACAGACTGGGAGCGATCACCCTATTCTCAGCCCCCTTCACTTCCCCACTCCCAGAGGGACCTGGTGCCTCTAATTCTTGAGATTTCCATGGTTTTGAGGCTCAAACTGGCATGTTCCTTGACCTTCCCTCTCAGGCACTTACCTTTCCTGCTAAATCAAAAGACACTTCCACCACTTTCTTTCCAGTTTCCAAAATGTCATCTTTCCTACACTCTAGTCTATCTCATTCTTTTTGTCTATATATATGGATATACATACATGTGAGCGCGCGCGTACACACACACATGCACATAACAACACTCATTTCAATAGGGTTTCAGGAAAGAATGCACATTCAGTTAATCATGTTTCAACAAAGGTCAGGTTTGAACTGTTTGTTTCAAATACGAAAGACTTCAAAATGTTTGAGATCCTATAAAAAGATTCACTTGAGAGGATGAGGTTGACTATGTAAGAGAGAAAAGACATACATAAACTTTTTCTAAAGCCAGAAGATCAAATTCAAGCCAGAGAAAACATACTTTCTAATAAGAACAAAAAAAGTATATCACATGTAAATTAACAACTTTGGCCACATTTGAAAAGATTTATTAATATTTATAAATCTAAAGAATCCTAAGGAAAATAATTATCTTCTCCTAAATAGAAATTCAGCAATATGCCATGAAATTATTGAAATCAATACAAAAGAATAGTGAAAAGAAAGTATTCAATTTTCTCCTGCTTAATCATAAAAAGCGGGGAACTATAAAGGGCTTCTCTGTTAGCCTGAAGTATTTGATGCATAAAAATGTCCTATGTAGCTATACAACCTGCACTGGACCTGCCAGAGCACAGCACAGTTCCCGTAAGAGTTAGTTTGTTTTGACACTTTCTTTACATTCTGTGGGACAGAGACCATACACTGTTAAGCATGGGATCCATAGGTTAACATGGAAAAGTCTGAATTTAATAATTCCAAAACACTGTACAACACTGTATCCTGGGGAAGTAAATAAATCTATATAAACAGAAATTTTGGGTGCTGATTGCGTAATTCAAATTTTTGCTTTCTTTCTTTTTCTTTTTTTTTTTTTTTTTGAAATAGTCTCACTCTGTGGCCTGGGCCAGTGTACAGTGGTGTCATCACAGCCCACTGCAACCTCAGACTACTGGGCTCCAGCAATTCTCCTGCCTCAGCCTCCCGAGTCGCTGGGACTACAGGCGCGTGCTACTACACCTGGCTAATTTTTCTATTTTTTGTAGAGACAGGATCTTGCTCTTTCTCAAGATGGTCTTGAACTCCTGGCCTCAAACAATTCTCCCACCTCAGCCTCCCAGAGTGCAAAGATTACGGGTGTGAGCCAAATTTTTGCATTCTGAACACATCAAAGACACTATCACATACAAAAATGACCTAAAGCACAGTTTTGCTGTCTACGCACTTCTCTATAAAAATGGAAGTCTGCAAAAAATCATAAATTATGGAAGAGATTTGAGTTGTAATAGCTTATCAACAATTTACTACATAAAAAATGAGTATATCACCTTAATCTAAAAATTTTAGAACTACATTATGAAACCTAGGCTGTAGTTTCTGTACTTGCTATAAATGATTTTGGTTTTATCCAAAGTGGGTTATGTGTCCAAACCTAACAAATATTAAATTACAAATTTCCTCCATTAAAAACCCTAATATTTTACACTTCTAATAGAAGGCAGCCTATAAATATATAAAGCTAAAATTTCAAAATGTAAAAAGTTCTTTATTCACAGAAAGGAAAAACTCTTTCATAAGGAAGAATGTCATTTGCAAGCAAAAAGGATTAATAATTATTAGTGATTATTCATTTCTGCAGGGACAGAAATAACTAGAAGGAGGTTAAAAGGTTTTATTTTTACATCTTGTCATGTAAAATTATGATTAAATATAACATAAATGTCTCCCTATTCAGCAAAGATAAACAAGTATTCTCATAAAAATATAGTAAGAGTTGAAAATATTTGCTGGTAGACAACACTACTGATTTTGCATAATTTTGCACTCCACATTGTTGGGCCAATGAAGTTTTTTACCAGTGATCTAAATCAATACTGCAATTGGAAGTTTATGGAACTATAAGCATAATACATTATATTTTTGTGATAACTTTCTGGTTTGTATTGATTAATGATGGTCATTTCTAATGACTTTTCCTAAAATGTTTTTGAATACTTAAAAATTAACTCTATTACTATCAAAAAAAATTACTCTCAGTTGTCTATAGCAATTCATATCAAAAGCACACCTAATTTTGTTTAATGGACATTAAAGAAAATAGGAAAAGTGCCCAGTTCTATTAAAAGTGCATATTCCCTTTAGTGGGAAGTGTTATAAAATTTTACTTATTTCAAAATTAACCTAGAATCATTCATCCAATGTTTTTGAGCACCTACTATTTGCTAAGCACTGCTCTAGGTACTCAGGATATAGTGGTGAATGATTCAGAATTCTTATATGGCTTACTGTTAATATTTGAGGGTATTGGGGGAACAGACAATAAATGTGAAAACAAAAAGATGATTTCAGATAGTGACAAGCCCTGTGAAAAAAAGAAAAGAAAAAAGGAAAAAAAAAGCAGGCAATGGGGAGGGCCACTTTAGATTGGCTGGTCAAGGTTGCTATGGTGGTCATCAGTGTTGTTCACTAAATACTTCTAGTTGTCCTAAGCACCAGCAGTATTGCACTTGTAAAGGAAAATAAAAATCTCAGGACCCTCCAACTCCTTATGCCAAAGGGAAAGTCAAGCCCAGATGCTGAGTCATGCAACACCCTCTTGCAAATGAACAGCTGTTACTAACACTATGGCCAGATTGCCACAGAAAGGTAAATGGCTTCAGGCATCCACACGGACAGTTCCCACAGATCATTCATAAGAACACTGTTTGCTGGCCTCCCATCAATGAGGACATGCAAATGGTAACTTCCGGGTCTGCAGGCTAAGTCTAGCTCCTAAAACTAAAGTCCACTTTGATTCCACACTAATAATGTGGATTACAAGTTTATCTTCCCAAGTGCAGAACAGAGACAAGACCATTCTTTCTTCCAGCTACCCAGGGACATCTGCATAACCGATTCTTCCTTTACTCCTTTTTCTCTTCAAACATTTACCTAATCTTGTGTAAAATGCAGATTTCCTGGCACTAACTAAAATCTCACAAGAATGTAACCATTTGCATCACGGCCCAACCTCTCCCCTTTTCTCTTTCTATATGCCCTCACTCTTTAAATACTGAGTTTCCAAATCCCTCTTCAGATAGCACAGGTCACAGATGCTTCTGTGGTTTGTCCTTGAACTTTGGCTTCGTAACCCTCCACTGATTGAGATCTTTGCCTGGCCACCTATTTGGGTTGTTATACTTCCCATAGCCCTGAAAAAGTGATTTATGACACTTGGCATTTGAAGATTCAAGAATCTTACTCTGATTTGCTATACTTTTTCAATATACCACAGGCAATGGCAACGCCCCGATGGTGGCTGCTGTCAGCCTCCTACCAGAAGGAGGACCATTCGAGGCAGAGCTCCCACTAACCCATGATGGATGGGTAGCATGAGCAAGACCCGTTGTTTTGAACCACTGATGTTTGAGGTTGCTTGTTTCACAGCACAACCTGACCAATCCTGCCTATCATAGAAAGTTAAGGAGATCATAAATGAAGTAAAACAGCTAGGCACACCAAGGGGAAAACACAGGCAAAGACATAACTGAGAAAGGACAGTGGCGGGAGTGTGGTGAATAAGGAGAATCATATGAAGGAGGTGGAGAGCTGTACTCAGATCAGGCCACCCAGGATTGAAAGCAGACTGTGGGCAGCTTGGGCTCAATACCATTTCCATAGGCGAGCAAGGTAGGGATTTTAAGCTAGAGTGGGTGGGATGGGCATGGGAGGGCTTTTAAGGGAAAAGCTACCTAATGAATCATGAACAGGTAAAGTCCTTTTCTACCACCAAATTCCAGATGAGTGATCTCAGGCTCAGACAAGAGACCAAACTGAACCTTTCTGGAGAAATTAAATGATCCCAGAGAAAGAACCTTCAGACACTGACATCTGAAGGAACCTAAAGAAAAAGCCATCTGACCACCTGACATCCCAACAGTAAAACCCACACAAAGAATGTCCAATTAGCTTCCCAATGTCTCACTCATAAATACAAACAGACAGCCAGGAATCACCAGACATTTGAGACCGGCTTCTCCACAAAAGAGAGAAAGAGGTCACATGGAGCAAACAGAAAATACATATAATTGATATCATAGAAGAGTAAGAAATGGAATCGCACCTATAAACCATAAATAGGATACTCTAAATAGAAATATTCAAAAAACTTTAAAATATGATAAACTAATTCAGTTAAAGGGTTAGAAAATAAAGTTGAGGCAATCTTGCACAAAGTAGAAACAAAAGACAAGAAATGCACAAATAGGAGATAAGAGAAAAAAACTTTGTGATACAATATCTGAATAACAAGAGTTACAGAATGAAAACAGAGGGGAAAAATTATTCAAGAAAAGTACCTACCAATGAAAATTGGCATCTGCAAATGGACAAAGACCATGAAGTGCCCAGTATATGAATGGAAGGAAGTGCAAAGCACATCCACCTGGAAAGTCAAACACTGGTGGTAAGAAGAGGAGATGAAAGGCTCCCCAGGGTGGGTGACAGGAGAGGTCATAAAACAAACTGGTATCAGATTTCTCAGTAGCAACTGTGGAAGCTAGAAAATCATGGGTGAATGCCTTCTACATTGAACAAAAAAAAAAAGAAGTGAAAGATGAAGATGTGACTCAATTGCTACAATCACAGGATAGAACTTTAACACATGAGAAGTTGCTTCTTATGAATGAGCAAAGAAAGTGGTTTCTTTTTTTTTTTTTTTTTTGAGACAGAGTCTCACTCTGTCGCCCGGGCTAGAGTGAGTGCCGTGGCGTCAGCCTAGCTCAGCAACCTCAAACTCCTGGGCTCAAGCGATCCTCCTGCCTCAGCCTCCCGAGTAGCTGGGACTACAGGCATGTACCACCATGCCCGGCTAATTTTTTTTATATATATATTTTTAGCTGTCCTGTGGGGAGCGGTCTAGGCCTCCTAGTGTATCCGCCCAGGACATGCATAGTCAGGCCCTCCACCTATCCCTGTGGGACACGCTTGTGGGACACACCTATCCGGGGCTATAAAAGCAGCTTGCATTTCCTGTTCGAGGTCTCTCGCCATGTAACTGTTGTAGATGCCTCATTAAACTACTGCTGGAAGAACTCCAACTGGTCGTGTCGTACTTGCTGGCAACTGCAGCGCGACAAGTGGTGCCGAAACCCGGGAACTCTCGCACCAGGCGGAGACGACCTCATTAGAGGTGAGTTCAGAACCGCAGTAGTAGAGGTAGAGTTGGACCCCCACCTTTGATCGTGCTTCACTATGGGAAATTCCCCGAGCACCCAGCTGCTCCGTGCTCTACAGGAGCTTTTGGCTGCACGAGAGTTGAAAATCCCCGAGCGTGTCTTACGGCATTTTATGCAGGAAGTAGATCGTGTGGCACCATGGTTTCTCCACTCGGGCTCTTTCACCGTTCCGAGCTGGGATAAATTAGAGAAGGACCTTCGCTGTGCCCATGCTACTGGGCCCCTTCGAGAGTGCGTCCTTCCTATTTGGGCATTGGTGCGCACCTGCCTAGAGGACTCTCCTTGTAGTATTCCAGTGCAGCAGGGGCAGCAGGCTCTGAGTGACTATCAAGATAGTATGTCAGAAAGGGATAAGGGTGGTCCGGACCGGCCGGGGCGTTCGAGAACCCCGTCGGAAGAAAAGCGGGGAGCCGCCCGCAAGGGAGGGCGCTCAGGAAGGCGACGGGGATGCCCGTTGCCCGGCCCGTTATCTAGGGAGGACGTGGCTTGTAAAATGGCCGCCCTCCGTCTGTCTTCTTCTTCTTCTTCTTCTTCCTCTTCTTTGTCCCGCTCTTCTTCCTCGTCTCGCGAGAGGGAGGCGGAGCTTTCTCCGGCCAATAAGGCGGACTTGGAGGAGGCGGTGACGGCGTATGAGGCGGAGCGTTATCGCCCGCCTCCGTATGCCTCCGCCCCTCCCCCACCAGTTGATGGCGGGGGAGGTACATCTTTCATGTCCGACCGGGTTCGGAGAAAAGTCAGCCAGTGCTTTCCTGTACTTCCCGGGCCTTTCAACAATTTTGCCGCCGTCTCGGCGTTACCCATCGCACTGGCTTGCCCTATAACCCCCAGGCCCAGGGCATTGTAGAACGCGCCCATGGCACAATCAAAGTCTACTTACAAAAACAAAAGGGGGAGGCTGGGGCTTTGGGTGGTGGCAGGTCTCCCAAATCTGCCCTATCTCTTACTCTATATACTTTAAATTTTTTGCTGCTGGATGACCGTGGTCGCTCGGCGGCAGATCGCCATGTGGATCCTGGCCCCCCCCTTTCCGAGCGGGTGATGTGGAAAGATGTGCTTTGTAATCAATGGAAAGGACCGGATCTGATTCTCAGCAGATCCAGGGGAGCTGTTTGTGTTTTTCCACAGGACGCCCCGGACCCTATCTGGGTTCCGACACGCCTCACGCGACGCCTCAGTCATCCTGCTGCTTCCTCGCCGGCTCCTGACGACGATGCTGTTGTGGCGGATTCTGCTTTCCCTGACCATGACCCTCCTCGCCCTGGGAGTGCTGTCCAGGGCGAAACGTCGTTGGGCCATCCTGCCTGTATTCCCGAGACCCCTGCCAGTGTCTCATGATTCGCAGATATTCCCCCGGTTCTTTATTACCAATGCTTCCCTAGGACTTCCCTACCTCCCGTGGTCCAACGAGTCTGGAGCGGTTCCCGGCAATGAATCCTATATCCTTGCTGGGTCCTTGTGCTTTACTACCATTATCCCGACTAACGGCAACCTGTCCTGTATACTTCTTGCCAACCAGACGGGTGCTTGGGTGGACCGGCCGCGTCCCCGCAACGGGACCTTTGCTAATGGGACTTTTGTGACAGGGATGTGGCCTGCGTTACACAAAACTGTGAACATTTGAGACCGCTGCGTCAGGCGATCAGTTTTCCAACGTGACCTTCGGTCCCACGCCTGTTTGTCTCTGGCCTCCATTCATCTGGATTGTGGCCCGCCTGGAAAACCATACGGCCACCCTTAACTGCTCAACCGTAAACTGCACGTATACACGTTGCTGGAATGCCTCAGAACACAGGATGGCCGTGGTTGCACGCATGCCCCGGTACGTCCCCTGGCCGGTTGACGCACCGGATTCGTTGGTTCTCTTTCGACATCATAGGGACTTTGGCGTGACAGCTCTTGTCTTTGCTATTGCAGCGGCCTCCGCTGCGGCCCTTACCGCCGCTTCGATCGCGGCGGCGGGCGCCGTACAAACGGCACAGGTCCTAAATAACCTGTCAGCAACGGTAGCAACTGCCTTGGACACACAAAGCTCTATCAACTCACACCTGGCGGGAGGGATTATGCTCCTAAATCAACGTGTGGACTTGGTTCAAGAACAGGTGGACAGTTTGGTACAGCTCGCCCAGCTTGGTTGCGAGCGACGACTGCCGGGATTGTGTATTACTTCGATCTCATATTCTAACCTTTCCCAGGCGGCCAATCTCTCTAAAGAGCTTTCTCGGCTGTTACAGGGCTCTTGGTCTGCCAATTTCTTCAAGCTAGCCACTCAGTTACAACTAGAAATCACCCATATTAATTCTACCCGGTTAGATCCTATGCTTACTGATGGCCTCCTCCCCACCTTTTTGTTGCTTTTACACGGGGTTCGGGAATGGGCAGGTCTTGGATCCCTGGGCCTGCTGGGATGTCTTGTTTTTGGCCTCGTGTTCTGGATGCTCATGCGTGTCCGTTGGCAGCAACAAAGGGATCGAGTGGTCATGGCTCAAGCCTTTGCTGCCCTTCATGAGGGCTCTCCTCCTGGAGTGTGGATAAGCATGTTACATACGGACGGCAACTACCGCTTTTCCCCTTGACAGCATGGCGTGGCCCTTGCACCCCGAGGGCTTGTCCCCATTGCACCGGGAAGGGCGCTCGATCCCTGTTTTGTGGTCAGCCCTTGCACCTTCATGAGCTCTCGCTCATTGCACTGAAGAGTGGTGACCATACGCCCCTTGGTGAACTGTGACCCTAGATCCGGACTGGGGCTTCCGTTCACCATAAGGCAAAAACAAAAGGGGGAGCTGTGGGGAGCGGTCTAGGCCTCCTAGTGTATCCGCCCAGGACATGCATAGTCAGGCCCTCCACCTATCCCTGTGGGACACGCTTGTGGGACACACCTATCCGGGGCTATAAAAGCAGCTTGCATTTCCTGTTCGAGGTCTCTCGCCATGTAACTGTTGTAGATGCCTCATTAAACTACTGCTGGAAGAACTCCAACTGGTCGTGTCGTACTTGCTGGCAACTGCGGCGCGACACTGTCCAAATCATTTCTTTCTATTTTTTAGTAGAGACGGGGTCTCACTCTTGCTCAGGTTGGTCTCGAACTCCTGACCTCGAGCGATCCTCCCGCCTCAGCCTCCCAGAGTGCTAGGATTACAGGCGTGAGCCACTGCGCCCGGCCGAAAGTGGTTTCTTGAAATAGAATCTACTCCTGGTTAAGATACAGTGAACATCATTTAAATGACAACAAAGGATTTAATAAATTTAATTGATAAAGCAGTGGCAGGGTTTGAGAAGACAGACTCCAAGTTTTTTTGTTTTGTTTTTGGAGACAGGGTCTTGCACTCTTGCCTGAGCTAGAGTGCAGTGACATCATCATAGCTCACTGCAACCTCAAACTCCTGAGCTCCAACATCCCTAATCATCAGAGAAATGCAAATCAAAACCACAATGAGATATCACTTAACTCCAATGAGAATGGCCTTTATCAAAAAAACCCAAAACAACACATGTTGGCGTGAGTGTGGAGAGACAGGAACACTAATACACTGCTGGTGGGACTGCAAAGTAGTGCAACCCCTGTGGAAAGCATTATGGAGGTATCTTAAACAGATTCAAGTAGACCTGCCATTTGACCCAGCAATCCCATTACTGGGCATATACCCAAAGGAAAAAAGGTCATTCTGTAACAAAGACACATGTACCCGAATGTTTATAGCAGCACAATTCACAATAGCAAAGATGTGGAAACAACCCAAATGCCCATCAATACATGATTGGATTAGTAAGCTGTGGTATATGTATACCATGGAATATTACTCAGCTATAAGGAAAAACGGAGACACGACATCTCTATGGTTCTCCTGGAGAGAGTTGGAACCCATTATATTAAGTGAAGTATCCCAAGAATGGAAAAACAAGCATCACATGTACTCACCAGAAAATTGGTTTCCCTGATCATCACCTAAATACACATCTAGGAACGATACCAATCGGATATCAGACTGAGGTGGGGGGTGGGGGAGGGGATGGGGGTATGCCTACACAATGAGTGCATTGCACACCGTTTGGGGAATGGTAACACTTGAAGGTGCTGACTCAGGAAGGGAGGGTGGGGAAGGGAGGGATATATACCTACATGATGGGTGCAATGCGCACGACCTGGGGAACAGACACGCCTGGAGCTCTGACTTGGGGGGAAAGGCGGTACAGGAGCAACGTATGTAACCTGCAATTCTGTATCCCCCATAACAAGATGAAATAAATAAAATAAAATAAAATAAAAAAAAACTCCTGAGCTCAAGCCATCCTCCTGCCTTAGCCTCTCAAGTCGCTTAGACTACAGGAACATGCCACCCCACCCAGTTAATTTTTCTACTTTTTATAGACACAGGGTCTTGCTATGTTGCTCAAGTTGGTCTTAAACTCCTGGCCTCAAGAGATCCTCCTGCCTGAGCCTTTCCTATGACCCAAAATCTAGAAGCAAAGCAAGTGAAAGGCTGAAAAATGTGACTACCACCACATACACACAAAAACACAAAAAGATCCCACAAAACCTAAAGCAAACAAGCAAAATTAAAACCTTTTACATGTCCAAAGTACACCATAAACAAGGCAAAAATATAAATGACAAATGGGATAGGTAAAAGTAAAAGACATTTTTACAAATTAAATTATGAATTAAGGGTTAATATCCTTGATATGTTAAAAAAAAAAAAAAAAAAAAAAAAGAAACCTCTAAAATTTCAGAAAAAGCCCCAAAAACCCAATGGAAAAACTGAGCAAAAGATATGGACAAACAGAAAACACAACACAAAAGGTCAAGTTATGGAAAGACAATTTCTCTTAGAGAAGACCAATTTCTAAACTACATCTAATATAGCATTTCTATTTAATACCTATCAGACTCGCAAAACTATAGAAGCCTAGCAATGTACTCTGTCGTACAACTGTACAGAAACAGGGATTCTCATACAGCAGTGGTGGGAACAGAAAATGTCTCAATCTTTATGGAGGGGAATGTGGCAATAACCACCAAAATTACATCTGCATTTTCTCTTTGACCCAGCAATCCCACTGGAAAAATCAAAAATGATGTACATACACATTCATGTCTTATAGCAGTCTTTGTAATAGTAAATCCGCAAGGAACTGGTGGAATACAGTGCAGGGCATCTACACAGTGGAATGCAAACAAACTGGAAAAAAGGGATCATATCATGTCAAAAGGCAACCAAAGAAAAAATATTAACGGATAAAGTGGACTATGTCAAAATTAAAAACTTTTATGCTTCAAAGGACACCATCAAGAAAGTGACAGCCACAGAACGGTCAAAAAGACCTGCAAATTCTACATCTGATAAAAGACTTTTACTCAAAACACATAAAAGGTTTTTACAATTCAATATAAAGACAACCCAACTAAAACATGGACAAAGGATGTGAACAGACATTTATTTAAAGAAGATAAACAAATGGCCAATAAGCACAAGGATGCTCAACATCACTAGTCATTAGAGAAATGCAAATGAAAATCACAGTGAGATGCCACTTCACGACCACCAGGATAGCTATAGTCAGGAAATCCGGACAATAACAAGTGCTGATAAAGATGCAGAGAAACTGGTATTTTCATACTTTGCTAGTAGGAATGTAAAATGGTACAGCTGCTTTCAAAAGCAGTTCAGGCCGGGCACGGTGGCTCACACCTGTAATCCTAGCACTCTGGGAGGCCGAGGCGGGTGGATCGCTTGAGGTCAGGAGTTCAAGACCAGCCTGAGCAAGAGCGAGACCCCCATCTCTACTAAAAATAGAAAGAAATTATATGGTCAACTAAAAATCTATATAGAAAAAATTAGCCGGGCATGGTGGCGCATGCCTGTAGTCCCAGCTACTCAGGAGGCTGAGGCAGTAGGATCGCTTAAGCCCAGGAGTTTGAGGTTGCTGTGAGCTAAGCTGACACCACGGCACTCACTCTAGCCTGGGCAACAAAGTGAGACTCTGTCTCAACTAAAAAAAAAAAAAAAAAAAAAGGCAGTTCAGCAGTTCCTCAAAAAGAAAACAGAGTTGCCACATGACCACAGCAATTCCACTTCTACATATATGCCCAAAAGAACTGAAAATATATGTCCACACAGAAACAGGTACATGTATATTCACAGCATTATTATTCATAATAGCCAAAAAGTGGGAAAAACTCAAATGTCCATCAACTGATCAATGGATAAACAAAATGTGTTACACCCAATGGAATATTATTGACACAATGAAACATTATTCAGCCATAAAAAGGAATGAAGTAGTGACACATGCTACAACATGGATGAACCTGGAAAACGTTCTAAGTAAAAGAAGCCAGATACAAATGGCCATATATCATATGATTTCACACATATGAAATGTCCACAATAGACAAATCCAGAGACAGAAAGTAGAATAGTGAATGCCAGGGGCTGGGGTGAGAAGAGAATGGGAGACGACTGATATTGCATCTGCGGTTTCTTTTGGGGACAGTGAAAATGTTCTAAAAGCAGATACTAGTAACAGCTGCAAAACCTTGTAAATAGACTAGAAGCCACAGAATCATATTTATGGAAAAAAGTCACTGGAGCCAATTTACATGACACTTTGTTCAAGTGGACAGGCAGCAGAGGATTATTTTTGTAGCTTCTATGTAAAATTATCAATTAACAAAGAATTTTCAATGATTCCTGATTTTTCCGTGTGTCTCCTCTTCCTTTGAGACTGTCCCCCACCCACTAGGAAAATTTCCATCATTACTGTTGCTATTAACTTTTAAAAGTATCTGTTATGGACATTTTTCAAGCTTACAAAAATAGAGAGAATTATATAAACCTTTGTGCTACAATAGTTTATTAACATGTGCCATGTATTTTAAATCTAAATTATTTTCCTGAAATTCCCAAGACCCAGGCCACAGCCTGAGGCAGGGCTAATCACTCAAACCTGCCAGGATGGTGCTGGGCCAGGCATGTAACGCTTTCAGGCTAACTTTGGGTGAATTCTGGCAAACTATTTCCTTCACTCACAATGACATTTCTCAAACTTTCCCCTTCACTATCTTTGAAGATAGGATGGGCAAGGTAACTAGTGACCATTATACCATCTAAGAAGCAGGGTTCCATAAAAAAGGAAGAGAAAGAAGAGTGAAAACAATGCCCTTCATTAGACTGTTTCAGCCTTTGTCCTTTCTCACAATAAAGTGCCATTCTCCTAAGTGATACAATGTCTACTTAAAGTGTGAGGCTTGATAAAGTATAAAATCCATCCCCATATACACCAAAACATACCCAGAATTAGAGTACAGATATTTAAAATGTAACGTAACTGAATATATTTAGTTATACTTTACTAGTGTGTTGCTCTTCCAAATGTAAACTCTATGTTTAAGATATCACCAGTTCACTGCCTTGAAGCAGTTCTCAGGCCATAGTGCAGGGACGGAGACTCCAAAAGGAGCCTGAGGACTGAGGTGCGGAGACAGAGACCAGAGACTGAAGTCGCCGATTTTCAGTTTAGCCTTTTTTCAGATAATTCATATTTTTCAAGGGCAATTATTTTCTGTGATTCAGACTTCAGATTCTTTTCCTTTCCTATTATTTACAATATTTAGAATAATTGTATGAAATGGTACCTACTTAAGAATACTGACTCACGGCCGGGCGCGGTGGCTCACGCCTGTAATCCTAGCACTCTGGGAGGCCGAGGCGGGTGGATCGCTCGAGGTCAGGAGTTCGAGACCAGCCTGAGCAAGAGCGAGACCCCGTCTCTACTAAAAATAGAAAGAAATTATATGGACAACTAAAATATATATATACAAAAAAAAAAAATTAGCCGGGCATGGTGGCGCATGCCTGTAGTCCCAGCTACTCGGGAGGCTGAGGCAGTAGGATCGCTTAAGCCCAGTAGTTTGAGGTTGCTGTGAGCTAGACTGATGCCACGGCACTCACTCTAGCCCGGGCAACAAAGCGAGACTCTGTCTCAAAAAAAAAAAAAAAAAGAATACTGACTCACAATAGTATAACCACCTAACATTTTCTACTCTGTTCAAGATCAAATTTTATAAAAATATTCTCTTTAAAATGCAATTCTAACAGCAGCAATTAAGAATATAATTCTTGACTGTATCCGATAATCTGAAACTGAGAAAATTATGTGTATTTAGAAAATTTGACTGAACACACTTTAAAAACACAGAACTTTGTGTGTTCTCCCCCGAGAAGAGAAGACAGAACACTGAAACCACTGGGAATCCAGCCACCTGGGGAAGGGCCGTGTCACACAGTGGGAGAAGCAAATAAAGAACACGGACCAGACTCTGCTGAACACCCTGTCAACAGTACCAGGCCCAGGGAGGCTTTCCTGTCACTTCCTAGATGTCCCTCTTCCTTTAAAACCAATCTGCCATGCACCTTGACTTTTGTGAAACTGGTGGAGAATTATGAACCTATATTCCAGAGGAATTAAAGAAACCTGTGGAAATTAGCACAATTGCCTAGGTCCTAGGATCACTATGAAGCCTCAAAATGCTTGTGTGAGAAATCCAGTTAGCGAGGAGTGAACACAGATATTGTCCAGTAGTGGCTGAAGCCACAGTAAGTCTTACAGCTCAAGGACTTCTTCCCAGAACAAAGGAATTAAGTCATACTCTCCTCATACTCAGCCCAAAGGCTTTGAATCTATCGCTGTGGATGGGTCTTGCAGCTCAAGGACTTCTTCCCAAGGCAAAGGAAGTAAGTCAGAATCTTCTAGAACTCAGCTGAAAGACCCTGAATCTCCTCCTCTGGATGGCCATACCCACTGAACAACCTGTAGGTGGAAATGCCACCCCCAACCTGAAGGAACAGGAAGAATCATCTGAAACCCAGATAGAGGCCAGGGAAAAGAGGACGCTAGCCAGAGAGCAGGGCAGAGCCCGGAAAACTTTCTCAGATTGTCTCACCACGGACTGCAGATGTGACCCCAAGACGGCTGGTCCGACTGCCCTAGGGAAAGGCTTCCAAGCTTTTCTGATTTTCCTACAGGATTAAGAGAAATCTGGAGCACTGAGGGCAGAAGGGGCAGGAACACCATGCTGCTGCTTTTCAGTCCAGTTACTGGAATGCCCAGACATTCAAACTGGAGGTCAGCCTATCTCCTGAATATTACCTACCTCAAGATATGGTACATATTCACCTGTGATTATAGCTATATCTGAGCCCACCGGGGAACATCAGCCAATGGTACCTTTGATATCCATCTTACCTAGCAACACGGTAGCATTTCTGAGGAACCTGAAAAGACTTAAGGCTTTCTTCCAGGATGCATTTATTTTTCAGGTTGTGTTTTTTCCCCCAGATTGTTTTGATTATCGTCTTTTTTTCCCCAGGAATCTTAATTGATCTTATTCTTGAAAGAGAATTTCTGAGATTTAGAGTGAAAGGTCCCAGGGTACACCATTTTCTATAATCTATTCCAAAAAGAAATATTTAAAAAGAAAGCATGAATACCACTTAGAAAAATAAAAAATTTGAAATGTGAAACATTTAAAAAAGTGTAACTTTTAAAACTTAGAGCTTAGATCCATCCCCAGAGATTCTGGTTTAATGTTTTTTTAAAAATTTAAAAAGCAATTTAGATGCTCACTCATGATTGAGAACCAGCATGCTTAATATTGTTTCTTCCTAATGTGACTTGTGTAGCACCGTCACCTAAAATCCCAAATAATTCATTTAAAACAATATGGTACAAATACTACTGTAACTAAGGCTTACAATAGTACATTTTTCATCAGCATTTGTCTAAAAATGCAGGTGAACCAAGAGAAAGTCCAACTTTATATTAGACTGCTCGTCGTTTGGCTTTTAAGTCACTCGAAAGTAACTGGGACTAAAACTAGTTTTATTTGTATAGTCCTTAAAAACAATAAAAACTTTCAAATGATTCAAATGGCAGTTTCTTGCCTGAAACAAACCAACATGAATATTAATCACAAGTAAGAGGCTTCTTAAGATTGTGTAGAACATATATGTGAAGAGTGGTAAATAAGTAGGTATTTCAAAAGAAAGGTTTCAGGTATGTTGATATTAAATGATATTAAACTTGATATTTCCAAACATATAAGAGAAATGATAAATTATAAGTACAGTAGAAAAAAATTACTTCAGACTTTATATTGTCTATAATTTAAAAAGATAACATTTCTAATGGTAAATACACCTCCTCCCAAAACCTATTAAATTTGCCATCAATGGAAATCCCAAATAAATTATTTTTATTTTTTGACCAGGCAGTTAAAATAAGCATATTTTATATTAATTGGGAAAGGGCCCCATGTCAAAATTCAATTGAAAATTAAGGACTTGCTCTCCCAAACAGCATTTCTCAGATGCACTTTTGAGACAGAAAAACAAACAATAAGCAGGTAAATCAAGAATCTACAAAAAGAGAAAACTAAAAAATTCATAATAGCTTTCAAGTAGAGAGAGCTTCTCTATACTTAGCCTTCCTTAAAAAAATTTTTTTTCTAAAATCTTTCCATAGCTATCAAATATGAGAAAATCATATTTAATAACCCACTGGAACATTACTGTGGATGGCTGTCAGGATGATCTGGATCTGTGGATGCTATAACTCACTTGATCTGTTACTCTCTTCACCACATGCTTCTCATGAAATGGTATTTTATTTTAGATGACAGCGCACACCTAATGGAATTCTGAAGCCTTAGCATTTACTACAGCTTTCAAGAAATTAGCTATTTCAATGTAAATTGAACTTATCCAGGAGAAGGTATGTTAAAAGATTCCTCAAGACAATGACTTCCCCTTTGAAGACAAGAATGCTTTAATGTTGGAGTTACTTCCAAGTGTTTTCAAACATTTTTCTCCATTACATAAGCATTAAAATAAAAATCATAGGTCTCCCCGCCTCCACTGCTCCTGCCTCAAGTTATCTTTATAACGTGAGCTACCATAGTGACAGCAAGAAAATGAGCCAATTATCCACACTTGTTCTTAGATTGCCAGCTATCATCACCAGTGAAATTGGAATTAACCAGAACTTTATATATGGAATGTTTTGATTACCAGCAGTTTCCTAATATCCCTGCCTTTCCACCTCCTGCTTTTGTAGGTAGAATGAGCACAGCTTTCATATTCTGTTAATATTACATACTTTTGGAGACTTATAAAGGTACATTGGGAACATGAAGGCATATCAGTACAAAAACCCAAGAAGTTGACGGGTTTTAGGGAGACAGAATAGCATAACATACTACAGGTTTGGTAGTCATACCCATGGATTGAAACCAATTTGATTATGTCTGTGTGAACTTGGGTACCAGCAATTTAACTGTGTCTCTTCCCTTATTATAAAATCGTTATAACAACATTCCCCTCATGATGCTGTTGTGAAGACTAAATGGAAAATGTACACTGCCCAGTATGGAAGATGCTCAATGATGGACATCTTAAAAAAAAATGGTAGTTCCACAGGCACTGTTTGTGATAAAACCTAGCTTGCTAGAAACTGCTTGCAAAGTGGACTTGCAAAGTGATCTAATGTGCATAGTCAAATTAAAATGTATGTAAGTCAGATTCTCTTGCTATAAACCATAGTATCTAACTAAATTTTTTTAAGTAGTATTTTTAATCCCACTTATGAGAATTAATGTGACAAGCTCTCAACAGAAATCCATTGAAAAATATTTGTATATCTTGCCTTTATGTTCATATGATAAATGCTTAAACTAAGAAAGAAGATCCTACATTCTTTAAATTATATTTTAAATTTACTTAACATACAAGCTGACCAAATCAGGAAAAAAAAAAACAAAAAACCAACACTGAAAACTTTTAAATGGGTCTACCTTTCACTTAAATGCCCAGATAATATCTGGAGAACATAATATATGTTTGATATTTAATGCAGGTCTATTTTTTAACAGAGTAGTGTAAAAACTTAACATAAGAAAGTTGCTTTTAGGCCAGGAGTGGTGGCTCATGCCTTAATCCTAGCACTCTGGGAGGCTGAGATGGGCAGATTGCTAGAGGTCAGGAGTTTGAGACCAGCCTGAGCAAGAGCGAGACCCTGGCTCTACTAAAAATAGAAAGAAATTAGCTGGACAACTAAAAATATATAGAAAAAATTAGCCGGTCATGGTGGCACATGCCTGTAGTCCCAGCTACTCCGGAGGCTAAAGCAGCAGGTTTGCTTGAGCCCAGGAATTTGAGGTTGCTGTGAGCTAGGCTGATGCCAGGGCACTGTAGCCAAAAAAAAAAAAAGTAAGTTGATTTTAAAAACCCTCAGGTGGTTAATACAGTAAAAATGTTACAAATTAGAATAAAGTTTAAATCATCAGTGCTAACACCTCACAAGTAATTTTAACTCAAATACAATGTGTCTTAATTCAGCTTCTGTTCCACAGTACCCTGGACTTACTCTCTTCTGTTACACTTTATTGTGCTTCCTTCAGTAATTGGGTTACTCTGAACTATAAACTCTGCAATGGCAAGAACTGTCTTATCTTGTTCACCTCAGCACCTAGCAAGTGTATGGCACATAGCAGAGTTTCAATAAATAACAATGTATTAATAAATGAAGTTAAGACATTAAAATTGCATATATTCTACTTGTACAAAAAATGCAATTTTAATGTGATTTTATGAAACAGATTTAATTATGAAGTAACTTGAACTATAAAAGCATTTATTTAAAATGAAACTAGCTTACCTACTATACTTATTATTCAGTTTAAAAAATAAAACTTTGTGTACAAGTTTTCAGCAACACACATTTTCCAACTAACATATAAGATAATGTGATCTGGAAATGTATCACTCTCATTTATGAAGAACATATAGATAACAGTCTATGTGACTCCTTCAAAACTCTGATGCAACAGTATTCTATTACCTTCATCATTTCTCTTTTTAACTTTACATAAAGGTAGACAAACTTTTAGCCATTTATGGAGCAAACAGTCTGGACAATTGCTGATGTTACCAACTGTAAGTGAAATCTGCCACATACCCAGTGCAAATGCAACCTTACAATGATTTAACAGTGTGAATAAATTCCTTCAGTGTTTGCACATAAGGGTATTTCTATTGCTATCTGATCAAACACATTTAAAAGATCTTACCCTACACCTTAATTGTGAAAATATATTCCAAGATGCTAAATTTCCCTTAAAAGAAACCTGAGTTAAAAATCAGAATACTACTCTGAAATAGAAAATATACAAAAAAGAAAGATTAACTAAATATCTAATTAGATTATTTGTTGAATTGAGTTAAATATCTAATTTCCTAAGTTTCCCTCCTAAAGTATGTAATGGATTATACAAATACTAAGAAAACTCCAAATAATTTTTATGTTATAGACTATTTCTTTCCATTTGTAACTAATTTTGATATTAAAGCTCGTATAGCATTTTCACAATACAAACTAAGTAACTTTTTATGAATTTCCTACAGAAAAAACATAACAGCAGGTACCTATGCACACATAAGCTCTTTCTTTAAAGCAATACTTCATTTCTGTATATGTTTTAAAAATTAAAGTTAAGCCATGATTACTCAAAAAGACTATTTTATTGAGTATTTAGATTTAGAGTCTTATCTCTCTCCCATTATCTTCATTTCTATCATTTACCTCTTATTCCAGGGATTCTCAAACTTTCATGTGACAGGGATCACATTCTCTCTCAAAACATCTGATTCACCCACTTCTCTTGTGTGTGTGTTTTTCTGTTTGTCATGCAATGGGATGGGATGAGGGGTGTGCTACAAGGAGGTGAACCTTCTATAACTTAAAGGAGGACTGCTATGCTTTTAAGATAATACGTAAGGGTTTTAAGTGAGATAATGTTTGTAAATAATTGCACAGTGGCTGGTATACAGTAGACAGACAATACATGATATTAATACATATTATTGTAACTCATCCGTGTTATAAAATCGTAGACACCAAAACATTTCAAAAACCAAGACTACTGGGGGGCAAAACACTGACAACCTGCAGTGCACCCTCTGCACAGAGTCTCCGTGCCAAAGCAGATTCATACTTGTTTTGAAATGTGACAGTGGCACTGCAAGTAAGTAACTCAAAGTCAATACGTGAGAGATACAAGTAGACATTGAACTCAAATCAGTTACTTTTTACTTCTTGTGAAAATTCCTAGTAAAAATGTTGGTAAGGGATTAAGGACAAGAATACTCCCTACACACCATGTATGACATGCGGTACTATGTATACACCGTTGTCTATGACACCAAGCATTTCGTATACACTGTATGAGACAACAGGTAGCGCTTGCGTACACAGCGTGACAAGGGCAGTGTGCACACACAGTACATAGGGCGCCGTGTAAAACACCAGGTGCTGTGCACACCCCGTAAAGCACACACACACACACACACACACCCCCCGCAAAGCGCACACACACACACACACACACACACACCCCGCAAGCGCCTCCACAGCTGGCTCTGAGGAAAAGCGCGAGGCAGGACAGAGCAAAGGAAAGTTCGCGGCCGGCCGCCCCCAAGGAGCCCCTCGTCCCAGCGCGGCCCGGCAGCTTCTCCCCAGAGCTCCGGCGGGAGGCGGCGGCGGACCCCGCAGGACAGTCCCGGAGGCCCGCGAGGACCCGTTGAGGCAGCGACGGCCTCGCTCCCGGGGTCGCCCGCAACGCCCCGGGCACGCACGGACCCCCGCCTGGCCTCGGCCGACCCTGCGCCGCGGCTCCCACCGCCCACGGCGCCCGGAGCCCGCGAAGCGTCCTCTCCTCTCCGCCCTCCGCACGCTGGGCCGCGCTGCCGGCCCCACCGCGCACGGCCCGAGGCCTGGCCGGGCGGGCGTCCTCACGCGACTCCGCGGCTTCCCGCCCGAGCAGGCCCCGCGCCGTCCTCCCGGGCCTCCGCCCCCGCGCCCCCGGGCTTTCCCCACCATTGTTCTCCGGCTCCGCCGCCGCCCCCGCGCCCGGCCCTCCCGCCGGAGCCGCCTGTTCCCGCCACCCGGCGCCTCTGGGGCCTGAGCCGGGACGGGCGGGCGCGGGCCTCGGAGGACGCTGCGGGGACCCCGCCGCCCGCATTTACTGTGTGTCCTCGCCAGCAGCGGCAGGAAGTTAAGCGCCGTCGCCGGGACAGTTGGCGTCCCCGCGGGCCGCTCCTCCCTGCCGCCCGGCCGCCTGGAGAGGCTGTGCCCGCCGGAGCCCCGCACGCGGCTCCTACCTCCGCTCCGTCCCGGCTCCCGCGCCGCTGCCGCAGCCGCTTCAGCACGTCCCGCGCAGCCGCAGGCGCCCTCCGTCCCCACAGGCACCAAGGCGGCAGCCGGCGTCCGCGGTCCTAGCGCCGCTGGTTCTGCAGGCAACAAAACCGGCCACCTGGTTTTAATATCTTTTTAATCCGTGGTCAAGAGGAATTGCAGACAGGTGCTACATTCCCATTCCGTGCATATGCAAACAGGACTGCAACAAGAACAGGACCAGCCGTTACCAATTTGGCAAGGTCACCCCAAATCTGCGTTCCAAGTAGGTTGTCTCACAAAGTCAGTCAGTCTGTATCTGACATCTAACGGGAGGAGATCCCGTACACCTGTGGTTTAAGGCAGTATCAGCGATAAGCATACTTTTATAATGCTCACATATTTTCCCTCTTGTCCTTTCTCCTAGGAGTTTGGAAGGAAGACCTTTCAGCTAAAATGTCTTGCTCTCGTTATCAGTGGGCATATGTACTTATACTTAGTTTCAGTCACCAGCAGTCAAGTGAGGTCTGAAAATAGGCAAGTACAGTACAGTAAGTTGTTTTGAGAGAGAGAGAGACCACATTCACATAACTTTTGTTATAGTATTTTGTTATAATTCTTCCATTTATTATTACTGTTGTAAATCTCTTATTATGCCTAATCTATGAATTAAACTTTATCATAAACATGTGTAGGAAAAAATCATAGCATAAGTAAGGTTTGATAGTATCCTGGTTTGAGGCGTCCACAGGGGGCCTACCTGAGAATCATGGGAAAGACACTAGGGGACCCCACCTCCTCTTTCGCTGGGCATGGAGGCTCCACCTCCTCCCAGGATTGGCTCAGGATTCCCGGCTTCTCCCCCATATGATGTGGCCATCCCACCTCCCCTCATGCAGGGCCTGGCAGCCCCGCCTGCTCTAACGGTGGAGGGGGTGCATTGGCTAAACCGCCTCCCTCTCTGGGCAACGGGCCCCGCCTCCTCTCAAACACAGCGTTGTGGCCCCAACTCCTCTCACAGTGTATGGGACGCAATGGCCCCTCCTCCTCTCAGGGAGGGCACAGGAGCCACTGCTCCTCTCACGCTGCATTCTGGCCCCCACCTCCTCTCATATAGGGTATGGTGCCCCACCTCTTCTTCCACGGAGCATGGGTACCCCACTTTCTCCCAGGATTGGCTCAGGAGTCCCTGAGCCTCCCCCATAGGGCGTGGCCATCCCACCTCCCCCCACGCAGGGCACGGCAGCCCCGCCTGGTCTAACGGTGTGGGATTGTATTGCGAAACCTCATGTCACTCTGGCCAAGTGGCCCTGCCTCCTCTCAAAGAGGTTGTAGTGGCCCCACCTCCTCTAACAGTGGGTGGGAGGCAATGGCCCCTCCTCCACTCATGCAGGGCAAAGCAGCCACACCTGCTCTCAGCTGGATACAGTCCCTAACCTCCTCTCATGCATGGGTGCCAGACTTCGTCCCAGGATTGCTCAGGAGTCTCGGCTCCTCCCACAGAGGGCGTGGCCATCCCATCGCCTCTCAACAGGGACCGGAAGCCCCGCCTGCTCTTACATTGGGGAGGGTGCATTGGCTAAATCTCTTGTCACTCTGGGCAAGGGGCCCCGCCTCCTCTCAAACAGGTCGCTGTGGCCCCACCCTCTCTAACAGTGGGTGCAATGCAACGGCCCCTCCTTCTTTAACGCAGGGCACAGCAGCCACACCTGTTCTCACACTGGATTCGGGCCCCCAACTCCTCTCATATAGGGTACAGGGCCCAACCTCCTCTTCTGCAGGGCATGGGGACCCCACCTTCACCGAGGATTCGCTCAGGGGTCCAGGGTGCTGCCTCATAGGGCGTGGCCATTCCACCTCCCCTCATGTATGTTGGGGTAGCCCGGCCTGCTCTAGCAGCGGGGAATGCATGGGCTAAACCTCTTCTCACTCTGGACAAGGGGCCCTGCCTCTTCTCAAACAGGGCGCTGTGACCCCACTTCCTCTACCAGCATGTGCGACGCATTGGCCTGTCCTTCTCTCACGCAGGGCATGGCAGGCACACCCCTCTCACGCAGGATTCGGGGCCCCACCTCCTCTTATCTGGGGTATGTAGCCCCACCTCCTCTTTCGTGGCACAAGGGGGCCCCACTTCCTCGCAGGATTGTCTTAGGAATCCTGACTCATCCTCCATGGGGAGTGGCCATCCCACCTCCATTGATGAAGGGTGCAAAAGCCCCGCCTGCTCTAACGGTGCGGGAGATGCAGTGGCTAAACCTCCTGTCACTCTGGACAAGGGGCCCTGCCTCCTCTGTAACAGGGTGTTGTGGCTCCACCTCCTCTAACTGTGGGTGGGACGGCTTGGCCCCTCCTCTTACGCAGGGCACAGCAGCCCCACCTCCTATCACTGGGGATTCGGAACCCCACTTCCTCTCATATATGGTAGGCGATTCCACCTCCTCTTCTGTGGGCCATGGGGGCCCCACTTCCTCCCACGATTGGCTGAGGAGTCCTGGCTCCTCCCCCATTGGGCGTGGCCATCCCACCTCCCCTCATGCAGGTCAAGACAGCCCTGCCTGCTCTAATGGCGGGGGCGGGGGGTGCCTTGGTTTAACCTCCTATCACTCTGGGCAAGGGGCCCCGCCTCCTCTCAAGCAAGGCGTTGTGACTCTGCCCCTTCTAACAGTGGGTGGGACGCGTTGGCCCCTGCTCCTCTCACCCAGGGCACAGAGGGCCGCCTCCTGTTAAGCAGGGCGCAGGTACGTCGCCTCCTCTCAGGCAAGGCATGGCAGCACCGCCTTCTCCGATGCGGGGCATGGGGCCCCTCCTCTTCTGTGGGCAGGCGCATTGGCCCCTCCTCGCCTCACGCAGGACACAGCAACCCCTCCTCCTCTCACGCAGGGCGGGGAGGGCAGCCTCATATCAACCCGTTCGCAGGGGCCGTGCCTCCTCTGATGCAGGGCACGTGGCTCCCCCTCCTCTAACACATGATTCGGGTCCCCACATCCTCATGCAGGGTACGGGGAACCAGCTCCTCTCCCGTCGGGCATGGGGGCCCCAGTTCCTCCCAGGCATGGCTCAGGAGCCCCGGCTCCTGCCCCATAGGGCGTGGCCACCACACCTCCCCCCATGCAGGACGCGGCAGCCCCGCCTGCTCTAACGGTGTTGAGAGCGCATTGGCTAAACCTCCTCTCACTCGGGGCAAGGGTCCCTGTCTCCTCTCAAGCAGCGCGTTGTGGCCCCGCCTTTTCTAACAGTGGCTGGGATGCGTTGGCCCCATCTCCCCTCATGCAGGGAACGGGTCCCCCCTTCTCACGCAGGACATGGCAGTCCCAACAAGGCTTATCTGTTCATTGTCCAACATTCTCTAAATCCCAGGATTGGGGACTGGCCTACAGACCAGAGCTCATCTCTGGGCAGCCCCAGGTTCCCAAAATCCCTGGGCGCCTGGTCTACAACCAGGGATCCTCTGTGGGCTGTCCCAGGTTCCCTAAATGACTGGGGAGGACAGGCCTACAGACCAGGGTTATTTGTGTGCTGTCCTAGGTTGTCTAAATTCAAGGGGGGGGATAGGCCAACAGGCCAGGGCTCAGGTGTGGCCTGCCCCAGCTTGCACAAACCCCTTGAGGACTGATTTACACACCAGGGTTCACCTGTGGGCTGGCCCAACTCCCTAAATCCCTGGGGCAGACTGGCCTAAAGACCAGGGCTCGTCTGTGGGATGTCCAAGGTTCCCTAAATTCCTGGGGGGACTGGCCCACAGACCAGAGTTGTCCCAGGTTCCCTAAATCACTGAGGGCACAGGCCAACAGACCAGGGCTCATCTGTGGGATGTCCCAGGTTCCCTGAATCCCTTGGGTACTGGCATACACACCAGGGCTTCCCTCTGGGATGTTCCAGGTTCCCTAAATCCCTGGGGGGTCGGACAGGCCTGCAGACCAGGGTTCTTGTGGAGGCTATCCCAGGTTCCCAAATCCCTGGGGGGACTGGCCTACAGACCAGGGCTCCTCTGTGGGCTGCCCCAGGTTCCCAAATCCCAGGGGGGACTGGCCTACAGACCAGGGCTCCTCTGTGGGCTGCCCCAGGTTCCCAAATCCCTGGGGGACACTGGCCTACAGACCAGGGTTCATCTGTGGAATGGTCCAGGTTGCCTGAATTCCTGGGGGGGACTGGCGTACATACCAGAGCTCATCTGTGGGCTGTCCCATGTTCCCTACATCCCTGGGGGGACCAGCGTACAGACCAGGGCTCATCCTTGGGATGTCCTAGGTCTTTAAATACCTGGGGGGACGAATCTACAGACCAGGGATCATCTGTGGCCTGTCCCAGGGTCCCTAAATCCCTGTTGGGGAGTGGCCTAAAAACCAGGGCTCCTCTGTGGGCTGTCCCAGGTCCCACAAATCGCTGAGGGGACTGGCCTACAGCCCAGGGCTCATCTGTGGGATGTCCCAGATTCCCTAAACATCTGGGGAGGACAGGCCTATAAACCAGGGCTTATTTGTGGGACGTCCCAGGTTCCCTAAATCACGGGGGATGGGGAGGGGGGACTGACATACAGACAAAGGCTCAACTGTGGGATGTCCCAAGTTGCCCAAATACCTTGGGGACTAATTTACACACCAGGGCTCACCTGTGGGCTGGCCCAGTCCCCAAACTCCCTGGGGAAGACTAAGCTACATACCAGGACTCACCTGAGGGATGTCCCAGGTTCCCTAAATCTCTTGGGGGACTACCCTACAGACTACAGATATTCCAGGTCCTCAGAATCCTTGGGGGCCTGGCCTTCAAACAGGGCACCCCTGTGGGATGTCCCAGGTTCCCTGAATCCCTGGGGGTGACTTGTGTACACACCAAAGCTTATCTGTCAGCTGGCCCAGGTTGCTGAAATCACTGTGGGACTGTCTACAGACCAAGGCTCCTCTGTGGGCTATCCCAGGTTCCCTAAATCCCTGGGGGGACTGGCCTACAGACCAGAGCTCATCTGCGGGATGTCCCAGGCTCCCTAAATCCCTTGGGGGACGGGTCTACACCCCAGGGTTCATCTGTAGGTTGTCCCAGTTTCCCTAAATCCCTGGGGGTACCTGTGTGCAGACCAGGGATCATCTCTAGTCTGTCTGAGGTTCCCTAAATCTCTGGGGGCGGGGCCAGATTAAAGAACAGGGTTCATCTGTGGACTGTCCCAGGTTCCCTAAATCCCTGGGGGTGACTTGTCTACACACCTAAGCTTCTCTGTCAGCTGGCCCAGGTTGCTGAAATCACTGTGGGACTGTCTACAGACCAGAGCTCCTCTGTGGGCTGTCCCAGGTTCCCTAAATCCCTGGGGGGACTGGCCTACAGACCAGAGCTCATCTGTGGGATGTATCAGGTTTCTTAAGTCACCCTGGCAGAACTGGCCCATGGACCGGGGCTCATATGTGGGATGTCCCAGGTTGCCAAATACCTGGGGTGCCTGGGCTACAGACCACAGATCTTCTGGGGACTCTCCAAGGAGTCCCAATGTGTGGGAAACCGTGACAGCCACTTAGGTTCCCTCAACACATGTCTTTCTTCCTTTTCTGTCAGAGTTCAGGATCTCGCTGGGCAGGGCATCTAAGAAGACTTATTCTCCCTGGTTCCTGCACATCCCAGGGTGGGGTCCAGACTAAGTGATGAGCAGAGGGCCGCTGGAATTCCTGGGCTGACCTGGAAGGGAGGAGCAGCCGTTACCCGTGTCTTCCTTGTTATCAGGTGTGGAGCCTGTGTGTGATGGCCGGAGCCCCTGCTGCTGCAGTGGGCCAGGAGGCTTTTCCAGCGGGAGCTGTGGGAGCTAGGAGGAAGGCGGCAGGTCACCGGGGTTGGCTCTCCCTGCCCTCACAGGGTACCTCAGTCATTTCTGGACACATAGAGGCTCCAATCTTCCACCCTAAAGTCTCACTCCTCTGAGCTGCCCTGAGCTCATTCATCGGGAATGTGGCTCCATCTACCCTATGTTCTGTACTGAGGGAGGTGAGTTGCGTTCAAAACCTCCAAAACTGGAGGTAGAAGGGCTCCTTTCCTGTTTTGTATTAAAGGGTCTTCCCCAAACTTCACTTGAATTCACAAGAGCGACCTGCACCCAGCCCCAGGCCCGTGCCAACCTCACACAGTCCTGTGTCGCTACAGGCGGCCTGGGCAGGGGAGCGGCCCGGGTGTGCAAGGGAGCACACCCCATGGTTGAGAGTGGAGCCCCCTCCTCCTGGGCACTCCCTGACAGACACCAGCAACTGTGCCTGTGCAGACTCTGCACCGAGGTCGCAGGTCACAGGGAGTCCTCACAGACTCCACCAACTGTCACTGCTCAGAGTCCCGGCCAAGGTCACAGGTCGTCCTGACACAAGCAACTGCACCTGCTCAGTGTCCACGCCCAGGTCACAGGTCGTCCGAAATTCAAATTCCAACTACAATGACATACCCCGTCACACACATTAGAGAGGCTACTATTTAAAAAAATGGAACCCCTGGTTTGGGGTTAACGGTGATGAGCTGGGAGCGTGTGGCTGCTGCAAAACACACGGTGAAACACACCGGTGGACTCACCGTGACGTCGCAGACCTCACAGGCAAGGACGCCGGAGACTCTGAAGGCAGGACACAGAGGACCTTGCGCGGCGACGCCACGTTCCCTGGAAGGACGGAATTACTGTAAGGAAACTGTGTTCATGAGCAACCACCTGAACACCCTGCCAGTGACAAAGAGAGGACAGCGACCTCCCTCACAGAGGCTGAGCCAGACCCACGTCCAGCTCAGAGGCCGCTACCCCATTGGGGTGGAGAGGCCACCGCGTGGACGTCACACCCGTGGCCACCACGTCCTGGGCGTGGGGGACCTCGGTTGGGGGGAGACTGCGGGTTACCCGTTTCCACATGTCCCCACGGAGCCCCTCCCGGGTCTCTGAGGACCGGCCGCCCCTCAGCAGGCGGCTGCGCACGGGAAGGCGATGCCCGCGGGGCTCGGACGGGAAGGTCGCACTCACCCTCGGGGCCTCGCGTCTGAGGGCGGACGAGGAGGTCGCGGTGGCTTCGGGTCTGAGGCCAGGCCGGCAGACGGCATGGAGGCGGCGCCTGCTGGGCAACGCTAACGTGGGGGCACCGCGTCCTCTCACGCCGCGGGCAAAGCCGCCGCGGGACATGAAGGGCGCTGCGCCCTCTGGTGGCCCGCGCCGGCACTGCAGCCCTCGCTGCTCGTCGGGGCGGGGACGGCGGCGAACACTCTCCCCTGGCCTTGCCCGAGAACCAGTGACACTCCGAGTTCAGCGTCTTCCCAGCCAGGATCTGGAAATGGAAAGTCAGATGGGCTCACTGTCCTGTGTCTTTCAGAAAAACGGGGAGGCCCCTGGGAGGGGCCTGTGCTGAAATGGCCCCACCTAAGAGGAGTCTCACCTGGGAGGGTCACCTTTAAGGGTCTCATCAGAAAGGAGCCTCGTGTAAAAGGGGCCTCGGCTGAAAGGGCCCTCAGCTGATATCACCTGTGTAGTATGGCCATCTTGAAACATATTAAGTCTCCAGTCGATGAATGTGAAGTGTCTTGATATTTGTTTAGATTTTCTTTAGCTTTTTTCAATAATGTTTTGGAATTTTCCACGTACAGGTCTTGTACCTTTGTTAATATTTTTCCTGAGTGGGTTACTTTTGTTGATATAATTCAAATGGAATTTTTGTCTTAATTTTATTTCCATGTTCTTGATTGCCAGAGTACAGGAATAAAATGGATTTCTTTGGGGGGAAAGGAGGTACAGGAGCAACATATGTAACCTGCAATTCTGTATCCCCCATAACAAGATAAAATAAAAAAAAAAAAAAAAGAATATTTGAAAAAAAATAAATAAAAAATAAAATGGATTTCTGTGTACTGAAATGTTGTTCTGTTACTTATCCATTTTTGTTTGCTGGTTCAAATAATTTTTTTGAATTCTTTGGGATTTTCTATATTTAAGGTGATGTGATTTGGAATCTGTGAATAGATTTACTTTCCTTTCACATATGGATGCCTTTTATTTCCCGTTCTTCTTTAATTGTTCTGTATAGAACTTTCAGTGCAATCTTATTTTTTTCTTTCAAAATACTAATAAGGTGGTACAAGTATTTTTGTTACATGGCTACCTTGTGTCGTGCTGAAGTCAGAGGTGTTGGTGTGTCCATCATCAGAATATAGTGTTCATGTGGGCAAGTTTTTATCCTACACCCACTGTCCATTCCTCCCCCTTCTAGGTTTTCATGTCCTTTATATTGCCATGTGCCTCTGTGTATCCATGTAGTAGCTCCCACTTATTTGTGAGAACATATGGTGTTTGGTTTTCCATTCCCGAGATAGTTCACTTAGGGAAATGGTCTCTAGTTCCCCCCACATTGCTGCAAATGACATTATTTCATTCCCTTTTGTTTTTAGAGACAGGGTCTCCCTCTGGTGGCCGGGATAGAGTTCAGTGGCATGATCATAGGTCACTCCAACCTCACACTCTGGGCTCAAGTGGTCCTCCTGTCTCAGCCTCCTGAGTAGCTGGGACTACAGGTATGTCCCACCATGCCTGGCTAATTTTTTTTATTTTTTTAGAGACTGGGTCTCGCTCTTGCTCAGGCTGGTATTTCATTCCTTTTTATGGCTGAGTAGTACACCATGATATTTATACATATATGTGTCTACACACACACACACACACACACACACACAGATTTTTTCCCCTTATGAATTGAATGGCACTTAGGTTGATTCCACATCTTTGCAATTGTGAAGTGTGCTGTGCTAAACATTCGAGTGCAGGTGTCTTTTGGATAAAATGACTTCATTTCCTTTGGGTAGTTACCCAGGAGTGGGATTGCTGGATTGAATGGTAGGTCTACATTTCTTTCTTTGAGGATTGCCCATAATGTTTTCCATAGAGGTTCTACTAGTTTGCAAACCCAGCAGAGTATCAGCGCTCCTTTCTCTATGCTTCTGTGGCAGCATCTGTTGTTTTTTGTCTTTTTAATAATGGCTATTCTGATTGGGGTGAGATGGTATCTTATTGTAGTTTTAATTTTCATTTCTCTGTGATTAACGAAGTTTAGCAGTTTTTCATGTTTTTTGGCAATTTGTCTATCTTCCTCTCAGAAACTTCTGTTCTGGTCTTTTGCCCACTTTTTGATGAGGGTGTTATTCTTTTCTTGCTGATTTGTTTGGGTCTTTGCATATTCTGGATATCATCTTTTGTCAGGTGCATAGTTGCAAATATTTTGTCTTATTCTGTAGGTTGTGTATTCACTGTGTTGATTATTTCCCTTGCTGTGCAGAAGTTTTCTAATTTAATTAAGTCCCATTGATTTATTTTTGTTGTTGCTATGTTTGTCTTTGGGGTGTTAGTCATAAATTCTTTGACTTGGCTGATGCCTAAAATGTTTTTCCTACTTTTTTTCTAGAATTTTTATGGTTTCATGCTTTTCATTTAAGTCTTCAATCCATCTTGAATTGATTTTTGTATTTAGTGAGAGAGCAATCCTGTTTCTTTCTTCTTCATATGAATATCCAATTTTTCCAGCACTATTAATTGAATAGGGCTTCCTTTCCTCAGTGTATGTTTTCTGCTTTGTCAAAAATCAGTTGGTGCTAGGTAGATGGTTTTATGTCTGGGTTCTCTATTTTGTTCCCTTGGATTAGTCACAGTTTTTTACACCAGGACCATGGTGTTTTGGTTACTACAGCCTTGAAGTATAATTTGATGTCAGGTAATGTCATACCTCCAGATTTGTTGTTCAGTATAATGTTGCATGCAGAGGTGAAAGTGAGCACGTTTGCTTTGTCCCTGATCTTAGTGGCAAAACCTGTGGTTAGGGGTTAGGGTTTTCAGAGTTAGGGTTGCTGTTAGAGTTGGGATTGGGTCCTGTTAATAATTTAGTATCTTATGGTCACAAGGATTCTGTTTTGTTAGTCTTATGATCTCTGGGGGTTTTGTTTGTTTGTTTGTTTTTTAAACAGAGATACTTGTGAATTGTATCTAAACTCCTGGAACTCAGTTGTAAGGTTTCTCTGAGGTTTGCTTGGCTAAGAGGGGTCCATCCAGTTGGCATGGGGCTTAGGGTTTTATTTTACTTTACATTACCATGCTTTCACTAGTATAATTTAGTAATGCTTTCTTTATGTATGCATGGGAGGAAACAGCCAGGAAAAATGAGTAAATCTCCAAGAGGTGGCTCTGAGTTCAGGCTTACATACTATCTTCAAGTGAAACAAAGAAAGAATGGGTGTCGTGGGGGTCGGTAGTGGGGAGGTAACCAGGAAAAGCAAGGTAAGCAAGAGCAAGCATTGTTGTTCAGACTTAAGTGGTGCCCTCCGCATTGCTAAGAATCCCTCATGATTTAGTCATCCTTCTCTTGTTGCTATGAGAGGGAGACACGTTTACAAATGGAAGTAGGTCTCCTTCACAGACGTAAATTTCCCTGACAAAAAGGTAACTTCTGGCCTATTTTCAGAGCTTCTCCTGTGTCTGCAGTGTCTCAAAATAATCAGCTCAAAATAATCCTTATGCTGGGCTGGGCATGTTGGCTCATGCCTATGATCCCAACATTTTGGGAGGCCGAGGCAGGAGGCTCCCTGGAGCCCAAGAGTTTCAAGGCTAGCCGGGGCAATATAACGAGGACCCATCTGTACACACACATACGAAAATATTTGGCAGTGGTGGCTCATGCCTGTAGTCCCAGCTACTTGGGAGGCTGAGGATCACTTCAGCCTGGAAGTTTAAGGTGGCAGTGATCTGTGTTCGTGCCACTGCACTCCCGCCTGCGATGACCTGCGCCTTGCCCTCAACCAGCCGGTGCACCTCGCAGAACGCCTCCCTGGGGCTCCTGTCTTTGAACCGCTTCTTGCGGAGCTTCTCCAGCGCCTCCTGGAACTGCTGCAAGGTGATGGTCTGGCAGGACTTCCCCTGCGGGGCGGTGGCGGCTTAAGGCGGGGCCTGGAAGCTGACAGGGGGCAGAGGAGAGGAGACAGGGACGGGGGGGGGGGGGGGGGGAACAGCCCCCAGCTACAGCTGCAGCGCAGGAGAGGGAGGCCGGCCCCGGGGCAAGGGGAGGGCCTTCTGCTCACCGAGGCACCTGCGCTTGGGCCCCAGCTGCTCGGGGCTCTCGAGACCCCTGGTGGTCACAGTGAGGCCTGGGGACAGTGGAATGGAAAGACCACAGCAGTCTGGAGTCGGGGAAGGGAGGCTCCCTACTGCCCTTGGTGGGAGGAAGTGGCCGGCATCCCTGAAGAGCTCGCCTCCCCGTGCTGCGTCCGGAGCCCAGCGCTTCCCGGGTCCCCAGGGCCCGAGTGAACAGGCCCAGCGGACAAAGGCCGTTCAGAGGCTGTGGGCGCCCCGGGCGGCACCAAGCTCCCCACACCTGACGTTCTCAGCTCTTCTGTCCGAGTCCAGCTGAGCACAGTGGCCCTGGGGCGATTGTTCGTGTTTCTGTCACAGCAGGGCACTCCTCCGCCTCTCCTTGGGACACTCCATGTGAGTGGCCACTTGTCGTGGCTACGGCCACTGCCCCAGACAGGGAAAGCTTCCCAGGGCGGCACCAAGTGGCACTGGCTCTCTGTGCTTCCCTCGCACACCCAGCAGGAGCCACAGCGCTGTCCCCTGTGGGCACAGGCCACCCAGGGGCCAGGCACCGCCGGGCTGCTGAGCTCTAGCCCAGCCCAGGAGCCCAGCCTCAGGCTGCTCGCTGGCCCAGAAGGTCGCTGGGGTGGGGTCTCGGACCCCAGTGAGGCCCCAGCCCCGCGAGGGTGCCGGGTGTGCCTGTCCTTTGTTCGGGCAACCTGGAGGCTGGAAGGGACGAAGCCCCGCAGGTCTCCTTCACTGTTCCCGAGGAAGTGAGAGGGAAAGGGTGGAGCTGGTGTCCCGAGCAGGTGTCCCCAGACGTCTGCACACTCCCAAGAACAGCCCTTGCCAGGGAGCACACCCCGGGACCCCACTGCTCGCCAGAACCAGGTGTGGCCTCGGACCCGCTTGGAGACCAGGAGTGGGCAGTGGACGGGACAGGACAGGCCGGAGAGGGGAGTCCGGGCAAGGAGCCTTCAAGGAAGGGAAACTGAGGAAGGCAGGAAGGCAGGGCCTGCGGCAGGGGCGGCTGGTGGGCATCTTACACCCCCAGCCCCTCGGAAGGAGATATGGATGCGCAGGGCTTCCCTGGCCCACAGAGGCCTCCCGGCACCCAGCCGCCTGGTGCCCTCAGTCCCCAGGAATCGCACTTGGGGCTGAGAACAGGCTCACGGCAGGGGTGACCGCTGGAGCCACCTGCGCCCAGACCTAAGGTGAGAAAGCGAGGACAGCCGCTCCTTCTCAGGTTGTGGGGGCCGAGAGGAGACCCTGCCAGGTCACATGGCAATGCCCTGTCCCTGCGTGGGAGCATCAGGATGGGAAGGTGGAACATTCCAGCACTCGAGTGACCCACCAAGGTTGTCCTCACTGGCCTGTTATGCAGCCCACGGATGCCCGGACACCAGGGATGCCCAGGAGCACCAGTTACATCATTGGCAGCCACAGAGATGGGATGGAGCAGCAAGAGAGCGCGAAGACCTGTCTGCAGGTGGCACCGTGGCCCCCGGGCCCGCACTCGAGACCCACAAAGGCAGCAGAGGACGATTGGATGCTGAACCGGAGAAGGGGTGAGGTGTGCTGGCGTCCAACAGGCCATGCCGCCTGCGAGGACCAGCACTGACACCTCGGGAACCTGGGGGCAGCGTGGCCACCACAGCGGCCGGGCCTCAGCTTCCTCTCAGCCCCTCTGGGGTCGCTTCTGCAGCCACCGCCCAGACTGACCCTAACTCTTGCTGTTCTGAGAAGTCCCCTCCAGAGCGCAGGCAAGGCACAGAGCAGGAGAGCGCGAGCGGGTGGGGTCACACCGGGCCAGTCCTGTGACTCAGTTTCTTTTTACATCCGTTGTGGCTGGCTGGGCTTTCTTTGTGGCCCACGGAGCCCTGGGCACTTGCCTTCTGGAAGTTAGTATTGACAATATAAACCAGGTAGTGAAAAGATCAACCCGGTTGTGTTCCTTTTACCATTTTATTCAAAAGGTGACTCAGTGGTCCATTTTTCAAAATGAGTACAAGTGCTCTTGACGTAAATTCAGTGATTTTATCAATAGAATCACAACTAGAGGTGGCCTCGGCTTCGGGAGCAGAATTATTCCAGGACAAGCAGGCAGGCAGTCGCCGTCCAGGGAGCTAAGCAAGTCCCCTGCCCAGAGGAGAACCAGGCCGGCCATGCAGCGCCACCAGAAAGCCTGGCCCCGCTCTGGACAGGGCCCCGGTGCCACGCCAGGAGCAGCCAGCTCATGAAGACCATTCCTGACTCTCTGCGAATGGAATTGATTTTAGATGGCAGGTGTGTCATTTCCTAGCAGGCAGTCAGCTCAGTCTGCACTTAGAAAATCACCTAAAATAGTGGCATAGGGCCTTGCTCAGCTAGGAAAATTAGATCCTGGTTTGGGAATTAGTGACCCTTCACCAGCCATGGCCACCTGACCAGTGCGCCCTTTGACTCTGCTCTGGGCGCTTGGTCCATTGACAGGACCTGGACAACTTCCATGGATTTACCTTCCAGTTTTTAAGGACCGATTCACCATCAGTGAACGAACTTCTTCGCAGAAGTTGTGTTTGTAAAACCGGGTGGCTTAAACAACAGGAACTTCCTGTCTTCCGGCCAGCAGGCCAGACGTCCAGGGTCATGTGCCCCCTGGAGGCTCCAGGGAAGGACCCTTCCTTGTCTCCAGTGTCTGGTGGCTCCCTGCATCCTGGGCTTGTGGCCGCCAGCTCCTCCTCTGCTCTGTCCTCATGGGGCCTCCTCCTGGGGTGTCTGTTAAAAGGACACTTGTCACTGGATTTAGGGGCCCCCATCTCAAGATCATTAACTTAATTACTTCTACAAAGACCCTATTTTAATATAAGTTCCTATCCTGAGGTTCCTGTGGACGCGAATTTGGAGGGCGCTATCACACCAGCTGTACCAGTGGCACGAGCAGTTGCCAGCGGTGTTCACCGGAGGGCCAGGTCCACAATTGCCCTGCTCAGCTTCCTGCCCACAGTCCCTGTGCACAGCTGGGAGCTCAGAGGTCCCCGCAGGAGGCCGGCTCTCAAGGGTGCCCATTCCCCTGCCCTCTGCTCACACCTGAGCTGGCTGGGCCAGGCCCACTCCCTGCCTGTCAGGTTCTGGACTCTGAGGCTGGCCTTGCCCCTCCTGAGAGAGACAGAGACAAGAGAGTGAGAGAGGCAGAGACAGAGAGAGAAGAGAGCAGGGGAGACAAAGAGGCGGAGATGGACACACAGGCAGAGGAGGGAGGGGGCAAGTAGGAGGTGTGGCCACCTGGGTGGCACAGCGACACCACATGACATCTTGGGAGTGCCACCTGCCCTGGAGCTCCGTGGATGGAACTGACTCAGTTTTACTAAAGGATGGTCACAGAGGCCCACTCTCCTCCCCAACCATGTGAACCTGGTAGAAAGTCCCAGGGCCTTCCTGAACCAGCGGGATCTACACAGCCAGGTGTGGGGCAGGCCCTGGTGGGACCAAGCCTCTGAGGGAACCCCAGAGGGAGCTGGGGGACCTGTGTCCACACCTGTCCTACCCCTCCGCCCTCTGCAGCAGTGGGGTGGGGAGGGGGGCAGCTCTCCCTCCTGGAAGCCTCTCTGGCTGACCGGGCACTGGGCTACTGCTTTGGGCCAGGAGGGTGTCAGGACGCTGACTTGGCAGCGGGGTGGGTTGTGGCTGTGGGGTGCAGGAGTCTCAGGGACACAGAGCTCCTGGGCAGCTCCCTGTGCCCAATCCACAGGTATGGGACTGAGCAGGGGCTAAGGGGCTCCTGCCCACCCCCTGGGCCCTGCAGGCCCCTCTCTGTCCCTCCTGCATGGTCTGACTCCTCCCTCAGCGTTCACCCCCCATCCCCTGCCGGGGGGGCCTCCGGGGTTTGGAGTTTCATTCCAGGTGACCTGGGGCTGCTGGCAGTGGGCGGTCGGTCATGCTCGGCCACAGCAACGCCTGGACGTCTGTTCAGCCTCTCCCTGGAGAGGCAGCACCATTCACACCCTCCCCCTCCGCAGAGCCAAGGCAGGACCAGCCCATCGGACACCACCCGGCCCACAGCACACCTGGCCCCTGGCCCTGGGGTTTGGCTGCCTGCAGCCTCGGGCCTGCTGAGCCCCTCCCGGGGACCTGGCCCAGGGCAGGCTCTGTCCTCAAGCAGCACTGCTAGGGCCCTCTCACTGGAGTCAGTGTCGCTGAATCTGATTTGTCACTGTGGCTGAGTCCTGACCAGTCAGTGTGGCTCAAACTGACTGGTCAGTGCTGCTGAGTCCTCATTGGTCAACGTGGCTGAGTCCGAATGCTCAATGAGGCTGCGTCTGATTAGTCAGTGTGGCTGAGTCTGATTGGTCAGGGTGGCTGAGTCCTGTTTGGTCAATGCAGCTGAGTCTGATTGGTTAAAGCAGTTGAATGTGATTGGTCAGTGGTTGAGTCTGATTGGTCAGTGCAGCTGCGTTCTAATTCCTTAATTCAGCTGAGCTCCAGACGTGCTAAAACTGATCCGAGGCTAGGTTTCTGGGGATCTCCAGTGCCATGCGGGCGCGGCGCGGGGCGCGGCCTCCAGTCAGCAAATGGCCTCGGGGCTCCATGTTAAAATCAGACTCTGTGATGCTCGGGTCTGTCTTGAAGGATGGGCTTTCAGGTACAAATTTGTCCCCATTCTCCCTCTGAGCCGGACCTGTCCAGGGCAGCGGCTGCAGCCAGCCCGGTCCCCCTAGTCCACGGGGACCCCAGCGGCAGCGCAGGGCCCAGCCAGCGCCACCAGCCCTGTGCCTGGGAAGCGCCCAAGCGCCTGTGAAATACAGATCGGTTCCGGGTCGCATTGGCTGCGGGTCGGCTGCAGAGGGTCAGCCGGCGCGGTCCGAGCCTCCCGCAGAGGCCTGTGACAAAGGCTGAGGCAGGGTGGGGAGGACGCCGAGCCCAGCCCGGATGCGAGGAGGCTCATTAGGGCCCAAGGGGTGGAGCGTCGACGGGACCTGGAAACAGCTGAGAGCGGGAAATTGAGTCCAGTCCGTCGGGCAGAGACGGGAGGCTTTCTGAAGACGCGTCTGTCAGAGCGTCGCCGCCGCAAGATCTTAGGTTTGTCACGCGACCCAGGTGCGGTGGGAGTGTGGGCAGCGGCAGCGACGCCACCTGGCGGTGGGGCTGGTCTAACGCTCCCAGCGGCTGGGCTGCGACGACCCTCGAGGGCGTCTGGGGACCCCGCTGCGCCCTGGTGGCTTCGGCAGCTCTGTTCACGGCATGGGAAAGGTTTCTGACCACACAGTCATCCCAAGCAGAACCTCGTCCAACGCAGGACCGCAGAAACCTTCCCCGTCTCGCTCCTTCACTGGGGTCGACTCCTGGGGTGAATCGCGTCCTCGGGAGTGTACACAACTGTCATCTTCACAACCTGAGGGTTTTCCTCGGTGTTGGATTGTGCCCAGACTCCCACGTAGCTCTTACGGAGCAGGGTGGGTAGTGGTGGCGAGGCTAACTGAATGGATGGGAATTTGGGTAAAAGCCATTGAGTGGCAAAGTCTCTTGGTGAAAATAACTCAAGCGTTATTTCCCCTAGTTGGGAGAAGGACGTATGGGCCTGGTAGGTTTTTAAGAAGTCCCTGTCCAGGAGATGTATGGGGGCTGATGGGACAAGCAAAAGGCCACGGCTGTCACGAGGGGTCCTAGTTGGAGGATAGGTAGAGATTTAGGAACTGTCATAGATTCGTTGGCCACTGCAACCATCTAAATGAATTCAGAACCCCAGGGAGGGCACAGAGACAGTGTGCCGGGGCTAAGGATAGACAGCGTAGCCCCAGTGTCACCCACATCTCCAGTCTTAATATCTAACTCCTCTCCAATCTTAATATTTAATTCTCTTAGTTGGTTAATCTGGGTAGGGGTTGTGTTCCATGAATGGCCCTGGAGTATCCCTGCTTTGCTGCTGGGAGAGGTCCCGGGGACTTTAGCAGGATTTAATTGTAGCCAAATATTGGAGGAAATCGGGGGATTTAGGATCCATTCCAGGCCACAGGTAGATAACAAGGACTTGAACATAGTGCACAGGGCTTCAATCTACTAGCAGGTGTGCTTCAGTTTTCCTTAGAAGCATGATTTTCTCTGTCCACGTGATCATATAGGAATCTCAGATTTTAGAACTTCTTGAACCATGCTCGGCTAATTTTTTTTTTAACTTTTTGTAAAGATGGGATCTCACTGTTGCAAAGGCTACTCTTGAACTCCCACCTGGGCTTCCCAAAGTGCTGAGATTACAGGTGTGAGCCACTGAATGCGGGAAATCAACAACTTTTTAATTAATGCCTTAGTGTTCTAGCTGATAAATCTTTGCCCACCCCAAAATCATAAGTATATTCTTCTATGTTTTCAGAAATGTGATAGGTTTGTTTTTCACATTTAGAAACATGACTCATCTTGCTTTTATTATTGGGTGTGGTATGAGATACAAGTCTAGGCATTTATTTTCCTCTAGAAAAAAAAAAAAACTACATTGTAAAATCTAGGTGTGCCAGCACCATTTATTGAATATACCTTATGCTTTCTTTTCCACATTGAATTGAAATAGTGACCGTCTCAAAAACAAGGTGACCATACACATGTAGCTCTCTTTCTGGACTCATAATTTGTTCCATTAATCTTTTAATCTGACATACTATACTATCAATAGCTATAGCTTTACAATTCTTGAAATATATGTCATCTAACTTTTATTTATTTATTTATTTATTTATTTTATTTTATTTTTTTTTGTTGAGACAGAGTCTCACTTTGTTGCCCAGGCTAGAGTGAGTGCCGTGGCGTCAGCTTAGCTCACAGCAACCTCAGACTCCTCGGCTTAAGCGATCCTACTGCCTCAGCCTCCCGAGTAGCTGGGACTACAGGCATGCGCCACTATGCCCGGCTAATTTTTTCTATATAGATTTTTAGTTGTCCATATAATGTCTTTCCATTTTTAGTAGAGACGGGGTCTCGCTCAGGCTGGTCTCGAACTCCTGACCTTGAGCAATCCACCCGCCTCGGCCTCCCAGAGTGCTAGGATTACAGGCGTGAGCCACCGCGCCCGGCCTAATCTAACTTTTAGATTGTTTTCATTATTCTAGGTTCATTGCATTTCCGTATTAACTTGCAATAAATTTGTCAACTTCTAAACAAATTCTTCTGCAATTTCGATTCTAACTGTGTTGAATCTACAGCTCCATTTGCGGAGAACAGATCCCAGCGATGTTAAGTCTCTTGGTCTGTGAATATGGTATAGCTCTTCATTTATTTTAGTTCCTCCTTAATTTCATCAATGTTTTATAATTTTTAATATAGAAGTCTTGCACATATTTTATTACCTTTAATCACCAAATATTTTATGTTTTTATAAATGGTAGGTACTATTTTACATTTTCATTTTACAATTGTTGCTAGAATATAGAAATATAGTTGATTTTTTTGTATATTGACCTTTGTATCCTTCATCCTTACTAAATTGACTTATTCGTTCCAATAGTTTCTTTGTATGTCTCCGTTTTTTCTCTGTACATTATAATGTGACCTGTGAATAAAGGCAGTTTTACCTCTTTTCCATTGTTGCACTGGCCAGGACCTCTGATATAATAAATATAAGGGGTAAGAGAAAAAATTTATTGTTTTTGACAGAAATTATTCAGTATTTCAGTACCCAGTGTGATGTTGGCTATAGGTTTTGGGGTTTTTCTTGTAGATAGCCATCATTAGACTGAGAAAGTTCCCTACTATTCATGATTTGCTGAGAGCTTTTTGTCATGAATTGGTTTTGAGTTTTAACAAATGTTATCAAAATTCTTTTTCTCCATCTGTTGAAATGATCATGTGATTTTTTCTCCATTATTCTTTTACTGTCGTGAATAACATCAATTGATTTACAAATTTTGGACTGCCCTCATCTTCCTGGGGTAAACTCCACTTGATCTGGACGTACTGGCCTTTTTTTGCTTTGTAAAAAAATTAGCATATAATAGTCTGTGTATAAAAGGTATTGCTTTTTTTTTTTTGGAGTGTTCTTTTCAGGTTTTGGTATCAACATTATGCTGGCCCTGTGAAACAAACATACTGAGAAGTCTTCCCTCTTCCTCACTTCACTAATGGAGTTAGTTAAGATTGAATTCCTGCTTTATTTCTACATTAATTGGTAGATGGAATTCAATGAAACCATCTATGCCTGCCATTTTCCTTGAAGGGGAAATTTTTAATTACAGATTTAATTTCCTTAAGAGACAGGACTGTTCATATGATTTATTTCTTCTTGTATCCATTTTGGAAGGTTGTGGTTTTCAATGAACTTATGTCCATCTGAGTTATAGAATTTATCAGATGAAGTTGTTTATTATACCCCCTTATTTTAATGTCTATATGTTCTGTAGTAATGTTCCCTTTATTGTTCATGACATTCATAATTTGTGTTTTCTCTTTTTCTTAGATAAGTTTTGTGAAGTGTTTATAAATTTTATTAATCATTTTAAAGAAACAACTTTTGGTTTTGTTTATTTTCATCTATTCATATACTTTTGTGTACTTCTCCTTTTTCTATTCCCATCCTACTTTTCTGGGCTTAATTTTTCTGCTTTTTCTAGTTTCTTAAGATAGAATCTAAGATCATTGATTTTTAAACCTTTTTTCTTTTCTAATATAAGCATTTAAAGCTATAAACCCTCTAAGCACTGTTTTAGCTGCAGTCTACAAATTTTGATATATAGTATTTTCATAATCATTTAGTTCAAAATAATTTCTTTCATTGTGATACATTCTTTCACCCATGGATTATTTATAAGTGTGTTGTTTAATTTCCAAATATTAGGGAAGTTATCTTTTTTATTCTTAATTATACTGTAGTTAGAGCACATACTCTCAAGCATATTGAGGCTTCTGTCCATGATAAACACACCAGACAACAGGCAGTATAGGACCATGATCTCTGAGAGAAAGGAAACATCCACCGTTAGCCCTGTGGCAGTGTGGCTTCCTGCTTGGAAGCACCCTGCAGACCGTGGAGCAAGGACAGACTTCAAGCAAAGCAGAGGTCTCCCTGAGTAAGGCAGAGATTGGAGTTCAGAAAGGCTAAGGCAGTTAGAAATTGTAGGGTGGTTTTCCTGAGAGAAGGGAATTATGTAGAAAAAGAGCTCCAGAAATCTGCAGGGAGACCCCCTTGATCCTTGACAGATACTAATGTATATATTTGTAGTTAAAACTCCATGAAGCTATTCTATGCTTTAACCTTAAAATAATGTACATTTCTTCTGCTCAGAGCGCTCTGCCCAGAAGTAGTCACCCAGCAAGGAGTTTTGAAAGTGTGGTGGGGACTATGGGGAGCAAACAAAATGTTTTGAGTCCCACTGTTGCTGCCGTAATGTCTACTTTTTAATATTTCTCAGTTTTGTAAGGTTGTTAAATCATTTTCATAAATTCTCTAAAATGCCCATTTCTGTTTATAAGTGAACTTAATATTCTAAAAATAGATCATTTAAATAGTTAATCTTTAAATCAAGAGATTTTACTTGTGTCACATGAGAACTGTATTTAAACTTTTAAAAGTAAGGATAATGGCAAGCTAAGTAATTAGACCTCCTACCCATTGAAGACAATTAAAAAACCTAGAAAAAATATTTTTAAAATCTTCCTAAAAGCATCTAAGAACTGGCCAGATAAGGAGAAATTGCCAGGCCACAACCTGGGAAAGAATGGGAACCGCGAGAAGTAAGCCTAGCATTAGGAACAATTTTGCCTTGAAAAGCATAGCCTAACAGAGAGTAGGCTATGCTTTTGACAGCCTTCTGGCAATAAAAGGACAAAAATCAGAGTCCTTGGTCTGTCAAAGGTGGGAGCCAGGTAATGTACCCCTTCCAATGTGCTTATGAGGATGGGATCCCAAAGGGCTGTGCCCTAGAATTAAAGTAAACCAGCCCTTCGTCAGACTCTAGTTATCCGAGTAGCCTAGAGAAATCTCAAATTTTGGTCAGAATAAAGGGATTCTACATAACTAGTTCCCTGTGCCACCTGGCAGTAGCAAACAAAATTTCTCTCTGAGGAAAAGTGACATCATCCTTGGGTTCAAATTATTTATGTGCACAACTTATCAAATACAGTGTCTAGCACTTAATCAAAACATAACCAGGGGCCGGGCGTGGTGGCTCACGCCTGTAATCCTAGCACTCTGGGAGGCCGAGGTGGGCGGATTGTTTGAGCTCAGGAGTTCGAGACCAGCCTGAGCAAGAGCGAGACCCCATCTCTACTAAAAATAGAAAGAAATTATATGGACAGCTAAAAATATATATAGAAAAAAATTAGCCGGGCATGGTGGCGCATGCCTGTAGTCCCAGCTACTCGGGAGGCTGAGACAGGAGGATCGCTTGAGCTCAGAAGTTTGAGGTTGCTGTGAGCTAGGCTGACGCCACGGCACTCACTCTAGCCTGGGCAACAGAGTGAGACTCTGTCTCAAAAAAAAAAAAAAAACATAACCAGGAACCCAAAACGACATCATGAGCCAGAAAACAATAGACAATACAAACAGATCCACAGGGATTCCACTTACTGGAATTATGAAATACAGGCTGTAAAACAACTATATTTACTATCTTTTAGGAGAGAGCAGCTAACGTTAAAAAATTTACCACAAACTAGACAACATTAAAAATGGCATAACAGACTTGGAAAAAACTGGGTAAAATTCTAGAACGGAAAAATTCAGGTAAACAAACTTAGGAACTTAATAGATGGATTCCACATCAGAATTAGTTACAACTATAGAAGGAATTTGTGAAATGGAAGGTAGGTTATAAGAAACTGTCCAGACTGAAGCATGGGGGAGACAAAAGGATGGAAAAATACAGAAGCAAAGAGATGCGATGGATATTGAAAAGATCTAACACGGGTTTAACTGAAGTCCCATGAAGGAAATTACTTCTAAAAATCCTCAGTATTTTATAAACATGTTCCATGTCAGTAAATAAAGATCTATCTCTTTTGTTTATATAAGCTGCATGATAGGTATTCCATTATATTTAAAAGGGTTGGGAGAATTTAAATTCTCATGATGTATGAATGTCCATTTCATCACCCTTAATAATACAACATAAGATCAGTCTTTGCCAATTTGATAAGTAAAAATCCATCCATTTTAATTTTCATTTTTGATAGTAATGTGTTTATACATCTTTTAAAAATATATTTGAGCTTACGAGTCTTAGAAGTTGTCCAAACACATCTTTTATATATTTTTGGCATATTACTAGTTTGCAGGAACACTTTATGCATTAAGTCTATTACCTCCTTGTTTGAAATAATTTTCCTTAGTTTAGCATTTTGTTTAATTTTATTCTTGGTTCTAATTGTTTCAAAGAAATTTTTAAATTATTCTTGAACTCCCTTTCACATCTCCTTATTTCTTTGTTTCCCTTTACAGCAAAAAATTTTGAATGGGTTGTGTGCACTCACTGTCTCCAGTTCTTGTGAATCTCCTCCCAACAGGCGTTCATTCCCATCATTTGACCAAGTCAGTTTCTGTGGGTTATAAATGACTCCTGTGCTGCCAAATTCCGTGACGAGTTCCAGTCTTCATCTTGCCCCGCAATCACCATCCCCTCCTCCTTTGCACACCCTCTTCTGTTGTCCTCCACTGTTCCATGTCTGTATCTACTGGTTTCCCCTGCTACACATATTCTTCCTTCTCAGTCTCCTTTGTTGGTTCCTTTTCATCCCTTCAACCTTTTTCAACTTTGGAATGCCTCAGTGCTTAATCCTTGAGTCTCTTCTGTCTTTCTGCAGTCAGGAGGCGATTATATTCAATACATAGATTTAAATCTCCATTCTAATGAATCCCAGATTTACATCACTAACTAGGTCAGTGTTATCTAGTGGAAATATAATATAAGCAATATATATGACTTTATATTTTCTAGTAGCCACATCAAAAAGGTTAAAAGATATGGGTAGAATTAATTTTAATATGTTCTGTTTAATCCAGTATATCAAATATTATTTCAACATGTAATGAAATAAAAATGAGATTTTATATTTTTTGTCGTATTAAGTCTTTGAAATCTGGTGTGTTTTACATTTACAGCACATCTCAATTCAGATTAGCCACATTTCAAGTGCTTAATAGCCACATGTGGCTACCAGACAGTGCAGCTCTTGTTAACTTCACTGATTTCCAGACCTCTGTCTCTCCATTTGAATGTCTAATATGTATTTCAGCATTAATGTGTTTCTCGGAATTCATATCTATACCAACAGAAACAAATACTTTAAGTTCTAACCTCAATAGATCCAGAATCTAATCAGTTCTTACCTCCTCTGCTGCAGTCGCTGTGGTCCTGGCCATCACTGTCTCTTGCCTAGGTTATTACACTAGCCTCCTGACTGGTTAGAGAGCCACATGACTCTCTTCCTCTCCTCCTTCAGTTTTTTCAAGTCTCACCTTATCAGAGAAGTGTTCCTTGACTCCCTTGTTTAAAGTGCAAACCTCACTGGGCACAGTGGCTCATGCCTGTAATTCCAGCACTTTGGAAGGCCAAGGTGGGAGGATCACTTGAGACCAAGAGATTCGAGACCAGCCTGGGCAACAAAGCGAGACCCATCTCTGCAAAAAATTAGCTAGGTGTGGTGATGTGCACCTGTAGTCCTAGCTACTTGGGAGGCTGAGCCAGGAGGATTGCTTGAGTCGAGGAGTTTGAGGTTACAATGAGCTATGATGATGCCACTGCATTCTAGCCGAGGCAACAGAGTGAGACCCTGTCTCAAATAAATAAATAAGAAAAAGTGAAAACCTCTTCTCCTTACACATATAAATACGTACCCATGTAAATTGGTATTTCCTTCTCCCTTCAATGCTTTATTTATTTATTGTTTTAGGGTTTTTGTTTTTGTGGCAGTTTCGAACTCCTGGGCTCAAGTGATCTTCCCACCTCAGCCTCCCTGGTAGCTGGGACTACAGGCACATGCCACCCTGCCCAGCTTAGTTTTTAAGGTTGCCTGTCACCATTTCTCTTTGTTCAAAGAAGGTTTGATAGGACTTTTTACAGGATATATCTTTAGCCTTTTCAGTTCTCTCTGTGGTTGATTCTGTGTTCACCTGTTTCTGAGTCTTTTTAAAAATTTGTTTTCCTGAGCAACAAAGAAGTGTGGCTTGTAATACAGAGTGGTCATAGGGTCAAGATTGTGTAGATACTCAGGCGGCTGTGATAGAAAGATCAGGAAAATCTCCCTCAGTTGACAGTTTAAAACCTAATGGAAATTTTCTAAATAAGGTAAAATCAATATGATTAATAACAAAATTTTATTTGACTTTATAAAGAGACAGTATATGCCAGCAAATGTTTTTGGTTCATTGATTATATTGAGGCTTTTGTGAGAAAATGCTAGAAGAGGGAAAGAGTATATAGATGTTACCAGCTCTATGCTCCCATGGCTGCTATTGCCACAAAGTGCATTAGAAGTTGAATTTTACATTTTATTAATACTAGTTTGGAACTCCAGATAGACCATGTGTTATTTATCATATATTTATAATTTAGTTTAAAATCATGTTTTCAGGATTCCCTGGAATTAAGAAAAACATCTGATATCACAGACTTAAAGAAACATCCTGAGAGGCACGTCAGATGTATGAGCTTGCAGATACCTGTCGGGGGAAATTGAAATAGTATTTGTTTTCTGTGTAGCATATGTATCCATACAGAATAATAGCTAAAAGGGACCTTAAGAAATCATCTGCTTTAGCCATTTGCCTTCAAACAAATACATAAAACAATATAGAATATTAAAGCTCTTCATTTATTGAGATTTCAGTCTCGGTTTCATCAGAAACTCCTGGCATCTTACCTGTTCAACCCAAACTCATACTGATTGAATTTTCCATTTTCTTTCATTTTATTCCCCTATAGAAAAAAGCAAAAAATGTTTTTTTTTTTTTTTTTTTTTTTTTTTTTTTTTTTTTTTTTTGTTGAGACAGAGTCTCACTTTGTTGCCCAGGCTAGAGTGAGTGCCGTGGCGTCAGCTTAGCTCACAGCAACCTCAGACTCCTCGGCTTAAGCGATCCTACTGCCTCAGCCTCCCGAGTAGCTGGGACTACAGGCATGCGCCACTATGCCCGGCTAATTTTTTCTATATAGATTTTTAGTTGTCCATATAATGTCTTTCCATTTTTTTTTAGTAGAGACGGGGTCTCGCTCAGGCTGGTCTCGAACTCCTGACCTTGAGCAATCCACCCGCCTCGGCCTCCCAGAGTGCTAGGATTACAGGCGTGAGCCACCGCGCCCGGCCAAAAAAAAATGTTTTTTGAAAATGTCATAAATTTGAAGAAGTAGCTACTTTCAGTGGTGCATTTTAATCTTGATTTTAATTTATTATATAATTTGCTTTGCATTTATTAAGATACCCTTATAATTCAGAGCACAATGAAGAATGAGGAAGTGGGAAGGTAGAGAAACAGGGAGGTGTTTAAGAAGCCAAATTAGTTATAATGTTCTGAGGTCATTTACGTTTTCCTTCCATCATTCATTCTTCTGATGAGTTTATTCTGGCATCTCAACTCCAGAAGCAGAAGTATTGAGAACAGCTGAAAGTGGCAACTGGAAACAAGGGAAGACTTCCAATAACAGTAATACTCAAAAAGATGTAGTGACTTGGGGCTTTTCGATGGATATATTGTAATAGCACAGCAAAATATTTGCTTATGTTAAGGAAAATGTAAATTAGTTTCTGTTAAAAAGATAATATGTTTAAGAACAATTTCCATACAAAGTGCTTACAACTTAAAAAAATCTTGGCCAAAGTTTGATTTAGGTTGAAAAATACACTGGTTCTGGATAAAGTTACTACCTTAGATTGGAATCCTTTTTTGGTAAAAGAAAGTATGAATTTGAGAATTGTTTACTTCCTTGACTTCTAGAAAGAATATATTTAGTCATAATTCTTGATGTCCTTGTTTTCTGAAGCTGTTATGTGTTCCCACAGCCTCTCTATCCTGAGTAGAATCCATTTAAACTAGACAGAGAAACGCAAGAAATTTAAAATGTTTCTAGAGGCCTGTCATTGCTATAGAAAAATGTTTGGAATCTTAACCTAATCCTTTTTTTATTTTAAAGGGAATTTCAACTTTTTAAAGAGATGGAGAATTTGCCATCAGTGTGCTGTCAGAAAATAATGCAGAGAGCCACGAAAGCAGAGCTGCAACTTTTAAATCTTCACTCTCAGACGTGTCATCATCATTGTTGTGATATTTACAAACTTGTAATGGAAAATGGGGAGGGATTAAATAGGTGTTTATTGATTTTAAATCTGCATTTTTTAAGAAATGTATCACTACCTTCAAGTTTATTCTGGAAATTTTTCTTAATTTTCATTTGTGAAGGGCAGAATGAGGGGTAGATTGTAACTGGGCTTCTTAGCTGGCCTAGGGGTAACGGACTTTTCCTAGAAAAAGTAATATGTTTGAACTTTATATAAAGTCCAAGTAAGAATGAAGTCAGGAGGGTTTTGCATGACATTCTACCACATTCTCTCTGATTTATCCATTGAGAGATGTTTGTGCTGCCCTTAGAAAAGCACATTAATTGTGGTTCACTTTCTTTTACTCACCATTTAAAAGAAAAAATTTAAGATCTAGAGAGTTACAACTAAGCATATATTATATTAATATTAGTGTTCAATGGATGACTTAAGCCGAAATAATTTCGTTTTGTGGACTTACATTTTGAACAGGAATTTACAAAGTAACTCTGCTAAGAAGGAATTAGGGTCGGCACTGCTGTCTTTTTTGGGAGACGTAGACATGTGAGTTTGAAAGAAAAACCACACGCGGGCGCAGCACTGGGAGAGCTGCCCCCCGTCAGTGGGATCAAGATCGCCATCCGCCTGCTCTGCTTTCGCTTCCCAGGTATGTGTGTGTTTTAGGAATAAAAATTTTACTTCATTTAGACAGAAAACATTTTAAACAGAGATTTTTCTTTTCTGTCTTTACAGCTGATGAAAGAAGAATCACACGTGTGAGTTGATTTCATCTAATTTAGAACTCATTACATCTTTAAAATCACTTAATCCAGTTAACTTTAAATTTTCTGTTTTGGTCCCTATTGAAAACATTGGTGGATTCTTTAATGAAGTCTTTATTATCTTTTTTACTGATATGTAATATTTGTACATATTTATAGGGTACATGTAATATTTTGTTACATGCATAGGATGTGTAATAATCAAGTTCAGGGTATTTAGGATATCCATCACTTCATATATTTAATATTTATTATTTCTGTGTTGGGAACATTTCAAGTCCTGTCTTCTAGCTATTTTGAAATATAAAATATATTGTTAACTATAGTCTGCTATCAAACATTAGATCTTATTCCTTCTGAAGTGTTTATCTGTTTAGCTTTTCAGGAGCAGATTCTGAACTAGATGATCAAACTGCTCAGGATGTTGATGTTTCTTTGAGCCTAAAAAAGACACTCTCTGAAGTAAGATTTTTAGAAAGTTCGTCTGTATAAATCTTTAATTTTATGGCTTCAGCAAATTATAATTTTCAGAGACTCTGACATCCTTCTTTTCACTCAACTAGCTTACTTTATAGCTTACTTTAGTTAGGAGGAACATAATGGTGTATTTAAGCCTATTCAAACAAATCAGCAATATGTGTTGAGTAGAGTAAGCATATAGTTTATCACCAAATCCGTAGACTTCTGAGGATGAAAGAGAGTAATAGTAATGTTAATCATTCACCACAGCAGTAGGTATAAATCTGGACTGTCCCAGGCAGATCCATGATATACAGCCACCATCATGTTGCGTGAGTGCAGTTAAAACTAATATCTTGCACCTTCATGTCATGAGTTAGAATAAAGTAATGTTCTATTTGTTTTAGGCAGGGCAAAGTTTTAATTTCTCCTTTGTTGAAATGTTCCCTAAATCCCTGGGGGGACTGGCCTACAGACCAGGGCTTAACTCTGGGATATCCCAGGTTCCCTAAATCCCTGCATGGGACTGGCCTACAGACCAGGGCTTAACTCTGGGATATCCCAGGTTCCCTAAATCCCTGTATGGGACTGGCCTATAGACAAGGCTCATCTGTGGGACGTCCCAGATTCCCTAAATATCTGGGGAGGACAGGCCTATAAACCAGGCCTCATCTGTGGGATGTCCCAGGTTCCCTAAATCACAGGGGGGGACTGGCCTACAGACCAAGGCTCAACTGTGGGACGTCCCAGGTTCCCTAAATCCCAGAGGGGACTGGCCTACACACCAGGGCTCATCTGTGAGATGTTCCAGGTTCCCTAAATCCCTGCAAGCGACTGGCCTACAGATCAGGGCTCTTGTGAGGGATGTCCTAGGTCCCCTAAATCCCTGGGGGCCACTGGTTTACAGACCGGGGCTCATCTCCAGGCTGTCCCAAGTTCCCTAAATCACCTGGAGGGGGGACTGGCCTACAGACCAGGGCTCATGTGTGGGATGTCCCAGGTTGCCTAAATTCCTGGGGGGGGGCTGGCCTACAGACCACAGATCATTTGGGGACTCTTCCAGGAGTACAAATGGGTGGGTGACTGTGACAGCCACTTAGGTTACCTTAATGCATGTCTTTCTTTATTTTCTGTAAGAGATCAGGAACTCGCTGGGCAGGGCATCTAAGAAGGCTTTTTCTCCCTGGCTCCTGCACATCCCAGGGTGGGGTCTGGACTAAGTGATGAGCAGAGGGCCGCTGAAATTCCTGGGCTGACCTGGAAGGGAGGAGCAGCCGTTACCCGTGTCTTCCTTGTTATCAGGTGTGGAGCCTGTGTGTGATGGCCGGAGCCCCTGCTGCTGCAGTGGGCCAGGAGGCTTTTCCAGCGGGAGCTGTGGGAGCTAGGAGGAAGGCGGCAGGACAGCGGGGTTGGCTCTCCCTGCCCACACAGTGCGCCTCAGTCATTTCTGGACATGTCCAGGCTGCTGTCTCCCACCCTGAAGTCTCACTCCTCTGAGCTTGTTCGTCGGGAATGTGGCTCCATCTACCCTATGTTCTGTACTGAGGAAGGTGAGTTGCGTTAAAAACCTCAAAAACTGTAGGTAAAAAGGCTCCTCATCTGTTTTCTATCAAAGTGTCTTCCCCAAACTTCACTTGAATTCAGAAGAGCAACCTGCAGGCAGCCCCAGGCCCCTCCCAAAGTCACACAGTCCTGGGTAGCTGCGGGAGCCCTGGACAAAGGAGCTGCCGGGAATTTGCAAACTGTGGGCACCCCGCTGGCTGAGAGTGGGGCTCTCTGCCTCCTGGTCACTCCCTCCGGGCCACCCCCTTCCCTATGGCTTCCCCACCTCCCATAACCCCCACCTCGGGCCCTCCCTAGAGCTCCTCCCTGCCCCCTGCCCAGTCACTCCCTCCCACCCACCTCCGGCTCTCCCTACAACTTCCCCGCACCCTGCACACCTGGTCCCCCAGGCCCCTACCCAGTCACTCCCTGCGGGCCACCCCCCACAACCCTGCACACCTGGTCACTCCGGCCCCGCCCAGCCACCCCCTCCGGGACCCCCTGCCGCCCCTCCCTTCCTACCGCTCCCCCCAAATCCGGGCCACCCGGCCCCGCCCTCATCGCTGCCGGCCGCGGGGCCACTCTCCTTTCGGCCCTCCGTTCTTTCCGTTCTTTCCGTGCATCCTGGGACCCTCGGCTGCAGCGCCCGCCGCGCATCCGCCGTCCGGCTCTCTCCCTCCTCCCTCGGTGGTTTCCGTCCATCCTCGGCCCTCTCTGTCCTAACTCGGTCCTCGCTGAGGCCTTTCGGCTCTCTGCGCCAAACCTCTTCAGCCCTTCCCGTGGTCCCCCGGCCTTTGTCGCCAACTTTCGGCTCTTTCCGTCACCCGCGGGGTGCACAGTCCCGGCCCTGGGTCTGCTTGTGCAGGCCCTGCGGTTTCTCGGTGGTCTTGGCGGCAATGGCAGCTTCTGGAAGAGTCTTCCTGTTGTCCAGACTGCGGGGGGTTTGCGCCTAGATCCAGGTGCTTCTCGCACAAAGATCCAATGATTGAGAGAGGGCTGCCAAGGAGGGAAGGAATTTTTAACTGGACAGACCTGGAGAAAAGCAGCTGCTCAAATCCGTCTGCGGCTAGGGGAGCTCTGGGGCTCTCGGGGAGGGGAGGGAGCCCCGGCAAGTGGGGGGGGGTCAAGTGGGGGGAGGCCGGTGAGTCCCGGGGCGACAGAGGTGAGGGGATGGCGAGCCCCGGGGCAGGTGGGAGAGGGGACGGTGAGCCCCGGGGGCGACGGAGGTGGGGGGATGGTGAGCCCCGCGGCAGGAACTCTGACGCCTGCAGTCCCAGTTACCCGGAGGCTGAGGCGGGAGGATCGCTGGAGCCCAGGACTTCTGGGCTGTGGCGCGCTGTGCCCATCAGGTGTGCGCACTAAGTTCAGCATCAACATGGTGACCTCTCCGGAGCGGGCGACCTCCAGGTTGGCTAAGGAGGAGTGAATCGGCTCAGGTCGGAAACGGAGCAGGTCAAAACTCCCTGGCTGGTCAGAATCTCAAATCCCTTGTCTTGCAAAAAATCCATCTTTTCTGGGAAACTCCAAAGGTCCAGGAGTTAGTTAAGGGAGAGGATTACATTAGGGTCGCCAAAATTTGCTCAGTGAGGGGCAGGTACAGTCTCTGGCCACACAGGTGTGATTTTACTGTTGGTGTCTCTGTCAACTAAACTAAAATCTTAAGTCCCCCTCCCCCACCTGCTGACCGAATGGACCCCTCCTGGCCAAGTGGATGCCCTAAAACATTCTGTGCAGAACCACTGTTGTTTCCCTGGGCCATATTTAGTCCAGAATCCTCTTTTCTAGACCCACACAGCCTAGCTGGCTTCTCTGGAATCTTCTGGGCATTGGAAGTGATGAAAACTACATGGAAGAAAGAAAGGAGATATTATGTCTTGTTTTCCCCTGGAGCAGTAGGTGCCAGGGGACCCTGGGGTCTGAAGTCACCCTCAGAGGCCTGGCGGGCAGCTCAGAGCCCACCTGTGAGCAGGGGTCCGTGCCAGCTGAGACTCTGCCCTGTGTCGGGAGCCCCCCCCACTCCTGTTGGGAGCTGGGTTCTTGTGCAGATGGGGGGCAGATGGAGGGACCTCCCGGCAGGCGGGGCCTTTTCCCCTTTGTTTCCTGCACTGCAGTGTGTGTGGGGGGCTGTCACCCTCCCTGGAAACTACACCCCCTCCCCATTGTCATGTGGGGGCTGAGCCTAGAGACTGGCTGCCCCCCAGGTGGATGGGACGTGGGGACATCTGCATGGGACATGCACACCGGGGGTGTGACGGTGGGGTCCCACCTGGGCACTCGCCCTCTCCTGGGAGGATCTCTGTGCCCCACCCCCTGCCCACTCCACGGTCAGCCTGTCGCCATTGGCAGTTTTTAGGGGCCAGAGACCTCTCCTGGGGGACTATGGCCCCCACCCGCAGGGAGCCACTCCTGTGGAGGGTGGGGGTGGAGCTGCCCAGTGCTAAGTCCCTGGGGGCTTTTGGGGGCACCTGTGGCAGCATGAGCCCACCTCCAGCCCCCAGCCCAGAAGGACCCTCAGCCCCCAAGAGCCTCTGCTGCTTCAGGGGCTCGTCCCAACAGCCCTGGGTGACCTGAGGAGCTGGGCCCAGCATACGCTGTTGGGCTGATGGGCGCGTGTGCACCCCGGGTGCAGGCATGGGGCCAGCAGGGCCATCACGGGTGGGTGCAGATGTCCAGTTGGAGCAGTGATGACCAGTGGGGGGCTGCCCAGGGCCAAGGGCGGGGTGGATGGGCTGCAGTCAGGGAGGGCTTCCCGGAGGCAGTGTCCAAAGTGCCCTGTGAAGGCTGTGCTGAGGAAGGGCCTTACTAAGCCCCAGGAGCACAGGCACATGGGACAGCCCAAGATGTGGTCCTCTGGCCAGAACAATGAGAAATGAGGCTACGGGCACCTCCCTGGGATCAGGCAGGGCCTTGGGGAGAAAGCAGGAGAGGCGGTGCAGGACCCCCTGGGCAGGGCCTGGGGGTTCCAGGTGCCCCTGGAGGAACAGCTTCTCTTTGCCCTGGGCCAGGGCTAGTGGGGCCTCCCAGCTTGGCTCAGCACTAGAAGGGCCCATTTGCCAGTCTGTCTCCCCCCAGGGCTCTGATGGCAGCACTGGGTCCCAACTCGCTCCATGCCACCTGGCCCGGGACTCAGTGGCTGGGGGCCATTCAGTGGATGACAGGACAGAGCCTGTCCTGGGACAGCACTGACCGCTTCCTACCAGCTCAGATGCCTGTCAGGAGAGCCGGGTCCTGGCACTCACGGTGCACGTCCAGCATGGCCAGTGGGGCAGGAGCGCCTCCCTCAGCCGGGTTCAGTGACCTCTGCCCCAAGTCCTGCTGGCGGGTGGAGCCTTGGCTGGGTGACCCATCGAGGGCGCAGCTTTCCCACCTCAAGATGAGGTGGCCGGGCTCAGGCTCAGGTGACCCGTCCCAGAGGCAGCCTTCCGGGTGGTCAGGCTCAGGGAAGTCAGGGAGCCCAGGGGCCCCGCCTCTGGGCCTGCGGGCTTTTCTGGTGGCCTCAGCCGTCCCTGTCCGCCCTTTCCTGCGGCCTCCAAGAGGGACTGCCTGGAGCGATCTGGGCCGCGGACGCTGGAGCGCATCACGCGGAATGACGACGCCATCTGCCCCACTGAGTACTCGCGCATCGTGTCCCGGAGAACGGCGAGGTGGGCCGGGGACAGCGTGCTGGTGGTTCTGCCGGTCTGCTCCTGGCGGCCACACCTGGCCTCACCGCCCACGCCGTCTGCAGACCGTGGTGTCTCTGGGGAACGGGCGCCCAGGGGACCATGAACTGCTCCCACCCGCCGCTGCTGCGCAGCTTCACCAAAGCCACCAACGTCCGCCTGCGTTTCCTGCGCACCAACACGCTGCGGGGTCACCTCACGGGCAAGGCGCTGCGGGACCCCACGGTCACGCGCCGGGTGAGCCCACCCTGTCTGGCGAGCGGGGCAGCCCCTGGCGGACGGGGCAGGAGCCGGCTCTGGGGGCAGCCTGGGCCCGAGGCCCTGGGACTCGGGGGCGGGTCTGGGCCTGGCGCTCGGGCCGGCAGGGCAGTGTTATCGTGGCATCAAGGACGTCAGCGTCGGCGGCCGCTGCGTCTGCCACGGCCACGCGGATGACTGCGATGCCAAGGACCCCTCGGACCCTCGCAGGAATGGCCGTTTCAGGAGAGGCCCTTTCAGCCGAGGCCCCTTTTACACGAGGCTCCTTTCTGATGAGACCCTTAAAGGTGACCCCCCCCAGGTGAGACCCATCTTAGGTGGGGCCATTTCAGCACAGGCCCCTCCCAGGGGCCGCCCCGTTTTTCTGAAAGACACAGGACAGTGAGCGCGTCTGATTTTCAGTTTCCAGGTCCTGGCTGGGAAGACGCTGAACTCGGAGTGTCATTGGCTCTCCGGCAAGGCCAGGAGGGCTCCCTGGCGCCGCCGTCCCCGCCCCGATGAGCAGCGAGGGCTGCAGTGCCGGCGCGGGCCACCAGGGGGCGCAGCGCCCTTCATGTCCCGCGGCGGCTTTGCCCGCGGCGTGAGAGGACGCGGTGCCGCCACGTTAGCGTCGCCCCGCAGGCGCCGCCTCCGTGCTGCCTGCCGGCCTGGCCTCCGACCCGAAGCGACCGCGTCCTCCTCGTCCGACCTGAGACGGGAGGCCCCGAGGGTGAGTGCGACCTTCCCGTCCGAGCCCCGCGGGCACCGCCTTCCCGTCCGCAGCCGCCTGCTGAGGGGCGGCCGGTCCTCAGAGACCCGGGAGGGGCTCCGTGGGGACATGTGGAAACGGGGCACCCGCAGTCTCCACCCCACCGAGGTCCCCCACGACCAAGACGTGGTGGCCCCGGGTGTGACGTCCACGCGGTGGCCTCTCCACCCCAATGGGGTAGCGGCCTCTGAGCTGGACGTGGGTCTGGCTCAGCCTCTGTCAGGGAGGTCGCTGTCCTCTCTGTGTCACCGGCAGGGTGTTCAGGTGGTTGTTCATGAACACAGTTTCCTTACAGTAATTCCGTCCTTCCAGGGAACGTGGCGTCGCCGCGCGACGTCCTCTGTCTCCCGCCTTCAGAGTCCCCGGCGTCCTTGCCGTGTGAGGTCTGCTGCTTCACGGTGAGTCCTCCCGTGTGTTTGACCGTGTGTTTTGCAGCAGGCACACGCTCCCAGGTCGTCACCGTTGACCCCAAATCAGGAAATACACCATTGTCCCCGACCGTCCCATCCCCCAGGCCCGCTTCTCCGCCTTCCCCAACTGGGGGAAAAATGTGTGTTTCCCTTTGGTTCCAGTTTTCTTTTCCGGGAACCGTTTCTGAGACTGTCCCTCAGTTTCCCCGCCTTGGCAGATCTAAAGGGCAGAGATGACTCCAAGGCGGGTGTGGGCAGCGCTTCCTCCTGAGCACACAGGCCTGGCCACGGCCTGCAGACCCTGCGCCGTCCTGCCTGCCGCCCTCTCCCGTCGCTCTACCCCAGCTGCCTGCAGTCTACTCTGCTGTCATTTTCAGCTGCACAGCAGGCTGTTGGTGTCTCAGGGCTTTTATTCGGGTTCTGTCAACCTGTCCACACAGTGGACACCCTTAGCAGATTTTCTAAGGCTTTGCCCAGCTAGACCCTTAAAGTCACAGCAGTTTGTCATATCTAACAGTAGAAAAAGTGGGTGATGTGATTTTTCAAAAGGCAAAGAATTTCTTTTTTTCTTTCTTTCTTTTGAGACAGAGTCTCACTCTGTTGCCCAGGCTAGAGTGAGTGCCGTGGCATCAGCCTAGCTCACGGCAACCTCAAACTCCTGGGCTCAAGCCGTCCTCCTGCCTCAGCCTCCCAAGTATCTGGGACTACAGGCATGCGCCACCATACCCGGCTAATTTTTTCTGTATATTTTTGTTGTCCAGCTAGTCTCTTTCTATTTTTAGTAGAGATGGGGTCTCACTCTTGCTCAGGCTGGTCTTGAACTCCCGATCTCAAACAATCCGCCCACTTCGGCCTCCCAGAGTGCAGGATTACAGGCCTGAGCCACCACACCCAGCCCCCCCAAATTACTATCTGATATTTCATGTGCAAGAATCACCTTCAATTTATACGTAAACCAAGGAAATAGTAGCTAAACACAGAGTTCATATTTGAGATAATTAGTAAAGAAAAATTAAATCTCACTGCCAAATGAATGGCAAATGGCCCACTTGATCATGGAAATTTCATAAGAATTTACTGAACCACATGTTACCTTACTGTAATTCTCTGGCCATGTGTGTGCACACTGGTTGCAAGGTATCTCAGGTTTGCCCACTGATGTTTACATCACCAATCGATATAGTTAAGTGATAAAGTCCTAGTCCATATTATGACAACGTATATAAATATCTGAAAGCACCTTTTAAAATTTCACCGTTTTTACCACTTGTGAATATATAATTCAATGGAGTGTCGTACATTGCCCATGTTGTGCAACCATCTATTTATTAATAGTTCCAGATGTTTTTCTTCTTCCTCTGAAGGAAACTCGAAGCCCGTTACGAAGTCACTTTCGTTTCCCTGTCCCCCAAGTCCCCGGCAAGCACTAATCTGTATTTCATCGCTGTGGATTTGCCTGCTCTGGACATTTCATACAAATGGACTCATATAATATGTGGCCTTTTGTGCCTGGTTTCTTTCACTTAGGACGTTTTCGAGGTTCATCCGTGTTGTGATATACATCAGTACTTCATTCCTTTTTTCTGTATGATTCAATACACACAGCATTCACCGTTCTTAAGTGCCCACTGCAGTGGCTCGAACCACGTGCACGTTGCTGTGGAACCATCACCACCATCCGTCTCCAGAATTGCTTTCATCTTCCCCAAGTGGAACCTGTACTCGTTGAACACCCACTTCGTATTTTCTCTTCCCCAGCCCCTGGAAACTACTCCAGCTACCTCATAAGTAGAGCACACTCTATTTGTCGTTGTGTGCCTGGGTTGTTTATCTTAGCACGATGTTGTTACGTATGTCAGAATTTCCACATTTTTAAGGCTGAATTGTAGTTCACTGTGTGGATGGCCCACGTTTTATATATCTGCTCATCTGTCAGTGGACACTTGTGTTGCTTCCACCTTTTGGTACCGTGAATAATGCTGCTCTGTCCTCATGGGGCCTCCTCCTGGGGTGTCTGTTATAAGGACACCTGTCACTGGATTTAGGGGCCCCCATCTCAAGATCATTAACTTAATTACTTCTACAAAGACCCTATTTTAAAATAAGTTCCTATTCTGAGGTTCCTGGTGGACGCGAATTTGGGGGGCTCTATCACACCAGCTGTACCAGCGGCACGAGCAGTTGCCAGGGGTGTTCACCGGAGGGCCAGGTCCCAAATGGCCCTGCTCAGCTCCCTGCCCAGGGTCCCTGTGCACAGCTGGGAGCTCAGAGGTCCCCGCAGGAGGCCGGCTCTCAAGGGTGCCCATTCCCCTGCCCTCTGCTCACACCTGAGCTGGCTGGGCCAGGCCCACTCCCTGCCTGTCAGGTTCTGGACTCTGCGGCTGCCTTGCCCCTCCTGAGAGAGACAGAGACAGGAGAGTGAGGGAGACAGACAGAGAGAGACAGAGAGCAGGAGAGACAAAGAGGCGGAGATGGACACACACGCAGAGGAAGGAGGGGGCAAGTAGGTGTGGCCACCTGGGCGGCACAGGGACACCACATAATATTTTGGGAGTGCCACCTGCCCTGGAGCTCCGTGGATGGAATTGACTCGGTTTTACCAAAGGATGGTCACGGAGCCCCACTGTCCTCCCCAACCATGTGAACCTGGTAGAAAGTCCCAGGGCCTTCCTGAACCAGCGGGATCTACACAGCCAGGTGTGGGGCAGGCTCTGGTGGGACCAAGCCTCCCAGGGAAGCCCAGAGAGGGGAGCGGGGGGACCTGTGTCCACACCTGTCCTACCCCTCCGCCCTCTGCAGCAGTAGGGTGGGGAGGGGGCAGCTCTCCCTCCTGGAAGGCTCTCTGGCTGACCAGGCCCTGGGCTACTGCTTTGGGCCAGGAGGGTGTCAGGACACTGACTTGGCAGCGGGGTGGGGTGTGGCTGTGGGGTGCAGAAGTCTCGGGGCCACAGGGCTCCTGGGCAGCTCCCTGTGCCCAATCCACAGGTATGGGACTGAGCAGGGGCTAAGGGGCTTCTGCTCACCCCCCAGGCCCTGCAGGCCCCTCTCTGTCCCTCCTGCATGGTTCGACTCCCCCCTCAGCGTTCACCCCCCTCCCCACCCGGGGAGCTCCGGGGTTTGGAGTTTCATTCCAGGTGGCCTGGGGCTGCTGGCAGTGGGCGGTCGGTCATGCTGGGCCTCAGCAACGCCTGGACGTTTGTTCAGCCTCTCCCTGGAGAAGCAGCACCATTCTCACCCTCCCCCTCCGCAGAGCCAAGGCAGGACCAGCCCCGTCGGACACCACCCAGCCCACAGGACACCTGGCCCCTGGGCCCTGGAGTTTGGCTGCCCACAGCCTCGGGCCTGCTGAGCCCCTCCCAGGGACCTGGCCCAGGGCAGGCTCTGTCCTCAAGCAGCACTGCTAGGGCCCTCTCACTGGAGCCACGTGGGGCTCGAGCAGCCGGATGCCAGAACAGGGGCCTCTCGACCTGGTTCCTGTTTTGGGCACAGAACCACGCAGCTCAGCACCTCGCCTGCCTGGTCCCAGCCCTGCCTGTGTTCCTGGGCCTCCCCAACGTGCCCCATCATTTTGTTTGGAGTGGGCAGCTGCTGGGGGTTGGGGGGCTGAGGCAATATGGCAGTGATCAACAGCTCCTGCTTGTGAGCACCTTGCAAAGCACCTCAAAATCCACCAGGGACACAAAAGCCAAATTCAGGAGATTCTTGAAACACACGTGGGGGCCTCTGACCCTGGCAGGCGGGGACTTAGTGGGAATTGGCTGGCCGCAGGGCAGACAGCTGACCCTCAACATCAGAAGGCTCCGAGTACATGCAGTAGGCTCACAGCAGGCCAACAGCCCCCCACGTGCCCGGGGCTGCGAGCTGGCCCGACGCCTGCCAGCCTCAAGATGCCCAGGCCCCTGGAGAGGAAGCTACCTATGCTAGGGCGCTGGTCTGGCCAAGCAGGGTCCTGGCAGGAAGCAGCAGAGGTGTTGGGGAGCAAGGGGAAGTGGCCCCTGGGACGTTCCAAAGTCCAGCCAAGGACACCGGCAGGAGGCAGTGGGGAGCTGTGCGGGTTGCAGGCAGGGCGCCACATGGCAGAGGAAGCTGGCACAGCTGGCAGCTTTCAAGCTGCATCGCAAAGGCCACCAGCAGCGGTCGCAGTGGGGACTCAGGGTCCCTGGCCTTGAGCAAGGATTCTCAGCTGGGGTGCGGTGGCTCCCCAGTGTCCCAAGCGCCCGGAGGATGGGCCCTTTGTTGCTCGGGAGCTGGGCAGCCTCTGCCGGCCAGGGCGACCATGCAGCCCACTGCCGAGCTAGTGAGGTCCGTGCCCTCGGGGCTCCAGTAGCTCCCATGAGGCCCGGGCAAGGATGAGCTGCAGCCTGAGCGGGAGCTCTGGGGAGGGTGCAGGGCGGGGCTGGGTGGGCCCGAGGGTGTGGACAGCTGGGGAAGGTCTGGTGTGTGGCAGGAACAGAAGTTCTCTGAAAAGGAGTCTGGAGGAAAGAGACTCATTCCAGAGACCCCACCTTCCGTGTGATAGGGTGGCCGTTCCAGAGAGCACAGGGAAGGCTCAGGTCACACAGCAGAAGTTCCCGCCCAGGTTCCAGTCAGGTTCATTATACAAATGAGGGATTCACTGCTTGGTCTGATTGATCAGTGCAGCTGAGTCCTGATTGGTCAATACAGATGAGTCTGATTGTTCAATGCAGCTGAGTCTGATTGTTCACTGTGGCTTACTTCTAATTGCTCAATGCAGCTGAGTCTGATTGTTCAAAGCAGCTGAGTCTGATTGGTCACTGTGGCTTACTTCTAATTGCTCAATGCAGCTGAGTCTGATTGGTCACTGTGGCTTACTTCTAATTGTTCAATGCAGCTGAGTCTAATTGGTCACTGTGGCTTACTTCTAATTGCTCAATGCAGCTGAGTCTGATTGGTTAATGTGGCTGAGTCCTCATTGGTCAATGAGCTGAGTCGGGTTGGCCGGTGAGGCTGAGTCCTGATTGGCCAGTGCAGCTGAGTTTGATTGGTCAGTGAGGCTGAGTCCTGATTGGTCAGTGTGGCTAGGTCTGATTGGACAATTTGGCCTAGTCCTGATTGGTCAACTTGGCTGAGTCTGCTCCGTCAATGTGGCTGCGTCTTATTGGTCAGTGCAGCTGAATACTGATTAGTCAATTTGGCAGAATCTCATTGGTCAGTGTGGCCGAGTCCAGATTAGTCAGTGTGGCTGAATCTGATTGGTCACTGTGGCTGAGTCCTGATTAGTGAGTTTGGCTGAATATGATTGGTCAGTGTGGCTGAGTCCTGATTATTGAGTGTGGCTGAATCTGACTGGTCAGTGCGGCTCAGTCCTGATTAGTCAGTGTGGCTGAATCTGATTGGTCAGTGCGGCTGAGTCCTGATTGGTCGACGTGGCTGAGTCTGATTGCTCGATGCGGTTGAGTCTGATTAGTCAGTATGCCTGAATCTGATTGGTCAGTGCTGCTGAGTCCTGATTGGTCAACGTGGCTGAGTCTCATTGGACAGTGAGGCTTAGTCCTGATTGGTCAGTGTGGGTGAGTCTGATCGGACAATTTGGCTGAGTTCTGATTGGTCAATTTGGCAGAGTCTGCTGCGTCAGTGTGGCTGCGTCTGATTGGTCAGTGTGGCTGAGTCCTAACTAATCAGTGTGGCTGAACCTGATTGGTCAGTGCTGCTGAGTCCTGATTGGCCAACGTGGATGAGGCTGTTGCTCAATGCGGCTCAGTCTGATTGGTCAGTGAGGCTGAGTCCTGATTGGTCAGTGTGGCTGAGTATGATTGGGCAATTTGGCTGAATTCTGACTGGTTAATTTGGCTGAGTCTGCTTCGAAAGTGTGACTACGTCTGATTTGTCAGTGTAGCTGAGTCCTGACTAGTCAGTGTGGCGGAATCTGATTTGTCAGTGCTGCTGAGTCCTGATTGGTCAACGTGGCTGAATCTGATTTGTCAATTTGTCTGAGTCTGAATGGTCAGTGAGGCTGAGGTCTGATTGGTCCGTGTGGCTGAATCTGATTGGTCAGTGTGGCTGAGTCCTCATGAGTCAGTGTGGCTGAATCTGATTGGTCAGTGTGGCTGAGTCCTTATTGGTCAACGTGGCTGTGTCTGATTGCTCAATGCGATTGAGTCTGATTGGTCGGTGAGGTTGAGGCCTGATTGGTCAATGTGGCTGAGTCTGATTGGACATTTTGGCTGAGTCCTGATTGGTCAATTTGGCTGAGTCTGATATGTCAGTGTGGCTGCGTCTGAGTGGTCATTGTGGCTGAATCCTGATTGGTCAATGTGGCTGAATCCTGATTAGTCAGTGTGGTTGAATCTGATTGGTCAATATAGCTGAGTCCTGATTGGTCAACGTGGCTGAATCCTGTTTGGTCAATGCAGCTGAGTCTGATTGGTCAGTGTGGCTGAGTCTCATTGGTCAGTGCTGCTGAGCTCCAGAAGTGCTAAAGCTGATCCGAGGCTCAGGTTTCTGGGGAACTCCAGTGCGGTGCCGGCGTGGTGCGGGCGTGGCCTCCAGTCAGCAAATGACCTCTTGGGCTCCATGTTAAAATCAGACCCTTCGGCTGCTCGGGTCCGTCTTGAAGGATGGGCTTTCAGGTACAAATTTGTCCGCATTCTGCCTCTGAGCCGACCCGTCCTGGGCAGCGGCTGCAGCCGGCCCGGTCCCACTAGTCCATGCGGGACCCCAGCGGCAGTGGAGGGGCCGGGCAGCGCCACCAGCCCTGTGCCTGGGAAACGCCCAAGCGCCTGTGAAATATGGATCGGTTCTGGGTCGCGTCGGCTGCGGGTCCAGCTTCGGAGAGTCGCCTGGCGCGGTCCGGGGCCTCCCGCAGACGCCTGTGAGAACGGCTGAGGCAGGGTGGGGAGGACGCCGAGCCCAGCCCCGATGCGAGGAGACTCATTAGGGCCCGAGGGGTGGGGCGCGGACGGGATCTGGAAACAGCTGAGAGCGGGAAATTGAGTCCAGTGCGTCGGGCCGGGGCCGGGAGGCTTTCTGAAGACGCGTCTGTCAGAGCGTCGCTGCCGCAAGATCTTAGGTTTGTCACGCGATCCAGGTGCAGCGGGAGTGTGGGCAGCAGCAGCGACGCCACCTGTGCAGCGGGGCTGGTCTAACGCAGGCAGCGGCTGGGCTGCGACGACCCTCGAGGGCGTCTGGGGACCGCTGCTGCGCCCTGGTGGCTTCGGCAGCTCTGTTCACGGCATGGGAAAGGTTTCTGACCACACGGTCATCCCAAGCAGAACCTCGTCCAACGCAGGACCACAGAAACCTTCCCCATCTCGCTCCTTCACTGGGGTCGACTCCTGGGGTGAATCGCGTCCTCGGGAGTGTACACAACTGTCGTCTTCACAACCTGAGGGTTTTCCTCGGTGTTGGATTGTGCCCAGACTCCCACGTAGCTCTTACGGAGCAGGGTGGGTAGTGGTGGCGAGGCTAACTGACTGGATGGGAATTTGGGTAAAAGCCGTTGTGTGGCAAAGTCTCCTGGTGAAAATAACTCAAGCATTATTTCCCTAGTTGGGAGAAGGACGTATGGGCCTGGTAGGTTTTTAAGAAGTCCCTGTCCGGGAGATGTATGGGGGCTGACGGGACAAGCAAAAGGCCACGGCTGTCATGAGAGGTCCTAGTTGGAGGATAGGTAGAGATTTAGGAACTGTCATAGATTCATTGGCCACTGCAACCATCTAGATGAATTCAGAACCCCAAGGAGGGCACAGAGACAGTGTGCCGGGGCTAAGGATAGACAGCGTAGCCCCAGTGTCACCCACATCTCCAGTCTTAATATCTAACTCCTCTCCAATCTTAATATTTAATTCTCTTAGTTGGTTAATCTGGATAGGGGTTGTGTTCCATGAATGGCCCTGGAGTATCTCTGCTTTGCTGGTGGGCGAAATCCCGGGGACTTTAGCAGGATTTAGTTGTAGCCAAATATTGGAGGAAATCGGGGGATTTAGGATCCATTCCAGGCCACAGGTAGATAACAAGGACTTGAACCCAGTGCACAGGGCTTCAATCTACTAGCAGGTGTGCTTTCGTTTTCCTTAGAAGCATGATTTTCTCTGTCCACGTTGATCATATAGGAATCTCAGATTTTAGAACTTCTTGAGAGGAGGAAGCCAAACCAAGGCAGGCTTTAGGTTTTATTTATAGTCTTAAGGTTCTCGGACCTGCCAGGAAGTGACAATTTTTACTCATTCACTGTAAGGCTGGGAACACTGGCATTTTATGCATAGTCTTAAATATGACACTTCAGTCAAATCCTTGGCAATATGGCCAGTGTTTCCAATTGTATCCTGCTTGTAAAGAGACAGCATATTTTTATTGAACTTATATAAATAAAGATAATGATATTCACAAATACTTCTGGAATTTTGAAGGAATCGAGTAGGGAGAAAAAGCAAATGCTTTCATCTTTGTTCACAATAGGATACTTTACGAAATTGTTGCAAATTTCATATACAGAGCTTATGAAAGAAAATTTCCTTGACTCTGGAAAACATTTAGGTAAAGAATCAATATTTTAAATAAAGGCATAAAAGCAGTATTGTTATCAATTACTTAGTTTCATGTAATCAAGATTGTTTTTCTCAATCTTGATGAACAATTTTGGACTATAGCTGATTGAAAATGCTTCCATCAAAGAATTTAAAATAATAACTGTGGAAACCCAGAACAGCCATGGTCAAAAGTCTGATGAGAGTTTACAATTGGCAAGAAAATTTAGGTATTTCTGTGGCATATAACAGTTTAACATAGTAATCATAATGACTGATAGCACATAACACAACACATTAGAATTTTCAGAATCACATATTTTTGGAATACATTTTAATAACACATTTACAGAAATATGACCAAGTTAAATATCATTTCTTATTTGGCAATGCTTCCTATACGATTTACCAAATTAGCCTAATAGTTTAATATCTCCACAAGAAGAGATATACATTCTTTGATGCTCTCCTGGGGTCCAACTGGAAAATCCCAAAGTTAATTTTAGGTCAAAAAGATTTAATTTAGGATTTTGATCCCAGGAAAACCTGCCAAAGATGTTAAAAGGTTTGAGGTACTTCACTAAACAGAGTCAGAGGTCACTAACAGACTCAGATAACTTTTGTTTCTTTGAAATAAGAAGTCAAAAGTATATGAGTCTAAACTCTTATTCAATTAATGTTCAATTACTGTTTTAGAATTATCTTATTTGGATAATATCTATATATTCAATGAATATTCATCATTTAACTTCACTTAGTAAAACTCTAAGGGTATATTTACTTAAAATATTTGAGAAACCTCCCCAAGTAAACATGTTACAAAATATAACCATCATCAAAAATTTATTTACAAACTTTTTTCCTAGCCACATCTACCCAATTTATTCATTCTTAACAATTATGCCTGGAAAATTTCATGAGACATCAGACAAATATAGCCATCATCCCAGGCTAAATTTTCATGCCAAGAAAGCATCATAAAAGTAAGAAACTTAAAGTGAAATATATGCATATTTAGCTGAAGACCTGGCCATTCCCATCAAACCAATATTAGACCAGTCTCATCTGCCAAAAGATTACTAAGTCCTGTGCATTTGAATAGCATCTGGGCTTATTTGCACAATTTACGAATACTCATTTATTTATAAGCCAATTTGGAATTATGGACGATATACAAACAGACCTTTGTAGACAGTCCCATTTGTTGAAGCTGTCATTTCTCCCCATCCAATTATCTTGATATCCTTGTTTAAAATTGATCGACCATAAATGAAAGGTTTAAGTCTGGACCTCTATTCTGTTCCACTTGGCTGTAGGTCCATCTTTATGTCAGCATCACACTGTCTTTATTGCCATAGCTTTGCAGTAAAATTGGATGTCTGGTTGTGTAAGTTCTTCAATTTTGTTCTTTTTTCAAAATTGTTTTGGCTGGTATATTGTCTAGATGCTCTGAATTTCCATACACATGTTAGGGTCAGCTTGTCATTTCCACTAAAAAAAGGTGCTGCCAGGGTTCAGTAAGGATCCTGGTTAGTCTGTAGGTCAGTTTAGGGGAAAACTGCCCCTTAACACAGCCAGACTCCCGCCTCCCCAGCGCCCCCTTCCCCGCCCCTCCCCATCCTCTCCCCATCCCGGTCCTCCCGCCCCGCCCCGCCCTCGCTCGCTGTCCGGCTGCGCCCCTGTGTGGCCGCGGGGGGACGAGCGGAGCCGCAGCGCGGGGCTGGTGGGGGGCTGACGGGGAGGGGAGGGAGCGGGGCTGGGGCACGGTATGGTGGCTCATGCCTGTAATCTTAGCACTCTAGGAGGTCGAGGCAGGAGGATCACTTGAGGTCAGGAGTTCGAGACCAACCTGAGCAAGAGTGAGACCCAGTCTCGACAAAAACTAGAATGAAAAATTAGCCAGGTGTGGTGGTGTGTGCCTGTAGTCCCAGCTACTCAGGAGGCTGAGGCAGGAGGAACCCTGGAGCCCAGGAGTTGGAGGTTGCAGAGAGCTATTATGATGCCACTGCACTCTAGCCCAGGTGACAGAGCAAGACCCTGTCTCAAAGAAAGAAAGAAACAAACAAAAAAAATCCAAACTGTACTGTATAATCTGTGGCTTTAAATTGTTTTATTTTAAATCTTAAAGGCTACATTAAATATGTAAAGAGAGGGTTATGAATATAATATTGACCAAATTAACTGATAGAAATTGAAACCAAGAGGAAATTTAAAATACAAACCGGGTCATTTTTTGTTGCTTTACACTTTTTATTATCTAAGGGAATTTAAAAATTTTTCATTTATTCTAGGGACTTGGGTACATCAGTTGAACAAAACAGACAAAAATCCCAGCTTCTACCAGTGAAGACCAGAAAGACACTAAAAGATAAACATATAAAATAAATACAGTCATACCTCAGTATCTTTAGGGGATTGGTTCCAGGATCCCCATCAACACCAAAATCTGCGGATGCTCAAGTCCCTTATATAAAATGGCATAATATTTGCGTATAACTTATATATATTCTCCTGTATACTTTAAATGATCTCTAGATTACTTACAATACCAAACGCAATGTAAATGCTATATAAATAGTTGTTATACTGTATTTTTTGTGTTATTTAATTTTTTTTTCCTGACTATTTTTGATCTGCGGTTAGTTGAATCTGTGAATGCCTAACCATAGATCCGGAAAGCTGACCATAGAGATTGCTACCAGGTGTGAAGTCTCATGGGAAGAAAAGAAAAAGAATGAGGTAGGAAGGATTGAGAATTGGTGTCTGGCGGTTGCAATTTTAAATACCTGGCTCAGCCTAAGTATCAACACTAAGTGACATTTCCTTGTGAGAGGATATTCCGGCTGTTTTGACAGTAAACAGAGTAGATGATGGGCAGGGAGGCCCTGCGGTTTAGTAGGTCACTGAGGTATAATTGAGATGCTGGAAGTAACGCAGGTGAGAACTAGTCTGATTTATTTAGGAAGTGGAACCAACGAGCTTTCTTGGCAGATTGGAAGTGAAATGAGAGTGTGAGAAGGACCAAGGATGACGCCAAAGTCTATGGCCTGAGCAGCTGGAAGGATGCCCTGACACCAGCACCTGGTTCTCTCTGTCCTTTGACCACAGGCAGAGTTTTGCGGGTCCTTTGGTGGAGTACTGGCCGCTAGACTGGGACACTGTCACGTGTCCCGACTTCTGGGATGTATGCGATCCGGGGGAGGAGTCACAGGGGTCTGGGGCAGGAACAGTTTTCCCATTGCAAATGCCAGCTGGATGTGCCGGGCCTGAAGCCAGTGAATGACAAAATGATTCTGACTGTGACATTGAAAAAAACAATAGTCGGAGGGTTTCAGGACCTCGAGGTCTCAACTGCGACCGACAGACACCTCGACCCCGCCAGCTCGGCACCCCGCTTCCTCCTCAGGGCGCGGCCGCGGCCCACACCGCGCGCAGACGCCGCCCCTTCGCGGCCGGGCGGGCGCGAGCCGCAGCCGCCTGCGGGCCGGGCTGGGAAGAGGCTCCCGCGCGCTCCCGCGCAGGCTCAGTGGCCATCTTCCGCGCGCACTTTCCCTCGCAGGCTCCACCCCCTGCTGTGGGCGGTCGGTTCCCCACAGCAGCAGCCGCCCAGCCTGCGCGGCTCCAAGGTGGGGGTGGCACCGCCTGCCGGCCGGCCCATCCCGAGGCGGGCCCGGGAGCGGGGCCTGGCTGGGGCGGGGCCTGGCCGGGGAGGGCCTTGGCTGGGGCGGGCCCAGGGGCGGGGCCAGCGTGGCGGCCGCGGCGGTTGCGCGATGAAGCCCCGCCCCCCGCCGCTCTCGGAGCGCGCGACGCCTCTGGCTGCGCCTGCGCACGAGTCAGGGCGGGGCGGAGGCAGCCGGGAAGCGGCGAGCGCGCCGGGAGCGCAGCTGCAGGCTTCGGGGCGGCAGGAGCTGCGGAGCCGTCCAGAGAGCGGCGCTGCGGAAGCGGGCGGCCGAGACAAAGGCGATGGTGAGTGCAGTGCCCGCCCCGCGCCTCGCCCTCTCGGGCCCTTGGGCGGCGGCCTGAAGCCCCGAATCCCGGTCCCCGAGGGCTCCGCGGTGAGCGCCGCCACGCGCTGCGGGCTGTGGGCTGCGGGCCGCGGGTCGAGCCAGCGGCTCCGTTTCCAGGTTCGGGCGAGGTCCCTTCCCCGAGGACCCGCCCTTTGGGTTTCGTCCCTTCTCTCTGAGGAAGGGACCCGAGCTCAGCTCGGAATTCAGGCAGGCGGGCGACCGAGGCGCCGACCGCCCGCCGCGGTAAAGCGGAAGCGCAGACCCCTCCCCCCACTTGGCGGGTCTGGCGGTCGCAAGGGTGGCGCGAGGGGCGGGCGGGGCCGGCCCGGGGTCTCCAGGTGAGGGTTGGCGGGGCGGGGACCCGGCTCCGGAGCCCCGACTGTCGCCCGAGGCGCCCGGCGCGTCTCGCTGGGCTCGGAGCGGAAGTCCCGGCCCCCTCCTCGGAGGAGGAGCGCGGGCGACTCTCACAGGTGGTTTCACCGGCTGTGGATCCTGGTTGGGATTTTGGTCCCGAATGTGGTCGGTAGCAGCTCGCTGATGCCGCTTTAACGGCTGAAAAAGCGCCCCCATCCACTGGCTTAATGTGTACAAGAAACAGTGTTGAGATTCCTTATTACCTTGCAATTATTTTAAATGATAAGGCTTCATAGCGGAATTCGGTGGTGGTGTGCGGTTTGCAAATGTAAACGTTAAAGGGCTTGGAATACAGTAGATGCTCATTAAAATATTTGTTGAATGAATCTGGAAACATCAGACAAAGCTGGTCTCACATCTAGTAAAATTTAGGCACATACCCTTTTGATTAAGATTAAGGGAAAAACGTTGGCAAAAAACATGTAGTTTTGTTTATATGCTTGTTTTTGATTTTTACCCAATATATGCATACTTTGGAACCATCAGTTGTTACTCTCAGTACTACTAACATCGAAAATAAGTTTGAAATGTGAATTTTTTATTTTGAGGAAAGTTGGTATACATTATCTATTTCTTAAAAGCAGGCTTTATTTCTCATTTTCTTTAAAAATAATGAAGAACATAAAGAGGCGCTGGGATTGTATTTTGAGACCCAGCTTTATTTTTCATTGTGAATAAAGTTATGTGTTTTTGAGGGACTGCTATGGTCTTGAGTGTCTTTTCCAAAAAGGGAGAACTGTAAATTGAAGGAGGAAAAAAAACTAATGTTGCACTAATACAATTAAACATTACCATTTACTCAACAGATAGATATTCATTAAACATCTATCATGTGCTGAGATCTGTGTTGAGTGGTGTTTCTGGGGCCGAACAAAACTCACAATAATCCTTTTTTAAAACGAGCATAAAGTTCTTTCTTATAATCGATGTTGCAAGTGGAGACTGTCTTCAACCCCTAGTGCCTGCTTTAAGTTGGGAAAGGTGGCAGGTGAACTGCAGGAACTGTAAATTCATAACAGTCTATTTAAAAGTTAATAAGCAACTTAAGAGGGCTAAGATTATTGGGTTACACTTTCATATTGTCAGTTTAGTAAAATCTATCTACATTTTAAAAAGAAGAGAGGAAGAGATTTAACAAACTGGTGTTTTTATTATCTCTCTCTTACAAGAAGATTTTAGTACAGTGTATTTATTGAAAGGTCATGGACTTCTGGTTCTGTGTTCTGTAAATAATCTTTGCAACAGCAATATTTTCTATTTTTAAAAATCACTGATGATAAACATTGGATTCCTTTTCCGTAAGAAACGTTTTTAAGTAAAGCACCATTTCAGGAATTTATTTTGTCCTTTTCTTTACTATTTACAAACAAATACAGTATTAGCTTGATAGTGCTGAAATTGGAAGGTTTATTAGTAATAATTTGTGGTTCCATATATGGACTTTACCGTAGTTTTACAACTGATAAAAGTGCTTATTAAAAAGAAGATGAAATTTTTAGTATTGCATTTATTCTAAGGTTGCATTGCCTATTTTTATCTTATTTACATATGTTTAAAAACAATATTTGGCCTCTTCAGAAGTCTGAGTTAATGTACTCCAAAGCCAATCTTGATCTTTACAAAATAATGTAGATTACTAATTTTTTTGCAGTTAGCTTTTGAATTTTGGTGGACCCTTTTGACTTGTCAATGCTTATAATAGTTTATACATTGTTGAAAATAATGTATACATTCAAATAGAAGTTTTAGATTTTAGACTTACTGGCTATTAGCTTTTTATGATTGTTGTTCCTAGGAATAATAAGGGAAGGAATCCCTCAAATTTTAGTGGTAGAGAGTTGTGATAGTTTTTCTTTAAACGTGTATTTCTTGGAGGAAGAAATGTGTATTTCTTGACAATTTACCACTATCAGTCTGGTGTTGACAAGAAATCTAATAGTGGTGATAAAGAACAATGTAAGCAGGCTGTGATATGTTAAATAAAAAGTGCCTGGCATTCTTTTTGGATAAGCACATCATCAGAATTCTTGACAATCAACAGCATGGAGACATGTTAAAATAATTTTTTCCAAGAAATCAGGATTCATAATGAATATTTTTTGTACTTTAGAAAACACTGTAAATGTTTTTAAAGTATTATTCCTGTGTTGGAGTAGTTCATAATGTTTTGAGGCTGAGTAAATTCCAGGATTATCCTATTTTGTAATTGTTGGAATATTTGAAATGTTGGTGTTTTCTTCGTCGAGATAGATGTGTCTGCTGGGGAGGGTGGTTCATTTTTTTGTAAGGCCCTTCAGAGTGATCTAGAAGGAATTTCTTTTCTCTCAGATGTAATTAATCAAGTGATGAAGAATGATGCTAACAAGGCATTTGCAGCTGTGCCCATGTTTGCCTGTGTAGATTGTGAGAGTTTATCAATTAGCGTTTGTAGAAAACACTTTTGAATTTTAAAATTTTTATTTAAATGCTATATAACAGATTTCTCACGTTTATTGTCTAGTATAGGTTGCTATTATGTTTTTAATTCCCAGTTGTCTTTTTAAAAAACATGAAAATGTTTAGGTTTCTCATCTGTTTTAGGATGAATCTGGGATTTTTTTTAAGGTTTTATAAGATTTTTCACTCACAATGAAACATGCTTATTAGTTTTGATTTATTGTAGTGTTTCTTTTTTTTGTTAGTTTGTTTTTTTTTTATTTCAGAGACAAGGTCTCACTCTGTCACCCATGCTGGAGTGCAGTGGCATGACTGTCACTCATTGCAACCTCAGACACCTGGGCTCAAGCAATGCTCCTACCTCAGCCTCCCGAGTAGCTGGGACTACAAGCTTGCACTGCCATGCCCGGCTAATTTTTAAATTTTTTGTAGACACAAGGTGTTGCTATGTTGCCGAAGCTGGTCTGGAACTCCTAGCCTCTGTGTCCCAAACTGCTGGGATTACAGGTACTAGCCCCCCACCTGGCCTGTTTCAGTGTTTTCTTATCTCAGTTTTTACGAAACAAATATTCTAACATTTTATTGAATGTTAAATGTTAGTAATGTGTCAGAATGGGGCATTGTAGGTTCCCTGTGTATTCTTGAGAGGAACTGAGTAAAACATGTGCTTATCCTTAATGCTTGCTTGCTAGTTAGGTGATAGCATTTTTTCTGATTTTTTTTCATACTTCCTGGAAAAACTTGGAATTTAACATATTAAATATTGACTTGCTGCCTCAGTTCAAAGCTTAAGTATGCTTGACTCTTGCTGTAATACTACCAAATTATGAATGGACTAGAATTTAGTTGAGACTGCTCTGTGACTGCATCCAGATGGGGTTTCTGAATTGAAATGCCAAAAAGACTTGGTCATAAATTGTCTTTATCTTGACACTATAAAATACCTGTAAATGTATTTTAGTCAAAATTATGGTAACACATACTCACTCCTTTTCCTAGAATGCATTAGATAAGTCCGCATTAAATAGAGGTGACTTTGAAAATGACTAAATGGTGAGCCCTGATATTTCTATTTTGTTGCTTGCCCGCTTAGAAACTCATGCTAAGATTTCTTATGACATATTCCGTGATCAAATTTTGTACTTGTACTCAAACCTAAAACGACTTTTGTTTTATTTGACTTAATAATTTGCTTTCACTTTTTGCTTAGTAAAGCAAAAATGAATTTTTACTACATCTAGCATTGGGTATATTTTATGCCTTACATGTAGTGGGAATTCATGGGTATCTGTGGAACTAGTATGTTCAGTGGATGGGACTTGGTAAGGTTTAAGCAGAAAACAGTTTTCACTGTGCCTTCAGACCCTCTATAGATTCAGTCTCTACCTCTGGATGAGCTCTTAGTAAGATCAGATAGCTTTTCCAGTAACTTTCAGGTAATAACTCTTGTGGTCACTTGTCATTCATAATCTTATTTTAGTCATTAGAAGGTGCAGTTCAGTATAATCAGTGTTGAGACTCTCACACAATTCTGAACTCTTCTTTGGTTCCCACAGTTTCAGACCTAGAAGCCTGCTTTGGAGGAAGATTCCTACTGGATTTCTCTTGTTACTTTGCCAGATTCTCTTCAGTATGACATCCTCACCTGCTCAGGGTCCAGCTCCATGCAGAAAAGGGATTGAGGGGAAAGGTATGGTTTATTTTAGCTCATCTGATTGTGATCTGGCATTTTTGTCTTCTGAGTTGGACAGGTTGTTCAAAGCTGATGCCCTAGGACTGCTGGAAATAGTTTTCTTGAGAATTCTATGTCTGGGAACCTCAGCTACTATTCCTGTGATATAATTCTCTATCTTTAATTTCGCTTCCCAGCTTTCCTCATCTGCGGGCCCACTTTGCCCAGGGTGACGTTTTGCTTTAGTGTTTAAGGTAGTTCTATAACATTTTAACCAGAACTGCCCATACTTTACTAAGGATATTTCATTTGGCATAATTCCACTGGGGCCTCCACATCCTCTATTTCCAACTTCTGTCAGATACAGTAGACCCTCTGTGCCTGTGGGTTCCACATGTGAGGATTCAACCAACTGTGGATCAAAAATACTAAACCCTGTCTCTAAAACAAAATACAAATTTAAAAACTACAGGATAACAGCTACTTACATGGCATTTACATATAAGTAATCTAGAGATGCTTTAAAGTCTATGGATATGTATAGGTTATATGCAAATACCTACCCATTTTATATCCGGTACTTGAGCATCTGGGGATTTTGGTATGGTGGGGTTCCATGAACCAAACCCCCGTGGGACAACTGTAACCCCCCTTGCCAGCACTTCTGTCTGTTTGGGACCTGCAGTCCATTGCTTCTGCCACCTCTGTACTGTCCCCCTTCCTGCACATCCTTACTTGAATATTTTCCCTGCCTTGAATCCATGGTCCACCATTATAATCTCTCCCTTTCATACGCCCTCAGTTCCATGTAGGGCGCTCCTCCATTGCACTCCCCTGGCCAGCCCTCCACCCCACACCATTTATATGCAGTTCTCCATCCGGTTCAGCCTGCACCTGGGCAGTAGACCGTGCTCTGAGAAAAACACACCCATGCTGACCTGGGTCCCCCGTTCAGTGCCTGACCGCTGACCTCAGGAAGGCCCTTTGTGTTGGTGACAGTGGTGTAATCCTAGTACATTGCCCTGGTTGAATCACTTTAGCATTCCCATGACTATTTTTTTTTTTTTTTTTTTTTTGAGACAGAGTCTCGCTTTTTTGCCCAGGCTAGAGTGAGTGCCATGGCGTCAGCCTAGCTCACAGCAACCTCAAACTCCTGGGCTTAAGCGATCCTACCGCCTCAGCCTCCCGAGTAGCTGGGACTACAGGCATGCACCACCGTGCCTGGCTAATTTTTTCTATATATATTTTAGTTGGCCAGATAATTTCTTTCTATTTTTTTAGTAGAGACGGGGTCTTGCTCTTGCTCAGGCTGGTCTCCAACTCCTGACCTTGAGCGATCCACCCGCCTCGGCCTCCCAGAGTGCTAGGATTACAGGCATGAGCCACCGCGCCCGGCCCATAAGTGACTATTTTACACCTCTCTCCTCAAACCTCTAACCTTTTCTCCATTTTCATCTGATAACGTGTTTCCTGTGTGTGAAAAATGAAAGTGATCAGAAAGCGTTTCCATGTCCCTCAGGCCTCTGCCCATGCTCTTTGCATTTCCTGCTGTTCTTCACCCAGGTCTCCATGGCTGCCCTGGGTTCTCTCCCTTCCTCCTGTCAAGGACACTGCGTTGCTTCCATGTCCATCCCCTCGTGCATGCCAACGAGATGCGTCAGTGTCCTATTTTTACTGGATCATTCCTGTCAGCATATAGATACATATGCAGCATATAGATACTGGTATCTCCCATGTTTAAAAAACCTTGTTCCACGCTACATCTTTCTTTAGTTACTACTCTCCAGAAAAGTTGATATTTGTGGTCTTCAGTACTCCCTCTCTTGGATCCACTACAGTGAGGTTTTTTTTTCTCTTCCATTCTACCATAGCAGCTCTTTTTTGATGTTACTAGTGACCTCTTTGGTGAATTCTAATGTCATTGAATATAGCAGCAATAACAGCATTTGATGTGGTTGATAATGTTCTCTTCTTTGAAACCTTCTTCCCTTTGCTTCTGGGATATTACTGCTTATTTTCAGTTTCTTTTGCTGGTTCCTTTTCATCACTCCAACTTCTAAAAAATGAGGCAGTGTTCCAGGGATATATGTTTAGACCTCTTCTGTATTTATATTTAGTCCCTTATGATCTCATCTCATTTAGCTAGAATTATATATTTCTAACTAAAAATTTTGTCTTCAGTCTGAATTTCTTTCCTAATGTCCAGACTTGTATGTTCATCTGCGTACTCAACATTTTCAGCTAGATGTCTAATTTAACTAGACATCTAGATCCCAAATTTAACATGTCACAACTGAAAACTCGTCGCCTCCTTCTTCTCTCCCACCCCCTCCAATAATTGTTTCCATTCCATTCTTCCTCATCTTTTAAATGTCCACTCCCTCTTTCAGTTTCTCTGGCCCCAAACCTCATAGACATCTTGATACTCCCTTCTGATACTCCCACATCTAATTCAAATAATTATCACAAAAGTACATTCTTTATATACTTTAAATGCTGCCTTAACTATAAATGGAACCACAATTTGCTGCCACCCCAGTAAGCAACCATAATCTCTTGCTTGTGTTATTTTCATAGTCACTAGTCTCCCCGCTGCTTCTGCACTTTTCTATTCTCAAGGCAGCAACCAGGGTGATCCTTTTAACATGAAAGTCTGGTTATTTCACTCCTGTGTTCAAACCGTTCAGTGGCTTTCTATATCCTTGAGAGTAAAAGCCAGAATATTTACTGTGCCTTTAAGAGCCTCCATTGATCTGTACCTCCTGCCTGTCTGGTTTTGTGTCCTACACAATCAGGTTTCTCCTTGGCTTCCTCTACTCTGGCCCCCAGGCATCCTCCAGGCGCAGTCTTGCTTTCGTGCCCTCAGGGATAGAGTATTGTTTTATTCACTGCAGAGTCCCCAGGACCGAGGCTGGTTCCTGATGGGCACTCACAGTTCCTGAATGAATGGCTGCTTGTCTTGTTACTCCTGATGCTGGTTACAGCCTATATGCATGTTTCTATAACAAAAGTATTTGAACTTCATCTAAAACCATATAGTCCTGTAAGAATTAAGTAGAAACAAATTTAGATGCAAGAATATAAAGTAAGTTTCAAGTCAATTTTTGTGTATGGGAAGTGAAAATACACAGTGAAATGGTAAGGGACAGAGGAGATAGGAAAGGAATGAAGAGAGCTAAGGCAAATGAAATAAAGAAGAGGAAAACCTGGTTTGGAAATAGGGTGACAACATGTAAAAAATTTATTTTGGGCTTGCTCCATATTTCTTTTCAGTTACATTTCTCGAGTTCTGAGTGTTGGTGATTTTCATGGACTAGACACTTCAAGTTGGACTATATTATACCCTTCTTTTTATCAGGGATGTAGGCTCAGGTGAGATCAGGAGCCAAAACTTCATTGTTCTTCTGTGTTTTGCTCAACTGTTTTTGTTAAAGAAAAGGAGAAATTACTGAGAAAGCCTAATGGTATTCTTAGCAGTTTTTATTTTTTTTGTAGAAACCTCCAGTAGAAGTCTCATAGTTTTAGGGAGGGATTTTCAGTGTACAAAAATGTATTGGAATGCCTGTCCTCTTGGTACTGTGCCACCTATTTAGTCTCCCCTTAAAAAAGGATAGGAATATAGGTACATTTATTGTTTTGCACGGTGAACTAGCAGCTAGCTACAATAATCACAAGTTTATTGAGTAGTATTAAATGCATATGCTTATTTGTGCTCTTAAATGAAAAAAAAAAAGAAAAATGCTTGTACAGACTTAAATGCATAGTCTAAAAATGGAGTTTAACTGATATTTAGTTGGGAAATGAGAGTGTAAGGGGAATTAATGATATGCAGATTTTTAGTATTTCATTCTGCTGAGACAAGATTTTGTTTCTTTTAACCTTTTTTCCCTGAGCTGTAGGTCTCCTTTCCTGTTGGTTGATTAAAAAGAAAAATCTTTTAGATAAATTGTTGAAATGAGTAGCTTAGTAGTTCCAGAATGAATAAATAATTTTATGTGCAAGTATAAATTCTCCTCAAACCAGTCTACACAGTTTCCTTTTTTTGTGTAATATGCAAAAATTTGTCTTTGTTGACTTGTGGGACTTTTATATGGCCATAATGTGGACTTGGTTTTCATGGCTGTAGGGATTGTGGGTGTGTATGTGTGTGTATATTTCTTTACAGTTTTTGTAACATGAACATGTAATTTAGACTGATATGCTGATATTTTACTTTAACTCCTAAGCACTAATTTGAACAAAAATCAGATTTGGTATTATATTCTTCTTTCATGTTAAAATAAACATGACCTTTATAATTCTTAAAAAGTCTATTTACATACCAAATAAAATGATTTTGGATGACACGCAAGAAGTGTTTGCCTATGGTTTTGAAATGGTCCTAGCCTGAACAACATAGTGAATCTATTTTATAGACTAATTAGGTCATCTTCATTAGAATTCCACATTGACGTACTTGGATTCATATGTTATCATTTCACGTATGAAGTAACCATCTTCGGTTAATAAGATCCTTATTTCTGAGCTGGTGTGTAGTCCTACCACTAAGTTTATTTCAGCTATAGTCACGGTTTTTTGTTTTTTCTTTTTTTTAAAGAGACATGGTTTTGCTCTGTTGCCCAGGCTGGAGTGTAGTGGTGTGATCATAACTCTTGGGATTGTTGTAGCTAGCTGCTAGTTTACCGTGCAAAATAATAAATGTACTTATACTCCTCTCCTTTTTTAAGGGGGGACTAAATAGGTGGCACAGTACCAAGAGGACAGGCATTCCAATACATTCTTGTACACTGAAAATCCCTCCCTAAAACTATGAGACTTCTATTGGAGGTTTTCACATTGGCAGTCTCCTGTCATTGCTTCTTGAGTAGCTGGGACTACAGCCATGTACCACCGTGCCCAGCTGAGCAGAATTTTTTTTTTTTTTAGAGATGGGTTCTTGCTGTGTTGTCCAGGCTGGTCTCGAATTCCTGGGCTCAGGAGATCTTCTTGCCTCTGACGACCTCTCAGACAATCTCACCTTTGCTCATTAGGCTCTATCCAAGTTAGTCTGTTCACTTTTTCAAACATGCCATGCTTGGTCTTGCCTTAGGACTTTTACACTAGTCGTTTCCTTTGTCTGAATGGTCTTTCCCAGATCTTGAGCCTGGCCCCTTAACTTTAAGGTCTCAGCTTAAATATCACCTAACTCACCATGCAGTTTAAAATAGCTTCCCCATTACTGTTTTAATTTCTTCATGGCATTTCTCAGTCCTTGAAATTATGTATTTTTATATATATTTCTTAGGAGAGCAGGGACCTCCTTTGTCTTGTTCCCTGCTGTCCACAATGCCCAGAATGCTACCTGGCACCAAACAGGTGTGCAGTAAAGTGTTGAATGGATGAAACCAGGTACCGGTCTCATTTGTTCTTTGTTATGAATGATTTCAGTGTACTAGTATTTTAAACCGTCAAGAGCATATTTCTTCTAACCTAGGGAAGACAGAAACTGGATCAATCAGACAAAAGCCTGGTTTTAGAACAGGGTGAGACAGTTTGGGACCTGCTCTGATCCTCAGTGTGTTCCGTGGAGCCAGTGGTGTGCTGGAGTTGGTGAGGTGCCTGTGCCTCTCGCTCCGACTCCGCGCTCGGTGCCATCATCTGGCAGCTTGAAACTGGCCGTGGTGGGACAGTTCCGACATGGGAATGGGCAAAAGCTACAAATCAGGGCCCTTTTTTTCAAAAGAGGTGGTGGTTCAATATTTATCAGGAGACCACTGGGTGGGCCCATGTGAAATTGCTGGTGTTTGCTTGACTATTGGCAATTTCTTATGTTTTAACCTAGTAGAGTTACCTGTTTTGATTTAAAGATAATTTCTTCATAGGAGTTAGTGAAATTACCTCAGTGCTTTACCCTCTTTCTTTTTCAAAATTATGTTCCCTTCACATCTGATGATTACTTTGAGGTTCATTTAATGCATAAAATTAGCTATTTATATGTTTGTAGGTTAATTATTTAACTGTACATCTAATAGTTTAGCTTATTCCAACGCAGGCACAAAAGATCTTCAGATTCCTCTGAGAGTGTTCTTGGTTTCGCTACTGAGCAGTAAATAAGCCTTTTGAAAGGTGTTCCTTTTCTCATCCAGAAAGCAGATCTGATTCAGTTAGTGATATAGCATTATCTACCCTTTCCCCCCCCATGATTTACATAAATATGTCTGAGTTCAGTTCTTTCTTTTTTTTCCTGGCTTTTTTTTTTCTTTTGCCCATTATTAGTCTCAAAGTGCTTGCTTACATTTTCTGATCATTTACTTCCGCTACTCCGTGATTTCTTCTACAAATAAAATGTCACTAAATCAATGAAATGATTTTGTCTTGTTTCTCGAGTTTTTTCCTATTATCTTTCCTATGGTTACCTGGACATTCCAGCCCATTTCCAACCCTCCCCCCAGCTCTCCAGTAAAGAGACATGAAATTACAGGCATCATTTTCTTATTTGAGGAAGTTTATCGTTTAAAAATTGAACTTTGTTGACTCAGGGGAATTTATTGGTATTTCTTGAGCAACATTTGCTTTATGTTAATTCTGAATAAGTGGATTTGAACGGATGGTATTGAATTATTATAAAATATGACACCTACGTTTCCTATCCTTTAACTCAAATTGTTCTCTTTCTTATGTACATGTGAAAAAAAAAGTGTTTAATGTAGAGCATCAGAAAGTACATGTAAGCTAAAGAAGAAACCTTTACTCCTACCACTGCAAGATAACCAACCACTGGTATTATTCTGATGAATGTCCTTCCAGATAAATCAGTGAATATATGCTTTTTCACAAAAGTAAGATCTTATTATACATAGTATTCTATAACATTTTACCTTAGCAAATATTATGATCCTATAAGCATTGCTTTTTATTACTTCAGTTTGAAAAGGTCTTATTGGAAAGTGAAAATTTTGTTTGACAAGGGCAAAGCTGTCAGCAAAGTTGTGATTAAAAACAATGGTGTTTATGGAGAGCAGAATGTGGCAGAGTCAACTGGAGACAAGAATTCCTTAAGCAGTAATTTTTTTTCTCAAGAGCTCTGTCACCATCGTACAATAGCCTGATTGTTTTATACTAGCTAACAAAAACCGTTCCTGACTCTATCTATGTAAAGTAGAATTATTTTAAATAGCCCTATGGTGAAATATGGGCCTGTAAATACGTTCATATTTTTTAGACTGCCCAAGTCCTACTGATGTCTTAATATTAAAATACTTCTAGAAGAAAAATGTGTTTTTTTGACAGCCTTCCTCTATGTGTAGTATGGCAGTTTTGTTAGATATTGCTACCCTTTTTATGTGTCAGAGTGAGAGAGTTCTTAGAAAAAGAAAATTTAGCATGTAAGAATTCTTATGTTAATGTTTGATTTGACTTTTGTTTTATGACTGTGAAAATTCTTGTGGAAGAATTGCTGAGATGTATTGGTGTATTGCATCCTTGGAAATTACCAGTCCCAATCTTGTCAAGTAATTGGGCCTTAAGGTAGCAGTTTTTTTTTTTTTTTTGAGACAGGTCTTACTCAGTTGCTGGGGCTAGAGTGCCAGTGGAGTCGTCATATCTCACTGCAACCTCCTACTCCTCGGCTCAAGCGATCCTCCTGCCTCAGCCTCCCGAGTAGCTGGGACGACAGGCATGCGCCGCCATGCCTGACTAATTTTTTCTGTTTTTGGTAGAGATGGGGTCTCACTCTTGCTCAAGCTGTTCTTGAACTCCTGAGCTGAAGGGATCCTCCTCCTTCGGCCTCCCAGAGTGCTAGGATTACAGGCACCAGCCACTGTGCTGGGCCTTAAAGTAGCAATTTTTAAAGCCACTCAAAGATCCTTTAAGGGTTTTATAATTTAAATGTTTTTTCCTTTGCCACAGTGATATCTGTTGCCTAGGTAGAGTAGGCTGTTGCTGTTTTGCCTTGTTTTTAGCTATGCCCTTTTCTGTGCTGTATTACTGCTTGCTCGCAAGCTCTTGTAGTCTTTTTCTGTTCAGTGGCCATTTCTCTTACCCCACAATGCCACATCCTGGACGGTGCGTGTGTTGCGGAAAGCGCTTCTCACAGGGTAAAGAAGAATAAAAAGCAGTGTAGTCACTGTGGACTTTTTTACTGAGAAATGATGTATTTCTTGTTTAGAGACTGGCAGTGTAGTCACTAAAAAATGTTTTTCATCCACATTCTATGTTTGTGAATGGACATGCAGGTGTCTCTGTTTGTTGGAAGGTAAAGTGAATCTTGAGATAAATTCGAGAAAAGTGTTTAGAATTATTCCATACATTTTGCTGTTTTAAAAAAATGTTATTTTTTAAAAAGTTTCATTCCAGTGAGTTTCTAGCGTCCTCTTTTTACATTTATTTTGTTTTTGTAAACTGTTCTAAAGAAGCTTAGAAACTAGTCACACAGTAAGTGGCAGAACTCACGTTTGAAGTCCTTTCTGATTTTTCAGAGTCAGTAGCTTGGGAAGTGCCATAAAGTGGCAGAAAGAATATGGACTTTGGAGTTAGACACACCTCAGTTTGATCCCTAACTCTGGCACATATTTGCTGCATGGCAAGTTCTTACCCTGGGTGATTTTTATTTTCCTTTTCATTTAAGTGAGGCTTATTAAGATTAAATGAAGTAATACACGTAAAGCACTTGGCTTGTACAAGATGCTAATAAATGTTTCATTTCCTTTCTGCTACACCTTATGGTTTTAAAATATCTTGGGAGCCACTTGGACATTTCACTTGAAAGTGAATTGCAGTCAGGAAACTGGAAATAGACGTAACCCAGGTGGACTCGTACTGTAGTGACCTTCTTAATTTCCCTGTCTGAGAAGCAGAGTGGTTCTTATAACTGTTCAAAATATTTGAGTTCAAGGCAGGTTTTATTGTTAAAAGCTGAAATGGAACCCATTGGGATGAGTTAATTATTGCTGACCAAAATGGCAAGAAAGTAACTATTTCTACATTTCCTGAGAAATTGAAGCATTTGTGCTGTATGCATAAAGATGGTAAATTTTAAAGGCTAAGAACTGACCCTTTGGAAAGAAATATATGATGAAAATAGGAGGGGAAAGTGTTCAAGCGATAATAAAAATTTTTTTTATCAGATTTAAGAGATGGTGCTGATTCAGACATGCGCACAGTGACACAGGTGCTAAATGCAGTGCTGGAGGGAGTACAATCTGTGGAACCTGTTTCAGAAGCACTTTGGCACATGTCACAGAGCAGAACTTAGTACTTCCAAGAGTACATCCTAAGGAAATAACCCATTTTTCTGTTTTGCGAGAGTGAGGGGAGAAATTATTTTTTTTTTACTGTAACAGCCTTATTGAGATTATTCATATAACATAAACACCTTTTTAAGGTACATAAGTTAGTGTTATACAGCCCTTGCCACTATCTAATTTTACAATATTTTCATCACCCCCTTCCCCCGAAAAAAAGAAATTAGCAGTCATTCTCCGTTCTTCCCTCTCCTCAGCCCCTGGCAAACATTAACATATTTTGTCTTTCTAGATTTGCCTCTTTGGACATGTAGTATAAATGGAATTATATGCTGTGTGGCTAACTGGCTTTTTTTCATTTAGCATAATGTTTCAAGTGTGATCTGGACAGTGTATGTCAGTACATCATTCTCTTTATGGCTAAATATTATTCCATTGTAGGATATACAACATTTGACTTATCTATTGACTAATGAATAGATAGTGAGTGAGTGAACACAAACAACTGTGATGAACAACACTGCTATGAAAATTCATGTACAGGTTTTTTTGTGTGGATATGTTGTAATTTATCTTGGATATATACCTAGGAGTGGAATTGCTGGACCATATTGTAATGTTACGTTTAACATTTTGAGGAGCTGCTAGACTGCTTTCCAGAGTAGCTGTACAACTTTACATTTCTGTCAGCAGAGTAGGTAATATATGGCCTTTTGTAACTGTCTTCTTTCACTTAGTATGTTCAAGGTTTATCCATGTTGTATGTATCAGTACTTTCTTTTTATAGCTTTATAATAAACCTTGAATTCACATAGTATAAGGTTTCTAATGGTATTCTTTTTCAAAGTTATTTTCACTATTCTATTTTTTTTGCATTTCTATGTGATTTTAGAATCAACGTGTCAATTTCTACAAAAAAGTCTGCTGGGATTTTAACTAGAATTGCGCTGACTCTATTGCTTAAATTGGGGAGAATTGACATGTTAATACCATTGACTGCACTGATCTATGAACATAGTATCTCTATTTGTCTTTGCACATCATTTGCTAATTGATTAATAATTCATATTTTTCATATTATAAATGAACTTTTTTTTACAGTGTCAGTTTCTGATTGTTCTTTGAACAATTGTTTTATAGAAATAGAGTTCGTTTTTGAGTATTGATCATGTATCCTGCAATGTTCCTAAAATCACTTTAGTTCTGCTAACAGTAGTCTTTTGGTTTTCCCAATTTCATTATAAGATTTAGCATAGCCTCTGAGTTCCTTGTCAGCTTAGAGTTGAAGAATTGCATAAGCTTATGAATTGTGATATCAATACCTTGCAAGGAGTGATGTGCAGCATCCCCAATATTTGTCTTCATTTTTCTTTTAATGAAATATAATATTCCTCCTAATATGGAACCTTGACATTTCAAGCTACTATTATTTAAGTAGTTGAATTTATAGGCAATTTCAGCAAAGTATTTGATTCTGAGGGAGGAATTGCTGTTTGTTTTCATGGCTGGAATTCTAGCCATCTGTTCAAATTATGTATTTTGGAGGGTGAATCAATTGCCTTGCTGATGATTTTGGGGGACAAGGAGAGTATATAGTAAGGACTTTCATGGCTTGAGCATAACTGTGTGGATCATGGTATGATTTATTGAGATGAGGAAGAATGAGGAAGCAGTGGATTTAAGATTATCAGTTCAGCTTGGACAGGTTAGATTTTAGGCCTGTTTGCCTACTGTGTTAAATGCTTATAGGTTTATTTGGGTGCTTGTAAATGAAGAAATATATTTTAGGTTAAAAACAGGCCTGAGGTCCCATAGCTAGTCATTTACAGAATTAGAACTCAGGTCTTGGGTGCTCTGACTAAGCCCATGTTGTTATTCCCTTATGCTATATTATATCCTCAAGGCAGAAAAACATGCCTGGCTTTGGCAATAATAAAATGTTCCCTGGGAGCTACTAGAAATACGTAGCAGAGTGGAAGCTCAGCTGCCTGTGGAGTCCAGGCAGGTAACCATGAGCCAGGTTGCAACACGAAAGAGCGGCGTTGTCTTTGGAGAACTGCGAAGTCCATGCCCCACCTAGAGGGTTCACTGTTAATCAGCTCCAGCAGATTATTACCATGTGGGAATGTGGGTGCAGTATTGCCAGATTTTCTGATTTTTCAAGAGAGCTAGAAGTGTTGATTTTTCACGTGAAGTCTTCTGATTTATAAATGTAGGTAGCTGTCCTTTAACACACTGTGGAGACCAACCTTGCGTGGGTCCAACAAAAATATCTGTCTGCTGAATTCTGCTTACTGGCAATGTTTGGTAGGGTTGTACCGGTATACTGCGGAAGCAACCACAGATTTACATGATGGGAAAAGGGTGGTAACCGCATATAATAAGCTCATTACTAGTGTTGAAGTGTAGGTTGCTTAGTTTAAACATGGTGCTTAGTCTGATGTTTGAGTTCAGTTTTCATACGGATCAGTTAATTATAGATGGGGGGGGGAATTGCTCCCTGCAGCTTTTTGCCTTCTAATTGCATGCTTTCATTTGCAGATAGGGCCGGTTTGGAGTGTGTGGATTTTTGAGTGAAACCTCTTCCCCAGATGAGAAGAAACCTTCAAGGAAGAAGTACTGGCAGTGAGTCTGCAGAGTCATCTGGATGCATAATGTGGAATGTTCTAAGCCCAGATGTAGCTGAATGGGTGGCTCCACTGATGAGGAGTGGTAAGTCTGATTGTCCCCATTGATAATTAAATAACCTCAATCCTTTCCATAAAAATAGGACGACTTCTGCATTCTTAGCATTTACTGATGAACAGTAAGTTAATTTTTGTATCACTGGGAAAGACAACAGTGCAGTCTAAGAGAATTCTTTATCCCTAACAGTGTATTTAATGTATGATTTCAGAATTTGGCTTTCTTCTTCCAGTTAGGCACATCTCTTCCTTTGCTTCTGTATTTTTCTTTTTTATTTCTTCATTCCAAGGCCAGAAATATTCTTGAAATACTCAGCCAACACTGAAGTGATGGTCATGATGGTTACCGGTATCCATAGTAATCTTAGTTGTAGTGGATCTCATTCCCTCTGGAAGTGACTGTTCTAGTAATGGATATGAGAGACAGTTTTGGCTGATGGGAGATAAAAGAGAACTCTGCAAGAGGCTTCTGGGGAAGGTTTTCTTGCATTTGAGAAAAGGAAGAAAAAAGATGGTCCCTCTTCTGTCCAGGGCTGGTTTTAGCTGGATGTGACATCTGGGACTGCTGTAGCCATTTTTCTAGTAGCTCGAAGGCGATGCCTCCATGACGGAGGGCAGCACCAACAGGATTGCAGAAAAGTAGAACTGGAGCCCCGTTTACCGTGCCTACAGCCACCCTACCTGAATTGCTTTATTGTTTAAGTAGTTTTGCCTTGAGATTTTCTGTTATTTGCTATAGAAATCATCCACATTTGTTTGATTTCTTCCTTTTCTGATTACCCAAAGCCCTATCTTTTAGTGTCTCAGGCATTTCTACTTAATTATGTTTTATGCTGTTCAGGAATGTTTGAAGTCAAAGGCTATGTTTATATCCCTATCGTGTCTGACATTAGTGCGCTCTTCTTAGTGAATTCCTAAGTACATATTTGTTGAACTGAATTATTTGAATGGTGGAGTATTTGAAAAACCAGTCCACGGAATTGAATAGAGATTTTCTTCTAATTCACGTCCTTTTCTTTAACCACACTACTTCCCTCTAGGATTATTAGTGAAGTTTGACTTTTTATTTAAGATGACTAGTGTGTAATATATGTTCAGGTGGTTAGTTCTACTCTAAAACATATTGCTTGGATTTTGCCTTTTGTTTTTGTGCAACTTTACCATCAGAACCAGAATACTTGTACATGTTTGAGTATTGGCTTTTAGTCTAATAAATGCAATTTTGCTTTCTTCTCCATTATAAAATCTGAGAATAAACTTTGTGTTTTCTGTGCTAATTGTAAGAATGAGGGACGTGAACATTAGGAAACATGGTTCAGGAATGATTTGTATTTGGCTTTGGAGTGCACATTCACAGTAAGATTCCCTAAAGTGCGCATCCCCCACTGTGTTCCTAGGACCCGTGTTTTGGGCGGGGCAAGAGAAGAGGTGTGGTGGTGAGTATGGTAAGAGGGGTCTTGAGCCATAGGATGGATTATCTAGTTGCTTATATTTTAAGGCTGTATGAAGCAAACCACTTCTTTTTTTTCTTTCTTTCTTTCTTTTTTGCCAAAGTCAAGATATTCCTGTACTCTTCTATCTTTTAAGTTGTTATTATAATCTCAAAAAAGTATGGGGTAAGGACCTCTTTTTCTTCTTGAAAATCTATGATGTTGCTTTCAGTGATGTTAACAAGAACAATCATGAACTTGTGGTTTTGATTTTACCAGGTAATCTAGTAGTACATTTTGAATCCTTCAAAAAGTGATTTACATTAAGGGAAAATTTTAATTTTTTTTTCTTGATAGATTGTGATGAAAATCTGGGAGAGTAATTTTTAAGAAGATAGGGAAAGTTACATGATGTGCTTTACCCATCAGTTTAAATGCAGTAATATCATTGTTTAGTAATATAAGAAATTTAAATCACTAAGGTCAACTTTAATGTGCTTTGTTTCATATAAGTTTTGATGGATTTGTAGGAACGGATCATGTGTCTTACCTAAACCAATCATAGCAGGCATGTGACTTAAGCCTGATCAGTCAGAATGAATCTTAGGACATTTGCTAGGAATGCTGGGATGAAGGCACTTTTTTTCTGAATTTCAACCTGAAAACGTAGTCACTGAACTCCTGGCAGTTATCTTCTGACCATCAAAGGAAATCTAGTTGAATAAGAAGTCAACACTGAAGGAACAGAGTGGAGAAAAACCATGCCCTGGTCACCTCAGTTGAGCTGCTAGCTCAAGCCTTCCTTGAAGGTGCTATGCCTTTACACTTTCAGTTATATGAGTCAGTAACACCTTGTTTCATCCAATTTGCTTTGGATTTTCTCTTACATGTATGTGAAAATGTCCTGATACATCCTTCTCATCACTCATTAAATACCTTTATAGTAAGAGCTCAAGTAACTCACTAAATCTTTTTGTTTTTGTTTTTTTTTTTTTTTTTTTTTTTTGAGACAGAGTCTCACTTTGTTGCCCGGGCTAGAGTGAGTGCCGTGGCATCAGCCCAGCTCACAGCAACCTCAAACTCCTGGGCTTAAGCAATCCTCCTGCCTCAGCCTCCCTAGTAGCTGGGACTACAGGCATGTGCCACCATGCCCGGCTAATTTTTTCTATATATATTTTTAGTTGGCCAGATAATTTCTTTCTATTTTTAGTAGAGATGGGGTCTCGCTCTTGCTCAGGCTGGTCTCAAACTCCTGACCTTCAGCGATTCACCCACCTCGGCCTCCCAGAGTGCTGGGATTACAGGCATGAGCCACCATGCCCAGCCAACTCACTAAATCTTGAATTGTGAATTAGGCAAGTAAGCCTCTAATACAGTTATGCCGGGTAGCAGATAATGCAATCTACTCACTGATTTTTTTTTTCAGTTCCAAATACAAGGACTAAGGTGGTAAACAAATATGTAGTCCACGCCATTGGAAATGGAGTTTGTTGTTAACTCGACGAGAGTGAGGTTATGTGAACAGTCTTACTGTGAATGTATTCTTATTAATGGAAGTTAGGGTTCTAGAAAAAAGGAGTGTGTGTTCATCTACAGTGATTGGCCCTTTGGCAGGGACTCCTGCTGAACCCTTGGCACCTCTAGAACCATAAAATAAACAATTATGGGCAACTTGGAATCTGGCTGACTTAAAAAAATAAATACAATAAGTCAGTATTAATTATTTTTTCATAAGGAGAGTTTATAAAGGTGCAGGACCACAATCACCTATTCAAAATCTTGGGGCCCACATGTGTTTTTAAATTGCAGAACTTTTTATATTTTAGAAAGTTTAATTTGGTAGACATCCCTCATTATCTGTGAGAAATTGGTTCCAGGACCACAGGTGCTCAAGTTCCTTATATAAAATAGCATTGTAATTACATATAACTTATACACATCCTCCCATATACTTTAAATCATTACTTCTGATACCCATTATGATGCCTGTATATCACTTTATTCATGTGACAAATTCAAGGTTTCCTTTTTGGAACTTTGTGGAATTTTTTCCCCCTGAGATGTTTTCTATCCATGCTTGGTTGAATCCCTGGATGCAGAACCCCTGAATCCTGAGGGTGGACTGTACATACTGTGTATTTAATGTGACTTCTCTGCTGTGGTTTGGATGTGATTTGTCCCTGCCAAAAAAGTTAGTGAGGCAGTGTTGGGAGGTGGGGCCTGGTGGCAGGTGTTTGGTCAGGGAGGTGGATCCCTCCTGAGGAGACTAATGCCCTCCCCAGGGAACATGTTCTCTCCCTTGTGGGAAGGAATGGATCAGTTCCCCGAGAGTGGGTGCTGTAAAGTGAGGGTCCTCTCCTGTGTGGTCCCCCTTCACACCTGCCTGCTTGCCTTTCCGTTTCTCCACGTGCTAGTGCAGCTGAGGCCTTTACCGGCAGCCGAGCTGGTGCTGGTGCCATGCTTTTGGTCTTTATAGCCACCAGAATTGTGGGCCAAATAAACTTCCTTGATTTATAAATTCCCCAGCCTCAAGTATTCTGTTATAACAACACGAACAGGTAAGACAATCTTTTTTTTAAGGAATGGACAGGTGGCTTTTTTTTTTCTTTCCTAATAATACAGATAATAATATCTTAACATTAGTTGAACTACTAAATAAATGCCAGGCTCTGTGTAAAGTACTTTTCTGTATTATCTTAACTTACCTGTTTAATAAACTGTATTCATTTATATACTTGAGAAAATTTAGAGAGGTTAAGTGACTTTATCAAGGTTCATTCAGCTAGGAGATAGGAGAATTGAGGTTGTAACCTAGAGCGTTTGGCTCTGAGGTCTGTGCCCTTAACCGCTGTTGAGACTGTGGATTGTGCTGTGCTGCTCAGGGCCAGTGCGGAAGGCGTCATGTCTTGCCCACGGGGTTACTGTTCTTTTCAGCAGGGACTTTCTTGAGGACATGGTGAGAGAGGAAGGGAAGGGGGAAGAAGGGACTGTCTTGAAATCTTATTGTACGGGGAAAAAGAAAGAAAAATTTTAAAATGCACTTTTAACCCATCACATATGACAGCTACATGATGGGCTAAAAAAATTGAAACAAATCTCTGATGCCACACATTTTCTAAAATAAAATTCTATCAATGTTGTCTGTCAGAAACATGGGAAGGGTAATTGCAGCCCAGTGTCCACTCCCAGGTTCAGTGTGGGCACATCCATGAGTATTTTCTGAAACTTGATTCCTGGGATTGGGATTCTAGGGGTAAGGATGATGGCACGTTAGTCTTTTAAACTTTAATTATGAAGTTCTGCTCTGTAATCTTAGGACTATTCACTGAATTCATGAAATCTTTAGAATTATAATATTTTTTAAGTCTGCCCATTTGAGCAGGAAATATTTGTTATTTTCTTCATTTTTATTTCTTTAATTGGTATTGAGATTTAACATTTTTGATGTATTTTTTTTTTTTTACCTGTTTTCATTTTTCCTTCAGGATTTTAAAAGATTTTAAGTGGTCTTCACAAATCTATTATTCTTTTGAAAGAGAGATGTAGAAAATTAAAAGGAATGGACTCTGGAGCCAGATTGTTTATTGCATTGGCTAGAACTTCTAGAACATTGTGATTATAAGGAGCATCTTGTCTTGTTCAATAATTAATGCTTCTGATGTTAGATTAAATGCTTACATTTTTGGAATGTTTATAATATTTTGACACAGAGCATTTTTTTCTTTTTTAAGATGCACCTATGTCCTAGAAACGATTAAGCATTATGTCTGCCTTTGAGTGTGCTTTATAAATGTGAAAGAGATCGGTTTGCTGGTTAAGACTTTTTAAAATCAGAAGTATATGTTGAATATTGTCAATTCAATTTTGACATCTGTATAGGCCAGATTTTAAAGTGTGTATAAAATGATCTTAAAAAGTGTTTAATTGTCACTGTGTTGCAGTTGCTACAAACTAAAAATAAAGTTACTTTTGTTAAACTGCACTGTAGTTAATCTCTGGTCATCTACAAATATTTTGCTTCTATGGTAGTTTCAAGAATATAGTGCTTATTTTATTTTTGTGCTTTTAAAAATATAGTTTTATAATATGTTACCTTATATTTAATTTATGTATGTTTTATTAAAATATCTATGTGGTCCTAATATGTAGGAGCTCAGTGAATATATGTTGAATAAGTTAATTTTTGTAATTATCTGATTAGTGAGTTATCTTGATAGCTTATTTTTTCACTGGTGATAGGAAAAGAATATAGCAATTTTAGAGATGGAAAAAACTCAGAAAATATTTATGCAGTATTAACAGTTTTAGTTTCTTGGTTTCGTGGTCATATGGCTGACTTCTGATCCTGATTTCCCCTTCTGACTTCATAGCGTCTTGCTATGCGTACCAGTCTACTAGAAGCAATCTGTTGGATTTAGGTATTGAGCCCCCCATCCCCCACAGAGACAAAAGGAATAATCTGTTCACCAAATGTGAGAGAATGTACACATTGTAGAAATTGAAATTTTTTGAAACCCAGAAATAAAATGGGATATTTTTTCACACATCAGCCTTAATGGCTCTGAGTTTCTCCCTTTCTAAATGTTAATATCTATAAAGAAGGAGTTTGGGAAACTTTCAGGGAATAGAATAATTGGTATTAGCTCTTCAGTTTTGGGAATTTGATCCAATGTGAAAATCTTCATCTATAGCTAGAAAAAAATGTATATAAATATATATATTTTTAAGAGACAAGGTCTTGCTCTGTCATCCAGGCTGGAGTATAGTGGTACAATCATAACGCACTGTAACTTTGAACTCCTGGGTTCAAGCGATCCTCCAACCTCAGCCTTCCAAGTAGCTAGGACTACAGGCATGCACCACCATTCCCAACTAATTTTTAAATTTTTTGTGGACATGAGGTCTCACTATTTAGCCCAGGCTGGTCTCAAAGCAGTCTTCCTGTCTTGGCTTCCCAAAGTGCTGGGATTATAGGCATGAGCCACTATGTCTGGCCTATAGATAGAAAATATTTTAAAGTCTGATACTAGTTTAGGGAATGGAAACTGATACTAAATTTCCAGTTTTTTAGTTGATGGTCCAGTTTAGAGGTAGCTGGAAATAATTGCCATCTAAGGGGATATGCTTATGTAAATAGAGTTGGTGACCTTAATTAATTAGCTGGCCATTGTTAGGGTGAGTGCTTTTCGTACACTAAAGCTCTGCCTGTCACTTCTACAAGCCTTTTTGGGGCAACACATGGTAGCTCACACCTGTAATCTTAGCACTTTGGGAGGTGGAGGCGGGAAGATCGCTTGAGCCCAGGAGTTTAAGAACAGCCTGGACAACAGCAAGACCCTGTTTCTTTAAAAAAAAAAAAATTAGCTGGGATCATGGCGAATGCCTATAGTCCCAGCTGAGCTAAGAGGATTGCTTGAACCCAGGAGTTTGAGACTGCAGTGAGCTATGATTGTGCCACTGCAGTCCAGCCTGGGCAACAGAGCAAGACCCTGTCTCTTAAAAAAAGAAAAGCCTTTATTTTTTTTTCCTTGTGAGACAGAGTCTCACTCTGTTCCCGGGGCTAGAGTGCTGTGGCGTCAGCCTCGCTCACAGCAACCTCAGACTCCTGGGCTCAAGCCATCCTTCTGCCTCAGCAGGGGGTCTCAAAATGCATTTTGAGAAACAGCCCTGCGCGTCCAACTGCAGAACAGTGGTGATGCCTGACAAGGGGCGAGGGAAGCCACTGCACACAGTGCAGGCCACGTCTAGCAGTGGGCTGCAGCCTGACAGTGCTATGTATCAGTGCAAAGTTATCCTTGTTAGGGAGATCAGTAGTTCTTCCCAGTGGCAGAAACTGCACTCCAAACCACTTTCTATGGCCCTAGGGTAGAGGACAACTGCAGCTGAAGTAAGAGGTTCAGAATTCCATTCTATACAGGAACTTAAAACTCAGTGATTTATTATAGGTTTAAGAGAACCAGAAGGACATGAGTCCCTGGGTGTGGGGAGGAAAAATTAACACTGTGACTTGAAAAGATCATTCTCCCACCTTCCACTCCTAATTCGCTTAAAAAAAATCAGCATTTCAGGTAAATATACTAAGTTGCATAAAATTAAAACCTATGTGACTAAGTAAGTCCCAGCTGAAAGGAATGGGCTCAGAAAGGCTTTTCTAGGCCGGGCGCTGTGGCTCACAGCTATAATCCTAGCACTCTGGGAGGCCAAGGCAGGTGGATCACTCGAGGTCGGCGTTCGAGACCAGCCTGAGCAAGAGCGAGACCCCCGTCTCTATTAAAAATAGAGAGAAATTATCTGGCCAACTAAAAATATATAGAAAAAAATTAGCCGGGCATGTTGGTGCATGCCTGTAGTCCCAGCAACTCAGGAGGCTGAGGCAGAAGGATTGCTTGAGCCCAGGAGTCTGAGGTTGCTGCAAGCGAGGCTGACATCACGGCACTCTAGCCCGGTTCATACTCATCTGATGTATCCTTTCTTAAATATGTCTCTTGTAGGGACTATATTGCTTTATGATTTTTTAACCCACCATAAAATCTTTGGCCTAATTTATTTTTAAATTGGCAAGTTCAACTTGTTTACATTATTTTAATTCTTTTTTTTTTTTTTTTTTTTGAGACAGGGTCCTGCTCTGTCTCCCAGGCTAGAGTGCCGTGGCATCATCATAGCCCACAGCAACCTCCAACTCCTGGGCTCAAGTGGTCCTCTTGCCACAGGCTCTGGAGTAGCTGGCACTATGGATTCCTGCCACCTTGCCCAGCTAATTTTTCTATTTTTTGTAGAGATGGGGTCTCGTTCTAGCTCAAGCTGGTCGTGAACTCCTGGCCTGAAATGATCCTCCTGCCTCGGCCCCTGTTGTAATTACTCTAATTGGGCTTACTTTTGGTCCTTTCCCCCTTTCCTCCTTTCATTGCATAGGTTGAGTATTTTTTCTATTATTGTTCTTATGCTGGTTGTCCTTTAGACCCATTCCTGTTTATTTCTGCATATTGGTTACACTTAAAGTAGCTTTTTCTTCCCCCACATATGACAGATACTCTAGCGCACTCTTATGTTCTCTGGGTGTGTGTCCTGACTCCCCGTCCCCAGTGACTGTATTGCTAGTATTTTAGGTCAGAGTTTTGTTCGATATCAAGGCATTTGACTACTTTTACTTTGTCTCTCCCTTTTTCTTTTTCTTTTCAATATTCCTCCAAGATTGTGCTTAGTGGGCTTTATATGACATTCTGAGGCTTTGTGTTTTTTTTTTTGTTTGTTTTTTTTGACAGAGTCTCACTCTGTTGCCCAGGCTAGAGTGAGTGCCGTGGCGTCAGCCTAGCTCACAGCAACCTCAAACTCCTGGGCTCAAGTGATCCTCCTGTCTCAGCCTCCCGAGTAGCTGGGACTATAGGCATGCACCACTATGCCCGGCTAATTTTTTTTTTTCTATATATATTTTTAGCTGTCCATATAATTTCCTTCTATTTTTAGTAGAGATGGGGTCTCGCTCTTGCTCAGGCTGGTCTCGAACTCCTGAGCTCAAATGATCCGCCCACCTCGGCCTCCCAGAGTGCTAGGATTACAGGCATGAGCCACCGCGCCCGGCCTAGGCTTTGTGTTCTTGAGAATATTTTTGCCTAACATATTGGAATGATATTTTGTCTGGATGGAAAATTCTAAATGTAAAGTTCTTTTAATTCAAGACTTTTAAAATAGAGGTAACAATCCTTTACCTGGAATTCCAAAATCAAAAAAAGATCTGAAAACCAAAGGACTTCTTGTAACTCATTTGGCAACAAAACCCAACAAGCTGACATGAGGCTATTTATGGCTCATTTGGCAGAAGAACCCAACCTGAACTGACATGAGGGTATTTATGGCTTTTATTCAGCTCATTTAGTGTGAGTATTTACAGATTTTGCTTCAAAATATTAATGAGTTCAATTATGGGTTAGTGCCTTAGACACTGCTCTGGATGCTACATAATATATGATATATACCATATTACTTTTGTAAAATCTGAAAAGTTCTTGTCTTAGTCTGTTTTGTCTGTCTGTAACAGAATACCACAGACTGGGTAGTTTATAATGAATCAGAAGTTTATTGGCTCACAGTTCTGGAGGATAGGAAGTCCAAGAGCGAGAGGCTGGTATCTCACTGGGGCAGCAGGGAGAGAGAAAGGGCTGCAGTCGGGGAACTCACCCCTTTGCAATGGACCCTTCCTGATGGACGCACTCTCAGTGCAGGGCCAGCATGAATCCGTCCGTGAGGGCTGATCCTTAGTCCCAATACTGTTGCATTGGATATTGAGTTTCCAACACATGCTTTTTGGAGGATACATTCAAGCTATAGCAATTTTAAATTCTGAAAAAACCCTTGCCTCAAGAAGTATGGATTGTGAATTTGGGTTACTCCATCTTGTATCCAGTGTTACCTACTGCGATATATATTAATCTTATTCTTTTGCTTTGGCATTGGTCTATTCTTTTCTTTCAGTGTTTTCGAATTTTTTCTTTGGTGAACTTAAATTTTCTAGGAATAGTTTCCTCTGTTATTTGGCTCTTTAAGCCCTTATAATATTGACTTCTTTTATCTTTAATTCTGGGAAAGTTACCCTCATTATTTCTTGAAATGTTTTATTTCTTCCCTCCTTCTGAAACTCCGATTATCTGGATATTGTCTTTTTCATGCTCAATATTTCTACTTGATTCTTTTTCGTTGTTTCTTGTTTTGGTTTCATAGTGCTTACATCTCTCATTGACTTCTTAGGGGTGTATTCTTAGATCCTCCATTCCAATAATTCTACTTCAGATGGCATAAATTGTTTAGTGTGTTGTCTTTCTTTTACAGTAGTTTTATGCTCCAGATGTATCTGTTTGTCTATGTCCTTGGGGGGGGGTATTAGTTACTTACTCTAATGTCTATTGGAATTTGTGTCAGTCCAGGTGAGTTTAAGGAGAGGAAGGGCCTGAGTCTAGGTCAGCCAGCCGCCTGGCACCGCTGAAGCTGTTGAGTCTCCTCTTGGCTGATGCTGCATCAGGCAACTTCTGATGAGGGTTTGCTTCTTGCACTCTCAGAATGAGCAATATCGGGAAGAGGCAGTGTCCTTAGATCATAACTCCCTCTCGGCTCCGCACCCCTGGCCCTTGCTGTGGGAGCCCGAGTGGGGGCAGGAAGGGTGAGCGCCGAGCGGCACTGTACCTGTTTCCACAGCTTTCCCCCACAGGGCTTCTGTGTTGTCTGCATTTTATCTTGCTGCCTAAGACATCTAGGCTGTTGCTGCTAATGTCTGTGGTGAAGGGACAATCAAGGAGGGGCAAGGGCAGAATTCAAAAAAGCTTTTAGCTAATCTGTCTTTTAACTCCTACCTCTGCTGCCCTTTGCTTCTGGTCACCAGTTTCCTCTCAGATAAGTTCAGTACAGCTTCTGGTATCTCCAGCAGTTTCTGTTTGTTTTTGTTGCTGCTGCTGTTACTGTTCCTGGAATCTGGATTTACTTCTATGTTTTTTCCTTCCCAGGGTTGATTCTGTTGGGACCACAAGCCTGTGACAGTTTGCAATCTTGGTAGGAATTGGATGACCTCATTTGGGCCAATAAGGTTAGTTACACAAAGATTTCCTCAAAAACATGAAAATCTTTAGTTAAAAGTGTATACAAACTAAATGAAAATAATCATGTACGGGTTCCTGTTATCTATTGCCATGTAACAAACTATCTTAGAACTTAGTGGTTTTAACGAGCAATTCTTTTATTAATAATTTACCTCTCATTTTTGAAGGTCAGGAATTTGAGCAGGTATTGGTACTTCTTCTTTTTATTTATTTATTTATTTTTGAGACAGAGTCTCACTCTGTTGCCCGGGCTAGAGTGCTGTGGCATCAACCTAGCTCACAGCAACCTCAGACTCCTGGGCTCAAGCAATCCTCCTGCCTCACCTCCTGAGTATACGAGACTGCAGGCATGCACCACCATGCCCGGCTAATTTTTCTATTTTTTTCTAGAGACAGGGTTCCACTCATGCTCAGGCTGGTCTTGAACTTCTGACCGCAAGCAATCCTCTTGCCTTAGCCTTCCAAAGTGCTAGGTTTATAGGCATGAGCCACAGCGCCCAGTCTCATATTCTTTTAGTAAAGTTGTAAAATTTTATTATGTAAGTTTGCATATTTCTTGTTAGATTTGTTCTAGGTATTTTATGGATTTTTTTTCTATTTGAAGTCCTATTGTTATATTTTCCTAACTGATTAATATATAGGAACCTAATAATTTTTATATGCTATTTTTTTTTTTTTTTTTTTTTTTTTTGAGACAGAGTCTCACTCTGTTGCCCAGGCTAGAGTGAGTGCCGTGGCGTCAGCCTAGCTCACAGCAACCTCAAACTCCTGGGCTCAAGTGATCCTCCTGTCTCAGCCTCCAGAGTAGCTGGGACTACAGGCATGCACCACCATGCCTGGCTAATTTTTTCTATATATATATTTTAGCTGTCCATATAATTTCTTTTATATTTTTTAGTAGAGATGGGGTCTCGCTCTTGCTCAGGCTGGTCTCGAACTCCTGAGCTCAAACGATCCGCCCACCTCGGCCTCCCAGAGTGCTAGGATTACAGGCGTGAGCCACCGCACCCGGCCTATATGCTAATTTTTAATCCAAACACCATACTGAACACTTGAATCAGTTTTTAAAATTTTATTTTTGTTATTATCATTTTCTTTTTTGTGATGGGATTTTGCTATGTTGCCCAGGCTGGTCTTCAAACACCTGGATGCAGGTGATCCTCCGTCCTCAGCCTCCCTAGTAGCTGGGACTACAGGCATGCACTGCCAGGCCTGGTTTTCAGTTAGTTTGATAGTTGAAATGCTTATTGTCTTCCAAATATCTCCACATAGTGGCATTTTTTAGTTGTTTTCGGATATTTAAACTGTTTATCCTTTTGGAATCTTAACTGAATTAACTAAGACCTCTAGTATAATGTTGAATACTGCTAGTGTTGGCTGAATATTCCTGCTTATCCTGACTTTTTATAATCGACCATGTTATCAAAGATTACATTTTCAACAGCGTTTTAAAAGATTGTGGAACACTTGAGTCCTATTGCCATATTAAGTATGCCTTGTAATTTTTTGTTGAACATGATGATATACTGGGTAAAATGAGCCATGGTAAATAGGCATTTACTGTGAGGTTTTATGTTTATCTGGTTGGGTTTAGGCCGTTTTACTATTTACTTTTACTATTTACTAGCTTTAGGTGTTGGAGGATAAAGTTTCCTCTTGTGCCCTTATGCTTGTCCTCTCTTGTCTTTGAGTTTGAGACTAATAAGGCGCTTGTTTCTTTTGTCATCCTGTTATGTGGGAGCCCTGTAGGTGTGTGACAAGGTGTGGGGGGAGGGGAGACATTAGATAGTGCCATGGTTAGTTCTCAGGTTTTCAGTGAGTCTGTGCCCCTGGCTGTGACCTACACAAAAGTGCTTCTCAGTTTTGTTTTGTTTCTACCCCCAAGTGAGACAAAAAGGCTGGAGCAGACTGGAGTGGGATATTTATTTCCCCTCCTCCAACTTGATTAGTTTTTGGTGAAACCCGGTTGGTTAGGCTCCGGTGAAGTTTCTCTCCAGGGCCAGCCTTACTAGGAGAACAGAATGCTCTGTGTGTTGCACCATGGCTGCCTTCCCCTCCCTTTGCTGAGGCACAGGAGACTTTCTCTGACCTTCACTGTGGGAACCTGGTAGGACGGTTCCTGGAGGTGAAACCCACAGACGTGTGGGGGCCTGCCTAAGACCAGGCACCCCTGGCATCCTTAACTCTTAAACTTGTCTACGCTGAGCCTCCAGCTAGTCGTAAATTACAGTTTAGATTTTCCTGCCCTGGTACTGGGTTCTGCAGAGTTTCTGCTTGTGGGTTTGTGTTCTGGCTGAGTTGTGGTTCTCTGCTTGCCTGCCTGTCTCTCTCATTTGGGGAGCAGCAGTTTTCTGTGTACCCTCATTTCTCCAGTGGATCTGAGATGTTGGGTTTTCCATTTGTTCAGCCTTTTTCTTGTTCTGTGGATGGGAATGATGACTTCTAAGCTCCTTACAGATCACAAACCAGAAGTCAGATTCCATATTTTTTCAAGATTGATTGATTGCTTGCCAGTATTCACATTATAATAAAGTGACTTCTATTCAGGCATGTTATTAAATGTATACTTATCAATAGCTAAAGTAGAAAGGCACAGATTAGAAATTTAAGTAACAGGAACATGAAGCCTTAGAGTTGCAAGAATGAAACATCAGAAATACATTTTCTGGCCGGGCGCGGTGGCTCACGCCTGTAATCCTAGCACTCTGGGAGGCCGAGGTGGGCAGATCGTTTGAGCTCAGGAGTTCGAGACCAGCCTGAGCAAGAGCGAGACCCCATCTCTACTAAAAATAGAAAGAAATTATATGGACAGCTAAAAATATATATAAAAAAAATTAGCCGGGCATGGTGGTGCATGCCTGTAGTCCCAGCTACTCGGGAGGCTGAGACAGGAGGATCGCTTGAGCTCAGGAGTTTGAGGTTGCTGTGAGCTAGGCTGATGCCACGGCACTCACTCTAGCCTGGGCAACAGAGTGAGACTCTGTCTCAAAAAAAAAAAAAAAAAAAAAAAAAAAACAGAAATACATTTTCTGTTGAGGATTTGCAACTTGGTTTTTTTTTTTGCATACAATATTTAACATGTCAGCATTGTGTTGTTTAATAAATACATGTTTATGTGAAATATTCCACAGAAACTCCATGGTCATCTGATTTCTTAACCTTTTGGCCTGCAGGGCCTGTGATCATCATAGTGGAATAATAGCTTGCTTGTTGGCATCAGGAAACAGATTTAAAGAAAGCATTAATAATTTTATGCCTCTTTACATTCTGCAAAAATATCCTTAATGTTCTACTGGACTGTAGCAAGACTGCCTTATCTGAAAGCTGCTTGGTCATCTCTGAAATTATCTTTTCTAAAGTATTTACTGAAATAAAGTGCTGCGTGCCAGTTCTCCCACTTGTTCTTTTATCACCCCTGCTCTTGCACATTCCATGTGTGAAAAAGGAACAACCCGATATTGAGAAGAAAATAGAATGCATTTTTCTCAGTAGTAGCATAAGAATCATTTTTCTCTTCCTACTCCTTCATTTTAACACAGTACAATACAGAGTATAATAAGGTCCCAATGTTTTGAGCCATGGTAATCTGAAACTTTTTAACTGACTGTAAGTGCTGGAGTTGCTGTTGCCAGATACAGCAAAGGTTATGGATTTTAAATTGGGTGGTCGCTGCCTTGCAATTTAGTTTGAAACAAAAGAGAAAGATCTGTTAGCTGTTTACAGAACTGTAGTGGATTCTTTACCCACTTACTGTTGTGCATCACAGTGCTGGTGAACTTGTAAGGTGAGCTTAAAAGCAATGAACACTGATTTACAGGAGAAAAAATGCCACTTTTCTGTTTATATTATCTGCCTTCCCATCTAATGTTTCCCCACATGGCACTGATATTTTGTGACACTGTTTGTCTCTGAAATGTATCATTTTAGACACATATGCAGTTATCATACATTTGTACAATTAGTAACACTCTGGTATTTCTATAATGAGCCAGGTATTGATGAAATAATAATAAAACAGACATCATTTCTCCCCTCGTGGCGCTCACTCTAGTGGAGAAGATGTTTACTGTACAAATGTGTATGTGATATCAGGGGATGATAACTGCTCTGTGGGAAAAGAAGATAGAGAATGACAAAAGCATCCATGTAACCAAAACGTCTGTACCCCTGTAGTATTCTTAAATGAAATAAAAACAAGGAAGATAGAGAATGTGTGAGAAATGATGATGTTAATTTAAATAGGGTGTTCAGGGAAGGCATCAGTGAGGTGAAACACAGGCAAGGGTTTAAGGGCGTCAGCCACAAAGCTCCGGAGGGCGGAGCATTTTCATCAGGGATTAGGAAGTGCCAAGCTGTGTGTGCGAGAGGAACACTGAAGAAGGCAGAGTGGCTGCGAGCCACGGGGCCAGGGGTGGGAGTGAGGCCAGAGAGGTGACCAAAGGCAGTTCATGTTTGGCCTTCCAGGTCATGGAACGTCTTTGGTTTTTATTCTTTTTATCATTGAATGGTTTTGACTAAAAATGAAGAGGAAGGACATGCACTTTTTCTAGTGGTTGGCTCACCATGCATCCGACTGAGAACCAGTACTGACTGGCCACGCTGTCCCCTCTGGCCACGCGAGCCACCTTGCTCCTTCCGCACACTCCCCCCGGGACCCCTCAGCTGTCTGCAATGGAGTGTAGAGCACGTTCTGCAATAAGGTTGTTTATTCTTGGTGGCGGCTTTTCTTTCTGCCATTTATTGTTCTGCTGTACAGTTTTAACCTATAACAACGGGGTGTGCAAATGTGCGCTGGTGCCGGTGGAGGACCTGCCCTGGTGAAGCAAAGGAAGAGCACTGTGCTCACTGTGTGGACAGCTCGAGTTTTCTTCAGGGGAAGCGACTGAGGAAACGGAGGGGGACAGAACAGTAGAGAGCTGGGGTTGCTGTAAGACCATTAGACATTCTGGAAACATCAGAGCCATTCGTGCAGCCCGAGGGGATTAACCAACAATTCTATGACAGGTGGCCAGAGACACTCTAACTGGGGCGTTCCCTGATTTCAGGGATTTGCGTAAAGCAGAGGAGCGGCTGGTCAGTGCGCTGTGTCTCCGTAGCGCTGTGCTGAAGGCGCCCCGGACGGCGCAGGCTCGCTCAGCACCTCCACTTTTGGGAACCACGTTCCACACCCTAAGTGAGGCGTGAGTGTAATAGAAATGTCTTTTTTTCTTTTTCTGAAAACACAAATGTGCATGTTCTTGATTTGTTTAATTTCACACAAAACCACATTCTATAACCGGTCATCTCAAAAAAATAAATGAGTTCACTTAATAAAGATAGAAAATTATCAGTTGAGAAATGAAAAAGAACCATACTTTCTAGAAAGACATCTTAGAGGACCGACTGAAATGTTTTACCTGTACTGTTAAACCTAGAAGTTCCAAAGGCCATTTAATATACTGGAACTGTCTCTGCTGCCTTAGGAGTGGCCACCGTGTTTTGTTGCAGACAGTCCCTTTGGGGTGTAGCAGATGGTATTCCTTGTGGATTACACCTCTGCAGCTCCTTTAATATAACTGTGAAGAAAGTTCAAATTTGGCCATATGTACTTGAAAACAAACTAGAAAGTCTCTTGGCAAAGCAGTGGAGCAGGCAGGTTTTGGTGTGCCCACCCTGTTGTTTGTGTCCTTAACCAGCTCGGAGCTGTCCGTTGGTGATCTAATGTCCACAGCCTTCAGTGTGAGTTCAATATGGGGAAGGGGGTAAGAAGTTAGTAGAAAGTCTTTTATTTTTTGAAATCATAATGTCTTTGTAGGTTTGTAAGTGTCAGGGGAAATTTTGCTTTAATGCTTTTCTTAAATTGATCTTTATTCAGTTCAGATTGGAGTTTTTAAACTACATACCTCAAAATGAAGCAAGTCTTTTTTTGGTTTGTTTTGTTTTGAGACAACCTCACTCTGCTGCCTGGGCTAGAGTGCCGTGGTGTCAGCCTAGCTCACAGCAACCTCCAACTCCTGGACTCATGGGATCCTCCTGCCTCAGTCTCTCAGGTAGCTGGGACTACAGACATGTGCCACCATGCCCGGCTAATTTTTTCTATTTTTAGTTGTTTGGCTAATTTCTTTCTATTTTTAGTAGAGATGGGGTCTCGCTCTTGCTCAGACTGGTCTCGAATTCCTGAGCTCAAGCAGTCCTCCCGCCTCGGCCTCCCAGAGTGCTAGGATTACAGGAGTGAGCCACTGCACCCAGCCAAAGCGAGTCATTTCTTAGCAAACATGAGGTTGTTGCAATTTTTAGTTACTTAAAATGTGACATCAGATAAAGTAATCAATAATATTTAAAAGAAAAGATTTAATTCCTTTTGAAACTTTTATACAAAAAAAATAAAACTTATGTAATGATGCACACCAATAAACAGGTATAAGCCACCACCCAACACAGATGTCCTAGTGGCGGACAGTTGAGTAGTTTCTAGTTTTTAGTTTTTTCTGTTACAAACTATGCTGTAAATTCTTGTACCTATATCTTAGTACCCCCCTGACTTTTAGTATCCTTGTTTCTCTAACATATATCTAGAAGTAGAATTCTCAGTTGTGAGGTGTGGGCATGACCAATTGTACAAGATAGTGCCACATGATTTTCCAAAGTGATAATTGCTCCCATGTCACTGTGTGTAAGTTCCACTTTCACATCTTCATCAATGCTTGATTTTTTCCGACATTTAAATTTTTGCTAATCTGATGGGTAAAATGGGATTTCATGGACTTGTTCTTTTCTGATTGCTAAGAGGTTAGGCATTTCTTTATGTGCTTAATTGCTTGGTATGGTTTCTTCTGTGAAAGACATGCTTGTTCATGTCTTTTGCACATTTTTCTGTTTTTTCTTAAGCCTCCCTTTATGTTCTGAAAACAAATTCTTTGTTGGTTATATGTGTTAAAACATACTTAACTAACATCTTCTTGGCGTATGTTTTTGTGTTTAAGAATGTTTTCTTACACTTGGTAATAAAGATTTCATCCAGATTTACTTGTAAAAGTTGAAAAATCTTGCCTTTTACACAGAAGCCTGGAATTGATTTTTGAAGAAGGGATTTAATTGCATTTATTTTCTATATGGAGAACCCTCTGTTCCACAACTACTTACTGAGTAGTCTTTCCTTTCACCACTGGTGTGCAGTATAGAATAGTGTAACAGGCTCCCATACATGATGCGTTCGATTATAGATTGTATTAGCCCACTGGTTCAGCATCGTGCCAACTCCACAGTAACTTCTGCAGTTTGCTTTATAGTGTCCTGATACCTGGGAAGGCAGGTCCCTTTCTTTTTCTTCTTCTTTTGTAATGTTTAGGCCATTCTTAAAATTTATATGGCCACTCTGTATAAATATTTATACAGAATATAAATATTATTTATATTTATATATTATATTTACATGGAATGGCCATGTAAATTTTCAAATTAGTTTGTTAAGTTTTCCAAAAGCCCTGTTGGACTTTGGATTAGACTTGCACTAAATCTATAGATATGAGTATTCCTATTTATGAAGCTAATGTATGTCTTCATTATTTAGTTATTTCCATAAAGGCTTTTAAAAAACTTTGTGCTAATGAAAACTTTTAAACATATTCAAAAGTAGACAGTAGTATGATGAGCCCCGTGTATCCATCTCTCAGCTTCAACAATTTCAATTCTTATCTTTACTTTATTCTATCCACTCTCTTCCTTTCCTCTATAATTTTGAAGGCAAACCTGAGGCATATCAGTTTATCCATAATTATTTCAATATGTATCCCTAAAAAAAGACTTAACCACAATATCATTATGATATAAAAAATTGATAATTTAAAAGGGTTTATTTACACATAAATGTACATATAATTATGAAACAAATGTATTGTGAAGCAAATATTACTCAAGGTAAGAAATAGGACATTGTCAGCACCCCAGAAGCCTCCTGTGTCCTTTCCAATTACATACGTTCCTGTTCCAACATCTGGTGGAACTGCTACCCTGATTTTTATGGTACTTACTTCCTTCCATGATTTTTACCATCTATATATGTATCCCTAAACAATACAATTTAGCTTGCCTATTTTGACTTTAAATGGAGTCATAACTGGAGGCAATCCTTTGTGTTTTCTTCTTTAATTCAATATTTTATTTATTTATAAGATTGATCCATATTCATGTAGGCAGCTAAATTTCATGTTCATTTTTCTTTATTGTCTTATTGTATGGCTGTACCATAATAGATTTATCCATTATAGTTTTTTTATAATCTGGGTTGATACCCGATGCGACCATTAAGAACATTGCTCTTTTATGCATTTGTGTGTGTGTAGCCTGGTGAACATGTGCATGAGTTTCCCTATGGCTGTGCCCCCACAACCAGGTGGCAGAATAGCGACCCCTGCCACCCAATCCATGGGAAAAATTGTCTTCCATTAAACTTGGGAACTGGGGGGCTGCATGGCAAGAGATGAGCGACTTCATCATCTGTGTTTACAGCCATTCCTCATGGCTCCCCACACTCCCCCTCTGAAAAATTATCTTCCATGAACCCGGTCTCTGGTGCAAAAAAGGGTTGGGGACCCCTGCTCTAGGGTATATACCTAGGAGTGAAATTATTGGCTCTGAAGTCTAAAGAGTTCACCTTGACCATGCAAGAGCAAATTGTTTCAAAGTTGATGTTATTCTTTTACATTCTCACCAGCAGTTTGAGTGTTCCATTATTTCGTATCTTCAGACTTTAAAACCTTTAGCAATTGGGCAAGAATGTAGTAGTGCTTCTTTAAGTTTAGCCTTGTATTGTCTTACATTTTAATATGAGAGTGAACAGGCCGGTCTGAAGGTAGTCAGTTATCTCGATTGTTCACCGTCAGTTATAGACTGAACGCCTTGTTCTGCTCTTTCCCCTCTTCTCACTACTGCACTTGTCTTAAAAAAAAAAAAAAAAAAAAGAAAAAGAAAAACCAAAAGAGAGAGTGAACAGTAAGCCTGACTTTTTTGACTAATACCTTGTGAACCTCAAGATTATACATATAAATTAGAGATTTCTTAAACTAAAATTCTCCAGTTGAAGTCTTCCACACTTTTGTTCAAATTCCATTTATATTATAACATAAAATCAGTTCTTTCAAGGTATAGAAAAAGGCACATTTAGATAAATTGAAGCAGATTAATTTAAGACATTATATACTATAACATCTTTTGTTTTTATGTTTATTTTCTAGTATGGTTAGGCATGAATCTAATTTGGCACATTCTCCTTATTTTGTTCCTAGTAACTCTTGTAGAAATAACATAGTAGCCACCAGGCATCTTTGTCACTCTATAATCATTATTACAGCTTAATTTTTTAAAAGATGAAAAATAAAAATGGAAGTTCTCGGTGGCTCACGCCTATAATCCTAGCACTCTGGGAGGCTGAGGTGGGCAGATTGTTTGAGCTCAGGAGTTGGAGACCAGCCTGAGTAAGAGCCAGACCCCATCTCTACTAAAAATAGAAAGAAATTATATGGACAGCTAAAAAAAAAAATATATATATATATATATATATACACATATATATATAGAAAAAATTAGCCAGGCATGGTGGCACATGCCTGTAGTCCCAGCTACTCGGGAGGCTCAGGCAGGAGGATCGCTCAAGCCCAGGAGTTTGAGGTTGCTGTGAGCTAGGCTGATGCCAGGGCACTCTAACCCAGGCAACAGAGTGAGACTCTGTCTAAAAAAAAAAGGAAAAAGGAAGTTCTAGTATTTTCCTGTAACTTCCCAGTAGATCATTTTGATCCTCCCTCAGGCGAGCATATCCCACATTGCAAACCGTCGATGACAGAAGTCAGAAGTTTAGAGCACCCAGCCCCAAATCTTTAATTTTATGGCTTAAGAAAATTATAATTTTTAGAGACTCCAACATCCTTCTTTTCACTCAACTAGCTTACTTTATAGCTTACTTTAATTAGGAGGAACATAATGGTGTATTTAAGCCTAATGAAACAGATATCAGCAATATATGTTGAGTAGGGTAAGCATATAGTTTATCACCAAATCACTAGACTTTTGAGGATGAAAGAGAGTAATAGTAATGTTAATCATTCACCACAGCAATAGGTATAAATCTGGACTGTCCAGGGCAAATCCATGATATATGGCCACCATCATGTTGCATGAGTGTAGTTAAAACTAATATCTTGCACCTTCATGTCATGGGGTAGAATAAAGTAATGTTCCATTTATTTTAGGTAGAGCAAAGTTTTAATTTCTCCTTTGTTGAAATGAGGAAAATAGTTTTTAAATGCCTCTCATAAATTTTCTCATTCTGTCTTGTTCCACCAAGGAGATCTTGGTCAGATGACAATCAGAAAAGATGGTTTAATCTATATAAGAACACCCTGCAAATTATAAAGTGTTATAGTGGGCCGGGCGCGGTGGCTCACGCCTGTAATCCTAGCACTCTGGGAGGCCGAGGCGGGTGGATCGCTCAAGGTCAGGAGTTTGAGACCAACCTGAGCAAGAACGAGACCCCATCTCTACTAAAAATAGAAAGAAATTATATGGACAACTAAAAATATATATATAGAAAAATTAGCCAGGCATAGTGGCACATGCCTGTAGTCCCAGCTACTCAGGAGGCTGAGGCAGGAGGATCGCTTGAGCCCAGGAGTTTGAGGTTGCTGTGAGCTAGGCTGACGCCACGGCACTCACTCTAGCCTGGGCAACAAAGTGAGACTTTGTCTCAAAAAAAAAAAATAAAGTGTTATAGTAACATAAGTTACATTTCATTATCAAGCCAGGAGGCAATGGAATAGGAAAGCTGAAGTTTATTTCTGCTTTTCTGACTTTGGTCTTAACTTTAAGGTTTCATTCTTTGAGTGGTCTTAGGTAATCCCCCAAGATGGATTCCCAAGTCCAAAGTGAAATACTTGATTAATATATGTTCCTTTCTACTAACATGAATGATAAAAAGTAAATTGTTTTAACAAATTGTTCTATTGTTAAATTCATTTTTTAAAAAACTCAGTTATCCACAAAGAATTAACAGATTCATAACTAGATTTTCATGTACTTAAATTTCTTATGTATTAATACTTTGCTTAAACAATTTATACATTTAGTACTATATGATAATTCTTAAGGGCTTTATTTTCATTGCAATGGTACCAATGGTATAACCTGCTTATTTAGGAAGAATAAATTATTTTTAAAAGTACAAGATGTAGGTGTAACAATTTTTATAATCATACTTTTGGCTATAAAACAATATCTATTTTAAGTTGGGATTACATTTTAGTCCCTGTCTCATTAAATTAACTAGTTATGCATGAAAGCCAGTATAGTGTAGTATAGTATTTCTAAATTTCAGCTATTCATGTACCATATTCACAATTTACCATAGCCCTATGTTACCTGTAATGTTATTCTGTATTTTTCTTTAAATGATTCTCCTTTTCACAAAAATTTAAGTGTGAAGAATAGTTCACTCTTACATATAAGAAAGAAATATTACTTCCCATAAATAAAAGATGTGCATATGCATACACTAAATTAAATACATAACTGTTAAAGGTTAATGTTATTAATATTTATATATACCTCCCAAAGTTATCTCAAGTACTTCTAGTGTGTTCTGCCACACTTTCCAAAATACTAGTGTTAGCACAGAGTGACTATACACAGACTGGATTCAAATCCTAATTCTTGTTAACTGTGACTTGGCACAATGAGTTTCTTAGATTCAGTTTTCTCATCTGTGAAGTCAAGTTGATGGTTTTACTCTCATAGCCTTCGTTATTGTACGGGCTAAACAATGCCAGTGAAGAGTGCCTGTCACATAGTAAGAGCGCAAAAATTGCTAGTCCTTATTATTGTTTTTATTATCTTAATCGTCAGATATCTTTGTTATCTGACAGTAGTCATCCTAAACAAAATACGTCACCCAAGAAAGACGGTTTAAAAAATGGTGATATAAATGTAGACTTTGATCAACTGAAAGTTGATGATAAAAGTTAGTATAAAAATATATTATCTTTCATAGTTGCCAGAAAACAGTCAAGGTTTAAAATATCTCCAGTTTTTATTCATTAAGTCAAAATAAATATTTTTAATTGACTACAATGGCATCATTCTGATTGTGAATGTTAAGTATGTTCTTATTTTTGCTTGACTTGTCTTTAAAGTCACCTGATATATCCGATAATGCTGAATAATAATACGGACTTTTATTCTTCTGCTTCATGTTTCCAATTTGAAAACTTTCTTTCTTGTGTCTAATTGTATCTCTGTAAATTGTGTACATTTTTTTAGTTTTCTCCTCTATGAAAAGAGATTATGGTCATTCCGAAAGATCACTAATTTTAATGATATAAAGAGCTGCAGCACTAGTTAGTCCTTTTAAAGAAGTTTTCTCTTATTCTGTATATAAAGATAATGTCTTTTTTCCAATAAATAACAATTGAAAAATCAGAATAGTAACAGTTTTAATAAACTGAGAATCAATATTAATTAAAGGAAACTAGGAAGCTGATCACTCAAACTGAAAAGAATTTCTTATTTCGGGACTGCTGAAATCCCTTCTCACAGAAGCTTTATGCTTGGTTCTCTTATTTTGCTTAATATTCATCTTTAGATTTGTATATAAAACAAGTAATTATCATAGTGATTCATCATGCTTTTTAGATAACTTTTCAGAGGGTTAAACATTGTAGGTAATTCATAGCTCATTGTTTTCAATTTATGAGACTGTAGAAATTACCAAGAAATAAGTGAAGACTGGTTTGATGCTAAAGAAAACCTGACAGGATTTGACTTCTCAGGAAGGAAAGAAAATCAAATAGAACAAGATAGATGGAATCTGAAGTTTACACTAGGTTGGTTTAACAATTTACTGAGGAATCCTAACCTATTTGTAAAATAATATTTACCTGCTTCTGGGTTGTGTTGGGTGCCTGAGCTGTTTTAATATTTTATTCCTGTTTGTGGCTTTTCTTTATACAAAACGAGAAATTGGCCAGTTGGAGGTCAACTTTTTAAAGAACAGAAAATTGCTAAAAGCTTAAACCCAAGATTTAGTTAGTAAGTAGATAAGCTGCATTCTTTTCCACTGAGCCCTAACTGGACACTTTCCAGGTGCGGTTACCTGGGGAACAAAACCAACTTCTCAGCTTTCCTCAGATAACCAGTACTAATCTATCAAATCGGTATTAGTGATGGAAACTATTTGCTTTCCCTCACTTTAATAATTTCATCTATTTCAGGAGTATTTTCATCTTTAGATAGTCCTTAAATGCTTATAATAGTTAGAATAATCACAGGCACTAGAGAAAATTCTATCATTTCTTGTGATAGTTATGCTACCTCTCTTTATTTTTATCTGTATGTTTCTGTGGGTTTTTTAATTTTCCATATTAGCGATGGTTTTATTTTTTTCTGCTTGTATAAATAATGGCTTATTAAGATTTTTAAATAAAATATGAAAATATAAGAAAATTAAAATTACCTGAAGTTTCTCCAACCTTCACTAACCACTATGAATATTTTAGTGAGCATTTCAATGCATTTCTTTATGCATATATTAATACATATACACAACTTAAAATATTATATCATCTGATTTAATTGTAACTTTTTTTCTTTCCTTGCATTATTTTCCACCATATCACTTGTCACAATACTGTGTGTTTTGCTTACTTGATATTTGATTGATTACTGGGTTCACTGCCTTCCCACCCTTACATACTAGCTCAGCAAGATCAGGGATTTTTGTTCACTGCCAAGTACAGTGTGCAGCCCATAGGGTATCCAGTAGATATTTTGTATCGAATTAGTGAAGAGTTAGGTGATGGGTGTAATGTATACCTTCTGACTCCTTTGCTGTACTATATCTCTTTACTTCTTTTTCACTGCAATATAAAAATGTAAAGCTAGGTAGTTTCACTGTTTTCTCTGTAGAATACATTTATAATCCAAAGAGATTAACAAATTAAATGAAGTAAGTTAATGAAGAAGGTTAGGTATTGATTACCTAAAGATGAAAGACTCTGTCTGAATTCTAGCACCAATACTTAACAGATTTGTGACCTAAACTCCTGTGACCTCAGTATCATCATCTGTAAAATGTAAATAATATTAATAATAGCTCCCTCATGGGGTGGTTGGGAGAATCATGTGAGGTGATGTGTATATAAAGTGCTTAGCATGTTGCCTGGAGCAGAGCATTCAATAAGTGCTAGGCTACTCTTGTTACTGTTATTACTTAATGAACACAATAAAATTTACAAATCTCCCATTAGTATTTAAAAATTATTAAAACATAAGTAAAAGTACTCATGGATTCATTCAACAATATTTGTGTACTCCTTCTGTGCCAGGTATAGGATTTGCTAGTAATTCAAGTCTCAATTTAGTGAATCTGTGATTTCAGACCATTATTGACTATGAGATGACAGTCTAAGAATTTTGAATTTTTTTGTCAAGCAAGAAAAAAAATTATCTATAATCCTAGTATTTGTGGTTTCCAAAATCATGCTTTCTAACTCAAGTAATTTGTCTGTTTTTTTCTTATGTGCTCTTAACATTATCACAAGCTGTATAATACCTGCTGTTGACATTTGTCTGATTGAAAGGTTTTCTTGGTACGTTATTTCCCGAACAAAGGAATGTATGTAAAGAAGTCTCTGAAACCACTAGCTCTAGCCAGCACTAACACTAAGGAGTTAAGATCCTGTGTACATCCAGTGTTCTCATAGCACTTCTCTGAACCAGGGACAAATGACAGACGTTTTTAGTTGTGATGTACAGTCAGCCCATGGGTTCTGTATTCAAGGATTCAACCAACTTTCTTGTCATTATTTCCTAAACAATGCAGCATAACAACTATTTACATAGAATTTACATTGTATTAGGTATTGTGAGTAATCTAGAGGTAATTTAAGGTGTATAGGAGGATGTGTGTGGATTATATGCAAATACTATGCCATTTTATATAAGGGATTTGAGCATCCTCAGATCTTGGTATCTGCAGGGAGTCCTAGAACCAGTCCCCCAGGGATACCAAAGGACAGCTGTAACTGATTACTCCGTTTAGATGTAATTTATTCATTTGAGCTATGAGAGACTTAATATCAACTAATCCATACCCATTTATTTTTCAAGATGATATGATTAACGCCCAGAAATCTTAACATTGTACTCCAGGCTTTTGGTCTTCAGTCTGGTCATGCTGATATTTGTTGATAACTTTTTGATAAGCTTTGTGATAGTAAAAAGAAACCATGAAATATTTAGCAAGTTTTCATTTTCTCTTAAACATCTCAATACAATGATGATCATTTCTGTGGTATATTCTGTTTTTCTACAAGCAGAAATGTATGCTGAATCCTTACGAAGACATAAAGGTTATTTGGTACATGTTGGTGGTCTCTGCCCTTCAGTATCTGAGGTATGCCAAGATTTCTTTTTGAACTTCATATTATTTCTCTTTTTTAAGGCTGATTGAAGGTCTCATTTCCAGAAATACCTAGTTTCTGAAATTTCAATTTATGATTCTTCTACTAACTACAGGTGTGTTTCCCAAATTCAGTCCGATGTGTATTACTGTGTGCCTGCTGCTCACTAGAGGTTCTGTGCCAGACATCAGCCACTGTGGGGATAGAGTCAAAGGCCATTCCCACAGGAGGGTCCCAGGCTAGTATAGGGGGCCATGCAGACAAATAGTTGCAGTCATTATAGACAAATAGCTGCAGTCATTAGTTCGTGCTGTTCTTAATCAGATCTTTCTTGGATTATACTTTGTAGCTTGTTACTAGTGGTATGTAGCAGATTGACTGACTTCCGTGTACTTTATCTTGTTACACACTGTTTCACAGGGAATGTAGAGAGCCTTAGTTAAGGAGAATGGGCTCCAGAAATAGATAACTTTGGCTCAATTCCCAGGTCTGTCAGCAACTTGATGAATAAATTTGGGCAATTTACTTGACCTTTTTGTACCTCAGCCTCCTCTTTGTCTATAAAGTGAGGTCGATAGTACTGTCATAGCATTGTTTGAAACTACTATGAGTTAAGTTTGTAAAGAACTAGGAGTAAAGCCTGGCACATAGTAGATGCTCAGAAAATTGTATTCTATTATTTCTGAGTTTAATTACTTTTTAGATGACACTTTTATACTTTAGGTAGATAGCTACATCATCTACATATAATCTCTTCCAATCTGTATGTTGCTACTTTCTATTTTGTGACATTGTCAGATCATTCAAATCACAGTGGTGATGGAAATACCTTTACTGTCTGCTGATAAAAAATGATGGCTGTTCATTTCAGATATGAAAATCTTTATCAATTAAGAGAGAATCCTGTTTGTAGTTGGGGTTGAAATTTGTTAAAAAATAGGTGTTTAATTTTATTTAATGGAGTCACCTAAGAGTATATGCTTTCTAAATTTTACTCATTAATGTGGTATTAATACAGTTCATTAAAGTAGTATTATAATCCTAGTAGTATTACCTGATGTGAAAGATTCTTTTAGCATCTTGTTGAATCCTTAAAACAAACTGTGGGGTTTTCTTTTCTTAAGTATTATACATACTGTGTGGAAATTTAGAAAATACAATTAAATGCAAAAATACAAGGAAGTTATGAAAAATTATCCATAGTCCCATCATTTGAAAACAACCACTTTTCAGATTTGGTATGTATCCTTCCACTGACACTCTCTAGGTCTGGTGCTTTTATAGGAATAGCTCTTGCCTGACTTTCTCAATTATATGGTTAAAGTTCTGATTCGATGTTTCAACTTTTTTTGGTTTTTTGGTCTAAATATTTCCCCACAACAAGGCCATAAAGATATTCTCTTAAATATTCTGGTAAATGTTTTAAATTTTTACTTTCACATTGCAAGCCTTTGAGTCATCTGGAGGTTATGTTTGAACATAGGAATTAATTTTAATTTTTTTAGTATAAATAGTCCCCAGATTGCTAATCTCTGCAACTTTATCATATATCAGCTTTGCAAATGTTTTACATTAAATTTTAATATAAAATTAATAGGAGATAATTTATGAGAAATGCTTAGTGTCTTTTATTTCTCATCTTTAATTTGGTTTTTATTTAGTTATCCTAAATAAACAGTCTTCCTGATTTCAAGCTAAGTATATCAACCTTTTGTTTTTGGTTTTTGTTTTTTTTTGACAGAGTTTCAGTCTGTTGCCCGGGCTAGAGTGCCATGGCGTCAGCCTAGCTCACAGCAACCTCAGACTCCTGGGCTCAAGCGATCCTCCTGCCTCAGCCTCCCGAGTAGCTGGGACTACAGGCATGTGCCACCATGCCTGGCTAATTTTTTTTATATATTTTTTTTTTAGCAGAGACGGGGTCTCGTTCAGGCTGGTCTCGAACTCCTGACCTTGAGCAATCCACCCGCCTTGGCCTCCCAGGGTGCTAGGATTACAGACGTGAGCTACCTCACCCGGGTTAGTATATCAACCTTTATAAGAGCATTTATTATTGTGAAAACTATATTTGAGCCAGTGATTACAAAATTAAGTTTGAGGTAATTTAAAGTCAATGAAAAACCTTTTGGTTTTCTGCTTTTCTATTTTAGATATGCATTTCTTGCTTTCCAAAAAAAAAAAACCACAAAAAACAGTGATATAAAGATGTCTGTGAAGGAAATGAATGCTGCCAAAAAGGTGGGGGCCTGTTGCTTTCCAGTCTTTTTTTTCTTCTTTATTCTTGAATAGTGCTACTCTATAAGTAACTAATCATTATACTTTCATCACTTTTTATAGCTAATGTTATCTCATAATTATTAAAACCATAAAAGTAGTCATTTTATTTTTTTATGCCCTCATCTGTACCTCACTGAGGTTTTAAACACGATGTGGAAAATGATGGAGGTTTGCTCTGCCTCCTGCTCATCCTATGACTCTGAGAGAGCTACCTCACTCTCTGAGCTTTTTGTCTTAAAATGAGGATAATAGTTCTTACCTCAAATATTTAGAAGTTTAAATGAGCTTAATATGGAAAAATTCTCAGTACAATGTACTGAGGATGTACTCAGTAAGTACAGCTATTATCGTTGCTGTTACATACCAGTAATTTGGCTTTTTCTTGGAGAGCTCATTTTTCCTGTGGTTTCAACTATCACTTTAAATATTACATTCCAATCTTTTCACTTATTTATTGAACAAAGAGTTATTTATTACATACCAACTGTGTACATTATTCTAGGAACTGGGAAAGCAACAGTGAACAAAATAGACAAAAATCTGTGCTTTTATATGAAGCTTAAATCTAGTGGGAGAGATAATGGCAATAAGTAAAATGTAATATTCTGGTGTGACAGAGCTAATATTTTATGTATTTTACCCTGACTTTTCATCTAGGATTTAAAGTCTGAGCCCTTCCTTTGTTGAATTTTTACAGGATTTACAGTGGTTTTGCACCATTTATAGTCTATTTGCATGGTTAATAATAACTAATTGATCATTTTAATTTTATCTTTCACAAGTGAAGGAGGCTGCACTTTATATTACTAGTTCCCCCACCCCCATAACCTGTGATACAATTCTGGGCATGTAGTTTGTGTTCATTACATACGATATTTAGTAAATAAAATATAGAATATTTATATTTACTCTTCAGACCAGCCTTTTATCAGGTGGGTTGATTAAAAGAATTAAGCTTTAATACCCTAACCCTAAAACATTCATTTTATTTAATGGGTTAACCCCTCTCCTTGGCATCTAGAATGGGTCTGATTATGTCCTGTCTTTGGGAGGGTTGAGAAAATAGTTACACCATTTGCTGTGTTCTGTGGTTCAGAGGAAGAATCCCAGTTGAGAAAGGCTGATTTAGACATAGTCTCATAGACTTTATCATTACTATAAAAAATTATGTGGGCATGTTTTCTTAATACATAGCCCTGAACACCACTGAAGTAAATTTACTTGGTATAAATAATCTTAAAGTAAAATTTTCAGAGCAGTTTATTTTATTTATAGTTTTAAAATTTATTTTAATTGAATAAGCTGGATTATCACTATGTATTGGTGTTAAGAAAACTTTTAAAATGCTTATTTAGGGTGTCAAGAATTGTAAACAAATTGAATCTGCTAAATTATTACCTGATGCACCTGTTAGATTCATACCTCCAAATACTCTGAACTTGCGTTCACCAAGATCATGAAGTGACTGGCTGAACTACATCCAGAAGTCAGCAGGTAAGAATTAAAATTATATTTTAATTGGTTTTAAGCTTTTTATGTAAAAGCATAGTTCCATTCAATAACTTAGCTATAGTCAGATTGTGTTACTTTGGGAAAGACAAATGCTCGCGTATGTTTTCACTTTGCCTAGTGACCATATTATAGAAGCTCTTCAGGAAGTAAGAATAAATCCTAAAGGGTTTCTGAATGGCTTATCTGTTAATACTATTGTGGAAATGACTTCATCCATTCTGAAAAACTCTTGTTTTTATTCCTAACTGGAAGCAGAGATCATACAACATATTCTTTTTTATTTAAATATTACTTTAAAATTTTAAGCTATTGGTTTCATTTTTCACATAAAATGAATATTAAATTAAAAATAATAAAATATAAAATTTAAAAACAAACATATTACTATTAATATAAAACCATTTACCCCAAAATTGCTTGGTTTAACATTCATCATCTCACAGTTTGCAGATTAAGATTCAAGGTTGGCTTAGGTGGGTAGTTTGCGTTCAGAGTCTTTCATGTTGCAGTAAAGAAGTTGGCCTGGACCGTAGTCACCCAGAGGCCACACTGAGCCTGGAGGGTCTCCTAAGACGGCTCATTCACATGGCTGTTGGCAAGAGGCCTCATGCCTTACTGCATGGGCCTCTCCACAGGACTCTTTGAATCCCTTTACATTGTGGCAGCTGGCTTCCCCTGAGCAAGAGAGCAAGGGGGAAGCTGCTCTGACCCACCCTCAGGAGTCACAATCCATCATTTTGCCACATTCTATTAGATGAAGGTCACTACATGCAACTCATACTCAAGGGGAGGCAAATTTAACCCCACCTCTTAAAGAAAGGCATATCAAAGAATTTGCTTATATATTTTAAAATGACCACCAGTGAACATATACAATACCTTTTTACAACATAGGTGAGAGTTCTGTTTCCAGTTATAGGTGTGTAGATGACTCAAGCCAACCGTCCACTGAGAACAACTAGAAAACCTGAATAAATATTTAAAAAAAAAAAAAAAACTGCTTGAAGGCACTGATGAGCTATCTAGATAATGATGAATTACTGGATAAGGGTACAAAGAGGAGTCTCAAAGTATGCCCAGTGTTTGGGGGGTACTTTCCCCCCAGTATTATTTGCAGAGGGGAAGCTAGGAGGGCATGGGCCATTTTCATAGCATTGCAGCCGGGGGCATGAGTGTTGAGCCTAAGAATACTGAGTTATAGAAATGCCCCCTGTATTTCTGGAGACAAGACTTGATTTCAGAAGTCAAATAAGGCTTTGCCTTAAAGAAAAAATAAATGTGTTAGTTCAAAAATTAAAAAAGGGAAAAAGGTGGGGGGTAAACTTTCACTTTAAGCAAGAGCTCTCTGCATGGCTCATGCTAGCTGCTTTAAGCTTGGGAACCACTGCTTTCTAATGTAAACGATTCCCAGAAGCATGATCCACCCTTGAGAGAGGCTGATAAAAAAAAAAAAAAAAAACAAAAAACTAAGATCTTAAAAAAGATGATCAAGTTATTGCTCAAATTCAACAGTGCTATATTAGAGCATAAGAGAAAATAGCTTCTAAACAGTCTGTGTTTTCTTGTGTAAAATGTTAAAGAAAATGTTAATAAAACTTATGCAGATTTCATAAGTTTTATTATGAAACTTATGAACTACAAGATGTTGTGCAAAAAACGGTTAGTCCGCCTGACTTGAAAAATTTAATGTTACATATATTGGCTTTTAATAATGCTAATTCAAAGTGTTAGCAGCTTTTACATCCGCCGCTCAATATTGGCAAACTTTTATTAATGCTCAAAGACCTCAATTAGAAATTAAGTTAAATGGCAAATCTTTTGTTAGACTTACAGACACTGGAGCTGATGTTACAATTATTTCTAAAAGTTTTTGGCCAAAAGCTTGGCCTTTACAACAAGTTCCTACTGTTCTTACCGGAATAGGAACGATGACTGACATATTTCAAAGTCGACAAATTTTAAATTGTTGAGGCCCTGATGGACAGACAGCCACTTTAAAACCTTACGTGGCTAACATCACTATTAATTTGTGGGGAGGAGATTTGTTACAGAAGTGGGGGAGCATACGTCAGTATACCTAATACATCTGCTAAACAGGTTATGCTAAGTATGAATTATAACCCTTGTTTTGGTTTGGGTAAAAGGAGGCAAGGGGCTAAGACTTTCGAGGCACCAAAGGCACATACTTTCGCGGCCACTGCTGCTGAAAAGCGCCATTCTGCTCTGGCTTTAAATTGGATATCACAAAAGCCTATGTGGACAGAGCAGTGGCCACTAAAACAAAAAAACAAAACCAAACAAAAATTGGGTGCTCTTCAAATATTAGTAAAAGAACAATTACAAGCAGGACATATAGAGGAGTCCACCAGTCCGTGAAATTCTCCTATATTTGTTATTAAAAAAGAAATCTGGCAAATGACAAATGTTAACTGATTTAAGAAAAGTCAATGCAATTATACAATCAATAATCAAGCCAAACATATTGTTTCTCATTGTCCCACTTGTCAATTAATTAATCAGCCTAAATTTTCTGCAGGAGTTAATCCTCGAGGTCTCTCACCAAATAAATTATGACAAATGGATGTTACACATATTCCTGAATTTGGCAAGTTAGGTGTTGTACATGTTACTGTAGATATTTATTCTGGTCTTATTATGGCTACTCCATCCTCTGGAGAAACTGTTAGACATATGTTCTCACACTTACACTCCTGTTTTATATACATGGGAGTCCCAGCCACCATTAAAACTGACAATGGCCCTGCTTACACTAGTCATTCCTTTACAGCTTTTTGTATTAAATGGGACATCAAACACATTACTGGCATTCCTTATAATCCTCAAGGACAAGGCATTATAGAACGTACACATCAAACTTTAAAAAAACATGTTATTAAAACAAAAAGGGGGAGGTACACAGTCTCCCAAAGATAGAATAAATCAAGCCTCATTTACCTAAAATTTTTTGAATATTCATAAGGAAAATAAATTAACAGCAATAGAAAAGCATTGGAATAGGAGTCCACAATCAGACTCTTTCCCTCACCAGCCTATCTGGTGGAAAGATGATGTAGAAAATAAATGGGAAAAAGGATGTGCAAAGGTGTGGAGGAGAGTTTTTCTTGTGTTTTGACAGATGACAGACCAACAGTTTGGATTCCAAACAGAAGAATCAAACCCAGAGTGGAAACTCGAGGGGAAAAAGCGGAAGACACGTCAGGCACAGACCATGACGTGGGGACAGCTGAAGAGAACATACAAAGAAGCAGATGGGATATTGAACCAGACATCTGTACCTAAAACATCTGTAAATCTTTTTCTTGCCGTGATCTGCCTGGTGAGCATGGTGGTAAGAGTGTCTGGCAACCAGACACATCACTATTGAGCATTCTAAAATTGCACCCATAGATATACCCCTTTGTAGGAAAGTAATAATTTCTGACCCTAAAACTTGGGTACAATGGGACAATTGTAGAGCTCACACGGGGCGCATTCTTGCTGGGTCCACATCTTATGGTGTTGTCCTAGACTGGAGTCCCTATGGACATCCTGCCTTCTCTCACAATTTTAAAAAGCTTCATTGGAATAAAACTGCCACCTCGATGTCTGTAAAAGACACTGACCTTAAAAGTCATATTACACGGTTCAATGATGGTATGAGCTCTTCAGCTCCTCATATTTTAGATGGCCCTATTCATGATCAGTTGTGGAAAATATCAGCTGCTTTGCACCCTTTGCAGGCCTGGATTAGCACACACACTTTGGATCCAAACAATAGCCGAGAATGGACTTTGAATTTAAATTCTACTCATTATATTCAAGTTTGTGTTAGACTGCCTTACTTATTTATGATTGGACATGCTGTTTATAACGAACCTTCTTTCCTTCTGACCTGTGACAACTGTTCTCATTATACCTGTATTAACAATTCTATAAAGTTCTTCCTTATAAAGAAACATTTTATATTCTCAAAGCCAGAACAGGCCGGGTGCGGTGGCTCACGCCTGTAATCCTAGCACTCTGGGAGGCCGAGACGGGTGGATCGCTGGAGGTCAGGAGTTCGAGACCAGCCTGAGCAAGAGCGAGACCCCGTCTCTACTAAAAAAAATAGAAAGAAATTATATGGACAACTAAAATATATATATACAAAAAATTAGCCGGGCATGGTGGCACATGCCTGTAGTCCCAGCTACTCGGGAGGCTGAGGCAGTAGGATCGCTTAAGCCCAGGAGTTTGAGGTTGCTGTGAGCTAGGCTGACGCCACGGCACTCACTCTAGCCCGGGCAACAGAGTGAGACTCTGTCTCAAAAAAAAAAAAAAAGCCAGAACAGGACTGTGGTTACCTGTTAAAATGAATAGAGTCTGGCAAGAAACACCAGCAATGTTCCTTTTGGACAAACTTCTTAACCACATTCTTAAATGTACAAAAAGATTTATTGGTCTCTTAATAGCAGCTATTTTGGGAATCATTGCTGTCACTGCTTCTGTGGCCACCGCAGGTGTGTCTCTGCATCAGACCATTCAGACCACTGAATTTGTTCAAAATTGGCACCACGATTTAAATCAATTATGGTCTACCCAAAATCAAATTGATTCTAAATTAGCTATTCAAGTGGCTGACTTACAACAAGCAGTCACCTTGTTGGGAGACCAGGTTATAAGTCTACAAAAGCAACTTAGACTTCATTGCGATTGGAATATCACTCAGTTTTGTGTTACACCTCATATATATAATCAAACTCGGTTTCCTTGGGAAAACATCTACTTAACCAAGCAAATCTGACTGAAGAGATTGGAAACTTACAACAAGAAATATTAAGTACCTTCAGTCACAAACTTAAATTGCTCTCTGAAGCTGACATTATTAATGACATCTCTTCTGGTTTAGAGTCAGCTGATCCACTTTATCATCTTAAGATCTATGGGAGTTCCACTGTTGTAACTTTTGGCATTATTTTAATCCTTTGCTTGTGTTTATTTATAGTCTGGAGAAAACTCCAAAGAAGACAAGAATCTGGAGACCAATGCCTCCCTGTGATGGCTGTCCGATTCCATCCACTTTCTTCAAAAAATAAAAAAGGGGAAGATGTTGAGCCTAAGAATACTGAGTTATAGAAATGCTGCCTGTATTTCTAGAGACAAGATTTGATTTCAGAAGTCAAATAAGGCTTTGCCTTAAAGAAAAGATAAATGTGTTAGTTGAAAAGCTGCCTCATCTCAGGAGGGCATCTCCCTGATCAGTAGAAGCTGCACTTCAAAGAGACAGCTGTAAACTGGGCCTTTGGTTCTCACCTGTTTTGAAAGACAAGGCATGCCTTTTCCTTAGAAGGAAAAGGTTGCAGGAGCAGACAGGTAGACCCCCAGAGATGAGAGCTGATCATATAGATACGCTAATGCCCAAGCTAGGCCCAGATGGAACCATGCAGTTCAAGTAATTAACACAAAGCACAGCCCATGTTGACTTCTGGGATCATCTCTGTCCCCAAGAACACAATCACCGGAGCAAAGATGTCCCTGTTTGTTGCTAAAGTAATAGCCTTATCATAAAACTTACAAGTTTGCCCCAAGACGATTTTATAACTCATTGTTCCCGTAGTTGGAGTTAGTTTAAGGATCTGTAGTAGCCTTTTAGGAGACTTTGACCCTAAAGCAAACTGCCTGTTAGTATGCAAATCCTGTTGCCCTTGGCAACGGGGGAGCCTGTAAGTACCCTATAAAATACCTGTGTGGAGTTTCAGTCAGGGATATATTTGATGTGGGTAAAAAATATATCCATCCGGATACATCCCTTTATTTATTTATTTTCATAAACCTTTACTTTATAAACTATATCTTTGGCTCCGTGTATTATTATTGCCATTACTTTATCTTTTATTTCTGTTTCCTACTATATTTTTCATCCTTTGCGATGACCCCTGCCTCAGAGACCTGTTCTGAAGAAAAAAACCTCTTTGCAGGGAGCCTAGCTAACTCCCTGCAAACTGGCATAGTCAACTTAGAGACCATGATCGAAATAAAGAGAAAAAAAAAAAACACCTCTTTGTGGGGAACGTAGCTAACTCCCCGCAGATGAAGTCTTGGTAAATTCTCAGCATGGGAGTTCGGACCCCAGTGGGCTGTACTTGAGGAGAACAAGTTTGAACCCTAGAAATACATGTTGCTCAGAAGGGCTGTAACTCAGCTTCAGAATTTAGTCCCTAAATCAGATTGAGATGATCTTGGGTTATGAGTTCTGCCAGGCACCTGGAAGAAATGAAAGTAAGACTTCTCTGGAAGAAAATAATATCATTTTAGGCCTCAAATTATTTATGCCAACAATTTAGTATTTGTTAGCTTATTTTATAAATAAGAACATACAGTCAAAATCATGGCCAGTGGGCACCGTGGCTCACACCTGTAATCCCAGCACTTCAGGAAGCTGAGGCAGAAGGATCACTTGAGGCCAGGAGTTTTGAGACCAGCATGGGCAACGTAGACAGACTCCATCTCTACAAAAAATGAGGAAGACATTTCAAAAGCTCAGGGAAAGCTAGGCCCCCTACACCAGTTAGCCCAGCTGTGGCTGCAAAGGACAAGTTCTTCAAGGAAATGCAAAGTGCCACTCTAGTGAACACATAAATGACAAAAAAGCAAAACAGCTTTATTGCTGATACAGAGAAAGTTTGTGTGCTCTGGATAGATCACCCCAGCTACAACACTCCCTTAAGCCAAAATCTAATTTAAAGCAGGCTCCTCCCTTCAATTCCATGAAGACTGAGAGAGGTGAGGAAGCTGAAGAAGAAAAGGATGAAGCTAGCAGTTGGTGCATGAGGCTTAAGTAAAGAAGCCATCTCCATAAATAGAAAATGACTAACATCCTAGGAGAATATGATTATTGGGATTTTGTTTTGACTAGAATTTCTGTCCCTCTCGGAGACCAAAATTTAGCCTGTTGCATATTTGGGAGCAATGTTTTTTAATAAATGTACTGCAAACCAGGTGTAATTCAACTCAATGAAAAAAAACCAACTGAAATCTCAAGCTATTTTGAAACAGGAAGGGGAAAATTTGCAAATAGAAGTTTTTCCCAACTGAAAAAGAGAGGGCAAAACAAATGAACCCTTTGGAAGGTATTAAAGAAGCTGTCACAATCCAAGTGCCAAGCAAGGTGATTGTCAGTCCTCAAATGCCGTTGGTCTCTGCCTCCAAAAAAAAACACAAATCATTTTATCTAAGTTATAATAGTCAAGCCTGTAAATAAATATTTTTAAATTTCTGAAGCTGTTCCTCCCTACTAAAAGATGCTCAAAATTAAAAAAATCAAAATATTTTTTAGCTGATTTTGTCAAAAAGGCAAATATTTCATAAGGTGTCACCATGCATGTTGGCCCTCAGTTTATCATGCTGTAACACACCATCTCTCAGGTTTTGCCGTGACAGTACCTAACAAGGCTTCCCGGCTCTCTTCAACACCTCCAAGCTCCCCTTTCTCCAAACACAAAAGGAAGAAGAAAACTACAAACCCCCATCTGCCCGCCCTACAGTTCCTGGGAGGAGACAGTCCTCAAATTGTTCCTGCTTAGACCCTGAAGCCTGGAGAAGGAGATGGGAACAGCTGTGCCAGCGGGCGAGGACGATGTCCAATAAGGGGGAGGAAATTTGGCTGAGGGGACAGAAGGGAGAAGGGACATGGAGAGGAGGGGTCAGTGGAGATAAAATGGTGAGGGGAGTGAGAAGAAAGGGCAACAAAACAGGGAGAAAGGAGTGAGGATCACACAAGACAGAAAAAGATAAAATGGAAGAGAAAAAGAAGGAAGGGTCAGGGTTAAAGGACTCAGAGACGGTGGCAAAGAGAACGCGGAAAAGGCTGTCACAGGGAGGAAGGGAGATTAAGGGGGTGCCACCTAAAGGGCTTCACCCCAGCAGGAAAATGGGCTGCACGGGGAAGGGGGAACTGGAAACCGAGCGGGTGGCAATAAGGGGCTGTGGGCGAAGGCGGGAGCCTGAGGGGGACGCCGGAGCGAGGGAGCGGCGGGGACGCCGGGGGCAGCGGCGGCTGCGGCTTGGGCCGGCCTCGCTCCCTCACCGTGGCTGAGCCGGCCCGATCCTCGGGCGCAGCCTCTGCCCCGGGTGCAGCAGTGGCCAGACCGGAGCCCGCCCCCAGGCCGAGCCAGCGCTGGGGCTCCGGGCTCGGCCCCAGCCTAGGCCTCTTTAATTCAGAAGCCGGAAGTGCCGCAGCCACAGCCCGCCCTGGAGCGGAAGCTCCGCCCTGCGAGGCCCCGCCCCAGCGCGAGAGCCGCGCCTGCGCGTTCCTGTTTCCGTTGCCGGGTCCTGGGGCGGGGTCTATGTCACTGAGCAGCCAGCAGAGGGCAGGCTTCTAATAGTTCAGAGCCCCGCAGTGTCTGAGCGTGTCCAAGGGGGTTGTTGGGGACCTGTCACCTGGGCGCTGCTTGGTGAAGCCTGGGGGACTCCAGGGGACTGCCACAGTGGGTACGGGGAGCAGCCCTGCTCCGATGGTCAAGAAGCTGAGGAGCCTGGTCTAAGACCAGGAGGGAACACTGGGTACCGACTCCCAGCCCCGGCATCCCATCCTCCATCCCCCTCGCCTCTGAGAAACTGGAACCCTCATACATGGCTGACGAGAGTGAAAAATGATGCAGCTATTGTTGAAACACTCTGGTGGTTCCTCAAAAGGTTAAGCATAAAATTACCATATGACCCAGCAAGTCCACTTACAGGTGTGTAACCAAAAGAATTCAGAACAGAGACTCAAACCTATACTTGCACACTAATGTTGATAGCAACCGTATTCACGCTAACCAAAAGGCAGAAACAACCCAAATGTCCATCAACAGATAAATGGATAAAGAAAATGTGGCGAGTACACACACAGGAATATTACTCAGCCATGGAAAGGAATGGAGTTATGACACCTGCTACAGCATGGGTGAATCTTGGAAACATTATGATAAACAAAATAAGCCAGGCACAAAAGGACAAATACCATGTGATTCCACTTCTGTGAAATATCTAGAATAAGGCAGATTCACAGAGACAAAGTATGTTAGAGGTTACCCAGGGCTGAGGGCGGGGATTATGGGAGTTATCGCCTAATGGTTACAGAGCTTCCGGTTGGTATAATGAGAAAATTGGAAATATATAATGGTGATGGTTGCACAACATTGTGAATGTACTTAACGCCACTGAACTACACTTACAAATGGTTACAGTGGCAAATTGTGTGTATCACAGGAAAAATAGGTTTAAAGTAAAATACTTTTTAAGATACACAAAAGCTGAAAGAATCAATTAGCAACAGACTCTTAAACTGCAAGAAATGTTAGACGTACTTTAGGCAGGAGAAAAATGATACCAGATGAGATTATGTTTAGAGATCTGGCCATGGTAACCAAATGGGTAGTATGTGACTTTTTTTCTTTTTAAAACGTCTTTAAAAGATAATTGACTGTTTAAACAAAAATAACAATAATGAAATTGGGGCGTATAACACATGTGTAAGTAACACATATGACAATAGCACAGAGACCCAAGGGGAAGCGACGGAAGGACGGAGCATGCTGTACGGCTCCTACGCTGCGCAGAAAGTGGTGTCGTATCACTAGAAGGTAGAAACCAACGGTATTGTGACGTATCCTACGCTGCACAGGACAGCTTCCCACACAAAGAACTATCCAACCCAAAATGTCAGCTTGAGAAACCATGCCCTAAAGCTAAATAACTAAAACAGTAAAACAAAAAGTTATAGCTAATGGGCCACAAAGGCAATGAGAATGAAAACAATACTCAATGCAAAAGAAGTCATAAAAGAAAACAGAGCAAAGGGCTGATGAGATGAAGGGAACACATACAGGAGGGTTTGGTGAATGGAACATGGTGGAAATGACACGGTGCCAGCTCCAGGCCCAGGACTCATAAAACCAGCAGCTTCCACTGTCTGTCTCTCGGAACATTTGCTCTGGAGGAAGCCGTCACTCACATCGCCACCTGGGCTCCACCTCTTGTCAGACCAGTGGTGGCATTAGATTCTCATAGAATCTCGAACCCGACTGTAAACTGCGCGTGGGAGGGACCTAGGTTGTGGCTCCTTATGAGAATCTAATGCCGGATGGTCTGAGGTGGAGCGGAGGCTGTGATGATAGCGCTGGGCAGCAGCTGCAAATGCAGATTACCGTTAGCACAGAGGTTTGACTGAACAATGAATGTGATGCGCTTTTTTTTTTTTTTTTTGAGACAGAGTGTCGCTTTGTTGCCCTGGCTAGAGTGAGTGCCGTGGCATCAGCCTAGCTCACAGCAACCTCAAACTGCTGGGCTTAAGTGATCCTACTGCCTCAGCCTCCTGAGTAGCTGGGACTACAGGCATGCACCACCATGCCCGGCTAATATTTTTCTATATATACTTTTAGTTGGCCAGATAATTTATTTCTGTTTTTTTTTTAGTAGAGACGGGGTCTCGCTCTTGTTCAGGCTGGCCTCGAACTCCTGTCCTCGAGTGATCCACCCGCCTCGGCCTCCCAGAGTGCTAGGATTGCAGGCGTGAGCCACCGCGCCCGGCCTGATGCACTTGAATCATCCCAAAACCTTTCCCCCCTCCCCTGGTCTGTGGAAAAATTTTCTTCTGTGAAACCGATCCCTGGTGCCAAAAAGGTTGGGGACCGCTGGGATATAAGACAAACATACAAAAATAAATTCTATTTGAATATACTAGCAATGAATGATTGGAAATTGAAATTACGAATGATACCATTTACAATAGCATTTAAAAAGAAATATTTACAGTTAAATCTGACAAAACTACAGAAGACCTGTACTATAAAAACTGTAAACATTGCAGAGTAAAAATAAAGGAGACCTCAGCACAGGGAAAGATACATCTTCGCAGCTCAGAAAAACACTCAGACATCAATTCTGACCAAATTGATCTGCAGATTCAGCACAAGCCCAGTCAAAATCTAAGTGTTCTCTGTTGTAGAAATTGTCAAGCTGATTCTAATATTCATGTGGCCATGCAAATGATGTAGAATAAGTCCTCCAGAAAAAAAAAAAGAACAAAGATGGAGGACAAATACCACTCAATTTCAAGGTTTTTTATAAAGCTATGGTAATCAAGACAGTGGTAAAAGACAGACAAATAGATCAATAGAATGAAATAGAGAGTTCAGAAATAGATTCATGGCTGGGTGCGGTGGCTCACTCCTGTGATCCCAGCACTCTGGGAGGCCGAGGAGGGAGGATCACTCGAGGGCAGGAGTTCAAGACCAGCCTGAGCAAGAGCGAGACCCTGTCTCTACTAAAAATAGGAAAAAAAAAAAATTAGCCAGGTGTGGTGGTGGCACCTGCAGTCCCAGCTACTCAGGAGGTGGAGGCAGGAGGATCACTCAAGCCCAGGAGCTAGAGGCTGCAGTGAGCTAGGCAGACACCGTGTCACTCTAGCCCAGGTGATGGAAAAAGACTCTGTCTCAAAAAAAAAATACATAAATAAAAATAAAAGGAAAAGAAATAGACTCACTCATGCATGGAAAACAAATGTGTTACAGATGAGCAAAGGCCATGTAGTGGAAAAAGGATTGTCTTTTCAATAAATTGTACTGGAAAGTGTGGCTACTTATGTGTCAAAAAAAATTTTAACTCATTCCACACCTCATACATATATGAAAATTAACTTAAAATGGGCCATAAACATAAATGTAAAACTATAAACTTCCAGAAGAAAATAGAATATGTTTGTGATCTTGGGCTAGGCGAAGATGTCTTAAATATAACACCTGAAGCATGATTTTCTGAAAAAACACACAGAATTTTATCAAGATTTTAAACTTATATTCTTCCAAAGACACTGTTAGCGTGAAAATACCAACCATAGACTGGCAGGAAATATTTGCAAAGCCTGTACCTGATAAAGGACTTCTATCCAGAATATGTAAATAGGTCTCAAACTCAGTAATAAAAAATAAATAACCCAATAACAAAATCAGCAAAAAATTTGGCCAGATACTTCACCAAAGAAGATGCTCAGAAGACAGGTCAGTATGCTCAATGTCATTAGTCGTGGGGGAAACGCGACTTACACCACAGTGAGAATTGCTGCGCATCTACCCGAGTGGCTGAAAGAAAGAGACTGGCAGGTCACGCAGGGCTGGCTTCGCGGGCCTGTGACCTGTGTGGCGACACAGAGCCCCTGCACGGAGGGCCCTGAGCCTTGTTTCATGCCCTCCTGTTTTCATCTTGAAATCCTTAATGATCTTAGAACAGGGAGCCCGGCATTTCCATTTTGCCCCAGACCCAGCAAATTATATAGCCAGTCTCGACTCCACACGTTAGCAAGGATGGGGGAAAGTGGGGCTCTCACACACCACTGGTAGCAATGTTAAATGGAACCACCGCTTTGGAAAACAGTTGGGCAGGTTCTTAAAATGTTAAGCATTTACCTCCCATAGGACCCAGCATTCCCACGCTTAGGTGTATACCCAAGAGAAATAAAAATATATGTGAAAGATTATATAGATTTTATGGGGATTAACTAACCAATAAAACCCCTTTTCTTTCCATTATATCTTTCATGAATAGCGAAGGCATTACAAATACTTTCTCTTTAAGAAGTTTCTCTATTAATCTGTCCCAAAGGTTACACTGTAAATAATTACCTTAGATTTTGACCTCTTATTTATGCAGTGACAGTAATTGAAATTAGAAAAGTAAAACATTTATTTATTTTAAAGCTACTAGAGACTTAACTATCCCTTCCATAACAGGCAAAGTTTTCATTTGGGGGAAATAAACCGTTTTTACTGTGACACATACACTACTTACATTATTAATATTGGTTCCATTTTATAAAAAGAGAGTTTTTTTTTTAATTCAAAGTTATGATTTCAATAATGATGAATTGTACATTTTATAGCTTGCTCTAATCTTTTAACACAATTAAAATGGACCTATCCCCAAGTTTTACCAACTTCTTAAAAACTTACCAGTCTATAACAATGACACAACTGATGAAAATGACATATCTGTGTAACGATGCAAAACTCACCATAGGTTCAAGAATAATGTACTTGTTTCATATCTAAAGATTAAATATATTGTAAATTGGGGGGGAGGTGTCTTTTTTTTTTCTTTTTTTGGAGACAAGGTCTTGCTCTGTTACCTGGAATACAGTACAGTGTTACTACCACAGCTCACTGCAACTTCAAACGCCTGGGCTCAAGTGATCCTTCTGCCTCAGTAGCTGGGACTACAGGCACATGCCACCACGCCTGGCTCTTCCCCCCATTTTAGTAGAGATAGGGTCTCGCTCTTGCTCAGACTGGTCTTGAACTCCTGGCCTCAACCAATCCTCCCTCCTTGGCCTCCCAAAGTGTTAGGATTATAGGCACGAGCCACTGCACCAGGCCTAAAATATACTGTAAGTTACACAGTCCATTTCCTTGGTTGTTGGGAAAAAGAGCACAGGCAACAGCAGAGGACTGTCCTGGGACACTCTTCATCACACAGCAGTAACAGTTTAGTCAAAATCATACCCGAAAGCCCAACCTTGACTACTCAAGACACAGGGCTACACTCTGCCATCAATTAGAAAACGGTTACCTTTCTGAAACTCCTCAGGATAAATTTCCTTCTGGTCTTAGTACTGTGAACAATAGCTACGGTTCACCTGGGCAACCGATTTGCTTTATGGCCATCACTAAAATGTTGAGCCTGCCCTTTTATACCAAAAGCCAAATTTGTGACACATCCTTAACAAGCTGTAGGAATTCACGGAAGACTTTCTTATATTAGGTTTCCTCCTGGCTCTATTTTAGATCCTAAACTTCATTTCTCTTTTCATCATCCTTCTCATCCCCTTCTAATATATATAGCCTTACTCTGTTTCTTCTTTTCTAATTGTCCTCAAAATATTTTTGGAACAAAATAAGTTCTAATAAAATATACCGTGTATACTTATCGATACACATGAGGACAATGTGCACACATGCACACACATAGATTAAAAGCCAACCGAATTTTATTCTTTCTCCAGGATGATGGGGGACCCTGCTTTCTGCGCTGTGTGGCTCGCGTGTTGCACCGACAGCACTGGTGACAGCGCCCGTCTCACTCTTGGCCAGCAGCAAATATTCCCATCTCTTGTTTCTCCATTCCTCAGCAGTTGAGAATAGGAATTAATCAACGTCTTATAATGAAATGGGATGTTTCAAAATGTTACATTAAAGCTCAATTCCACCACTGAAAACATTTGTTGTTTTTCTTATTATATACATTTACTAGCCCTAAACCAAATCTAACTGTATTTTGTACAACATTTAGTACACAATCTATTTTAACAGAACTCTAAGACAAACTTTCAATGATTAGCAAAGTTTATGATGTATAACCTACTAATTTTATTGAATGGGTTTTCTTTCAAAATAAATTATGTAATTAAAAATTAGAAAATTACATCTTTCTAAATCATATACATTTTTAAAACTTCTATTTTCATTTTAAACTCAATTATAAAAAATTATGACAATAATGTACATTGTACCCAAAAAGCCCTAACCTCAGCATGCTATAATTCATCCATGTAACCCAAAATACTTGCACCCCCTAAATCTATTGAAATAAAAAAAAAAAAAAACCTAAAAAAAATGGTCACAATAAAATTATATGCTTTGTCCATTTGTCAGAGAAAAATAATTAACGGTAAATACTAGGCCTTCTTTTTCAATTCTGTATGAAATTCCTCTTGATAACACTTGATAGAATTCTATTCACAAAAACACTCAGCCAAATACACTTCTTTCTATAGTACTAAGTGTTCAGAAACACACAGCATTCAAATAATGTAGTTTCCATGTAATTAGGATATCATTTTGAGTTTGATAATCTGGCATAGAAAAGTCTTCAGTGGAAGAAAAGAGAAATAGCTAAAAAGAAACAGTTGATTTAAATGATGATGATTACTACTGAATGAACCGGTTCCCTAAAACGTAGTGGAATGGGCTGTCAATGCCTGAAAGTGACAGAGACGTGCACGTCTGGGAACAGAAGGAAAGCTCTGCTGGCAACACAACAGTGATCCGACCAGGGAGGATAATCCATTTTTTCGTTACATATCTATCCCACCTCCTGACCCCTGTTTATCATCCACGTTCCCCAACAGGCTTCGGTGCCATCCACTTACTCCTTCTTTGTTTAAAATTTTTTATTTAGAAATTACTCATACAAGGAAGTATTTTAAAATATGTGCAGTTTGAAGAATTAGAAACACCAGAGAAACCACCACCTCTGCTCAGAGAGAGCAGAAGCTCCTTGGATAGGCCCCTCCTGCCGGCTCCCGCCACCACCACCAGTGTCCCTAACTCTGTATTAACCGTTTCCCCGTTTTTGTCTTCATACCGCTCAGTCCTGTGTATGTGCATCCCTTAAAACACGTTGCTCTGTGCTGCCGGGTTTTGAACTTTACAGAAATGGAATCAGTCTGCAAGTATTCTTTTGTAATGTGATTCCTTTCTTTGATATTACATTTTTGAAATTAATCCATACTGATGTGTGAGGCGACAGTTTATTTTTATTGTAGTGCAATAGCCTGTTATATAAACATACGACTATCCGTTCTGCTGCTAATGACCCTTTGTAATGTTTCTGTATTCTGCTCCTGGTGTTACAGTTCCTCTGGCCTGATTATTTTTCACAAATTGAATGTTATTTTTATATTTTATAGTTCATGCTTTAATTTTAACCACACTTATTAACTTTGTTCCTTATTCATTCTTACATTTCAGAACTTTCATTTGGGATCTTTTTTTTCCTTCCTAACATAAACCATTAAGAATTTCTTTTGTCTCAGACTTTGTCTAAAAAAGCCTTTATTTCAATTTCTTCCTTGAAAGGTAAGTAATTCTAGGCTGAGAGTTATTATCTCTCAAGACATATTGAAGCTATTGTTCCAGTCATTTGAACTCCGGTGCTGCAGTTAAGAAGTCAGTCGTGAGTCTAACTACCACACCTTTATAAATGATGTCTTTTCAAAAATCTATTGACTGTATTTAAGGTTTTCTCTTTCCCTCTAGTAAATTCTGCAGTTCTCACTATAATATGGCTAAATGTGGATACCTTTTTTGATTTGTTCTTCACTGGGCTTGCTGGATTGAGTACTAGTATCTTTTACCCAGTATCTCTATAAATAGTGATTCTTCCTCATTTCCTCTATTATCTCCTTCTAGACCCATAGCTATATAGATCTGTCAGTGAACTCGTATCCAGCATATATAAAGAACTCTGTGACACTTCAGTAAGAATACTGAAATAAACCAATTCAGTAAGAAATGGGCAAAGGAACTGAACGGACACTCTGTGAAAGAAGATATCATTGATCGATAGGCACATTAAAGATGCTAACTTTAGGAAAATGCAAACTTAAATTTCGTGAGATGCCACTAACAAACCCACTGGAATGACACAAATTTTACAAGACGGACAATACCAGGTGCGGAGAACTTGGAATTCTCATATACTGCTGGTGGAAATGTAAACTCTTCACTTTGGATAACAGTTGTGCTGTTTCTAATAAAGTTAAACATACATTTATCATATGGCCTAGCAATTCCACTCTTAGGTATTTATCCAAATACACGCCTACACCTGTACATAAAAGCACACTCTATCTTATGTCATGATAACCCCCAAAAGTCCCTCCAGCACATAAATGGATTTAAAAAATCATGGTATATATACACACAATGGCCTACTACTCAGCAATGAAAAAGAATGAACCACCAACATCTGTAAGCAGATGAATCTCAAAACATGCTGACCAAAAAAGCCAATTGTGGAATATAATACACTGTATGATTCCACTTATATAAAATTCCAAAGCAGGCAAAGCTCATCACTGTGACAGAAAGCCAATCGGTGACGGAGTGGGGCGGGAGGGCAGGGTGGGCTGAGCACACAGGAGCACAGGGAACTTCCTGTATCTTGACTGAGACGGTGGTGACACAGAGGCACCGATTTACAGAGGAAGTAAGAAAAATGACTTCCTCGAGGAAACACAGCCAGTTAATAGTAGAGCAATATTAGCATTAGTCTCGGTCTATTAACATTTTCAAGCTTTCTCTCAGAAGGACAAACTGGCTGCAGGAAAAGAGCTCACGTTCACCCAGCGTTTAACAAATACTGCTGGGTGAGTGCCACATGCCAGCCACATGCAATAGAGACCCCGACCTCACAGAGATCACAGTGGTGGGAACAGGTTTTACGGCAGAGGGCAAAGAACGCTATGGCACCGCCAACAAGCGATTCAACCACATGGTCTGCTACAGGGGCCCCTAAAGTACCTCCCACAAGAGTTTTTAAGACCTTTAAGTTTAAAGTCTAAAGAAGAAGATAGAGTCACAACAAACAATAAGGTAAGGTAGATCCTTACCTAACACATAAAAAGATAACTACAAATGGTTTAAAGACCTAACTATAAAATGTAAAACCATAAAGTTAGTAAAGGAAAATGTAGGGAATATTGTTGCCTTAAGGACTTCTTAAATAAAATTTCAAAAGCATAAAACAGTAGGCAAACTAGACTGAATTTGATCACATCCAAATTAGAATTTTCTGTTCATAAAGAAAACTATGGAAAAAATTAATAAATAGATGACAGAAAAGATATTTACAAAGCATAAAACCTGTAAAGGAACTAATGTCCAGTGTAACAGGAGCTTCTGCAAGTCTACAGGAAAAGACACAATCCCCGTGGGAAATGGGCAGAAGGCAGTAACAGGCACCCGCAGCAAAGGAACCCCAGAACCATATAGGAACACCACGAGCTGCCTAAACCAAATACAGAAATGCAAATTAAAACATCCCTCTGAATGACAAAATTTGGGCAAGTGAACATCAAGTATATGCAGATGTACAGGAAAACAAAACCCAATGTGCACAGCGCTACCGAACTTGTAGACTGAGGCATCTTTCATAAGAGCTTAGTCAAATTAATTACCCATATGCATACGGTATCACCAAGGAGGAATTCTCTCTGGACGTACATCCCAGTGAGTGGCCGTGAAGAGCTGGGGCAATGCACAGTCATCCGTGCCGGAGGGAAGCTGGAGACACTCACCTGCGTGTCCGCGGTAGGGAAATAATTCAAAGCACGGGGAAAGGGTATGATGCGAGGAGACACGGAGCATGGCGAAAACACCCAGGTTATCCTAGCATGCGACGGTGACGGCATGGCGAAGAAAAAGGCAGAGGACACTGCCCTTAGGGTTGTAGACAGAGCCAGATGAGGTAATGCACGGAAAGTGCCCAGTCCCTTGCCCTTAGTCCTACGACAGTAATTCCTGCTACGTGGCATAGGTCACCCCCTAAGCTTTCACCCCACTGTTTATTTATTTGTGCAGCTGGAGCACGGAGCTTTGTTACGAGAACTTAATAGAAGATGCAGCGGCACCGTGAGAGCCTGGGGGAGGCGAGGCCTCCGCAGTCTCGCGGGTCCTCTGTGCACAGCGGCTGCTCCCCGCGCTGCTGCAGGCGGGACAAGCCTCACCCCACTCGCATCTCCATCTGCGCATCTATAGAGTGGAATTGTTAAAGCCAATGCCATGTGGCTGATTTGAGGGTAAATGAGATAATGTGAACCTCGTAACAAGTGTTCGTTCCCCTCGCTTCTCCTCCCTCCCAGGCATGTGAAGGTGCCGTCTCACCAGGGGGAGCCCCGTGCCACCATCACATGTTGCGGTGGCCACGCAACAACATGGAAGAAGACTCAGCCATGCTGAGACAACACACACCTATACAGAAAATGACTAGAAAGAAGAAAATCAAAGTGAGTACCTTACTTGAATTTGGGTAGAGAAATTATAGGTGGTTATTTTTCTGTTTTTCTATTTTCCGAGTATTCTATAATATGGTTATGTTACTTTTAGAAATGGAATATTTCATGGCAAACAAATATTTTACTTTAAAATTGCATTGAACAAAAAGTGTTAAACTTTAAAACCTAAACAGCATCTTTATAGATCCTCCATCAATGGAGTTAATTTTAAAATTCTAGAATATATTCTGAAGCACTAGGTTCTTCTTAATTCTAACACTTAACCTGGGACAAATAATTTACTCTGAGAGCCGCATTCTTCACCTGTAAAGTGGGGCTAACTTTAACTCACAGTTGTGAGTATGAAATGAGATAATATGTAAGTACCATGGAGATGATCATGTTTTGAAAACTTCAAAGTTTGCAAAGATATAAATATAAACCCATTAAATACCAGAAGAAACAATTTTAAATGTTTAGTAGCTTGAACTCCAACATCAGATAGACCTATATTCAAATTTTAGCTCTGCCACCAACAACCTGGATGACTTTGGGCAATCTACTTCACCTTCTTACTACAGCATCTTCTCAGCAGTGTGGGGGTAACGACAACATGCCTGTGTTGCTGTGAAAATTAAATAAGATACTTATATAAAGCACAGTGCTTGTCAGAAAATAATGGCTCATTTAATGTTACCAATTATAATCCTTCTTAAAACCACTTCTGCAGTTAATGAAACTGAATATTATTATTAATGTCCCAATCACTGTTTCACATTAATATACAAAAAGAGAAAAGAGATATTCCCTACTCTTAAGGTTCTCACAGTCAATAAAAGAAATGGAAATATATTTCAAAGATCATAGGAGACTTCAATAACTAATAAAATCAAATTTTATATCTATTACTAGGGGAACAAAGAGAAAGAGGAACAGGATTGGGTACAATGAGGAATGTACCAAAATCTCAAAGGAGATCATATTTGAGTTGGATCTTGAAAGCCTGGGTATGATTTTGTCCATTAATGAAGGAAAAATACAAAATTAAAAATCTAAGCCAGGCATGATGGCACACGCTTGTAACCCCAGCTACTCAGGAGGGTGAAGTGGGAGGATCATTTGAATCCAAGAGTCTGAGTCCAGGCTGGGCAACCTAGCGAGATGCCATCTCTTAAAAAAAAAAAAAAAAAAAAGCCATAGAGTGCTCAGGCCATTGACACTTGTCTCATCAGATGGAACACTGAGAGGAGAAAGGCTAGCTGTAAAAAGAAGAAAGAAATATCATGATCTAATTGTGAAGAGCTTTATACAAATGCCCTGCTCCATTATTTGGACTTTATGCACAATAGGGAAATCAAAAGAGGATTTAAGAACACAATCAGACCTAAAATTTAGAAAAATAACTGGTAAAATTAAGTTGACTTAACGGTGTCAGGAAAGACTTCTCAGGAGATGACACTTGAAAGAGGAGTCTGGGAAGGTCATCCCAGGTGGCATGTGGGAGACACAGACCTGAGGACCAGCCCAGCGTATCTCCGATTTCTGATTTCTGGAGCGTAGCATAGTGGGGGGTAGCAGAGGTTATGTGGAAGACACGGGCCGAGACAGCGACACCTTTGCACAGGAATGGGGTCTTCGAGGGCAAGAGAGAAAGGCCTGCGATTGTACAGTGATCTGAGATGACATTGTGGAAAAACAGGGGTTGGAAAAACAGGCAGGAAATCACAAGAGTGAAAACCCAGCCCAGAAGAGGGAAGAGCAGATAGACTCAAGAGACATTTGAGGGGACCATTCAGTCTAGCCTGGGAGGGAAAAAAATGAGTATGTTCTACTTTTTACCATTTCCCTATTCAAAAAGCACTCACTATTCCCCTCTACCTATAGATTAAAATGTCAATGCTAGCATTCTCAAGGCCTTCCTAGTCTGACCCTCTCTGCCTTTTTATCCACTTTTCCTTAAACCCCACAGTCCCTCTACTTGGACTCTCCTCTCTGCTGCGTCAAACCCTATACAACGACTGAGGCCTGACTAATTCCATGCCACCCACAGGGCCTTCCGAGCTCTCCTGGTGTCTCTCCCCTCAAACAAAGCCTCCAGTGTTGTAAATTAATAAACCCTCATCATGTGGTAACGACCCTCTTCTATTACTAGGTACTGTTAGATCCGGTTCCCTTTGGCCCCAGGAACAGAGAGGCAGAGTCACTGAGGCTGCAAAAAGGCAAAGGAGTTTATTAACTAGCCCCGGGTCAGGGTCCAAATTCCAGAGCACCAACGCAGTGGCCTCTCCAGGAACTAGGACCCCGCCCTGGGGTAAAGATTAGGCTTTTATACTTTTCTGTATGCTAGTTTTCACACGACACGTTATTCTGCACATAACACGTTAGTCTGCACATGACATACCAGTCTGTACACGACACACTAGTCTGCACACGACACACTAGTCTGCACTTTATCCCCCTTCACTTTATTTGTTCCTTTTGTTTAGAAGTGGCTGATCGCGTTGGCTTTAGGTTTGTTGACTCTAAGTTTCGGACTTTTTGCACTGGCGCCAGTTGTAGTTAACATCATCCAGGGGAAGAGGAGGGTCTCCGACGGGGGAGGGGAGCTGTTGTTGCATACCTTCTAGTTTTTGGTTACAAGCGATACTGGGAACACACGCCCTGCACAAGCTATTCATGCGCTGATCATGTCTTGCTCTTCTTATTTACTTAGTTGGTTGGAGGGCACCTGGATTCTCTAGTCCTTTATCAGAAAGCAACTTGCAGTTACCTCCCCGGGGCTTTGTTTTCCTTTACTTTAGTGAAGCCTGCCATGGCTCCACTTACGCTAAGCACCAAGCCAGCAAGCCATATATACAGAAGCAGAACTAGGCTTCTCACATCCAGGAAGCCTAGCCTATCATGGAGTTACCTTTGTTCTTATCTCTGTTTTTCATTCTGATTAACTATATTTATTAAACAACTAAAAGCAAGCATAGTCACAGAAGCGAATAGCATCAATTAGAATCAAAGAGAGCACACATTTTCCTACTATCAATTCCTGTTCTTCAGTACTACTGTCTCATTCTTTAACAGCTGTTTACATTTCTATGTGCCTTGTCTGTATGTTTCCTTCACAGAACTGCAAAGAAATGTCAAGCACACAAAAACACCTAGACAACACTCCAAGGCAAGATGAATGTCGGAAGATTTTCGCATCCTGGAAAAAACTCACCATGGACTTTGGTTATTCAGAATTAGCTACTTCTTGTATAAGACTATCTTGTAAAATAAAATAGTAATGGTAACAGTGGTAAAGTATACCTGCCAATCCACTTTCACAATAAGATATGTAAGAAGAATAAATCAATATAGATTGATGTTGAGCCTAAGAATACTGAGTTATAGAAATGCTGCCTGTATTTCTGGAGACAAGATTTGATTTCAGAAGTCAAATAAGGCTTGCCTTAAAGAAAAAATAAATGTGTTAGTTGAAAAGCTGCCTCATCTCAGGAGGGCATCTCGCTGGTCAGTAGAAGCTGCACTTCAAAAAGACAGCTGTAAACTGGGCCCTTGGTTCTCACCTGTTTTGAAAGACAAGGCATGCCTTTTCCTTAGAACCAAAAGGTTGCAGGAGCTGACAGGTAGACCCCCAGAGATGAGAGCTGATCATATAGATACGCTAATGCCCAAGCTAGGCCCAGATGGAACCATGCGGTTCAAGTAATTAACACAAAGCACAGCCCATGTTGACTTCTGGGATCATCTCTGTCCCCAAGAACACAATCACCGGAGCAAAGATGTCTCTGTTTTTTGCTAAAGTAATAGCCTTATCATAAAACTTACAAGTTTGCCCCAAGACGATTTTATAACTCATTTGTTCCCTAGTTGGAGTTAGTTTAAGGATCTGTAGTAGCCTTTTAGGAGACTTTGACCCTAAAGCAAACTGCCTGTTAGTATGCAAATCCTGTTGCCCTTGGCAACGGGGAGCCTGTATGTACCCTATAAAATACCTGTGTGGAGTTTCAGTCAGGGATATATTTGATGCGGGTAAAAATATATCCATCCGGATACACTCCTTTATTTATTTATTTTCATAAACCTTTACTTTATAAACTATATCTTTGGCTCTGTGTATTATTACTGCCATTACTTTATCTTTTATTTCTGTTTCCTACTATATTTTTCATCCTTTGCGATGACCCCTGCCTGAGAGACCTGATCGGAACAAAGAGAAAAAAAAAAAACCTCTTTGCGGGGAGTGTAGCTAACTTCCCACAGATCGAAAGGAGAATACAATGAGTAATTCCAAGAAGAATCCTTGGAATTACATAAGCAGGATAATAACTGGTAGTTTTTCAAACTAACTTATTTACAAAGAAGTAACTTAGGAATGGCCATTCTCCTCCTCTCTAATAATTCTAAGACAGAGAGACATAGCAAACTTTAACTTAAACTGTTCCTGGAAATTGGGCTTCAACGAGTTAAATTATAACACATAAAAAAAGAAATAATAGGTACCTAGTTGCAACTTCAAAGTCAACATATACACGAAGAGGACTTACAGTTTGGGCTTATGTATATCTGTAGTGACAGGAAGAACTCCAGGAGAACTCAGAAATTTCAATGCCAAACATGTCACAAGAAGTCAGAGGTCACACATTTTTCTAACTGGGGTTTGACCCTAAAGTAAGCAATACATGTAATTAATTGATGCCTTATTCTGAAACATTAACTTGAATGGGACTAGTCTACCAATCCACTGCTAGTCTAATCATGCTAGTCACAATGTGATCACCTCTAGAAACACAAAGTCAAAGTTACTCAAGACAGAAAGGAAACATATAGGTTGACTATTTTGATTGCTTTTTCCAAGTAGTCAATAAAAAATAAGTTAACCTCCCCCATCACACTGCCTAGGTAATAATGCCAGTAGAGACTAGTAAAAAATCCATATCTGTTTCAAAAGCATGTCTTTAAACTATAACTATTACTTAAAATAATTGTAACTTTCTAATGCCATGTTATAACTACCCAAATTAGATGTGCATAATTTGTTTGGATTAAAGAAGAAAAGGAAGTGATATATGTAACTTGATTTTATTGGACATTAAACTATACATGGTATTTAGGGAAATAACATGACAATGAGTTATGAATCATTAGGAATCTGCATGATTGAAGGATTAAATTTCACTTGTTACTGATTTTTTGTTATATGATTCTTCACCCTTTATATCTTGATTAGAAATCTGTAAAACAAGGGCTAACATAATCTTAAGCATAAAAATATTTTATAAATATTTAATAGAAATATTAAGTAACCGAGTATTTCAAAGCTTTAATGACACCTATCCAAATTACATAAAAGTGATGAATTCATGTGACAACTATAGTGTTACAGACATTTAAACTGAAAAGAGGACTACGATTACCTAGGCGTATCTTCATACAAACCTCAATTTCCTTTTTTAATGATAAAATGACTCAACTGTTTCAATTTTATGATGATTAAACATTAGAAGACATCCTTCCATTTCTAGAAATGTAAAATGTTTTTACTGAGAGGCCAAAATTCGTGCTTATTTAGTTCCCAAATGAAGTCATCTATAGAATTTATGTTATTATTAATTTATAAACATGAGCTTTAAACCAGAGGGACAGCTTCACCGTTAATCAAAACATCAGACTTTATCCCAGATATGTATTTTGAGCTCAGATTGATCTTTTCAGTAAAAATACTTTCCATAGCAAAATAATAAAACTTGTGAAAGAAGTTTCCCTTAGGTATATTTTTTTAAAGATTTGAATTATTGAATACATCTCAGCAGTGATTCTGTAACTTACAGCACATTTCCTATTTTCTTGGATACACTAGCAGTTCTTTTAAAAAAGGAAAATTAAAAGAAAGTGGTAAAAAGGACTCAGAACACTCTTTCCTGGGGAGGTGTCATGGACAGTTACCGCTATGAACTCTGAATGTTGGATATCATCATACTTAGGTGGAATAAACATCTAGAATGAACACAGATACATTCTCCTATTTTGTTATTGAGATAAGAAGATTATTATTAGTTGCTAAGAGTTCAATCAATTATGAGGATCTGAGGCATAACTGTTTTAAAAGGCCACAAATTCTACTCGTGGAATTTCCTTTTAAAATTGCAACGTCAGTCTTACTACATTAAGGATCCTGTATTTGATGGTGATATTGCTGTGGATTCTGTGGTGTCCAGTGTTATATACAAACATAAAGAACATGCCTTGGGTTTGTTTCTGCTAAAAGTGATTTTTTTTTTTTATTGCTTTTAGCTCTGCTTTTGAACTTCAGAAAATATCCAGTGCTTTAGCAACAACTTTTTTTTTTTTTTTTGAGACAGAGTCTTGCTCTGTTGCCTGGGCTAGAGTGAGTGCCATGGCATCAGCCTAGCTCACAGCAACCTCAAACTCCCGGGCTTAAGCAATCTTACTGCCTCAGCCTCTCCAGTAGCTGGGACTACAGGCATGCACCACCATGCCTGGCTAATTTTTTTTCTATACATATTTTTAGTTGGCCAGATCATTTCTTTCTACTTTTAGTAGAGACAGGGTCTCACTCTTGCTCAGGCTGGTCTTGAACTCCTGACCTCGAATTCCTGACCTGGAGAGATCCAACCGCCTCAGCCTCCCAGAGTGCTAAACAACTTTTTTTTTTTTTTTTTTAAAGAAAAATCGCAAGATTTTTGTCAGCTGGGAAGATGGTGGAGGTAACAGTTTTAAACTCACCCCCAAACCTTCTTGACAGAGTTACTGGAAGAGTAGCAAACAAAACAAAGCAAAAGGCCCTGGGACAACATATACAGTACCAAAAAAATTAAGTGATAAGGAGTCCTGTGAATCCCAAAATTTGAGCAGTCAGGACAAATCTGCAAGAGCTACAGTTGCAATCGGTACTGACAGCTATGTAGGACAAGGAGGGACACAGCGGGGAATCTAGGGGAGCTGAGCACAGGAGGACCAAACTCGCAGCTGCAATGGACAGGGTGAGACACCCTCACGTGAGACGATCCACAGTAACGCACGGATCCACGGCAAAGTCCCAAGGAGCTGGAGCATGACAGCCCTCTGACACTCAAAATTAGGCAAAGCTCCCTTCCAGGACAAAGCCCCATATCATAGAGAAGTGTGAGGAATTAAAGTATCCAATACTACTGGAGTCAGTTAAAAAGACCTTTAGTATAAGAAAGGGTGGTTCAAGGAAAAATGGGGGAAAGATAGAGAAAAACCTAGGAAATCTCAAGAAATATGAGGCCATATTTTTAGCACTTCATAAAACTGGTGTAAGAAAAGCATTAGAGCCATGAATCTAGTAAAAGGATTCAGACCCACTTCTCCCTGCTACAAGTTTGGGAAAACAGATTTTCACACCAGAATGACAACAGGAAGGACTGCGGCTCACGGGACAGAGTGACACCCTTATGATGAAAGCGTGTCAGAAAGATACGCCTGCAAAACAGAAGAAAACCAGGGTCCACTGTTTCAAGAAATGAGAAAAGACATTAAGAAAATGATATAATAGGAAAGCTGTAAATCAGAATTAGACAAACTCAGGAATGAGTTAAACATTTGAAGTAAATGGAAAAGAAATCACTTCAGAAGTGAAGTGTAAACTAGAAGCTACACAAGAGTGATTATACAGCAGACAATATCAGATAAACAGAAGTTGCAAAGAACGAAAAAATTAAAAATCAAAAAGAAAAAAGATGAAAAAAATTCAATTGAAAATTACAAACACAGAAGACAGGAAAAGAAGACTAAACACACTAAGACAGGCCTCAAATAATAAAAACTAAATATATATAATAGTAAAATAATCATAACTATATATAATTTTAAGTTTCTTATTCTCAGATAGCTGTGTATATAATGTTTAATAAAATATTGACTAATTATATGATATTCTAAAATTTTATTGTTCATGATATCCACGATTCTCACCATGTCAGAGGAGAGGTAAGATTTTAGATAGAAGAGATACATAAAACCCAGTAGCCATAAATTTGAATGGAAAATATCAGTATGAATTAATGAGGTGTTTTTATCTTTTAAAAGTATATTGACTTCCTAACTCTGTCCATTCCAAGGCCTACAGAGACAACACGGTAGCAACATGAGTGGCCAGAAAGTACTGTTGAAATACAATTTCAAACTAAAAGAAACCGGAGCCCCTGGAAGAAACTAGTGGTTTAGGATGTGTACAAAATGGGCCTTAAACCTTGTCACCCGAGAAAGTAGCAACAAACTTTGGGAGCCAACACAGAGGCTTCCGCTGGTCAAAGCTGGGAAAACCTCAGCATCAGTAAGGGTTTTGTCAAAAACGGACTCAAGTATCTCAAGTGTATTTAAGTCCATGGATTGCAAATGACAACTAAAAGAAAAAACCAGGCCGGGCGCGGTGGCTCACGCCTGTAATCCTAGCACTCTGGGAGGCCGAGGCGGGTGGATTGCTCAAGGTCAGGAGTTCGAGACCAGCCTGAGCGAGACCCCGTCTCTACTAAAAATAGAAAGACATTATATGGACACCTAAAAATCTATATAGAAAAAATTAGCCGGGCATAGTGGCGCATGCCTGTAGTCCCAGCTACTCGGGAGGCTGAGGCAGTAGGATCGCCTAAGCCCAGGAGTTTGAGGTTGCTGTGAGCTAAGCTGACGCCACGGCACTCACTCTAGCCTGGGCAACAAAGTGAGACTCTGTCTCAACAAAAAAAAATAAATAAATAAAATAAATAAAAAAAAAATAAATAAAAGAAAAAACCTAGCTGGTTACCACTGGAGGATGCTATTTTGAAAACTGATAAATACATAAAGAGAAGGAATTAAACAATTCTCCTACTTTTTCCCATGTGAACCATATCACAGCGTGACCAAATAGCAGATAATGGGAAGCCTATGTCCTTACAGAAGCACTCCAGTTAGCAAAGAAAAGATAAAATTAGATTACCACCATTTTGCAATTCTTAGTGAATTACTGGATCTAGCATCAATAGCTACATATATCACAAAACGAGATGACTGACACATGTGCCTCCTGAACACACAACTCTCCGTAGCCTGTGCAGCAGCCTCGACCCACCCACAGCCCCTGGACCAACCATCAATTTCCATGAAATACAGGGGACTGAGCAGCAGGTCAAACTGGACCACAGGGCTGCGATCCTCGAAAGCCAGACTGTGAGAAACCAAATGACCCAGTTTCCCCAATCAATAAATCCCAAATGAAAGCCACAACAAAAAAGATGGATGAGAAATCCACGGATCAAAAGAACAGAAACAAGCAGAACGAAGCCATTATACCAAAGTAAACGATAATGTTTAGGACGCAGGATGCAGGACTGCCTAAGAGGTGGTCACACCAAACCCCATAACTTTGAATGCACGATTCAAACTATGTAGCTTTCAATTTTTTTTTATAATGGAGTCACCAGTCAAAATAAAGAGTGAAACTTAATGACAACATATGCAATCCTAACAATAATTCTTCTGCAGCCTTCTGTAACTTCAGCCATTTCTAAAGTTTAAAAGTCACCTCTATGTTCAGACTTAACTGTAAATAAGCAGAACAACTTGACTTAAAATGAATCCAAAGCTTGAAAGTACAGAATAGGAATATCAGGCTTTACAGCAAAAGATCGGACTTCCTGTACTCGTCCCATGCCACCTCCTAACTGACCTCAGGCAAGCGCAGCAGGCAAGAAGCAAAGGCACTGGGTCAGGCAGTTCTCTGCACAGTCCCCCCTGGAGCCAACTGTCCAGCAGGGAGATAGTCAAGACTGTGACTGATGTTGGGAAAGAAGCACAGAACGCTCGGACGTGAGCCACTGTGATGGGAGGAAATACCCCACAGCTCTCAGAGGGGATGAGGCAGAGGACACACGGGGAACCCCTCCTGAGCACGTAACCTTGGGTTTTCTTCCCTTCTTTTCGTCCATCTTTATATGACACTAATAAAACTAAGACTATTTACTAGGTAAAATAAATTTATTGATATTTAATTTAGGAGCTATGGACCTCAGAACATGAAGGAAGATAACCCTTGGCATCATTTAAGCCTACACTGATGAAGCAAGGAGAGAAAGGAACACTTACAGACAAGCCGCGATACAGAAGGAGAAGGCGTGTGCAATCCTGTTTAACAATCTTTGCATCTTTTGCCCCAGTTTAACTTGCGCACACACAGGTGCTGTGATAATCCAACAGACCTCTGCCCCTGGCACTGCGGGGTTAATTCTCTGACTCCCACACGGCAGGTGGTCACAACCTAACAGCAACACTCACTAGGAGAGTCTGACAGCTTCCTAGGGAACATCCCTAGAGCTTCTAGAAGGATGCTACACGTGAGATCTAGAAAGATGCCACACGTGAGAAAAAGGAGTAGTCTGAAAAACTGAAATGGTTCAGTCAAGCTTACATGATTTTAATTTTTAAAAACGAATCCAAAGAACAGTATTGCATTTCAGCAGCCTTCTATGAGCAATTTTGATATACAAAAACTGTTTTGTTAAAAGTCTCAACCATAAGAAAATACTACTTTTAAGTCTTCGAGATTTTTTAAATGTTTGTATTATCAACATCACCTCTCTGTAATTTGTATTTAGCTACCACACCTCAAATTATTTGCTTTAATTAAAAATATAATAATTAAAACAACGTACTTTTTATTCTTATTTTTCATACAGTATTATTTTGTTCCTTCCACTAACCTACAGGAGCTAAGAGTTGTGCATGGTCAGCTTTAAAGTATTCTGAGCGTGAGTGTAGAGTCAGAGCCACACAGAGCCTGAACCGTTTCTCTATCTTCAGTTCCTTCCCTTGCAGGTAATTTTACGATCTCCTTCACCAGAATACAAGGAAGGGACAAAAATATATGTAATTCAATTTTGTTACTTATTAACAAAGGCCAAAAAAAAAAAAGCATTTAAGTGAGCTTTTGTAAATTATCTGTTTTCCATTTTTACACATAGCATTTAAAGAATATGGAGATATAGGTATAAAGAAATTTTATCTAAATTAACAACAACAACAACAACAACAAAACCAACCTCCAAACATTTAAAAGGATAAATTTGGCTTTTTGTTTTGACACAGAGTCTCACACTCTGTCGCCCGGGCTAGAGTGCCGTGGTGTCAGCCTAGCTCACAGCAACCTCAAACTCCTGGGCTCAAGCAATCCTCCTGCCTCAGCCTCCAAAGTAGCTGGGACTACAGGCATGCGCCACCATGCCCGGCTAATTTTTTCTATATATATTTTTAGTTGTCCATATAATTTCTTTCTATTTTTAGTAGAGACGGGTCTCGCTCTTGCTCGGGCTGGTCTCAAACTCCTGAGCTCAAACAATCTGCCCGCCTCGGCCTCCCAGAGTGCTAGAATAAATTTGGCTTTATTCCTTTAAAAATACCCAGAGAAACAAAATAAAACCAAGTTCTTACTTTAAGACATCCTTATAATTAGTATATAACAAGTAAATAGAAGAGTCATAAATTAGTTTGATTTTATTTTGTATCCTGAATCTTTGTCTACAATATAAATAGCATTAGAAACCAGGGTAGGGAGGAACTTTCTTTTTAAAAACTGAATGGTTTGTTTAATAATTTCTAAAATATAGAATGAAATTATTAAAAATTCTGTCAGTGGGCTATGACCTAATGCAATTTTGCTTTGTTTTGTTAAGAGGGTCTTTGAGGGGCTCTGTGGCCCCAGTTAGAGTACAATGCCATCATCATAGCTCACTGCAGCCTCCAACTCCTGGGCTAAGGTGATATCCTCCTGCCTCAGCCTCCCAAAGTGCTAGGATTACAAGCCTGAGCACACAGGCAAGATGTTATTTACTTACTGCACATACCATGCTTGTCCTGTATTACGATGAGTAACGAACAGTATACTATTTTTAGACAGCTTCACTACATAAAAGCAAATGATTAACTAAAGGCATTTTAATGAAAGACCTAAAGAGTTAAAAATTCTGATAACTGCAAAACTATTATATATAGTACATACTGATATTTTACTTATCTAATATTTATTTTATAAACACAAGTTGCTTGTGTATGTTTCTGTATTTGTTTTTCTAACAACTATATACTCCTGCAAGGTAAGTGACTTCAGTCCTTTGTAATGTATGTTGATTAGCATAATAAAGTATTTTTGGACTTTCCCCCCAAGGTCTCACATGAAATTTTACAGGGATTTTTTTTGTTTGTTTGTTTAAATTTACTTACTTTGTAATACGGTCAATGTTGGCAATTTGCTTCTGGTTCCATGTAATCTCAATGGCTGCCCAAAGATGCTGGATAGCTTTTGTATCCGCCTGTCATCTTTTTGTTAAACGTGCCATGACCTATTTACTTCTTTAGCTGTAGTAAGACATAAAAACATAAGGGAAAAAAACATTACAAATTGAATTATTATCAACACAAGTGAGTAACATCATCAGTGCCTCCTGACTACTGATCATACCAAGGTAGCAGGTAGCACTGCCAACTTTCTGCCTCATTCCCTACTATCCACCTCACCACCTTCTTCATACAAGTTACCATTTGCTTCATTACTTCACAAAAAGTGAGAGTCTAAAAACGAAAGGGTTAAGGTTTTCCCAAAGAGGACAAGTGGCTACCTTATGCCAACATGTTTTATTAAATAAATTTAAGTTTTATTCTAATGCACAGAAATATTACAAGACAAAATTTCATTTATCAATGATGCATTGTTTGTAATTTGATCAATATAAAATGGAATTTAAATGCCCTAATTGTTTGTACTTTGGTTTATTATAATCATGGCTTAAAAAGTCCAATTCTGTATGCATATATTGATAAATGAAAGCATTTCAATAAAATAAAACCATGAACAGAAAATCCAAAAAGTATTAATAGTTACTTCTGGGGTAAGATGGGAAAAGCTGGCAAACAGGATACCAGAGGGCCACAAATTATTAGGAACAATCATATTCTTGAATAGATGTTAATTTCAGGGGTATTTATTACATTATTAAGAAACCACATTGCTATTTTATTCACATTTCAGTATTCTGGAGTAACTGAAGAAAATAGCCACCCGACCTCCAGATGATTTTCCACCTGTGCCTGGCAAGACTGGGGAAAACCCTGGGGCCACAGCTCGGGTGTCTGGTGACTGCGGGTTTTACAAAAGAGGCCTCTCCTGATTCAGCTTGGAGGGACTCATCTGTTAGGAACAGAGTGAGCCTATGAAACCTTCACCACGAACTTTGTGTTAGATCATGAATCCCAGCATTTGGCAACAACTGAAGCATATCTCTAAATCTTACAGATTATAATGCTAAGTTTAAAATCTAGGCCTTAAAAATACACTACACGTTAAAGCTTCTGGGATTCCTAAAATCTCCTTGCCTGGACCTTTCCTGTCCTGTAAGGGAAGAGAATGAGCGAGGGAAGCTCCTTCTCAGCACTTCACTGTGTTTCGTGGTTGCCAACTGAGCCCTGTGAATCTCCTCTTTCTCCACCTCCACACTTCTTTTCACAGCCCCCTCAGTTCTCCCTTTCCTTGACAAACCCAAGTAAACCCCACAGCTGCTATCAAAGCTTATCCTGAGAAGACTCACTTCCAGTCAGTCTGGGGTCAGTGGGGCTCCTAGAATGAGATGGTTTTCAGAATTACACTACCGACAGAATACATGTTGAACATGTTTTAAAAGGTATTCTTGAATATCCTACTTCTTCACACTTTTACTTATAATAGTTCCAGACTTTGCTCCAAGAAAATAAATAAAAAATAATGCCAGTATTCAAATTTAAAGAAACCTTAAGGAAAATCAGTTGGTTCTGTACAAACTTAGATGTAAAACTAAAAGATAATAAAAATTACAATTAAGAAACACTTCTGTTTTAGAGTAATCACTTTAAGATGAAAGAAACTTTAAGACGAAAGAAGACAGAAACTTCTCAGTTTAAGTGCACTCATAGAGGAGTGCCAACTTTCAGGATCTGATCAGCTGTACAGCAGGAATTCAGTGGTAAGAACATATGTTAGAAAGTGACATCTAATGGTGAACTGTAATAATACAACTTAACCCTGTAAGATTATACAAAGACTCAGACAAAACAACAAAATTTCAGTCATTCTTACACACTTGACAAGATACATAGTTGTCCACTTTGTGTAAAGCACTGTGCTAAACATAAGGAAGTATTTAAAAATGTATAAATAATGGCCAGGCATGGTGGCTCATGCCTGTAAACCTAACACTTTGGGAGGCCGAGGCAGAAAGATTGCTTGAGGCCAGCAGTTCAAGACCAGCCCGAGCAAAAGTAAGACCTCATCTCTATAAAAATTAGGAAACAAAAAAAAAATTATAGTCAAGCATGGTGGCACATGCTTATAGTCCCAGGTACTCAGGAGGCTGAGGCAGGAGGATCACTTGAGCCCAGAAATTTGAGGTTGCTTTGAGTTGTAATGACACCACTGCACTTTAGAATAGGTGACTGAATGAGATCCTGTCTAAAAAAAAAAAAAAAAAAAGTAAAAAATACTGATGCTTGCCAAAAAATAACCTAAAACCAGTAGAGAAAATTTGGCATATGCATGGAACTATGAATTGTACGGTAATATATGACATATAAATTGTCCACAATATGAAAATTCGGATGGCGAGACATTAATTCTAGCTTCAGTAAAAATTAAGCAGAAAGAAAGAGATGTCTTCTGCAAAATGGTAAATATATGGAAAAATATAAGAGCCAATCTTTTCCTTTGTGAATTTCTTTAAAAGATAATTGGCTGCTTAAAGCAAAGATAAAAATAATTGGTAGGTGTCGTTAGGTTTATAATGCATGTAGAAGTAAAATACATGAGAACCACAGCAAACAGATGGGAAAGGGGGAATAAACAGAATGATACTATTGCAAATCTCTTACATTTTTTGTGAAGTGGTATTACGTTACAATGTTATATATTATATATTGTAAATGAATTATATTAATTCATGGGAGACTATGGTACATTAAGCATGCATATTGTAATTTCTAGAACACTAAGGAATAATACAAATAGGTATAGCTAATATATAATGAAACTTGTAAGTTTTTTCAAAATACACATATATAAAATTATAAATAATTTATTCAGAACTATCAAATATGAAGCAGCAAAGCTAACATTTCTAAATAATATTAAAATAGGAAACACAACTATTTATAGACTATAATAAGCAGAAGAACACAGTGGGAACCAAGTGGCAAAAACGTTAAAAGTGATGTCACATATTTCTAGAAATGATTAAAATCGAGATTAAAGAATGATGCAATGCTACACACCTCAGGAAAAGAGATGTAATGTTAAAATCAAAGATTTGTGAGCTCTGCCTGAACCAAGACACAGACATCAGGTACACCTCGCAATACAGGTGCCCTGTGGGGAGGGTCATTCGCACTAGAAGCCCAAGTAGGGAAGCAAAAGCGACAGGGCCAGGAGGAGGAGGAGGAGAAGAGCGACTTTTTCACGGCTGCCTTCGCGGGATCCAGCGGCCGTGGAAGCTTCTGGAGGGCGGGGAGTCGGCCCCCGGCTGGGGGAGGCAGCCTCTCGGCTCCGGGGCTGCAGAAACTTCTCAAGGACGCGGTTTGGTCCTGGCCGCCTGCGACCTGCGCGGGGACAGGGGACCTGGCGCGGTGCGGGCGGTCCTGGCCGAGAGGCGGGAGCTGCAGCCCGAGGCGCGTTTCGCTTCCAAGAACCGGAGCCGGAACCGGAGCCGGACGGAGCTTCCGCCGGCGACGTGGACGCGGCTCCCGGCGCCCCGGCCGCCCTCGGAGGGGGACGGAGGCTGCGGCTTCTCCCGCCCGGAGTCCCGAGTCCCGGGACGAGGCCGAGGAGCCACCCGCGCGAGCCCTTCTGACCGAACCGAGCGATGCGCGGTCGAGCCGGGGCGATCCCAGAACCCTGGGCCGATCAAGACCCGCGGCTGCCGGCTGCTCTGCGGCCCAGGGTCCGCCTCCGTGTCCCTGGAGGACCGCAGAGACTGCGTGCTGGCCGTGGCCGCGACAGCTCCGCGTCATGGCACGGGGACACCCGCGTCTTCCTGCAGGTGGTCAGCAGGGCCATCGCGGGGGGCCGCAGTGGGATCCAGTTCGCCCCTTCCACCTGGACCCACCCGGGGATGGACAGAGACCTCGAGGGCTCTGGTTTACACAGGAGCAAAAATCACTGGAACGACGCAGACGATTTCACTGGCTGGGCCGGGATGTGGCCTCCCCAACCCAGAGTGTCCTTCCTGAAGACGAGCCAAGTTCCAGTGGGACCAAGCAGGTGCCACTCTGTTCTTCACTCCTGCCACACGCTTTCCATGTGGGACTGGCTCCAGCGAATGGGGGCCCCAAGTTACCTACTGTTGTCACACTGTACACGTATTCAGTATTTTAAGGCTTGAGATTGTGACAGGCTCCGAATTGTGATTTACATTAAATTCATGACAGGTATTAAAAAAAAAAAAAAGCCCAAGTAGAACATGACAAAGAACGCAAGAGAAAGACAAATCCAAGTGAGGTGAATACAATGAAGTTTGGGGCATACTATAAAAGTATCCAAAACAGCTTGACCTATTAAGACAAGATCTCTTTAAAGTATAACCGCTGACATTCTTCTTACAAAATCTAAATTTATTCCTTGACTTAACATATAATTCACATTCGCCTGTGACAACACCAGGAGCTCTTCGACGCTCTAAGGATACAGCAATAAGCAAAGAGACAAAAATCCTTCTCTAATCTAGTAAATATGATTAATGACGTGACTAGATACAAGAAAAGAATTGTAATTTGGGTGTTCACCAATCAAAAGAAAATTAGATCCTATGTGTAGACAGGTGATCATTTAAGGTCCTTGTTGATGCGGCCAAACCAACTTTTCAGCCCCTCCTTACCTGGATGTGTATTCTATCACTATTAAACTGTACTATTCACATTCCCAAATGTGCCCCCAAACCTCACACCTCTAGCCCTTTGTTTATGCAGTTCTCTCTTCTGGAATGTTCTCCCCTGCCCCATTACTAATTAGTAAAAACTGTCCTTTCTAGGACTTACTCTAATCCAATCTTCCCTGACCAAACTAAATCAAACTCAATTGTCTTTTGTATTCTAACAGTAATTTGTTTATAACTCTCTCACAAATTTATTGCTCGTACACATAACTACATATTCCTCAAAAGAATTCTTTTAATTCAACTAAGATAAGACATGTCGTTTATTTTTACATCTAATGTCTTTCAAGGTGCCTAGCACAGGTTTCAACATGTTAAATCTGCAATACAAAATTTTTAAACTCAACTTTTTCAGCTGTTATGTAAACAACAAGATCCTAGAGTAAGCCTTCATTTCTGTTTTATCAAAGACTGAGACATCAAAAAGGAAGACCAAGACCGGAAGACTTGCAGAGATCATTGCTATAGTCCTCAATCTTTTTTTTGCTCAAATGCATTTGAGGAATACAACAGACTCCTTTCAGTAAAAGTAGCTCGTGACCCTCAACAATAAAAAACAGAAAACTTGTGAGTAACTTTAATGAGGCCCCAGGCGACACTGACACTCTCCACCCTACACACGCAGGCTCACCGCAGCCCCTCGGTCACAGCAGCGTCGTATTTTGCACCCACACCAGCTTTACACAAACAGCAGGGAAAAGAGGAGAGAAAAGGAGAAAGCAAGTCAGGAAAAACTTTAAAATGGGCAAAGTTGAACAATCTGCTTGGGGACATACATGTATGTGAAAATTGCTTTAATGCAAGAGAATGATAAACACAACAGGCAGGAGAGCAGCGAGGGGACAGAGAGGGGACAGGGAGGAGCCAGGGAAGCCACATGTGAATTCACACCATCAAACAGGTTCTGACTTTTACTTGCAATGGGTTGAAGTTTTTGCTTTTTTATGTTGCATAAAATGAATATAAAAATATTTTCAAACATTTGCATCAAATGTTACATAAAATTAAAAAATTAATCCCATTTGTTTTGGATGTACATTTCATTGTTACTTCGGTAAGTCTGAACTTTCCCCAAAAGTCTACTAGCAATTTTAAATTATTTTTCATTCCTCATCTATTCATACCATTTTCCCATTTATGTGTTAATTTTTCATATATTAACATTACTCATACTTTGCTCTCTTTGCCTCTTAAGAAACATTAAATAAAATTATACTGAAATCTAGCTATGTATCCCTTTATCACCGTGAGTCTTGCAGTCGGGTACTGTCAGTCCTCCAACTTCATTATTCTTCAAAATTATGTGGACTAGTCTAGGTCTTCTGCCTCTGCATATAAACTTTAGAATCATTTATTTTGCATCCACTTATTCCTTCTTGAATGGTCTTCCATTCTTCAGGAAGATCCAGGTTTCTAATCTATATAATTTTCCTCTGAAGAACTTCTTTTAAAATTTCTAAAAAGGCAGGTAACTGGCAAGAAATTCCCTCAATTTTGTCTGTCTTATAAAGTCTCTATTTTTACTTTTTATGGAAGATATAGCTTTACTGGATACAGAATTCTAGGTGGGTGGATTTTTTTTCTTTCAATACGTTCAATATTTTCACTCCACTCTTCTTGCTTAGTTTCTGAGGAAAAAGACATAGTTCTTAACTTTGCTCCTTTCTAGGAAAGGTTTTTTAATTTTCTGACATTTGAATATCATATGCTTAGGTATTTTGGGCATTTATTCTGCTTGATGTTCTCTGAGCTTCCTGGATCATTGGTGTGGCATCGACATTAATTTGGTGAAATTCTCAGGCACTAGTGCTTCAAATATTGCTTCTGTTCCTTTCTTTCTTCACTTCCAGCATTCCCATTACACATACGTTACACCCTTTGTAGCGGCCCCACAGTTCTAGAATATTCTATTCTGGGTTTGGGTTCCCCCACGCCCAGCTTTTTTCTCTTTGCTTTTCAGTTTTGAAAGTTTCCAACCGTCAAGCTGTGACAGTCTATCCTCAGCCCTGTCCTGTGAGCCCATGAAAGGCAGTGTACATTTTGCTATAGTGTTTTTTATCTCTAGCACTTCTTTTTGGTTTCTTCTTAGAATTTCTACCTCTATGCTTAGATCACAAATCTAACCTTGCATGTTGCTTATTCTTTGCCTTAAAGTCCTTACCATTTTAGTCATGGCCTTTCATAATTCCTAGTCTGATTATTCCAACATTTCTGCCATATCTGACTCTAATTCTTGTGGTTGTTTAGTCCCTTCAAACTATTTTTTACCTTTCAGTAGGCCTTGCACTTCTTTGTTGAAAGGCAAACATGACGTATTGGGTACAAGGAACCAGGGTACACAGGCCTTCAGTAATGCAGTGTGAGGTGGGGGAGGGAGGCATTCCCAGCCATGTCATCAGACTGCAGTCTTTGGTGAGCCTGCGCCCTGCACTGCGAACTTCACTGGTGCTTCACAGTCCCCCCTTGGGTGGGGCAGGACGGCTGGAGGAGGCTGAAGTTGTTTATTTCCCTTTCCCCCAGTAGAATGATAGAGGGGGCTGGAGTTGGGTACTTCCCTTCCCCTAGGTAGGTTAGGCTCTGCTAGAATCACCTCTCCAGAGGGGAGGCCTCGTGAAGAACAGAGTGCTCCAGCATCTATCAGAACGGTTCGTCTCTCCTTTCTCATGTGAGAAGCACAACGGGGTTTTTCTCCAGTATTCACTGTGAGGTCCTGGCTGAGCTCCTGGAGGTAAAACTCAGCAATGCACGGAGGCCCTCCCCTGTGACTCGGGCCCTCTGAAGTCTGTAACTCTGAGTTGTCCACATAGAAGGTCCAGCAACTCTCCAGTTACAGCTCAGGTTTTCTGGCCCCAGCACTGGTTCCAGCAGAGGTTTCTGCTTGCAGGCCTCTGCTGTGAGGAGCTGGGATTCTTTGTATCTGCCTGTCTCTTCATTTTTGGTGCAGCACTTTGTCCTGTGGTCTGACTCCTCTAAAAGAGATAAGAGTTGGGTTTTCTTGACTGTTCAGCTTTCCAGTTGTTGTTAGGATCGAGTGGGGACTTAGGAGCTCCTGAAATGCCAGGCTGGAAACCACGAAATTACTTTTTTATATGACATTAAATGAGAATATGCAGTGTTTTCCCAAAGAGGCAACAACTGAAGTAGCATGATTTACTGAAAGATTTCCTTCTTCTCCAACAAAATGTGATACATTCCTAATCGTATATTAAACTCTTTTTTATTTAGAGACAGGGTCTCACTACGTTGCCCAAGCTGGACTCGAACTCCTAGGCTCAAGTCGTCCTCCCACCTCATCCTTCGGAGCAACGGGGACTACAGGTGTGCACCACTGCCCGGCATCGTAATTAAATTCTTATCAATGCTGGCATTACTTTCTTTGATCTGTTGGGTCTCTTATTAGTGCCCTATAATTTATTACAACTTGCATATACAAGCTACATATTTAAAAGCTACAATTATAATTCCATGTTTTCATTCATTCCTATATAATTATCGTATATGTATTATCTGCCCAGCAATATTGTCAGTGTTTTAAAGCATGCCATGCTTTCAACATTCTTTATGTCCCTAATAATTTTTACCATTAAATAGACACTAAATAAACACTCACCAATTGAATACTCTCCCCAACCAACCCTGAGATAGTAATGAGCGGGTGGCTGCTGGCAGCCGGGGCAGGGGAGGGCAAGCTCCTGCTTAGTGGGTGCAGAGCTCCAGGGTTACCAAACGGCAGCGCCACCGAGGTGGGTGGTGGTGAGAACTTTGCATTATAGATGATGTAAATACACTCAACTGTACACTTCAAATAATTAAAATAATAAATTTTGTTACATGTATTTTACCACAATAAAACTAACTGAAAGAAAAAATAAGGGGAGGAGAAATAAAGTTAGTCCTTAACAATAAGATCCAGTAACCAGCCATTTTTTAAGAAGAATAACTATCAATAACATTTCCCCAAGAACCTCCAAGCAGTCAGTGTGGCAAGCACTGAATGTGGACAGTTAGCAGAGTACTTAAATTAGACTTCCTAGTAGGTTTTTGTTTATTTATTTATTTTGGCATCAAAGTACATTAGATTAAGAACAGGAAATAAAACTATGCAACTTATTGATCAAGGTTCCTGATAGCAAAACAGGTCATTTTGAATACTTTATTCGGTTTTATAAAATGTTTTAATTATTTTTTTAGTTAAACTAGTAAAGCAAAAGTATGTTTCCAGGCTTTGGGATTTGACAGGATAGCAGTTTATAAAACAAAATGATGGGTGGGGAAATTGTTGATCTTTCATTTCTTAAACAGTTACATTGAGGCATAATGCACACTCCATGCAATTTAACTATTTGAAGTATACAATTTAGTACTTGTTATATATAACATTTTTAATTTTTTTAGAAGTATAAAACAGCATATTTTTTATTGACTACAAATATATCTGCCTCATTTAACTGCATAGTATTCCATAGAATTAATATACCATTATTTATTAAGAATAAGCACCCAAAAAGTATTCATTGGAAGGAAGGAAGGAGATGCTGAGTTGCCACTCATGACAATGTCCACCAGATTCTCTGATCCAGATTCCTGGAGGTGGCTATGAAACAGGCCCTCCCCATCTGGCCTATTACATCATTGGAAGGAGTTGTCATTCATGCAATCAGAAAGAAAGTAGCCAAAAAGCTAACACTGAAGTGCAGTTTGTCCATCTAGTGGACTGTCTTGCCTAAGCAGTTATCTTGGACAATATCTTTAACTGTTTTGGGGTAAACTCAAGTAATACCAAATTTAAAAGGGTCTTCTAAAAAATTAAATGAAGTAAGAGAATTCCTGTAGCCTCTCCGAAAAGTTAGTTCTGTTTCCAGCTGCCTGCAAGTTAAATTGAGAGAATAATGTTTCATTGCCATATTTGTCACTATGTGCAATTAAGTCAAACCTAGATTGGAAAACAAAAAAAACAATAGCTGGACTGGAGAAGAAGTCTCAGCCAGCACAGCTGAGTTGGCAGTGCCAAAGAGGAGGAGACGGCCATATGCTCAGGCGATTGGTTACATGTAAAAGGACTAAGCAGGCCCGGTGCAGTGGCTCACACCTGTAATCCTAGCACTCTGGGAGGCCGAGGCGGACGGATCGTTTGAGCTCAGCATTTCGAGACCAGGCTGAGCAAGAGTGAGACCCTGCCTCTACTAAAAATAGAAAGAAATTATATGGACAGCTAAAAATATATATGGAAAAATTAGCCAGGCATGGTCTCACATGCCTGTAGTCCCAGCTACTTGGGAGGCTGACACAGGAGGATGGACTGAGTCCAGGAGTTTGAGGTTGCTGTGAGCTAGGCTGACACCATGGCACTCTAGCCTGGGCAACAGAGCAATATTCTGACTCAAAAAAAAAAAAAAAAGACAGAAAAAAAAAAAGGACTAAGCAAATATGTCAATACATTGAGTGCCTACCCTCACTCTCAGGGAAGGCAGGTACAAATATAAAAGGGGGAAAGACTAGAATTAGAAACATCTAAGATTGGATTGTAATTGGAACTATCAGTAAAAACTCCTGGTTTCTGATTGATAGATGATAGATAGAAAAACATCTATCTGTATATAGACATAGATACATACACACTCAGGCCTCTATCTGTGGGCTCTGCATCCATGGATTCAACCAATTGTAGATCAAAAATATTTGAGAAAAAAATTGTATATGTACTGGACATGTACAGACTTTCTTCTCTTGTCATTATTCCCTAAACCATGTAACAACTATTTGCATAGAGTTTATATTACATTAGGTATTATAGGTCTTATAAGTAATCTAGATACGATTTAAAGTGTATAAGAGGATGTGCATAGGTTATATGCAAATACTACACCATTTTATATCAGGGACTTGAGCATCCATGGATTTTGGTACCTGTAGGAGGTCCTGGACCCAATCCCCCACTAAGGAACAAGGGACAACTGTATATGTATGTATGTATGTATGTATACATGCACACACATACATGCATACACACATAAACACAAAGATGAGTATACCAGCAGCAATGAGCATGCCAGACATCCAGACTTTGGTTTCTAAATACTATTCTCCTCAAAAGGAACCAGAGAAATGGCTAATTTCAGGGCTCAGGCAGGGAAAGTATTTAATAAGCCTAGAACATCATGTACCATAAAGTATGGAAATTCCCAAAAGATCATGGAGATATATCAAAATGACACTGGAGCCAACCAAGGGGCTCCCACTGGCTAAATCTGGGACAATTTGAACATCAAAGAAATGATATAATGAGAGCAATCGTTTATAAACCATTGAATAAAACAGGAACCTAGGAGCCCATACTGATATCAATTAATAGATAAACAAATGGGGGGTGGATACAGAGGCAGGAAAGCTTTCCCTTACAATAGAAGGTCAACTAATAAATGTAGAAGGATGATCGAAGGGATGGTTACCATTTGGTAACCCTTATAATAATTGCTTTGGTCAAGGAGCAAAACTGGATACTAATATAAATGGGTGAAAGTGTGATCAGGAACAGGATTTTTACATAGTCTCAAAATATCTCCAGACAATATTTATTCATTAACTTTCCATTGCAAAGTCTGGCAGACATCATCTTACCAAATGATAAAAGTAAATTTCATCAGCAATGGGACAAATCAACATCATGTGCCTTCTGATAGATGCATCGAGAAGAACACAGCATCACCTCTGTGGTATTCCTGCCAAAAATGCCTGTCCTGAGTACATTGGTGGTATAGTGGTGAGCACAGCTGCCTTTCAAAACGCATGTCCTAAATCCAGTCATGAGGAAACATCAGACAAACACAAACTTATGGACATTCTGCAAAGTAATTGGCCTGTCCTCTCCAAAATATCAAGGTCATGAAAGGAAGGAGAGACTCGGAACTGCTCCAGATAGAAGGAAACTAATGAGACATGACAGTGAAATGCAACGTGTGATCCTATGTTGGATCCTGGATCTGTAAAAGACTTTATTGGAGAAAACCAGTAAAATTTGAATGAGGTTTGTGGATTAGAATGTGCTATGGTATTAATTTCCTGATTTTGATGGACATAATGTGATTCATGTAGAAAAGTGTCTATTTTTTAGGAAACAGACATTGAAGTATTGAGGGGTCCTGTGACATCATGTCTGTGACTTACTGCCAAATGGTTCAGAAAAAAATGACTTGTATCCACACAGAGAGAAAGAGAGAATGATAAGGCAGATGTGGTAAATTTCTAACAACTGGGAAATCAGGCTGAGGGAACACAGGATATCTTTGTACTATTCTTGAAACTGTTTTGAAGAGTTTAATTATTTCCACTTTAATAGCTTTGAAATATTTTTAATAACCCTATTGTAACATCCCCTTCAGCAATTTAATTCAAGATCAGTATAAAATAAGAGCATGAAGCTAATAAGAAATAAGTCATGCACAAAGTAAGAATTTATAAAGATAAATAAATAAGAGTTACTAAATATATTAAGACCTATGAATCTTGGATTCTATGTTTTAATTACATACTAAATTTTACTGTTAAAGAGCCATGGGGGGCCAGAAAAGTCCTAAGAGGTCTTTTCTTCATATATTTTTACATTAGGACCAAGAATAAAGTACAATGATCCTCAGAGGATTATGTATCAGAGAGTTCTTCTGGAGTTAACTCATATAAGGTTTTTATTTTATTTCATCATAAAACAAGTCAAGCAAAAAAAAAGCCTAGCTCTCTTTTCCTGCTGTGACAATGGGTCTGGTCGTCATCTGTGGCGTATGCATCACACTCTGTAAATCTGTATCTTGCTCTTGCCCTATAATCCCATCTTTCTCTCCTCAATAAACCTCATTTCCATGCTTGCCTTACAAAAAAACAGTAAAGCCTAGGAAATACATATGTAATATAATGAACACCTGCCCAGCCTAAAATAAAACATTTCTAAACACAACAGACTCTCTTCTTCTCCCTACCATGTTCCCAGGACAATATTCTTAATTTATCTGTCTTAATTTATCTTAATAGTATCTGTCATTCCCTTTTAAGTATTTATACTTTTGCTGCACAAGTATATATTTCTTAACAAAATATAATCTTGTTTGGCATGATATTTGACTTTACAGAAATTGTAAAATACCATAAACATCCTTCCAAGCTTATTTTTCTCACTCAAGTGTTTTAGATTTAGTTAGCTTGATACACATAATTTTAATTCATTCGTTTTAACTGCTGTGTAGTGTTCCATGGTTTAAATATATTATTTTTTATTCTGTATCATATTCATGAGCATTTAAATTGTTATCCCATCTACCCTATTACCAACAATGCTAAAATGAACACCAAATCTATGCCTTACACTGATTTGCAAGCATTTATCTTGGCCGGTGGTTCTCAAACTTTGGAATGCATCAGAATCCCCTGAGGGTTTTGTTAAAACAGAGATTGTTGAATCCCACCCCCAGAGGTTCTGATTCATTTTCTAAAAGAGGTTTTTAAGTGATGTTGATGCTGCTGGCCTGAAGACCACACTTTCAGATCCACTGCCCTAGGATGTACATCCTGGAGTAAAATTGCTGGGTCAAATAATTGTGCATCTTCAGCTTTACCAAATTGTGCCAAATTGCTCTGCAAAGGAATTTTAATGATATGCTCTCCCACAACAGGCAAGTTGTCTTTCTCAAATCCACACCACACTTGATGTCACAACACTTTTAACATTTTACCAATCCAAAGAATATGGAATTATGGCCGGGCACGGTGGCTCACGCCTGTAATCCTAGCAGTCTGGGAAGCCGAGGCAGGTGTATCATTTGAGCTCAGGAGTTCGAGACCAGCCTGAGCAAGAGCAAGACCCCATCTCCACTAAAAATGGAAAGAAATTCTAGGGACAACCAAAAATATATATAGAAGTACTCGGGAGGCTGAGGCAGGAGGATTGCTTGAGCCCAGGAGTTTGAGGTTGCTGTGAGCTAGGCTGATGCCATGGCACTCTAGCCCAGGCAACAGAGCGAGACTCTGTCTCCCCACCCCCCCAAAAAAAACCAACAACAACAATATGGAATTGTGGTTTTCATTTGAATTTTTCTAATTACTAATGAGGTTGGGCATCTTTTTATATGTCTGTAGCCATTCAGGCTTGGTTTTCTCTTGTCTGCATTATCTGTTCATTCCTTTGTTTGTTATTAGGGTGTTTAACTTATGTCAAAAGACAAAATTACAACAAATTTAAAGATCCAATTAGCTTTTATTTGCGCTTCTAGAATTGGGCAACACCTCACTCTGTGAAAATAGAATGAGTGTTCCAATGAACTGAGCAGAGAAGTCTGGCTTTATAGGCAGAAAAAATGCTGCAGAAAGCAGAAACAACACAAAAAATGGATTGGCCATTTCAAAGTTACTTTCCTTATAGGGTTAAAAAAGAGGGGACTTCCTTACTATGCAACTCAGGTTGGTTGACTGGTATTCACCTGCTTTTTGGGAAACTGGTCTGTTTCAAAGTTCTATTTAATTGTGGCACTTAGCACAAGCAAACCCATTCTGGTTTGGCCTGGTCTACTGGGGCCTAGTGCAGGCGGCTAGTCCAAAACAGTGGCCTCCCATAAACCTTGTTTAACTCTTATATAGAGTAATAGTTACTAAACTGTCATCTTTAGAACATGATGTGAGGACAATGCACCTATAATACATTTTTGGGAAATTCAACATATATATTTACACTCAATTTATTATAACATAAAAATTTCTGTGTTACATCAACCTAAAAGTAAGAAGCTGATGAAAAATTAATATAGAGAGTTTATTTGAGCCAAGGTTGAGGACAGTAGCCTGGGAAACACTTTCAAGTTGCCTTGAGGAGTCTTCCAGGGAGCAAGGAAAAGTTCAAGATTTTAAAGAAACAAGGACAAATCAGGAGAGGGGACAATTACAAAAGTTGTTCAGCAGGAATTCTCATGGGTTTACAGGTACAACAGTGGTTAGTGATTGGCTATAGACTGTTGAACTATAGGGTGTATGGCATTTTATGGCTACTTGGCGTCAGGTTAGTCTAGAACCTCATAGCAAGTGGCTTCAAGAGGTAATTGTTTTGCTCAAGGGGGAGTGAGAGTGACCGCTGTTATATTTTAAATGCCTCTCCTGGCCTGATAGTTTAAAAGTGCTGGAATTTCTCAGATTAAAAGGGTTTTTTTTCTTTCTCAGTTATAATAGGAGAAATAAGAATACAAAATTACATATGTACCACAATATACAAACTAACACCCCAAAACACAATACTTAGAAAAGAAACTAAAAGGAAATATTCTATCACTGTATGTTCAAGTTTACAGATAGGTTTTTTTTTATGGCTTTAAGTATGTACACTTTCTTCCAATTTTCTATATTTTCAAATTTTTAAATTAAAATAATGTAGTTTCATATTCCATGGAGATTCAGCGCCAAGCTAACACATAAAACAAAAGTCATGTATGTAATATTACCCTGAACATCCCTTAAATTGGGCTGTCTCTCAGAAAGTCCAATAGTGATTGAAGAAATGTTCAGGGTAATTTTGCAATACAACCCATTTTCTGTCTACCATTGGAATTATTGCTGTTTCTTCAGTTGAGTACCAGATAGAGCAACAGAAAAGCAACTGGGTAACATAAGAAAAATCTACATTGTATCTCTTCTTAGAATCACACTTAATCTAGTGAGATGATAATATCAGAGACACCCAGAAACTGGGATCAGTGAAGAAAAAGCAGATTTACACATTTCATCTCATGCTCACCCTACGGTTCATTGAGTGGAATGGTAGGCAGTATAATGCACCATTTAGACTGTTGCTTTCTCCCTCTCCTATTTTTGCTAAGCTCATATAGTTGAATTTGCATAAGCCAAATTTGTATATGAGGAGACTCCATTGTACATAGTTTGTTTATAATAGGGAAAAAGACACCTTTTTCAAAGGAACAGATATTCTGGAATCCATAAATATATACATGCCCCCTGTTTTCATCATTTACTCAGTCATTCAACAAATATTGCATCTGCTGTTTCCAGCACTGGGCTACATAATGGAAGAGATAGAGGAAAAAGTAAAACAATCTCTGTCCCTACCCTCATGGCGCTTAATCAATTAATCAATCAGTCAAATAAAAAATTATTCTGTGATAAAAAAGAGGTACATAGTATCTTGAGAACATATAATAAGGATATTGATGTACACTGAGGGTTTTAGAAAGGCTCCCTGTGAAAGTGACTACTGAGCTGGTTAGGAAGTATGGGATGCTGTGATGTAAGCTGGAGCCAGATGACACTGCCTCATTAGAGCCAATAGTTTAATTTTCAGAAATTTTGAGACAGGTTTAGATAGCCATTATTAAACATTAAACTATGTAAACTTATAATTAAATTATATTAAAAACACAGATCATAAATACTCAAAACTCATCACTTCTTAATTATTTTTACATTTTACTCTTATCTATGCTCTTGAGGTTATCAACTATGCATCTTTTCCCATTCTGAGTAGCAGAATGAAATCATCCTGTCCAGCACCTCTGCACTGCATATGCTACCAGTCCATTAGTGACTAAGTAGCCAAGTCAGTTATCAGATCGACTGTCACAGTGTCACAGTGCTTATGTTCAAGTAAATCTTATTTTACTTAATAATGGCCCCCAAGCTCAAGAGTGGTGATGCTGGCAACTCAGCTATGCCAAAGCCACAAAGTGCTTCCTTTAAGTGAAAAAGTGAAAGTTCTCAACTTAATAAGGAAAGAAAAAAAAAAGTAGGCTGAAGTTGCTAAGATCTACGGTAAGAAAAATCTTTTATCCATGAAATTGTGCACAGTATATTATTATAATTGTTCTATTTTATTGTTAGTTATTGTTATTAATCGTTTTACTGTACTTAATTTATAAATGAAACTTTATCATCGGTATGCACGTATAGGAAAAACATAATATAGGGTTTGGTACTATCTGAAGTTTCAGGCCTCCACTGGGGGTCTTGGAACATATCCCCTGAGGATAAGTGAGAACTACTACATCCATGGAAAAGCTGCTTCAGAGCAGTGATGAGTATAGAAGCGAGGCTGGAATGGGTTAAGAAGTGAGTAGGAAAAAAGAAAATAGAGGCGCTTTTCCTTCTATTACAAAAAACAATTGTAGGAAATGTACTTACTTACATTGGCCTAAAAGAAAAATGTTGTGATTTTAACCAAATCAGAAATCTTAACTGAATTCAAGCTCCACTTAGGACAAAAGTTCACCTCAATTTATCCATGTAATTTTACCTACTTCTCTGAGTTCCAGAGGATGAAACTAACTCTGGAAAAACACAATGGTTATAAAACAAAAACTCAAAGTAAAAAATAAATAAATATTTTTTGAAAACCACAACAGTCAGTTGTTACCACTGCCATTCCATTTAGGAAACAGCAATTCTACAAAGAGATTGTTACCAAAAAATTGCTACAAAAAAGTCAGCTGGAGAAAGTGAAGCAAGAACATCACTCTGCTGAGCCTTACCTGGCCCACCCCATTCTGAGTCAATGATTATCACCAGATGCAGGCAAAAGACATGGATGTTTTTATACAAATTTCATAAATAAACATAATACTATGAGAATCCTGAGTTTAAAACCCCAGTACAGCCGATGGAGTATTGTACCTTTGTTTTTATTTGCCTCAAACGGGAGCATATGCATCTTTAGCTGTTAATGGTCACACCCTCCTCTCACTCTGTGTTCCATACAGAGGACGCCTTTCTTTCCTCCATGCCTTTCTCTCATATCAAAAACCTTATCCAAGTTTCAGGTTGAGTTCTGTCTACCAGTGAGTCTTTTCTTGTTATCACACCTTATTTGGGAAATCTCAGCATTTGTGCTTTTAATGTGTGATACTGCCAACTAGGCCTTGCTCTCAAATTGTTAAATATTTTCCACAAGAGATTATAAAGTTCTAGCACGTAGAGACTGTGATACCTCATTCTTTCACGTTTCCAAGGCTCTTTGTATTCAAATTAAGTAGAGTACTGTAAACTATTAATAATTATAACTTATACTGCTCAAAGTCCCATTTTCTCCCCAAATCTCCATTCTAAAATTTCTTTGAATAATAAGAGTTAACATTTATTGAGTGATACTATACAGCATTCACTGTTCAAGATACTTTTCACATATTAACACACATAATCTTCCCAACAACCCTATGATATAGATACTACTATTCCTATTTTACAGATAAGAAAACTGAGGTACAGAAAGGCCAAGTGACCGACCCGAAGTCCCACAATTAGTAAGTGGCAGAGTTGGGATTCAAACTAAGACTGACACAGGAGCTCACATTTCTAAATTTTTAGCAACACAAAAATAACTCTTACAAGGCCTGGTCCTCCCTGGCCTTGTTTTAAGATGTGCCTGGATAAGTAGCACAGTTTCACAGCCAGAATTTAAAGAAATTCTACTCTTTTCTTTTCAAAAAGGGATAAAACAGTGTACAGCAACACTTAACCAAATCGCCTTCCTTCTGCTGTGTTCTGTCCTCAGGCACTTCAATTCCAAGGCCTTTGTCTAGCGATCACTATCAGTTTTCCAGCCCCCAAAGGGAAAACCACAAAGGCATTCTTTTGACAGATGGTCCCAGCCTCCCTGCTGGCAAAGAGAATCCTTCCTTCAGAAATGTTTAGGTTCAGTTGTCAGGGTGGGAAAGAAGGCCATAAGGATACCCACAGTCACTCCTAGAAACTTGCCCTGAGGTAATTTGCGGAGAAGGGAAACTTTGGCCAAATACAAGTTTCTCCTCTGCAAAGTCCATCGAGAGAGTTGTTCAAAAGAAAAGGCTGGCCCACTATTTGCAATAGATTCTCTACATATTGAAACACAGTTATTTCTCTGGGGGTCACGAGCACTTTTAAGACTTTGGCTTTTTTTCTTGGTTTGTTTTTTGCCCGGGCTAGAGTGCCATGGCATCAGCCTAGCTCACAGCAGCCTCAAACTCCTGGGCTCAAGCGATCCTCCTGCCTCAGCCTCCCAAGTAGCTGGGACTACAGGCATGCGCCACCATGCCCTGCTGATTTTTTTAAAATATTTTTAGTTGCCTGGCCAAGCTTCCTTCTATTTTTTAGTAGAGATAGGGTCTCAGTCCCGCTCAGGCCGGTCTCAAACTGCTGAGCTCAAACAATCTTACCGCCTTGGCCCCCCAGAGTGCTGGATTACAGGAGCGAGCCACGCCACCGCGCCGGGCGAGACTTTGGCTTTCTTATCAGAAAAATGTTGAGTCATACACAAACTTTGAGGAAAAGCGGACGTCACAGTCCTAAATTAAGCAACCCTGGCCGTGCGTGGCGGCTCAGGCCTGGAACCCTGGCGCTCTAGGCGGAGGCAGGAGGGTCGCCCGAGGCCAGCAGTTCGAGACCCCCGAGCCGGGCAAGGCCCCGTCCCTACCTGGAGTCAGCGAGGCCGGCCGGGCGCGGCGGCGCCTGCAGCCCCAGCCACCCACGGAGGCCGACGCAGGAGGCCAGGGCCTCGCTGGAGCCCAGGAGTCTGAGGCTGCAGCGAGCTGTGAGGACGCCACGATACTACTCTAGCCCGAGGGACAGAGCGAGACTCTGTCTCAAAAAGGAAAAAAAAGAGATCCCTAAGGCGGAGGGATTGTGAGCTTTGTTGAATCACAACTTGTACGTTTTCTTAAGCCCCGGTCATGGCACTTAAGGAACACCGGAACCCGCTGTGCCAGTGGCGGCCCCCAGGTGGCGCTGCGGGGACAGCTAAGTGGGCCGCCTGCGCTCACTGCAAAGGCTGATGGGGACGGGGATTCGATTTTAATTTTTTTAAATTGTGGTAAATATGTTATAAAATTTGCCACCTTAACCATTTTTGAGTATACAGTTTGGTGGCATTAATTACTGTGCATTCTCAGTGTTTTGCAACCATCACTATTTTCCAAAACCTTTTTGTCACCCCAAACAGAAATTCTATAACCATTAAACAATAATTTCTCATTCTCCCCTCTTCCCAGCCCCTGGTATCCTCAAAGCTACTTCCTGTTTCTATGCATACGCCTATTCTAGATACTTCATGAGTGGAAACATACACTATTTGTCCTTTTGTGTCTGGCTTATTTCACTTAGCATAATGATTTAATGTTCATCCATGTTGCAGCCTGTGTCAGAACTTCATTTATTTTCATGGATGGATAATATTCCACTGTATGGGATATCATACTCTGCTTACCCATTCCTCTGTTGGACACGTGGGTGGCTTCTACCTTTCGGGTCCTGTGAGTAGCGCTGCAGGACACACTGGCACACAGGCATCTGCTGAAGTCTGCTTTTAATTCCTTTGGGTATGTACCCAGAAGTGGAGTTGCTAGCTCACATAGTAATTCTATGATTAACCTTTTAAGGAATCAGCAAACACTTTTCTACAGCAGCTGTACCATTTCACAATCCTACCAGCACTGTACAAGTGTTCCAATTTCTGCACATTACCAACACTTGCCATTTCCCATTTTTTCTTTTTTTTTCCTCAAAAAACTAAAACAGCCATCTTAGTAGGTGTAAAGCAGTATCACATGGTAGTTTTGATCAGAATTTTCCTAACGACTAATGGTGTTGAGCATCTTTTCATGTACTTATTGGCTATCTGTTATCTTCTCTAGAGAAATGTCTATTCAAGTCCTTTGCCCATTTTCGAATTGGGTTGCCTGTTTGGTTGTTGTTGAGTTGTAAGTGTTCTTCATAGATTCTGGATATTAGTCCCATGTCAGACATAAGCTTGGTAAACATTTTATCCCACTCTGTAGGTTGTCCTTATACTTCCTTGATAATGTTCTTTGATGCATAGCAGTTTTAAATTTTGATAAATTATAACATCTATTTTTTCTCTTGTTGCTCATGCTTTTGGTGTCATACCTATGAATCCATTGCAAAATCAAAAGTCTGAAGATTAACTTCTGTTTTCCTCTAAAAGTTTTAGGGTTCTGGATTTTATATTTAGGTCATTGATCCATTTTGAATTAATTTCTATATATGATGTGAGGTGGGAGGTCCAACTTCATTCTCTACAATGTGGAAATCAAGTTATCCCAGCACCATCTGTTGATGAGACTATTCTTTCCCAATTGAATGGATTCAGTGTCTTGTCAAAAATCTACTGGCCATATAGATCTATGGGTTTTCTCTGAACAATAAATTCTAATTCATCAGTCTATATGTCTATCCTTATTCTAGTGCCACACCGTTTTGATTCCTGTAGCTTTGTAGTAAATTTTGAATTGAGGAGGAGGAAGAAGAAGAGGAGGAGGAAGAGGAAGAAGGGGAGAGGAGGAGGAAGAAGAGGAGAGTTGTTGAGAAAAAGCAGGACAAGGAATGGAAGACTAACTGCAGTTTTGGAAAATGACAGTTTTTTTTAAGTTACTTCCAGCTACAGGGTGCAAAATGAAGAGAAAACATCACCAGGACTTAATTTTGGATGGGGAATGAGGCAGAGGCAAGTCTCAAGGACAAAGCTTCCATTTCTGGCTTACACAGGGTACTGAAGTAAGGACTGTGGGAAGAAGACTAAGTTTGCAGAAGGCAGTGGTGTGTGCATGTGTGTGCTGAGTTTGGTTTGGGGCAGACTAAGTTCAGATGCCTTTTAGAAATCCAAGGGAAGATGCCAAGCAGCTATGTGGAGATACAGCTGAGGACTTCAGGAGAGCACATGCTGAAGATCTGTGAGACACCTAAAAATAGTAACCAAAATCATAAATGCAGATTTGACTTCCCCAGGACAGAATATGGCAGAAAGAGACCTAGGCCCCAAGAAATAAGACCAAATCCAGGAGAGCTATCCTATAGAAATCCAGTGAAGATAGGATTTTAAAAAGTGCAGAGTATCACTGAAAAGTCAAAAAGCAAAAGGAACTGAAAAGTCCACTAGATTTAGCAAACTGTTGGTCACTGGTGACTTTAGCAAGAGTAATATTATTTTGTTGAAATAATATTGTTCCAAACCAGATCAGGGTGGGTTAAGAAGTGACAGGTGGAGAAACTGAAACAGAAAGAGAGCCCTTCCTAGAAGATAGACTGAACAAAGGGAGGAGGCAGATGGGAAAGGACCTGGAAAGAAATGAGAAGGCACAGGAAGGTCTACAGTTATGCAAATTTTATCCTCATTTTAATTAAAATACGTACATATGATTTTTCAAAAATCAAACAATCCCAAACCCCGTCCCCTATTGCTGCTACCCTACGGCAACCCCTGCCCTCTATTTTAGTTTTGTTTTTTGGTACTTACCTCTGTATTTATAAGCCCCAACCTTACCTACTGACGTCCTATCTCAAGTCAATTAATCTCTTCCACATACACCCACCCCCAACACAAACGCACAGACACTATCCTTCCTCTTATCTTCTCAATAAAGTCATACCCCACTTTCTAGTTAAACCAGCATTCACTGTCTTAATTACCAGGACAACGTGCTGACACTCACAACTGCTCTGAACTCTTATCACATCTCCAGCTCCCCAAGATCAGTCCAGACATTTCCCCAGACACAGAGCAGGGCAACTGTGGGCTCATCTCCTCTATTTACTTCCTCTCGGGACTGCAGTCTTATACTGCCTATTGCCCAGTGCTGGAAAGCAATAGCCTCGTGTATTTTACCCAGTTTCATCATGGATGGTGGGAATGTAAGTCCATTAGTAGTTGTTCTGCCTTGGCCAGAAGTAGAAGTCTAGGCTGTAGTACCCCTGTTTCTAGCAGGGCATCACCCACTTTCAAGACACTCTAAATGAGAACTCTTCTCATTTGCCCTTTTCAGAAAATACACCTCAAGGCTTTTGCAGTATAGAAAAGGGTAGTGAGCTGGCTGCAGGTGCTGGGGAAGGGCTGTGTGCACGTAACTACCACAGACTGGGAGCGATCACCCTATTCTCAGCCCCCTTCACTTCCCCACCCCCAGAGGGACCTGGTGCCTCTAATTCTTGAGATTTCCATGGTTTTGAGGCTCAAACTGGCATGTTCCTTGACCTTCCCTCTCAGGCACTTACCTTTCCTGCTAAATCAAAAGACACTTCCACCACTTTCTTTCCAGTTTCCAAAATGTCATCTTTTCTACACTCTAGTCTATCTCATTCTTTTTGTCTATATATATATGGATATACATACATGCACACACACACACATGCACACACACACACATAACGCTCATTTCAATAGGTTTCAGGAAAGAATGCACATTCAGTTAATCTTGTTCCAACAAAGGTCAGGTTTGAACGGTTTGTTTCAAATACGAAAGACTTCAAAATGTTTGAGATCCTATAAAAAGATTCACTAGAGAGGATGAGGTTGACTATATAAGAGAGAAAAGACATATATAAACTTTATTTATTTATTTATTTATTTTTTTTTTTTACCACTTTTAGTTAGCTCTTTGGCCTCTTGTTTATTTGGGTGGTGGGCAGTTAATTAAAAGAAACGATTTTTAACCTCGATGAATTCTTGATTTTTGCTTTGTCCTAGAATTCTCTTACTGAGAATCTCGCTATTAGTTCTCTCAACTCTCTGCCAGCGGAGGAAACTGTCCTCGAGGTTTCTATTTCGTACTCTGCCGGGTAGGCAGCGCCACCTCTTCTTCTCTAGCCCGGGAGAGACCCGGGCCCAACCTGGGCTCCGGGGGAAGCGGGCATTCAGGGACATCTTGCAAAAGGCGGGTTCCTTGGGCCCAGCGGGGCCGACTGTCACCGGAGGCCGAACAGGCAGGGTGACGGAGGGGGGTGCGCAGGGGGGCAGGGCAGGCCGCCAAGCCAGGTGGCCACCTGGAGCGCACCGCCCCTCCCGGCCCCTCCCCCATAAACTTTTTTTAAAGCCAGAAGATCAAATTCAAGCCAGAGAAAACATACTTTCTCATAAGAACAAAAAAAGTATATCACATATAAATTAACAACTTTGGCCACATTTGAAAAGATTTATTAATATTTACAAATCTAAAGAATCCTAAGGAAAATAATTATCTTCTCCTAAATAGAAATTCAGCAATATGCCATAAAATTATTGAAATCAATATAAAAGAATAGTGAAAAGAAAGTATTCAATTTTCTCCTGCTTAATCATAAAAAGTGGGGAACTATAAAGGACTTCTCTGTTAGCCTCAAGTATTTGATGCATAAAAATGTCCTATGTATCTACACAACCTGCACTGGACCTGCCAGAGCACAGCACAGTTCCCGTAAGAGTTAGTTTGTTTTGACACTTTGTTTACATTCTGTGGGACAGAGACCGTACACTGTTCAACATGGGATCCATAGCTTAACATGGAAAAGTCTGAATTTAATAATTCCAAAACACTGTACAACACTGTATCCTGGGGAAGTAAATAAATCTATATAAACAGAAATTTTGGGTGCTGATTGCATAATTCAAATTTTTACTTTCCTTCTCTTTTTTTTTTTTTTTGAAATAGAGTCTCACTCTGTGGCCTGGGCCAGTGTACAGTGGTGTCATCACAGCCCACTGCAACCTCAGACTACTGGGCTCCAGCAATTCTCCTGCCTCAGCCTCCCGAGTCGCTGGGACTACAGGCGCGTGCTACTACACCTGGCTACTTTTTCTATTTTTTGTAGAGACAGGATCTTACTCTTTCTAAGGATGGTCTTGAACTCCTGGCCTCAAACAATTCTCCCACCTCAGCCTCCCAGAGTGCAAAGATTATGGGTATGAGCCAAATTTTTGCATTCTGAACACATCAAAGACACTATCACATACAAAAATGACCTAAAGCACAGTTTTGCTGTCTACACATTTCTCCATAAAAATGGAAGTCTGTAAAAAATCATAAATTATGGAAGAGATTTGAGTTGTAATAGCTTATCAACAATTTACTACATAAAAAAATGAGAATATCACCTTAATCTAAAAATTTTAGAACTACATTATGAAACCTAGGCTGTAGTTTCTGTACTTGCTATAAATGATTTTGGTTTTATCCAAAGTGGGTTATGTGTCCAAACCTAACAAATATTAAATCACAAATTTCCTCCATTAAAAACCCTAATATTTTACACTTCTAATAGAGGGCAGCCTATAAATATATAAAGCTAAAATTTCAAAATGTAAAAAGTTCTTTATTCACAGAAAGGAAAAACTCTTTCATAAGGAAGAATGTCATTTGCAAGCAAAAGGGAGTAATAATTATTAGTGATTATTCATTTCTGCAGGGACAGAAAGAACTAGAAGGAGGTTAAAAGGTTTTCTTTTTTACATCTTGTCATGTAAAATTATGATTAAATATAACATAAATGTCTCCCTATTCAGCAAAGATAAACAAGTATTCTCATAAAAATATAGTAAGAGTTGAAAATATTTGCGGGTAGACAACACTACTAATTTTGCATAATTTTGCACTCCACGTTGTTGGGCCAATGAAGTTTTTTACCAGTGATCTAAATCAATACTGCAATTGGAAGTTTATGGAATTATAAGCATAATACATTGTATTTTTGTGATAACTTTCTGGTTTGTATTGATTAATGATGGTCATTTCTAATGACTTTTCCTAAAATGTTTTTGAATACTTAAAAATTAACTCTATTACTATCAAAAAAATTACTCTCAGTTGTCTATAGCAATTCATATCAAAAGCACACCTAATTTTGTTTAATGGACATTAAAGAAAATAGGAAAAGTGCCCAGTTCTATTAAAAGTGCATATTCCCTTTAGTGGGAAGTGTTGTAAAATTTTACTTATTTCAAAATTAACCTAGAATCATTCATCCAATGTTTTTGAGCACCTACTATTTGCTGAGCACTGCTCTAGGTAACTCAGGATATAGTCGTGAATGATTCAGAAAGGTTCCTATACTTATATGGCTTACTGTTAACATTTGAGGGTATTGGGGGAACAGACAATAAATGTGAAAACAAAAAGAGGATTTCAGATAGTGACAAGTCCTGTGAAAAAAAGAAAAGAAAAGGAAAAAAAACAGCAGGCAATGGGGAGGGCCACTTTAGATTGGGTGGTCAAGGTTGCTATGGTGGTCATCAGTGTTGTTCACTAAATACTTCTAGTTGTCCTAAGCACCAGCAGTATTGCACTTGTAAAGGAAAATAAAAATCTCAGGACCCTCCAACTCCTTATGCCAAAGGGAAGGTCAAGCCCAGATGCTGAGTCATGCAACACCCTCTTGCAAATGAACAGCTGTTACTAACACTACAGGCCAGATTGCCACAGAAAGGTAAAAGTCTTCAGGCATCCACACAGACAGTTCCCACAGATCATTCATAAGGACACTGTTTGCTGGCCTCCCATCAATGAGGACATGCAAATTGTAACTTCCGGGTCTGCAGGCTAAGTCTAGATCCTAAAACTAAAGTCCACTTTGATTCCACACTAATAATGTGGATTACAAGTTTATCTTCCCAAGTGCAGAACAGAGACAAGACCATTTTTTCTTCCAGCTACCCAGGGACATCTGTATAAACGATTCTTCCTTTACTCCCTTTTCTCTTCAAACATTTTCCTTAACCCTGTGTAAAATGCAGATTTCCTGGCACTAACTAAAATCTCACAAGAATGTAACCATTTGCATCACGCCCCACCCTCTCCCCTTTTCTCTTTCTATATGCCCTCACTCTTTAAATACTGAGTTTCCAAATCCCTCTTCAGATAGCACAGGTCACAGATGCTTCTGTGGTTTGTCCTTGAACTTTGGCTTCGTAACCCTCCACTGATTGAGATCTTTGCCTGGCCACCTATTTGGGTTGTTATACTTCCCCATAGCCCTGAAAAAGTGATTTATGACACTTGGCATTTGAAGATTCAAGAATCTTACTCTGATTTGCTACGCTTTCTCTATATACCACAGGCAATGGCAACGCCCTGATGGTGGCTGCTGTCAGCCTGCTACCAGAAGGAGGACCATTCGAGGCAGAGCTCCCACTAACCCATGATGAGCAAGACCCTTTGTTTTGAACCACTGAGGTTTGAGGTTGCTTGTTTCACAGCACAACCTAACCAATCCTGCCTATCATAGAAAGTTAAGGAGATCATAAATGAAGTAAAACTTAAATGACGAAAAAGAGCTAGGCACACCAAGGGGAAAACACATGCAAAGACATAACTGAGAAAGGACAGTGGCGGGAGTGTGGTGAATAAGGAGAATCGTATGAAGGAGGTGGAGAGCTGTACTCAGACCAGGCCACCCAGGATTGAAAGCAGACTGTGGGCAGCTTGGGCTCAATACCATTTCCATAGGCGAGCAAGGTGGGGATTTTAAGCTGGAGTGGGGGGGATGGGCATGGGAGGGCTTTTAAGGGAAAAGCTACCAATGAATCATGAACAGGTAAAGTCCCTTTCTACCACCAAATTCCAGATGACTGGTCTCAGGCTCAGACAAGAGACCAAACTGTACCTTTCTGGAGAAATTAAATGATCCCAGAAAAAGAACCTTCAGACACTGACATCTGAAGGAACCTAAAGAAACAGCCATCTGACCACCTGACATCCCAACAGTAAAACTCACACAAAGAATGTCCAATTAGCTTCCCAATGTCTCACTCATAAATACAAACAGACAGCCAGGAATCACCAGACATTTGAGACCGGCTTCTCCACAAAAGAGAGAAAGAGGTCACATGGAGCAAACAGAAAATACATATAATTGATATCATAGAAGAGTAAGAAATGGAATCGCACCTATAAACCATAAATAGGATACTCTAAATAGAAATATTCAAAAAACTTTAAACTATGATAAACAAATTCAATTAAAGGGTTAGAAAATAAAGTTGAGGAATCTTGCACAAAGTAGAAACAAAAGACAAGACATGCACAAATAGGAGATAAGAGAAAAAAACTTTGTGATACAATATCTGAATAACAAGAGTTACAGAATGAAAACAGAGGGGAAAAATTATTCAAGAAAAGTACCTACCAATGAAAGTTGGCATCTGCAAATGGACAAAGACCATGAAATGCCCAGCATAGGAATGGAAGGAAGCGCAAAGCACATCCACCTGGAAAGTCAAACACTGGTGGTAAGAAGAGGAGATGAAAGGCTCCCCAGGGTGGGTGACAGGAGAGGGCATAAAACAAACTGGTATCAGATTTCTCAGTAGCAACTGTGGAAGCTAGAAAATCATGGGTGAATGCCTTCTACATTGAACAAAAAAAAAAAAAAAAAAAAGAAGTGGAAGATGAAGATGTCACTCAATTGCTACAATCACAGGATAAAACTTTAACACATGAGAAGTTGCTTCCTATGAATGAGCAAAGAAAGTGGTTTCTTGAAATAGAATCTACTCCTGGTGAAGATACAGTGAACATCATTTAAATGACAACAAAGGATTTAATAAATTTAATTGATAAAGCAGTGGTAGGGTTTGGGAAGACAGATTCCAGTTTTTTTTTTTTTTTTTGGTTTGTTTGTTTGTTTTTGGAGACAGGGTCTTGCACTCTTGCCTGAGCTAGAGTGCAGTGACATCATCATAGCTCACTGCAACCTCAAACTCCTGGGCTCAAGCCATCCTCCTGCCTTAGCCTCTCAAGTAGCTTAGACCACAGACACATGCCACCCCACCCAGTTAATTTTTCTACTTTTATAGAGACAGGGTCTTGCTATGTTGCTCAAGCTGGTCTTAAACTGCTGACCTCAAGAGATCCTCCTGCCTGAGCCTTTCCTATGACTCAAAATCCAGAAGCAAAGCAAGTGAAAGGCTGAAAAATGGGACTACCACCACATACACACAAAAACACAAAAGACCCCACAAAACCTAAAGCAAACAAACAAAATTAAAACCTTTTACATGTCCAAAGTACACTATAAACAAGGTAAAAATATAAATGACAAATGGGATAGGTAAAAGAAATTTTTACAAATTAAACTATGAATTAAGGGTTAATATCCTCAATATGTAAAAAAAAAAAAAAAAGAAAGAAAGAAAGAAAAGAAACCTCTAAAATTTCAAAAAAAGCCCCAAAAACTCAATGGGAAAACTGAGCAAAAGATATGGACAAACAGAAAACACAACACAAAAGGTCAAGTTATGGAAAGACAATTTCTCTTAGAGAAGACCAATTTCTAAACTACATCTAATATAGCATTTCTATTTAATACCTATCAGACTCGCAAAACTATAGAAGCCTGGCAATGTACTCTGTCGTACAACTGTACAGAAACAGGGATTCTCATACAGCAGTGGTGGAAACAGAAAATGTCTCAATCTTTATGGAGGGAAATGTGGCAATAACCACCAAAATTACATATGCATTTTCTCTTTGACCCAGCAATCCCACTGGAAAAATAAAAAATGATGTACATACACATTCATATCTTATAGCAGTCTTTGTAATAGTAAATCCACAAGGAACTGGTGGAATACAGTGCAGGGCATCTACACAGTGGAATGCAAACTGGAAAAAAGGGATATATCATATCAAAAGGCAACCAAAGAAAAAATATTAATGGATAAAGTGGACAACATCAAAATTAAAAACTTTTATGCTTCAAAGGACACCATCAAGAAAGTGACAGCCACAGAATGGTCAAAAAGACCTGCAAATCCTACATCTGATAAAAGACTTCTACTCAAAACACATAAAAGGTTTTTACAATTCCATATAAAGACAACCCAACTAAAACATGGACAAAGGATGTGAACAGACATTTATTCAAAGAAGATAAACAAACGGCCAATAAGCACTAGGATGCTCAACATCACTAGTCATTAGAGAAATGCAAATGAAAATCACAATGAGATGCCACTTCATGACCACCAGGATAGCTATAGTCAGGAAATCTGGACAATAACAAGGGCTGACAAAGATGCAGAGAAACTGGTATTTTGATTCTTTGCTGGTAGGAATGTAAAATGGTACAGCTGCTTTCAAAAGCAGTTCAGCAGTTTCTCAAAAAGAAAACAGAGTTGCCACATGACCACAGCAATTCCACTTCTACATATCTGCCCAAAAGAACTGAAAATATATGTCCACACAGAAACAGGTACATGTATATTCACAGCATTATTATTCATAATAGCCAAAAAGTGGGAAAAACTCAAATGTCCATCAACTGATCAATGGATAAACAAAATGTGTTACACCCAATGGAATATTATTGACACAATGAAACATTATTCAGCCATAAAAAGGAATGAAGTAGTGACACATGCTACAACATGGATGAACCTGGAAAACGTTCTAAGTAAAAGAAGCCAGACACAAATGGTCATATATCATATGATTTCACACATATGAAGTGTCCAGAATAGATAATCCAGAGACAGAAAGTAGAATAGTGAATGTCAGGGGCTGGGATGAGAAGAGAACGGGAGATGACTGATATTGCATCTGGGGTTTCTTTCAGGGGCGGTGAAAATGTTCTAAAATCAGATACTAGTAACAGCTGCAAAACCTTGTAAATAGACTAGAAGCCACAGAATCATATTTATGGAAAAAAGTCACTGGAGCCAATTTACATGTCACTTTGTTCAAGTGGGGAGTCAGCAGAGGATTATTTTTGTAGCTTCTATGTAAAATTATCAATTTACAAAGAATTTTTAATGATTCCTGATTTTTCCGTGTGTCTCCTCTTCCTTTGAGACTTTCCCCCACCCTCTAGGAAAGTTTCCCTCATTACTGTTACTATTAACTTTTAAAAGTATCTGTTATGGACATTTTTCAAGCTTACAAAAGTAGAGAGAATTATATAAGCCTTTGTGCTACAATAGTTTATTAACATGTGCCATGTATTTTAAATCTAAATTATTTTCCTGAAATTGCCAAACGCAGGCCACAGCCTGAGGCATGGCTAATCACTCAAACCTGCCAGGATGGGGCTGGGCCAGGCATGTAACGCTTTCAGGCTAACTTTGGGTGAATTCTGGCAAACTATTTCCTTCACTCACAATGACATATCTCAAACATTCCCCTTCATTATCTTTGAAGATAGGATGGGCAAGGTAACTAGTGACCATTACATTGTCTAAGGAGCAGGGTTCCATAAAAAAGGAAGAGAAAGAAGAGTGAAAACAATGCACTTCATTAGACTGTTTCAGCCTTTGTCCTTTCTCACAATAAAGTGCCATTCTCCTAAGTGATATAATGTCTACTTAAAGTGTGAGGCTTGATAAAGTATAAAATCCATCCCTATATACACCAAAACATACCCAGAATTAGAGTACAGATATTTAAAATGTAAGGTAACTGAATGTATTTAGTTATACTTTGCTAGTGTGTTGCCCTTCCAAATGTAAACTCTATGTTTAAGATATCACCAGTTCACTGCCTGGAAGCAGTTCTCAGGCCACAGTGCAGGGACGGAGACTCCAAAAGGAGCCTGAGGACTGAGTTGCGGAGACAGAGACCAGAGACTGAAGTGGCCAATTTTCAGTTTAGCCTTTTTTCAGATAATTCATATTTTTCAAAGGCAATTATTTTCTGTGATTCAGACTTCAGATTCTTTTCCTTGCCTATTATTTACAATATTTAGGATAATAGTATGAAATGGTACCTACTTAAGAATACTGACTCACAATAGTATAACCACCTAACATTTTCTACTCTGTTCAAGATCAAATTTTATAAAAATATTCTCTTTAAAATGCAATTCTAACAGCAGCAATTAAGAATATAATTCTTGATTGTATCGGATAATCTGAAACTGAGAAAATTATGTGTATTTAGAAAATTTGACTGAACACACTTTAAAAACACAGAACTTTGTGTGTTCTCCCCCGAGGTAAACTGAGTAGACAGAACACTGACACCACTGGGAATCCAGCCACCTGGGGAAGGGCCATGTCACACAGTGGGAGAAGCAAATAAAGAACACGGACCAGAGTCTGCTGAACACTCTGTCAACAGTACCAGGCCCAGGGAGGCTTTCCTGTCACTTCCTACATGTCCCTGTTCCTTTAAAACCAATCTGCCATGCACCTTGACTTTTGTGAAACTGGTGGAGAATTATGAACCTATATTACAGAGGAATTAAAGAAATCTGTGGAAATTATCACAACTGCCTAGGTCCTAGGATCACTATGAAGCCTCAAAATGCTTGTGTGAGAAATCCAGTTAGTGAGGAGTGAACACAGATATTGTCCAGTAGTGGCTGAAGCCACAGTAAGTCTTACAGCTCAAGGACTTCTTCCCAGAACAAAGGAATTAAGTCATACTCTCCTCATACTCAGCACAAAGGCTTTGAATCTATTGCTGTGGATGGGTCTTGCAGCTCAAGGACTTCTTCCCAGAGCAAAAGAAGTAAGTCAGAATCTTCTAGAACTCAGATGAAAGACTTTGAATCTCCTCCTCTGGATGGCCATCCCCACTGAACAACCTGTAGGTGGAAATGCCACCCCCAACCTGAAGGAACAGGAAGAATCATCTGAAACCCAGATAGAGGCCAGGGAAAAGAGGACGCTAGCCAGAGAGCAGGGCAGAGCCCGGAAAACTTTCTCAGGTTGTCTCACCATGGACTGCAGATGTGACCCCCAGATGGTTGGTCCGACTGCCCTAGGGAAAGGCTTCCAAGCTTTTCTGATTTTCCTACAGGACTATGAGAAATCCAGAGCACTGAGGGCAGAAGGGGCAGGAACACCATGCTGCTGCTTTTCAGTCCAGTTACTGGAATGCCCAGACATTCAAACTGGACGTCAGCCTATCTCCTGAATATTATCTACCTCAAGAGATGGTACATATTTACCTGTGATTATAGCTATATCTGAGCCCACTGGGGAACATCAGCCAATGGGACCTTTGATATCCATCTTACCTAGCAACACGGTAGCATTTCTGAGGAACCTGAAAAGACTTAATGCTTTCTTCCAGGATGCATTTATTTTTCAGGTTGTGTTTTTTTTCCCCCAGATTGTTTTGATTATCGTCTTTTTTTCCCCAGGAAACTTAATTGATCTGATTCTTTTTTTTTTTTTTTTTTTTTTTGAGACAGAGTCTCACTCTGTTGCCCAGGCTAGAGTGAGTGCCCCGGCATCAGCCTAGCTCACAGCAACCTCAAACTCCTGAGCTCAAGGGATCCTCCTGTCTCAGCCTCCCGAGTAGCTGAGACTACAGGCATGCACCACCATGCCCGGCTAATTTTTTCTATATATATTTTTAGCTGTCCATATAATTTCTTTCTATTTTTAGTAGAGATGGGGTCTCGCTCTTGCTCAGGCTGGTCTCAAACTCCTGAGCTCAAATGATCCACCCACCTCGGCCTCCCAGAGTGCTAGGATTACAGGCGTGAGCCACCGTGCCTGGCCAGATCTGATTCTTGAAAGAGAATTTCTGAGATTTAGAGTGAAAGGTCCCAGGGTACACCATTTTCTATAATCTATTCCAAAAAGAAATATTTAAAAAGAAAGCATGAATACCACTTAGAAAAATAAAAAATTTGAAATGTGAAACATTTAAAAAAGTGTAACTTTTAAAACTTAGAGCTTAGATCCATCCCCAGAGATTCTGGTTTAATGTTTTTTTAAAAATTTAAAAAGCAATTTAGATGCTCACTCATGATTGAGAACCAGCATGTTAAATATTGTTTCTTCCTAATGTGACTTGTGTAGCACCGTCACCTAAAATCCCAAATAATTCATTTAAAACAATATGGTACAAATACTGCTGTAACTAAGGCTTACAATAGTACATTTTTCATCAGCATTTGTCTAAAAATGCAGGTGAACCAAGAGAAAATCCAACTTTATATTAGACTGCTCGTCGTTTGGCTTTTAAGTCACTTGAAAGTAACTGGGACTAAAACTAGTTTTATTTGAATAGTCCTTAAAAACAATAAAAACTTTCAAATGATTCAAATGGCAGTTTCTTGCCTGAAACAAACCAACATGAACATTAATCACAAGTAAGAGGATTCTTAAGATTGTGTAGAACATATATGTGAAGAGTGGTAAATAAGTAGGTATTTCAAAAGAAACATTTCAGGTATGTTGATATTAAATGATATTAAACTTGATATTTCCAAACATATAAGAGAAATGATAAATTATAAGTACAGTAGAAAAAAATTACTTTAGACTTTATATTGTCTATAATTTAAAAAGATAACATCTCTAATGGTAAATACACCTCCTCCCAAAACCTATTAAATTTGCCATCAATGAAAATCCCAAATAAATTATTCTTATTTTTTGACCAGGCAGTTAAAATAAGCATATTTTATATTAATTGGGGAAGGGCCCCATGTCAAAATTCAATTGAAAATTAAGGACTTGCTCTCTCAAACAGCATTTTTCAGATGCACTTTTGAGATAGAAAAACAATAAGCAGGTAAATCAAGAATCTACTAAAAGAGAAAACTAAAAAATTCATAATAGCTTTCAAACTGAGAGAGCTTCTCTATACTTAGCCTTCCTTAAAAAATTTGTTTTCTAAAATCTTTCCATAGCTATCAAATATGAGAAAATCATATTTAATAACCCACTGGAACATTACTGTGGATGGCTGTCAGGATGATCTGGATCTGTGGATGCTATAACTCACTTGATCTGTTACTCTCTTCACCACATGCTTCTCATGAAATTGTATTTTATTTTAGATGACAGTGCACACCTAATGGAATTCTGAAGCCTTAACATTTACCACAGCTTTCAAGAAATTAGCTATTTCAACGTAAATTGAACTTATCCAGGAGAAGGTATGTTAAAAGATTCCTCAAGACAATGACTTCCCCTTTGAAGACAAGAATGCTTTAATGTTGGAGTTAATTCCAAGTGTTTTCAAACATTTTTCTCCATTACATAAGTATTAAAAGAAAGATCATAGGTCTCCCCACCTCCACTGCTCCTGCCTCAAGTTATCTTTATAATGTGAGCTACCGTAGTGACAGCAAGAAAATGAGCCAATTATCCACACTTGTTCTTAGATTGCCAGCTATCATCACCAGTGAAATTGGAATTAACCAGAACTTTATATATGGAATGTTTTGATTACCAGGAGTTTCCTAATATCCTTGCCTTTCCACCTCCTGCTTTTGTAGGTAGAATGAGCATAGTTTTTATATTCTGTTAATATTACATACTTTTGGAGACTTATAAAGGTACATTGGGAACATGAAGGCATATCAGTACAAAGACCCAAGAGGTTGATGGGTTTTAGGGAGACAGAATAGCATAACATAGGTTTGGTAGTCATACCCATGGATTGAAACCAATTTGATTATGTCTGTGTGAACTTGGGTACCAGCAATTTAACTGTGTCTCTTCCCTTATTATAAAATCGTTATAACAACATTCCCCTCATGATGCCGTTGTGAAGACTAAATGGAAAATGTACACTGCCTAGTATGGAAGATGCTCAATGATGGACATATTAAAAAAAAAAATGGTAGTGCCACAGGCACTGTTTGTGATAAAACCTAGCTTGCTAGAAACTGCTGTCAAAGTGGACTTGCAAAGTGATCTAATGTGCATAGTCAAATTAAAATGTATGTAAGTCAGATTCTCTAACTATAAACCATAGTATCTAACTAAATTTTTTTAAGTAGTATTTTTAATCCCACTTATGAGAATTAATGTGACAAGCTCTCAACAGAAATCCATTGAAAAATATTTGTATATCTTGCTTTTATGTCCATATGATAAATGCTTAACCTAAGAAAGAAGATCCTACATTCTTTAAATTATATTTTAAATTTACTTAACATACAAGTTGACCAAACCAGGAAAAAAAAAAAAAACAAAACCCAACACTGAAAACTTTTAAATGGGTCTACCTTTCACTTAAATGCCCAGATAATATCTGGAGAATATAGTATATGTTTGATATTTAATACAGGTCTACTTTTTAACAGAGTACTGTAAAAAATTAACATAAGAAAGTTGCTTTTAGGCCAGGAGTGGTGGCTCATGCCTTAATCCTAGCACTCTGGGAGGCTGAGATGGGCAGATTGCTAGAGGTCAGGAGTTCGAGACCAGCCTGAGCAAGAGCGAGACCCTGGCTCTACTAAAAATAGAAAGAAATTAGCTGGACAACTAAAAATATATAGAAAAAATTAGCCGGTCATGGTGGCACATACCTGTAGTCCCAGCTACTCAGGAGGCTAAAGCAGCAGGTTTGCTTGAGGCCAGGAATTTGAGGTTGCTGTGAGCTAGGCTGATGCCAGGGCACTGTAGCCAAAAAAAAAAAAAAGTAAGTTGATTTTAAAAACCCTCAGGTGGTTAATACAGTAAAAAAGTTACAAATTAGAATAAAGTTTAAATCATCAGTGCTAACACCTCCTAAGTAATTTTAACTCAAATACAATGTATCTTAATTCAGCTTCTGTTCCACAGTACCCTGGACTTACTCTCTTCTGTTACACTTTATTGTGCTTCCTTCAGTAATTGTGTTACTCGGAACTATAAACTCTGCAATGGCAAGAACTCTCTTATCTTGTTCACCTCAGCACCTAGCAAGTGTATGGCACATAGCAGAGTTTCAATAAATAACAATGTATTAATAAATGAAGTTAAGACATTAAAATTGCATATATTCTACTTGTACAAAAAATGCAATTTTAATGTGATTTTATGAAACAGATTTAATTATGAAGTAACTTGAACTATAAAAGCATTTATTTAAAATAAAACTAGCTTACCTACTATACTTATTATTCAGTTTAAAAAATAAAACTTTGTGTACAAGTTTTCAGCAACACACATTTTCCAACTAACATGTAAGATAATGTGATCTGGAAATGTATCTCTCTCATTTCTGAAGAACATATAGATAACAGTCTATGTGACTCCTTCAAAACTCTGATGCAACAGTATTCTATTACCTTCATCATTTCTCTTTTTAGTTTTACATAAAGGTAGACAAACTTTTAGCCATTTATGGAGCAAACAGTCTGGACAATTGCTGATGTTACCAACTGTAAGTGAAATCTGCCACATACCCAGTGCAAATGCAACTTTACAATGATTTAATAGTGTGAATAAATTCCTTCAGTGTTTGCACATAAGGGTATTTCTATTGCTTCTGATCAAACACATTTAAAAGATCTTACCCTGCACCTTAATTGTGAAAATATATTCCAAGATCCTAAATTTCCCTTAAAAGAAACCTGAGTTAAAAATCAGAATACTACTCTGAAATAGAAAATATACAAAAAAGAAAGATTAAATATCTAATTAGATTCTTTGTTGAATTGAGTTAAATATCTAATTTCCTAAGTTTCCCTCCTAAAGTATGTAATGGATTATACAAATACTAAGAAAACTCCAAATAATTTTTATGTTATAGACTATTTCTTTCCATTTGTAACTAATTTTGATATTAAAGCTCGTATAGCATTTTCACAATACAAACTAAGTAACTTTTTATGAATTTCCTACAGAAAAAAACATAACAGCAGGTACCTACGCACACATAAGCTCTTTCTTTAAAGCAATACTTCATTTCTGTATATGTTTTAAAAATTAAAGTTAAGCCATGATTACTCAAAAAGACTACTTTATTGAGTATTTAGATTTAGAGTCTTATCTCTCTCCCATTATCTTCATTTCTATCATTTACCTCTTATTCCAGGGATTCTCAAACTTTCATGTGACACGGATCACATTCTCTCTCAAAACATCTGATTCACCCACTTGTCTTCTGTGTGTGTTTTTCTGTTTGTCATGCAATGGGATGGGATGAGGGGTGTGTTACAAGGAGGTGAACCTTCTATAACTTAAAGGAGGACTGCTATGCTTTTAAGATAACACGTAAGGGTTTTAAGTGAGATAATATATGTAAATAATTGCACAGTGGCTGATATACAGTAGATGGACAATACATGATATTAACACATATTATTGTAACTCATCCGTGTTATAAAATCGTAGACACCAAAACATTTCAAAAACCAAGACTACTGGGGGGCAAAACACTGACAACCTGCAGTGCAACCTCTGCACAGAGTCTCCGTGCCAAAGCAGATTCATACTTGTTTTGAAATGTGACAGTGGCACTGCAAGTAAGTAACTCAAAGTTAATACGTGAGAGATACAAGTAGACATTGAACTCAAATCAGTTACTTTTTACTTTTTGTGAAAATTCCTAGTAAAAATGTTGGTAAGGGATTAAGGACAAGAATACTCCCTACACACCATGTATGACATGCGGTACTATGTATACACCATTGTCTATGACACCAAGCATTTCATATACACTGTATGAGACAACAGGTAGCGCTTGCATACACAGCGTGACAAGGACAGTGTGTACACACAGTACATAACACTAGGTACTATGTACACACTGTATATGGCATTGGGTACTGTGCAATACTGTATATGACACTCGGTCCTGCATACACAGCTTAAGTGACAAGGATGCTGTGTACACAGCATGACTCTGAGTACATACCACATACGACCCCGCACAGGGTGCCGTGTAAAACACCAGGTGCTGTGCACACCCCGCAAAGCGGACACACACACACACACACACACCCCGCAAGCGCCTCCACAGCTGGCTCTGAGGAAAAGCGCGAGGCAGGACAGAGCAAAGGAAAGTTCGCGGCCGGCCGCCCCCAAGGAGCCTCCTCGTCCCAGCGCGGCCCGGCAGCTTCTCCCCAGAGCTCCGGCGGGAGGCGGCGGCGGACCCCACAGGACAGTGCAGGAGGCCCACGAGGACCCGTTGAGGCAGCAGCGGCCTCGCTCCCAGGGTCGCCCGCAACGCCCCGGGCACGCACGGACCCCCGCCTGGCCTCGGCCGACCCTGCGCCGCGGCTCCCACCGCCCAGGGCGCCCGGAGCCCGCGAAGCGTCCTCTCCTCTCCGCGCTCCGCACGCCGGGCCCGCGCTGCCAGCCCCACCGCGCAGGGCCCGAGGCCTGGCCGGGTGGGCGGCGCGGGGCCCGGCGGGCGTGCTCACGCGACTCCGCGGCTTCCCGGCCCGAGCAGGCCCCGTGCCGTCCTCCCGGGCCTCCGCCCCGCGCCCCTGGGCTTTCCCCGCCATTGTTCTCCGGCTCCGCCGCCGCCCCCGCGCCCGGCCCTCCCGCCGGAGCCGCCTGTTCCCGCCGCCCGGCGCCTCTGGGGCCTCAGCCGGGGACCGGCGGGCTCGGGGCCCGAGGGCGCCATGTTGGCCGCCCGCAGCCTCAGAGGACGCCACGGTCGCACCCGGCGAGGCCAGGAGGCACGGGGGCCCTGCAGCCGGCACTTACTGTGTGTCCTCACCAGCCGCGGCCGCGTCCAGGCGGGAAGTTAAGCGCCGTCGCCGGGACAGTTGGCGTCCCCGAGGGCCGCTCCTCCCTGCCGCCCGGCCGCCCGGATAGGCCGTGCCCGCCGGAGCCCTGCACGCGGCTCCTACCTCCGCTCCGTCCCGGCTCCCGCGCCGCTGCCGCAGCCGCTTCAGCACGTCCCGCGCAGCCGCAGGCGCCCTCCGTCCCCACAGGCACCAAGGCGGCAGCCGGCGTCCGCGGTCCTAGCGCCGCTGGTTCTGCAGGCAACAAAACCGGCCACCTGGTTTTAATATCTTTTTAATCCGTGGTCAAGAGGAATTGCAGACAGGTGCTGCGTTCCCATTCCGTGCATATGCAAACAGGACTGCAACAAGAACAGGACCAGCCGTTACCAATTTGTCAAGGTCACCCCAAATCTGCGTTCCAAGTAGGTTGTCTCACAAAGTCAGTCAGTCTGTATCTGACATCTAACGGGAGGAGATCCCATACACCTGTGGTTTAAGGCAGTATCAGCGATAAGCATACTTTTATAATGCTCACATATTTTCCCTCTTGTCCTTTCTCCTAGGAGTTTGGAAGGAAGAGCTTTCAGCTAAAATGTCTTGCTCTCGTTATCAGTGGGCATATGTACTTATACTTAGTTTCAGTCACCAGCAGTCAAGTGAGGTCTGAAAATAGGCAAGTACAGTACAGTAAGTTGTTTTGAGAGAGAGAGAGACCACATTCACATAACTTTTGTTATAGTGTTTTGTTATAATTCTTCCATTTTATTATTATTGTTGTAAATCTCTTATTATGCCTAATCTATGAATTAAACTTTATCATAAATATGTATGTGTAGGAAAAAATCATAGTATAAGTAAGGTTTGATAGTATCCAGGTTTCAGGCGTCCACAGGGGGCCTACCTGAGAATCATGGGAAAGACACTACGGGGCCCCACCTCCTCTTTCGCTGGGCATGGAGGCTCCACCTCCTCCCAGGATTGGCTCAGGATTCCCGGCTTCTCCCCCATATGATGTGGCCATCCCACCTCCCTTCCTGCAGGGCCTGGCAGCCCCGCCTGCTCTAACGGTGGAGGTGGTGCATTGGCTAAACCGCCTCCCCCTCTAGGCAACGGGCCCTGCCTCCTCTCAAACACAGCATTGTGGCCCCAACTCCTCTAACAGTGTTTGGGACGCAACGGCCCCTCCTCCTCTCACGCAGGGCATGGCAGGCACACCCCTCTCAGGCTGGATTCGGGCCCCTACCTCCTCTTATCTGGGGTATGTAGCCCCACCTCCTCTTCCGTGGCGCAAGGGGGCCCCACTTCCTCGTAGGATTGTCTTAGGAATCCTGACTCCTCCCCCATAGGGCGTGGCCATCCCACCTCCATTCATGAAGGGTGCAAAAGCCCCGCCTGCTCTAATGGTGGGGGGATGCAGTGGCTAAACCTCCTGTCACTCTGGACAAGGGGCCCTGCCTCCTCTCTAACAGGGCGTTGTGGCTCCACCTCCTCTAACTGTGGGTGGGAGGGCTTGGCCCCTCCTCTCACGCAGGGCACGGCAGCCCCACCTCCTATCACTGGGGATTCGGGACCCCACTTCCTCTCATATATGGTAGGGGACTCGACCTCCTCTTCTGTGGGGCATGGGGCCCCACTTCCTCCCACGATTGGCTGAGGAGTCCTGGCTCCTCCCCCATTGGGCATGGCCATCCCACCTCCCCTCATGCAGGTCAAGACAGCCCTGCCTGCTCTAATGGCAGGCGCGGGGGGTGCCTTGGTTTAACCTCCTATCACTCTGGGCAAGGGGCCCCGCCTCCTCTCAAGCAAGGCGTTGTGACCCTGCCCCTTCTAACAGTGGGTGGGACGCGTTGGCCTCTGCTCCTCTCACCCAGGGCACAGAGGGCCGCCTCCTGTCAAGCAGGGCACAGGTGCGTCGCTTCCTCTCAGGCAAGGCATGGCAGCACCGCCTTCTCTGATGTGGGTCATGGGGCCCCTCCTCTTCTGTGGGGAAGGTGCATTGGCCCCTCCTCCCCTCACGCAGGACACAACCACCCAACCTCCTCTCATGCAGGCACAGAGAGCCACCTCCTGTCAAGCACGGACCAGGTGTCCAGCCCCCTCTCAGGCAAGGCATGGCGGCACCGCCTCCTCCGATGCAGTGCACAAGGTCCCTCCTCTTCTGTGGGGGAGGCACATTGGCCCCTCGTCCCCTCACGCAGGACACAGCAACCCCTCCTCCTCTCACGCAGGGCGGGGACGGCAGCCTCATATCAACCAGTTCGCAGGGGCTGCGCCTCCTCTGATGCAGGGCACATGGCTCCCCCTCCTCTCACACATGATTCGGGTCCCCACATCCTCAGGCAGGGTACGGGGAACCACCTCCTCTACGATCGGGCATGGGGGCCCCAATTCCTCCCAGGCATGGCTCAGGAGCCCCGCCTCCTGCCTCATAGGGCGTGGCCACCACACATCCCCCCATGCAGGACGCGGCAGCCCCGCCTGCTCTAACGGTGTTGAGAGCGCATTGGCTAAACCTCCTCTCACTCGGGGCAAGGGTCCCTGCCTCATCTCAAGCAGCACGTTGTGGCCCCGCCTTTTCTAACAGTGGGTGGGATGCGTTGGCCCCATCTCCCCTCATGCAGGGAAGGGGTCCCCACTTCTAACGCAGGACATGGCAGTCCCAACAAGGCTTATCTGTTCGTTGTCTAACATTCTCTAAATCCAAGAGTTGGGGACCGGCCTACAGAGCAGGGCTCATCTCTGGAGTTTGTACGGTTCCCTAAGTCCCTGGAAGGGAATGGCCTAAAGGGCAGGGCTCATCTCTGGGCAACATCAGGTTCCCTAAATCCCTTGGGGTCTGGCCTACAGACCAGGGCTCAACTATTGGGATGTCCCAGATCCCCTAAATCCCTGGGGGGGGGCACAGGCCCCCAGAACAGGGTTCATCTGTGGGATGTCCCAGGTTCCCTAAATCCCTGTGGGGACTGGTCTACAGACCAGAGCTCATCTGTGGGATGTATCAGGTTTCCTAAGTCACCCTGGCAGAACTGGCCCACGGACCGGGGCTCATATGTGGGATGTCCCAGGTTGCCAAATACCTGGGGTGCCTGGACTACAGACCACAGATCTTCTGGGGACTCTCCCAGGAGTCTCAATTTGTGGGAGACTCTGATAGCCACTTAGGTTCCCTTAATGCATGTCTTTCTTCCTTTTCTGGCAGAGATCAGGATCTCGCTGGGCAGGGCATCGAAGAAGGCTTATTCTCCCTGGCTCCTGCACATCCCAGGGTGGGGTCCGGACTAAGTGATGAGCAGAGGGCCGCTGGAATTCCTGGGCTGACCTGGAAGGGAGGAGCAGCCGTTACCCGTGTCTTCCTTGTTATCAGGTGTGGAGCCTGTGTGTGATGGCCGGAGCCCCTGCTGCTGCAGTGGGCCAGGAGGCTTTTCCAGCGGGTGCTGTGGGAGCTAGGACGAAGGCGGCAGGACACCGGGGTTGGCTCTCCCTGCCCACACAGGGTACCTCAGTCATTTCTGGACACATAGAGGCTCCAATCTTCCACCCTAAAGTCTAACTCCTCTGAGATCCCCTGAGCTCGTTCCTCGGGAATGTGGCTACCTCTACCGTATGTTCTGTGCTGAGGGAGGTGAGTTGGGTTGAAAACCTCAAAAACTGTAGGCAGTAGGGCTCCTTTCCTGTTTTGTATGGAAGGGTCTTCCGCAAACTTCACTTGAATTCACAAGAGCAACCTGCACCCAGCCCCAGGCCCGTGCCGACCTCACACAGTCCTGTGTCCCTACAGGTGGCCTGGGCAGGGGAGCGGCCCAGGATGTGCAAGGGTGCACACCCCATGGTTGGGAGTGGGGCCCCCTCGTCCTGGTCACTCCCTGACAGACACCAGCAACTGTGCCTGTGCAGACTCTGCACCAAGGTCGCAGGTCACAGGTTGTCCTCAGAGACTCCACCAACTGTGACTGCTCAGAGTCCCGGCCAGGGTCACAGGTCGTCCTGACACAAGCAACTGACCCTGCTCAGAGTCCACGCCCAGGTCACAGGTCGTCCAAAATTCAAATTCCAACCACAATGACATACCCCGTCACACACATTACAGAGGCTAGTATTTAAAAAAATGGAACCCCTGATTTGGGGTTCACGGTGCTGACCTGGGAGCGTGTGCATGCTGCAAAACACGCGGTAAAACACACGGGAGGACTTACCATGAAGCAGCAGACCTCACAGATAAGGACGCCGGAGACTCTGAAGGCGGGAGACAGAAGACATTGCGCTGCGCCGCCAGGTTCCCTGGCAGGACGGAATTACTGTAAGGAAACTGCGTTCATGAGCAACCACCTGAACACCCTGCCAGTGACACAGAGAGGACAGCGACCTCCCTCACAGAGGCTGAGCCAGACCCACGTCCAGCTCAGAGGCTGCTACCCCATTGGGGTGGAGAGGCCACCGCGTGGATGTCACTCCCGTGGCCACCACGTCCTGGGCATGGGGGACCTCGGTGGAGTGGAGACTGCGGGTGCCCCGTTTCCACATGTCCACACGGAGCCCCTCTGGGGTCTCTGAGGACCGGCCACCACTCAGCAGGCGGCTGCGCACGGGAAGGCGGTGCCCGCGGGGCTCGGACGGGAAGGCCGCACTCACCATCGGGGCCTCGCGTCTGAGGGCGGACGGGGAGGACGCGGTCTCTTCGGGTCTGAGGCCAGGCCTGCAGACCACACGACGCTAAAGTGGCGGCACGGCGTCCTCTCACGCCGCGGGCACAGCCGCCGCGGGACATGAAGGGCGCTGCGCCACCTGGTGGCTCGCGCCGGCACTGCAGCCCTCGCTGCTCATCGGGGCGGGGACGGCGGCCAACACTCCCCCCTGGCCTTGCCGGAGAACCAGTGAGACTCCGAGTTCAGCGTCTTCCCAGCCAGGATCTGAAAATTGAAAATCAGATGGGCTCACTGTGTCTTTCAGAAAAACGAGGAGGGAGGGCACAATTAAGGGGAAAACATATGGAATGAAATAAGTGTAGCTATAAACTTTACAACTGACATCAAAATTCATTCAAAACCGTCCTCACACTTCAACTGCAATGCAAAACTTTAAAGATTAAAGATTTAAACTTTAAAGATTCGGGGAAGAAACAAAAAAGAAAATTGATGTGCCCTTCGGTTTGGTGATGGGTTTTAACACACAGCAACAACAAGAATCAGATCCACAACAGAAAAAGAATACCATGGCTGTGATAACGTTCAATAGCCATCCTCTGTGAAAGACTGTGGGGAGCGGTCTAGGCCTCCTAGTGTATCCGCCCAGGACATGCATAGTCAGGCCCTCCACCTATCCCTGTGGGACACGCTTGTGGGACACACCTATCCGGGGCTATAAAAGCAGCTTGCATTTCCTGTTCGAGGTCTCTCGCCATGTAACTGTTGTAGATGCCTCATTAAACTACTGCTGGAAGAACTCCAACTGGTCGTGTCGTACTTGCTGGCAACTGCGGCGCGACAAGTGGTGCCGAAACCCGGGAACTCTCGCACCAGGCGGAGACGACCTCATTAGAGGTGAGTTCAGAACCGCAGTAGTAGAGGTAGAGTTGGACCCCCACCTTTGATCGTGCTTCACTATGGGAAATTCCCCGAGCGCCCAGCTGCTCCGTGCTCTACAGGAGCTTTTGGCTGCACGAGAGTTGAAAATCCCCGAGCGTGTCTTATGGCATTTTATGCAGGAAGTAGATCGTGTGGCACCATGGTTTCTCCACTCGGGCTCTTTCACCGTTCCGAGCTGGGATAAATTAGAGAAGGACCTTCGCTGTGCCCATGCTACTGGGCTCCTTCGAGAGTGCGTCCTTCCTATTTGGGCATTGGTGCGCACCTGCCTAGAGGACTCTCCTTGTAGTATTCAAGTGCAGCAGGGGCAGCAAGCTCTGAGTGACTATCAAGATAGTATGTCAGAAAGGGATAAGGGTGGTCCGGACCGGCCGGGGCATTCGAGAACCCGGTCGGAAGAAAAGCGGGGAGCCGCCCGCAAGGGAGGGCGCTCAGGAAGGCGATGGGGACGCCCGTTGCCCGGCCCGTTATCTAGGGAGGACGTGGCTTGTAAAATGGCCGCCCTCCGTCTGTCTTCGTCTTCTTCTTCTTCTCCCTCTTCTTTGTCCCGCTCTTCTTCCTCGTCTCGCGAGAGGGAGGCGGAGCTTTCTCCAGCCGATAAGGCGGACTTGGAGGAGGCGGAGGCGGCGTATGAGGTGGAGCGTTATCGCCCGCCTCCGTATGCCTCCGCCCCTCCCCCACCAGTTGATGGCGGGGGAGGTACATCTTTCATGTCCGACCGGGTTCGGAGAAAAGTCAGCCAGTGCTTTCCTGTATTTGAGGATGCCATCTTTGTCATTCCGACCCTTCATATCTTCACCGTGCTTATGCCACTTTGTGTGCCCATTTCTCTTCCTACGGGCTGCACTTAGCACCCGAAAAGGTTCAGGAAGGTGATATAGGGGAGTTTTTGGGGGCCCATATAGGCCCCTTGTCCATTCGTCCTCAAAAAATTACTATTCGGGTAGATGGTCTTCACACCCTAAATGATTTCCAAAAGTCACTAGGTGACATCAATTGGCTTCGCCCTTATCTTCGCCTGTCCACAGCACAGCTGAGCCCTTTGTTCCGGGTGCTGGAGGGTGATTCAGACATATTGTCCCCTCGCGTTCTGACTCCTGACGCACGACAGGCCCTTCGGCTGGTCGAGGAGGCGATACAGCACGCCCAGTTGGTTCGGATCCAGCCTGATCAGCCTTTTTCTCTTTGCCTTTTGCCCTCTTTGGAGACACCTACTGCAGTTCTTTGGCAGGAGGGCCCTCTGCTCTGGATTCACGCGCATACCTCTCCGCGACGGGCCATTGAGCACTATCCTACCGCGGTTGCTGATCTCGCGTTGTCTGCGCTTAAACTCTCCTTAACTCATTTTGGGGCCCATCCTTCTGTTCTCCATTGCCCCTATACTAGAGCTCAAGTACAGATTCTCTGTGCCTCGGTAGACAGTTGGGCAGTCCTTCGATGCTCTTTTTCTGGTGTTATAGACAATCATTTCCCCAAGCACCCTCTTCTTCAGTTTGCTCTGCGACATCAGATTATCTTCCCCCGTGTCACGTCTTCTGACCCTCTTCCCAATGCTACTACAGTTTATACTGATGGGTCCTCTAATAGTACGGGTAGTTATGTTGTCAATGGCCAGGCCTTCACCGCTTCTTTTCCTTACTCTTCCCCTCAGCATGTGGAATGTGCCATCGTTGAGTTGGTCCTCCGTACTTTCCCAGGACCACTCAACATTGTCTCTGATTCTGTCTATGTCGTTCAGGCTGTTCGGTTGTTGGAGGTGTCTCACGCCTTGAACCCACGGAGCACGGTATTCTCTTTATTCTGTGCTGTCCGGTCAGCCATCCACTCGCGCAGTGCGAGGTTCTTTATCACTCATATTCGGGCCCACTCGCTCTTGCCTGGACCTATGGCTGCCGGCAATGCCCTGGCGGATCGGGCCACGAAATTATGTTGGCTTGCTTCTCCTTTGGAAAGTGCCCGCAACTTCCATTTGTTGTACCATGTCCCAGCTTGTACTTTACGCCTTAAATTTGGTCTCCCCCGCGCCTCTGCGCGGGAAGTGGTCCTCCAGTGTGCGGACTGTGCACCTTTCCGCTCACAACCTTCCGTGGGCGTCAACCCGCGGGGCCTTCGGCCTCTCCAGGTGTGGCAGATGGACGTCACTCACATTCCCATGTTTGGTAAGTTGTCTTATGTTCATGTGTCCGTAGACACCTGTTCTGGGGTTATCCACGCCACTCCTTTAGCTGGAGAGCGCGCCTGTCATGTCGTCGCGCACTGTCTAGAAGCATGGGCTGCCTGGGGCAAGCCTGAGGTCCTTAAGACTGATAACGGCCCGGCCTATACTTCCCGGGCATTTCAACAATTTTGCCGCCGTCTCGCCGTTACCCATCGCACTGGCTTGCCCTATAACCCCCAGGCCCAGGGCATTGTAGAACGCGCCCATGGCACAATCAAAGTCTACTTACAAAAACAAAAGGGGGAGGCTGGGGCTTTGGGCGGTGGCAGGTCTCCCAAATCTGCCCTATCTCTTACTCTATATACTTTAAATTTTTTGCTGCTGGATGACCGTGGTCGCTCGGCGGCAGATCGCCATGTGGATCCTGGCCCCCCCCCTTTCCGAGCGGGTGATGTGGAAAGATGTGCTTTGTAATCAATGGAAAGGACCGGATCTGATTCTCAGCAGATCCAGGGGAGCTGTTTGTGTTTTTCCACAGGACGCCCCGGACCCTATCTGGGTTCCGACACGCCTCACGCGACGCCTCAGTCATCCTGCTGCTTCCTCGCCGGCTCCTGACGACGATGCTGTTGTGGCGGATTCTGCTTTCCCTGACCATGACCCTCCTCGCCCTGGGAGTGCTGTCCAGGGCGAAACGTCGTTGGGCCATCCTGCCTGTATTCCCGAGACCCCTGCCGGTGTCTCATGATTCGCAGATATTCCCCCGGTTCTTTATTACCAATGCTTCCCTAGGACTTCCCTACCTCCCGTGGTCCAACGAGTCTGGAGCGGTTCCCGGCAATGAATCCTATATCCTTGCTGGGTCCTTGTGCTTTACTACCATTATCCCGACTAACGGCAACCTGTCCTGTATACTTCTTGCCAACCAGACGGGTGCTTGGGTGGACCGGCCGCGTCCCCGCAACGGGACCTTTGCTAATGGGACTTTTGTGACAGGGATGTGGCCTGCGTTACACAAAACTGTGAACATTTGAGACCGCTGCGTCAGGCGATCAGTTTTCCAACGTGACCTTCGGTCCCACGCCTGTTTGACTCTGGCCTCCATTCATCTGGATTGTGGCCCGCCTGGAAAACCATACGGCCACCCTTAACTGCTCAACTGTAAACTGCACGTATACACGTTGCTGGAATGCCTCAGAACACAGGATGGCCGTGGTTGCACGCATGCCCCGGTACGTCCCCTGGCCGGTTGACGCACCGGATTCGTTGGTTCTCTTTCGACATCGTAGGGACTTTGGCTGACAGCTCTTGTCTTTGCTATTGCAGCGGCCTCTGCTGCGGCCCTTACCGCCGCTTCGATCGCGGTGGCGGGCGCCGTAAAACGGCACAGGTCCTAAATAACCTGTCAGCAACGGTAGCAACTGCCTTGGACACACAAAGCTCTATCAACTCACACCTGGCGGGAGGGATTATGCTCCTAAATCAACGTGTGGACTTGGTTCAAGAACAGGTGGACAGTTTGGTACAGCTCGCCCAGCTTGGTTGCGAGCGATGACTGCCGGGATTGTGTATTACTTCGATCCCATATTCTAACCTTTCCCAGGCGGCCAATCTCTCTAAAGAGCTTTCTCGGCTGTTACAGGGCTCTTGGTCTGCCAATTTCTCCAAGCTAGCCACTCAGTTACAACTAGAAATCACCCATATTAATTCTACCCGGTTAGATCCTATGCTTACTGATGGCCTCCTCCCCACCTTTTTGTCGCTTCTACACGGGGTTCGGGAATGGGCAGGTCTTGGATCCCTGGGCCTGCTGGGATGTCTTGCTTTTGGCCTCGTGTTCTGGATGCTCATGCGTGTCCGTTGGCAGCAACAAAGGGATCGAGTGGTCATGGCTCAAGCCTTTGCTGCCCTTCATGAGGGCTCTCCTCCTGGAGTGTGGATAAGCATGTTACATACGGACGGCAACTACCGCTTTTCCCCTTGACAGCATGGCGTGGCCCTTGCACCCCGAGGGATTGTCCCCATTGCACCGGGAAGGGCGCGCGACCCCTGTTTTGTGGTCAGCCCTTGCACCTTCATGAGCTCTCGCTCATTGCACTGAAGAGTGGTGACCATACGCCCCTTGGTGAACTGTGACCCTAGATCCGGACTGGGGCTTCCGTTCACCATGAGGCAAAAACAAAAGGGGGAGCTGTGGGGAGCGGTCTAGGCCTCCTAGTGTATCCGCCCAGGACATGCATAGTCAGGCCCTCCACCTATCCCTGTGGGACACGCTTGTGGGACACACCTATCCGGGGCTATAAAAGCAGCTTCCATTTCCTGTTCGAGGTCTCTCGCCATGTAACTGTTGTAGATGCCTCATTAAACTACTGCTGGAAGAATTCCAACTGGTCGTGTCGTACTTGCTGGCAACTGCGGCGCGACAAAAGACCAAATTCAGAGAATAAAAAGACAAGCCACAGAATGATAAGAAATACATGCAAAATACATACCGGAGGAACAATTCACATTCTACAAAGAAAAAGAAGTCTTAAAACTCAACTATAAGAAGACAAACTCCTCGATTAAAAAGGGGTACAGATATCAAAACACACGTGACCAAAGAACATATATAGACGGCAAAGAATCATACAAAAAGATGGTCAGCATCATGTATCGTTAGGGAATAGCAGATTACAACAGCAATGAGATACCAGAGCACACCTGCAAGAATGACTAAACTCTTTAAAAAAAAAAAAAAACAAAAAAAGAACAAACCACTGTCGGAGGAAAGGCAGGAATTCTCATTCATTGCTGGGAGAATACATCATGGTACACAGTCACTCTGGAAGACAGCGTAGAAGACTAGAATATGCCACCCCAAGATATAGCTCTTTTTCTTGTCGTTATTGTTTTGGACAGGGTCTCTGTGACCCAGGCAGGAGTGCAGTGGCACGAACACAGATCACTGCCACCCTGAACTTCCACGCTGGAGCGATCCTAAGCCTCCCAAGTAGCTGGGACTACAGGCATGAGCCACTACTGCCACATAAATGTTTGTGTGTGTGTACGGATGGGTCCTTGCTATATTGCCCATGGGTGACGGGCATGCAGACCAGGGCTGATCCGTGGGATGTCCCAGATTCTCTAAATGTCGGTGAAGGGGGAGGTGGGGACTGGCCTACAGACCAAGGCTCAACTGTGGGAAGTCCCAGGTTCCCTAAATCCCAGGGGGGACTGGCCTACACAGCAGGGCTCATCTGAGGGATGTCCCAGGTTCACTAAATCACAGGGTGGGAGGGGCCTACAGACCAAGGCGCAACTGTGAGACATCCCAGGTTCCCTAAATCCCTGGGGGGGGGCCTGGCCTGCAAACCATGGATTAGCTGTGGGATGTCCCAGCTTCCCTAAACCCCTGTGGGGACTGACCTACAGACCAAGGCTCCTCTGTGGGCTGTCCCAGGTCCCACAAATCGCTGAGGGGACTGGCCTACAGCCCAGGGCTCCTCTGTGGGACGTCCCAGAGTCCCTAAACATCTGGGGAAGACAGGCCTATAAACCAGGGCTTATTTGTGGGACGTCCCAGGTTCCCTAAATCATGGGGGATGGGGGGGCACTGAAATACAGAAAAAGGCACAACTGTGGGATGTCCCAAGTTGCCGAAATACCTTAGGGACTAATTTACAGACCAGGGCTCACCTGTGGGCTGGCCAGTGCCCAAACGCCCTGGGGAAGACTAGGCTACATACCAGGACTCACCTGAGGGATGTCCCAGGTTCCCTATATCTCTTGGGAAACTATCCTACAGACTACAGCTATTCCAGGTCCCCATAATCTCTGGGAACATGGCCTACACCCAGGGCACCTCCGTGGGATGTCCCAGGTTCCCTAAATCCCCGGGGGTGACTTGTCTACACACCAAAGCTTCTCTGTCGGGTGGCCCAGGTTGCTGAAATCACTGTGGGACTGTCTACAGATCAGAGCTCCTCTGTGGGCTGTCCAGGTTGCCTAAATCCCTGGGCAGACTAGCCTACACACCAGAGCCCATCTACGAGATGTCCCAGGCTCCCTAAATCCCTTGGGGGATTGGTCTACACCCCAGCGTTCATCTGTGGGCTGTCCCAGGTGCCCTAAATCCCTGGGGGGACTGGCCTACAGCCCAGGGCCCCTCTGTGGGATGTCCCAGAGTCCCTAAACATCTGGGGAGGACAGGCCTATAAACCAGGGCTTATTTGTGGGACGTCCCAGGTTCCCTAAATCCCAGGGGGGACTGGCCTACACAGCAGGACTCATCTGTGGGATGTCCCAGGTTCTCTAAATCACAGGGTGGGAGGGGCCTACAGACCAAGGCTCAACTGTGGGACATCCCAGGTTCCCTAAGTCCCTGGGGGGGGCCTGGCCTACAAACCACGGATTAGCTGTGGGATGTCCCAGCTTCCCTAAATCCCTGGGGGGACTGACCTACAGACCAAGTCTCCTCTGTGGGCTGCCCCAGGTTCCCAAATCCCTGGGGGGCACTGGCCTACAGACCAGGGTTCATCTAGGGAATGGTCCAGGTCCCCTTAATTCCTGGGGGGGACTGGCGTACATACCAGAGCTCATCTGTGGGCTGTCCCATGTTCCCTACATCCCTAGGGGGACTGGCGTACAGACCACGGCTCATCCTCGGGATGTCCCAGGTCTTTAAATACCTGGGGGGACTGATCTACAGACCAGGGATCATCTGTGGCCTGTCCCAGGTTCCCTAAATCCCTGTTGGGGAGTGGCCTAAAAACCGGGGCTCCTCTGTGGGCTGTCCCAGGTCCCACAAATCACTCAGGGGACTGGCCTACAGCCCAGGGCTCATCTGTGGGATGTCCCAGAGTCCCTAAACATCTGGGGAGGACAGGCCTTTAAACCAGGGCTTATTTGTGGGACGTCCCAGGTTCCCTAAATCATGGGGGACGGGGGGGCACTGACATACAGACAAAGGCTCAACTGTGGGATGTCCCAAGTTGCCCAAATACCTTGGGGACTAATTTACAGACCAGGGCTCACCTGTGGGCTGGCCCAGTACCCAAACGCCCTGGGGAAGACTAGGCTACATACCAGGAGTCACCTGAGGGATGGCCCAGGTTCCCTAAATCTCTTGGGGGACTACCCTACAGACTACAGCTATTCCAGGTCCCCACAATCCCTGGGGGCCTGACCTGCCACCAGGGCACCTCTCTGGGATGTCCCAGGTTCCCTAAATCCCCAGGGGTGACTTGTCTACACACCTAAGCTTCTCTGTCGGCTGGCCCTGGTTGCTGAAATCACTGTGGGACTGGCTACAGACCTGGGCTCCTCTGTGGGCTGTCCCAGATTCCCTAAATCCCTGGGGGGACCGGCCTACAGACCAGAGCTCATCTGTGGGATGTATCAGGTTTCCTACGTCACCCTGGCAGAACTGGCCCACGGACCGGGGCTCATATGTGGGATGTCCCAGGTTGCCAAATACCTGGGGTGCCTGGGCTACAGACCACAGATCTTCTGGGGGCTCTCCCGGGAGTCCCAATGTGTGGGAGACCGTGACAGCCACTTAGGTTCCCTTAATGCATGTCTTTCTTCCTTTTCTGGCAGAGATCAGGATCTCGCTGGGCAGGGCATCGAAGAAGGCTTATTCTTCCTGGCTCCTGCACATCCCAGGGTGGGGTCCGGACTAAGTGATGAGCAGAGGGCCGCTGGAATTCCTGGGCTGACCTGGAAGGGAGGAGCAGCCGTTACCCGTCTCTTCCTTGTTATCAGGTGTGGAGCCTGTGTGTGATGGCCGGAGCCCCTGCTGCTGCAGTGGGCCAGGAGGCTTTTCCAGCGGGAGCTGTGGGAGCTAGGACGAAGGCGACAGGACACCGGGGTTGGCTCTCCCTTCCCACACAGGGTACCTCAGTCATTTCTGGACACAGAGGATCCTGTCTTCCACCCTAAAGTCTCACTCCTCTGAGCTCCCCTGAGCTCGTTCGTCGGGAATGTGGCTACATCTACCCTATGTTCTGGACTGAGGGAGGTGAGTTGTGTTCACAACCTCAAAAACTGTAGGTAGAAGGGCTCCTTTCCTGTTTTGTAGGGAAGGGTCTTCCCCAAACTTCACTTGAATTCACAAGAGCAACCTGCACCCAGCCCCAGGCCCGTGCCAACCTCACACAGTCCTGTGTCGCTACAGGTGGCCTGGGCAGGGGAGCGGCCCAGGATGTGCAAGGATGCACACCCCATGGTTCAGAGTGGGTCCCCCTCCTCCTGGTCACTCCCAGACAGACACCAGCAACTGTGCCTGTGCAGACTCTGCACCGAGGTCGCAGGTCACAGGGAGTCCTCACAGACTCCACCAACTGTGACTGCTCAGAGTCCCGGCCAGGGTCACAGGTCGTCCTGACACAAGCAACTGACCCTGCTCAGTGTCCACGCCCAGGTCACAGGTTGTCCGAAATTCAAATTCCAACCACAATGACATACCCACTCAAACACACTAGGGAGGCTACTATTTAAAAAAAATGGAACCCCTGATTTGGGGTTAACGGTGCTGACATGGGAGCGTGTGGCTGCTGCAAAACACACGGTGAAACACACGGGAGGACTTACCGTGAAGCAGCGGACCTCACACGGCAAGGACGCCGGAGACTCTGAAGGCAGGACACAGAGGACGTTGCGCTGCGACGCCACGTTCCCTGGAAGGACGGAATTACTGTAAGGAAACTGCGTTCATGAACAACCACCTGAACACCCTGCCAGTGACACAGAGAGGACAGCGACCTCCCGCACAGAGGCTGAGCCAGACCCACGTCCAGCTCAGAGGCTGCGACCCCTTTGGGGCGGAGAGGCCACCGCGTGGACGTCACACCCGTGGCCACCACGTCCTGGGCATGGGGAACCTAGGTTGGGTGGAGACTGCGGGTTCCCCGTTTCCTACGTCCACACGGAGCCCCTCCCGGGTCTCTGAGGACCGGCCGCCCCTCAGCAGGCGGCTGCGCACGGGAAGGCGGTGCCCGCGGGGCTCGGACGGGAAGGTCGCACTCACCCTCGGGGCCTCCCGTCTCAGGTCGGACGAGGAGGACGCGGTCGCTTCGGGTCTGAGGCCAGGCCGGCAGGCGGCATGGAGGCGGCCTCCGCGGGACGACGCGAACGTGGCTTGGCGGCAAGGCGTCCTCTCACGCCGCGGGCACAGCCGCCGCGGGACATGAAGGGCGCTGCGCCACCTGGTGGCTCGCGCCGGCACTGCAGCCCTCGCTGCTCATGGGGCGGGGACGGCGGCCAACACTCCCCCCTGGCCTTGCCGGAGAACCAGTGAGACTCCGAGTTCAGCGTCTTCCCAGCCAGGATCTGGAAATTGAAAATCAGATGGGCTCACTGTCCTGTGTCTTTCAGAAAAACGGGGAGGGAGGGAACAATTAAGGGGAAAACATAGGGATTGAAATAAGTGTAGCTATAAACTTCACAACTGACATCAAAATTCATTCCAAACCGTCCTCACACTTCAACTGCAGTGCAAAACTTTAAAGATTCGGGGAAGAAACAGAAAAGAAAATTGACGTGGCCTTGGGTTTGATGATGGGTTTTAACACACAACAACAAAAAGAATCTGATCCACAACAGAAAAAGAATACCATGGCTGTGATAACGTTCAATATTCATCCTCTGTGAAAGACCAAATTCAGAGAATAAAAAGACAAGCCACAGAATGATAAGAAACACGTGCAAAATACATACCGGAGGAACAATTCACATTCTGCATAGAAAAAGAAGTCTTAAAACTCAACAATAAGAAGACAAACTCCTCGATTAAAAAGGGGTACAGATGTCAACACACACGTGACCAAAGAACATATATAGATGGCAAAGAATCCTACAAAGAGATGCTCAGCATCATGTATCGTTAGGGAATAGCAGATTACAACAGCAATGAGATACCAGAGCACACCTGCAAGATTGACTAAACTCTTTAAAAAAAAAAACAACAACAAAAAGAACAAACCACTGCTGGAGGAAAGGCAGGAATTCTCATTCATTGCTGGAGAATACATCATGGTACACAGTCACTCTGGAAGACAGCGTAGAAGACTAGAATATGCCACCCCAAGATATAGCTCTTTTTCTTGTCGTTATTGTTTTGGACAGGGTCTCTGTGACCCAGGCAGGAGTGCAGTGGCACGAACACAGATCACTGCCACCCTGAACTTCCACGCTGGAGCGATCCTAAGCCTCCCAAGTAGCTGGGACTACAGGCATGAGCCACTACTGCCACATAAATGTTTGTGTGTGTGTACGGATGGGTCCTTGCTATATTGCCCATGGGTGACGGGCATGCAGACCAGGGCTCATCCGTGGGATGTCCCAGATTCTCTACATGTCAGTGAAGGGGGGGTGGGGGACTGGCCTACAGACCAAGGCTCAACTGTGGGAAGTCCCAGGTTCCCTAAATCCCAGGGGGGACTGGCCTACACAGCAGGGCTCATCTGTGGGATGTCCCAGGTTCTCTAAATCACAGGGTGGGAGGCGCCTACAGACCAAGGCTCAACTGTGGGACATCCCAGGTTCCCTAAGTCCCTGGGGGGGGGGGCCTGGCCTACAAACCACGGATTAGCTGTGGGATGTCCCAGCTTCCCTAAATCCCTGGGGGGACTGACCTACAGACCAAGTCTCCTCTGTGGGCTGCCCCAGGTTCCCAAATCCCTGGGGGGCACTGGCCTACAGACCAGGGTTCATCTAGGGAATGGTCCAGGTCCCCTTAATACCTGGGGGGGACTGGCGTACATACCAGAGCTCATCTGTGGGCTGTCCCATGTTCCCTACATCCCTAGGGGGACTGGCGTACAGACCACGGCTCATCCTCGGGATGTCCCAGGTCTTTAAATACCTGGGGGGACTGATCTACAGACCAGGGATCATCTGTGGCCTGTCCCAGGTTCCCTAAATCCCTGTTGGGGAGTGGCCTAAAAACCGGGGCTCCTCTGTGGGCTGTCCCAGGTCCCACAAATCACTCAGGGGACTGGCCTACGGCCCAGAGCTCATCTGTGGGATGTCCCAGAGTCCCTAAACATCTGGGGAGGACAGGCCTTTAAACCAGGGCTTATTTGTGGGACGTCCCAGGTTCCCTAAATCATGGGGAATGGGGGGGCACTGACATACAGACAAAGGCTCAACTGTGGGATGTCCCAAGTTGCCCAAATACCTTGGGGACTAATTTACAGACCAGGGCTCACCTGTGGGCTGGCCCAGTACCCAAACGCCCTGGGGAAGACTAGGCTACATACCAGGAGTCACCTGAGGGATGGCCCAGGTTCCCTAAATCTCTTGGGGGACTACCCTACAGACTACAGCTATTCCAGGTCCCCACAATCCCAGGGGCCTGGCCTTCAAACAGGGCACCTCTGTGGGATGTCCCAGGTTCCCTAAATCCCCGGGGGTGACTTGTCTACACACCAAAGCTTCTCTGTCGGGTGGCCCAAGTTGCTGAAATCACTGTGGGACTGTCTACAGATCAGAGCTCCTCTGTGGGCTGTCCAGGTTCCCTAAATCCCTGGGCAGACTAGCCTACACACCAGAGCCCATCTACGAGATGTCCCAGGCTCCCTAAATCCCTTGGGGGATTGGTCTACACCCCAGCGTTCATCTGTGGGCTGTCCCAGGTGCCCTAAATCCCTGGGGGGACTGGCCTACAGCCCAGGGCTCCTCTGTGGGATGTCCCAGAGTCCCTAAACAACTGGGGAGGACAGGCCTATAAACCAGGGCTTATTTGTGGGACGTCCCAGGTTCCCTAAATCCCAGGGGGGACTGGCCTACACAGCAGGGCTCATCTGTGGGATGTCCCAGGTTCTCTAAATCACAGGGTGGGAGGGGCCTACAGACCAAGGCTCAACTGTGGGACATCCCAGGATCCCTAAGTCCCTGGGGGGGGGCCTGGCCTACAAACCACGGATTAGCTGTGGGATGTCCCAGCTTCCCTAAATCCCTGGGGGGACTGACCTACAGACCAAGTCTCCTCTGTGGGCTGCCCCAGGTTCCCAAATCCCTGGGGGGCACTGGCCTACAGACCAGGGTTCATCTAGGGAATGGTCCAGGTCCCCTTAATTCCTGGGGGGGACTGACGTACATACCAGAGCTCATCTGTGGGCTGTCCCATGTTCCCTACATCCCTAGGGGGACTGGCGTACAGACCACGGCTCATCCTCGGGATGTCCCAGGTCTTTAAATACCTGGGGGGACTGATCTACAGACCAGGGATCACCTGTGGCCTGTCCCAGGTTCCCTAAATCCCTGTTGGGGAGTGGCCTAAAAACCGGGGCTCCTCTGTGGGCTGTCCCAGGTCCCACAAATCACTCAGGGGACTGGCCTACAGCCCAGGGCTCATCTGTGGGATGTCCCAGAGTCCCTAAACATCTGGGGAGGACAGGCCTTTAAACCAGGGCTTATTTGTGGGACGTCCCAGGTTCCCTAAATCATGGGGGACGGGGGGGCACTGACATACAGACAAAGGCTCAACTGTGGGATGTCCCAAGTTGCCCAAATACCTTGGGGACTAATTTACAGACCAGGGCTCACCTGTGGGCTGGCCCAGTACCCAAACGCCCTGGGGAAGACTAGGCTACATACCAGGAGTCACCTGAGGGATGGCCCAGGTTCCCTAAATCTCTTGGGGGACTACCCTACAGACTACAGCTATTCCAGGTCCCCACAATCCCTGGGGGCCTGACCTGCCACCAGGGCACCTCTCTGGGATGTCCCAGGTTCCCTAAATCCCCAGGGGTGACTTGTCTACACACCTAAGCTTCTCTGTCGGCTGGCCCTGGTTGCTGAAATCACTGTGGGACTGGCTACAGACCTGGGCTCCTCTGTGGGCTGTCCCAGATTCCCTAAATCCCTGGGGGGACCGGCCTACAGACCAGAGCTCATCTGTGGGATGTATCAGGTTTCCTACGTCACCCTGGCAGAACTGGCCCACGGACCGGGGCTCATATGTGGGATGTCCCAGGTTGCCAAATACCTGGGGTGCCTGGGCTACAGACCACAGATCTTCTGGGGACTCTCCCGGGAGTCCCAATGTGTGGGAGACCGTGACAGCCACTTAGGTTCCCTTAATGCATGTCTTTCTTCCTTTTCTGGCAGAGATCAGGATCTCGCTGGGCAGGGCATCGAAGAAGGCTTATTCTTCCTGGCTCCTGCACATCCCAGGGTGGGGTCCGGACTAAGTGATGAGCAGAGGGCCGCTGGAATTCCTGGGCTGACCTGGAAGGGAGGAGCAGCCGTTACCCGTCTCTTCCTTGTTATCAGGTGTGGAGCCTGTGTGTGATGGCCGGAGCCCCTGCTGCTGCAGTGGGCCAGGAGGCTTTTCCAGCGGGAGCTGTGGGAGCTAGGACGAAGGCGACAGGACACCGGGGTTGGCTCTCCCTTCCCACACAGGGTACCTCAGTCATTTCTGGACACATAGAGGATCCTGTCTTCCACCCTAAAGTCTCACTCCTCTGAGCTCCCCTGAGCTCGTTCGTCGGGAATGTGGCTACATCTACCCTATGTTCTGGACTGAGGGAGGTGAGTTGCGTTCACAACCTCAAAAACTGTAGGTAGAAGGGCTCCTTTCCTGTTTTGTAGGGAAGGGTCTTCCCCAAACTTCACTTGAATTCACAAGAGCAACCTGCACCCAGCCCCAGGCCCGTGCCAACCTCACACAGTCCTGTGTCGCTACAGGTGGCCTGGGCAGGGGAGCGGCCCAGGATGTGCAAGGATGCACACCCCATGGTTCAGAGTGGGTCCCCCTCCTCCTGGTCACTCCCTGACAGACACCAGCAACTGTGCCTGTGCAGACTCTGCACCGAGGTCGCAGGTCACAGGGAGTCCTCACAGACTCCACCAACTGTGACTGCTCAGAGTCCCGGCCAGGGTCACAGGTCGTCCTGACACAAGCAACTGACCCTGCTCAGTGTCCACGCCCAGGTCACAGGTTGTCCGAAATTCAAATTCCAACCACAATGACATACCCACTCAAACACACTAGGGAGGCTACTATTTAAAAAAAATGGAACCCCTGATTTGGGGTTAACGGTGCTGACCTGGGAGCGTGTGGCTGCTGCAAAACACACGGTGAAACACACGGGAGGACTTACCGTGAAGCAGCGGACCTCACACGGCAAGGACGCCGGAGACTCTGAAGGCAGGACACAGAGGACGTTGCGCTGCGACGCCACGTTCCCTGGAAGGACGGAATTACTGTAAGGAAACTGCGTTCATGAACAACCACCTGAACACCCTGCCAGTGACACAGAGAGGACAGCGACCTCCCGCACAGAAGCTGAGCCAGACCCACGTCCAGCTCAGAGGCTGCGACCCCTTTGGGGCGGAGAGGCCACCGCGTGGACGTCACACCCGTGGCCACCACGTCCTGGGCATGGGGAACCTAGGTTGGGTGGAGACTGCGGGTTCCCCGTTTCCTACGTCCACACGGAGCCCCTCCCGGGTCTCTGAGGACCGGCCGCCCCTCAGCAGGCGGCTGCGCACGGGAAGGCGGTGCCCGCGGGGCTCGGACGGGAAGGTCGCACTCACCCTCGGGGCCTCCCGTCTCAGGTCGGACGAGGAGGACGCGGTCGCTTCGGGTCTGAGGCCAGGCCGGCAGGCGGCATGGAGGCGGCCTCCGCGGGACGACGCGAACGTGGCTTGGCGGCAAGGCGTCCTCTCACGCCGCGGGCACAGCCGCCGCGGGACATGAAGGGCGCTGCGCCACCTGGTGGCTCGCGCCGGCACTGCAGCCCTCGCTGCTCATGGGGCGGGGACGGCGGCCAACACTCCCCCCTGGCCTTGCCGGAGAACCAGTGAGACTCCGAGTTCAGCGTCTTCCCAGCCAGGATCTGGAAATTGAAAATCAGATGGGCTCACTGTCCTGTGTCTTTCAGAAAAACGGGGAGGGAGGGAACAATTAAGGGGAAAACATAGGGATTGAAATAAGTGTAGCTATAAACTTCACAACTGACATCAAAATTCATTCCAAACCGTCCTCACACTTCAACTGCAGTGCAAAACTTTAAAGATTCGGGGAAGAAACAGAAAAGAAAATTGAGGTGGCCTTGGGTTTGGTGATGGGTTTTAACACACAACAACAAAAAGAATCTGATCCACAACAGAAAAAGAATACCATGGCTGTGATAACGTTCAATATCCATCCTCTGTGAAAGACCAAATTCAGAGAATAAAAAGACAAGCCACAGAATGATAAGAAACACGTGCAAAATACATACCGGAGGAACAATTCACATTCTGCATAGAAAAAGAAGTCTTAAAACTCAACAATAAGAAGACAAACTCCTCGATTAAAAAGGGGTACAGATCTCAACACACACGTGACCAAAGAACATATATAGATGGCAAAGAATCCTACAAAGAGATGCTCAGCATCATGTATCGTTAGGGAATAGCAGATTACAACAGCAATGAGATACCAGAGCACACCTGCAAGATTGACTAAACTCTTTAAAAAAAAAAAACAACAACAAAAAGAACAAACCACTGCTGGAGGAAAGGCAGGAATTTTCATTCATTGCTGGAGAATACATCATGGTACACAGTCACTCTGGAAGACACGTAGAAGACTAGAATATGCCACCCTAAGATATAGCTCTTTTTCTTGTCGTTATTGTTTTGGACAGGGTCTCTGTGACCCAGGCAGGAGTGCAGTGGCACGAACACAGATCACTGCCACCCTGAACTTCCACGCTGGAGCGATCCTAAGCCTCCCAAGTAGCTGGGACTACAGGCATGAGCCACTACTGCCACATAAATGTTTGTGTGTGTGTACGGATGGGTTCTTGCTATATTGCCCATGGGTGACGGGCATGCAGACCAGGGCTCATCCGTGGGATGTCCCAGATTCTCTACATGTCAGTGAAGGGGGGGTGGGGGACTGGCCTACAGACCAAGGCTCAACTGTGGGAAGTCCCAGGTTCCCTAAATCCCAGGGGGGACTGGCCTACACAGCAGGGCTCATCTGTGGGATGTCCCAGGTTCTCTAAATCACAGGGTGGGAGGGGCCTACAGACCAAGGCTCAACTGTGGGACATCCCAGGTTCCCTAAGTCCCTGGGGGGGGCGCCTGGCCTACAAACCACGGATTAGCTGTGGGATGTCCCAGCTTTCCTAAATCCCTGGGGGGACTGACCTACAGACCAAGTCTCCTCTGTGGGCTGCCCCAGGTTCCCAAATCCCTGGGGGGGCACTGGCCTACAGACCAGGGTTCATCTAGGGAATGGTCCAAGTCCCCTTAATACCTGGGGGGGACTGGTGTACATACCAGAGCTCATCTGTGGGCTGTCCCATGTTCCCTACATCCCTAGGGGGACTGGCGTACAGACCACGGCTCATCCTCGGGATGTCCCAGGTCTTTAAATACCTGGGGGGACTGATCTACAGACCAGGGATCATCTGTGGCCTGTCCCAGGTTCCCTAAATCCCTGTTGGGGAGTGGCCTAAAAACCGGGGCTCCTCTGTGGGCTGTCCCAGGTCCCACAAATCACTCAGGGGACTGGCCTACAGCCCAGGGCTCATCTGTGGGATGTCCCAGAGTCCCTAAACATCTGGGGAGGACAGGCCTTTAAACGAGGGCTTATTTGTGGGACGTCCCAGGTTCCCTAAATCATCGGGGATGGGGGGGCACTGACATACAGACAAAGGCTCAACTGTGGGATGTCCCAAGTTGCCCCAATACCTTGGGGACTAATTCACAGACCAGGGCTCACCTGTGGGCTGGCCCAGTACCCAAACGCCCTGGGGAAGACTAGGCTACATACCAGGAGTCACCTGAGGGATGTCCCAGGTTCCCTAAATCATGGGGGATGGGGGGGCACTGACATAGAGACAAAGGCTCAACTGTGGGGTGTCCGATGTTGCCCAAATATTTTGGGGACTAATTTATAGACCAGGGCTCACCTGTGGGCTGGCCCAGTGCCCAAACTCCCTAGGGAAGACTAGGCTACATACCAGGACTCACCTGAGGGATGTCCCAGGTTCCCTAAATCTCTTGGGGGACTATCCTACAGACTACAGCTATTCCAGGTCCCCACAATCCCTGGGGAGCTGGCCTACAACCAGGGCACCTCCGTGGGATGTCCCAGGTTCCCTAAATCCCTGGGGGTGACTTGTCTACACACCAAAGCTTCTCTGTCGGGTGGCCCAGGATGCTGAAATCACTGTGGGACTGTCTACAGACCAGGGCTCCTCTGTGCGCTGTCCGGGTTCCCTAAATCCCTGGGGGGACTGACCTACACACCTGAGCTCACTGCGGATGTCCCAGGCTCCCTAAATCCCTTGGGGGACTGGTCTACACCCCAGAGTTCATCTGTGGGGTGTCCCAGGTGCCCTAAATCCCTGGGGGGACTGGCCTACAGCCCAGGGCTCATCTGTGGGACGTCCCAGATTCCCTAAACATCTGTGAAGGACAGGCCTATAAACCAGGGCTTATTTGTGGGTTGTCCGAGGTTCCCTAAATCATGGGGGATGGGGGGCACTGACATACAGAGAAAGACTCAACTGTGGGATGTCCCAGGTTGCCCAAATACCTTGGGAACTAATTTACAGACCAGGGCTCACCTGTGGGCTGGCCCAGTGCCCAAACGCCCTGGCGAAGTCTAGGCTACATACCAGGACTCACCTGAGGGATGGCCCAGGTTCCCTAAATCTCTTGGGGGACTACCCTACAAACTACAGCTATTCCAGGTCCCCACAATCCCTCGGGGCCTCACCTACAACCAGGGCACCTCTCTGGGATGTCCCAGGTTCCCTAAATCCCCAGGGGTGACTTGTCTACACACCTAAGCTTCTCTTTCGGCTGGCCCTGGTTGCTGAAATCACTGTGGGACTGGCTACAGACCTGGGCTCCTCTGTGGGGTGTCCCAGATTCCCTAAATCCCTGGGGGGACCTGCCTACAGACCAGAGCTCATCTGTGGGATGTATCAGGTTTCCTACGTCACCCTGGCAGAACTGGCCCACGGACCGGGGCTCATATGTGGGATGTCCCAGGTTGCCAAATACCTGGGGTGCCTGGGCTACAGACCACAGATCTTCTGGGGGCTCTCCCGGGAGTCCCAATGTGTGGGAGACCGTGACAGCCACTTAGGTTCCCTTAATGCATGTCTTTCTTCCTTTTCTGGCAGAGATCAGGATCTCGCTGGGCAGGGCATCGAAGAAGGCTTATTCTCCCTGGCTCCTGCACATCCCAGGGTGGGGTCCGGACTAAGTGATGAGCAGAGGGCCGCTGGAATTCCTGGGCTGACCTGGAAGGGAGGAGCAGCCGTTACCCATCTCTTCCTTGTTATCAGGTGTGGAGCCTGTGTGTGATGGCCGGAGCCCCTGCTGCTGCAGTGGGCCAGGAGGCTTTTCCAGTGGGAGCTGTGGGAGCTAGACCGAAGGCAGCAGGACACCGAGCTTGGCTCTCCCTTCTCACACAGGGTACCTCAGTCATTTCTGGACACATATAGGATCGTGTCTTCCACCCTAAAGTCTCACTCCTCCGAGCTCCCCTGAGCTCGTTCGTCAGGAATGTGGCTACATCTACCCTATGTTCTGGACTGAGGGAGGTGAGTTGCGTTCACAACCTCAAAAACTGTAGGTAGAAGGGCTCCTTTCCTGTTTTGTAGGGAAGGGTCTTCCCCAAACTTCACTTGAATTCACAAGAGCAACCTGCACCCAGCCCCAGGCCCGTGCCAACTTCACACAGTCCTGTGTGGCTACAGGTGGCCTGGGCAGGGGAGCGGCCCAGGATGTGCAAGGATGCACACCCCATGGTTCAGAGTGGGTCCCCCTCCTCCTGGTCACTCCCAGACAGACACCAGCAACTGTGCCTGTGCAGACTCTGCACCGAGGTCGCAGGTCACAGGGAGTCCTCACAGACTCCACCAACTGTGACTGCTCAGAGTCCCGGCCAGGGTCACAGGTCGTTCTGACACAAGCAACTGACCCTGCTCAGTGTCCACGCCCAGGTCACAGGTTGTCCGAAATTCAAATTCCAACCACAATGACATACCCAGTCAAACACACTAGGGAGGCTACTATTTAAAAACAATGGAACCCCTGATTTGGGGTTAACGGTGCTGACCTGGGAGCGTGTGGCTGCTGCAAAACACACGGTGAAACACACGGGAGGACTTACCGTGAAGCAGCGGACCTCACACGGCAAGGACGCCAGAGACTCTGAAGGCAGGACACAGAGGACGTTGCGCTGCGACGCCACGTTCCCTGGAAGGACGGAATTACTGTAAGGAAACTGCGTTCATGAACAACCACCTGAACACCTGCCAGTGACAAAGAGAGGACAGCGACCTCCCGCACAGAGGCTGAGCCAGACCCACGTTCAGCTCAGAGGCTGCTACCCCTTTGGGGCGGAGAGGCCACCGCGTGGACGTCACTCCCGTGGCCACCACGTTCTGTGCATGGGGAACCTAGGTTGGGTGGAGACTGCGGGTTCCCCGTTTCCTACGTCCACACGGAGCCCCTCCCGGGTCTCTAAGGACCGGCCGCCCCTCAGCAGGCGGCTGCGCACGGGAAGGTGGTGCCCGCGGGGCTCGGACGGGAAGGTCACACTCACCCTCGGGGCCTCCCGTCTCAGGTCGGACGAGGAGGACGCGGTTTCTTCGGGTCTGAGGCCAGGCCGGCAGGCGGCATGGAGGCGGCCTCCGCGGGACGACGCGAACGTCGGGTGGTAGCATGGCGTCCTCTCACGCAGCGGGACATGAAGGACACTGCGCCACCTGGTGGCTCGAGTCGGCACTGCAGCCCTCGCTGCTCATCGGGGCAGGTACGGCGGCGAACACTCTCCCCTGGCCTTGCCGGAGAACCAGTGAGACTCCGAATTCAGCTTCTTGGGAGCCAGGATCTGGAAACTGAAAATCAGATGGGCTCACTGTCCTGTGTCTTTCAGAAAAACGGGGAGGGAGGGAACAATTAAGGGGAAAACATAAGGAATGAAATAAGTGTAGCTATAAACTGCACAACTGACATCAAAATTCATTCAAAACCGTCCTCACACTTCAACTGCAATGCAAAACTTTAAAGATTCGGGGAAGAAACTAAAAAGAAAATTGATGTGGCCTTGAGTTTGGTGATGGGTTTTAACACACAACAACAAAAAGAATCTGATCCACAACAGAAAAAGAGTACCATGGTTGTTATAACGTTCAATATCCATCCTCTGTGAAAGACCCAATTCAGAAAATAAAAAGACAAGCCGCAGAATGATAAGAAATATGTGCAAAATACATATCGGAGGAACAATTCACATTCTACATAGAAAAAGAAGTCTTAAAACTCAACAATAAGAAGACAAACTCCTCGATTAAAAAGGGGTACAGATCTCAACACACACGTGACCAAAGAACATATATAGATGGCAAAGGATCATACAAAAAGATGCTCAGCATCATATATCGTTAGGGAATAGCAGATTACAACAGCAATGAGATACCAGAGCACACCTGCTAGAATGACTAAACTCTTTAAAAAAGAAAACAGAAAAAGAACAAACCACTGCCGGAGGAAAGGCAGGAATTCTCATTCATTGCTGGGAGAATGCATCATGGTACACAATCACTCTGGAAGACAGCCTAGAAGACTAGAATATGCCACCCCGAGATATAGCTCTTTTTCTTGACGTTATTGTTTTGGACAGGGACTCTGTGACCCAAGCTGGAGGGCAGTGGCACGAACACAGATCACTGCCACCGTCAACTTCCACGCTGGAGTGATCCTAAGCCTCCCAAGTAGCTGGGACTACAGGCATGAGCCACTACTGCCAAATAAATGTTTGTGTGTGTGTACGGATGGGTCTTTGCTATATTGCCCAAGGGTGACTGGCATGCAGACCAGGGCTGATCCGTAGGATGTCCCAGATTCTCCACATGTCGGGGGGGTGGGAGCCTGGCCTACAGACCAAGGCTCAACTATGGGAAGTTCCAGGTTCCCTAAATCCCAGGGGGGACTGGCCTACACAGCAGGGCTCATCTGTGGGATGTCCCAGAGTCTCTAAACATCTGGGGCGGACAGGCCTATAAACCAGGGCTTATTTGTAGGATGTCCCAGGTACCCTAAATCATGGGGGACAGGGGGGCACTGACATAGAGACAAAGGCTCAACTGTGGGAGGTCCCAAGATGCCCAAATACCTTGGGGACTAATTTATAGACCAGGGATCACCTGTGGGCTGGCCTAGTGCCCAAATTCCCTGGGGAAGACTAGGCTACATACCATGACTCACCTGAGGGATGTCCCAGGTTCCCTAAATCTCTTAGGGGACTATCCTACAGACTACAGCTATTCCAGGTCCCCACAATCCCTGGGGACCTGGCCTACAACCAGGTCACCTCCGTGGGATGTCCCAGGTTCCCTAAATCCCTGGGGGTGACTTGTCTACACACCAAAGCTTCTCTGTCGGGTGGCCCAGTTTGCTGAAATATCTGTGGGACTGTGTACAGACCAGGGCTCCTCTGTGAGCTGTCCCAGGTTCCCTAAATCCCTGAGGGGACTGGTCTACAGCCCAGGGCTCTTCTGTGGGCTGTCCCAGGTTTCCTAACTCCCTGGGGGCACCGGCCTACAGACCAGAGCTCATTTGTGGGATATAACAGGTCTCCGAAATCACCCTGGCAGAACTGGCCCACGGACCGGGGCTCATGTGTGTGATGTCCCAGGTTGCCTAAATACCTGGGGTGCCTGGGCTATAGACCACAGATCCTCTGGGGACTCTCCCGGGAGTCCCAATGTGTGGGAGACCGTGACAGCCACTTAGGTTACCTTAATGCATGTCTTTCTTCCTTTTCTGGCAGAGATGAGGATCTCGCTGAGCAGGGCATCTAAGAAGACTTTTTCTCCCTGGCTCCTGCACATCCCACGGTGGGGTCCAGACTAAGTGATGAGCAGAGGGCCACTGGAATTCCTGGGCTGACCTCGAAGGGAGGAGCAGCCGTTATCCATCTCTTCCTTGTTATCAGGTGTGAAGCCTGTGTGTGATGGCCGGAGCCTCTGCTGCTATTGTGGGCCAGGAGTCGGTTCCAGCGGGAGCTGTGGGAGGCAGGAGGAAGGCGGCAGGACACCGGGGTTGGCTCTCCCTGCCCACACAGGGTACCTCAGTCATTTCTGGACACATAGAGGATCCTGTCTTCCACCCTAAAGTCTCACTCCTCTGAGCTTCCCTGAGCTTGTTCGTCCGGAGTGTGGTTACATCTACCCTATGTTCTGTACTGAGGGAGGTGAGTTGCGTTGAAAACCTCCAAAACTGTAGGTAGAAGGGCTCCTTTCCTGGTTTGTAGGGAAGGGTCTTCCCCAAACTTCACTTGAATTCACAAGAGCAACCTGCACCCAGCCCCAGGCCCATGTCAACCTCACACACTCCTGTGTTGCTTCAGGCGTCCTAGGCCAGGGAGCGGCCAAGGATGTGCAAGGGGGCACACCCCAGGGTTGAGAGTGGAGCCCCCTCCTCCTGGTCACTCCCTGACAGACACCGGCAACTGTGCCTGTGCAAACTCTGCACCAAGGTCACAGGTCACAGGGAGTCCTCACAGACTCCACCAACTGTGACTGCTCAGAGTCCCGGCCAGGGTCACTGGTCGTCCTCACACAAGCAACTGCACCTGCTCAGTGTCCATGCCCAGGTCATAAGTAGTCCGAAATTCAAATTCCAACGGCAATGACACACCCACTCACACAGACTAGAAAGGCTACTCTTAAAAAGAATGGAACCCCTAATTTGGGGTTAACGGTGATGAGCTGGGAGCGTGTGGCTGCTGCCAAACACACGGTGAAACACACGGGAGGACTTACCGTGAAGCAACAGACCTCACACGGCAAGGACGCCGGAGACTCTGAAGGCGGGAGACAGAGGACGTTGCGTGGCGACGCCACGTTCCCTGGAAGGACGAAATTGCTGTCAGGAAACTACGTTCATGATCAACCACCTGAACACCCTGCCAGTGACACAGAGAGGACAGCCTCTCTCACAGAGGCTGAGCCAGACCCCCGTCCAGCTCAGAGGCTGCTACCCCATTGGGGTGGAGAGGCCACCGCGTGGACGTCACACCCGTGGCCACCACGTCCTGGGCGTGGGGGACCTCTTTGGGGTGGAGACTGCGGGTGCCCCGTTTCCACATGTCCCCACAGAGCCCCTCCCGGGTCTCTGAGGACCGGCCGTGCCTCATCAGGCGTCTGCGGACGGGAAGGTGGTGGCCACGACACTCCGACAGGAAGGTCACACTCACCCTCGGGGCGTGGCTTCTGAGAGCGGACGAGGAGGTAGCGGTCGCTTCGGGTCCGAGGCCAGGCCGGCAGGCGGCATGGAGACGGCGCCTTCGGGGCGACGCTAACGTGGCGGCACCGTGTCCTCTCACGCTGCAGGACATGAAGGGCGGTGCGCCCTCTGGTGGCCCGCACCGGCACTGTAGCCCTCGCTGCTCATCGGGGCGGGGAGAGTGGCGAACATGGCCTCCTGGCCTTGCCGGAGAACCAGTGAGACTCCGAGTTCTGCCTCTTGGGAGCCACGATCTGGAAATGGAAAGTCAGATGGGCTCACTGTCCTGTGTCTTTCAGAAAAACGGGGAGGGAGGGAACAATAAAGGGAAAACATATGGAATGAAATAAGTGTAGCTATAAGCTTTACAACTGACATCAAAATTCATTCAAAACCATCCTCACACTTCAACTGCAATGCAAAACTTTCAAGATTCGGGGAAGAAACCAAAAAGAAAATTGATGTGGCCTTGGGTTTGGTGATGGGTTTGAACACACAACAACAAAAAGAATCTGATCCACAACAGAAAAAGAGTCCCATGGCTGTTATAATGTTCAATAGCCATCCTCTGTGAAAGACCAAATTCAGAGAATAAAAAGACAAGCCACAGAATGATAAGACATACGTGCAAAATACATACCGGAGGAACAATTCACATTCTACATATAAAAGGACGTCTTAAAACTCAACAATAAGAAGACAAACACCCCGATTATAAAGGGGTACATATCCTAGCACTCACAACACTCATGTCCAATCCCTGTGCAGGTCAGGACCCTCTGTCTGAGGCCCGGGAGGCAAAGGGAAATTCATCGGGTCACCCCTGTCTTCTGGCACAGCTGGGCCCAGAGGCTGGTGGTGACAGGAATCTCGAGCCATCTTATGCCTCCCTCTGCACTGGCTTCATGTTTGACAACTCTCTGTGGTGGTGACCCAGGGCCTTCATGGCTCCTAGCTCGATTCCTGCCAGTCCCTCCAGGGATTTAAGAAACTTGGGAGAGCGCTCAGATGAGCCCTGATCTATATTCATTTCCCCAGGGTTTTCAGCAACCTGGAACAATCCAGTTTAGCCCTTGTCTGTAGACCTCTCAGCACAGGGAGTAAGGGAACCTGGCACATCCATAGATGAGCTCTTGTTCTTAGATCAGTCCCCCCAGGGAATTAGGGAACCTGGGACAGCTCTGGTCTGGGAGATAGTCCCTCTAGGGATTTAGGAATCCTGGGACATCAAAGAATTAAACCCTGGTCTGTAGGCCAGTACCCGAGGGATTCAGGGAACCAGGGAGATCACTGAGATGAGCCCTGTTCTGTAGCCCAGTCTGTCCCAGGGATTTATGGCACTGGGACAGCCCAAAGATGAGCCCTGGTGTGCAAATGAGTTCCCAAGGGATTTGGGCAACATGGCACATCCCACAGTTGAGCCTTGTTCTGTACACCAGTCCCCCCTTGTGATTTAGAGAACCTGACACAACCCATAGATGAGCCCTGGTCTGTAGGCCAGTCCCTCCCAGGGATTTAGGGAACCTGGGACAGCCCACAGAGGAACTCTGTTGTGTAGGTCCGTCTCTCCTCAAGGACTCAGGGAACCTAGGACAGCCCACAGACGTGCAGTAGTCTATAGGCCTGTCCTCTGTGGGATGTAGGGACCCGGCGACAGCCCACAGATGAATAGTGTTCTGTAGGGCAGTCCCTCTAGGGATTCAGGGAACGTGGGATAGCCTACAGATTCGTCCTTTTTTCCAGACCAGTCGTCCCTGGGCTTTAGGGACCCTGGGACAGCCCACAAATGAGCCCTGCTCTGCAGATCAAGACCCCAAGGGATTTAGAGACCTGAGACAGTCCATAGATGATTCGTGGTCTGCAGGCCACTCCCCGTGTCCCTCAGCGATTTAGGGAACCCAGGACATCCCACAGGTGAGCTCTTGTGTGTAGACCAGTCCCCCCAGGGATTTAAGGGACATGGGACATTCCACATTTGAGCCCTGATCTGTTGGGCAGTACCCCAGGGATTCAGGGATCTGGGAACATCTCAATAAATGAGCACTGGTCTGTACACCAGTCTCCCCTGGGATTTATGGAACCTGGGACATCCCACATATCAGCCGTGGTCTATAAACAGTGCTTTCAGAAATTTAGGGAACCTAGGACACCAAAAATTAATCCCTGCTCTGTATACCAGTACCCAAGGGATTCAGGGAGCCTGGGACATCCCACAGATGAGCCCTGGTCTGTGGACCAGCCCTGAAAAGGATTTAGGGAGTCTGAGACATACCACAGATGAATCCTGTTCTGTGGACCAGTCCTGGAAGGGATTTAGGGAGTCTAGGAAATACCATAGATAAGCCCTGGTCTTTAGACCAGTTCCCCCCAGGGTTTTAGGGTCAAATGAGATTCCGCAGATGAGCTGTGGTGTGTGGGCCAGACGCCCAGGGATTTCGGGAACCTGGGACATCGAAGAATTAAACCCTGGTCTGCAGACCAGTACCCGAGGAATTCAGGGAACCTGGGACAGTCCACAGAGGAGCCTTGGTCTGTAGGCCAGTGCTCCCCCACAGGGATTTAGGGAACATGTTACTACCCTAAGAGGACCTGTGCTCTGTAGCCCAGTCCAGCCGGGGATGTAGGAACCTGGGACAGTTCTGGTCTGTAGGCTAGTCCTCTCCAGAGATTTAGGGAACCTGGGAGATCACTGAGATGACCCCTGTACTGTAGCCCAGTCCGTCCAAGGGATTTATGGCACGGGGACAGTCCACAGATGAGCCCTGGTGTGTAAATGAGTCCCCAAGCGATTTGGGCAACATGGGACATCCCACAGTTGAGCCTTGTTCTGTACGCCAGTGCCTCCTTGTGATTTAGGGAACCTGGCACAGGCAATAGATGAGCCGTGGTCTGTAGGCCAGTCCCCCCCTGCGATTTAGGGAACTTGAGACAGCCCATAGTTAAGTCTGTAGTCCAGTCACTCCAAGGGATTTAGGGAACCTGCGACGGCCCACAGAGGAGCCCTTCTCTGTAGGCCAGTCCACCCAGAGATTTAGGGAACCTGGAACAGCTCTGGTCTATAGGATAGTCCTCCCAGAGATTTAGAGAAATTGGGACATCCCACAGATAATCCCTGGCTGTGGTCCATCCCCTAAGGGATTTAGGGAGCCTGAGACATCCCACAAATGAGCTCTACTCTGTAGCCTAGTCCCCGCAGGGATTTAGACAACCTGGTACACCCCACATATGAGCCCTGGTCTGTAGGCCAGTACCCTCATGGATTTAGGGAACCGGGGATGTCCCACAGAGGAGCCCTGCTCTGTAGGACAGTAGCACTTTGGATGTAGGGAACGATGGACATCCCACAGAGGAACCCTGGTCTGAACACCACTCCCCCCTCCCCTCCAGGGATGCAGGGACTCTGGGCCATTCCAATAGATGAGCCTTGGTCTGCAGACCAGTCCCCCTGGCATTTACAAAACCTGAGACATCCCAGTGATGAGCCCTTGTCAGTAGTCCAGTCCATCCAGGGATTTAGGGAACCTGGAGAGGTCACAGAAAGGCCCTGGTCTATAGGCCAGTCGCCCCCTGGGATTTAGGGAACCTGGGACATCCCATTGATGAGCCCTGGTCTGCAGGCCAGTACCCCAGTGATTCAGGGAACCTAGGACAGCACTGGTCTTAGGGACAGTCCCCCCAGGGATTTAGGGAACATGGGACATCCCACAGATGATCCCTGGATTGTAGGCCAGTACCTCCAGGGATTTAAGGAACTGGGAGAGCCCACAGATGAGCCCTGGTCTGTACACAATCCCTTACTCATTTCGGGAAACTGGGACACACCACAGATCAGCCCTGGTTTGTTAACCAGTCATCCCCAGGGACTTAGGGAAACTATGACAGACCTCAGAGGAGGCCTGGTCTACAGAGAATCCCCCCAGGTTTTTGGGAACCTGAGACATCCCACAGATTAGCCCTGGTTTGTAGACCAGTTTCCCCAGGTTTTTAGGGAATCTTGGACATCCCACAAATGAGACCTGGTTGGTAGGCTGGTGCCCCTAGAGATACAGGAAACCTGGGACATCCCACAAATGAGTCCTGGTCTATAGACAGTCCACCCAGGATTTAGGGAAACTGAGACAGCCCACAGATGAACTCTGTTCTGTAGGTCAGTCCCTCCATAGGGATTCAGGGATCCTAGTACAGCCCACAGAAGTGCCGTGGCCTATAGGCCTGTCCTCCTTGGGATGTAGGGAACCGGTGACAGCCCACAGATGAACAGTGTTCTGTAGGGCAGTCCCCCTAGGGATTCAGGGAACGTGGGATTGTCTAGAGATTAGACCTTATTTCCAGACCAGTCCCCCCAGGGATTTAGGGACCTGGGACAGCCCACAAACGAGCCCTGCTCTGTAGATCAGTACCCCAAGGGATTTAGGGACCTGAGACAGTCCATAGATGAGCCATGGTCTGTAGGCCAGTCTCCTCACCACCCAGGGATTAGGGAAACCAGGCCATTCCGCAGATGAGCTCTTGTGTGTAGGCCAGTCCCCCAAGGGATTTAAGGGACATAGGCCATTTCACATTTGAGCCCTGGTCTGTAGGCCAGTACCCCAGGATTCAGGGAATTTGGGACATCCCAATAAATGAGCCCTGGCCTGTAGACCAGTCTCCGCTGGGATTTAGGGAATCTGGGACATCCACATATCAGCCGTGGTCTATAAACAGTGCCTCCAGAAATTTAGGGAACCTGGGCCATCCAAAAATTAATCCTTGCTCTGTAGACCAGTACCTGACGGATTCAGCGAGCCTGGGACATCCCACAGATGAGCCCTGGTCTTTAGACCAGTTCTCCCCAGTGATTTAGGGTCACGGGACATCCCACAGATGAGCTGCGGTGTGTGGGCCAGATCCCCAGGGATTTAGGAAACCTGGAACATTGAAGGATTAAACCCTTGTCTGTAGGCCAGTACCTGAGGGATTCAGGGAACCTGGGACAGTCCACAGAGGAGCGTTGGTCTGGGGACGGTCCTCCCCCCCAGGGATTTAGGGAACCTGGGACCACCCTAAGAGGAGCTGTGCTCTGTAGCCAGGTCCAGCCGGGGATATAGAAACCTGGGACAGTTCTGGTCTGTGGGCTAGTCCCCCTAGAGATTTAGGGAACCTGGGTGATCACTGAGATGAGCCCTGTTCTGTAGCCCAGTGTCCCAGGGATTTATGGCACGGGACAGCCCACAGATGAGCCCTGGTGTGTAAATGAGTCCCCAAGGGACTTGGGCAACATGGGATATCCCACTGTTGAGCCTTGTTCTGTACGCCAGTGCCCCCTTGTGATTTACGGAACCTGGCACAGCCCATAGATGAGCCCTGGTCTGTAGGCCAGTGCCCACCCTGGGATTTAGGGAACTTCAGACAGCCCAAGATGAGTCCTGGACTGTAGAACAGTCACTCTCAGGGTTTTAGGGAACCTGGGATATCCCACAGAGGAGCCCTGCTCTGTAGGACAGTAGCTCTTGGGATGCAGGGAACGACGGACATCCCACAGAGGAACTCTGGTCTGAACACCACTCCCCCCTCCCCCACAGGGATGTAGGGAATCTGGGCTATTCCAATAGATGAGCCCTGGTCTGTGGACCAGTCCCCCCTGGCATTTACAAAACCTGAGACATCCCAGTGATGAGCCCCTGTCGGTAGTCCAGTCCCTCCAGGGTTTTAGGGAAGGGGGAGAGGTCACAGATGGGCCCTGGTCTGTAGGCTAGTCACACCCTGGGATTTAGGGAACCTGGGATATCCCATTGATGAGCCCTGGTCCGTGGGCCAGTACCCCAGGGATTCAGGGAACCTAGGACAGCTCTGGTCTTAGGACCAGTCCCCCCAAGGATTTAGGGAACATGGGACTCCCACAGATGATCCCTGGATTGCAGGCCTGTACCTCCAGGGATTTAGGGAACTTGGGGAACCCCACAGATGAGCCCCGGTCTGTACACAATCCCTTACCGATTTTGGCAACCTGGGACACACCACAGATGAGCCCTGGTTTGTTAACCAGTCACCCCCAGGGACTTGGGGAAACTATGACAGACTTCAGATGAGGCCTGGTCTACAGACAATTCCCCCAGCGATTTAGGGAACCTGGGATATCCAACAAATTAGCCCTGATTTGTAGACCAGTTCTCCCAGGTTTTTAGGGAATCTTGGACATCCCACAAATGAGACCTGGTCTGTAGGCCGGTCCCCCTAGTGATTTAGGAAATCTGGGACATCCCACAAATGAGTCCTGGTCTATAGACAGTCCACTCAGGACTTAGGGAAACTAGGACGGCCCATAGATGAGCTCTGTTGTGTAGGTCAGTCCCTGCTCAAGGATTCAGGCAACCTAGAGCAGCCCACAGAAACGCCTGTCCTCCTTGGGATTTAGGGACCCTGGGACAGCCCACAAATGAGCCATGCTCTGTAGATCAGGACCCCAAGGGATTTAGGGACCTGAGACAGTTCCCAGATGAGCCATGGTCTGTAGACCAGTCCCTCCCCCCAGGGATTTAGGGAACCCAGGACATCCCCCAGACGAGCTCTTGTGTGTAGGCCAGTCCCTCAAGGGATTTAAGGGACACGGGACATTCCACATTTGAGCCCTCGCCTGTAGGCCAGTACCCCAGGGATTCAGGGAAGCTGGGACATCCCAATAAATGAGTCTGGTCTGTAGACCAGTCTCCGCTGGGATTTAGGAAACCTGGGACATCCCACATATCAGCCATGGTCTATAAACAGTGCCTCCAGAAATTTAGGGAACCTGGGACATCCAAAAATTAAACCCTGCTCTGTATACCAGTACCCGAGGGATTCAGGGAGCCTGGGACATCCCATTGATGAGCCCTGGTCTGTGCACCAGCCCTGCAAGGGATTTAGGGAGTCTGGGACATACCACAGATGAAACCTGGTCTGTAGACCAGTTCCCCACAGGGTTTTAGGGTCACGGGACATCCCACAGATGAGCTGCAGTGTGTGGGCCAGACCCCCAGGGATTTCGGGAATCTGGGACATCGAAGAATTAAACTCTGGTCTGTAGGCCAGTACCCGAGGGATTCAGGGAACCTGGGACATTCCACAGATGAGCCTTGGTCTGGAGGCCAGTCCTCCTACTCAGGGATTTAGGGAACATGTTACCACCCTAAGAGGAGCTGTGCTCTATAGCCTAGTCCAGCCAGGGATATAGGAACCTGGGACAGTTCTGGTCTGCAGGCTAGTCCCCCCAGAGTTTTAGGGAACCTGGGAGATCACTGAGATGAGCTCTGATCTGTAGCGCAGTCTTTCCCAGGGATTTATGGCATGGGAACAGCCCACAGATGAGCCCTGATGTGTAAATGAGTCCCCAAGGGATTTGGGAAACATGGGACTTCCCACATTTGAGCCTTGTTCTGTACGCCAGTCCCCCCTTGTGATTTAGGAAACCTGGCACAGCCCATAGATGAGCCCTGGTCTATAGGCCGGTCCCTGCCTGTGATTTAGGGAACTTCAGACAGCTCACAGATGAGTCCTGGTCTGTAGACCAGTCCCTCCCAGGGATTTAGGGAACCTGGGACAGCCCAGAGAGGAGCCTTTCCTTGTAGGCCAGTGCACCCAGAGATTTAGGGAACCTGGGACAGCTCTCGTCTGTATGCTAGTCCTCCCAGAGGTTTAGGGAAATTGGGACTTCCCACAGATGAGCCCTGGGTGTAGGTCTGTCCCCAAGAGATTTAGGGAGCCTGGGACTTCCCACAAATGAGCTCTAGTTAGTAAGCTAGGCCCCCCAGGGATTTAGGGAACCTGGTACCGCCCACATATGAGCCCTGGTCTGCAGTTCAGTCCCCCCCATGGATTTAGGGAACCTGCAATATACCACAGAGGAGCCCTGCTCTGTAGGACAGTAGCATTTGGGATGCAGGGAACGACGGACATCCCACAGAGGAATCCTGGTCTGAATTCCACTCCCCCCTCCCCCCAGGGTTGTAGGGAATCTCGGCCATTCCAATAGATGAGCCCTGGTCTGTAGACCAGTCCCCCCATGCATTTACAAAACCTGAGACATCCCAGTGATGAGCCCTTGTTGGTAGTCCAGTCCCTCCAGGGATTTAGGGAACCTGGAGAAGTCACAGAAGGGCCCAGGTCTGCAGGCCATCTGCCCACTGGGATTTAGGGAACCTGGGACATCCCATTGATGAGCCCTGGTCTGTAGGCCAGTACCCCAGGGATTCGGGGAACCAAGGACAGCTCTGGTCTTAGAGCCAGTCCCCCCAGGGATTTAGGGAACATGGACATCCCACAGATGATCCCTGGATTGTAGGCCAGTACCTCCAGGGACTTGGGGAACTTGGGACATCCCACAGATTAGCCTTGGTTGTAGACCAGTTTTCCCAGGTTTTTAGGGAATCTTGAACATCCCACAAATGAGACCTGGTCTGTAGGCCGGTCCCCCTAGTGATTTAGGAAACCTGGGACATCCCACAAATGAGTCCCGGTCTATAGACAGTCCCCACAGGATTTAGGGAAACTGGGATAGCCCACAGATGAGCTCTGTTGTGTAGGTCAGTCCCTCTCAAGGATTCAGGGAACCTAGGACAGCCCACATAGGCACCGTGGTCTATAGGCCTGTCCTTCTTGGGATGTAGGGAACCGGTGACAGCCCACAGATGAACAGTGCTCTATAGGGCAGTCCCGCAAGGAATTCAGGGAACGTGGGATAGCCTACAGATTAGCCTTTGTTTCCATACCAGTCCCCCCAGGGATTTAGGGACCCTGGGACAGCCTACATATGAGCCCTGCTCTGTAGATCAGTACCACAAGGGATTTAGGGTCTTGAGGCAGTCAATAGATGAGCCATGGTCTGTAGGCCAGTCTCCCCCCCCAGGGATTTAGGGAACCCAGGACATCCCACAGATGAGCTCTTGTGTGTAGGCCAGTCCCCCGAGGGATTTAAGGGACACAGGACATTCCACATTTGAGCCCTCGCCTGTAGGCCAGTACCCCAGGGATTCAGGGAAGCTGGGACAACCCAATAAATGAGCCCTGGTCTGTAGACCAGTCTCCCCTGGCATTTGGGGAACCTGAGACATCCCACATATCAGCCGTGGTCTATAAACAGTGCCTCCAGAAATTTAGGGAACCTGGGACATCCAAAAATAAATCCCTGCTCTATAGACCAGTATCCAAGGGATTCAGGGAGCATGGGACAACCCACAGATGAGCCCAGGTCTGTAAACCAGCCCTGCAAGAGATTTAGGGAGTCTGGGACATACCACAGATGAGCTCTGGTCTCTAGACCAGTTCCCCTCAGGGATTTAGGGTCACGGGACATCCCGCAGATGAGCTGTGGTGTGTGGGCCAGACCCTCAGGGATTTCGGGAACCTGGGACATCAAAGAATTAAATCCTGGTCTGTAGGCCACTACCCGAGGGATTCAGGGAACCTGGGACAGTCCACAGAGGAGCCTTGGTCTGTAGACCAGTCCTCCCCCACCGTGATTTAGGGAACATGTTACCGCCCTAAGAGGAGCTGTGCTCTGTAGCCCAGTCCAGCCAGGGATGTAGGAACCTGGGACAGTTCTGGTCTGTAGGCTAGTCCTCTCCAGAGATTTAGGGAACCTAGGAGATCACTGAGATGAGCCCTGTTCTGTAGCCCAGTCTTTCCCAGGGATGTATGGCACCGGGACAGCCCACAGATGAGCCCTGGTCTGAAATGAGTCCCCAAGGGATTTGAGCAACGTGGGACATCCCACAGTTGAGCCTTGTTCTGTACGCCAGTCACCCCTTGTGTTTTAGGGAACCTGACACAGCCCATAGATGAGCCCTGGTCTATAGACCAGTCCCCCCCTGTGATTTAGGGAACTTGAAACAGCCCTCAGATGAGTCCTGGTCTGTAGGCCAGTCCCTCCCAGGTATTTAGGGAACCTGGGACAGCCCAGAGAGGAGCCTTTCCTTGTAGGCCAGTCCACCCAGAGATTTTGGGAACCTTAGACAGCTCTGGTCTGTGGGCTAGTCCTCCCAGAGCTTTAGGGAGTTGGGACATCCCACAGATAAGCCCTGGGTGTAGGTCAGTACCCCAAGGGATTTAGGGAGCCTGGGACATCCCACAAATGAGCTCTAGTCTGTAGGCTAGTCCCCCCAGGGTTTTAGTTAACCTGGAACATCCCACAGATTGGCTCTAGTCTGTAGCTCAGTCCACCGCTAAAGATTTATGGAAACTGGGAGAGCCCACAGATGAGCCCTGACCTGTAGGCCAGTCCCTCAAGGAATTTGGGGAACATGAGACATCCCACAAATGATGCCTGGTTTGCAGGGCAGTCCTCCCAGGGATTTAGGGAACTTGGGAGAGCCCTGAGTTGAGTCGTAGTATGTAGACAGTCTCCTCAGGATTTTGAGGAACCTCGGACACTCCACAGTGAGCTCTGGTGTGTAGGTCAGGCCCCCCCCAAGTATTTAGGGAACCTCGAACAGCCCATAGATGTGCCTTAGACTGTAGGCCAGTTCTCCTGGGGATTTGGGGAACCTGGGACATCCCACATGAGCCCCGGTCTGTAGGGCATTCCTTGAATGGATTCAGGGACCCTGGGATATCGCACAGATGAGCCCTGGTTTGTAGGCCAGTCCTCCCTGGGGTTTAGGGAACCTGGAACAGCCCACAGATGAGCCCTGGTCTGTAGACCATTGACCCCCTGTGATTTAGGGACCCTGGGACAGCACACACAGGAGCCCTGCCCTGTAGACCAGTCCACCCCAGGGATTTATGGAAACTGGCACATCCCACAGATAAACCCTGGTCTGTAGGCCACTGTCCCTAGGGATTTAGGGAACCTGGTACAGCCCAGAGATGAGTCCTAGTCTGTAGGACAGTCTCTTCTAGGGACTTACAGAACATGGGACAGCCCACAGATGTGCCCTACTCTGTCGGCCAGTCCCCACCCCTGTGATTTAGGGAACGTTGGACAGCCCACAGAGTAGCCCTGGTCTGTAGTCCATTCCCCCTAAGGGATTTATGGAACCTGCAACTGTCCACAGATGAGCCCTGGTCTGTAGACGAGTCCCTAAAGGGATTTAGGGAACATGGGACATCCTACAGATGATCCCTGGTGTGTAGGCCAGTGCTACCAGGGATTTAGGGAACTTGGGACATCCTACAGATTAGCCCTGGTTTGTACACCAGTTCTCCCAGGTATTTCGGAAACCTTGGATATACCACAGATGAGCTCGGGTCTCTTAGCCAGTCCCTCCAGTGATTCAGGGCACTTAGGGCATCCTACAGATGAACCTTCATCTATAGACAGTCCCCTCAGGGATTTAGGGAGCCTGAGACAGCCCACAAATGACCCTGTCTGTAGGCCTGTCCCCCCAGTGATTTAGGGAGCCCACAGAGGGAGCCCACTCCCATTTAGGGAGTGATTTAGGAGAGCCCACAGAGGATCCCTGGTTGTAGGCCAGGCCCCCATGGATTTAGGGAACGTGGGACAGCCCAGAGATGACCTCTGGTCTGTAGGGCAGGCCCCCCTGGGATTTAGGGAACCTGGGACATCCCACAGATGAGCCCTGGTCTGCAGGCCTGTGCCCTCCCCAGGGATGTAGGGAATCTGGGACATCCCAACAGTTGAACCCTGGTCTGTAGGCCAGACTCCAAGGGATTTAAGGAAACTGATATAGCCCAGATATGAGCCCAGCTCTGCAGGCCAGTCCCTTCCAGGGACATAGGTAACCTGACACAGCCCACAGATGAGTCCTGCTCTGTAGGCCAGTCCCCACCCCTGGGATTTTGAGAACCTTGGACAGTCAACCTATGAGGCTTTGTGGGGCTGCCATGTCCTGCATGAGAAGTGGGGATCTGTTCCCTGCATGAGGGAAGATGGGGGTAACGCATCCCACCCACTGTTAGAAGAAACGGGGCCACAACACACTGCTTGAGAGGAGACAGGGACACTTGCCCAGAGTGAGAGGAGGTCTAGCCAATGCACTCTCAACACCGTAAGAGCAGGCGGGGCTGTCGCGCCCTGCATGGGGGAGGTGGGATGGCCACGCCCTATGGGGCAGGAGCCAGGGCTCCTGAGCCAATCTTGGGAGTAAATGGGACCCCCATTCCCCGTGGAAGAGGAGGTGGGGCCCCATACCCTGCATGAGAGGAAGTGAGGGCCCGAGTTGTGTGTGAGAGGTGGGGGGGCTGTGCCCTGCCTGAGGGTGGAAGGGGCCAAAACATCCCACCCACTGTTAGAAGACGTGGGAACACAATGCCTTGCTTGAAAGCAGATGGGGCCTCTTGCCCCGAGTGAGAGGAGGTTTAGTCAATGCACTCTCAACACCGTTAGAGCAGGCGGGGCTGCCGCGTCCTGCATGGGGGGATGTGTGATGGCCACACCCTATGGGGCAGGAGCCGGGGCTCCTGAGCCATGCCTGGGAGGAATTGGGGCCCCCATGCCCGACGGGAGAGGAGGTGGTTCCCTGTACCCTGCATGAGGATGTGGGGACCCCTATCATGTGTGAGAATAGGGGGAGCCATGTGCCCTGCATCAGAGGAGGCATGGCACCTGAGAACTGGTTAATATGAGGTGGTCCTCCCTGCCCTGTGTGAGAGGAGGAGGGATTGCTGTGTCCTGCGTGAGGGGAGGTGGGGCCAATGCGCCTTGCCCCACAGAAGACTAGGGACCCTGTGCCCTGCATCGGAGAGGCGGTGCCACCATGCCCTGCTTGACAGGGGGCTGGACACCTGTGCCGTGCTTGACAGGAGGCGGCCCTCCGTGCCCTGTGTGAGAGGAGGTTGGGTGGTTGTGTCCTGCGTGAGGGGAGGAGCAGCCAATGCACCCCCGCTCCACAGAAGAGGAGAGGCCCCATACCCTGCATCAGAGGAGGCAGTGCTGCCATGCGTTGCCTGAGAGGAGCGATGCACTTGCGCCCTGCTTGACAGAAGGTGGCTCTCTGTGCCCTGGGTTAGAGGAGCAGGTGCCAATACATCGCACTGACTGTTAGGGGGGCAGGGTCACAACGCCTTGCTTGAAAGAAGATGGGGCCCCTTGCCCAGAGTGATAGGAGGTTTAATCAATGCAACCCCCCTACCATTAGAGCAGGCAGGGCTGTCCAGACCTACATGGGGGAGTTGGGATGGCCACGCCCCTTGGAGGAGGAGCCAGGACTACTCAGCCAATCGTGGGAGGAAGTGGGGCCCCCATGGACTACAGAAGAGGTGGGGCCCCATACCATACATGGGAGGAGGTGGAGCCCCTAATCCAGAGGGGGAGAGGTGGGGCCAATGCATCTCACCCACTGTTAGAGGAGATGGGGCCACAATGCCCTGCTTGAGAGGAGGCATGGCCCCTTGTACAAAGTGAGAGGAGGTTTGCCTAATGCACCCCCCCATTGTTAGAGCAGGCGGAGCTGTCGCGACCTGAATGAGGGGAGGTGTGGTGGCCGCGCCCTATGGGGGAGGAACTGGGGCTCCAGAGCCATGCCTGGGAGAAACTGGGGCCACCATGCCCAACGGGAGAGCATGTGGGGGCTCAAATCGTTTGTCAGAGGAGGGGGAGCCCTGTGCCTGCATCAGAGGGGGTGCGGCACCTGCGAACTGGTTGATTTGAGGCGGCCCACTGTGTCCCGCGTGAGAGAAGGTGGGGTTGCTGTGTCCTGTGTGAGGAGAGGAGAGGCCAATGTGCCTTCTCCTACAGAAGAGGAAGGGTCTCGTGTCCTGCGTTGGAGGATGTGGTGCTGCCAAGCCTTGCGTGACAAGAGGGTTTCTGTGCCCTGCTTGACAGGACATGGGGCACCTGCGCCATGCTTGATAGGAGGTGGCTTTCCATGCCCTCTGTGAGAGGGGGTGGGGTGGTTGTGCCCTGCGTGAGAGGAGGAGGGGCCAAGGTGGTTCCCCCCACAAAAGAGGAGAGGCCCCGTGTCCTGCATCAGAGGACAGTGGGGGCCTCTGCCCTGTGTGAGAGGAGATGATGCACCTGCACCCTGATTGACAGGAGTCAGCCCCCTGTGCCCTGCATGGGAGGAAGTGGGGCCAATGCATCCCATCCACTGTTACAAAGGGCAGGGTCACAATGCATCCTTGAGAGGAGGGGTGGCCCCTTGTCCAGAGTGAGAGGAGGTTTTGCCAATGCACTCCCACCACTATTAGAGCAGGCAGGGTTGTCGCACCCTGCATGAGGGGAGGTGGCATGGTCATGCCCTACGAGGAAGGAGTCAGGACTCCTGAGCCCATCCTAGGAGGGAGTGGGGATTCATGCCCCATGCAAGAGGTGGGGACCCAAATGCAGCGTGAGAGGAGGTGGGCCTGCCATGCCCTGCATGAGAGCAGGTGGAACTAATGCGTCCCAAGCACTATTAGAGGAGGCGGGGCCCCTTGTCCAGAGTGAGAGGATGTTTAGGCCATGTAACACTCACACCATTAGAGCAGGCGGGGCTGTTGCACCCTGGATGAAGGGTGGTGGGATGGCCATGCCCTTTGGGGAAGGAGCCGGGACTCCTAAGCCAGTCCTATGGGAAGTGGGGCCCCCAAGCCCTATGGAAGAGGAGGTGGGACCCCGTACCCTAGGTGAGATGAGGTGGGGGCCCGAATCCACCATGAGAGGAGGTTGGGCTGCTGTATCCTGCATGAGATGAGGCAGGTGGCCTCACCCAGAGTGAGAGGAGGTTTAGGCAATACATTCCCCACACCACTGGGGGGGGGCTGCAGGCTGGATGAGGAAAGCTGGGATGATCACTCCCTAGGGGGAGGAGCCGGGACTCCTGAGCCAATACTGGGAGGAAATGTGGCCCTCATACCCCACGGAAGAGGAGGTGGGGGCCAAATGAAGCATGAGAGGTGGTGGGCCTGTCGTGCCCTGTGTGAGAGGAGGCGGGGCCCCGTGCCCAGAGTGAGAGGAGGTTTAGGCCATGAACCACTCTAACCACCGTTAGAGCAGGTGGAGATGTCATGCCCTGCATGATGGGAGGTGGGATGACCATGCCGAATGGGGGTGGAGCTGGGACTCCTGAGCCAATCCTGGGAGGAAGTGGGGCCCCCATGCCCACAGAAGAGGAGGTGGAGTCCCATACCCTATGTGAGGGGAAGTGGGGTCCCAAATCCAGTGTGATATGAGGTGGGGCTGCCGTGCCCTGTGTGAGAGGAAGGCCATCCCACCGACTGTTAGAGGAGGTGGAGCCACAACGCCCTGTTAGAGAGGAGGAAGGGCCCCTTGTCCAGAGTGACAGGAGGTTTAGCCAATGCATCCCCTTACCTTTAGAGAATGCTGGCCTTTTGCACCCTTCATGAATGGAGGTGGGATGGACATGCCCTATGGGGGAGGAGTCAGGATTCCTAAGCCAATGCTACGAGGAAGTGGAGCCCCCATGCCCCATGGAAGAGGAGTTGGGGCTACGTACCCCACATGAGAGGATGTGGGGGCATGAATCCAGTGGGAAAGGAGGAGGGGCCAATGCATCCCACCCACTATTAGAGGAGGTAGGGCCCCTTGCCCACAGTTAGAGGATGTTTAGCCAATGCACCCCCTCCACCATTAGAGCAGGTGAGGCTGTTGTGTTCTGCATGAGGGGAGGTGGAATGGTCACGCCCTATGTGGGAGGAGCTGGTAATCCTGAGGCATTTGTGAGAGGAAGTGGGGCCACCATTGCCCACAGAAGAAGAGGTGTTGCCCTGTACCCTATATTACAGGAGGTGAGGGCCTGAATCCAGGGCGAGAGGAGGTGTCCCTGCCATGCCCTGCGTGAGAGAAGGATGGGCCAATGCATCCCACACGCTGGTAGAGGAGGTGGGGCCACGGCACCCTGTTTGAGGGGAGGCAGGGCCCCTTGCCCAGAGTGACAGGAGATTTACCCAATGCACCCTCCCTGACGTAAGAACAGGCGGGGCTGCTGTGCCCTGCTGAGAGGGGGTGGGGTGGCCACGCCCTCTAGGGGAGGAGCCGGGACTCCTCAGCAATCCTGGGACAAAGTCTGGCTCCCATAACCCACAGAAAAGGAGGTGGGGCCTGTATCCTACATGAGAGGAAGTGTGGGCCCGAATCCAGATGAGAGCAGGTGTGGCTGCTCTGCCTTGAATGAGAGGACGAGGGGCCTTTGCATCCCACCCACTGTTAGAGTAGGAGGGGCAACTACGACCTCTTTAAGATAGTCACATGGCGGTCATGTGAAAAACCATGCCTTATTCCCCTGGTGGTCACCTGAGAATCACGTGATAATCACGTCTAGGTCACGTGCTGGTCACGTGATAGTCATGTGGAGGGCATGTGATGAAAACGTCCTGGTCCCATAATAGTCTCATGCCGGTCACGTGATATTCACATTATAGTTACGTAGCCAGTCACGTGGTCTGGTAACATGGTAATGTGGCTGCTCAAGTGATAGTCACGTGGCAGTAACACGATAATCACATCCTGGTCACATGGCAGTCACATGATAATCACATGATGATCACGTGGTGGTCATGTGATAGTCACCTGGCAGTCAATTGGCAGTCACGTGATAGTCAAATGGTGGTCATGTGATAATCACGTCCTGGTCATGTGGCGGTCACGTGATAATCATGAGGCAGTGATGTGACAGTCACCTGGCAGTCAAGTGCCGGTCACGTGATAGTCATGTGGTGGTCCCATGATAATATCCTTGTCACGTGGCGGTCACGTGATATCCACCTCCTGGTCACATAGCAGTCACGTGATGGACACGTGGTGGTCACGTGATAATAATATCCCTGTTACGTGGCGGTCACATGATAGTCATGTGACAGTGACGTGATAGTCATGTGGTGGTCACGTGATAATCACATCAAGGTTACAAGGTTACAT